>NC_141685.1:346065662-347475049 GCF_964263255.1 Lissotriton vulgaris | reverse complement strand
TTAAAGCCCTGAAGAAGTCCCAGTTTGGGACGAAACGCGTCGGCTGTATGTTTCACTGCAAACTGAAAATAAAGATTAACAGAAGACTATCAACATCTCTTTGAGAAATATTTCTTCATTGTGCTTCAATACCATTTGCACTTATTGTCTTGCTTTTTGTGGTGCACCTTTGCGGTTGTTTTATTTGCACTGAAATTCCCTAGGGAATAGGCATAGTTATGATGGGTGCCATCCAGTGTGCACACAATCCCCTTCATTAACTCAAGGGCCATAGAATATTACGGGGAGAAAGATAGTCAGGTGCTGACATTAGGAAGGGTCCATCATTACAATTTGTTCCATATATTTTTCTTCACCAGTCCTGCAAACATCAGGCTATCCTATACACATGTACTCCTTTATCATGCATTGATGTGCAAGTATAAATACCAGAATGCAAATATAAAACCAGGACTTGAAGTTCTCACCCTGTCTGGTCTTTGCCAGCTTCAAATTAAGATGTATGCACGGGATTGCTAGGTTTTGATGAAATGACAGTTATTCTAGCACTTTCCAAGAAAGCCCAAGACAACTGCATCCTGTTGTAATCTCAACCTGTTGCACTCTCGTCACTTGATAGAAAACGATTTTCAAGCAAATTCTTACCCAACAGCAGAGAAGTAATAATAATGTACACTGGTGGTCTTGCCAGGATGCCGAAGCTGACATTTCTTTAAGAGGTACAACACTAAAAAGAGAAGCAACTCACCCCTTACCAGCACTACTTCCTCCTCGTGCTGTACCTCTGTACCTGGGGAGAATAAGCATCAGGGAATGAATGCTACCATTTGGTGCCAACCAAAGACGCAAAGATTGCTGCACCTCCTCTGACAGAAATAATTTGTGAGAAGCAGCATAGGAAAGTGGAGCCTCTGTGTCCTTCCACAAAAGGATTTGTGCTAGGGGTCTGGGATTCCAAGAGTCCTACTAAAGACCTTCTAAAAATATGCCTGGGAGCACATTGTGGTTTCCATGTTCCCTATGTCAGGATGTGACCTCCACATCCTAATCATTATAGAGGTGTTTGCCTGTGGGGTAGCATTATGCCCCAGGCATGCACCTCGAACAAATACAATTTTAGGTGTCATATAAATTTGGTGGCTAGCAAGTGCTCCCTGTATGGATTTTTATTGTGATTGTTTATCCATGGTTGACACATTTTGATTTACAGGTAAGTCCCTAGAACAGTGCACTGTGTGTGCCCAGTGCATGTAAATCAAATACTACTACTGGTGGGCTTCCAGCACCCACACTAGTAGTCTTTCAAATGTAACTCAAACGTGCCACTGCAGTGTCTGGGCACACAGTTTTCAACTGCCATGTCGACATGGCAAGTGCACCCAGTTGCCAGGCCCTAACCTTCCCTTTTCTGACTTGTAAGGCACCCCTAAGGTAGGCCCATGGTAACCCCATGGGAAGGGTGCAGTGTATGTGAAAGGTATGACATTTACTGGTGTGTGTGACATGTTCGGACAGGTTATTTCGTTTTTCACTGTTGAAAGGCTATCTGTCCCATAAGCTAACATGGTAATTGCTTTGTAAAATCTAACAAGTATAACGTTCTTTTGGGACAAGATAGAGACATTGAGTTTAGGCTCTCTGAACTCAGAATTTAATACCACATCTTTTCGCAAAGAAGGTTTTTAGATTGTGTTTTCGAAAATGCCACTTTTAGAAAGTGGCCATTTTCTTATTTAACCAATCTGTGTGCCTCTTCTGTTTGTGTATTGACTGTCTGGTTTTGGAGTGACAGGGCTGGGGATGTGCATTCCCTGTGGATAACCATAATGGGGATGAGGTGTGACCTGAATTTCCTGGGTGAATTATAGCTGGGCTGAATAGACCTTGGCTGCATTTAGTGTAGTGGGAGTAGTTCTCCACCTCCTTTGGTCATGTTGTAAGTGAGAGGACAGAACTCATTTGGACTGGGCTCAGAGACTCTTGCCACAAGGAGAACAAAGAAAAAATGTAGTATAACATCTTCGATGCGGCGCAAATTCAGCCGCTGTGGAATTTTACGTGTGCACAGACGCACACAAGCACTGTGACGTCTGACGGCCGGGGGCCGTCCGACGAATCAAAGAAGATAATTAATGAACCTTAAACTCCAGAAAATTAGACCACACAAATTGGAATCTTTTGCCAAGGAGAAGAGCTTGAGTGCAGCAATCTTTGAATGCTTTTTTATGTAATTAAAAACTTTCAGAAATTGTTGCCAATGCTTGCGGATACATGCATATGTGCATACGAAGGCACACGACTGGATGGCCATTTTAGATTATAGTCCTGGGTATTAATGGGGACTACTTTTGTAAAGTCATGAACTTTATGCAGGAACAGAATGCCATCACTCCTAATCAGGTAACCCAATGGCTGAAGTGGGCTGATCCTGTGTTCCTGTATGCTTTGGCGAGTGGAACCCCAATGTGAATGGCATTGCAGCAGTTCATTGGTTGTAGAGGGCCTATTGAAAGCCCCATTATTAGATTGTATATATAGATATATTGTTGGCACTGGGATTTTCCCTGCATGGTAAATAGACTGCACTTCTGCCATGAGTTACCCAACTGCAAATGAATCTAATAACTTAACTATCTTTTAGACTCGCATCTGCAAAATCTTGCATGCGCATGTGGCAGAAATTGACCCTGCACATATTTCTCGGATTAAGGAGGGAGAGGCAAAAGCATACCCCTTAATAAACACAGGACTACCATCTGTGTGCCCGAGAAATTTACAGTGAGCGGTGGCGGCACCATAGTGATTTTGAAACCTTAGTACTTGAACAGTCTTTTTTCTCTTTCCCAAAACACAACATGATGACTTTCGAACTGCTTGTGTAAAGTTCCTCTTGTGTGTCATTCTCAGACCCTGCACCAACATCTCTGTGTGTATGTCAAATGTGTGTTGCTTGTAGGGTGCCTGCTAGCGGAACTCTATATAGATTGTGCTTTTATTCTGTAGCCCATACAATCTATTTTAGATTGCCACTGGTTCTGACGTAACATAAGATCGAGGTGTTGATACAGCCTACCCAGACAGTGGAAGAGCATATTCCTGAACCAGAGAATGTAGCCCCAGACACTGAAGTGTGGAATTAAGGGGACCGGGCTACCTTTTATGTAACTTATATAGCAGGGGATTGCTGATTAGACTTTTCTGAGCACTGTCATTAAGGTGATGGTAGGTGAATGGGGGTGTCACAGCAGATTCAGTTGTTGGAAGGCTAGAGGTTTCAGTCAGGGTCTTTGCCTTTTGCCATCCCTTGCAAGGCTCATTGAGAAAGGCAGATGACCGCAAGGTGCCGAACTTCACGCTTATTTTGCTCATGTCCCAGGTACTTCTGCTTGGTGGAAGCACCAATACTATGTACTGTGAGATATAGGGTTGCTAAAAACTCTGATCAGAGAACAGGAACCAATATTAATTTGGTTCTTCACGAGAGTCACCAACCATCACCCATTGGAGATGAGAATACGCCTCTGAAAGGAGATTCTGGGCACTGACAGAAGCTCTCACCTTTTGGAATCTAATCCCAATACTAGCTCAATCAATGGAGAGTGCATAACAGAGGAGGACAGCGCCGTAGCTCAAACGCATTGATTCAGAGCTAACCACACTGAAGTTGGGATTCAGCCCCTACCGGCCTCAGGCTCAGGAACCAATGAGTTTAGTAATACCAATAAGGACAAAGCAATTGTGCTTTAAAGACTGCTTTTAAGTAGTAGACTCCCAGTCAGCAGGTCTTTGGAGCTTTGAAACGCTACTCAAAGTTGTGAAGTCCAGAACCACTGCGGACTCTGTCCCCAAGTTAGATGTGATTATCCTAGGCCAAGATCAACTGTGTGCTCCTTCCTCTACTAAAATTTCGTGTTCCCACCAATTTAATTACAACAGTGTTGATAATTACTGCCCGAAATCTAATACCGCTTCACTTACTAATCAGTAAGACACATACTCTGAATACGGACTAGACCCTATGGTCGAGGTGGGGGGAGTAATATGGAGAAGGACTCTGACTCAGCTTTTCTAACTTAAAAGTCCCCTATTACACAGAATTCTTTCAATCTACTTGCTGAATCTCTGGACAATACAGCCCTCTTAGAGGTACTTTCTGACCTAAATGGCCCTCTAATCTCTGAACTGCATCACAGTATGCGATCTGACCATTACCCAAATAATTGTGCCACCTATGATAGCTCTACACCACAGGTATATCCAGTTTTGCAGTCAATAGGAGTGATTACTGCAACTGAGGATCCTCTAAAAAAATAAGTGATCCGCTTTAGATTATTGTTTGGTCGCACAAGATAATCCTAACAGGGTGGCTATATTGGCTGACACTGGAAAATGCGACTGTCCAACTGAAGTTTAGTTTACTGCTACAGAAGAAAAATGTCCTCCTTATGTCAGTAAACTGTTAAAAAAAGATAAGAAAGATAAACAGAAAAAAAATACTCTAAGCTTAATCATTGATCAACCAACTCAATTAAGAACGCCTTGTTTCGGCCCAAGTGAGTTTGTATGATTTTGTACATGAATATATTGAAACCTTATCCACGGGATACAGCCAGATCTCAACCGAATCCACACCAGACATAATAAATTAATGACAAGAACTGCGCCACATACCTAGTCGATTAGTAGCTGTTCAGAATTTGCCCAACACTGACCTAAAACTTAGTTTTTGGAACATTGTACGTCATCTAGCTTCTTATGGGCTCTAATTTGTTGCTTTTGTTTTCAAAGCATCATATAGTCCGCCTCCAAGAAACATGGTACACTAACCTAATTACTACACTTGACTTTCATACATATGAAATTAGTGCAACCCACAGTAAGATAGGCAGACCAGCTGATGGACTGATGACTTTAATGAAAAATAATCTAACATTAAAATCCAGATACCCAAAACTCAGCTTGGACTTTGAATTGTCACTTGTACCGGGCTCTAAAGGTCAGAAACAGCTGTTAGTATGGAGTGTATCCTTTCCTCCGACTATAATAAAAAAAACTAATATATTAAATGCACTTCAATTAATAGAAGACATCTATATCTTAAAGGGACACGTTGGTGATTGATTCCTTACCTTAGAATATCCCCAGGCGTCAGACTGGATTCAGAAAGTTTTTGCTGAGCAGTACCCCTGTGCGTCAGTAGGTGGCGCCCTGCGGCTCTGTGTCCGTCACTGACGTCGTCAGTGCCGAGATGATGTCATGGAGAGTACTTAGGCACCACCCATGCGCGCTGACGTCAGTTCTTTCTTTTTCCGCACCAGCAAGCGCAGATCCGGGTTGAGCACGTACCTTGGTCACTTTTTGACCTCTATTTTGAGACTTTTGTCTCCCCACTTTTTCTCCTGGTGCACGTAGGGATGTCCGTCTTTAAGTCTTGTGGGTCCGGTCACCACAATATGTCGGTTTACGGACCCCCACGATGTTTGCCTCTACTGCCTGGAGACCGATCACAACTCCTGGGACTGTCAAGCCAGGACCTCGAAAGCCTTGCGGGAGTGGCGTCGGAAATTGCTGGAAGTTCAGCAATCGTCACACCGCTGCTCTGTGTCCAGGGGCTGTTTCCGCGACCGCTCGCGGGACCGGAGCCGTCGCTCCTCGGGCTCAAAGTCTTCGCTTTCAGATTCCGGTAAGCAACTCCATAAAAAGAAGTTGAAGAAGAATGTTTGCTCTCCGATGTCCTTCCATTGCTCCTTGAATGTGGATAAGGGGGACAGGGGCTCCACCCTTCCAGCTCCTCTGGAGCCTGGGAGTCCCGCAGCCTACCCGCCATACCCGGGTCCGTCGGCGACTCCCAAACAGATGCAAGAGTTCCTTGCTGCCTTGGACCTCCTTTACAGGCCTTGAGCTCCTGCCGGCGCGCCTTCAGGCCCCGTGGTCCTGTGTCCAGATACTGTTGGCCCGGCGGCTCCGCCACTGGCGCCAGCCCTGGCGCCACAGGACCCTGCGCCGCTGGCTTCGGCACCATGAGGTGTGGCGTTGCTGGCTCCGGCGCCGCCATCTGCTCCACCCCTGGCGCCGCACTGAGTGCTGTTTATCCCACCTCTGTCCCTGTTCCAGGACCATTTTGTTCCGGCCTGGGATCCGCAGTGGGAAACGGCTCCGGCCTGGCCCCATTCTCGGCGCCTTCCCGAACCGTTTGTCCCTTCTCTGGCTCTGCCGCCGCGACCGCCCCCCTCTACTCCAGGGACGGACGATGACTGGGACAGGTCAGAGGAACCTCTTGCCCGGCAATGTGACTCCAAGCCAGGTTGGGTGGACAACCTGGAAGACGCGGGCAAATTCGGTGTTTCTTCTGACCCGGGGTTTGCCTCTCCTCAGCCTACTACGGAGGAGGGGGCTTCCTACACCGTGGTGCTCCATCAGGCTGCGTAGGCTCTCAATCTCAACCTCGCTACAGTGGCCCTCAAAACCAATCGTCGGAGCCGCTGTTTCCTTTCGATGAGGCCTTTACCGAAGTCCCGTTGGGCACTTGGTTGCGGCCGACTACGGGGGCGCCAGTGGATAAAAACGTCTCCAGGAGTCACCGCCCGGCGCCTGGTGATCCCGCCTTCCTGACCACTCACCCTACACCTGGGACCCTGGTCATTTAGGCCTCGACACCGCAGAGTGCTTTTCCCACGGCTCTGCCAGATAAGGACTTTAAAAGGCTGGAGCATTTTTTTGCTCAGGTCTTGCCTCAGTGTTCTGTCCTTTTTCAAACGATTGCTGAGGGTAAGGATGAGGCTAAGTTTGCCATCAGTTGTGGTTTGGACACCGCTGATTCGTTGGGCAGAGCAATTTCCACGACTGTGGCGTTGCGGCGCCACGCCTGGTGGCGTTCGGCCGGGTTCTCGCCTGTGTCCAAGGCTCGCTGATGGACATGCCCTTTGCTGGTTCCCGCCTCTTTGGCGATAAGGCCAACAGTGCACTTTAAGGACTCACAGGCCACGGACAAGTCCTTGGGTCTATCTACGAAGAACCCTGCCACTCGTAGGTTTTGTTCCTTTCGTGGCCAGGGCAGCGGCACCCAGGCACTCCCCTCCAAAAAACCTGTGCAGAACCAACCTCAGCTCGGCTGTGGCTTCCGCAGGGGCAGGTCTGGAAACCAGCTTGCAGGTCAGTCCACCTCCAAGCCTTCCTAATCCGAGCTTCAGGGAACACCCCAAGCCGGTGGGTGGCAGGGTCCGCCACCACCTCCACCACTGGCGCGAAATTACATCAGACAAGTGGGTGCTGCAGATAATCTGCCAAGGTTGCTCACTTCCCTTTCAGTCCTCCCCTCCAGGCATGCCACCTCGGTACGACCGCATGTCGGGGGATCATTTGCCTCTTCTCCGACAGGAAGTCACAGTCCTCCTGGCCAAGGGGGCCATCGAGTGCGTTCCCGGTTGGGAAGTAGGGAGTGGTTTGTTATTCCCACTACTTTCTGGTCCCCAAGAAAGACAAGGGGGCCTGCGCTCCATCTTGGACCTCAGTGACGTCAATCGCTTCCTCCGGAAGGAGACGTTCAAGATTCTGACTCTGGCTCAGGTCCTGGTTGCCCTGGACTCTGTAGGGTAGCGTTGGACTTACAGGACTCTTATTTCACATTCCTGTCCTGCCGGCCCACTGGCGCTACCTGCAGTTCACGGTAGGCCAACAGCATTTTCAGTCTGCCATGCTCCCCTTCGGCCTTACCAGCGCCCCTCTGGTGTTCACGAAAGTGATGGTGGTGGTCGCAGCTCATCTGCGCAAGTCAGGGTTGTCAGTCTTTCCCTACCTCGATGACTGGTTGTTGAAGGCGGCCCAAGCAGTCGTCGCCCACCTTCAGACTACGGCCAACCTCATGCATTTGCTGTGGTTCTCCATCAACGTGCCGAAGTGTTACCTGATTCCCTCTCAGAAGCTCCCCTTCATCGAAGCGGTTCCAGATTCAACACTGTTTCGGGTTTATCCTCCCGAGCAGCGAGTACGGGATATTCAGGCTATGATTCTGATCTTTCGGCCTCTATCCCGGGTTTCAGTCAGGAGGACCCTCCGGATCCTGGGCCTGATGGCCTCCTGCATCCTATTAGTGCAACATGCCAGATGGCATATGCTGGCTCTGCAGTGGGACCTGAAGTTCCAGTGGGCACAGCATTGGGGCAACCTGTCCGATCATGTCCAGATCTCGGAGGGCGCTGCACTACACTTGCAGTAGTGGCTCGCGAATCGCGATTGGGTCAATGTCAGATCCCACTCCGTTCCCCAACTGGAGCACACAGTAGTGACAGATGAGTCCCTCCTGGATGGGGAGGCCACTTGGGAAAGGCGGAGATCAGAGGCCTCTGGTCTCCAATGGAGTCCCAGCTCCATATCAACCGTCTGGAGCTGCGGGCGATCTGACCTGCACTGTAGGCATTCCTTCCCTCTGTCAGGGGAAGTGTAGTGCAGGTGTTCACGGACACCACCACCGCCATGTGGTATTGCAACAAACAGGGCGGGGTGGGGTTGTGGACCCTATGTCAGGAGGCTCTGCACCTTTGGACATGGCTGGAACATCAAGTCATTACCTTGGTGGTACAACACCTGGAGGGTTCATCCGAATGCCAGGGCGGACGAACTCAGCCGCCGGTGCATGATGGATCACGAATGGCGTCTGAACTCTGACGTGGTGCAGGGTCTCTTTCTGCCCTGGGGAGAGTCCAGGTTAGATCTATTCGCCACCGAAGAGAGCGCACAATGTCATCAGTTCTGCTCGTTGGAATTTCCAAGGCTTCACTCACTCTGCAACGCTTTTCGTCTCGAGTGGCGCTGCGGTCTGTTGTACGCCTTTCCGCCTATGCCACTTCTGCCCAGAGTGCTGAAGAAGGTCAGGCGCGGCCGGGCCCAAGTCATCCATGTGGCTCCCCCTATCCTACTGCCTCTTCTGGAGGATCTTCTGTCGCAGCAGCAGTGGACGGTCTTCCACCTGAACCTAGCCATCCTCCACCTATATGCGTGGAAATTGAGCGGCGACAGTTGACAGCTCTCGTCCTCCCTCCTGAAGTCTATAATGTTATTCTGGCAGCCTGGCGTCCCTCCACTTAAACGGTATACGCCTGCCGATGGAACAAATTTGTGGCATGGTGTACAGCGAAGGCTGTGGATCCCCTTTCTGCCCCTCTTTCTGGGGTTCTTCTGTTTCCTCTGTCTTTGGCCCAACAGGGCTCTGCTCTGGGCTCAATCACAGGTTATCTTTCCTGCAATCTCTGCCTTTCTGAGGCTTCCTGATCAGCCTTCTCTTTTTAAGTCCCCGGTTGTTAAACGTTTCCTCAAAGGCATCACGCACACGTTTTCCTGTGCCTTTCATAGTGCCTCAGTGGGACTTGAATCTTGTTTTGACTTACCTGATGTGCGCTCCCTTTGAGCCCCTTCATAACTGTCCCTTGTGTCTTCTTACTCTAAAGACGGCTTTCCTGGTAACTATCACCTCTGCCAGAAGAGTGAGTGAGCTCCAGGCTCTTTCTTCTAAGCCTCCTTTCCTTTCTATTTATTCAGACAAGGTGGTTTTAAAGACCCGTCCTTCTTTCTTGCCAAAGGTTGTCACGCCCTTCCACATCGGGCAGACCATCACTTAGCCCACCTTCTTTCCGCCTCCGATCCTTCCAGGGAGGAGTAGAGGCTCTACCCTCGGACCCAAAAAGTGTGCTTGCTTTCTATCTGCAAAAACAACAGGTGATGGACAGAATGTAGAACAATGTCATACATTCACCCCAGTACAGAGATCTGGGCCTAAATCCATCGTTTTTTTGCTCACCATGCCATTCCAGTTTGACACCCAGCCGTATGCAAATCAGTCTTGACCCTGTGCCCCATGGGAACAGTCCAGCCCGAACTGCCAAGCCAGGTCCTCCCTGGACTGGAAACAAGCATCCAAGGACCGGTTTCGGGCTTTCAGCCCTCATCAGCCTGGATAGCTTGATTCCAGTGGCATGAAGAGCACGGGACACAGCGTACACAACAGTTCCGGGTGGATGATCAACTCTTTGTTGGCTACGTGGGCGCCAAAAAAGGTGGTCTGGCTGTGCACAAGCGGACCGTTTTCCGGTGGGTCGTTCTGTGCATCGAAGCACGTTACTCCTTGGCCGAGAAGGAGCCTCCTGTGGGGCTGGTTGCCCATTCGACCAGGGCGACTGCAGGCACTACTGCCTTGGGACGCGGCTTTCCCTTGCAGGACAGTTGTCAGGCAGCTACGTGGGCCTCGCTGCACACGTTTACAAAGCACTACTGCCTTGACAGTCAGGTCCGGAGAGATGGTTTCTTTGGCCGTTCTGTGCTCCGTGACTTTCTGATGTAATCTTGTTCGCAGACCCAACCCGGGGTTAGTATTGCTGGGGTATATATTCTAAGGTAAGGATTCACTAACATGTCTCTTTTAGATGCACAAGTTACTACTTGTGTAACAATATATCTGTAAGAGACATTAGTTAGTGATAGATTCCTTACCGCCCCACCCATCCTCCCCGTTCTGCGGACTGATGACTAGGGTTAAGGTCATCCCTTTCAGGGGCGTAGTTTTTCTGCACCAATGGTTAATATCTTGCATGGCTCTGCGTCGCTGGCGCGGAAAGTCGTGTACAGAACTGACGTCAGCACGCATGGGTGGCGCCTAAGTACTCTCTGTGACGTCATCTCAGCGATGTCGATGCCAGTGACAGACGCGGTGCCACAGGACGTCACCTACTGAAGCGCAGGGGTACTGCTAAGCAAAAACTTTCCATATCCAGTCTGACGCCTGGGGATAATGTAAGGTAAGGAATCTATCAGTAACTAATGTCTCTTACAGATATACCGTTACACAACTAGTAACCTGTGCATCAGTTCCCGTCCGCCATCATAGTAATTAATGGTGATTTGAATAATTTATTATTTAACTACAGTAGTAAGATGAGGACTTATCGGACTCACTTTTTTGTTGTGGTTGTTTTTTTTGTTTGACTGCTTTATTAATGCATTAAGGCCATAAGCCTGTTTGGCTCTCTTTATTTTTTCTTTTCCTTTTTTAAACTTTTATTGGTGACAAAATAAAAACATTGCACAGGTTTTCTATGAGCTGTAAGCAAGGTAATTGGCATATAATCTATATACATTTCCACTGTCATTACTCCCGCTTCTCCACTCTATCTACCTCGTCCCACCTATCCCCACTCCTACCCACTAAGCGCAGGGGAGGGGTGTAATGCAACAGGTCAGTGGACTCGCTAATATTTCCTCATTACATGATCCATTTGCCCCCTGTTTGTTTCCATTGCCCTCGGTAGCCTTGAGATTCATAAACAGTTTTTTCGGTTATCATTCACCAATCCATGTCCTTTATGCAAGCATCCACCGTTGGTTTATCCAGAGCCCCCCATACCCTAGCTGTATTGCGTTTGGATATTACCATTCCCAATGCTGCCCGAGTTTTTTCTGTACTCTTCAGGTCTGTTGACTCCCAAACATTCAAGAAGCATCTTTTGGCTCCGGGCTCCAAGTTAGTTCCTTGCACCTCTGTCATACAGCGGAGTACTTCTGCCCAATATCTCAGTATGTGTATACGTTCACAAATAATATGGAAGCATGTACCCTCCTGATTGCACTGCCTCCTACATTTTGGATCCACCCTATCTTAACCATTGCGGGACCTGAAAGTTATTCTCTATGTAGAACCTTGAGTTGTATTAACTTAAGCCGTGCAGAGATTGCCACCTCCTTTGGGGAGGCCAGTCCCTCAAGTAAATTGTCACCTTCAAGGTCTGCAACATCATTCTCCCAGTGGCTTCAGAGTTGGAGGAGGGGTCCGGGCGCATTATTGCCAAGTTTCTGGTAAGTCAGAGTGAATGCTGTTTTATGCATGAAATCAATGAGGATTCTGCTCCGCTAAGGGGGAGAACAACTGGGGCACCTCACCCCTGGGGATTGCTGCCTACCGGATATGTCTAATCTGTATATATCTGAACCTTTCTGTGTCTGCAAGTTCATAGTCTTGTTGCAATTGTGAGAACAACCCCCCTCCCCCACTCCCTTGACCACAGGTGTCCCACCCGAGAGATTCCAATTGTGTCCCACCGGTCGAATCCCTTAGTTTTCCTCTAACTTTCCAGTTGTTCTGTATCCCATAATGAGGTCTTCTCTGTCAATTCCAGGCTTCTATTAACTGTGTGCCATGTATGGACTGCAATACTGGTGTGGCCTGTGAGTTGCAATTGCGACGGTTTGTTGTAGAGAGCTCAATGGAAGCTCCCTCCTGGAAGTATACATCTATCCATTCTGTATCCAAGGTCTTGTTGCTTGTATATGCAGTGATTTATAACTGTGAGCTGTGCCGCCCAATAGTATTTCTTATTATGGGGAAGTCCTATGCCTCCATCATACCACCCCCTCACCAACGTCTGGGCGGCCACTCGGGTCGGCTCTCTCTGCTCGCTATCCAAAGCTGGAGGAGGTGGAAACCGGACATGGTGCGTTGTGCAACACATACAAGAAGCGTGGGAGAGACATCATCTTAAATAATGCTGCTCGACCCAAGTGTGATAGTGGAAGGGTTTTCCAGTGTCGCACATCAGACCTCAAGTGCTGCAGCGGGGGCAGGTGGTTTTGAGTATAGAATCGCTCAAGATCAGTAGTAATATACATACCAAGGTATCTGAACCCCTCGTCTGCTCTCTCCACCGCATATCCTCTAGGTAGCGGGGAAACCCTCCCCTCAACATGAAGATTATTGACTTTGTCCAATTAATTGTATAGCCCAAATATTTCCCAAATTTGGAGAATATATTGAGGACTCAGTTGGCAACCGTACCTAGTCCCCCTGTTAAGAGAAAAACTAGGGGATTTTTTTATTATTAACTACCACCTGTGCTACTGGGTCACAATACAGCAGTCTTATCCAGCCTATGAAGTTGAGACCGAATCCCATTTTTCTCAGTACAGCGAATAAATAGGGCCACTTGATTGTGTCAAAGGCCATTGTGGCGTCCAGGGACATCACCACTGCATCTTCTCTCAACGTATCTTCCCTGCCCAATACCCCATGCACCCGTCGAAGGTTAATAGATGTGTTCCTTTCTGGCTTAAACCTGATTGGTGGGGGCGTACTAGGTTCAGGATGACTTGTCTCAAGCGTGTGGCAAGTAATTAGGCTAAGGTCTTGACTTCTGTGTTGGCCAAAGAGATAGGAGTATACGAGGAGCATTTGTTTTTGAGTTTGCCTTCCTCATGAATTACGACTATGGTGGCGTATCTCCGATCTGAAGGGAGCCTACCCACGTCTATACTTTCAACATACATGTCTTTGAGGTAGGGGGCTATTGTGTTAGGTGCCAGTTTGTAGAGTTTTATTGGGGGACCTCGAACTGATGTGTGACATCTTCCGCTCGGTCACCCCTCAACTCTCCCTCCGATTGCAATATGTTTTCCTCCAACCAATTAATCTCTGTAGTTTTCTCTATTTGAGCCCCCGCTGTTGCGGAGATAGCTTGGGGGCAAAAGTGAGACCTGGTCCATGGACTGGTGGCGGGCTGTCCTTGGGGCTTGCCCTCTGCCGACCTCTTCTGCCCGCAACCTTGGGTTCATATTGGACACCTCCCTCTCCCTAGACAAGCAGGTCAGTAGGACTGTCCACCTGTTGCAATGCCCCGAGGATTTTAAGAAAAATCACTCACCATCTTTCCCCTGAGGCACGCAAACAGGTAGCAATAGCGGTCATTGCCTCCAGACTGGACTATTGCAATGCCCTATATCTTGGCATTAGCAGTGGTCTGATCCAGCGCCTCCAGACCGTGCAGAATGCGGCTGCCTGGTTTGTTGTCGGCGCCCCTAAACGTTCCTCGGGCACCACCATCAGAAAAGAACTGCACTGGCTTCCCATGCAGGCAAGGATTAATTTCAAGGCCCTATGCCTTACTCACCGTGCCCTCAATGAATCTGGACCGGAGGCTATTCGTGCCCTCGTGGCCCATTATATCCCTGGGAGAACACTTCGCTCTTCCAGTAAAAACTTGCTTGCTTGCTGTCCCCCCGTATAGCCAAGGCCAGGTGGGGCGGAAGGTCTTTTCGCTTCCTTGCACCCAGACTTTGGAATACGCTCCCCAATGATCTCAAAGTGATTTCCTCTCACACTCTGTTCCGTAAGGCACTCAAGACCTGGCTATTCCAAGAAGCCTATCTCTAATACCCCGCTGGTGATATCTGAGCTCTCTGGTTACCATCCTCAGCGCCTTGATGCCTACGAGTTTAGTTGCGCACTTTGTATACAAATTTCCTTTAATAATAATAATAATACCATCTTGAAGGCATCCCAAAGCGTCTGAGCCGACCCTACTGATCCTTTGTTCTCCTGGAAAGAAAGTTTTATACTGTCTGTGACTTTTTCCCTTACTAAATGTATTTTTAGGCTCCATATACTAATTAGCGCCACTCTACCGACCTGCTGCCCTCCTTCCGCCACCCTAGACCATTATGAGGAATTATCCGATATACCCCTTGTCAGATGTTGAACATTTTTTAATTTGACCCACCTGGTCAGCAGGAGTGAGCAAATGATCAATCCTGGAGAGACTATTATGAGCCCCCGAATGAGACGTAAATTGCATCTCCCTGGGGTGGAGGTTGCACCACATAACCACCAGACCCATCGCGCCCAGGAATTCTTGTGTGTGCAGCTAGGTGGACCTTAGCCCCCAAGGGGGGTGGCAGTAAAGTCGCCCCAACACTACAGCAATGAAATCACCTCCTATCAGGAGTCGCCCCTCTGGTAGATTTGATAGGTTTCCCAGCTCTTTAAAGACCAAAGTGTGAAGTCCAGGAGGACATACATCATCACTATGTTGAACGTTCTGCCCTCCCAGCTCCCTGACAATGTATGTATGTATGTGTGTTCTTATATAGCGCTCGACTTACCCTAGGGCATCTCGGCGCTTGCCTTGGGAACCCGTCCGGGGCATCCCCAAGGTGAAAGCCAGGCATCCCGCCGCGGGGGGGGGGGGGGCCGTTGTGGAGATTAAGCAAGCTAATGCCCAGAGATGCAGAGGTGAGGTCGATCGACATGGGAAAGGCCTTTCTCACCAAGATACCCACCCCTCTAGAGCCAGAAGAGAATCCAGAGTGTACTGCAAATGTGTATCCCCATCGATTCAGCGCTATACATGTGTTGCCCATTAAGTGAGTCTCCTGCAGGATTGCCACATCAGGTGAGAGGTGCTTTATAAACTGGAGCACAATCCCTCTTTTAAGCCTATCTTCCAAGCCATAGACATTCCAGGATAGTAATCTGAGTCCTTTATCTACAAGTGGAATCGTCATGTCCAGAACTGGTCTGCCCGCACCCCCAGCCCCTCCACAGTTCTCATGTATCTCTATTTGTGGTGACATCTCAAGGAACAGAGTGGGGCGAGTGGTATTTCTATTATTACACACTGTGCTGCTTCTCTTTCCTGGTATAAGTATCATTTGTCATCCAAACAATAATCTAAACATGTAAACAACCAACCACCCTTCTCCCTGTGTCCCTGCAAACTGGGCATAACTCTACCCATCTTCCCAACTGTGCAGAGTGCCGGACGCCTGTTAGAATTAGGGGTCTCTAGTTGGCTGAGGTAGGTACCTTAGTCCAAATAGGGACCCTTGCTTCTAAGTCAGAAAAAGGAAGGACACCTTCTCAGATAGCTCCTGCTCCCCCCCTCGGTAGCTTGGCACCAGCAGCCATTCTTAACTCCAAGGCCAATGTGTAAAGTATTTGCAACCACCCACTCAGTAACCCAGTGATGACACCACAAATGGACTCCACACGAGTTTTCATAAAAACAATGATATGTTTATAAAAAAACAGATAAACGATGAGATCACACAATAAAAATCCAACATATGCATATTTGTAATATTTCACCTTGCTGGGTATTAGGCCAGCAAGCTTTTGTAGGTTTTTGTAGTATTAATGAGCAATTCTCAGTGATCCAATGCACTCCTAAGGCAATGCTATGCAATTCGTAATGCAAGAATCAGGCACTTCGTAATGTCAAAATAATGCAGTTCATTATGCAACAATCAGGCAGTTGTAAATGTAAATGTAAATGTGGCGTATTTGTATAGCGCGAACAGTGACCCAGAGGCATCCCGGCGCTTGTACTCCTACCACAAGGGAACCCCTCCTGGCTTTTCCTTGTGGGGTGTCCACTCCTGGGCATCCCATGGTGAAACCAGGCATCCCTTGTGTATCAGGGGGCCTTTGTGGAGACTAAGCAAGCTATTGCCCAGAGTTGCAGCGTGGGACCCATGCTTAGAATCGGCACTGAGGCGAGAATATCCGGTCAGAGGAATTTAAGCCTGAAACCCGCTGAGGCGGGAATCGAACCCTGGTCCCTGGCCAGTGTTCTGCATCAAGGTCTGCCGCTCTAAGCATTGAGCCACACTTCTCCACTCTGCCGCTCTAAGCATTGAGCCACACTTCTCCACAGTTCGTAATGCAAAAATGATGCAATGCGTAATGCAACAATCAGGCAGTTCGTAATGCCAACAATAATGTACTCTGCACCGATCAGGGTGCTCTGGACGGTCTCTATGCCACTTACTCGCGGTCAGCTACTGCCAAAATATGCCCTCTAACACATGTATGGTGTAAAACAAAGTGCAGCTCCACACTCCCGCCCTGGTACTGCCACTCCTCAGCAAGTACAGGCCGCGATATGAACTTGAGCGTAGGATCGCGCCCACACCCCGCCCCAGGCGCGACACACGCATGCTCGCTGAGCGTTGCCTGGGGGGTACCATCTCACTCTCCTCTCCATCGTGGCTTGGGCCTCCGATGCAACTTCGTTGATCTTGGGCAGTAGAACACGGACCCCAGACGTAATGGTTAGAGGTCTCTCCTTGGCAAAGGCAGGCTCGTGCCGGCGGCGGTGAATCCTCACAGCTCCTCTGGGTATGCCGGTCAGGGCCGATGGCAGGGACGATTGCGGCATGTTAGACCTGGCACCTTGGCGTGAGTCTCCCTTCCATTTTTTGCTGATGTGCCTCATATGTTTTGCTGGTGTTAGCTGCTCGGAGCACTGTGCCACTGCTAATCAGTGCCACAGTGCAAGCGCTTCCTATGAAATGTTTACATTGATTGGTTTCCATGATTGGCTTATTTGTTTTACTATCAGTCCCTAGTACAGTGCACCAGGAGTGCCAGGGCTTGTAAACACAAATGCTGCTGGTGGGCTTGCAGCACTGGTTGTGCCACCCACAGATGCGGCCTAGTAAAATGTGTCTAAAGTCTGCCATTGTAGAGCCTGCGTGCAGTCTGGTACTGTCATGCTGACTGCCCAAGTGCACCTACTTGCCAGTCCCTAAACCTTTCCTTAACTTCATATTAGTCACCCCTATGGTAGGCCCAAGGGCAGGGTGCATTGTAAGCATAAGGTAGGACAAGCCCTGATGTGTGTGGCATGCCCTAATAGTGAATTACAGCCATTTTTGTTTTTCACTATTTTAAGGCTACCTGCTCTCCATAGGCCAGAATGGGCTGCTGGAATTATTACACTCTATAATCCTAACAGACTCCGAGAACATGGTAGAAAGTCAAGTTTAGTATGCCTGAACTCAGAATAATAAAATACTTCTTTTAGTAAAGTTTATTTTAATATCCTGTGTTTGCAAATACTACTTTTAGAAAGTTAGATTTGTTTGCCTAACCATTTCAGCCCGCCTCTGCTCTGATGTGTATCTGCTGTCTGGTTTCTGTGTGTGACAGGGCTGGGGAATTCCAGGAGACAGGCTGGGGCTGACAGGTGGTGAATAGAGAGATTACACCAGGATGGGTGGGGGGAGTGCCCCTTGACTCTGAATAGGGCTGTGCTCTGCCACCTCAATGCTGGCTCTGCCCCCTGGGGAGCGGCTGATGTCTCTGCCCTGCACCTAAAGAGAGAACTGAAGACTGTCAACAGAGTACTCCTGGACTGTACTAGTCACCACAATCCTGGCTCCACCTCCTGCGGAGCGTCTGATGTCCCTCCCCTGCACACTGAAAGAAGAAGCCAGAGTCTGCGAAACAAAGTGCTCAAGGACTGAATTGGATTAGGCAAAGGCCCCCCTGGCCTGGAAGAACAAAGGATTTTGTGTATAAAAGTAGGAGCCCTGCTCTTAAGAAATCAGATCCGGCTTTTGAACCAAGAAGAAATCTCTGCCCGAGGAGGAGGAACCGGGAAAGCTGAAGGAGGAATACTGTCCCTATCCTGGGGGATTGGCCTGCAGTTGTTGCCTTGCTGCCAAAGAAGAGAAGGAACCCACAGAAACTTGTTTTATTTTACTTAAAAGACTTGTGCTCAAAACGTTCTCCAAGGGCCTGGAAGCGAGCTTGCCCCTGAACTGAGCCCCAGGAACATTGGGCTCTTCCCCTGCCTTCGCTAGGAGCTGCTGGATTGCCTGTGCACATGCCTGCTGGAACCGTCGCCAAGTGCGCCTCACCTCACCCCCCATTTTTGCTATCTGGAAGCCTGTGCCGCTGCCGCCCTGCACCGTGTGACTCTGCTGCTCTTGAAGCGGTAGTTCTAACCGTACCCAACTGGGCCGCGCCGCACCGTGCTCCACCTTTCCCCTTTGTGCGAGCCGCACCGCCACTGCACCCAGCCACCACGGACTACGGAAACGCTTCGCCAGCGAGGTATGACTCGTACGATCCAAGCGTACTCAGTCCGCACCCCGCTGACACACTCCGAGGCCATTCCGCACTGCCAGAGCCGCCTAGTACGTTGCGTACGGTGCGCTAGTGCCGCACTGTCCGCCTCGGAACAAGCCTCTTCCGAGCCAGGTATGGTTCGTACGCTGCCAGCGCTTTGGACCGCACCGCCCGCCTAAGCTCCTGAAGCTGGGCCGCCCAGTACCTCTTGTACAACGTGTTGAAACACCGGGCCACCCGCTCCAGAAACCGAAGGTACGGCTTGAACGTCGCCCCCGTCACGAACACCGTTGAGTCCCGGACCGCCCCGCATCAAAACCCTGTGACCCCCTCTGCTCCACACCGCTCTCAGAAGTGCCGCCCGAGCCAGGACCACAACTTAGAGGGCCGCCCACTCTTCCAGGCTGTTCTTTGACGTCCCCGACGAGCCGGACTCTCCCCAAAAGGTACTGTGTCCCACTCCGCACCGTCAGTGCGCACACTTCAGGCCGGATGGGCCCCAACGAGTGTGCCTGCCTTGTTTTTCCGTTTGACACGGTACATTTTCCAGGGGGAGTCGGACAGAGTGCGCAACACGCAACAAAGAAGACGCTTATTTAAAGAAAACTTTGCTTAAACAATCTCATTTTTAAGAATGTTATGATGGTCTTGTATTAAGCCTGCATAGATATATATATTTACATAAAGCCTACTTATTTTTTACAAATCATAGACTGGTGTCCATTTGTGGTGTGTCATCTAATTAGTGTGTGTATTCATGCATGTTTACTTAACCACTCCTGAGGCGAAAAGCCGGGAGCTTCGACAGGGACCATTGTAACTTTTAAAATCTGTTTGTTGTCATAACGTGTATTTTTAATTTACTCACCCTTGGCCTCTGCCTTGATCGACCGACACCCCGCTCAGCCGATTTGACGCTGCTGCGGGCGAGTGTTTGAACAATTATTTCGCCCCACCTGGCACAGCGGACACGCCCACTCACGCTGGCCACGCCCCCCCTTTTTTTCCTCACTTCTCTGCCTATAAAATATGCTCACCCACCGGAAGCGCAGCAGACGAGCGCAGCGGGCGCGCCGAAGGCGAGCTTTAGGCAAGCTCGTCTGCGCTCGTCCGCGCCGAGACCGCGCCAGAAGCCAGCCCCCTTGATGCCGGTGAGCAATATTTGCTTCCTAAATCTTCCATTCTCACTTACACTTCCGAACAACTCCGTAAACTGAATTGCTTAACAGAAGTGACGCACCCCTTACCTCATCTACTTCACACCGATCTCAATATAGGACCTTACAAATGCCCATTTTGCACCTCCCCCATGCACTCCTCTATCCCTACTCCTAAGGTCTCAGGAGCACTTATTAATGTCCGTTCAGTCCCTAAACATAAAATTGAAATTCTGGACTTCATCGAGTCACACAACATAGACCTCCTATTTATCACCGAAACATGGGGCGATGACTCCTCAGGCCCAGACTTTAAAGCAGCCCCGAAAATTACTGCGTTTGCAGACTTGATAGGAAAAAACGTAAGGGTGGAGGAATAGCCATTATTTATAAAAACCACTTTAAAGTCAAGTTTCTCGACTTTAATGATAGTAACTGCGAGGCTTCTTCCTTCTCCATCACTATCTCCGATATCCAATCATTTTCAGGCATCCTACTTTATCGCCCTCCTGGGTCCAGACCGAAATTTCTTAATAACCTCAACAATTTAATCGAGCTCTCCGCAGGCGTACCATATTTCACCATACTGGGCGATTTTAATTTTCATCTTGAGGCCTTATCTGACCCTGACACCTTGATGCTAACCAACGATTTAGCAGCTGTCGGCCTACAGCAAATTGTCACGCAGCCCACCCATAAAGCCGGTCATACTCTTGACGGGCTATTCACCAGTAATCCACATATGACGATTTCAAATGTGACCCCCCTCTTATGGACGGACTTCTTTGCCATCTCACCCACCACATGACTCTCCTATCACTATAAGAAACTGGAAAAACATCGAACCTTCCCACCTCTCAACTTTGCTGCTTGACAGTATCACTACTACTGAACAGGATCCCTCTCTAGCTTCTGTCAACTATCTTCACAGCCTAAATAAGGCTTGTCATACCCTAGCTCCCCCCAAAACCTGCCATCGCACCAGACTTTCCCCTTCAGCTCCATGGTTCACAGAATCCCTTCGATTGCAGCGTCAACAGTGTAGAAACCTCGAAAGACGCTGGCGCCGCCACTACAACGAATCGGAAAAAACTACCTACAAAAGCGCTCTCTCGATATACAAAGATCTTATTACTACAGAAAAATCATCCTACTACACCTCTCAGATCACCCAGGCAAAAAACTCAGCTAAAGAACTGTTTCAGGTAGTTACTCATCTCTCCAACCCACCTTCCCCCTGCTTCAATGGAACTCAATCCCTTTGCGACTCTCTCGCAAATTTTTTCAAGGAAAAAGTCACTGATATTTTTTCAGCCTTCACCCTCGCACCCTCCGTTACCTCAATCAATTCTCCTTCTAACAACGATACACCTTGCCTCCCGTTCTTCGAAGCTGTTGCGGAGGAACAAGTCCATCGACTCATTCTGGGTACAAAATCAGGATCACCTCTAGATCCTTGTCCCCCTGCCATTCTTAACCGAATTCCTGAAGCCATTTCTCCTATCTTGACGTCCATCTGCAATTCCATGTTCGCAACGGGCATTTACCCCTCAGTCTGGAAAGAAGCTATCATTAAGCTGCTCCTAAAAAAACCTACCCTTGATCCCCTTCTCCCTGCCAGCTACCGACCCATCGCCTGTCTTCCCTTTCCAGCAAAGATTTTTGAAAAGGCGATGAACCTGCAACTATCTAATTTTATAGATAAAAATAACTTATTAGATGAGACCCAATTCGGCTTCAGACGGTGCCATGGAACTGAAACCGCGCTACTTAAAGCAGCAGAAGAAATCAGAACGACCCTGGACAAGGGAGGAGCCGCGGTACTGATATTACTAGATCTTTCTGCAGCTTTCAACACGGTCGATCATGTCACTTTGATCGACCGTGTCTCAGCTATAGGAGTCAAAAACAAAGCGAAAGACCTCCTGGCATCCTTCCTAGCTGATCGTCACCAAACAGTCAAAATGGCCCATTTCACTTCCCAGACTTTCACTCTCCCTTGTGGCGTCCCTCAGGGCTCCTCGCTAAGTCCGACACTTTTCAACATTTATGTTTCGGACTTAGCGAGAGTAATAAAATCTTACGGAATTGCCCTGACAACCTATGCTGATGATACCCAACTTGTGCTTTCTGTACACAACAACGGGTCATCAGTGGCAGCAAATTTTCAAACGGGAATGAAGGCCATCAGCTCCTGGATGTCATCTAATTGTCTCAAACTAAACTCTGACAAAACAGAGGTGATGACATTCGGGAGGCTGGACCCCATCTGGCCCCCTCACTGGTGGCCATCGGAGTTAGGAGACCCACCTCAACCCGTTACCAAGGTTCGTAACCTTGGAGTCATATTTGATGACAAATTGACATTTCAGCATCACGTCAATTCAGTGGTCTCCTCATCTTTTTACATCCTAAAAAGAATCAAAAAACTGCTCCCTTCCCTTCCATCATCGGCCGGCAGAACCTTGGTTAGTACATTGGTTTTTTCTAAAAACCGATTACTGTAATGCTCTTCTATTGAACGCTCAGAAAAAAGTTATCAACCAACTCCAATTAGTCCAGAACGCCTCGGCCAGAGTCCTCTTAAACATTCCCAAATCCAAAACCATTTCCTCTCACATCCGCCAATTACACTGGCTCCCGGTCAGGAGCCGGATAATGTTTAAGGCCCTGTGTATCACTTACAAGGCAGTCAATAACGTGGGTCCACAGTTCCTCAGAGCAGCTTTCCGCCAGCTTGAGTACCCAAGAACACTCCGCTCCTCCTCGGCACATATGCTGAAAGTCCCTCAAACAAAAAAGGCTAACTGGGGTGACAGGTGTTTCACTATCTCTTCATCCAAACTCTGGAACACACTGCCCCTCCACATCAAAACCGCCCCAACCCTCCTTAGTTTCAGGAAGAAACTAAAAACTTGGCTCTTCCAGTACAACTTATCACCTCAGCGATGGTTCTGTATTCTAGCACCGAGACACCCCCGGGTATTTGCGCGCTCTAAAAATGGCACAAACATAAACATAAACATAAATACTTAACCAATAGTGCCCCCAAGTTTAGCCTTATCTGCTCGCGCCACGCAAGGGGTTATTCTAAGGAGTAAGTCCCTTGCCCTGACTAGAGGAGAGGGTCCCTGCTTGTCACAAGTACTTACCTGTGACAACCAGAGACCCCCAAATCTAACACTTCTGATCACGCTGTCAATCAACTCAGAAAACACGACTGCTCAGGGGGACACCGTCACGGGGCAATTTCTCATGAGGGTCTCAGGCTGCAACAGAGCACACACACAGCAACGCTGAGCCTCCTTTGAGCTCTGGGTGCACATGATCACAGGGAAATCCTCACGGAGGTCCCAGGCTGCACAAAGCACACGCACACAGCATCCCTGAGACTCACTTTGACTCCGGGTGCGCTCAATCATAGGGCAATCCTCACAAAGGTCTCAGGCTACACGAAGCACACGCACACAGCGTCGCTGAGACTCACTTAAACTCCGGGTGCACACGATCAAAGGGCAATTCTCACGAAGGTCTCAGGCTACACAAAACACGCTCACACAGCGTCGCTGAGGCTCACTGGACTCCAGGTGCCACACGATCACAGGGCAATTCTTACGAGGGTCCCAGGCTGCAAAAAACACACACAGCGTCTCTGAGATACCCTTGGAAACTTTGATGTTCCTGAGTCCACAACAGGGAGCCAGCTCTCCTCGGGCCCTTTGGGACAAGTTACTTCAGACACAGCACACAGCAAAGTCTTTTCAAGCAGGGGGACACAGCACACAGCAATGTCCCTTAGCCTCTCCTTGGTTAAATCAGCAAACTGCAGGCCAGCCCCAGAACACACAGCCAGGGCCAGTCCTTTCCTTCAGTCTCTTCAGCTGTTTCTTCCTTGGAAGAGGTTCCTCTTGACCACAAAGTAGTTTTAATTTTTTTCAGTCTTGATCAGTTCCATTCCAATGTTCAGGGATTTCAGCTCTCATAGTTATACCCCTAAATGTCTTTGAAGTCTTTGTGTTCAGGGCAGCATTACCCTTGTCCAACCCAGTTCTGGGTGTCTCCCTGCCAGTGACACCTTCTTCCTTTGATAGTGGGTGTCTGGATCCTCAATCACTCAGCAGGAGATTGAGCCATTGTTGTATGGCAGCAGCCCAGGCCTCTTTACCTCCAGGGGCTACTACTCCCCCCTACACTCCAGATGCCGGTCAGCCTGTTGCTGTCTCACCTCCACGTCAAGACATTCCCCAGAGCCTATCACATTCAAATCCAGACAGTCAATTCACAACCAGGCAGAGACACACACAGATGTTAGAACACAAAAAACCAGCCACTTCTAGAAGAGTGGTTTCTAAACACACAATGCAAAAACCACCTTCACAAAAATATGTTATTAAATTGTGAGTTCAGGCACACTAAACTTCACCACCTCCTTACGCCTATGGGAAGGTAGGCTGGAGACATATTACACAGCCTTCCCCATTCTGTTCTCTGGGCAAGATGGCCTTGCAACAGTGAAAAACTAAATGGAGAGTATTTCACAGTCAGGACATGGTACACACCTTAGTACATGTCCTACCCTTCACATACACTGCACCCTGCCCAGGGGGGTACCTTGGACCTACCATAGGGGTGTCTGATGTGCATAAAAAGAGATGGGTAAGGCCTGGCAAGTGGGTGCACTTGTCAGGACAACATTGCAGTTTAACAAACTGCGCACAGGCACTGCAGTGGCAGGCCTGAGTTGTCTCTTTAGGGCTACTTGTGTGGGTGCCACAATTAGTGCTGCAGGCTCACTAGTAGCATATGCATTACCAGCCCTGGTACACATAGTGCACTTTACTAGGGATGTTACTAGTAAGGCAAACATACCAATCATGGACAACCAATTACCATTACACTTTACACAGGGAGCACTTACACTTTGACACTGATCAGCAGTGGCAAGGTGCCCCAAAGCATCTAAGTTGGCAAAACCATGTCAGAAAAAGGTCTGGGGGAAGGCAAAAAGTTTAGGGAACTTTAGCCAAAAAAGGCCAAGTCCAACAATGCCCTAACCCCAAACTATTCTATTTTGTACGAGGGGGTGGACTGCCTGAACATTCGCCTACCACCACCTGCACACAATCATACAAGTGCTCCAACAGTCTCCAGTCGGTCTCCTGTCCTTATGAGCTTGGATAAGACGTTGTTGAGTTGCCGCCCAATGTCTCCATCTTGTATCTTACACTTCTGTTGCAGTAACGGGCGAGTCAGTTGCTGAGTCTAACTGAGTTTCCCGGCCCCATTCGAGATGTCTTACGCTCAGCCGAACCCGATTGCCTACTGATGGGTCTTCCAATGCTTGGGGAGATTTCCCTTCGCTGGTCTCCATCTATTTACCAGTCCTGCGCCCCCTCTGGGTTATCAAAGAACCATACATTTCCCTCTGATTCGATCCGCAGTCTGGCTGGAAACAGCATTGTGTATTTCAGCCCCTTGTCTCTAAGTATTTTTTTAATACCCTGTAAAGAACTTCTTTGTTTCTGAACCTGCGTCGTGAAGTGGGGAAAAATGTTATCACGCTGTTCTCGTATTTGGCCAGTGGGGCACAGCTGGCAGTATGCAATACTTTGTCCCGGTCTCTGAAATTGGGGAGGGTAGCCAAAAGAGGTCTCGGTGGGGCTCCTGGTTTTGGCCTGCCACCCGGTACTCTGTGGGCCCTTTCAATTGAAAAGTAATTGGAGAGGCTCTTCGGTTGTAGGTATTCAGTGATCAGTCTTTCAACAAAAAGATCCGCTGTCGGCCCCTCCACCCGTTCAGGGACCCCCAACATTCTAACGTTGTTACGTCGTGACCTTCCCTCATATTCATCAAGTTTACTCTCTATAATTTTGCAAGCTATTTGTAGCTCCTTGATTTGTTGTTGCATTATTTTGATATCCTGATGAAGGTTGGAGGTGACTGTTTCCATGGTTTTAACTTTTTCACTCATCTAATGCAGGTTGGCTTTAATGAGTGTTACTTCTTTCGTGATTGAATCAATTTGTCGTTCCAATGATGTACGTACCTCATTGATTGCTACCCTCATGTCCTTTAGGGTGGGGTCTCCTCCTTCTGAGCGTAACTCAGCTGTTACATCTGCTTTGGCTGCAACCTTCGCCTCAGCAGATTTATGCATAGTGTATGTGTCTAGTTTAGTTTGGTGGGTGCTCTTGTGCCCTTTGATCCCAGCCATCTCTTGTTGTATGAAAGATGAGGGGTGGACAATCCAAGTCTAGTTTTCCTCTAGTCCCCTTCGATACTGCCAGCTGCCTGGCAGTAGGAAGTGAGATCCACCCTCCTCACTTGGCCTGTCTGGGTTGTCTAGGGGGGCGGCAGTTGGTCACCCACGTGGTTAAGTGAGTCCCCACTCGTGAACCACACTTGCAACTTGTAAGAAGCGTCCGGTCCGGCATAGTGCCTGGTCCAACCTGACCCAAGCAGCCGAAGTTAACCCAAGGCCTCAGTGGGCAAACCTTCACTCCACCTCTGAACATTCCGCCTGCAAATATACAGCTTAGCATGTTCTCTGCTTGACTCTGGATCAGGAGGGACCTGAAGGAGCAAGAACGACTCCGGGTCCTGCACAGATTTTAGCCCCTCCTCCTCCACTAGTTATTACCTCGGGCTTAAGTCATTTCTGTTTTTTCTCACTGGGGACCCCTAAATATTGTCAGCCGTGCCCTCATCGGAGGGTCGTATATTGCCACCGTAATAATTAGTGTGCGATGCCCAATCAAACCATCGACTCCTCTGATATGCTGCAGAAGGCAATATGGCCAATTCTCACATTTATCTCCTCCAAGCTTCACTTGCACCCAGCTTCTCTCAAGGCGTACGTAATTCCTGCCGTTTCCCTAATCTCAAAGATATATAGTGGGCGCCTCAAACGCCGCTGTTTGCCACATATGTAGCTAGCCGCCGCACTCATAGGTCCACGCCTACTTATGTTGTGTCTCGACTCAGACCACAAATCAAGCCCGGGGCTCCGGATCACACCACATGCCTCAGCACACCTTCACTCCGCCGTAGGTCCCACAAATGATCGCGGGTGACACGGCAGCTCCCGTACCTTAGGGATGTTTCGTGGGCACCTCAGTGTTAGAACTGGCTATTTCTGGTAGGCTAAGGCTGACGCCAAAGCCAGGCAGAAATCACCATTCTAGTCAGGGCAAGGAAGTCACACGCCAAGATAACCCCTGCTCACCCCCTTGGTAGCTTGGCTCAAGCAGTAAGGCCTGGTCTCACCCTGGAGATACCCATTAAGGGACCATCTCTCAGGGAAGCCAGGAAGGGTTTCGCAGCGGTCGAAGCGCCTTGGGACCCTACGGGTAAGTAGTGCGCTATATAAATGCCAATACATTTACATTTACATTTAAGGCTAAACTCGGAGGCAATGTGTAAAGCATTTGCGCCAGCGCACAACAGCAACAACATACTAGGCACACCACAAAAGAGACTCCACACAAGGTTATTATAAAAATAACTTTTGTATTGTAAAAACACATCAGATAAAATCACACATATATGTGCATGGGCAATATTCACATGGGATTATGTACACAAGACAGGGCCACATGGGCGCCTGTCAGAATCAGATATAGTACTTCTAGATAAAATGTAGAATATAAAATCACTTCTAGAATAAAGAATAAATGTAACATAAAATAATAATCAAAGATAACAACCAGTAACCACTGGTAACAGGAACCAGGACCTTACTAGGACCACCTGTACTAAAAAAAGAAGAACCACCTAAGTATCACACAGCATTTAGGGGTCTAAGAAAGAATACATTACTCATGATGCAATAAACCTACATTCAGAGGAGTAGAAAAGACAACCACCTAAGTATCACTCAGCGTTTAGGGGTCTACATTCAGAGGAATAATAAAGAGAAACACATGATGCCTAAAGCATTCAGAGGTGTTAAGAATAAACACATGATGCAATAAAATACATTCAGGGGTGCAGCGCAAGAAGACACATGATGACTAAACATTCAGAGGTGCAGCGCATGGAAAGAAAGATACATAATGCATAAACCTACACATTCAGAGGTGCCAGAACATAAGTCAATAGCGCAAAAACACACAGTAGGCAATTACTATTAAAAACATAGGAATCACATTGCGCATAACTTACATAAGCCACCACCTGTGGCAGTCCCTAGGCCAACTGGCCTTGTGGGGCAAGGATGCCCTGAGTCCAATGTCATGCAGCGCCAGTCACAGAGTACAAAAAGCCTAAACGTGGCAGCTGCCCACAAAGTGCTGGGCAGCTGGGATCAAAAAGCTGTGGCAGGGCTCTCAGTAGCCCCTAGAACAAATCTGCGCCACCTGAGCCACACAGGCTCTACAGCAAACCATGCCCCCAAAGCGTTGGAGCCCACTGGGCTCTGGAAAGAAGTAGGGGGGGGGCGCTGGAGCCATCTGGCTCAGGAATTCACTGTGCCCCCTAGAGCCCTCGTGGCTCTTAACTAAAATAGGCACACGAGCCTCCGTGGCTCTGCAAACAAAATGCGGGCATCGTGGGAGCCTTCACGGACTCGTGGACAAGGGCGCCGTGAGCCTCGCAAGGCTCTAAGTAAATAAAACATGCCCCTTCGTTGGAGCCTCAAGGCTCTGGCTTAACGTTGGGGCGACCCACTACCAACCGGTGCCGCCCAAGCACCAACTCTGCCTCACCGGCGTGGAACACCCCCGAGCGCCCTCCTGGAGCAGAAGCAGCACTGTCCCCTGCACGCCCGCACTCACCGGTACCATGGGAGGCGGCGTCGGCTCTTCTCTGCGGGGCTCCCAGGCGGCGGCGGCTCCTTGATGCAGCAGGGCTCCCTCGCATCACGGGAGCCCTGCAAGCCGGCCGCCACGCTTCTTCTTCTTCCTCCAGCGGGGAAGACCTCCGGACCACTCTTACGGGGCTCGCACCTTGTGGGAGCCCTGTCGGCCGCTCACTTCCTCACTCGGGGCTCCCTCTGCACACGGGAGACCCCAGCAGCCGGCCACACTCCTCCTCTCTCCTCAGATGCCGCCAGCTCCCTCAGCTCACGGGAGCCCGGCCGACCCGCCGCCATGCGTCCTCCATCTTCTCTCCGCCTCACAGGCTGCGGGGCGGTACTTCCGGCCGGCCGCGCTGCAATTGGCCAGCTGGCCGAGCACTTCCGGGTCGCCGCGGGCAGCGCGGCGGCCCGATTCAGGCAGGCAGGCGGGCAGGCATTAAAACTACCGGCGTGGGCAGCCGAAGTTAAATAAAATTAAAAATAAGAGAGGTGGGCACTCGCAAAGTAAATAATCAAATAAGCGGGGTGGCACCCGCCAATCCTCACGCAAAATGCGTGCAACGAAACGCTCGAAATGCAGCCAGGAGCGCTCTCAAGCGCTAGGATCACAGCACAGCGCTCCCAGGCGCCAAAGGTCCCCAGAGCAGACCCCTACAGCAAGGAGGGTCCACAGAAAGCGCTCTCTGCAGGAAAATGCAGCTTCTCCATGCTGAAAAGGTCCCAGAGATTCCTAGGAGGCAAAGCAAAGTCCCCCCATCAGCCCAGCCAAGGCAGAGGGGTCCCCCAGGAGTCCAGGAAAGTCCATCAGAGGTCCAGGGGATGGGCAGGGCCCAGGGATTCCCCTGGGCCCCAGCAGCAGCATGCCCCTGGCAGATTCAAGTTAGAAACAAGAACATTTTGGAAGGGGACACAGCCCCTTCTTATACAGTTAAAAGTCTTTGATGTCCTTTGAAGCAGGCAGTGTGAGAACCAGCTAGAACTGGTTATAGGGAAGTCCCTTCAGTATCAGGGACACAGGTGACAGTCGCCCAGCGGGAGGTGGAGCCAGCTTTGTAGTTAGGCAGGCACAGCCCTTCACTATCAGGTGCCATCTCCTCCCACTTCCCTGGCAGCAGATGCTGCCTTTCATCCATGGGCTGACTTCAGACAACCTCCTGGGCTCTCCAGCCCCTGTCATCCTCAAACCAGACAGTCAATCCACAAGCAGGCCCAGGCACTCTGGGCCAGGCTCACCAGCCAATCACACGCCAGCACCAACTTACACAAATATGCCAACTTCCAAAAGTAGTACTTCTAGACTTGACACAGTCATGCCGCATATATCATTTTGCAGCATTCATTCTCACGAGTTCATACATACCAAACTCGCCCCTGCACTCCCCACACATCAGGAACTACCATGGGCATACATATTCCCCCTTCATTCCTATGGGAGGGCAGGTCACTCATCACTCATTCACAGAGAGCTCAAGCACTTTACACTGTACCACAGTAAAAAAGTGTGCAGAGGCCTAAAATCACCAACACCAGGTTCCATAAACAGGCTAGGAAAAAGCAAAAAGTCTAGGGGTGAACCTGCCTAAAGGGCCGGGTCCAACACTCAGGCTATGATGTTTTCCTCCTATGCAGCCCGCCGCCGCACTAGTGGCTTTACGTCTCCTGACGTTATGACGCAGATAGGTCCGTACCTCAAGCCTGGGGCTCCGGATTGCCTGCATGCCTGACCTGCCCTTTCGCCGTCGCACGCCCCGTAAAAAGCGCAAGTCCCTGCTCGTTGTCTCCCCCAGACATTGCTGCTAAAAGACTTACCTCTTACCTGCTATTGGACTCCTTCCTACGCATCCCTCCCCCCCACCTGAAGGGCTCAACCCCAAGTTAGCGTGCTCTCTATGAGGTTATCTCAGGACTCACGGACTACCTCAATGCTGCTCAGCACACCTGGACTTCTGACCCTATATGCAGAATACTCCTTTACTGTATCCACCCCTACACAACGTGCACTCTATGAGGCTATCTCAGGACTTGCGTACTACCTCGACGCTACTCAGCTCACGAGGACTTTCCATACATATATGTAGAATAGGGCCTTATTGTATGAATCTTACTCAAATACTGCTGTGAAGCGCTCCGATACGGGTCAGGCTAGCGCTATATAAAACTCCTTAAATAAATAAAATAAATAAATAAATTCTCCTTGTGTGCCACTGGAGTCTCCGAACTTTTAACTACTGTGTAGATGCCCAGTTACAGATCTCTTGTCGGATTAATTACAGGTGGAGGCTAGAGCGTTGCGGAGCTTCTCTAGCTCGCATCCATCTTTGCCCGGCACATAGCCACGCCCACTGGACTCACTTTTTGATGTTCCGCCACCCATTATTGCCAACTGGGGGCTAGCCAGGTGGGCCAAAAATCAATACATGTGTAAACCTTTCTTTGGTCCGGGCTTCTGGACGCTAAATGTAAGATTTCCCTCTGATCAGCCTGCACAACCCACGTTTGTATCGCATCATGCAAAGCCTATAATTGACTACACATTATTGCACTTTGCTACTTTTACAATCTGTAAACGCTTCAAAATCACCCTTAGAGAGGAAAAGCAGTCACAATATTTACTTTAAAATTTGTTTATAAAACTTGGTCACAGACAAATCATATATAAAAAGCTCTCTGGCTTCTATCAATCAGTGCACAAAATTTTTTAAACGATGTGCTACACATCAAATTAAAAGTACTTTAAGCTTTGAATTTTATGGTCAAGTTATTAAGAAACTGGCAAAGTATGGAAGTAACTCACTAAAATGGCAAAACGACTGGGAACAACTTTCATCCAAAATCATGTTTTTATCGTTTTAAAAACAGCATCAAATCACAAGACAAACATCGGTAACGATGGTATGGTCGCCAAGAGGGAATATCAAAGACAGCTTCAACAACTTCTAGCGGATCAACCCTCCTCACCCAGAGCCTTGCGTGTAAAAGACAAAAAAAAATAGTTTTTTGAAAAACAAAGTACAGGCAGTGGCGTAACGAAACTTGAGGGGGCCCCCCTGCAAACTACATGGAGGGGCGCCCCCCCCCATCCTCCGTACCAGTCTAGAGCTCTCAGGCCAGCGACTTGCCAAACTGCAGGGGATGCGGAGCTATTGTTACACCATTCTAACTAATCCAGCCGTTATAAATAACACTGGATGGTGGAGTTAAAGGTTGGGCTTAGTCTGCCAGCAGGCTATCATAGGTGGTGTTCCATTCATTATAGGGTCCCTGCCATCAGTATGCCGGGGAAGTTTGCCCAATTTTAGGTGGGTTTCCTGATGCAGACTCCTGCCATGATATAAAACATGGGGCCCACTCCTCGTTCAGTTTTGACAAAAGTGCATCCACTGCTCCTTTTTGTTTCCATTTTAAAACATTAGACAATGCGACAAGGCAGTATTTCAAAAGGAGATGTAACTACAAAGAGCACATTTTGATAATACATTTGTATTAGTAGACAATAGCAATCATAAGAGGCATTGCATAGCTTCATACGCACTGTGACCCCAATTCCATCACAGTCTCTCTCTCTGTCAATGAGCCAGTCTCTCTCGCTCAGTCAGTCTCTCTCTCGCTCTGTCATTCAGTCATTCTCAGTCAGTCAGTCTCTCTCAGTCAGTCAGTCAGTCTCTCTCAGTCAGTCTGTTAGTCAGTCAGTCTGTCAGTCTCTCTCTCTCTCTGCCAGTCAGTCCGTCTCTCTCTCTCTGTTAGTCTCTCTATCTCTCTCTTTCTGTCAGTCAGTCAGTCTCTCTCTGTCAGTTAGTCTCTCTCTCTCTCTCTGTCAGTTTCTCAGCCAGTCAGTCTCTGAGTTAGTCAGTATCCAGTCTCTCACTCAGTCAGTCTCTACTCTCTCTCCACTCTCTCTCCATCTCTCTCCATTCTCTATCTCAACTCTGTCAACTCTATCTCCACTGTCTCTCTCTCCACTCTCTCTCCACTGTCTCTCTCTCCACTTTCTCTCTCTCCACTTTCTCTCTCTCCACTGTCTCTCTCTCCACTCTCTCTCCACTGTCTCCCTCCACCGTCTCCCTCCACTCTCTCCCTCCACTCTCTCCCCACTCTCTCTCTCTCCGCTCTCTCTCCACTGTCTCCCTTCACTGTCTCCTCCACTCTCTCTCCACTCTCTCTCCCTTCTCTCTCTCCCCTTTCTCCCCTCTCTCCACTCTCTCTCTTCTCTCTCCACTCTCTCTCCACTCTCTCTCCACTCTCTCCACTCTCTCTCTCCACTCTCTCTCTCTCCACTCTCCCTCTCTCCACTCTCTCTCCACTCTCTCTCCACTCTCTCTCCACTCTCTCTCCACTCTCTCTCCTCTCTCTCTCTCTTCTCTCTCTCCACTCTCTCTCTCCAATCTCTCCACTCTCTCCACTCTCTCTCCACTCTCTCTCTGCACTCGCCACTCTCTCTCTCCACTCTCTCTCCACTCTCTCTCCACTGTCTCTGTCAACTCTCTCTCTCTCTCCACTCTCTCTTGCTCACTCTCTACACTGTCTCTCCACTATCTCCCCACTCTCTCTCTCTCTCTCCACTGTCTATCTCCACTCTCTCTCCACTCTCTCTCTCTACTCTCTCTCCACTCTCTCTTTCTCCAATGTCTCTCTCCACTGTCTCTCTCTACTCTCTCCACACTCTCTCCCTCCACTCTCTACTCTCTCGCCACTCTCTCTCCACTGTCTCTCTCTCTCCACTCTCTCTCTACTCTCTCTCTTCCACTCTCTCTCTCTCCACTCTCTCCACTCTCTCTCCACTGTCTCCTTACACTCTCTCTCTCCACTGTCTCTCTCTCCACTCTCTCTCTCCTCCCTCCCTCTCTCTCTACTCTCTCTCTCCATTGTCTCTCCACTCTCTCTCCACTCTCTCTTTCTCAACGCTCCACTCTCACTCCACTCTCTCTCCACTCTCTCTCTACTCTCTACCACTCTCTATCACAAAGTAGTGTGCGTTGCCATGGGCGTCCGCAGAAATATTTCCGAGGGGGGGGGGGGCAAATTTTTAACTTCATCATCATCCTACTTGCACCCTTCCCCCCTCTGCTTGCACCCTTCTCCCCCTCCACCTTGCACCCTTTTCTACCTTGCACCATTCTCCCCTCTGCCTTGCACCATTCTCCCCTCTGCCTTGTACCCTTCTCTCCTCCCCCCTGCACCCTTCTCCCCTCCCCCTTGCACCCTTCTCCCCCTCCGCCTTGCACCCTTTTCTACCTTGCACCATTCTCTCCTCTGCCTTGCACCATTCTCTCCTCCACCTTGCACCCTTCTCCCCTCCGCCTTGCACCCTTCTCCTCTCTGCCTTGCACCCTTCTCCTCTCTGCCTTGCACCCTTCTTCCGTCTGCCTTGCACCCTTCCCCCCTCCCCCTTGCACTCTTCTCCCCTCTGCCGTGCACCCTTCTCCCCTCTACCTTGCACCCTTCTCCCATCTGCCTTGCACCCTTCTCGGCCCCCCTTACCAACCCTCCTGCGGATGCCCACATGGTGCGTTCTAACAAGAGTGCTTACCTGAGGGCACCATTTTGCTGCCTCATCCCTTCTCATATGAGCTTTGCCCTTGAGAATGCTGACAGTCTGACTCTGAGGGCCCCCACTCCCAAAGGGGATACCGACTCAAGACATACTCCACCTTTCTCACAGTTTAAATTCAGAGAAACAATATACTGATGTTATAGAGGCAAATTCACTAAAGTATACAAACTTTTCACACCACCCTCATTAGAAAGCTCAAAAATATCCAACCCAAAAATTTCCTATAGGAATCAAGCTATTGTTTAAAATACTTCACAGTGGAGAGCTACAGCTAAAGGTGCGGTGTTACATGAAAATCAAAGTTGTGAAATAGTACTACAATATTTGACAACATTGAGAAGATAGGATCTTGAATCAAAACATAGTCTTGCAAGTGTGTGGGACAGCGTGTTACCCATCTGCCCATTCTTCCTTAGGAAATGGCAACCAGTTCATGAATAACATGCATATTTGCATCCATGCTCTTGTCAAAACCTGCCCGAAGAACACCATCTCCATGTCCCCTCTCACAACTAGGTACCTGACCTCATGACTTTTTCTGCGTCCTAATTGTCAACTCCACGGACTTGTCGACTCCACACACCCACCCCATCCTCTTTCTGGGCCTTGCTCACTCTGACTGAAGAGAAACATTGTAACTTGTTACTTTGTTTCTCTTCAGTCAGCGGGAGGGGCTCAGGGCAGGCTGCAGACAGCCTGCACCTGCTTTAGAGGTAGAGAGGCTTGCTTCAGCGCAAGCCTTTCTCACAGCTGAGGGCCCCCCTTCATTTACTGAAGAGAGTGGGCCCCCCCCGCACTGCGTGGGCTGCGGGGGCGTTTGTTACGCCCCTGAGTACAGGAAACCCATTGTGCTGTGCACACTATAAAGAATCGTCGGAATTAAAGCTTGCAATTAAAACAAATAACTTAAAATGTTTCTGGTCTCTGAAGAGCCACAGCGACAGCTCCTCCACTATGGTGGAGGAGCATCGCCCCACTGCTTTAAAGCAGCGCAAAGTAAAAATAAAATGATGCTAACTGAACTTTATTATACTTTTATTTTTAGTGTTAAAGTTGCACTGCCGCCAGGTTAAGTTACGTAGAGGCGGGCGGGCTCCTGTGACGTTTGGGGAGGAGGAGTGGTGGCTGCAGGCCAGTCAAACCATCATGCTCACTTTGCATGTTCCCCACAGGCTGTATTGCACAGCCTGGGTGGAAAACATGCACTGCCTCCCACTCCCTGTCTGAGCGCCAAACCACGGAGCTCAGACCAATCACGACGCTGCTGTTATGCTGGTGACAGCAGGGTCGTGATTAGCTAGGGGAGTCAAGGTGCTTCCTGGTTTCTGCGTCCGAGGAGAGGATAAGCAGACAACTGCGACCACCAAGTACGTTTTGTTTTCTTTTTATTCCTAAATACCCCCAACCCCTCCCACCTTACCCCACCACTGTTTCCTACCAGCCGCCACTGATCACCATCGACTTGGCTTTTTCCGTCCCTCAAATGATCACTTTGTTGTGTTTGATAATTTGGCAGCATACACCAGTGAAACATATGACAAATCATTGGTTACATGCCCACTGCCAGCGCATTATATCCCAGATCTGAGAGTTACTATGAAGGATCTAATGGAGTTAATGAAAACGGCATGTCCGTTAAAAGCTGCAGTGCCGAATGGAATTCCCATTCAAGTAATAAAAGCCAATCCTAATTCATGGGCAGAACTTTTACATATTGTTTTCACGTATCCTGCAATCAGGACACATTTTGCTATTCTCCATAGGCGTTTTAGTAATTTAACTTTACAAAAAAGGACCGAAGGATGACACAAAACTACTGTGTTATTGCCCTCCTGGATTCAGATGTGGAAACTCTTTGAAAACTTCTTACAATCCCATTTGCAAAATTGGGCATCTGATAAACTTATTCCCGTCAACCAAACTGGCTTCAGACCAGGCTGCTCCACGAGTGATAATATTACTGCATTAAAATTGTTAGTAAGCAAGTTAGTAAGCAAGACGCTAAAAATACATTTATCAGTGTATGAAAGCTTTATTGATTATTCTGACAAAGTTAACCAGAACAAACTTTGGGGCAAACTTATAAAGTGGCACATTAATCAAACGTTCTTACATATCTTGAAGGCTCTCCACAACAACACGTGGCTGCAAATAAAACTCACAGGGGAAATCTTATCTCTCAGATTGCGGACCACTAGTGGCTTAAAACAGGGGTGTATTTTGGTGACCCTGCTATTTTCCTTGTATAAATCCAATCTATGTTTTATTGTATGACCCAAATGGCCTTGCACCCAAACTAGGCATTAAACCTATCAGCTATCTTGCTTATGCCGACAATGTTGTTCTTTTTTTCTTTAACCCCAAGACCTCTTTAACTTCAACTGATGAGGCTTTATTAGTGTAATACATTGGATGACTTGCATGTCAACTGTGACAAGACTAAAGTCATGCTTTTTGAGAATGGAAGAATCACCTTAAAACTGACCCTTGATAACAAACCCCTAAAAGAAGTTGCTTTCTATAGCCACCTGGGCGTAACAATCAATAAAAACCTTACCTGGGGAGACACCTAATTAACAAGCACATAAAAGCACAACTAATCACTTGATCATTGAAAAAAAAAACTTCAGTGGCCACTCAATTTTTCCATCAGTTACAGCGCTCACCAGCAAGCTTATTCCAACTCTGTTGCATGCTTACATTATCTTTAATGATAAAACTGTTCGGTGCTGAATAAACCCTGTACTAACAAATTGAAGGTGTTACCTGGTCTTTAAATTATGCATGTGACTGCATTAACGCCAGAGATGATATGCGGAAATACTTCATAGCGCTGGTTGTTTCCCGCCTGGACTATGGAAATGTTCTTTACTTAGGAGCTGATCTAGCAACTTTAAACATACTTCAGGTTGTGCAGAATGCGGCTGCACGGCTCCTACGTCATGTCCCTCGGAGAGCCTCCGTCTCCCAAGCACTTTATGATCTTCCCTGGCTTAGGATTGCCAGTCGAATTAAGTTCAAGGCTCTTTGTTACATTTTTAAGATTAAACAAGGCTTAGCCCCTGCACATTTACATGACCTCATTCAAGCCTATCATCCTAGTCGTTCACTGAGATCCTCTGGGAAAGGGGATTTTGTGAATCCGAGATTCAGGCTGGTGAAGATGGGCGACCGCTCATTTTCCCACCTGGGTCCGAAGTTATGGAATGCTTTGCTCGCTGTCTTAAAAACTGAAACCAATCTCCTTCGTTTCCGCAAGGGACGTAAAACGTGGTTCTTTCAGTAATGGTTTATGGTTGCTCTTTTTTTCCTCTCTCTTAATCTGTCCCTTGGCGCCGGGAAACCCACTGCGGGTAGCTGTGCACCTTATAAGCTAAATAAATAAATAAATATAATGAGCAGCTATTATCTGAAGACTCTTCTCTAAGCCTGGGCTCTACAGCTGTCTCCAAGGTTATAAATGAGAATAACCTACCCTCGCTACTGCAGTTCTCAAGAAGGCCACGGCTGACCCGCAAAGATAAAGTTCTGAAAAAGAACCACCCCATATGGGTTCATAAACTATAGAGTGGATCCACATTTCCTCTCTGGAAGCTATGTTTAAAAGTGGGATGCAGACCTTCCCGCTGGGATCTATTTCCAATCGGCTTCACTGACCAAGGATTGTGGTACTTCCCAGAGTACTCACAGGACTTCTGTGATTCAGGGCAGGTATCATAGATAGCCAGTCTTCCAGAGGTAAGTGGGGATATTGCTTGAAAACTGCACATCTTGCTGGAGAAGCTGAATTTTTCACATCTTGATGGCGAAGCTGAATTTTGGAGGTGGAAAATCCCAGCCACTATGTCTGGGAGAGGAGCAACCTAGAAGTAATTTAAAAAGGGAGTGTGTGTGGAGCAGACGTGCATGAATCCAAGGGTCTTTCGACCTCCCTACCCAGCTAAAGACCAAGCTCCTACGTGACACTTCACCTCAGTGCCATATTTAGTGACTGCTGCAGAAGATTATAGAGGACCTGTCCTGATTCTGCCATTGCCGTTCCTGAGGATCTCACGCTAGTCCCTGGACCATAGGGACATTATTCTCCACCCTGAATGATAAAACTGCATGTCCAGACTATCTTTGCAGAGCCATAGCAGTCTTCTACAGCTGACATAGACAGGAGGCGAACCAATGAGATGTGCCTCGGTAACCACAAGTGCGACTGCATGCCCGTGTAGATGAAAGCTGAACACTTAATCTTGGAAGTTGTGACTATTTGCTACGATCAGATAACACCAACATCTGAAGGATTGAATTGTCTAAGCAAATCATGTGGTGGGACCTCAATAGATAACCGCAACCTTCATATCAGAAATGCCTTGTCAAATGTTACTGTTGTAAACAGCAAGGCGAAGACTCGTTAATAATGTATGAATCTGGCTTTAATAAATCAAGATAAGGATATGAAGAAACCCGACCAGCAGTGCCAGGCTCTCCACAAAACTCCCAACGGCCGCTTTCAGAATGTCCGAGACTCCAAGCACGGGACAATCTGACACGAGCCTAGGATAAGTCACGAGCTAGAAAAGTCATTGCATAATGTGAGCCTCCGTGTCTTTAATGAAATCTAGATTCTCTAGGCATGTTAATAGGAGAATCGCAATTTCATTACAAGAACGGAGGCTACATTATGCAATCACTTTTAATTGCATATCACATATTACAGGAAACTGTTTCACGTTTGCCGAAGCCTGCACCACCAGCTTCATTGACTTTAAGCCTAATGTCAATAGAACCAGGTACTATTGTTTGAGCAAAATACTATGATTAAGGGTACTATGAAAGGGCTGCCATGTGTGTCAGTGAGAGCGCGGCCTTTGGGGATGTGTGGACATGTGTGTGTGTGTGTGTATGAATGGAATATATCTGTACGGTTGATTGAGGGCCTGTGCGGTATGTTCTTGCAGCACAGGACATATCTTTCCCCATACGTAGCACTGTCACATGTATAACACAGACATACACATTTTTTTAAATGGAAGAAATCTAAAGTGCAGAAAAAATTTCTCTCATTTGAAAAATAAAAATGGTTGTATTTTTCTGTTATACTTGCGGTACAGTGTCTAATGGCCACTGGCAGTAAGTAGCCTGCTGTTTGTAAATGCAACACATTGAAATGGGAGAAAATTGAAATGAAGAGTTAACTTAATCATTAAAGTAACTTTCCATTTTAATTTTCTTCCATTTAAAATCATTCAGAAACATATTTGTTCCCCAGCTCCAATACTGAACTGACAAGGACTTTAATTTAAGGGTTAAATACCTTAGTCATTCAGTTGTTCACCTCTGTGACCCAGCCCCGTGGGTCATAAATCTGACTGACCACTGCTCATTATCAGGCCCTGCTATCTGCAGCCTGATGATGATAATGTAAAATGAGCATAGCCTTCCCTTAACTTTAAAAGGAAAATATGACCATGTGCTTATTTAAAAATGAACTCAAGGCTGTGAGCTACTCTGAAGGTGTCTGGGATTTGTAGCTCACAATCGACTGTTGGGAAACACTCAGTTTACAATTATCTGTGTAGGGAACCCTATATTGTGCATCCCAGTGGTGCTGCTTCTTTTCATACCAAGTTATGATTTGGTGTGATTAAAGTACTACTTCGATCTTAAAAGAAAAGAATTGGTCTGGACATTCACTTACTTTGTCCACTTTTATGATTGTTTGAGACCTGATACTTTATCCTTTATGGTAGTGCCCTGAGATGTCTTTGACTGCTTGCACTCGCTACCCTGAAAGTCAAGTAGGGTAGAGGTTTACATGACCCTGTTTGCCACACCATATTGGGACAGTCTTTAGGACACCAGTGGTAAACAGCCCCAGCATCCACGGTTAAACCCCATTTGCTCCTGCTTGCCCTGTAGCCCCGAATTGGGTTCCGAAATATATATTTTTAGGGCTCGTCTGAGACCACACATGCGCTGTCGCTTGCTACAATTGATTGTTTCTGGAAAAGAAAAAGAAACTCTCCACATCCCTCACTTTGTTTCCATGTGTTTCTTTTCTTCCCTGGTGCTTGAACCAAGTGCTGATTGATTTCTTGATTACTGTTCCTCCGTGCTGCTTGCGCTTCTTTGTGGTACTGGTTTTTATTTGCATTTGCTTGCAAGACAACTTGAAACCATCAATGTTAAAGTCCAGGCTTCACAGTATTTCCAATAGCTGATCGCAAACAAGTAGCAATAATGAAGCTTTGTGGCACGTACCTAAGGGGTGGTCAATCCCATTATCAGGTTGATAAAGGATATTTAGTTAACGTCACCAAGCTTATTGTGAATAATACGAGTTTAAAATTATACGCATTTAGTACATAAAATGTTGTCAAAAGTTTACATTTCACCGTTAATAGAAATATTTTGCTGTCCTTTTCATAGATTGTGTCAGCAGAACACCTCTGTTCATCTGGACAACGGCGAGTACTGGTCCAACCGTGCTGCTGAGTACAAAGGAAAAAGCCACCGGGCTATTTTTGAAGACAGTCTAGAAAAAATCTACAGAAACATGTATAGAAATGCCTTGGATGCCAATATACGAAGAAAGTCGTTTCATACATCTTAGTTTAAGTAGCAGATGTAATGCATGACTTTTACTTGACTTTTTTAGAATTGTTTTTTAAAACTAACATATAGATATACCTTTTATATATCAATCACATTACTAATTATGCAATAAGTGCAGTATTATTCAGGTAACACTTTTTTAAGACTTGCTTCTAATTATGTCTAAGTTCTACTTTTGTCAAATCATACACTCCAGAGATAAAGTATACATTGTTATTAAAAAGGTGTTTTTGTCATCATCATTAAGCTGTTTCTTAAAGTGTGATATACTGAAAAGATGCAGTACACGTGGTATTTACCAATACATTTTAGTATCATTGGGTTTGTGCTAACTTTGTTTCCAATGTATGGAGGAATAATGATGCTTGAATTCTAAACCGCAGAAATACAAGCAGGCGATGTTCCCTGAATGGTGCCCTTTTAGAGAAAAGAGAAGGATGTTGAAGTTGCCAATACTGTATGGTATGCAAACATTCAGATTTGTGAATTAATGTGGGAGAAATATTGATGGCTAATAACTTTGCTTAGCTTCTGTGATGTATAGCTCAACATAACGATCATTGGCAAAGCCAACAGGTCTGGCCTTCGCAAGCTGCCTCAATTATTTTTTATTATTTTTATTGCATGCATATGCTACACAAATAAACAAGAAATAAAGACAATATACCATTACCTAAATATGGACCCCTCATGTTTGCAATAAAAAAGTTAAATAAAAACAAAATTCACAGATGCTGCTGTTTTATGAGGTGCTTTTTAACTGCAGGCCTTTCAGTTGTGCCAATCATATTAATATTCCATTCCAACAAACTTTATTTCTTTCAATGAGACCTTAAAAAGTAAACAATACAGACAGTAATACATAAAATACATGGAAAAAGATCGATATATGAAGATAAAATAAGACAAAACTCAGTTAAAACTTCGATAAAATTCATCATAACAGGGAGAAATTTATATAAATAGGGTGCTACTAGTCCGCGACCAACACTTACCCCAAATCAAGTTGATATCTTCAAATTTCAATTATTTAATAGTGTTGATTTTTAAAACGTAACAGGTTAGAAAATAGTAAAACATAGATTGAATGGTTAAAACCAGTACTGTAAATAAGGAATGACAAAATTGGCACTATAAATAAGTTTAGACTTGCACAGCTGAATTTAGGATTGACCTTCGGTTGTGCCACATAGAGTTCAAAAAGCAGGAAACTGCAAAAACTATAAGAGGGTGGGAGTCCATTCACAATAATCTGAATGCCTCCACATACTGCCTACACCCCAAGTTCCTGCAAAGTGGAACTAACCATCGCCGTCAAGCTGTTTTTTTTACCTAGAACAAAAAAAGAAAACATGGATATCAGTCTCATCAGTACAGTTACATGCAGGATACCCCAAGGGGGGAGGCTTTTGACCACTTGTTGGTAAAGGCACTAAGCGGAAGAGCCCCTATTCTGAACTGGAAGTAGAGTTTCCTTGCCAAGAAGGGTTGAATAATATCCAAAAAGTCCTCAAAGTGGTACTCCACTTTGATGTTTAGAAAGTCGACTGATAAATTACCTACTAGAGTATTCTCCTGGATGTCGGCTAGTTTGAGCAATCTATAAGCTCTGCCTAGAGCGAGACGTGAACTGGCCTGACATGCTACTTCCGGGTTACTCCATAGGTTTAGGAGACCTAGCTTGTGACATGTGTCCCTAATATGTTTGAACCAAGGCAGATTACCCACTCTCAGAAAGCCAAGAATCTCCTTTAATTCCATCTGATAGCCTGCTAGTCCCGGGGTGACCCATAATCTACGCCAGAATGTTGATGGTCGAAGACCTATCTCCTCTGCTATGGGTCTAATACCAAGGTCCATGCGTAAGGGGATAAGTGGGGTACTAGGTGGAAGACCCAGCAGCTGTCTCATAAAGTTGTGCTCGATTTTGGACAGACCACCAGGGGGACAATGCCCCCAAAGCTCAGCCCCATGCATTACAGCACTCCTATTTTGCACTTTATAAATCTCGCCCACCGTGGCAGCCGATATGCAAGAAGAGCTCTTGTAGGTTTTTAATGCTCCCCCTACTGTCTGGGCAAGTTTGAGGCTAGCTTTAGCTAATTGTAGGCCCCAATCAAACTTTTCAGACAGTGTGACACCAAGATAATCAAAAACTGTCACCCTCTCTAGCAAGGTACCATTTAAAGAGGAATTAGGACGGGAGCATTTGGCTGGATTAAAAACCATAAATGTGTTTTTTAGCGTGTTAATCTCCAGGCCTCTAGTTGTACAGAAGGTTCCAAAGCTGACGAGAACCCTCTGGATGCCCATGGATGACTTAGAATGAATCAAGGTGTCATCCGCAAACATCATACCTGGCACCTTGCTATGAGCCAATTTAGGGGCATCATTGTCCACTACCTCATTTAAATGGGTGACCAAAGCATTGATGAAGAGGCAAAAGAGGTTGGGGCAAGCACGCACCCCTGCCTTACTCTTCTATTGACTTAGAAATGATGGGTTAGTTCCTCAAGTTTCCCGTACCTTTCATGGGCATAATTGCCCGTATGCAATCTCATGAACAATTTCAAGAGATAAGGGGGGATTCCCTGATGTTTGAGAACCTCCCATATTTTTATCTCTGGGAACCAAGTCAAAGGCTGTTTTCAGGTCGACGAATATCAAATAGAGGCTGCCACCCTCCATTGATACTGTCTTCCAATATAGTACCTGCAACCTTAATATTTGGTCAATGGTCGAGATGTTTTTCCTGGAACCTGCCTGTTAGGGACTCAAGATTTCACTCTCCTCCATCCACACCTGAAGGCAATCAAGGAGAATCCTAGCAAACAGTTTTTGGGTGACATTGATCAAGCTGATCGGTCTATAGTTGGTCGGTAAGAGGTGAGCCCTTTTGAAAATGGGGTAGATTTCAGCCCCCAGCCAGGTGTCCGGAATTGCCATACCTTGCAGAATAGCATTAAAGTCAATCCAGAGGTAGGGTCCCCATGTTTCTGATTCTGCCCTAAATAAACCCCCAGGAATCTTATCTAAACCTGGTGCTTTTCCAAGAGAGAGCTTCCTGATAGCATTGTGCACCTCAGCTAGAGTAATACCATTGCCCTGTTTAGAGGGTGTCCCAAGAATTGGTGGGGAGCTGCCAGCATCTAAGTCAGTACCTTCATCCGTAAAATATAGGGCTTGGAAATGCAATTTCCATGCATCTGCAGTTATGTTTGGCTCTAGAGCAGGCTGGCCTACGTTGCTTTCTGAGCAGATTAATGACAAAAAAAAACGTAATGTCTCTTTTGGAAAGGGCTCAGCTGATGGCATCCCATCTGTCTGTCTCCCAATCCTTCTTAACTTGTTTGTTGGAATCAGGATAACAGGGCCTTGTTTGCTTGATCAAAGGTCTATCATTACTTTTGATAGCATCTAGAAGGGCTCTCTTAGCCTTACGGCATGTTCCGTTATAACAGGTTAGATGGAAGCCCTGCTTCGCTTCGGAATATGACGGGGGGTTAAATATATTTGTCAGACTGGTTGTTAATTCTAAGTGCAGCGCCTCTATTCTATCAGTCGATTGCGGAATATTCTTTGCCCTGGCAATATCTCCCAATTCGTGAATGGGCAATATGGTTAGAGAGAAAAGTGCAGTTGTCTTATCAGGTGATTGCTTTAGTGCCCCTTCTGATTCTCCTTCTATTGTTAGCCAGAATAAATTATTAGCTACTGGGGTTTGTCGAAATTTGGGAGACCGCAGCTCCAATTTCAGGGCATTATGATTGCTGTCCTGCCGTGGCAGGACAGTGAAATCAGCAACACACTTCTATGACCTTGCTTCAACTAAGATGTAATCCAGCAGGGAGAATGGCTCTGATCTGTTAACGGTTGGCTTTGCTGTTCTTTGTGACTTAATGTGGCCATTGCAGGCTCTCAGAGAGTGGGTTAATGTAACTGCATTGATCTACAGTGCCAGAGGTGTCCAAACCTTAATTATGTGAGTTTGAGGGTTGGGGATTGAAAATAGCTGATCCTCAGCACTAGTTGGAGCTTTGAGAGACATCAAGAGTTGCACATTAACAATTACATTTACCCTCTACAACTAATATTAGATTCGGGGGGACCGTGCTAATGAAAGTAATTTAATAATATTATTTGTGAAAGAGACAAAAATAAATCCTCACCTAACCAACTGCTCAAATTACAGGCAGGTACAATGTTACAATGTCACTTTAACATAAGCTTTGAAAAGAAATACATCCAAAATAAATAAGTGGTATCTAAAGTCCATCTAAAAAAATTAAAAGCGTTGTTTGAACCAGCTTTGCAACTGAAGGGAATGGAAATATTTTTAGTCAGATGTGAATGAGATACCTGGCTTTGTGCTATCACTCAAAGCGAAGGGATCCAGTCGGCAGAGTGGGCTGATCCATTACCCCGTGTTGTATGCTGTGGTGCGTGGAAGCACAATTTGACTGACAATTTAACAGGATCAGACAACAGGTAGAGAGAGAGAAGGCCTTCCCAACCAATAACTAATATAACAAAAAAGTACTAGTTTATTACCTACTCTACTGTTGTTGGAATGAGAGGTTTGTCATAATCCTTAAGGCTAGGGTACGTTGAAACCCACAGGGTGTTTTTAAAGAACCCTCACTCACCAATATAGTTGTTGACATGCTTCGTCATTTGGTTCCCACCCTTGTTGCTGTATTGTGGAAAAAGATTATTACTCGTAGTTTGTCCCATCATACACCCTCTCAGTCATGTCCCCGAGCCCATCATGTCGGAAAACAAGCAAACGAGAACACGAGCAAACCTGATCACGCGCACACAAAAGTTGCACATGCACTCTCCTTCCTCTTAAAATTCAAAGGTGCATTCTTATGGTTAGGACGATTCCGAGAAACAGCTTCCTCACTCAAACTGTACATTCCTATGGTCAAGCCGATTCCAAGAACAAGACCCCCCCCCCCCCCCCATTTGTAACCATTTCCCTATAATCGGGCCGATTCCGAGAAATAGGCCCCGTTTTGCTAAACCATGACAACCAATTCCAAAAAGAAGAGCCCCCGTTTGCTGAAAGACACGACACCAGACATCCTGTCAACGACCAGTTCTTCCTTTTCTCTCTCTCTCTCTCTCTTATCTAAGGAACCAGCCTAGGATTATTTCTCAATGCTCTGCTTCTGCCGTGACTTCCTCATGATTAAAGACACAGTCACGCTTCTTCCTGTCATAACTACTGTATGATTTTGACACAGTAACGTTGGTATGATTTCTGTAAAATTAAGACACGGCTATCCGAGTTTTACTGACTTCTGTATTGTTGCAAACACAGCTATCCGAGTTTTGCTCAAGGGAAGCTCCTTCCTCTTTTCTGTGTATAAATACCATGTCCTCTTTGATGAAAGTTAGAGATTCTTCTGATCCTCCTTAGGTGACGGAGCTCTCCCTTAACTCGAGTTACTGAATAAAGACCCATTATTCGAACCACCACGGACTCTGCTCTTCATACTTGACCTTATTGATATTATAGAAATTCCGATCAAGGTAAATTACTAAAATATTTACCACAGCAAATTGGCGCCCGAACAGGTACTTCCCTTTCTCCCCACACGCCGGTGATGCGGACCCAAACCTGTCTCTTCAAGACATCGACGGACTTCAAAAGAGTGCACGCTGCAGGGTGTTCCTGCATGAACTCCTTCATGTCCGAGAGAGGCTGTACCGAGGTCTGAGCATCCATACAAGGCGGTGAGGACGACAGCGGAAGTCTCGACCCAGAGCCTGAAACCTGTGAAGATTGCCGAGTCCAGAATCCCGCCAAGTCCCCCGATCAGGAGCGCAACGCAACTAGGCCAGTGTCCAGATCTTCAAGTTCTCTGCACCTCGGTGAGTACTGCTGGGGGTGTATCAAGATGGGTTCTGATTTTTCAGAGCACGGTCAAGACGGGTTCTAGGTTTCTAGAAAACGGTATGTTTGTATTCTGATACTCAGGATATATCAAGTTATCAAGTGTAAGTTTTTGTTGTTTGTTGCTTGTTGTCACTATGCCTTTGTTTTCAAAGTTATGTTAACTGGGTACCCGGAGGGGGTTACTGGAACAAGATGTACCAGTCCCCCCAAAGGATACTCCTGGTTTCTTTATGTACACCAAGTATGGCATAGGTGCCGTTTTGAACTTGGATTTGTGGAAAGAGTACACTCAAGACTTGGAAATTGCGATTAGATGGCCAAAGAGTGGCACATGAGATTTGAATTGTATCATGGCAGTTGAAAAGAAATGTTGGGAAAAGAAAGCAAGACCCTCGATGTTAGAGAGTATTGAATTATGGCGAAAGGAAGCACATCAAAGGGAACAGAAAGAGCAAAGGAAAGTAGAGAAAGCACATAGAATGTCAGAAGAAAGTAAGATGAGAAAGTTACGAGAATAGAATGAGGATATTAATTTTGAACAAATAAAGAGGGAGGCATTGGCCTCCGTAACAGGAATGTATCCCGTCCTTTCACAAAAGACAGAGTCTGATGATAACCCTGGTATTCCCACAGCACCCCCATGTCCTAAAACTCCTTCTGCTCCCAAAGACTTCATTACCACCTACTTAATGGAACCTCCTCCTGCTTATACCAATCAAATAACAGCCAGACGAATAGTCACCCCGACTGAAACCATCTCTGACACCTCAAGCGGGGATCCACCCATGTTAGAATGTGATTACGACCCGACCCCAGGGGAAGGTTCACAAGTAGATATCTCCCTTTGTCTACGAGAAGCTCTAGAAGGTATACGAGAGGTGCCGAATGTCACAAATTGTTTGAACAAAATCTACGAAACTCTCCGAACAGGAGAAAATGTAGAACCCTACAGGAAGCTATTAAAAATAGACCCATAGCACATAGAAAATGCCTCTCACGATTCATGATCACTTGTTTCATCAGAATGATAGCCAGTGCAGGAAAAAGACTTCCTGATGATTTATTACAACTAGATCAAGCACTGGTTGCAGGTAGTTCTAATAAGATAAAAGAGATAGATCTCTTTATTCCACTCTTTACAAGCAAGGTTTCTGACTTCCATCAAAAAGACACCCCTACTCAGGAAATAGAGAACGAGAGTACAGACAGGGAAGAAGAAAATCATTTTCAAGGAGCAGTACGCTCCCGTATCCCTCGTTCCCAGAATATTGGACAAATCAAGATCAAAACTAAGAAATTATCAGCTTCTACAGATAGATTGTTCCAACGAACACAAGAAGCTCTAGATGATTGGATGGACGACGAACCTCCACTCACTACCCAAGAAAAAGAACTAGCCCGATCAAGCACCCATTGGGTATCTCAATACTCTATATATAGCCCTGATATAGTTGCTCAAGTGTTTCTATCGATCCCTCTAACATCCCAAAGGCTAGAAAGCATTTATATGGTTCAACACTTCATTACGATGTACAAAGATACTGGTTGCCCACCCAAAAAGTTACATTCTCTCTCATGAGACTGCTTAGAAGGGAGGTGGGTGGCCAGGGGACAAGAATTCCTCAATATCTTCCTTGACCTACGACAGCGATATGTTCAATACTTTTCAGACAGTTATGACACAAATCCCCATCACTATGACCAAGGACAGTTCCCCCTCCGAGAAGTACATCCCGTCGTAGATTCTGGAGGAAAGCTACAACAATCATTTGTCTACACACCCCTAACAAAAATAGAAATACTAGAAATTAAGAAAAGGGTCCCTTCTCACGAAAAAGATCCTTCGGGTTTTCATAGGGAACTCAAGGATATTCTTCAAATGGGTTCCTTTACCTATAAAGATCTCAACATTCTCCTCAAAGTCCTACTACCTCAAGGGACATACGACAAACTAAAAGGAAAAGATTGGGAGGTAGAAGGGAAAAAGATAGTATGGACAGCTTTAGAGACAGAAGAAAGTACTCGTGCTGTTGGACAAGGCCTGTGGCCTCTAGTCCTAGAACTCCCTCGCCTTCTCCCAAAAATACTCTCCCAGTTACTGACCACTAAGAAAGAAGATTGGGATGCTATCTCTGCATGCAAACAGAAACCAGATGAAGATATAGGGGAATATTATACAAGGTTAGAGAAATGTTTTCTCATCAACAGTGGCCTCTCCTCAGGTGGAGACGCCTATAGTCGATTATTTGTCTCCAAATTCATAGAAAATGCCTTGCCTTCGATCAGAAATAGAGTACTAAAGGTAGAGAGTACTTGGCAAGCAAGTTCCCCTTCACAAGCACTTCAGATGCTCCAATATCACCAAAATAGGATTAGAGATGAACAAGAACAAGAAAAGAAAAGAACGAAGGACACTAAAATGAAGGTATTGGTAGTACAGACTAATACAATCCAACAGACCCCTAAACAAGCTCAAACGTCACAAGAAAAAGTTACTTGCAATTATTGCAAAAGGCTAGGTCACTTTGTGCCTGACTGTCCAGTATTACAACATAATATTGCCACTGGGAAGACCCAACCCCGTAACTATCCCCCACGACCCTCTGTTCCCACAACAGCTCCTCCGACTGATGCTAAACCTGCCACCCAACTCTATCAGTACCCAGTGTCATCCTATCCTGAATTCCCCTCAATTTTATGAGACAGCTGGGAGGAACGCGACAGTCGTCCACTGATCCCGGTCCCGGTCGACCAAAAGGGTCCCTATGTAAACAAAATTCCTAATAGACACCGGGGCCAGTAGGACGACAGTACAGCACAACTAAGTTCCCAAGGTACCCCTCTCTGGCTCGAATAGTATTTCCCTGGGTTTCTCAGGTACACCAGTCATCAATAAGGTTTCTGAACCAGTATCACTTCAAGTTGGTCCTCTTACAACATCCACTGATTTGGTACTTACTAAGTCATGTCCCGAAAACGTACTTGCCATCCAGACGTTAAAGGAACTAGGTGCTGTGATATGCTGTTCCCCGGAAGGAATACGACTATTCCTCCGAGATTTCAAAGGTCGTTTCACCACACGAGAATTAGACATCGGACTAAGAGACATCCCTGCTACACTATGGGCGACAGATCCGACTGACGTAGGGTTTATGGACATTACACCACACATGGTCACATTGAAAGAAGGTGTTGTCCTACCTCGTGTCCGACAATACAAGTTACCTCCAGATGCAGAACAAGCCCTCATCCATATTATCGATGACTTAATACAGAAAGGAGTAGTCAGAGAAGTACCTTCCAACATATGTAATTACCAGTCTTACCAGTAAGAAAGAAAACAGATGATGGTGCACCACCAGTTTACCGACTAGTGTTTGACCTACGTGAATTAAACAAGTGTGTGGTACCACAATACCCTGTGGTCTCTGACATCAGTACTCTGGTAACAGCTATAGATCCTGAAGCCACACATTTTACTGTAATCGACCTGAAGAACGCTTTCTTTAGTGTACCCATACACCAAGACAGTCAGTACCTATTCGGATTCTCACTACAAGGTCGTAGCTTCTGTTTCACAAGAGCTCCTCCAGGGTACACAGAAATTCCCAGTATCTACAGTCAGGCACTTAAAAGACAGTTAGATGACATTGTTATGCCCTCAAATACAACATTGTTACAATATGTCGATGACCTACTAATCTCCGCACGCTCTGAACCAGAATGTGAACAAGCATCGCGGATTGTCCTAATGTTCCTTGCACAACGTGGCCATAATGTGTCACCCTCGAAATTACAATTGTGATTACAGCAGGTGGCCTACCTAGGACACCTACTGTCAAAGGAGGGTAGGGCACTCACACCTGAAAGAATTCAACTCATTTCTAACATTCCTGTCCCTAAGATGCAGAAAGAAGTCTGTGCCTTTATTGGCCTCACGTCCTACTGTAGACAGTGGATTCCTCAATTTGCATACTTGGCCAAACCCCTGATACAGTCCACGACCACAACCTCTTCCCCATTGCCATGGACACCTGATCATACTTTTGCTTTCGAAACTCTTAAACAAGCATTATGTTCTGCACCAGTCCTAGCTACACCCGATTATGCCAAACCTTTTGTCCTCTTTGTCACAGAACGGGAAGGTACAGCCTTGTCAGTGCTCACACAAGCACAAGCCAACAAACATCGTCCCTGTGCTTATTTTTCTAGCACTCTTGACCCTGTTGCACAAGGTTTGCCTGCCTGTTTGAAATCTGTCGCAGCCACAGCTCTAGCAATACGACAAAGTGATTCCATAGTACTAGGACATTCTATCGAAGTACAAGTTCCACATGCAGTAGAACTACTCTTGAATAGGTCCCAGACACAACACTTGACCATAGCCCGCCTCACAAGTTACGAAGTCACTCTGTTCCAACCCCACATCATGATCAAAAGATTCAATATCCTCAACCCAGCTGCATTACTGCCTACTATTCCAGTTGACAATCAGATTCACAACTGCTTAGAGGTAGTCAAACTAGTCACAAAACCCCGGTCTGATCTTACAGATGTCCCTCTAAGTACACCTGAACACACACTGTTTGTAGACGGTTCCTGTATGCGCCTCCAATCAGGCGAACTTTCAGCAGCCTACGCTGTCACTACAGAAAACACAGTCCTCTTAGCAGCTAGGATATCCGTACATTCAGCACAAGCAGCAGAGCTAATTGCTCTCACACAAGCATGTGAGTAGTCTAAAGGAAAACGAGTCAACATCTACACCGATTCACAGTACGCATTCGGGGTCGTCCACAATTTTGGCATTCTGTGGAGAGAGAGAGGTTTTCTAACCTCTCATGGAACAAAGATCCAACATGGAGATCTTATCCTCCAGCTACTAGAAGCAGTACACAGACCCACAGAAGTAGCTATACTAAAATGCAAAGCACATACCAAAGTCATAGACACTAGAGGCAATGCTCTGGCGGACGCAGAGCCACAGCTAAACATGCTGCTCAGACAGGAACACTAAGCACTGAAACCATCACTAGAACTATCTGACTAGTTATCGATCCCACCAAAGATGTAGTAGACATCCAAAACCAAGCCACAGAGACCGAAAAGAGAAAATGGGAGGAAGAGGGAGGTACACACACAGATCAAGGTTGGGTAACAAAAGACAGGTCCAAATGGTTTCTCCCTGACATAATGGTTCCCGTAATGATAGAAACTGCCCATGGTCCTGCCCACCTAGGAGAAAAAGGAATGTTAGACAGTCTGAATCTGATATGGCACAACAAGCATCTACGTGCAGCAGCCAAACAAAAAGTACGAACATGTATGATTTGCTGTCAGTTCAATCCCGGGAAAAGTGTATCAGTTGAACAAGGAGGGTTCCAACCTCCAGATCACCCCTTGGAAGTCCTCCAAATGGATTATATCCAGATGGAAAGATGTCAAGGATACAAGTATGTCCTCGTAGTGGTCTGTACCTTAACCCGATGGACTGAAGCTTACCCTGTCCCAGACTATGGTGCCAAAATGACAGCTAAACAATTGGTTAGAGAATTTTTCCCAAGATATGGGTTACCCAGAGTCATCTACTCTGACAATGGACAACCTTTCGCCTCTAAATTGATGGAAGCGGTTTCCCTACTGTTAGGTTACACCTGGAAATGTCATTGTGTCAGACATCCCCAAGCAGCAGGCCTGGTGGAACGGCACAACCAGACATTAAAAACCAAATTTGCAAAAATATGCGCTGACAAGCAAATAGACTGGGTGACAGCTCTTCCAGTTACCCTGTTCTACATGCGAATGGTGGCACATTCTCGGTCGGGTCTGTCACCCTATGAGATCACATATGGGAGACCTCCAAATATCTGGGGTGTCCCATCTCCTAAAAAGCTAACTGATATTGACGCAAATGTACTGACAGATTACTTGGCTTCTTTGATGTCTGCACTACGTTCTTGCCGTTCATAGGTGGCTGCAGCTTTTCCAGACAAAACCACTCCCTTCAACCTTGCCAATGGGTGCTCGTCAGAAATTTTGACCGGACCTGCCCTCTGGAAAGAAGGTGTACGTCTCCCAAGCTGGTGCTGCTCACAACGAGGACCGCCGTCAAAGTCGAAGGACGAGCCACTGCAAGCCCTTCCACGGACCAACTCCTACGGACGCTGTTGCTGATCCCGAGACCAGAGACACTAAACCATCAGACTTTAAAGACACTGAAACGACCGACTTTATTTCACCCCTTCCAGAACTTTTGCCCAAAGAAGAGTACAAATCGCGGCTGCGATCTTATCCAAAACAGACTTGAGACTTTGTGCCTGACCTCGATCTACCAGTGGCTAATTAAGCCCAAGACGGACGCTTGGTGAAGCGGTTGCTGGGGAGTGTCCAGTCACTGGCGCATACTTTACTCAGACTAAGCAGCCGAAATCATGAAGACAAAGACTCACTGCGCAAAACTATCACAGAACAAAGTTCCCGTTTTTCTCTCTATCATGATTCTTATTTTCTGCATCATGGCTTGTCTAGGTTGGTTCCTTCATCTAGCCTTCCCACTTTCTTCCCCTACACTTTTGAACAACACTGCTATGCATTCACACGTAGATCTTCCCCCGCATCTCGAAAGTAGGAGAAAAGAATTCTTCAATAACACATTCATCTCCACACTCCATCAACATCAACTAGTTATCAACAAAACCAACTGTTGGGTCTGCGGCTTAATGCCACACTCCGTACACGGAGGTATGCCTTTTATCCCTCTCCCTTTCAGCTATGCTGGATCTACCTATGCTCTCTCTATGATATTCTCCGCCTCTGTTAGAAACATCCCTGAAACCAAGACCAAAAACACTAGTACCTGGAACGAGATAAAAACAAAGATTGTGCGCGCTGTTCAAAAGATGGTAGACTTCACCGCAACATGGGGACGAGCAGATAATAATGAAAACACCAGTTATTCCCTCTTTAACGACACTACCTCCTTTAGAGAAACATTCTCAGTTCAGAAGAGACAGACAGAGCAGGGAGGATGGGCTGTGCCTCATAAGGGCCTGTTTTGTGTAAGAGGTAAGGGCAAGGGTCAGAAGATGGGAGACTGTGAGTGTAATAAAACGTACACCCTACCTGACTTAAACTTCCCAACAATGACCACCGCCCCAACACTTATTTTATTTGTGGACCTCACGCACGTACGTGGCTACCTCAAGGCTGGTCCGGGAAATGCTACATTGCATTTCTCCTCCCCCCTACCTACACAGCCCCAGCAGATTATCATCTAAGTGATCCTCCGGCCGTGATTAATAGACGGCGAAGGGGGGTCATGGATGCTGAAGACACAGTGGATCAAGAGGCTGGCGATTTCTTAAAAGGAATCGTCCCTTTCTGGGGGCCCATGATCAATAGCCGCCACATAAGACAACTAATTTGTGTAGTTCAGGGAGCCATAAACGAGACCGCTGGTGCGTTAAGCAACATCACGGCTGAGATGGCTTCCGATAGACTCATGACGTTACTGTCAGGTACGCTCCACAGGATCCGGATGATGATCATACAGCCCACCTCCAAACGTCACAAACCCTCTGATTAAGTGTCAACAGAGGATTTGAGCCATTAGGCGAGGGGTAAATGCAAAATAATAAACAGGGAAGGAAAGGGAGGGGTCAGCAGGGAAAGGGAATATCTGAAACGACAAAAGACACAGAGATAAGAAACACTGTTCTTTTGTGCAATACGAACACTCCTCAATTTCTTACTACTCTGAATACCTGTGGATAGATGCCGGAATGCTGAAAAGGTATCTCTGTTATTCCTCTTTTCCTGTACCCTTGTCCTACTCAATACATAAACACAGTGATACCTAGAATTACATATACAATATGTGAGAATGAAACCTGATATATTATGGTATGCTGAATCATTCAATACCTTCTTCATGCAACAGCAAGTTATAAAGTGGGTTCCTAAGAGCACGTTCACTAAGCACACTGAAGAGAAGGACAGGGATTAATCCAAAGAGATGCAGCACAGAAGATGAAAACACAGAACACGGTAATGCGTGGGATGCAAGAACCACAGCATTCCGCTCTGTCAATTCCCAACAAAAGAACAATCAGATTAAATCCACAGATGAGTAAGAAAGCGTTCAAACAAAAAACAAGGTTGTTAAATAGTATAGTCTTGGACTCATACTATAAGGACACAACACTTCTAGTAGTACTCCCACGGAAACGCGTAGCTGCGACCACCACGGCGTTCCGTTTACCTCTGGAAACACAAAAATGCCAAGACGTGAAAACAAGCAGCTTGTTCTGGTGACACGCAGCAACCACCGACGTGCACCACCTACTTTACAGTAGAAGACAGTATCTGATCCAATAAACAAAAGGTCACAAAGATACGGCGGCGTGTGGTGTCTAAGCCACTCCGCTCCGCTCTTCCTATGGTTCTCGTATTGCCAAAGAAAACATCCGTTGATGCTTTGTCCAAGGACACGGCAACGTGTGGGAAAACCACCACGCTCCGCATCCGAAAATGCCCCAAAGAAACACTGCGCAACAGTTAACTTCACTGTGCCCAGAAACAAGACGGCAACGCGTGGCGGAAATACCACAGCGCTCCGCTTAATGCCGGAGAACACGGAGGCGGGGAACCGCTCCTACCTGCAGCAGCTGATCCAGCAACTCGGCCCCCTTAAGATTACGAGACGCTGCGAGAGACCGGCTCCTCACTCCTTCGCCGAGGAAACCCAGAATAACACGCAACAGGAAGCGTGTCAGAGAACCTAAAATAGCCTCAGCCGAGGCTTCTGGGAAATGTAGTTTTTTCCCTTCACAACCGTAATGCAGGCGCCTGACTAGACCCTGACAGTATGTCCCCCTTCTCAGCGCCTATCAGGACCAGGCCGCAGGGGGAACCTCCGATGGAATGAGCAAATGGCATCAGGAGCGTGGATGTTGGTCACAGGTTCCCAAGAGTCGTCCTCAGCTGAATACCCTTTCCACGACACCAGGTACCACAACACACCCCTACGAAACTTTGAATCCTTGATGCTCCGCACCACATATTCGAAACCTCCGTCACACATCACAGGGGGAGGAGCCCTACGCCTGGTAGAAAACGCAGGCTTCAACAGGTTGCAATGGAATACTGGATGTATGCGAAGAGAACCAGGCAGTTTCAGTTTGTAGGCTACTGGGTTGATCTGCTTCACCACCATGTAAGGCCCAATGTATTTGGGATGAAAAATGCTGCGAAGCCTAAATCGGATGTTTTTCGTTGAAAGCCATACCTTATCCCCAACTGCATAAGACGGCCCTTGTATCCTGTGTCTATCCTCGTATTTCTTGTACTCCTGTTTTGCTTTTACCAGATGGGTTCTGATGGTCTTGTGGATGGCTTGAACCTTACGCATCTGACCCAACACGGTAGGCTGGTTGGATACGACCTTAGGAATGGTAATTGGGAGGATTTTGGCGTCGTACCCATAGGTAGCACAAAAAGGAGACACCCCCAAAGAACAGTGCCAAGCGTTGTTGTACGCTACTTCAGCCAGCCATAATAAAGAAACCCACGAATCCTGAGCTTCTGCCGCGTAACACCGAAGATACTTCTTCAGGGTTTGATTCAACCTTTCCGTTTGTCCATCAGTTTGTGGATGGAAACTGGTTGAAAGGGAAGATCGAATGCCCAGAGCCTGACACCAAAACCTCCAGAACCTGGCTATGAACTGAGGCCCCCTGTCGGAGACAATGACTTCGGGTACTCCATGAAGCCTAATGACATGGGTCAACAGTAGTTGCGCGGTCTGACTTGCCGTGGGCAGATTTACACAGGGAATAAAATGGCCCAATTTGGAGAGGCAATCGATCACCACTAAGATGGCGGTTTTCCCTTGATCAGGGGGTAGGCCGGTAACAAAGTCCAAACTTATAGTCTGCCAGGGCCTATTGGGTGTGGGTAATGGAATCAACAAGCCTTTCTTTTTTCCAGTCTCAGTCTTTGCCATGGCACATTCACTGCACGATTTTACCCAATCGGCCACGTCTTTCTTGACGGTGTCCCACCAGAAATGTCTTTGTATCAACTGCATAGTCTTACACACTCCTTGATGTCCTGCCAACTGAGAATCGTGGCACCATTCAAAAGCGGTCTTCCTCATGGAAACATCCGGAAGAAACAACTTGTTGTTTTGGAACGGAAGCCCTTTCTTTAAGGTGCGACCACTACCCTGGGCTGCCCATTCCACCCAGTTCCCTGGAGTCTTGGCCTGACAAACGCGATCCAAAAACGAGTCAGCCTGTATCACACACACCACCTTTTTTGGATCCACAATTGCCTCAAGTCTAGGTAGTTCTGTGGAGGTCTCCCCCTGTTGTTGTCGGGATAAGGTATCGGCCTTCTTGTTGTCAGCCCCAGGACGGAAAGTGATAATAAAATCATATTCCGAGAAAAACAACATCCACCTCATCTGTCTCTGAGAGAGGTTGCGGGCGGTTTTCATGTACTGTAAATTTCGGTGGTCAGAAAATACAGTAATCGGAAAAGCAGCCCCCCACAAGTGCTGGCGCCATTCTTGGAAGGCCTTTTTAATAGCAAGCAGCTCCTTTTCAGCTATAGTGTAATTCTTTTCGGCCTGACTGAGCTTCTTCGATAGATATGCCACAGGATGTAATTGTCCCGTAAGAGGATCCCTTTGGGACAATATCGCGCCTATTGCCTCGTCCGAAGCATCCGCTTCGACAATGAAGGGGTATTCTGGCTTTGGGTGTGCCAAAATGGGAGCTGATGTAAACGCAGTTTTGAGTGATTGAAAGGCCTCATCTGTAATTTCAGACCACTGAAAAGGTACCCCTTTTCTCAACAACCTGGACAAAGGGGCTGCCACCTGTGAGAACTGTGCTATAAACCTACGATAGTAGTTGGAGAATTCTAAAAAGCTTTGGACTTCCTTGACACTTTTAGGAACAGGCCATTCTTGCACCGCCTTCACCTTTCGTTCAGACATCTGCAACCCAGAATGCTTCAGTATCACCCCCAAAAACTCAACCTCAGACACACTGAACTCACACTTGGAAAGCTTGCAAAATAGTCTGTTGTCCCCCAACTTCTGCAATACTTGAGCGACATGTTCATGATGCTGTTTGGAGTCGTTGGAATAGATAAGTATGTCGTCAATGTAGACAACCGCACACACATCCACAAACTCCTTTAGGACGTCATTAAGAAAATACTGGAACGCCGCCGGGGCGTTACACAGCCCAAACGGCATGACAGTATATTCGTACAGGCCATAACGAGTCTTAAAGACCGTCTTCCACTCGTCGCCTTCCCTAACCCGGACTAGATGGTATGCACCCCTTAAATCGAGACGAGTGTAGATCATGGCATCCTTCACCTGATCAAGCAAGACTGTTATTAGGGGTAAAGGGTATCTATTTCTTATGGTGTTTTTATTTAACACCCTGTAGTCGACACATGCCCTCAACTCTCCGTTTGCTTTTTTGATAAAAAACAAGGGGGAGGCCGCTGGGGATCTGGAGGGACGGATGAAACCAATGGCCACGTAATGGTCAATATATTCCCGCAAATGCGCTGTTTCAGGGATTGACAGGGCATACACCCTGCAGGAAGGAAGCGTTGCCCCTTCCACCAAATCTATTCGACAATCATAGGGTCTATGAGGAGGCAGCTGTTCAGCCATGCTTTCGCTGAAGACATCCTCATACTCCCTGTATTGCGAGGGCAACACCACCATCTTTTCTGCGGCGGTCGCCACCACCAACGGCAGATAAGACACTGCAGCCTTTTCTACACTAGAGACAATGACGTGATCTCTACACTCCTCGGAAGTAAACCGTACCTCCTTCATTTTCCAATCAATCGTAGGATTGTGGCGGCTTAACCAGGGCATTCCAAGTATAACCTCATATTGAGGTGCCTCAATGATATTCAACTCTAGCTCCTCTCTATGTAGACCTTCCGGTATGTTCACAGACAACACGAGAGTGTCAGTTTGTTCAGTGATCTTTCCTGACTTTAACGGTTTCCCGTCCACCGCCAGAACTTCTTCAGGGAACTCCCTTGGTACTCTCTCCAGAGACAGAGCAGATACCAGCCCGCTATCAATAAAGTTCCCAGTGGCTCCAGAGTCAATCATGACGCTCACCCTATGAATCTGTTTCTGGCTTTCCAAGCTCATGGGAAGGAGTATATGCGTTTCTGTTTCTAACAACGTTAGTACCGTTAAGGAAGGGATTTGATAAGACGGGGAAGCCTTTTCTACCTCAACCACCTCACTCCTACCTTGCTCCAGGGACCCCATTGATGTAATGGCCAGTTTTTTTCCCCGATTCCAACCTCCACTTGTCTTAGGCTTAGTAGGACACTCCCTTACATAGTGACCTTTCTTCCCACAGTAAAGGCACAGACCCAGAGCACGGCGATGTTCCTTTTCTTCCTTAGTCAATGGAGCCTTCACTGCCCCTATCTCCATAGGTTCAGCCCACTGTTCTGTAGCCATCACTGCTCTTCTTGAGGTACTGTCGGACCCAAAGTTCCCTCGTTCCCATCGCCTTCTGTCACTCCCTCTGTCACTGATTCGACCATCCAGACGGAGGGTCAGGTTTATCATATCAGCACAGGTAGCGGGCTGAGGATCTATCTGTGCTATAACATCCTTAAGGCTATCCCTCAACCCTTGATAAAAAAGAGACATCCTTTTTTCTTCAGGCCAAGCTGTTTCAGCTACCAAACGATTGAAATCCGTTAAATAGGTTATCAAGTCTTTCTTCCCCTGCCTGAGAGACAACAATTCCCTGTCTGCGCTGAATGAGGTGGCTCGTCGGTCAAACACTCGCTCGAACTCAGCCCTAAACGCCGTCCAGTTATTCAGAACAGGGTCATCGTTACGCACTAAAGGCACAGCCCAATTAGCAGCATCTCCAATCAAATAGGAGATAGCGAAAGCCACTCTAGAATGATTGGTCGGGAAGGAGGCCGGCTTGCACGAGAAGTGCATCATAATCTGTGTCAGAAAAACTTGGGTTTTGGAGGGATCACCAGAGTATCTTTCTGGACTAGCCAGAGGAATAGGAGGTGGAACAGTGACCTGGATTTGCGAAGGAGAGGCATCAAAAGGGTTCCTACTTAATCTGTCCACCTTTTCCTTTAAGGCAGTGGCTTCTGCCTTGGAGGCAACCAGCTCTTGTTGCACCAGTACCAAGGCCTGAAGCACATCCTCCAAGGTAGCCATATGACCCCCACCCGGATCGGGTGTAGCTAAATTCGTGGGCGTGTTATTCTGTCAGGTACGCTCCACAGGATCCGGATGATGATCATACAGCCCACTTCCAAACGTCGCAAACCCTCTGATTAAGTGTCAACAGAGGATTTGAGCCATTAGGCGAGGGGTAAATGCAAAATAATAAACAGGGAAGGAAAGGGAGGGGTCAGCAGGGAAAGGGAATATCTGAAACGACAAAAGACACAGAGATAAGAAACACTGTTCTTTTGTGCAATACGAACACTCCTCAATTTCTTACTACTCTGAATACCTGTGGATAGATGCCGGAATGCTGAAAAGGTATCTCTGTTATTCCTCTTTTCCTGTACCCTTGTCCTACTCAATACATAAACACAGTGATACCTAGAATTACATATACAATATGTGAGAATGAAACCTGATATATTATGGTATGCTGAATCATTCAATACCTTCTTCATGCAACAGCAAGTTATAAAGTGGGTTCCTAAGAGCACGTTCACTAAGCACACTGAAGAGAAGGACAGGGATTAATCCAAAGAGATGCAGCACAGAAGATGAAAACACAGAACACGGTAATGCGTGGGATGCAAGAACCACAGCATTCCGCTCTGTCAATTCCCAACAAAAGAACAATCAGATTAAATCCACAGATGAGTAAGAAAGCGTTCAAACAAAAAACAAGGTTGTTAAATAGTATAGTCTTGGACTCATACTATAAGGACACAACACTTCTAGTAGTACTCCCACGGAAACGCGTAGCTGCGACCACCACGGTGTTCCGTTTACCTCTGGAAACACAAAAATGCCAAGACGTGAAAACAAGCAGCTTGTTCTGGTGACACGCAGCAACCACCGACGTGCACCACCTACTTTACAGTAGAAGACAGTATCTGATCCAATAAACAAAAGGTCACAAAGATACGGCGGCGTGTGGTGTCTAAGCCACTCCGCTCCGCTCTTCCTATGGTTCTCGTATTGCCAAAGAAAACATCCGTTGATGCTTTGTCCAAGGACACGGCAACGTGTGGGAAAACCACCACGCTCCGCATCCGAAAATGCCCCAAAGAAACACTGCGCAACAGTTAACTTCACTGTGCCCAGAAACAAGACGGCAACGCGTGGCGGAAATACCACAGCGCTCCGCTTAATGCCGGAGAACACGGAGGGGGGGAACCGCTCCTACCTGCAGCAGCTGATCCAGCAACTCGGCCCCCTTAAGATTACGAGACGCTGCGAGAGACCGGCTCCTCACTCCTTCGCCGAGGAAACCCAGAATAACACGCAACAGGAAGCGTGTCAGAGAACCTAAAATAGCCTCAGCCGAGGCTTCTGGGAAATGTAGTTTTTTCCCTTCACAACCGTAATGCAGGCGCCTGACTAGACCCTGACAGTTACAGAACCGTATGGTCCTAGATATCATATTAGCGGACCGTGGTGGCGTATGTGAACTGATCGGACCCAGCTGCTGTATATACATTCCAGATAATGCTCCCTCAGTATATGCTGCCATTTCCCGCCTTCATGTACTTTCAAAGAAGCTAAACGCAGACACCGGAGCCTTGTCCTTGACGGGATGGCTCTGGGGCCTCCTGTCCTCATGGGTGTGGAAGATCCTTACGATACTAGGTCTTGCTCTAGCCATTCTCTTCACCTGTTGCCTCTGTATTCAGTGTGGCCCAGCTCTCTGTAGTTTCTGTACCACTGCCTGCATTCCATACCCGAGTCCAGAAAGAAAGAAAAGGAAAGAATCATGTTACAGGGACAAGTAGACGGCCTAATGAGTATAGAAGTAGACTAATAAGAAGAAGAATTTTAAAGGGTATATTATGGGACAAGGAGGGAATGTGGAAAAAGATTAGTTCTCGTAGTTTATGTCCCATCATACACCCTCTCAGTCACGTCCCGAGCCCATCATGTCGGAAAACAAGCAAACGAGAACACGAGCAAACCAGATCACGCGCACACAAAAGTTTCACATGCACTCTCCTTCCTCTTAAAATTCAAAGGTGCATTCTGATGGTTAGGAAGATTTAGAGAAACAGCTTCCTCACTCAAACTGTACATTCCTATGGTCAAGCCGATTCCGAGAACAAGACCCGCCCCCATTTGTAACCATTTCCCTATAATCGGGCCGATTCCGAGAAATAGACCCCGTTTTGCTAAACCACGACAACCAATTCCGAGAAGAAGAGCCCCCGTTTGCTGAAATACACGACACCAGACATCCTGTCAACGACCAGTTCTTCCTTTTCTCTCTCTCTCTTATCTAAGGAACCAGCCTAGGATTATTTCTCAATGCTCTGCTTCTGCCGTGACTTCCTCATGATTAAAGACACAGTCACGCTTCTTCCTGTCATAACTTCTGTATGATTTTGACACAGTAATGTTGCTATGATTTCTGTAAAATTACGACACAGCTATCCGAGTTTTACTGACTTCTGTATTGTTGCAAACACAGCTATCTGAGTTTTGCTCAAGGGAAGCTCCTTCCTCTTTTCTGTGTATAAATACCATGTCCTCTTTAATGAAAGTTAGAGATTCTTCCGATCCTCCTTAGGTGACGGAGCTCTCCCTTAACTCGAGTTACTGAATAAAGACCCTTTATTCGAACCACCACGGACTCTGCTCTTCATACTTGACCTTATTGATATTATAGAAATTCCGATCAAGGTAAATTACTAAAATATTTACCACAGTATGCTTCCAGGGTCTGCTACGAAACCTGAATACAGCAGAGCTGGCTTTTCTTGTGATTATGACAGTGTGTGTGATGGTCAATGATGATGTTAAAATTGGCTCAGGAATCCCCGTCACCAATAGTGAATTTTATTATTGGAGGTCCTGGTCAACTTTTGAAAGCAGTGGTGGATATTTCTGGGATATCAGTTGATCCCACACATATCCTCAATGTCCAGATACCAAGATTTCTTTTTTTTTATGGAGAGGCAGGAGAAGAAGAGAGAACCATGTCCATTGGGAAGACCCACAACAGAGAGTGAACACCCAGAGCATCTCAAGGGACAACCAAGCAGAGGCTCAACTTAATTACCAGCCTTTTATCATGGGTACTGACGGATACACAGAAACATTTACTTTGCAAAGGACTAGGCGTTGTTCTCACAGCTCACCTGGACAAATTTCGCCTTCATTGTGAATTGGCTGAATTTTGCAGAAAATTGAAAAAACAAAACCTGCAGACGACATCAGTCATAGAGGCGATATTGGCCTGAAATTGAAATATATATTCTGCCCCCCCTACATCCATGATTATTGCAAAAACAATCCCCTTCGAACAAGCAGTAAACAATGAAATAGATACATTAAAAGAATAGAGCAAAGTGGCATACCACAATATGACAAAAATGGAATCAGCAGCCCTGAAAGAACTAAGAGAGCAAACAGAAGTGGTTATAAAACCAGCGGATAAATGGGGAGGAACAGTCTTACAAATTTAACAAGACTACAGACTGGAATGTTTACGCCAGTCCTACTAGAAAATCCCACAAGGAGGCTGGAAATGGAAGTCGAACATCAAGTAGAGAAGGTAGAGAGGAATTTAATTTCTAAAAAAGAAGCAGAATTTCTTGTCACCCATAACTCTAAGATTCCATACTTTTAAGCACTACGAAAAATTGCCAAGAATAGACAACCACCCCTTGGATGATCAAACGTATCAGGGATAGGATTCCTCCTAGAACCTTTATCGCAATTTTGTGATATCTTACTAAGCCCCTGATATCTGATAGAGACTTCTAGCAGCCGTTTGGCACCGTTTCTATCATTGGCATTGTCAGTGCTTGAGGTGACGTCATTCTACCTATATAGGCGCCACCCAGACGTGCTGACGTCCGTTCTTTTTCTTCTGTGCAAGCCAGCACTGATTGGAGCAAAGAGATACCCCTCTGTGAATTTTTTACTGACCCTTTACGGTGTTTTGTCTACAGCTTTTAAGGTTTTCCTCCTGGTGTGTTGAGGATGTTATCGTGCAACACAGGATTTAAGCAATATGTAGCCTGTCACTGACCAATGTTGTGACAAACCTGCACTTCATCTGTCTATGGTGTTTGGAGCATGTCCACCGGCCGAAGTCGTGCTCTGATTGACGGGCCATGCACCCGAAGGCTTTGGGGGAGCGGTCCCTGAAGCTCATATATCCCCCCTGCCTGTGATATCTGCGGTTTATGGTAGACCACAAGCATTTCAGTTTACCATGACTACTCATCTGCATAAAGCTCATCTTGGTAGATCAGGGGTGCCACCCTTCACCCATCTGGCTGAATAGCTGATAAACCCCCTTTCTGCTCCAGGCCGTCATCGTCCACCTCCAGACTATGACAAACCTTCTGCAATCGCTGGGGTTTACTATTAACGCGCCAAAATCACATTTGACTCCCTCTGAGTTGCTCCCTTTCGTCGGAGCTGTTCTGGAAGCACTATAGTTTTGAGGCTATCTTCCCAAGTGGCAAGTTCAGGATATTCATTCCTCTGTCCTGGGTTTCGGGAAACTGACCCTGAGGCTGCTGGGCATCATGGCTTACTGCATCCTGCTGTTGACACATGGCAAATGGCATATGCGGGCTCTGCAGTGGAATTTGAAGTTCCAGTGGGTGCTGCCTAAGGAGGATCTCTCCTACATGGTCCAAATCTCGGAAGGAACTGAAAAAGATCTGCAGTTGTGGCTAAGGAACCGTGATTGGGTCTGATGCAGACCCATCTCCCTTCCCCAACCCGATCTCACAGTAGTGACTGATGAGTAATTCCTGGGCTGGAACAGCCATCTGGGAGAGCGGGAGATCAGAGGACTGGTCTCTGATGGAATCTGGACTCCACATCAACAAGCTGGACCTCTTTGAGATCCGCCTGGCATTGAAAGCCACTCTACCCTCCATCAGTGGAAGGATAGTGCAGGTGTTAATGGACAACACCACCGCCATGTGATACTGCAACAAACAGGGCGGTTTGGGGGCTTGACCCTTTGTTGAGAAGCCCAGCTCATCTGGACATGTCTGGATCAGCAGGGCATATCCCTGGTAGTTCAACACCTGGTAGGATCTTTGAATGCCAGAGCAGGCAAACTCAGCCAAAGATGCTTAGCAGGTCAAAAATGGTGTCTCAACCAGAAGGTGGTGCTACGTCTCTTTCAACAGTGTGGATAGCCTTGGCTAGATTTGTTCGCCTCCACCTGGAATGCACAATGTCAGCAATATTGCATGCTGGAGTGTCCTAGGAGGCTTTGGAGTTTCTCGCTCTGAGGCTCTTTTCTTCTCAAGTGGATTTCAGGCCTCCTGTATGCCTTTCCGCCCATACCACTCCTGCCCAGAGCTCTCAGGAAGATCAAGAATGACCATGCCCAAGTCAAACTTGTAGATCTGGACTGGGCATGGAGAGTCTGGTATCCTGGGCTATTGAGCATGGCCATCGATTCTCCGATCAGGCTGCCCCTTCAGGAAGTTCTTCTGTCGCAGAGGCGTGTTCTCCACCCAACCTGTACGCTGTCTGCCTTCCTGTGTGTAGAGTGAGTGGCAACAGTTGACAGCTTTCAACCTTCCTCCGTAATCTGTAATGTCATCTTGACAGCCAGGCATCCCTCTACCAACACGGTATATGCCTGCCGTGGGAAAAAATTTGTGGCATGGTGTGCAGAAAAATCAATTCACCCCCGTTCTGCTCCTCTTTCTGAAGTCTTAATCTTCGTTCTTTCTCTTGCCCCGCAGGGTTCTGCTCAGGGCATTCTTAAGCGCTATCTGCCATTTCTGTCTTTTTGCGGTTGCCTGACCAACCTTCTTTGTTTAAGTCCTCTATTGTTCTTAGGTTCTCAAAGGTCTTCTCATCTGTTCCTTCCTTCCCCATTCAATATGCCTCAGTGCGACCTAAATTGTGTTTTGACTTTTTTGATGTGCTCTTCTTTTGATCCTCCCCACGATTGTCCCTTGAGGCTTCTCACACTGAAAACAGCCTTCCTTGCAGCAATTACTTTTGCCCATCTAGTGAGTGAGCTGCAGGCCTTATCTTTTAATCCGCCTTATCTCTCAATATATCCTGACAAACTGGTGCTTCGCAAATGGGCCTATTTTCTCCCAAAAGCGGTCACACTGTTTCATGTAGGCCAATCAATCACCCTGCCTACTTTTACGCACTCCCTCATCTGGATATCTGCCAGGAAGCAATGTGGGCTCCACTGCAATTGGTCACCAAACAATATTGTCAGGACAGTCAGGTCCAAAACGAATGGCATTTTGCCCATTCAGTCCTGCAGAACTTTCTTGTTTGAAATTAGTTTGCAGACCCTCCTCCTCCAGGGATTGTATTACTTGGGTATTTATTCAAAGGGAGGAAATCTGCTAAAAGTATCTATCAGAGGAACAAGTAACTTACCTTTGGTAACGCCTTATCTAGTAGAGATTATATGTACCGACCCAACCATCTCTACGCTCTGCAAGCCGATTTCTCGGGACAGGGATCTCTAATGGCCTTAGTTTTGACACACCAGTGGTCAGTGTTCTTCCTGGATCCTCTCATCTGGCGTAGAAAGTCAGCACACCTTGGTGGTACCATACATATAGGTACCGCAAAGCCACTTCCGGCGTGGACGACACAGACGATGAACACAAAGCCGATCTACGCAACCTACTGGCGCGCTGGGGTACTGCTCATGAAAAGTCTTCTGGATCCAGTCTGGAGCCTGGGGAAATTCAAAGGTAAAGAATTTGCAGCTAGATATAGTCTCTACGAGATAAGGCGTTACTGAAGGTAAGTAACTCGTTCATTATGTATGCACAGATAGGTTCTGTTTATTGCGCCCAATAAAATCGGACTCTCCAGTTTCGGAATTTACCATGTGTAGCAAAATACACCGATACTGAGTTTATTGCACTAACATTTGCATAAAACAGTAAATACTGTACTGTTGGATTTTCACAGGTTTGACCTGCCAAAGTTCCACAATTGGAACAGTCTTTACCATACCCGTGCATAAATAGCGGTTTTGGACAGAGGTCAGAACTTTCTCACCACTCATAATATTGGCTTCAGTAGGGATAACTTTCACTGCACCTTTAATTCTAACAGGACTCCGTAGGATAAATTGTATGTTCTTTGAGATCTTTCCTTCATCTGTGGGTGTCCGAATTAGTAGTAACATGATTTTTGTGTATTGTAGTAACATGATTTTAACTTACCACTATCTTAGATATAACATTAGAAACTTACATTATTTGTAGCAGATTTGTACCTATGATGCGATAGTTGTAACCTTCCAGAAGTGTGGAAATGCTTTGCAGAATAGCAATATATGAAGTGCAAATGTCATTGGTTCAAATGTGATCACAGACAGGGTGAAATACAGTTGGCATGCACCAGTGGATATGAAGGTTCCTTAAAAGTGTTTTGAGATTTCCGTAGGTAAATGGTCATACAGTCACTTATCAAAAGATAAAAACAGAGGTTTGGAGATTTCAGAGGAAGAGGTGCTTAAGGTACAACATCAACTAGTGAGAAAGCCGTATAAAATTACTTTTCTCCCTTCTCAGTCTCCAAAACATCATCATACAATGCAGAGATAATTCCATGGTAACTAGTCCCCACTTCATTCATGACCTGAACAAGGTGGAAAGACAAAGTATGTGGACAGCAGGAATAATAATCAGTGCCGAGAGTGCACAGCCAGGGAGGTAGGGACATCACGCAAACTATTACTGATATACTGGTAGTTGAACATCAAGGGCCATATTAGTCACACATGGATACCAAAGTGAGTAAAATGCACAGAGACTGGCAGTGTCACCGCATCACATGATCACTAATGATCTAGACTATATATTAGCTTCATCATTTGTCTGTTGTCCTTTGCCTAATAATTTGGGTGGCATGGACATTATATATGGTACAAAATGCAGTGTTGTGTAAACTAAACTTCACATCATTAAGGAATGCAGCTTTGTGATGATTTAACCTGAACAGAGTAAGGTTGCATTTAAGCTCAGTGCATGTTCACAGCTGTCCTATTAGAATGTCCATATGTATAGTGATTTGCTTTTATAGCTTTTGAACTGTAGGAACGTGGTGCTAAATCTCACTGCACCACCTCCAACCCTGAAACGAAACATCCAGCCCACATTTGTGCACCCAGTGAATCTGCTAACCACTCTGTAGTCAAACCTAACCCTATGAAAACTCAGCACTCCATTCAGATCGGCAGGGATTTATGGCCATAAGTATAGCTAGTGAATTTCCTCCAGCCATCACTTTACCACAGAAGTGTTTGACCAGCTGCAGCCTTGTGCTGTATCACAAGGCAATCAATCAATCAATGAATCAATCAATCAATCAGGATTTATAAAGTGCGGCTATTCTCCCGATAGAGTATCAAGGCACTTGCAGGCCGGCAGGCTTGTTATATATAACAGCTAGGTCTTGAGGGCCATTTGAAAACCTTGAAGTGAGGTGATGGTCTGGAGGCTCATGGGAAGGCTGTTCCAGGTCTTTGCCGTGATGTGGAAGGAGTGTCCACCACTTCTATTCTGGTGGATGTGGGGACTGTAGGCAATTGAATGTGAGGCGGAGCGTAGTCTTCTCGATGTTTAGTGCAAGTTCAGGTGGTGGTTCTTTTGTAAACGAATCTAGGACCCTAGTGTAATTTTCCTGATTCATGCCCTTATATAGGTTTACTTTATTATATCCTTATTTAGGCATAGAAAGCACTACCATATTTGGTCTAAGCCACACAGCCAAATACGGCATGGCTACTTCCACTAAGTTCCGAGAATTAACAACAATTTCTTGAAAAAACCCGCCTTCAGCAGCTAGGGACTTCCTCCTGCTTGAATATTATCTCCAAGACTCCAGGCGTTTTCCAAGAATTTAGCCTTTGAGTGACGTTATTAAGTCCAATCATGCGTCAAACTTGGCACCTTCAAAGTATAAATATGCCTAGGTTTGCAAAGACAAACACACAGTGGTTTGGAGCAGATCGACGAACTACTTGCCTGAGCAGCAAGTGCCGAAGGAAGCCGACCCTCCAGCTGACGCACTGCGAGACTCTGTCTTTTCTCTGAGAAATCCAGCTCCAGTGTTTCCGGGCTACCCTTGCGGGTATCTGAGAAATCGAGTTCTGAGAGAGAGATACAAGACCTCCTTCATTCTAAAACCAAGGTACGGAGCTAATTAGAACTCTTAAAGAATTCTTGGAATAGATTCCTGGCAGAGAACTACTAAACTTAAGCTACTCTTCACTTACTTCATCCCTTGTACTAGACTTAGGTTAGGTACACCGGGGAAGGCGTATTTTAGAAGCACCAGTTGAGTAATTTTAGTCCTTATTTATTACTGTATGTATTTTATACATTTTATGCACTTTTATGGCTTATAAACCATATCATGCTTTTACAGTACTACTTTATAATACTGTTCGTATTATATGCCTTGTACTTAATAACCAGTATTACTATTGTAGCAGTACATTTCTTATGCTTGAGAAAGAAGACTGTTCAATAAATACCCTTTTATTGAAAACGCCTGTCTCTCTATTTTCTTGGCACCTCTGGTGAAACGAAGCATGCACGATGGACTGAGTGAAATAGCTGTCTATTGTTTCCGCGACACTAGAGATTGATTTCTTATTCTTGGAAAACAAAGTTGTCATGTTTATGCGGTTCTCAGAAACTAATCCCTTCTTGGTTATTCAAGAAAGTTTCTAGTGACCTCTGAGCTAGCTGGCACTCACTATTAAGTTTAATATATTCTGTAGAGACCTAGTCGACCTCAGTCCTACGTCTAAACTACAGTATATATTATTCCAAAGCGCAGAGACTATTGGGAATATAGGAACTACACTACAGTTCATGTAGGCAGGCCCGTGGTTGTGTAGACCCTTGTGTGCGCAGGTCAGCAGCTTGAATTGGTATCTCGTCTGTATGGGGAGCCAGTGGATTTTCCTGACTTGGGGTGTGATGTGGGTTCATCAGGGAAGACCAAGAATGAGTCTGTCTGCGGTGTTCTGTATGGTCTAAATTCTCTGTAGAAGGTGTGCGGAAATTCCGACTTAGAGGCTATTGCCGTAGTCCAGTCGGCTGGGGAACAGGGCTTGTGTCATGGTGAGTCTCATGTGTTGGGGTAGCCACTTGAAGATCTTACATAGCATGCACAGAGTGAGGAAGCAGGAGGAGGAGACAGCTTTGATCTGTGATTTCATGATGCGCTTGTTGTCAATGATTTGTGGTGTTGTTGGAGGGAGTGTGCACGGGTCCTAGGTCTGATGGTCACCGTGGAATTGTTCCATGTGTTGCTACTGTTTCCAAAGATCAGTACTTCCATCTTGTCTGTGTTCAGCTGCAGGCAGTTAGTCCTCTTCCAGTTTGCAGCATTGTCAAGCATCTGTGGAAGTTGATTCGGGTGGTGGTGGTGGGGTCATCGGAAGTGAAAGGAGGAGTTTGGTGTCGTCTGCATAGAAAATTATATTAAGACCGTGGGATCTGACAATGTTGGACAGTGGGATCATATATGCATTGAAGAGCGTGAGGCTAAGAGATGTGCCCTGGGGGGCACTGCAGGTAATCTCTTCGGGTTCAGAGGGGGAAGGGTGGAAGTGGATCCTCTGGGTTTTTCCAGTGAGGAAGGAGGTGACCCATCTGAGCGCGCCCCCTTGGATGCCGATGTGAAGTCTTTTGATCAGTGTTTGGTAGGATACGGTGTCAAAGGATGCAGAGAGGTCAAGGAGGATCAGAGCTGCAGTTTCTCCTTGGTCTACGAGGGTTGGAATCTCGTCAGTGGTTGCGATCAGGTTTGTTTTGGTGCTTTGATTGCTGTGAAAGCCGGATTGGGAGGCGTTGAGTAGCTGGTTCTGCTCCATGTGTGTCATGAGTTGATTTTGATGATCTTTTCCTGTACCTTCGCTGGGAATGGGAGCAGGATGATTGGCTGTAGGTTTTGAGTTCGCTCGGGTTGGGGGAGGGTCTGTTGAGTAGTGGTCTAACTTTGGCATGTTTACAGGTGTCCGTAAATGTTGTGGTGGTGATAGGTGTTGAGTACGGTGGTGAGTTCTTGCCCGATCCTCTTGTTTCAGATGTTGAAGATGTGGGAGCTCCCGAGTGGATTGATTTCATGGTGGAGGGGGTGTCCTGGGTGGAAAGGATGTTCCAGGTGGTCAGTGTGTTGTTCGTTTCGGTATGGTGGTGGCATATCTGTCGAGGAAGTCTGTAGGTGCGGCTTGGGGTTTGAAGTTTCTATATGTGGTTGCGATCTGGTCGTGATAGAAGTGGGCAATGTTTTTGCACTGCTCCTGTGGTAGTGTGGTGTTGTTTTCGCTGGCAGCCGGGTTGGAGAATTCCTTAAAGATGTTGAAAAGTGTTTTGTTGTTGGCGCTGGTTTCGATGCATGCAGCAAGGGCTGTCTTCTTTGTTGCCCTCAGCAGGCAGTGGTAGAGGTTGAGGGAGGTCTCCTTTCCAACTGTTTGCTGTCTTGTTTCGCTGTTCGCAGTCCTTGGCTGTACCAGCTGGCCTTTTTGGAGGATTTTCCCTGGATGTTGCCCTTGATGGGGTCAATGCTATCTGCGCAATTGGTGATCCATGCATTGAGGTGTTTAAGGATTGTGGCAGTAGCAGGGTTGAAGGTGTTAAGGGCGCTCGCCCAGCTGGTCACAGAGATTTTGTTCCATCTAATCTAGGGGGTGGTGGTGTAGGGAATGGAGATGCATCAGGATTCAAGCAAGCCGGGTCGAAGACGGCTGAAATGCCAGAAACCGGTCCCCGGTAGCTTGTCTCCTTTCTGGTGAAGAATTGGCTTGGTAGTTTAGTCTGCCCTGTTCCCATGATGCACTGGGCCAGGGACAGACTGATTTGCATATAGCCAGGTTCTGAGCTGGGATGGTGCAGTGAGATAAATAACGGTGATGGATCAAGCCCTGATCTTTGGGCTGGGTAAGAGTGGTCTGCTTAATTCAGACACTCTGTTCATCACCACCCCCTTTTCTGTATCGTTTTTGGCCACTATAGGTGTGGCAGGGTATACTCAGACATGAGTCCCTTTCTCACTGCACCATCAGGATTCAAGCAAGCCGGGCCGAAGACGGCTGAAATGCCAGAAACCGGTCCCCGGTAGCTTGTCTCCTTTCTGGTGAAGAATTGGCTTGGTAGTTTAGTCTGCCCTGTTCCCATGATGCACTGGGCCAGGGACAGACTGATTTGCATATAGCCAGGTTCTGAGCTGGGATGGTGCAGTGAGAGTAATAACGGTGATGGATCAAGCCCTGATCTTTGGACTGGGTAAGAGTGGTCTGCTTAATTCAGACACTCTGTTCATCACCACCCCCTTTTCTGTATCGTTTTTGGCCACTATAGGTGTGGCAGGGTATACTCAGACATGAGTCCCTTTCTCACTGCACCATCAGGATTCAAGCAAGCCGGGCCGAAGACGCCTGAAATGCCAGAAACCGGTCCCCGGTAGCTTGTCTCCTTTCTGGTGAAGAATTGGCTTGGTAGTTTAGTCTGCCCTGTTCCATGATGCACTGGGCCAGGGACAGACTGATTTGCATATAGCCAGGTTCTGAGCTGGGATGGTGCAGTGAGATAAATAACGGTGATGGATCAAGCCCTGATCTTTGGACTGGGTAAGAGTGGTCTGCTTAATTCAGACACTCTGTTCATCACCACCCCCTTTTCTGTATCGGTTTCGATGCATGAAGCAAGGGCTGTCTTCTTTGTTGCCCTCAGCAGGCAGTGGTAGAGGTTGAGGGAGGTCTCCTTTCCAACTGTTTGCTGTCTTGTTTCGCTGTTCGCAGTCCTTGGGTGTACCAGCTGGCCTTTTTGGAGGATTTTCCCTGGATGTTGCCCTTGATGGGGTCAATGCTATCTGCGCAATTGGTGATCCATGCATTGAGGTGTTTAAGGATTGTGGCAGTAGCAGGGTTGAAGGTGTTAAGGGCGCTCGCCCAGCTGGTCACAGAGATTTTGTTCCATCTAATCTAGGGGGTGGTGGTGTAGGGAATGGAGATGCTGAAGTGGACGATGGAGTGATCAATCCATGTGAGTTCTATGACATGGCTGTATTTGACGCGGTTGCTAGAGGTGAAAATTGAATACAGCATGTGTCCTGTGGTGTGTGTAGGGACGCGGATGATCTGGGTCAACACGAGGATGCTCAAACTGTTGAGGAGGTGTGCATTGTTTGTTATTGGGGTCGTTTATGTGGAAATCTAGGTCATTGAGGAAGATGGAGTTGAAGACTAGGGGCTCAATAAAGTCTGCAATGGTGTTGCAGAAGCCGGAGCGCGGGCCTTGGGGTCGGTATGCGAGGGGGCCTCAGTTGGTTGTCTTGCATCAGCTTGAAGTTGATATGTTCCATGGGTGGGGTGATATTGGTGGTGGAGGTACACTGTATGGTCTGTTTGTGGATGATGGCTGTTTTCCTCCCAGCTTGTTGGTATGGTCCAGTTGAGAAATGTTATATCTGTCGTGGATCGATGTGGCAATGTCTGGAGCAGATGTGGGTTTGAGCCAGGTCTCAGTGAGGAAGACAATGTTGGATGCGAGGGTGATGATGAGGTCCCATAATTCAGTGGAATCCTTGTATAGTGACCGTGTGTTGAAAAGGGTGCAAGCAATTCGTTTTTTTTTTGTTCAGGTGGTGTATTAGGGATGGGGGTGGTTGGTGGGCTGATGTGTGTGCAGTGGCCGGACAAGTGGCAGTGGGTGCAGGTGAAAGGTCCTACTGAGGAGCATGGGTCGGCGTGGTGGCAGTGTTTGTTGTGGCATCCGGGGTCCAGGGTGTAGGAGCTCGGCAATGGCGTATCTTCCGGATGCAGGAGTGCCAGGGTTTGTGGCACTGGGCTTGGACCAGGTTTGGACGGGTACAGATTAGGCTTGCCTTTTGCGCATGTCCGCTGCACACTTGCACTACGGCCTGCATCAAGTAGGTCCTGGGGTGGACATGGCTTCTGTTGGTCTGTAGAATGGTGAAGGGGAAACACCAGTCGAGAAGACCCCAGTGTGAGAACCAGGGCAGCTGCAGTGTCTCTGGATCAGTCTGGAACAAGCAGGAACTGGAGGCCACAGCTAGATATCCAGGTGCTATATCTACGAAGCTGTTGTGGGATACCTAAATACTGTTCAACTTCGTTATAAAATTGACCAGGAAATCCTCTAGACCCAGGGGCTTAAGCTTTAGAAATTTCCTCAGACATTATATCTTTCTCCAGAGGGGACGTATAAACAAAATGTGTTTTGTATACCTTCAATTTGGAGGGAAATAACTGGAAAAAATAATTTTCTTTGAAATCCGCAGAAAATTTTGTAATCTTAGAAGTGATAACATTTCAGGTATCATTAGTTATTGAGCATATGAACAATACTGTCTTGTTTAAATAAATGAAAAAAAGTAGCAGCTTGCCTACTTGGGTTTCATTCACACAGCTTTCCCATGGATTCTGGGAAGATAGCTAGATGTACTTTTAGTTCCCCTCCACTAAAATTATTCAAATCCAGTTTCCCTATAAATGAAATCGGGGCTTGTCAGGCCAGTAGGCAGTAGGAAAGAGCAGTGGCTTAACCGAACTTATTTAATCGTCAGAATATATGGTTTTGCTGCAATTTGAGCGAATGGAATCACAAAAAGAATGTTAATTGATATTCTTATGCTGTGCCGCATTGAATTAAAGGACATTGGCTTTTGAAGATAAATAATTTCTATGATGCATAGCGCCTACGTTTAAAAGAAACTTAAGAGCCCTGCATGCTAACATAGTTCTGATTTGACACAGTCTTGAGGCCACAAAACTGTTCCTGGAAATCCACTTGCCAATCCGGATTTGGTAAATGTGTAAACCGCCCTTGATGTGCACATCTTCCTACAGATTCCTCACCTTAAGAACGTTCTCTAGACTTCAGGCTGATCCAGAAAAGTGCTTCCCCAGCAGTAGCTTTCCTGCGCCTCGAGGTGGCCCCATGTGCTTCCAGCCATGACATCCTCGGTATACAACAGGCACCATTCTGAAAACTGGCATCAGTTCCTGATGTTCTGCCCTTCAAGGACGCGTTCTGTAGCTCTCAGAGTGCTTTAACTATGATATTTCTCGCAGCTTTGACAGCAGTCAGGTCAAATGTTTCCTCCAAAGGTTTCAGGATTCAAGAACTGTCATAAGTACCGCAAAAGGATGCATTTATTGCATTCTCCTGACATTTGCAGGTGGGATCTTGGATCGGGACAATGACGACCGCTTCCTGTGGTGCATGTTACCTGTTGCTCCAAAGGTCATCAGGGAGTCTGAGGTCAACTCCTTATCATACAGGTAAGCCTTCTGATGCGGAAAACACAACAAGCATTGGCATAGTCAGTAGGTCCAGTATTGCCTTCCAACCTTTTCCCTTTAACAATGCTTGATTTGTTTTGTCATGGTCTTTGTAAAACTTTCTTGTTGGGGAGCTGCTGGGCCTTCGCCGATATGACAATAAAATTGGCTAAAAGCAAAATGCTTTGGTCTCAAAAAGTACAAAGTGCCATAGTAGGTCCCAGGCACTGAAAAATACTACTTTGCATGCAGATGTTCTTCTTGTGAAAGACCAGAATGCCGTGGCAATAAAGTTAGCCAAATGCTAAAGTAAACTGGCCCTTGCTTAACGCTGTATGGCATGCTGCAGTTGAATGAAGAAAAGTGGAATAACACAACATACAAATGGATGAATAAACATGGCTGGAAGCCCCTAGAAATATATTATAGATATGTTTGCTAACATCAAAAGGTCTTGGATGATGCCAAACCTAAAAAAAAAGTGCCAATGAAAGTAAAACAATTCTCTTCTACAATGAGGAAACGATTCAGTTCCCAATCCATCTGTAGTAACAGCAGTGTTCTCTAGTACTGATGATGATTCGGAGGGCAAGAATCTGCTTCCTCCTTCATACTGTGAAGCAGGTTTGTACCCTGCCTTACAAAATGCTGGTGGCCTAGATACTTCTCTTCGGCCTACACAAAGTAAGTAGTATGCTCCTTATCCAGAGTGACATGAAAACCTGCAGAAACATTACGTTTGACGTTATCCTCTAAGGTACCAAGGTTCAATGCTTTGACTCCATTATAGGAGATTTCACCTCTGAAAACACTACTAATCAGCCCCCCACAGAGTAGTTAGATACAGGGCCTGATAATGAAGAATGAGTAAGGAATCAGAAATCCATGCAGCTTTCACGGAGAGCCAACAAACGCCTTAAGGAATGTAAAAAAAAGGCAGAAGAAGAAAAGTCACAGTTAAAGCCTGGCACGATCCACCAGCAGCGAAAAGTCCACCAGCAAATACAAACAGCTCGACTAAGACTCTCTATCCAATCTTTCAATCCATCAGGGCTCGAAATAAAGTCCAAAAAGCTTGCGAGCGAATCGCCCTACCACCTTAAATATGATCACACACAAGCTGTGCAACAACAAATTAGAGAGAGCAGCACTCCAACAAAGAGTAAAGGAACTTCAGAGACCCCCCAGGGGTATCACATATGCAATATGCACGAACGGGGAAGGAACCAATGAGCCAAGCGAAAGGAAGAATGCCATCACACTGGGACAAGTTTCCAAACTATAAACATAGTGACATCAGACACCATTAGTGTGCCGGAGGGCATAATATGCCAAAGGAAATCTGGAGCGCAATCACACATGCACAATTCGGGAAACCACAACCCGAGAACAGAGAAAGCAGCGATTCAATAAACTGTAAAGGGAAAGGTGGGCGCCCCCGCAGAGATAAGTAGGCCAATTACAACTGGAGGGTCACTCGATGTCCCCAAGAGGGCCATGCAGGCAATACGTGAGTACCGCGAGGAACTAACAAGTCAAGGGAACCTAGAAGGCCCTTGCACTGAGACGTTTTCCAATTTTAGGTTCAATGGCATCGAACGCCACTAAGCAGGGCATGCATGAGACATCAAAGACAGCGTCCAGCTGACAAAAACAGGTATCCAGCTTCGAGCTCATGACACTGAAAGCCCCAGTCCGGAAGAAAAGGGGGAACCACAAAAGACAATTGTCGGAAAATAGGAACTGCTTTCATGCTTACCCCCACTTTTTTCTGGAGCCAGTATGTTATTATGACTAGTCTGGCTGAGCTAATTTGGACCCCAATCACTATGCTTCCTCACTAAATTTGACATGGTAACTAATTTGGTACCTCCACAATTAAGTACTGGTGTACCCCTATAGGTCCCTAGTACATGGTACTAAGGTACCCAGGGCATAGATTCACCAGGGGTCTCCCATGAGCTGCAGCATGTTTTATGATACCCATGAGAGACCACTTAAACCATGACTACAGCCTGCCATTGCAGCCTATGTAAGCTGTTGCTAGCACCACTTAAGACAGATATACGTTTTCTGATATCTGTGGTCACTGCACTTGAAACCTATAGGTCACCCCTAAGGCAGGCCTTTCAATCTTGAAGGCAGGGTGCTTGGTTATAAGTGTGAGGGTCCCCCTGCATGTGCAGAACTCCCTTACAAACCCCAGAGTTGATTATACAGGCTTTGTAAGTGCGGTCAGCCATTTTTAACATATAGTGGACAGCAGTCATTATGAGATGTCTAACTATATAGTGGCTCAACCGAACCTGGTCATGTTTGGTATCAAACATGTTGGAATCATACCCCAAAATAGATTCCAGGATTGGACATATGTTCCCCTGTACTTGGGGGCTACCTTGAGGTAATCCCCTGTACTCCTTGGTACAGCCTTTCAGGGTCTGACAGCATGCTAGTGCTGCTGCCGACCACAGACAGGACTCTGCCCTCCTGCTGCTGAGCCAAGCTCAAAACGGCGAAGTTAGAACCATAGGTTTCCTGTAGCAGGGAGGTTTGAGCACCTCCCCAGACAGGACTTTGTGTTTTGGGCTGGGATGGGGGCGCTTGCCAGCACCACCAGACTGCTTTGAAGGACACATTTTGTGTTCTCTTTGCATGCTGCAGTTGGAACTAGTTCAGGGAGCCAGTGGCTCCCCTCTGTCTAGCCCGTCCTCTGGAAGGGACCCCTGAGTAATTTCAACTCTCACAAGACAAGACTCATGCCTGAAACCACTTCACTCTTCGACCATCTGGACGCCGGGACTCCGCTTGGAACATACCCTGCATTAAGAAAGAATCTTGCTGCTCCTGGTCCCGCTGTTCTGCAAGTCTTCTTTGTAGTCTATGTCTGTGCTTCTTTCAGGATCTTCAACAGACCTGTGGGCATCCTGGACACCCGAAGTAATCTCCCTTGGAGTGAAGGGGTCACGTCCCTGCATCTGCAGGCACCGCAACGAAGCTGACTGGTCTGCTCCTCCTGACGTCCCACAGACTTCGAAAGCCTCAGAAACACAGGTAGTGATTCTGCAACTAACTTGAGGCCTGACTTGTCCTCTCTGCAACTTTGATGCCAGTATCCTGTGTCGGAACCTTTGGGACCAAACCCTTGTGCACCCCGTGGGCTTGCTGTGTGCTGTGGCCAAGGCTTGTTGGCTCTGCACTCCAGAGTTCTTCAAGCTATAAGAAGCTCCCGCCTCCAGCATTTCTTCATGCCAAGAGCTTCGTCCTCACCGCATTCTCTGCATCGCAGGCCTTCATCTTTAGTGAACTGCACGAGGTCCTCTTGTGACTCCTGTGCCTTTGGCCTGTGGGTCCTCTCGAGGGTCTTCTCTTGCTTCAGTGGGCTCCCCTGCTCTCAGTGTGCCTGCTCTGACTCTCCTGCACTTTGTGAGTCCCCTGGAACTTGCTGGTCCCAGCGTTGCTCCTTCATTGTTTTCCATGCCTGTTGCTGCTACCAAGGCTTGTTGATGCTCCTGCCAGACACAGATCCCCTGGTTCTCAAATTCCGATGTGGGACAGCTCGTGCACAGATACTGGTCCTCCTCAGTGTCACCTGGTCCTCACAGCTACAACGACAAGGTCACTGTTAATACTCCTGCATCTTCTGTCATCTGTGGGCATTGCTTTCCCGTGCCGCCTGCTCACCTCTGAGTGGCATAGACTCTGTTCCCTCTGCTTGCAGATACTTCACTTCAAGAATCCCCCTATGTATTCCACTGGAGTCTTGCACAGTCTTTGCCTGCAGCATCTTTACTGAAGTCCTCCATTGTGGTCTACCGTGATTTCCGACTTCAGTTTGCACCTGTGCACCTGGCTTCCCTGGTGTAGGTATCCTAGTTCCTGGGTTATCCACAGGTGAAGTGACTCTCCAGCCTTCTGTCTTCCACGGTGTTTCTTCAGGGTCCATTGGGAAGGATTCTTCTTCCTCTAAATTGCAACCTTCCCATTGACTTCTATTGCGTACTTGGCTGTGTTTCCATTCTGCACACAGCCTCCGTGGGGTTCCTGGGTACTTACCTTGGGTAGTTTCTTGTGTCCCCAGCTCTTCTGAGTCTCCTGGTCCAAGTCCCGACTTCAGTTGCCGTTCGCATTCCACTTTCTTATTATATGGTTTGGTCTCACCCTGGAGACCACTGTGTATTGTGCTTACTTATCTGTTTTCAATTGAAGTATTGTGTATATTTGTGTTGATATCTCCGAGTAGGAGATATACCAATGTGTTAGGGAATGTTGTGTAATAAATAGCCATATATTCATAAATACACTGTATGGTTCTTTTTCTTTTAACCTACACTACATGATCAGACCTGGTAAAAAAAAAGCTGGTTAGCACTCCTGGACTAAGACTGAAGGCTGCTGTCCACAGCCACCACTTAGAGAGATTTCTTTTTTTTTTTTTTTAAATATCTTTATTCAGAGAAATTTTTCCCCCCCCCCACATTTTTCTTTTACATCCAGTATGTTTTCACCATTGCACAGTCATTTGCATCAAATACAGATTTGTATAAGTAAACAAGTGATCAAAACGGAAACAAAAAACAAATAAGGAAACAAAAGAGAAGAGAAGCAGAATGCATATTTAAAACAATCATGGAGAAAGGCTACGACAACCACTAAACTTCCAAATATTGCGTCCTACTTTCTCTCCATAAAATTTTGTACAGTTACCAAATTTCTCAGCTGCTATCCAAAACAGGTTTCCTAGATTTCCATTTCTCAATAGGTAGCCATATCTTACTCCCCAGAGCTTTTGCCTTCCTTCCTCTTCTATCATATATGGCCTTCTCCAAATTATATGTAGATAGTAGTCTTGCTACCCACATCTGAAACGACGGTGCTGATTTTTCCTTCCATGCCTTTGCTACGATTATCCTATATACTGCAGTTACCATGAATAAAAATTCTGGATATCTTGTATTTACATCTAGGCTTACCCCCAAGATTATCAGCTCTTCAGTTAGTTTTGATTGTATTCCCAGTGATTTATCCAGAAACTCTTCTATCGCTAGTTTTAGAGTATACAATTGTGGGCAGTTTGCAAACATATGAGTTATATTGGCCTCTGTAGAGTTACACCTTGGGCACGTTATCCCAGAGGAGCCGCCCCAGCTGGCTATTCTGGCTGGTGTAAAATATAAAGAGTAAACTGTTTTATAATGTTGTGTTTGAAGTGTCGCTGAGCATAAAATAGTTCGACCATAATCTAAAGAGGTTTGCAAGTCTTCCGGTCGGGCCTTTACCTGTTCTCCCCATTTATTGCTGTATTTTTCTCTATCGTCTATCTTATAAGCTTGGAGCTCTGCATACAGCTGTCTTATTGAGCATGGAAGACTGCTTCCCAGGTATTCCATTATTCTACAGCTCTTCATCCCTCCTACACCCCCTGTTTTTATGTGGAAATAACTCCTCACTTGAAGGTATTTGAAGAAGTTATTCCCAGCTATGTTATATCTCTTCTGTATATCTTGAAATGTTAAAATTTCCCCCTCTGTGTCCATTAGATCCCCCAATTTCCTAATCCCTTTTGATTCCCATTCCCTCATAACTGTGTCACGGAAGATTTCCATTGGGAGATCATTGTTCATATAAAGCCTTAAATACCTGTTGTACCTTCCTAGTCCTAGTCTTTTCCTTATTGCTTTCCAAACTTTATAGATCGCACTCAGAGTCTTGAATTTTGTGCGCTTAAAGTATGCGAAGTCCACTGTTGTTACTAGGGCGTTTTCTGCCGCATTACCTAAAAGGGCTACATATACATTAGCCGGTCTCTTTCTTCCCTCCTCCTCCTCCTGCGCACTTCCACCTAATAGCCCTTTGGAGTATTGTAGAGCTGTTGCCCAGTAGTAGAATCTAAAATCCGGTGCTCCCCAACCTCCCCTTTCTCGTGACAAAGTTAAAAAACGGTATGCCCTACGTGTCTTCCCCTGAGCCCAAATTAGTTTGTTTATTACTGATTCTATTTTATTAAACCATATCCCTTCAATAAAGAGTGGAATTGTCCTAAACAAATATAAAAATTTTGGAAAGGTAACCATTTTAACAAAATTAATTCTACCCATGAGAGTCAAGTGTAAGTTGTTGACCCTCTCCAAGTTGGTTTTGACTTTGTCTAGTAGTGGTTCCATATTTATCTCAACTAACTTTTCCAGATCCGCTGTCACCTTAATACCCAAGTATTTTGTATCTGAGACAACTCTTGGATCTACAAATGTAGTATGTCTATTCTGTACTATTTGTGTTTTTCCCTTATTTATTGAATAACCCGAGACCTCTCCAAATTTTCTTGCCTCCTGTTCTATCATGGCCAGTGACTCCTCTGGTGTAGGTGTTATGACAGCCACGTCGTCTGCGTACGCAAATATTTTGTACTCCTTTCCATGCAATAAAACTGGCTTAATCCACCTATTTTTTGTAATCCTTCTCAGATAGGGATCTAAATAGATTGCGAATAGTAAAGGTGAAGCTGGACATCCCTGCCTAGTTCCCCGTCTAATCTGTACTACGTTGGAGTATGCTCTGTTAATGCGTATCCTAGCACTAGGATGTTTATATAGCGCCTGGATTGCGGTTATATACCCTCGACCAATACCAGCCCACTCCATAGCCTTCCATAGGTAGGCCCAAGAGACCCTGTCAAAGGCCTTCTCGGCATCCAAAAAGATAGCTGCGACAGGGTCCCCCAAAGCTGCTTCTGCATCCAGAATAGTGATTAGCTGTCTAATATGTTCGGTAGTTCCTTTGCCAGGTATAAACCCATGCTGTGTAGGGGACACCACCCTCTCTATCACCCTACTCAATCTATTAGCCAGTGCTTTAGAAAATATTTTTGCGTCGGCATTGAGCAGAGTGATAGGTCTGTAAGAACCCGGCTCAGTGGGGGATTTATCTTTTTTTAAAATGACAATTATATCAGCGCCCGCCCAAGATTGAGGAACTATTCTGCCTCCCTGTGCCAGGCAGCAAATTGACCAAATGTCTTTAGCTAATACCTCCCAAAAAGTCTTATAAAATTCTACCGGGATCTGATCCTGGCCTGTTGCTTTTCCAGAGGGTAAGCTGAATATTGCATCCCTTATCTCCTGCATTGTTAGCTGCACATCCAATTTGTCCCTTTCTTCTATGCTCAATCCCTCTTGTAAACTTTCCCTTAGATATTCCAGGCTTTTCGCCTCTATCTCTCCATCATTTTTATCCTGCTCATACAGCCTCTCATAAAATCTTCTGAACACCTCCTGGACCTCTTCAACTTTATTAACGATTACCCCACTGTCGTCCTTGATTTCTTTAATCTCGCCTGCAGCTAACGTTTGTCGAGTTCTTATTGCAAGCAAGTGTCCCACCCTCTCATTATATTCATAGCATTTTTCTTTATTTGCTAAATATCTACTTGCTGTTTTTTGTGCCAAGGTAGTTCCTGTCTCCGCCTTCTGCGCCTCTATAGCCACTAAGATCTGATCGATGGGCTCTTGTCTTTCTATTGCATCTAATAGCCTTTTTTCTAGCTCTGTCAAAGTTCTAATTTCATCTTCCACCTTTTCCCTTTCTTTTTTATTTCTACGTAATGTATAGCTCAGTGTCTCCCCCCGTATTCCCGCTTTAAAACTGTCCCAGACCATATCTGCCGAGGCTGAGTATCTATTTATATCCCAAAATTGAGTCATCCATTCTTTCATCCTTACAATATAATCCTCCTCTTTCAGCAGACCTCTCTCAAATGTCCATGTTGAGTTAACTTTTCCTGTTTTTTGTGTCGTTGCAAGGCTTAATACCAACGGGTTGTGATCCGACATTATTCTTGGAAGGCATTCTATTTTGGCCCTGCTAACTAGAGAGCTAGAGATAAAAAAGTAGTCCAGTCGAGCTACTGTTTGATGTGGCGCTGAATAAAAAGTGCTGCCAACGCCTACTGGATTAAATTCCAGCCATATATCCACCAGCGCATTATATCTAGCAAGATTTTGTACAGCTTTATGCACCTTTTTTTTCCTTCCCTGATATAGACCTCCACTTGCATCTAATATTCCATTCAACCCATTAATATTGAAATCCCCACAGCAGATCACTGGCTCTGGCCACAAGGCCAACTCTCTACCAATAAAATCTAATAATGCCGGATCGTCGTCGTTTGGGCCGTATAGCGATACCAGAGTGCATCTTCCCATAGCTGTTTCTATGTCTAATATCACCCATCTTCCATCCAGATCCTCTTTTTTCTTTTTGATTTGGGCTATTCCTTTTCTGGCCAGAACTGCCACCCCCTTATTTCTTCCCTCTTGACTTGTACTAGCAAGGATCTCAAGTCCCATTTGGCCAAGTAGGAACTTTTCTTCAGCTGCTATGTGTGTTTCTTGTATACAGGTTATATCTATTTTCCAATAACGCAGCAGTGAAGATAGCTTCTGTCTTTTTTCCATATTATTTAGCCCACAGATGTTAATCGACATTATCCTAACTGCCATACTTCATATTTAGGACTTGCCAGCTCCACATCCGCTTTTTTTGGCTTTTTGTCTTTTTCTATACATTCTTTAAGTGTTACACACCAAACTTTACAAATCTGTATTTTTTTAAACCACCACCTCACACCCATGACTTCTTCCCTTCCCTCTCCCCCCCCCCTTGACGCCCCCCACCCCGAAAGCCCCCCCTCTATGACAGGCAAATAGGTCATCCCTGACCTATGCGTGTCCGCTTAGCACTGTAGAGTCGCCCCCCCTCCCCTGCCCTCTTATCGCCTTCTACATTTTCTTGTCAGGCATAATCAAGTTTCCCTCATTATTTCCTCCTGGCCCCTCTTTGTTCTTGTAGTTCTGTCAGAAACTCCCCCGCTTTTATTTCAGAAAAGAACATTCTAGTGCGACCTGCGACTATGACCTTCAATTTCGCTGGGAACATTAAGTATGCCTCTGCACCATGGGACTTAAACTCGTTAATCAGTTGTCTTAGCCTCCAACGCCTCTCCACTGTTATGTGGCAGAAGTCGGGTCTCGCGAAAAAAGTTACCCCTTCCACTGATTTTTTGGCGTCAGGCCTAGCTCTCTCCATAAGCTCTTGTCTTGCCAGATAGCTCCCAAAAAATACCAGCATAGCTCTGGGTAGTGTTCCTGAGCCTTCCTTATGGTTTTTCTTTACAAAGAGTGGATACCTATGGGCCCTCTGCACCTCCTGTTCCCAGTTCCAGGGTACCTCTGGGAATGCTCCCTTTAGCAGCTTAACAACAAAGCCTCTGGGATCTTGACCCTCAATCCCTTCCTCAATTCCCAGGAGTCTAGCATTGTTCCGTCTCTGACGATTCTCCAAATCCTCCACCTTCCACTGTAGATCTTCCATGGCCTTATTCTGTCCCTCTTTGATCGTTTGCCACTCATTTACTTCGTCCTCTAAGCGGCCCGTTCTTTCTTCCACTTCAATGACTCTTTCCTCTACCTCTTCAAATTTTTTATTTATTTTCCTAATTGAGGCTTGGATTTTTTTTGTGTCGTGTCTGGCTCTTCGGCTTTCCGCCCTCGCCTCCATTTGTATTTGTTTCAGTGTGGCAAACATCAAGTCCAGCTTCCCCCCCTCGTTTAGTGACTCTTTTTCATCTTCCTTATATAAGCTAGAGGTAGCGGAATAGTCCCATACAAGCCTGTTAGTAGTTCCCTTATGCATATTCTGTGGGGAGCCTGCTCTTCTTCTTGCTGCAGTTTTACGCTTCTTTTGCGTGCCTCTCCCTCTAGAAGTGTCGCTATCCTCGGAGCTTGATAGTGAGCCTGTCATTTCGTTTTCCTCCTCACTGCTTGCTAATGTAGGCTCAGATTCTGACTCTGTTTCCTCTGGGACAGAGAAAAACCCATCGCCGTCAACCCCTTCAGCCCCGACAGTGAGTACTGCCCCTTTCATCTTGCCATCGAATGCCTCCTGCGCAGTAGTCTCTTTGCCTTTGGCTTGTAGCTGCTCTCCTCTGATTTCCTCCTCTACCTCTTTGAGGGCTTCCAGCATTTGCCCTGTATTCGATGTCAAACCCCCACAGCATGCCTCTCTCACCTTCTGAGCCGGATCGTAGTCCTGCAGTGCCAGCGTCTGTCCATTCTCCAAAGCGCCGCCGTCTGACTGTGCCTGAACTGCCGTCTGGTGCTCCGACGGAGGCTCCGCGGAAAGCGTGAGCTCCGTAGATTCTGGTTGCTTGGCAACGTTTTGGCTTGCGTCCTCGAGGACGTTCTGCGCTGCTCCTGCGGGCGGTTTGACAGACGCGTCTTGCCGAGAACCTGGAACTCCAGGGCTTCCCGATGCCTCCGCTCTCACCTTGGCACCAAAAGCCTCGGACACTAAAGGCTGCCGATACACGGTATCATTCCTCTTTCTTTCCGCCGCATCTCGTGTCGCTGGCGCGTTGGTAGCGCTTCTCATGTCCTTATTTTGATTTGGCATTCTCTCTTTTTCGCCGGCTTTCTCAAGCTTTCTTAGTTGAGTCTTTGTTAAGGTGGAAACCGTGGGGGTTACCTTTTTGTTGTTCGTTGGGGCATTTGTTTTGGGGATAGCGCCTGATTTGCTCACATCCTTTTGCAATGATTCCTTGCTTGTAGCGCTTGTAGTGCTCGACATGGATAGCTGTTGGGCTTTCTCTTTTCCTCGTGTGGCCATACCTGCAGTCAATATCTTAAAGATTCTGAAATACCACGATTTTGTTTTCTTGATTATATTTGCCAAATTAATAAGGCCTCCGCGGTATAGCGAGGCTGTGAATTGCATCCTGTTTGTGGTTCTCCATTAGCGCCTGTATTCTTTTCCCAACAGCAGGAGAGGGGTCTAAATGCGACTTACTCCCACAGCGCCTCGGCGGCCATCTTGCCCCCACTTAGAGAGATTTCTATGGTTGTCTAAGACCACTAAAATCACCAGCAGGTTTGTCCGGATTAGTGCCAGGAGCTTCATCTAAATAAGTGTGAACCACATACTAAGCCAGCCTCCTACAACAGTGTATACCCACAGTACTAATCCTGGGGCAAAATAGATGTTCTCAATTGATCCAACACACTTAAACTCTTACTAAGCATCTAATTTGACTCCAAAGGCCAAGGGAAAACGAGAGAATCTGCAATAATAATTAGCAAAACACATGCATATCAAAAAGAGTGTTATGGGAAAAAGAGCAGTTTGCGAACTGGGGAATTGTAGGTCAGGCCAAAGATGATCAAAAATATCCACACATGCTAAAAAAATATGGCTGATGTTTACCAGTTACGGCCCCCCCAAAAAAACATTTTATTGGACGCACCATGCCCACAGCCTGAATCCAGCTTCAGAAATGTTATTATTCAGTACCAACCTGAGGCGCACGCAAAAGACCAAAGGATACTCATGCTGCTGGAAACCGCAAGTGACCGAGCAAATGACTGGAGCTAGATTGACGGAAGCCTTGCACACAAAAACCTAGATATTCCTAGCAATACCCACAAGGCCATGGGAAGTGCAAACCACCAGGCTGCAAAAATGAAAATAATGTCATGGAATGTAGCAGGAATTTCAATGATCTTTCAATGTAAGGCCACACTCACTCTATTGAATGAGCAGACGTCTGCCTCCAGGAGACCAAGTCAATTACACCTGCACTCATACCAGGCTTTGTGGAGATTCATAAGCCCGCAAAAAAGTTTCACCTATTTGGAAAGACATCTGGTGGCATATCGATAAACGTAAAACACTTAGCAAAACTCACTATTACTGAAATAAAAGTTAAATCAGAAATGTTGCAAACCGGTATTGTCGAAGGATACAGAGCGAATGGAAGTATATTGACAATCTTAATAATAAATGCGCACTCCAACTTTCATGGTAGAAAGACATTGGAAAAACAGAAAATATGACTGCCTTCTTAGAGGAATTAATCTGCAAGCAAATGTCATCAGGTATAATTTTAATGGGCGACTTCAATATGTACAGTCTGCGAGAGGACATCACTGGCACCCTGTAAAGCGAGCCGGAGATTTAACACCGTCCTTCATACCCATACATTTGAGTCCACACAGAGTTCAGCGATGAAAAGCCAATTGTTCATTAGACAGCCCCATTCTTTCAATAATTCGGCCACAATTGATTATATGTTTATGAGCACCAATTTGAGTGAAGACCTACTAAACTTCCAGATAGCCTAGTGGGCAGAAAGCAACCACGACATTGAAGGGTCCGCAACTTGATACCAGCAATTGATCAAGCAAAAGTTGAGGAATATTACAAACTGATAAGAAGGATGAAATGGACGACACAAAGTACAAATCAGAGGGATGGAAAAGGCAGTGGGAGGGCTGGTCTACTAAATCACAAAACCAAGATATTATCAAAGGCTAGTCCAACCAGGTCTCCGACTTGCGCTCCACCCTACTAAGAAATTGCTCTTACAAACACAAATAATTACACTCTCAGCTTCATGCGAAGGTTAAAACAAGCACTTGCAAACTAAGTGGAGCCACATGGCGAATTAAAGACTAGGAACAACCATTACCCGGCAAGAGCTAGCAATGGCTACAAAAGAGAAATCATCAGAAGGCTGAATGGGTCAAAAATGTTGACTAAATATGTCAAGAAAAAAACAGCAGCAATTTTCATACCTTTTTAAAAATTTTATTTAATAGAGTTTTATATAGCGCGAACTAGATACCTTATAAACACTATATCTCAGCAAGAGTGAAAGGCGTAATTTTGTATCAACGGACAAATGTTTAGAAACGTGATTCTATACACTGATACACCCGTTAATTGGGCTAAAGAGAATCTTCATGGACCCTGTGCATTGCAATGGACGCTAAAATAACCATAATACCTGTAAAGACAGAACACGGACGGCCGGGCGAACAAGCTGTAACCAAAGTGCTGAAGAAGAGCCAAAGAGAAGGCCCCAATGGCCATCCCAGGTCCCTATTCGAAGAAGACCCTCCATTCTGGGTGTCTTTTCTCACCCGGTTGTACCTAGAGTGCTAAATAAATGAAGATGTGCCAGACTCATGGCGGGGTTCCCTGCTTCAACCGATTTACACAGACCCCCCAAAATTACAGTCTAATCGTCTTATCAGACATGTAGGGGAAGGCATATCAAAGCATCTTACTAGAAGAGCTAGTCAAATGGGTCATGGAAGAGGGCCTGCTTCCATTCTATCAAACCAGATTCTGCTAGGGAGGATCATCGCTAGACAATATTGTGGCCCTCTCTTATGTAGCTTGACAAGCAGCCACTCTTAACAGCCTGACTTTTTTTTTGCTTGCTTCATCGACTACTCCACCTCTTTGATGGAGTGGTACAAAACTGACTCTGGCAGAAGCTGCAAAACTGTAATATACCAAATAAACTGCTGAAAACCATTGTCACTTGACACCAAGACTTGGGTACTCATAAAGCTCTCTGGGGAAACTGCTACCTCAAAAATTGCAATAGAGCTCCAATTGTATTTAATCTTTAAACAGTTTATTTGGGGCCCTAACTATCAAGAGCCAACTTGGCGTCCGCGAGAATTGGGCAAAATAAATTATTCCTCATTCAAGACGCCCTGTGTAAATTAAACTCCAGCCTCCTTAGTCCACAACCGAGGCCATCCGGAGGGTGATAAAAGCAAAACTAATGCCTGCTATCAGCTACGCCCAACAAGTGTTTCCTTGTCCACTTGGGTCAGAACTAGACAAAATGCAATGCATGGGGTATAAGCGAATCTACCTTCTCACATGTGGAACACATTGATTTGCTTGGAGTTTGACCTCGTAATACAAAAACTTGTCTGCGTGCTAAATACTTTTCCCGGAGCATCTCGGCACCGACAACTCAATCAACGAGGTCATAAAATCCATCTTCACTAGTGGGGATAATCTATGGATGGCATGAATATTTGAACGTAGCTGCAGAAAAGGCCACTATGGCCATAGAAAACTGGGCTGAGGATTCGATCACTTACAAGCATTTACAATGCAATGGTTTCGCCTTTGGAAAAGTTAGAGCTATTGGCATTGCTCATGACATTTCTTTTTTTTTGTTTACTTATAAATAAATGGCATTGTTATTTACATTGCCAACAGCTCTCTCAGCCCACACAGCTTGCTCAGCTCTCACAGCCCACACGTCCCACACAGCTCTCACAGCCCACACAGCTCTCACAGCCCACACAGCTCTCACAGCCCAAACAGCTCTCACAGCCCTCACAGCCCACACAGCTCTCACAGCCCACACAGCCCACACAGCTCTCACAGCCCACACGGCTCTCACAGCCCACACAGCTCTCACAGCCCACACAGCCCACACAGCTCTCACAGCCCACACAGCTCTCACAGCCCACACAGTTCTCACAGCCCACACAGCTCTCACAGCCCACACAGCTCTCACAGCCCACACAGCTCTCACAGCCCACACAGCTCTCACAGCCCACACAGCTCTCACAGCCCACACAGTTCTCACAGCCCACACAGCTCTCACAGCCCACACAGCTCTCACAGCCCACAATGCAGCAATCACATAACACTACACATGCCTTCACAACACACCAATTAAAGAAAACTCACAATTTAAGACGGTTTGTATTGTTCACAAGTCATTCCATGGAAACAACACTGGATATTTAACTTAAGTCTCCATCAACCACAAACCAACAAGGCACCAATGATTAACAATTAAATGAGGGTTGCTGTCCTGGGCAAATCCAGTGGGTAAAGCTCATTCCTGTGCCAGAAACCAATACCTGAATGGTTTGGAGGACTGAATAAAGGGTCACAGTTGTGCCTGATTTAGCAGGAACAAGTTCCATACCCTATGTCAACGAGCTGTGCCAGGTGAAGTAGACGGAGTGATTAGAACTGTACCAAGTAAGGGTAGAGAGACTGGGGAGTAGCTCTGCACAGATGCTTTTACTGCTGTGTGGTGACAATCGAGTGCCAGTTTTAAGGTGAGAAAGAACCACACACGGTGTCAGAGGTCAGTGCTCTGTTGTATGCGAGATCAACGGCCACAGTTGTACCTGTAGTTGTATCTGGAATGACATGAGTAATTAACGTGCGTGCAGAAAAGAGCAATGTTATGTCGGAGTATTGTGGCTACATGCTGTGCAACTGTGATCAGGAGAGCTGTGCCCAGAGTTAAATTAGGGGTGTGTGGCTTTACGCAATATTGAGTAAGAGGTGTAGAGTTGCAAATCGTGCCTGGCTGTAGTCACTGCAATCATGCCCAGGTGGATGACTGCTGAATCCTGAGGAGGTCCTGGTGGAAGTGGGTGCCAGTGGGGAGTGAGCGGTGATTTTGGGAAGGGTCACAACTGTAACTGGTGTGACAGATGTGAGGGTCACAACACAGTGTATGGTGGCAGTGGCCTAAGGAGATGATGTACTCAATGTTATTGAAGGGATTAGGACTGTGTGCTCAATGCTGTAAACAGGTCATGGCTGCCCTTGGAGTGAGGGGTGGGTGGTAACTAATGCAGGGGGCAGTGCCCGGTGTCGGGGGGGCAGGCCCGAAAGAGAGACCGCCTCTGGCCCAGGCATATCAAGGGGTTGCTCACCTCAGACACTTCTTCCTCGTCACTCCCGGAGCCCCCACATCCTCCCGGGGATAGCACAGCAGCCGCCAGCTTAAAGTCCAGCCGGTCGTTCCCAGCGTCACCGAAGAGCCTGAGAGCAGCAGACCCTTGGGCGGGCACAGGAGACCGCGGGATTATGGAATCTATCTCATCTTCGAAGCCGTCGGGCAGCAGCTCGGACCCGGCCTGTGTCATGTCTGCCGCTGCTCCTGCGCTGCCAGAAGCCCTAAGTGCGGTGCAAGTCCCGGGTAAAGCACCGTGGGAGCAGAGCAAGCCTTCCAGCAGGAACTGCCCTCACCTAGCATGACGCACGCAAGCCCCGCCCAGCAGTCACTTCCCTTTCCATGACTGCCCTTGGAGTGAGGGGTGGGTGGTAACTAATGCAGGGGGCAGTGCCCGGTGTTGGGGGGCAGGCCCGAAAGAGAGACCGCCTCTGGCCCAGCCATATCAAGGGGTTGCTCACCTCAGACACTTCTTCCTCGTTACTCCCGGAGCCCCCACATCCTCCCGGGGATAGCACAGCAGCCGCCAGCTTAAAGTCCAGCCGGTCGTTCCCAGCGTCACCGAAGAGCCTGAGAGCAGCAGACCCTTGGGCGGGCACAGGAGACCGCGGGATTACGGAATCTATCTCATCTTCGAAGCCGTCGGGCAGCAGCTCGGACCCGGCCTGTGTCATGTCCGCCGCTGCTCCCGCGCTGCCAGAAGCTCTAAGTGCGGTGCAAGTCCCGGGCAAAGCACCGTGGGAGCAGAGCAAGCCTTCCAGCAGGAACTGCCCTTACCTAGCATGACGCACGCAAGCCCCGCCCAGCAGCCACTTCCCTTTCCATGATTAGTGTGCGCAGAGATTTTCAGTACGCTGATAGGCCAGGGCAACTGTCACTCATAAAGACGTCCGGGACAGCCATGAGACGCTTGAGGTGGGAAACCAAAACATAGGTTGAGCCATTGAAAGAATGATTATGTAAATGAACATTTAAACGATAAATCTTAACAAGCACCTACGAGGACACGGACAGCGGGGGGGGGGGGTGGGAAAGCACACGGACAGCGGGAGGGGGGCGGGGAGGCACACGGAGGGGGGCGGGAATGGACAGCGCATCTGACCCGAGCTCCAGAAACAAATCACTTTCAGTGAAAGGGGAGGGAACGGGAAAAAACGAAACCCCGCCCATGGAAAAAATCTCGGGAACGCCCCCGAATCTGGTCCGGCCTTGACGGACAGATCTCTGTTCCAATGGCTAGCCTCCATTTATGGAGCTAGCCAATGGAACAGAGGGCGGGACTAAGAGTACACTGTAAGAGACATAAGATTTCTCTGGGGGCGAAGCTAAAGCTCCGTGCCCCAGGCGAAAACCTAAAAAGTAGTGCCTGAAAAGTAAGCAGTGGAAGGACACAAGTAATAAGACACACGTAACAATGTTATGCTCAAGGAGACGAACAAACACATGAACATAAAGGTATGCTTACATAAGCTAACAAATAGATAGTAGGCATATGAGAGTGATAATAAAGTCAACTAATGGTAAGCAATGGGTTGGCTCTAAGCCCACTGTACCTTGTCATTATTTTTTCACAGAGAGACAGCTTGCTCTATCTGGTAGGCGAGACCTAAAAATGTCACTCTCATCATGATGCCTATGTATGAGAACTTGAAAACTCATGTGGTCAACATATGTACATAATGGTAGACCTCTCAAGAGGGATATTAATTTATGCAGAAAGGGCCGAATGGTACATTCCAAAGTATAGAGCTGCGGGTAATTCAATATTCAGACATCCTCAACAATTAGGTCAATATTCATGTGAACCCTGAGGGTGGCAGAAATCACTCTCCCACAATGGACAGTATGGAAATAAGCTCATCCTAAACAAGCATTGGTAAAGCCAATTGGTATAACTTTTCCAGGCCCCCAATTTTTTTAAATTATTTTTTGCAAACATGCAGCATGCAAAACAAATGCAAACATAAAAACATATAACAAAAAAGGAGCGGCCTAGCACTCCAAACACAGTAGCTCTGGTACAGAAGTGCACACCTTTCAGGAGACTATGTTTATATGGAATATAGCATGTTACAACGTGTGCTTTGACAACACTGTAGTTTACAATGCGGTCGTTACAACGACCACATTACTAAGCATGTCATTACATCGCAAGTTGTTTCAATGACTTGTTCTGAGGGCTCGCTGGACTTAGGAATAGTGTTAATTACTATTCCTACTCCAGTTTGCAGAACAGCAGGGAAGGTGTTGGATTTAAAATCCAACACATTCCTTGGTGTTGCATGCCCTTAAAGAAAGTTGTTGAAACGACTTGCGATGTAATGACATGCGTGGTAACAACGCAGTCGTTGGAACAAGCGCGTTGTAAACTACTGCGTTATGCTGTGTTGCGTGGTAAACGTTTCCCGTTTATGTGTACAAGCACAGTGCAAGCGAGCCATTGAATGAAGTGGGAAGGTCACTGCTCCATGCTGTGTGCTGTGGCGGGCAGAAGCAAATGTGAATGCTTGAATAGACCAAAGGATGTAGAGAGCTGACTGAAACCCCCTGAGTATGAATATTTGCATGTAGTTTTTATTCTGATGTTTTAACATGAGGCTGGTGAGATAGCTATAGCTGACTCTGGATAAGACCTAAAAGGGGCTGTTAAAATGGCCTCTTAGCACAATGTATGGTGAAGCACTAGACACAGGTCTGTAGTGAGCAGTATTGCAATAATGAAATGCCCTCCATATAAAGCAAAAAGATCACAAACGTACAATGGATGATATATCAAAATTCCTACATCTGTAATGGACTGTAAAGCAATAGTGACATGCCCCATTTGTGCGTATAACAATGGTAACAATCTCACAATGGATTATTTAGCCAGCTATAATCAAGGCCAAGCTGGGAACCAAAATCAGCCCTGGTAATAATGTTCAAACCAGCCCCTCTCCCTTTGTCTTCTCAATAACTCTCTCTCTTTACATCCATCCATTCTTTCTCCTTCCTTCCTCTCTTTCTTCTCCCTCTCGGATCACTTTCTCGCTTTCTTTCCCTCCCCTCCCTCTCTTTTTTCTCTCTTGAAGCCATCCCGTGCCCTCTTTAATTAACCTTATGGAGCTATGGAAAGTGACAGATGCACAAGAAGTGGTCATGGCCTTTCAAAACCTGCCTCCAGCTGAATTGAGGAAATGCCTGATGGAATAAAAGGTATGTCCGGCCTTGGCTCCAATGCAAGTATTTCCAGAGGCTCAGGAAAAATGACATTTTGCTATTTAGGTGCTCCCCCTTCCTAATTAAGGAGCCATATTTGAGACTTTTAGTTGCAATCATGTGCACCTTTAGTATATTGCTATAAGGTGGCTTCCATTCATTAACATAATATGATGCTGGCCCCAAGTAAAGCAATAGATAATGGCTCCGTTAGCTGATAGAGATGTAGTCATTCGGCTACAATTGACTATAAATCAATTCTTATAAGCACTGAAGGCTGTAATAACACCCATGTAACTGATTTGGATGGAATGGCAAGAGTTACTTGCCATACTGGATGGCAAGAGTTACTTGCCATACTGGATGGAGTAAGGTGATACTCAAATGTGTAAGGAGGAGTTGCGGGAATGACACACTCACAATGGATTGTCTAGCAATATTTCTATGCCCACAGTGGATGCTGTGATAATACCCTGCGCTTATCAACATTGGACAAACACCCATACTTGCAAGTCTACAAGACAAGAGGTAAAATCAAGAAAATAGAAGGGGAGAACGGATACTAAATTGGAAGAGAAAGGGGTTGAACACGGGTATGGGACGTGCCACTCAGTGTTCTGTAATGAGTGGTGAGCAGCGATGGAAGCATCAGGAAGCATACACAGAAACTGCCGATCCTGCTCAAAATTCTTCTCAGATTATATTAAATTTACTCTTCGTCAATGTGATGACTGTACCAGAGATCAACTAGGTTTCCCCACTTTCTCCTTATCCTCCCCTCTTCTGATTGCATCTGTTGCTCTAGGTCCAAGTGTGAAGAAAAATAAGTCACAGTGCTCAAAGAAACGTGTCCTAGTGCCTACCACCGGCAACCCCGGCACAAATTAAGCTGTAACTCGCTTCAACCTAATACAACACTGGAGTGAAATGTTCCCAGCAGGCAATCAAAGAACAGATATTCAGCCGATCTCAGCACAAACAAATAACTCCACTATCAAAATATGTTTGTCTTGCTCGGTTTTACTTCGATTATGTGCTCTTACTTCAGCTCGGATGTCCAATCGTTATGAATCCATGACGCAGCAATCTGCCCGGCTGTCCAGGCGTGCTCGGGGCTGCTCCAGCGAGCTGGGAGGCCGGCCTGCCTAGCAATGCTCAGACCATGACCGGCGGGAACAGCTTGATAAATGGCCAGTTTATAATGCTGTCATGCCCGTTTTGCCCTATGGGAAATGTGGGAGTCTCTCAAACCAGCTTATTACCAACCTGTGGCTGGAGCAATGATCAATCACGCTGATCAGATATGGCAAACACAGTAACTGATATAACGAAGATGTCTTACACCGCGCAGTTGAGGTGAACATGACAAATGGTTGGGGCGGGAGGAAATGACTAAACAGGAGGAGACGAACGAGATAGCGTATCTGCGCGCGAATACAAAGATCACCGGGGACCGAAGGGCTGCTTTTGAAACCCTTGAACAAACACACGCTCTGCAGATCGAATTTATGCGGCTGCGCCCATGCCTGCCCTCGTGAACGCCCTCCTGACGTGACCAATCAGCGCGAGCCCTCTGCTTTTACTTTCTCAGCGCCTGCCGCCAACTCTCTGAAGCCAAGTGGACGGGCGAGATGCTCATTTAGGGCTTCCATTTGCATTCTGGCTAGGGTGAACAGAATTTTAAAGCCAAACAAGATGGCGGCCGGATACATTCTGACGGGAAGAGGATAGTAAAGCACTGGTACCGAAACCCACAACAAACGGTGATTGCATCTAACCAAGGTTCGCAGAGAAAAAGATAATGGCTGTGGTGAGCAATGCCCCGGTAGAGTGGCCCACGGATGCTGGAAACGGCCTGCGACAGCGGGCTCCGGGAGGGTGCCTAACTCTGATCCAGGATCTTACCCGAGCCCTACACCGGGACGAAGAGGAGTCGCAGGGTAGGCCCCGCCGTAGACCCAGTTGGAGCCCACAGACAGGGAGGAGCGGAGACGCCTGGCGGAGCCTGCCTGACAGTCCCATCCGAGTGGGAGGTGAGGAATTTCGGGGCTCCGGGAGCTGCGGCAGCCGGAGGGGGGGGGGGGGGGGGGGCAGGAACCGCACACGGACAACGGGAGGGGGGGGGGGCGGGAACCACACAGACAGCGGGAAGAGGGGGGGGGGGGCGGGAACGGCACACAGACAGCGGGAAGCAGGAACGGGCACTCACCTGGACTTCCGCTTGCACACATTTTCCGAAACATCGGGATCAGCTGCGGCTCGGGAGGCGGGGATCTGCTGTGGGAGGGGAGAGGGAGGCGGGGATCTGCTGTGGGAGGGGAGAGGGAGGCGGGGAGAGCGGGGATCAGCTGCGGCTCGGGAGGCGGGGATCTGCTGTGGGAGGGGAGGGAATGCTGCAAAGACAATGGGACACAAGGGTTGTTTTGCTTCTGTGGGAGGGGAAGGGGACACGGACAGCCGGCGGGAAACGTGCACAGGACAGCGAGGGGGGGAGGGGGGACGGCGGGAGGAGGGACACAGAGTAAGGCAGGACAGCAGCAAGCACGGCCCGGCCGGACCAGATTCGGGGGCGTTCCCGGCTTTTGGCTGACGTATCATGACGTAGCCAAAAGCCAAAGATTCTCGGGAACGCCCCCGAGTCTCCTCCGGCCATGACGGACGCCTCTCTGTTCCAATGGCTAGCCTCCATTTATGGAGCTAGCCAATGAAACAGAGGTAGGGACTAAGAGTACACACTAAGAAACATAAGATTTCTCTGGAAGCGGAGCCTAAAGGCTCCGTTCCCCAGCGAAACCTAAAAAGGCAACTGTACCAACTTTCAAGAGAAAGCGACATCAAGGCTTTACTGGAGAAAGGCACGTAAGCTCCATTATTAACATTATACAACACACAGCATACAAACCATACCTGCATCAAGCATTAAAACAAATATTGTGTGGCAGGTTAGTGCCACTTCCAATTAAAGAGTTGAACGCTGGTTGGAAATCTCTCACTTGCATAGTACGATTCAGAATGTGCGATTATTGAAAAAAAAAATTGACACATCTGTTATGCAGTTGCCCAGCTCTGCACAACCCTGATGCTGGTTTTTGAAGTCAATCTTCCTACACCATGGGGCACTCACAGTTGCTGAGGTGCAAAACCTCCTATTTTTCTTGGAAACAACGTTGCACCTGGCAAAGTTTGGTAAATTCATTCACCGGGTGCGGTCATTGCTAAATGAAAGGTCACCTGAACTGCGTCATGAGGCTCCGATGTAGTATTTTTTCAACTTTCAGGATTCAGTTTACCTTTTACACACATCCCTGACTCCGGCCTCTACGAACAATGAGTAATGTAATTTTAGTGTTGGACACGGTTGAGGTCGAGACCATCCTGCAAATAAACATGAATACAGGAGGGCTGCACCAATACCCAGTCAATACACTATGCACTTTAGACCTACATTGGTAAGCTGGATGCATAATACAGACTCTCAGGTTATGGATTTTTTGGAACTGAAATTGTTTTCCTAAATCTTAGATGAATTAACTTTTTTAATGCTATGTTTTGTTATTGAGAAAGTTTCCTTTTATCTATGTAGTGATTTTTAAGTAATCCCACAATAAATGTAATGCAGTTAAAGTAATGCTCTGATGATAATCTTGCAGCCTACTACTTCAGTTGCACAGCTGTTACTACTTTTTAACAAGGCTCTACTGTAACCGGTCTTGGCTGCTTGGGAGAGGCCCTTATTAGGACCAGCAAGCCACACACAAGACCCAAACCTTGTGCCCTTGCATCCATTGCAGAGGTTGTTCAAGTTTTTGCCTCCAAACTGATTGCCAATACTTTCCCTATGGCCCAGGTGGACAGGGAGTCAAACTGGATTGATGTCATGGACAGAAAGGTTTTTTCTTTCAGGCAGCCTTACTGCAAGGTAAATGCCACTGTGTCCTCGCCATATGGAAATTTGCAGGACTAGCAGTTAGAAAGCTACTGGAAGACAAGATCTTCAAACACTGTCAACGACTAGCTGGGCCTGGAAGCAATTGACCCGGACAACCGGGATGCAGCTTCTTTATTCTGCCTCACTCCCAATATCTGGGAACCTCCTGATCCCTATCACCTTGGAGAGAGCGGTACAGCACATTCTTTCTAAACATAATCTGACTACATTTGGCAATCTGTTACCGGACGACCACATATACTCTAGTACAGAATATTTTCGCTTTAGAGATGCTACTTTCATGGATCAATTTACGTTTTGCGGATTGCAAAGAGCTCTCAGAGCACAGTTACTATACACCCACTTCTCTGAACTCGGACACCCTCCAGAGAGTCTACGCTGGTTCATCCTAGAAACCCACCAACAAATAAGACAGTCTGCTTTGTTCAGGATTGAACAAAGGTGGGTGTTCCGTTTTGACTTAGCAAATGACGGCCTGAATGACGCCATAGTCTGCAGCACCATTGATTAATCTGAAATATACATCCATTGTCCGCAACTTTAACGAATGAATATATCATCTTAGGACTCCACGCTAGTCTGTCACCTCTTAATACATCTCTGCCACATGATATCGACATCAGGCTAGTCAGATATGGAGATTAGGCTATGTTAGGACGATATATCTAATAACTAACAATAGAGTACAATACTACACTCTTAAGATGGCCGACATACGATTCACCCTATCGGCAGTCGCCAGCAACTTATGCACGAATTTAGCGCAGTGATGCGAGCATTTTTGCACTGTATAAATTCTTGTTCACATTGTTGATAAAACCGCGCAACTGAATGGCAAATTTTTAAGCCCTTGTTGCGCGTCCACATCAAGGTAATAGCCAGAACTATAGACTTTCACCACATTCAAAGATGGCCTCCATGGTTAGATTGTAGATGATGTCATGGCGAAACCATCAAACCACACACTAGGTGAAGATGATTTACCATGCTTAACGGCACCAGGAGAGGGTATTTAAGACAGGAACCGACAACCTGTCTTTTCCTTCCTGATGCAGCGGAGCGGGTAGGTGAGCTGGACTGCTCTGAGCGGGAGCAGGTGAGTATGGATTACACTTTGAGACTATGGCTGGTCACAAGCTTTTAAGAGAGGTAAGAGGTGCTGGGAATTGCTGACAAATTACCGCTGGTCTTTGGGAAGGGTACGCTGACTCAGATGTTCTGTAGAGCTCTGCACTAAGACAGAGCTTGGGCGCTGTAGGTGCTCTTAACACACCACATGATTGGCATAATGTCGGAGAGCATAGTGAAGGCACCAGCAGCTACGCAGGCAGGTCTGGGGCACTTTTGAGTATGTTGAATAACCTTGTCAATGATACCAATTTCACGACTATGAGCTTACTTTAACCTGAACCATGCCCACTTTCACTTTTAATGCTCTGGAGTCATGGCCTTAGCAACTAAACGTTGTGCCTACAAGCCCACACCCAGCATATTTTGCTGTTTGTTTTTTCCTTTTAATAAATAGCGACACTACGTTGAGTGTCCATATACTCTGCTGCGGTCTGAAGAAGCAACGCTTGAATCCTTAAGAGGTGAGCTGATACACATTCACCATGATGTTCAATTACTCTAACTGGTTACACAGAGGTTTTATATTCTAAATACAAATGGCGGCACACTTAGAATGTGATATGCATGAAATCACGTTGTTTTTATCACTTGTATAGATTCAACAAAGAGGTTGTGTACTGTGAAACACACCCACTGGAATTAATAGGGCCATGTACCAATATTTCCATTTGTTTTTTTGATCCTTTTTGTTTGTACTCTAGGTTGGCTGCTTTTCTCCGGGGCAACGTCCTACCGAGAGAAGAAGTGGTATGTAGAGCCACACCACACACTGTAGATAGTTTTCATTTAGTCACTAGGTCCTGTGGAATCGCCAACTAATCTATTAGGGACATTTTATAGGCGAGAAACATGTTGACCACTAGGGGGTAGAGCGTAATTTCTGTCAGATTAAAACAAAATTGTCGCCCTCCTTCTTTTAACTTTTTAATCAGGCTGTGACCTCTCCATAATAAAAATAATTATAGAGGATTCTCTTACCTGTTTTAACCCACAAACCACATCTACATCTTACCAGGCCCCTCATACCCACAGCACCTATACAGCAAGGAACAAAAGATCTCCGATAAAGAGCCCCTTTATGGGTGCCCGTCAAGCATTGCAGCGCCGGCTCAATGATGAGCAGACCCATATGATGAAGCATGACACCTAGCTTGCTGGGTGTGTGAGGGTCCTAGTTCTGAAAGGAGGTATTCTCCACCTCCCCACCACTCTGAATACTCACCAGAAGGCCAACTTGCCACCCAGGAACACCGAGCCTCTTTTGTCTTCTAATCAACTAGTACAACCATGCTTGTTTCTTTCTGTTATACCTTTTGTTGTGGAACAGAATATAAATGAAACTGTAAAAAAGAAAGCTACTGGAAAACAAGTAGAAGCCCTGTTCAGTGTGGCCAGTGATGGTGTTATGCCTCAATATAGATTCTTAATTGCAACTTGGATCCTATGGATACCGTGACCCAGTTCATGGGCACAGCCAACACGGTACCGGCTTTTTAGGAGATATCCAAGCCAAGCCATTTTGATGGACATGCCCTTGATAGTGAAAAGGCTGACTGCTGCTCAGAATGCTTCAAGAATAGCAGAACTACGGCCCGCTTGCTGGACCTGGCTTCCCCTGTGAGGCAGTTCCATCAGCATTATGGAAAGTTTAGAGGCTATCCCAGAGTTCAGCGGTCCTGACGGAGACAACCCTCTCAGCTAATCCAGACACCTCAACAATTGTACTGCTCTTTTCAAGGCAGGGCTGGATCTAAATATTTACAGCAGCAGATCCATTCCCCTCTATACTCTGTGGGTCTGGCTACCTCAGAAATTCTTTGATTCCCTCCACCCCCCAATGCCCAATCACAATGCCAACTTCTAGTAGGAAGGGAGAGTATCCCATTAACCCATCAATTGGAAGCCAATATCAGCATACCTCTGGGTCAGCCATTTGATCTGCAAGGGCTACTATCGTGCCTCTAGATGAAAGGGGCACAAGATTTTGCTCACTTTACTTATTTGACCCCAAGAATGATCAAGATCTGAGACATATCTTAGATCGTGGCCTTCTTAACTTGTTTCATTTGGGAGGACAAATTTAAAATGCTGTCTCTAAGTCAGGTTCTGGCACTGTACAAAATGCTGTCTCTAAGCGAAGTTCTGGCACTGAATATGGAATGGTTGGTGCCCATCTAACTCCAAGACCTATACTTCCATCTTCCAATTCTTTCTTTTCACAGGCGTTACCTGGAATTCACTACTGTGGGGACGTATGACTGACTGTTCACTTCCTTGCATTCAGCCATGTTGCTTGAACATGAAATACTTTGAAAAACCAAGAGACAAGAGGCATTTAATACAGTTGTTTAATTAAACAGAGCGGCTGGAAGAACAGTTACAGTTACTGCCTGAGCAATGTCTCAATTTACAGACAGTCTGCTGACTCTTTTTATACAGTTCATTGTATGCAATAAAGTATTTCTGGAGGTCCTTGTAAGGTAATTAATGTAGTTGCTGCCTTTGGAGTCATAAATTATTTGTCTAATGGAAAGTACAGGTATGCCTCAAACTTGTCTGGATACAATGCGGCTAGTGGGTAATGTATGTGTACATGTTGGGCATTGGCAGCGTGTGACCACTACGTGTGCTGTGTCTTGATTGGCTATTTGTTCCTAACTTGATTGTGTTTTTGGGAGCACGCATACCCCTCTGGCCATGTGTGCTTTTTTTGGGGCCAATCTCCCGGGGCCATTGTGGTGTCTCTGCGCCTGTCTGTTAGATTTATCCGGGATTTTCTGTTTGTGCGTTTGTCTGCCAGCTACGTGCCACCCCACCTGTTGATCTATCAATCAGTGAGCTCGGGCCTAGGTTTCAGAGCCGGCCTGACTATGTATTTGTGAGTCAGAGTTGATGTGGAGTTCACAACGTTGAATTCGTTAATAAAGATGAGATTTTGTTCTCATACCTGAATGTATCTTTTTTCATTTTAACATCAACCTTTTCAATATTTACAGCCCAATGACTGAACCTCTCGTTTTAGCAATACAAGCGATTGTGGGGACTTCGCTATGGCAGTCAGGAGTCCATAAATTTCCATATTGGACAACTGGCAGGCGAAGACAGAGTCACTGGCATTCGTCGAGCAACATCGTTAACAAATGATGACTATTCTCCATTAGAGGGGCTTTACCATCAGCACCCAAAAGTCTAAACTCACTCAGGCAAGGGTGGACCATCATAGGTGTGGTGCTAGATATGACCTGCATGAAGGCCTTTCATCCTGCTTAGAGAATTATGGATGTTCGGGAGATGATTCTGAAAATCTCTGGATCTTTCAGTTCTGGTGTTTGCTTAACCTCATGAATCCTGCTGGTTCTACACACCAGATTGTGACTGAGGACCCAGCAGCTGCGCCTGCATCATCCATGCCCATAACACAAAGAGAATTTCTGCTCATGTGCAGATCTTCCACTTGATTCAACCACGCCTGCACTAGCGAATGTACATCTGCAATCTGGGGGTGTGTCATCCATTCACCTTTATGCATTTGCAGGATAACTTGTTAACCTACACTTCTTCATTGGGCTGGGGTACCCATCTAGGCAACATAGCAGCGTGGGGAGAGAATAGACCAGTCCTAAGTGTGAAAGTTGACATGGGGAAAGGTCCTGGATTATTATATCTCCCACTTCGATTGTCCTATGATTAAGCATGAGCGAATTTTGCGGATCTCGCGTTCGCGAATTTTGCGGATTTGCGGATTCGCAATCCGCAAAATCCGCGAATTCCCGCGAATTTGCGGATTTTTTTTTTTTGTGTTCGCCCGTGTTTCTGCCAGTTCGCGAGGGTTTTTTACACTTTCGCAAATTGCGAACTTACCTGTCGGGTCGCAAGTTTCGCGAACTTGTTGTTTCTACGTGTCCAGCCTGTTTGGGACACTCTTCTTCATCACTGCCACTCTCTGTCACCACTGCCACTCTCTGACTACTCATGCCACCCTCTGGCCCACCCATGCCACCCTCTGTTTCATCACCACACCCTCTGGTTGTCCAGTGTACATTATTTTCGGCAAAGCAAAGCACACCTTCCCTGCCTCAAGTGACCTGAATTAATTTGGGGCTGATTAATGTGTCACAGAATATTTTTTTAGCTGGCACCTGCTTCCTTAGTGCGCCCTGATTAGTGATGTTTTGCACTTGCTAAGTGCTTTCATTGTTGCAAAATTAGTTACAACACCTGCCCTGCCCCAACTGACAATAATGAATTAGGGGCTGATTAATGGATTTTAACTTCCAGCCTGGCTCCTGCTTGTCTCCCTTAGCTGTAATTCAGGACCTTTGTGGCATATGTGTAACTATTCTGAGGTTCAGAGCAGGGTCACATAATAGTTTCAACTGGCAACTGAACTCTGGAGGGGCCCCTCAGGAAGCACTACAGGAAATGGCTACTAATGATGAGCCTGAACTTTTGAACCTGGTAAGTAGTTACTTTCAGTTTTGCTAAGATCGTATTTCTGCAATTTTGCACTTATTCGCGGGGCGCGAACTCACGCGAACAGTGCGAGCAGTGCGAGCAAAATCCGCTGCTCGCGGATTTGCGGATTTTGCGGGAGATTCGCGAATCTCGCGGATTGCGGATTTCCCGAAAATCCGCAAAATCCGCGAGCGGAACGGATTTTCCGCCCATGCCTACCTATGATCAGAGTGTGGACCATATTCAGTGTTTGGCCTTTCATTTAAAGGGGATAGCTTATTTTTCGCGGTCCTGTTTGCCTTGATCTTGTGGTTGACACATTTTGACCCCCTAAGCTTACGAGATCTCCTCAGGACAGGGCCCTGTAGGGAGTCTGTGGGGATCAGAGAATCTAATTAAAGGCTAGGTAAGACTTCATCGGGAAAGACATAAAAATAATCCCACTTCTACTGGAGATATATATGCTTTGTTAAATTGTAATAATTGAGGCATAAGCCTTGAGTTAAGAAGGTGTGCTAGCAATGCGTGTGAGTAATTGTCCTCTGATCAGGACTCGGCATCAGAGTCTCCACAACTTACACCTCCATGCTTGGAGACTGAGCAGCAGCCGCCAAATGCATTTGACTTGCCTGCCGAGGTAGTTGATACCATTCATGCAGCCAGTTAACCCTTCAACAAAATCAATCTATGCTGGACAGTGAGTTAGATTTGTCACTTGGTATACCTGCAACTCAGACCCCTCTGCAAGCTAAACTTTCTAATTTTTGTTTGCTCTTTCGTTAACCCAGCAAGGATTACGTTAGGACTTGGGACATACCTTCTGTCCAGTACCTCTCCTGTGGGAGTTCTGAAGAAGATCAGGAACAAAGCCATCCCAGTGGCCCTGGATTAGGCATGGATTAGGCATGGAGAGGATGGTATCCAGAGTTCCTGGGCACGGGCATTTTTTCTTCCCCTCCGGGAGGATCTGCTGGTTCCCTCCTGTTTTCTTTTGTGTGATGTCACTTTATCACTGTTTAAAGTGCTGCATAAATGCAATGCCTCTAATTTAAGCCTGACTACACTGTGCCAAGCTACCAGAGGGTTGAACGCAGGTTAATTTGAGGTCTGCTTGTGCCTCACTCTGGCAATCATTGTGGTTCCTGCTTGAGTAGGGATTCGCCTCCCTCACACAGAAACCCAATTTCTAACATTGGTGATCAGCAGTGAGCATTTGGACTAGTGTTTGTACAGTACCATGATTTTGTGTTACACCAAAAATCCCAGATAAATAATCTAAAACTAATTTGAGTTGTACATTTCTCCTTGATTGGCCTTTTTGCTTTTTCCAAATTTCCTCCCATTTCACTTGACTGCTGTGCTTGAAACCACACCTGCAAGGATGGAGGTTGAGCTTACAAACATACATGCCTACACTGTGGCCCAGATAAAGGAGTTCTGCAACAAGTGGGGACTTAGATCCAAGAGGAGCAGCAGGAAAGTGGAACACCAAAAAGGCACTGAGGGCTGCCAATCACTGGTCACAGCAACAGAAGGAGATGATTTGGAACGGACCTGAATACCAGTCCTGAGTTGCAGCAGTCAGCTGAGGGGGGGTGACTTGTCCACTGAGTTGGAGCTTTCTGCCAAAGCAGAAAGCAATGTGTCTTCTCAAAGCTTGTATTCCAGAGGAGCGGGTGGAAAGGAAGGCTGAAAGGGAGTTCAGGCTGCAGATGGCACAGTTAAAGTTTGATGAAAAGAAACTGGCCATGGAGGAAAAGCTGGCTGTTAAGGCCTTAGAGAATGAAAAACAGCCATGGAGGATAAAAACATTTTATTGGCTCATGAACGGAGTCTTAAGGAGCTGGTCATCAAGGCCAGGCAGACAGACTCCAGCAATGTTGGTGGCAGCATACCGACAGTGCTCTCCAGAGGCAACAGGGTATACATTTCTAAAGATCTTTTGCCTGACTTTGTTGTGGGGGATGATATGGAAAAGTGGTTTGAAGCTTAATCAATCAATCAGCTTCTGAGGAAGCTTTGCAGATCCATAGCATCACTGAGGAGTATCTTGGGGAAATAATCACAAGGGTGGGTAAGATCTCCATCAGAAGAAGGAGGGGGGAGGAAAACATAAAATCAAGGAGTTCTCTAAAGGTCCCCAAAATAGTTCAGGATTCCCATCCCCTACCTGAGGAGAAAAATAAATGGTTCCCTGATAACAATTCCTCAGGGAAGGCACCCCTAAAGTGCTTTGAGTGGCAACAGGTTGGGAATTTGAAGAGGCTGCAAAGTGTCCCAAGTGGGCACAGGCCCCCACTGGTAGGCAGACACAGGGCTGGCAAGTTTAGCACTCGGAGAGGAGATTTCCCCAGATAGTATGGGGGTAGTGCAGAGGTTATCCCGGTGATGGAGAGAGGGGGCACCAAGGGCTTACATGCATAGTAATACTAAGAAATATAGGCAGTTGGTCACCATAGATGGACAGAGTGTGGAGGCTCTAAGAGACTCTAGAGACAGCTTGACAACTGTCAGATGTTATCGGTGACCTCAGAGCAGGTAGTACCCAATGTTTTCCACCAGGTTATAGTAGCTGACAACCATGAGACTAACTATCCAATAGCTCTGGTTCCCTTTGAGTGAGTAAGGATTCACGTTCCTTAAGGATAAGCTGAGTCCACCCCTGCCTGTGAATTGTCTCCTTGGCAATGATGCAGAGCACACCATCTGGAAAAAGGTGGAGCTCAGGTTCCAACTGGAGATGTAAGAGTTCCCTGATTGGGGGTGCCTGACCACCTGGTCCATGGCTTCCTGGAGGGTAATCAGCGAGATGTGGAGCCTGGGAGAATGACCCTGATGAAAAGGGTGCAGGCAATTGGCATGACAAGCCAGCTCCTGAAACTCCCACACTACGGGAGGAGGTTGAGTCTGAGGGCAACATCCTAGAACCTACATGGGAGGACATTGCCGCTCTGGGAAACCTATCTGAACTGATCAATTGGCAGTAGGAAGGTGGTACCACCATGGTGGTACCACAAGGGAGGAGTTCTGAAGAGTGCAAAAGGAGTGCCCTGCTCTGGAGGGCCTACGGCGACAGGCTGAGGTCCAAGAATCTGGCACCAACTTTGCTGATCACCTGATCTGTTGGGAGAATAACCTGCTATTTAGCAAGTCTAAGGCTCCTGAACATTTTGCAACTTGTATTTTCGTGGTCCCTAGTGCTACAGGGCCTTCCTACTGGAGCTGGCTCATGACGATCCCCTGGTAGTTCAACTACGGCAGTACTAGACCTTTTAATGGCTTGTCACCCGCTTCTATTGGCCCCAAATGAGATGACCTCAGATGCATTCTGCAGGTCATGTCCTACCTGCCAGGCCAGTGGCAAGCCAGGAGGGAAGTGCATGGCTCCTCTGCAACCATTCCCTGTCATTGGTGTCCCTTCAAAAGGGTAGGCATTGACATTGTTGGACCTCTGGACCCCACGACAGTCCTGGGCAGTAGGTTCCTACTGTTCTTGGTGGCTCATGCCACTCTGTACCCAGAGGCTATTCCTCTGAGGACAGTGACTGTGCCTGCAGTGGCCAGGGCACTGATGGGGATTTTTACCCAAGTGGGTTTCCTCAAGGAGGTATCTGACTGGGGCACAAACTTCATATATGTATGAAGTCGATGTGGAAGAATGTTGAGTAACCTATATGTTCACAACACACTACCATCCCCAAACTAACAGACTTGTTGAGAGGTTCAACAAGACCCTGAAGTGCATGATCATGAGCCTATTGAAGCCCTTGAGGCAGAAGTGGGACGGCCTCTTGCCATACCTGTTGTTTGCATACAGGGAGCTACCACGGAAGGGAGTTGGATTCAGCCTCTTTGAACTTTTGTATGGCCACTTTGTATGAGGACCTCTCAGTCAGATAAAGAAAGCAAGCTCCCAGGAAAGCCTCCAGGATATGATCGGCTGCATGCTGGCACTCCGTACCCAGATGAAGTCCTTCTGGACAAAGGAAAATCTAGAAGCCACCCAGGAGATTAAGGAACAGTGAAATGAGCAGAAGGCCACTCTGGTCGAGTTTCAGGTTAGCCACAAAGTGTCGTTGATAGAGCCTGTGGATCCCAGGGCCCTACCAGACTGCTTGTGCACAATGAGGTGAAAGAATGCAAGAGTAAAGGCCATCAACCTGGTAGACCTCAAGACTCCTAGGACCCTTTAAGGTTTTTGCATGTCAGTTGCCTCAAACCCCACTTGAGAGGTCTGAGGTACCCATGCTCCTTGTCACGCATGATAGAGTGGAGGGGAGAGTGAACCTCTCCCAATATCCTTTCTTCTAAGATGCAGTATGGGTCAGTGGAGGGTGTCAACCTCTCCCCTACCATGAACCTTGAGCAACAGAGGGACTTCAGCCAATTGTTAGGGCAGTTTGCCTCTCTTTTCTCCCTTACCGCAGTGCTCACTGCAAGGTGTACCCATGATATTGACACCAGTATGGGTATGCCTGTGAAGAGTAAACTCTATAGGCTATCTAATAAGGTGAGAGCCAGCATAATAGAGGAGGGCTCCAAAATGCTGGAGCTAGGGATCATCAAGCCCTCAAACAGTCCTTGGTCCAACCCAGTGATACTGGTCCCAAAGGCTCAATGCAGTCACCAAGACTGATCCACATCCAATCCTGTGAGCAAATGAGCTCATAGATTGGTTGGGAGCTGCTAACTTCCCCAGCATGTTTGATTTAACGTCTGGATACTGACAGGTTGGCTAGACTAAATGGTCAAAGAAAGGTCTGCGTTCTCCAAGCCAAAGGGCTGCTACCAGTTCCACATGATGCCTTTTGAGCTGAAGTACACCTCCGCCACTCCCAGAAGTTTGCCAACTACGTTCCGGCTGAATTGGAGAACGTCAGTGCCACCTACCTATACAACATTGTGGTCTTCAGTTCTAACTGGCAGGGCCACCTGTGCCACCTAAGGGAAGTGCTTCATGCTCTGCAGGGAGCAGGCCTGACTGTCAAGGCCAGTAAGTGTCAGATAGGACTGGGTTCTGTGGTCTACTTGGGACATCAAGTGGGAGGAGGCAAGGCAAGACCCGTCAGGACAAAATATAAATTATTTTGGCTTGGATACTTCCCAACACTCAGACAGTTGTCACTACAGGAGATTAATCTAGGGTATGGCACCATTGTTGCCCCCTTGACAGAACTGACCTCTAAGAAACAGGCCAGACAGGTGATCTGGATGGAGATGTGCCAGAATACTTTTGCCACCCTGAAGAATGTCATGTGCATAGCACCTTTGCTCAAAGCCCCTGACTTCTCTAGGGAATTCATAGTGTATACAAATGCCTCAGAGCAGGGCATAGGGGCCATGCTCTCACAGCTAAACAAAGAGGGCCATGATCAACCTGTCGCCTTCAGCAGTAGGAGGTTATTTCCCTGGGTGGATAGCAATAGGAAAGGAAACCTTTACAGTGTTCTCAGCACTGAAGAAGTTGAGATCATACCTGTTTGGTGCTCACTTCCAGGTTCAGCAGACCACAGACCCCCTCAGATGGCTAATGCAGATCAGGGGTGAGAATCCCAAACTGATAAGGTGGTCCATCTTCCAACAGGGAATGGACTTTATGGTAGAACATTGTCCAGGAACAGACAATGTGAACCCCCTGCTTTAGCAGCTACAGCACGGATGGGTTTTTTAATGGGCCTCTTCTGTCTGCAACTCAACAGACAAAGACTCATAATTTATGTTAAAGGGCGAGAAGGTGAGTGACTGAAAGGATGGATGGATGGATGGATGGATGGATGGATGGATGCATGGATGGATGGATGGATGGGTGAATGCATGCATGTATGAGTGAGATGGGTGAGTGGCAGGTAGATGGATAGATGCATGGATGAATGAGTGAAAGAATGGAAGGTAGGATGGTTAGTGAAAGGGAGGAAGGATGAATGGATGGATGGACGATGTGTGAAACGGTGGATGGATGATGAGAGAAAGGATAGATGACGAGTGAAGGGGCCATGCTCTCACAGATAAACTAAGAGGGCCAGGATCAACCTGTAGCCTTCAGCAGTAGGAGGTTAATTCCCAGGGAACCGAGGTGGATTGTAATAGGTAGGGACACATTTACAGTGGACTCAGTACTGAAGAAGTTGAGACCATACCTGTTTGGTACTCACTTCTGGGTCCAGCAGACAACAGACCCCTCAGATGGGTAATGCAGATCAGGGGTGAAAATCCCACACTGATACGGTGGTCCATCTTCCCACAGGGAATGTGATTTATGGTAGAACATTGTCCAGGAACAGTCCACGACAACCTCCCGCTTTAGCAGCTACAGCAGGGATGGGGTTTTTGATGGGCCTCTTCTGTCTGCAACTCGACAGACAAAGGCTCATAATTAATGTAAAAGGGTGAGAAGGTGAGTGAGTGAAAGGATGGATGGATGGGTGGGTTGATGCATGCATGTGTGAGTGAGATGGTGGGTGGGTGAGTGACAGGTAGATGGATAGAAGCATGGATGAATGAGTGAAAGAATGGAAGTAAGGATGGTTAGTGAAAGGGAGGAAGGATGAATGGATGGATGGATGATGTGTGAAACGGTGGATGGAAAGAGAAAGGATAGATGAAGTTGAAGTTGAAAGAAATTTATTGAGCGCTCGATGACCCAGCGGTTTCTTGGCGCTAAGGACAAATGTAAGGGAGGAACTACTCACTCAGCAAAGGCTTGTGAAAACAGCCAGGTTTTCAACAGTTTGCGGAACTCCATTTAATAAGCTGTTGTTCTAATAGTAAACGGTAAGGAGTTCCAAAATGCAGGGGCCAGATAGGAAAAGTACCAACCACCATGTTTCTTCCGTTTAAAGCAGGGGACATGTAGTAGGTTTTTAGTGGAGGAGCGAAGATGACGGGTGGGAATGTAAGGTTTAAGTTTGGTGGACACAAATGATGGAGCGGATGGAGCAGATCCAACTAATGCCTTAAAGGTCAGATGGGTGAAGGGGTAAATGGATGAATGGTCGGGTAAAAGGAAGGATGAATAAATGTGTGGATGAGGGAAAGGATTGATGTAAGGAAGGATGAGTGAAGAATGGAAGAATGTGTTAACAGGGAGGATAGATAATGGCTGGATGAAAGGGTAGATGGGTGGATGAGTGAAAGGGTGAATGAAGGGATGTATGAGTGAGTGATTGAAAGGATGATGGATGAAAGGATAAATGTGTGAATGGATGGATGAGTATAAAGGTGAATTTATAGATGCATGGGTGAATGACTGAATGGATGATGAGTGAAAGGTAGGAAAGATGGGTGGGTGAATGAATGGATGGATGAGTGAACGGGTGGAAGGATGAGAGAAAGGATGGATTAATTGATGAGTGAAAGCGTGAATAGGTAAGTCAATGAGTGGATGGATAGATGGACTGAGTGAAAGGGTGGATGGATGAATGGATGGATGAGGGGAAAGGAGATGGATAGATGCATGGATGCATTTTATCCACTGAGTGTAGAATACTCTAAATTGATTAGTAAGGAACATGAAGAAGAACAATGAAATGGAGGAGCAGAAGATCTGCAGGCCATGGTCCTTAATGGCTAGCCTAACCTTTCAATGTTTTAGCAATGACTGATGCGCACATTGCCTACTGTTCGCTGTTCTTCCAGTGCACTCGGTGCTGTATTTCTGATTATGTGAGTTGTTTGACGCGTTCTTTGAGAGTGATGTTTCTAAGTTTAGTAAAACTAACTTTAAAATTACGAATCCACTCATTGGTGGGACGGGTTTAGTCAGCATTTACTCTGACAGGAAATGGCTTTTCAATGATATTGCCCTGCTTTTTAGTGAAACACTTCAATCTCCTTCTGAAAGCACATATGTCTTGTGTATTTCAAAGGCTCCACGCTGCTCGCGCAGAGCCACGTCTGAGCTCTGTCAGCACAGCGCCATATGCTCCAGAGTTCATTTAGGGCTCCTCTCTGCCATTCGTGTCAACAGAACCTTGGCTGGTGCTTAGCCCAGTAAAGCTCTGCAATTCTCAGCTCCCGCGCAACTTCAGGAAATATGCCCCTAGCAGAGCACGTGTCACTCGCTGCTCGTTTTTTTTCTCTCACCATCCTTCAAGCACCTTTAAAAAAAAGTCTGAGTACTGACTGCTTCAGCTGTCTTTTTAAAGACCCTCTTCTTGTCGGCACACACACACTCCACCGCTCAACATACAGAACGGGGATTTGGGTCAGCCCGCTTCAGTTCTTTGCTTCTTTGGGGACACCCCTCCTTTTCTGGCACTGGTCCATGGGCTGTCTTTCACATTTTGCATCAGCCCCAGGTAGATCATGGATGTTAGCAATTCTGCTGTTATTGCCAGTTGTAATGGTGATGTGGTGAAGTAGCGCTCGATTTTCCCTCTGTTTTCCAAGTATCAAAAGGAAATATAGTACTGCCACTTGGCATAGCACACAAGGACCCCCCCAGAGTCATGCTGTAAGGGACCTTAAAGCTGCATTGAATCACTGAGTCTGAATCTGAGGCACTCTGCCCTCACGAGAGCCAATTGATGAGTATGTCTATCACTGCTTCTTCAGTGTGCTCCTGTTTCTGTGCCTCTAGGGCAATCATCATTTTGTATGGGAGGACCTGATGAAGTGCAGTTTGAATCCCTACTCCGCAGAGGGATGAACAAGCCAGTACTGCTGGTCGTGCAGTATTGTCCAGCTGCCCACTACATGAAGCCTCAACTAATGCTTCCTGTCAAGGAGGCTCAGTCTGTAAGCACCAGCAGCAGGCTTAAGCAGCAAAATGCCTGTTGTAAGTTAGATCTGCACGAAGACTGTTTCCTTACCACGTGTAGTCTGAAGCCTGTAGTTGTATTATAGCATTTATATAATGCTTACTACACATTTGTGGGGCAATTAAGCGCTTGGCTACATGCACAGCAAGGTACAGCATGTAGGGCTTTTGGCTGGAAGGTTGTTCCCTTTGTTTTTTAATCCTGTGTTGGAAATGTTTCCATGTTGTTCATGATGACCACTGAGGTGTGGTTATCGTGTTATGGAAGCGGTGCTGAGCCGTGTGAGAAACAGACATAAAGTTTATAGTTTTCAAGTAAGCTGGCAGCTTTGAGCAGGGATGCAGGTTCCTTCATAGCATTTCTTTTGATCAAAGTCTTCTTATCTAATTACTGCACTGGGATGCCCAACATGATATTTAGTTTAAGTTTCTTTTCCTAAGCTGGCATTACTGAAGACTGAATTGGTGGGGAGATCTGTTGGAATGGACTTTGTTTCAGAGACGCGCGAGCGCGCACCGCAAGATGGCCGCCACATAACGAGCTCCGGAGCTGAGGTCGCTTAGCTCCTAACGCCGGTACCTGTGGAATTAGGTGATTTTTGTGAACTTTCGACGGCGTCAGTGGCGTTTTCCTGCCTCCAGCCTCTGCTTCCAGCTCTGCCTCCAGGTACGGCCAGATTTGTCAGTCAGGGGGGGGGGCGGAGCAATCCCTCAGGAAGGGCCTGGCTTGGGCTTAGCCACGCCCATAGCCCATTATAGCTGCTGCACCAGCTCTAATAGGGTTTTCTTCACTACTGATGTATAGTTTCTTTCATTCTTACTATTATTTTTTTGTCTCTTGATATAAAAACAACATGGATAATAAAAATACTACTCACACTAAAAGGCGGCAGCAGGTTTCACCTCTGGCAATTAAATCAAAGGCGGTAGAGTCATCAGAACCTTCATTATCCTTAATTTTAGAGGAAATTCAAGCCCTTCGTATCAACACAGATTCTATTGCCTTTAGAGATTAAAAATTAGGTAAAGAAATGGCGAGTTTGTCATTGAAAATCTCTGATAATGCAATTCAAATAAAAGATAATAATGCTAAGATTGAAACTTCTACCCCACTTGTAGCGAAAATATCACCTTTGTCTACACGGCTTCTAGATATGGAAAATTGCAACAGACAATACAACTTACGCATTTTTTATTTGCCAGAGGATGTTGAGGATGGCAACTGCAGATTGTATTTGAAAAATCTGATTCCTGGCCTTCTACAAATTACATTTCTAGAAAAATTTGAGATTGTCAAGGCCCATAGGATTCCCCAACATACTAAACCCCGTCAAATGATATTCAAAGCTCTGTGGCTTCACCATCTGGTTTTGATTCAAAAAGCAGCACATTCCTTACTTGTTTGTCAATGGGAATAAAATTTTTATTCATCAGGATTTTGCTGAGGAAACAGTTTCAATTTGCAAAGAATTTACTGCTTTTCGTCCTGAACTGCGAAGTCTTGGATTCAAATATGGAAAGACAATCTTTCAAAATCTTTTCATCGTCCTGATGACTTACGTCAGTTTTTGGATCAGCATTCACAGCATTCCATTGATAGTCACGACTCGAATACTTGTTTTTAGCGAACTACATATGTTCAGACATACTAATGGTTTATTATTACGTAGGGCTCCAATGGTTCCTGTCATGCATGTAAAGCGTATGTGCGTATCATCATTGATATTTATGTACTCTGTTTGTCATTTTCTCCTTGTTTTAATTTCTTCCTGTCCTCTTACTAGTTCTGGAGTTACTATTGTCTCTTAATATTGCTCTATTTCTTCCTCTCCTCTTCTTGATTATTTATTTTCTCTCTCTTCATTTTGACTATTGTCCACAATATTAAAGTTGTTTCACTAAATGGTAAAGGGATGCATCATCCAGTTAATCGTACAATAAGTTTTGATTATTTAGGTAGTTGTAAGGTAGATATTTGTTTTGTTCAAGAGCCTCATATGGATGACAAAATCTTAAATTATATGGAAAAAAGTGGGTGGATACAATTGTTTAGTCACCTGCTAATGGTAAAAAAATGGTTTGGCTATTTTCTTTGCATAGAAATTACATTGCCAAGTTTTAAATAAAATTTCAGATGCATATGGAAGATATATAATAGTTAAATTTAAAGTTCATGATTCAGTCATATTTTTACTTGATGTTTATGGTCGTACTGCAGATGACCCACTGAGGTCCTAAAGTTGGGTAAAGTTCCTTTAATTGTTGGAGGTGATTTTAATGTTATTGCTGACCCGTTATTAGATAGACTATCTAGTACTAAGTTTCACCCTCCTAAGGTTTTTCATGCTTTTAAATTATTTATTCATACCACCAAGTTAGTTGACAATTGTCGATTCCCTACAGAAAAATGTTTCACAATTTTCTCCAACCCACATAAATCACATTCTAGAATTGATTATTTACGCTATGGTAAAACTTGTGGACTTAGCCCAATCTAAAGAAGCCAGGACCGTCTAAACCTGCGAGAGCCCACCTCGATAACGCTGCTCCCTGCGGACCTGTGACCCCCGTGCCTGCTGTTCTCTGTCCCCCTCCCGCCCATGCAATTGTCAGCTTGAACGCGGCCGCTGAGCGGAGGGGGGCACAGGACTACGTTTTCCGCCCTGCTTTGCGGCGGGACACGGCGCTGACAGCACGCCAGGTGGCGCATAAAGAGCGCGTCACCCCGGTGGAGCGGGTGACGCTGTGGTAAAACTTTGGACTTTGCCCAATCCAAAGAAGCCAGGACCGTCTAAACCTGCGAGAGCCCACCTCGATAACGCTGCTCCCTGCGGACCTGTGACCCCCGTGCCTGCTGGTCTCTGTACCCCTCACGCCGCCGCAATTGTCAGCTTGAACGCGGCCGCTGAGCGGAGGGGGGCACAGGACTACGTTTCCCGCCCTGCTTTGCGGCGGGACACGGCGCTGACAGCGCGCCAGGCGGCGCATAAAGAGCGCGTCGCCCCGGTGGAGCGGGTGACGCTGTGGTAAAACTTGTGAACTTTGCCCAATCTAAAGAAGCCAGGACCGTCTAAACCTGCGAGAGCCCACCTCGATAACGCTGCTCCCTGCGGACCTGTGACCCTCGTGCCTGCTGGTCTCTGTCCCCCTCCCGCCGCCGCAATTGTCAGCTTGAACGCGGCCGCTGAGCGGAGGGGGGCACAGGACTACGTTTCCCGCCCTGCTGTGCAGCGGGACACGGCGCTGACAGCGTGCCAGGCGGCGCATAAAGAGCGCGTCACCCCGGTGGAGCGGGTGACGCTGTGGTAAAACTTGTGGACTTTGCCCAATCTAAAGAAGCCAGGACCGTCTAAACCTGCGAGAGCCCACCTCGATAACGCTGCTCCCTGCGGACCTGTGACCCTCGTGCCTGCTGGTCTCTGTCCCCCTCCCGCCGCCGCAATTGTCAGCTTGAACGCGGCCGCTGAGCGGAGGGGGGCACAGGACTACGTTTCCCGCCCTGCTGTGCAGCGAGACACGGCGCTGACAGCGTGCCAGGCGGCGCATAAAGAGCGCGTCACCCCGGTGGAGCGGGTGACGCTGTGGTAAAACTTGTGGACTTTGCCCAATCTAAAGAAGCCAGGACCGTCTAAACCTGCGAGAGCCCACCTCGATAACGCTGCTCCCTGTGGACCTGTGACCCCCGTGCCTGCTGGTCTCTGTCCCCCTCCCGCCGCCGCAATTGTCAGCTTGAACGCGGCCGCTGAGCGGAGGGGGGCACAGGACTACGTTTCCCGCCCTGCTTTGCGGCGGGACACGGCGCTGACAGCGCGCCAGGTGGCGCATAAAGAGCGCGTCACCCCCGCGTCGCGGGAGCGCGCGGGAGCGCGCGGGAGCGCCCGGGGCTAAGCCCGGGCAAAGGGCGGGCCCTCTGTGGCCCTCAGGGGCCCTCTGTGGCCGGGTCGGGCCACCTCCTTAAGATTGATAGCTAGGATCCCTAAGTCAAATCAACGTATAGAGCATACGGAGTGTGGATAATAAAATACAGAACAAGGATTACCAAAGCACAGAAAACCCCGATGGTAACAAGATCCACCACCAGACTAAAAACCGTGAGTACACCATTACCCACTATAACCGCCATAGACATCATGTTGCAAAAAACTATTAGTGTAGTGGCGGATGCCATCCAGGATACAGAGAGGCGACTCTCTCTGACACCAGACTTGTGCTTCCCAAACTTGTCCTCACATACCACAAACAATACTCAAAACATGGACGATACTTCTACATCACAGGAATCCCTACTGATGCAATCTTTCACAGACCTACCAAGGTCGCATGTCAAGGATAACACACCAAAAACTTTGTTTACTGATTCCACAGTGAATACCTTGGACAGTAGCCTCCTGATTTTAACCAACTGCGGAAACATCACAAACCATGATCACACTTCGCCACCAGACCCTGATGTTCACCTAATAGAGAACCATACAACGGTTTCCCACTTGACAGAAACTCAAACTTCTAAACAAACCAGTATCCCCAAGTGTACCCGGAAAAAACGCAAAACAAAACATCTCATGAAAAAATCCCATTGCCTATTAGGCAAACCGAAACGCTCAATTAAAGATATGTGGCAGAAACCAACTCAGGGGAAATCCTCCGAATCCATCTCCACGGGGGCCCCATTGACCCCCTCTCAGGCTCTGGAGGCACACCGAAATAACAAGAACAACGCAGAGAGTATTCAGGTTAATGAGCAGACAGGTCACATAGACAAGACATCCACTGCAAAAACACCATCCATGAGTGAGATCGAAACCCTGGTTAAATCCCTCTTACAACCTATTAGCAAACAGATTGCCAACATCGAAAAGGCTTTAGGTAAATTCGAGAGAGCACAAAACGAAATATCGTCTAGCATTCTCAAACTACTAAAAATGCCCAATACAACCCCAACCTTTGTCCCAGCAAGCACAACCCTCAACGCTAAAAATCCAAAGATTGTAAAAAACTCAAGTGACCCACTAATAAGTACAGGTAAACAGAAAAAGACACAGCAACAGGGTCCCCCTGCTACAAATGATTCGTTATTAACTCCACAATTAGCACATCTCTCAGAGAAGACTGCAGCTACACCCACCAACAACACGCAAATCACTCACATACGTGAGGATGACGACGACAGCGAGTGGGCTGCGGAGGGTTATCCTTCAAACACAAATACAGCACCCGTTGAGGTATCAAGACATCCCATTTTACCAACCGCGAATATACCTACTAAAGCAACTGGAGCACAGCAACCCAGATCCGCCATGACACGAGCATCCACCCACATAAACTTACCACCAGAGTCTAATGCTTACACAATAGTCATGATCGGGGTACCTAAAATAGCTGAAAATAGGGGGGAATCCTACGTGGAATTAAAGAACAAAGTGATGCAATGGTTAACTACCCACAGGCCACTTCCCTCCAATATAATAGGAACCATCTCCCACGTGAAGAGAGTAGACTGGGTGGGTACACGATTTAAATCTACAGAGGGTGATTGTATCGTGGTCACCTTTAAAAACAGAGGAGTGGCGAAATTCATTGCAAACTGGAGGAGCTCCGTGACAGATAGTCTGATTCGAACAATGGGCCTAAGTTACTTTTATCCCTTTTACTCGGATGGCCAAAGGAAAAATCACAAACGCCACTATGTCCAAGAAGGGCTCCTTGCACCGCAATCTCACTTTCAACCTTGGGCCCCCCCCTTTGATCCAACTCAAGGGACGCTTGCGGACTTAGAACCACACACATATGACCATTCTTGGGAAGGCAGAACGTACAACTACCAACCCCCAGCAACATTCAAGAGACTAGGGCCCACTCAACATCGAGATTATAAACACTCGAATCTACACTATAATCATTTCAGGATCCCAACATCAAATAGATATGATGCCTTATACACCTATGATTATCTGGACGAGGTGGATTGACTGCCACCCGTTTTGCCCCCTGGTCCCCCACTTGACCGGTTAGATACCCTGGTTTATTCTAACACAATATGTAAGGTTAACCCAACAATAATCTTTGACCTCACAGGTGTTATTCCAGCTAACACTGTATCAACGACGACAACCCTACGCTCAGAAAGCCCTCCCCTAGATCATGCCTCTACCCTTCCCCTACCTGAAGCTAGTAGCTCCCCTACCGCCGTAGCTCTCCACTCCCCACTCACCACCAGAAGTCAACTGACAGATTTAGCAAATAATGTTAATCCAAAATCGCACCCCTCACTCTACATGACCACAGAGTTATCGACAGCTCACAACGATTTCAATTCCGTCAAAATCCTGTCTTGGAACATCGCAGGATTGGCTGCTAAAGTAAACAACTCGATGTGGGTATCCTTTGTCAAAAACTACACCATACTGTGTTTCCAGGAGACCTGGCTTGTAGACAATACCGTCTTCACTGAGGGTTATCAAAGCTTCTTCGTCCACGCATCTCCCTCACCTAGTGGTAGGGCAAAGGGAGGCTTAGCAACATTTATTAGTTTGTCTCTCATATCCCAGATAAATAACACACAGCTGGATAGCAGGAATATTCAGATACTGGATCTCAGGAAGGGGAAAAAAGGATTAACCCTGGTCAACTTCTACAACTCCGTCACATCACCAGGAGAATGTAACATCGTCACACTCCACAACTACTTATGTGAAAACCTGACAAAACTGTCCCGGGATATAATAATTGTTGGCGATTTTAACACGCATATTTGTGGAAATCCATCTGTGACATCCCTGGGTTCTCTGGGCTGTGGAAATAGATCTGGTCCTCACTTTGCACATTGCCCTCGAGGAACAAGTATGAGCACCTTAACAGATGTCCTAAACTTGAGTATGGCATTGTCTCTGAAAGAAGACTCTTTTACCTTTAAAACTCCAACCTATAAAGGTTCAGAGTCAGGCTCGTTTATAGATCACATACTTCTTTCAGCTGGAGTGGCAAACCAGGCCTTAAACTTTGACATACTTGAAAGCACTTATAGTGACCAAAACCCGCTCTACCTTGAGCTACAACACGGTCCGTTTGTTCTCTGGAAAAACCTCAAGGACCCGGGACTACTAAAACCGGTTAATAACAACCTCCGTTTGAAATGGACCACGATAAATAGCGACATTTTGCACGAGTCTGTCATAAAGTGCTGTGAACAAGAACTCAACCTTTGTACCTCAAATACCACACGCCCGGACTCTATTCTATCTGCCTTCGTTGTGGTAACAAAAAGAATTGATCAATTGCTCTCTGTATCAACAAAAGGAACAACTGTTCAACAACCACAATGGTTTGACCACACTTGCTCATCAGCCAATCGAAAACTGAAAATCGCCCTTAAGAATAAACCAAGAGACCCCGCACTTATTAAGGTCTTGCGATTAGAATATAAAACTGCTCTGGCATCCCGCAAAAAGTCCATAAAAATGAACATTTGGGAATCTTTGCTTGACCCCTCAACCTTGGGTAACAGCTCGAAGTTCTGGAGCATAATCAACAAGCCACTGTTCGACGATCCCAACGCTGCCAGTCTCGGAACTGTTATACCCGAGAACGAATGGATCTCTCACTTCAGCTTAATTTTCAAGAGCGACGCCCCACAAACAACACAAGCCTCTAAACTTCCCGAAGGTGCACCTTTGCACTTTACAGTCAAAGAAGTTGAAATGGGGATCCGTGGTCTAACCAGTAGCAAAGCCCCAGGCCCAGATGGTCTTCCCCCGGACTTATTTAAATCTAATATTTCTTTTTGGGCCCCAATTCTCACAGCAGTTATTAATGCCGGGGCCGCAATTGGGGCTCCAAAGACCTGGGGAGCCTCCACCATCGTTCCTGTATTTAAGAAGGGCGACAGAACTAATGCAGCACGCTACAGACCAATCTCCCTGATAAATTCAGTCGCTAAAGTAGTGGGAGGGATTCTCTTAAACAGGCTGGCCACGTGAGCCAAAAATAACAACATAATGGCACCTGTTCAATATGGCTTCAGACCGGGGCACTCAACAACAACTCAATGCCTGAACTTATACTTAATCAGTGGCAAGTATACCCTGGCCAGAAATGGAACATTATATATGGCCTTCATGGACCTTTCATCGGCCTTTGATTGTGTTGATAGAAGCAAACTCTGGGACGTCTTGCTAAACATGGGTGTTGAAAACAACCTGATTAATTTTCTGGCTGACCTTCATAATGATACACGTGCGAATGTTCGTTACACCAAAGACATGAAAGTAACTAGAGACTTCAAAATCAATCGGGGGGGTTAGGCAGGGCTGTATTTTAGCACCTTTTCTTTTTAACTTATATATAAACGGTCTTGAGGAGCATCTTTTAAAAACTGACACGGACTACCCTTGTATAGGGAAAAAGGGCTTCCCTGTTCTGCTCTATGCAGATGACGCCGTCCTTATATCCAGAACTGCACTTGGACGTCAGAAACTATTAGATTCCTTTCTCCAATTTATGAATTCGCGTGGCCTGAGCATCAACAATTCCAAATCATTTGTTATGAAGATAGGCTTAGGATCAAAAAAGTCTTACCCCTTCACTGTCAACGGGGAAAAAATACCAACAACAAAAACCTCATACCTTGAAGTATTGCTTGATCATAAACTTACATGGGGACCCACTATAAATAAAAAGAAAGGTGAATTAATAAGGACCAATGCTGGAATAACGGACTTTGCACGCAAAATGGGCAATACACCAGTGATCGCCTTGATGAAATTATACCAAGCTAAAAGCATTGCGGTCGCCTGTTATGGAAGTGAACTTTGGGGCTTCGCTCCAGTGGACGCCCTTACAATCACTGAAAACATCTTTTTAAAACAGGTCCTGTGTCTACCAAAAAGCACTGCTAATTTCTCCACTCATGAGGAACTGGGCATATCACACTTAGGAGATAAGCTCGCTGTAAATCCTCTGCTTTGCTGGCTAAATTGTTGGTTGGACAACGCAATACCATTAACCCATAACATCCTTCTTGAAGCACTCACTTGGGAAGGGCAACTCAAGATACCCTGGCTAAAATACATCAGAAACTGCCTTCAAGATCTGGGCAGGCTGGATCTCTTCCTAACACCTCAGCATGTATCCAAGCACGATGTAACATACGTAAAGGACACTTTCTTACTGAACCGACAGCTTGCCAGGGAAGAAATTGAATTGAAGAAGGATAGTGTAATGAGACATATTTTAACCAAAACATGTATACGAATTGAACCATACCTATCCTGGCCCATTTCCAGATATGAGCGCTTCTTGCTGAGCAGATTTCGTTTTGGTTTATATCACCTGATGCTAGCTGTACCGAGTGGAGCCCACAGAGGCCAAGTGTTGCCACCTTGCGGCTGCGACAATAAGTCTCCACAAGATCTGGCACACTTTTTATTCATATGCTCTTATTATACGAGACCGCGGAAAATATTCTTAAAACCTTTGCTTAAGAAACTGAACGTTGTGCAAATAACACCAGCACTACCATATCTTCAAATGCTGCACTGCGATAGCACTTTCTTTACATGCAAATTTTTAAAAACAGCTCTGAAATTCAGAAAAAGCATGGAAGGCTAACTCCCAGCCGAACTATATTACCCCCGTAAATATGTCTTTGACAAACTGTATACTTACATTTGACCGTGATATCATATATTTCTTCCGTGACTAATTGTTTCTGTTGTTTTAACTTTTTAAACATGATTTGTATATATATGTATTTTTATGCACTTTTATGACTGTATTTCACACAGTCGAATAAAGAACTTTGAATTGAATTGACTATCTAGTACTAAGTTTTACCCTCCTAAGGTTTTTCATGCTTTTAAATTATTTATTCATACCACCAAGTTAGTTGACATTTGGCGATTCCCTACAGAAAAATGTTTCACAATTTTCTCCAACCCACATAACTCACATTCTAGAATTGATTATTTATTAATCTCCACACAACTAATCCAATCTGTAAAAACTCCTAAAATTAGTAATATTGATGTCTCAGATCATGCCTTGATTTCTTTTGTTCTGAATTTAACTTCAACTTTTACAAAACAATGAATACTGGAATTGTTCTTAATGAATATAATAAGCCTAAAATCTTAAATGCCATTCAAGATTATTTTTTACTTAACCCTGAAGATTCCACTTCTATGGTCAATAGATGGTATGCCTTTAAAGTTTACATTAGGGGTGTAACTATTTCTATTATGGCCTACAAAATTAAAAGATTCAATGCGCATAACAGAAATTTGGGAAAACAAATTGCGAAATTTGAAAGGCTTTTTATTACGTCCAATGATCTTTAATACAGAGTCAAACTACAAAAGCTTCAATATGAATTTAATTCAATCCTTAGTAAAAGAGTTGGCATCCAAATATCTAATTCTAAAGCTAAATTTAGTTTTATTGCCAACAGATCTGGCAAACTTTTAGCTAATTATTTACGTATAAAAAAAGATAGAACGCAAATTACCTCAATTCATGGCCCTAATGGCAAAATTGCACTATCTCACGATGATATTGTTGAAGAATTTTTGGATTTTTACCTACTATATATAATAAGCCTGATTTTCATGATGCCCCCTTACTTGTCTCTTTTTTAACTGCATGCAATTTGCCCCAAATTTCGCAATCAGATAGGCTTGGGCTAAATTTACCCATTACTACAGATTACATTTTAGCAGCCATTAAATTTCTTTAAAAAAATACGTCTCCTGGCCCGACGGTATACCAACTTCTGCCTTATTTATTTCAACTTTTAACTTTTTTTGGTTCTTCAGGAACTATCTCAGGTTCTTTTACTGATGCTTTAATTATTGTACTTGCCAAACCGGATAAAGACCCCACTCTTGTTTCAAATTATAGTCCTATATCTTTAATTAATCAAGACTGTAAATTATACACTAAAATACTTGCTTCTAGATTGACCCATGTACTAGATTTTATTATACACCCAGATCAATCAGATTTTATGATGAATAGATACTCAACAAATAACACAAGAACCTTATTACATGTTATTGAACAAAGTTCCACTTTAATTTCTCCTGCAGGAATTTTGACTTTAGATGCAGAGAAAGCTTTCGATAAAATCCATTTGCAATTTGTATTTATTCGTATGATTCCTGCTTTGTATTTTGCTCCCACTGGTCAAGTGTCAAGTCAGTTTTCCCTTTTCAGAGGCACAAGACAGGGCTGTCCCTTACTCCACTATTATTTCTAATTGGAATTGAACTTTTCCTTACTCATATAAGAAAATGTGATAATATTAAAGGTATTACGATAAAGGATGTTACTATCATAAACTTAGCTTATGTAGATTATGTGCTGTTATTTATTAGTGATCCTATATCCACAAATCCCTCCTTATTAGAAATTATTACACAATATTTCATGGTTTCTGGTTACAAACTTAACATTAATAAAAAAAAAATCCCCTCAAACATCTTTTGTACTCATGATATGTTACCTATGACTGATATTATTTGGCAAAAAGACAAAGTAAAATATATTGGTATTTTATTTTTATCCTCCATAAAAGCAACATTAACATTAAATAGTAACTTTATCTTAAATCTTGACAAGTGGGCTTCATTTCATTTCATCTCTGTTGGTGGGGCAGAATGGACTCCATTGAAATGACAAGAGCTCCTAAAACATGTTATACCCTTGCTATGATTCCTACTCAATTTCCATTAAAATGTTATAAAGATATTGATAGACTTCTCTCCAAATTTCTCTGGAACAATAAATCACCTCGTATTAGTTATAAAATATTAAAATACCCAAATGTAATGCTGGATTTGGCTTTGCCTGACTTTCTTCTATATCACAAAGCAGTTAAACTGAAACAATATTTGATATGGTTTACTCCTTCTTCTTTAAATAATCCTCCTACTTGGCTTCATATAGAGCAATCTCTTGTGAATCATTTACCATTGGCCACCTTGCTAACAATGTCTAACAAATCAACATTTTTACAACAATCTGTTATGATCAAATCCACTAAACTCATTTTTAATTACGTGGATTCAAATTTTCTATCTCCTATGGTCTATACTGAAGTCTTGTCATTATGGCATAGTGATGTTATTAATTTGAATAGAAATTTTAATTTTTGGAATTCTTGGTTTAAGGCTGGTATCTTTTATCTTAAAGATATCTATTTCAAAAATGCTTTCATTTCCTTTGAAGCTTTAAAAAAGAAATGTAGTTTACCTCAATCTGACTTTATTAAATTTGAGTTTTTATGTAATTCAATTTTAAATTCTTTCCCTCATGGTATTCCATCTAATACTAAAGCAGATTTAGTAGTATATATTCAAAATATCTCTATGTCATCATATACTGTTTTCATTTTATATGAAAAATTATCTACTTCTATTGGAAACAATATATTCTCAGCATTTTGGAACACTGAGCTTTCACTTTCCTTTTCTAATGGTACTTAGAAGATTATTTGGCTTAATAGTATTTCAGGCTGCCTACCTGTTTCGTTTTACCAAACCAATCCTTATATTTTATTCAATTGTTTACGGACCCCAATATGTTTATTTCGTGCTAAACTGCTACAATCTGAAACATGTTGGGATTGTAAATTGCATCTTGGTTCATTACAACATATGCTTTTTGATTGTCCATGAAAAAGATATTGCATTTCCATGATGTTTCAGTTTATAGTTTATTGCGCAGTTAATTAAAACCAATGCAATACAGTACACAATAAGAAAGTTAAAATGCTCATAAAAAAAAACATGCGTTTAAGATCAATTCTATACTATAGAGCGATATGCATAAGCTATTCAGCATAAAAATATATTTTGCCTGCCGCCCACAATAGGCCGTTCTGTACTTCTCATCCACTTTGTAGGCCTGTTAGCCTATTCGTATTTCCCGTAAAATTCATTAAAGTTTACAACATAGATGATTCATCAATGTAAATTAAATCATATGTCCTGTTTGTAGATTGTTCATGGGTCAGTTTTTGGTAGTTTTTTTCCACTGCTTTTAAAAATTTCACGAAGCTGCAGCTCAGCTGAGGGTCCTGTGCTGAGAAGCAGGTTAGCACTGCACTCCTTCGTGTGCGTACACCCTGTAGAATAAAATGGCGTTTCAGCAGGAGCTTCCTTTCTTCTTGCAGTTCTTTACACGAGCATAGCAGATGCATCATGTCTTCAGCCCCAATGCCATATAGCCTGCATAGTATTCCTGCTTTCGATCTCAGCCAGTGAGGGATGTTATTTCTTACAAACTGTTAATATGTAAATCTGTTGGTCCTTTGCATAACTTAACTGAATTGAAGGTAAACTGTTTAATTTTCTAATATCAGCTGCTTTAAAATCCCTTACATTTAGCTGGAAGGATATTTCGTCATTATCAGGTCATGCTTGGTGGTCATGGGTTATTTTTACAAGGAGAGGTGCTCAGTTATCCCTGAATGGGGTTAATCATAACTCTAATTTATTTCACTCTTTTTAGTTACATATAGATATATATTTGTCCTCATAATTGTATATTTATACTGGATATATAGTTTTATCGTCATTATACTTAAGTACTTTTATGATAAAAGTAGCTCTATTTTCTAATAGATGACATAGTAATTTTACATGGCTCCCCTCCCTCCCTTTCCTTTTTTGTTTATCTTCCCTTCTTTAAATGAATTATTATACCTCTATACATATTGTAATTCATTATTGTTTCTGTAAATTTCTTAGGTTTGATTAGGTATTTTCTCTCATGAATAATTTTTCTGTATTGTCTGTATGTGTTAATTATTCTGAAAATTCAATAAAATATTTTGAACTCGGAATGGGATTTGTTTCTATCCAGTTATTAATATCATTTTGATTTGTAAAAAAGCGGTCATAGTGCATAGCCTGCCGGGGCATGCAGTGGTTGGCTAAATTACAGTACTCCTATTGGCCACAGTAACTCACAGATCTCTTCAGTTATTCCATGCCCGTTTAGTTGATGATATCTGGTGTATTGGCTGGTCCAGTACTGAGTGATAGGCAAGACCCATAGCAGAGATGTATTGTATGAGAGTAAGAGTATTAAGCTATAGTTGGGGGCCGACAGCTTTGTGTATGGTGTTAGTCTTAGTGTGGCCTGGAAAGGTTTTATCACCCAGGTTAACCATTGATCATCTCTTCTTAGCTTACCTGGATATAGATGAAAGTGTGCTAGTTATTCAATATTTGTGGATTGTAAAATGTAGATTCAACTTGAAGGTGCGATTATCTATTCCAGGGCTGTGGAATGATGTGGTTATCGTACAAATGGCCATGTTTTCAACTGTCTCCTGTGGTGTACATGATCCGTGAATGCATTGATTCTTGGCTGGTAGTGAGTTCCAGTATTTGGAGTCTTGTACTGAGAAATCAGTGCCTCCTTTGGATTTCTTTTGATAAGTTGGTAGGAATATTTATGGTGCATATCTAGAGCACAAGTTCCTGTTTTGTTTGTATTGCTTGATGTAACATTTTAGGTTTGGTCATGATTTTCCTTGGACTCTTCTGTCAACAATGTGGAGTACTATGAACATTGACCTACCAGCCAGTGGAGTGATTGACAAATTGGAGTTATGCATTCTCTTTGGTGAAGGTGAGAAGGAGTCTTACAGCAGCATTTTGTATTAGTTGTATTTTGCATAAGGATTACCACTGTGGTTGATGTGAGGAACTGACATGAAATATGGTAGATAAACTACACTTTGACTCTGTGTGAGGTAGGAAGCAATCAATTTTAGAGCATTTTAACATATTCCGATAGGATAAAGTCTTTGTAGTAGCATGGTGGCAGACATAACAAATGCTGCTGATAAATCCAGAAGCAATAGGGCGGACAAACCATTTTTGTCCAGTGTGAGTTTTAGGTCAACTCAAATGGATAAGATAGCTGACTATGTGTTTCTGTACGTTTCACCGTTGGTCTGACACTGTCATTTCTTTCGGTACATTTTCAAAGCTGCTAAATAATGCGATTTCAGATATTTTCTATAAGAATAGTCCATTTTGTATAGGCCTGTCATTTGATGGGCTGGGGTTTAAATTTGTAATAAAAGGTCTAAATTTGTAGGTTTTGAACTCAGGTGGGAATGAGCCTAGTTCCAAGGACGTGTTCAGTAATCATCTATCTACCTTCCCTGCACTGGTAGTTCAAAGGTTGTCATTAAAGATTTCTCAAGTTGCTGGGTCAGAAGGTTATCCTGTTGGTCTGCTTGTTGAGGTAATGTTGAGGAAAACGTTTTCTGAGAGGGTATTAAATGTATGTAGTGGTGGGGAAGTGCTTTTGTTTACTATCTTGGTTGGATCATGTGTTTGGGTGGTGTTTTCCTGAAGGCAATTTCCTAACTTTGTAATTTGTTTGATGAATTCCATGGAGATTTTGTCACAGAAGACTTGTGTTAGTGGTGTTTCTGGGTTTCAGCAATTTCATTTATGGAATTCTGCCCACATTATTTGGATCTTCTGTAAGAAATGTGGTTGTTGGTTGACTGCTATGTGAACCCTTGTCAAGCAGAAATCACAATCCTTGTACAGGTGAGACACAAGCCAACCCTAAATGTATCTGTGCTCAACCCTCTGGTAGCTTGACACAGAGCACTCAGGCTTAACTCAGAGGCAATATGTAACATTTCAAACAGTAACAAAGTGAAAACACCACACAAAAAGGATCTTACATCAGATTAGAAAAATAGAGTAATTACTAATAAAACAGGACCAAAACAACAAAAATACATTAGTAAAAAAACGGATGTGGAATTTTAGAAATTTCATTGAAAATAGGTCCAAAAAGCACAAAGTCCCAACTGTGTATATCTGGTAATGCTGGTCCGGGACAAGGTCATAAGTTAAGGCTGACTGCAATGGACCATGGCCTAGCTGCCATGTCCAAGTTTGGCTACTGAACAAACTACCCTAAATGCTAGTTTGCAGAGCATTGTGAGGGTCCACGTTAAAGATGCTTCACACAGCTGAAGTAAAGCTTTGGTTCTGAGATTTGACAAGGCTGCGATGTGAGGTCCTGCATCATTGCTGAGGATCTCACCAACAAGGGCTTGCGATGTGAAGTCCGGATTTGAGAACGCCTTCCTCTGTTGAGGCAATGCGTTGGTTCAGGGGAACTGTGAGGCTGCACTTCACAGTCCGCATTCACCATCGAGGCTGCTGTCGACATGGGATTCGAAGGCCTTCACTGAGGATGCATTGCACAGCGATTGTTCAGATGAGGCGGCAGGCTGCAATGCGGGTTTTTGGGATGGGGAAGACCCATTCAGAGGTGATGATGTGTCAGTTCTGCTCAGGGTTGCCGTGCAGCAGAGAAGATGTGTTGGTTCCACTGGATCCACAGAGGCTGCTTATACACCTTAGTCCCACGACCAAAGGCCCAAGACTTGACTGTCACCACTTAGCAGGGTAAACCTGCAGATGGCAGAGTCCAGGTGCTAGGGTCTTGATTGTTGGAGCCTTCTCTCTCTGAGGCTGCAGTCAGAAGGCCTGTCAACCAGCCCTTGGAGTCAATCTGAGGTCCTTGGATGACCGATGCAGGTCCTGTCCTCACCCAGGCAAGAGAGAAGCAGGTCAACACACCAGTGCTGCAGTCCTTCAAAGCAGCAGGCAAGCAATCCTTTCAGCAGTACAGCTGTCCTTCCTGGTAAATTATCCACATGTTCACTGTGAAGTTTTTTTCCGCTGGTTAATTTAGAAACATACAAGTGCTGGACTGTGACAAACAGCATACTATGAACATTGCAAATAAAGAGAGCCTGATTAATGCAGCAAAATACGGCAATCAACTAAGTAAGTCAGCTTTATAAAAAACTATTTCATTGAACAGAAGCCTGAATTGCTATCAATGTCACTGTGGCACAATTTTTGACTTCATCTCTTAAACCATCAAATAGGCAGCTACATTGCATTAAAAGAATTGCCCACCAACAAAGTAGATCAAAGCGACTATCACAGCCTCGTTACATTTGTACAGACATATATGAATCCGCTTGTGAAGCTGTAATGCAATCTATTGAGATGGAGCCTCTAATTAATCATGCTTTCTTTCGTAGCCAAAATTCTGAACTGTTAACTTGACAAATAGACAACGACCAAGCATTTACCGGAAACTGTATGTAAAGAAAAATGCATCAGCAAAGTTGGTTTGTGGCAACTCCATAAAGAAATGCAATAGTTAAAATCATAAGTAAGACCGATGAACTCACCAAAGTAGAGGTAATATACAAACGATTAAATAGAGTTTAGTTAAATATAATATAATATGGCAACTTATGTTTTTTTCTAGTTGTACTCAATTCTTGGTCCTGCGGAGACCCTAAAATGACTGTGGTAGAAACGTATTGACTACCAGGCAATATGGTGTTTTTGAAGTTCCAACCTGTGATAGGCAACCTGTTTGATTGATTTGGTGCCTCTTATCAGCTGACAAACAAGGTGTTATAACCTCTGATGTTCTATTTTCTTTGATGACTGTTAACTGAGGATACAAATTACAACTTCCATTGTAAAAAAAGTCACAAACCGGTACATTTTAAAGTGTTGTTCAAATTGTACAAATAGTTACATTTTTCACACTTTCTTTTGTTGATTTTAAGCACTCAAGAAAAAGTGTAGGTCAGTAAAGTATGTGTAATATTAACTGATGGTGATGTCATCCTATATTTAGGATTTGTCATGCAAAAAAGAAAAACGTGTCAAATTAATATTACGCAATAGAAAGTGGTCATGCTAATTACATTTCTTGGTTGTTAGAATAAAAATGTCTTAGCTGTTTATATATTGTTTTGCATAAGTTAGCAATCACAGCACCATTTTATGTTTGGACGCCATTTTGAGTCATGATCTAAACTAACCTACTCCCACTAGTCCATCGATGGGCACTGGCAGAATGACCTAGGCATAGAGATAGTTTGTGCCCGGTCTCAGGGTCAAAACTTATCCTTCTGTACCTCCTTTGTGCAGCTACCTCCATCTTGAAATTTCCAGTCTGGGCGTGTCTTCATTGTTTCTGAATCGTGCATAATATATTACCATGTTTTCTGATTTCAGTCCCTCTGCAGCAATCCTTAAAAAATGGGCAGACTGGGCTCCGCTCTAGTTTTCCTGAATAAATATACTTGGTCTGTATACTCTACTATCTGACCAACTTTTCATTTGTATAGGAGGCTGAGAGGTGGTTGTGAGTGACCCAGGTGGTCCTAATTGGCGCACTTCTTTCAGTTGTTGCCCGAACAGAGACTCCTTCTGGTGAGTGACCCATCCCCTCCCGCGGATGGGTTCGGAGGATGGGGCTATCATCGGGTCAGGCAGATGGATCAGGGATCCCTGCACAAGAAAGTTCCTGAACTCGCAGCTGCCCTTTCTGTCCCGCCGGACAGTGCCTTGCCCAGTGGACATCCCGACTGGAGTCCTGAACAATGAAACCCTTGGATCTGACCGTTTGGTCCGAAGAGTCGGCAGTGGAGAATAAATTTGCTTGATCTGTGTGCACCAGGTGAGTTTGTTTTGGATCTTTGTGGATATGGTACCATTTTGGTTTGTATTTGGCATATTCTGAGGAACGATTTTGGTACAAAGTGTTTGCAAACACTTTACCAGCTAACACAACAAATTTGGCTCACTTTTGAAAATGCCTGGATTCTGCAGATTCTTATTTTCATTGCTGCTATGCAGATGCTCGATTGGAAGAAAGTCAGCCAGCGCCTCCAGAAGACACTCCGAACTTTGATATGTATGTGATGCATGGCCTTGGCCCTATTAAGTTTAGTACGCTATGGCAGAAATATACGAGGTACAATGCCGAGTTGCAGTGGCCGTTGACGGACACTTTTGATGAACAAAAAATTTGATTTTTACAGGAGAAGTTGTTTGCAAAAAGAAGTAGACAGTCTACGTTTGATTCTCTTCAAACGTGACAGAAAGAGGCTTATCACAGGCGAATGAAAGCGGAGAAAGAGGCCTTGAAGGGAAGAATGCAAACAATGACTGTAGCACATGATAGAGAGAAGCAAGAGATAGGGATTGAATGCGAAGATAGGAGGTTTCGATTGAATATTGATAAATCTTATTTGACCCAAGAAGAAAATGATACATTTGTGGAATAATTGTTAGATACTCGACCCCCACCCTCATAAGCCCCCGAGAGGACATATACAGCTCTTCCCTCACAGGCCCAGCTACCCAGTTGTTCGGTCTCTACTGTTTCTGCTCCTGTTACTATTGATCGGACTGCCCTGGCCACAGCGCCTCCTGTCCTTTCTTTGTCCTCGCCGTCTTTGGCAACTATGACTGCTAGTACTCCTGCAACTCCTATTGTTCGACGTCTCTTTCATAAGTTCTTACACCCACGATGCAGCCGGCAGCGACGTTAGTACCTGCTACTTCTGTTGCTACTTCCACTGTGTTCTTCCATCCCCCAACGTTACAGAGTTGCGGGACACCAGTACGTGGATTTTAGGATAGAGGCTGGACAAAGATTAAAGAGCTAATGGCCCCGTATCTGCGATCGAACATGGGTGATGCAGAGTAAAAGGTAGTGGCTAATCAGGCTGCGCAGTGGGCCCATAACCCTATTCATAGTGTGGAAGATGTGTGGAGTGTGATGAAAGATTATGAGCCCTTTGTACAACAGCATGCCCTTAAGCAAATGTCTGCTCTTTTGATAGGTCTTTCGGACCAATGTTTTAGCGATGCAGCACTGCAGATTCTATATGATCTTAAGGATCAGGTATACGTTACAGATATGGTCCCTGGTCACGTTTTTGGTAATGTTGCAATGTTGGTTGCTTATCAGGGTAGACTGTTTGAGAACCCTGATATCTCAGTTTCCAATGCGGAAGGTTCATCCTATTTATCACCCTGAAATACCAGAGCTGAGCGACAGCATAATGTTGTTACTAGACCAGGTGCAGAGGCCCGATTCCAAGAGCAATGGGTTTATACTCCATGTAAAAGGAGTGAAGTCTTGTCTCTTTAGACTCAGTTACCTGATCCTAGGAGGAATCCAATTGCTTATTATAAATAATTGACTGAAGCTGCCTCTTCAGCAGTGATGGCATTTGCTGATATTGAAATGTTTTTTGGCTTACTAGTTCCGGTTGATATTTGGAGACAAGTACACACACAAGATCATGCTGCGAAATTGGGTGGTACCTGGGACCAAATTAAAGTATGGGATCAGGAAAGTAGGCCTGGTGATAAGCCTAAGGCAGAGATACTTGCTTTTCCTTGCCGTATCATTACTGTTATGCATTCTCTTATTCCTCCAAGGAAGGTTAATTGGGACGAGTTATTAGCTTGTTGTCAGAAGAAAGATGAGAGTGTGTCTGATTTTTTCACCCTGTTTGAAGGTGTGTTTCTAGACTATAGTGGGCAGGATTTGTTGATCGAAGGAGGTGTTTGATTGTTTGTTCATAGATTTGTTTCCAATTTGCTTCCTGAGCTTGCGACCCGATTGCAGGCTTCCGAGATCACCTGGTCCTCCTTTTCCCCTTCTGTTAGTCTGAATATGGCACGGTACTATGAGCACAGGGAAAATGAGGATAAGGAGAGGATGGAGAAGACTCACAAAGATTTAAAGACGAGGGTGTTGTTGCAGCAGGCTTATAGGGGGAATGGTAGAGGAGGTGGTGGTTCGGCCCGACAGCTTCCATGCACTAGTAGGCCTACAAATACCACGCCTTTAGGGCAGAAGCAGTGTGCGTATTGTAAAGAGGAGGGACACTGGCATAGCGAGTGTCCTGCGCTTTTGCAGAAAGTGGGGGCCCCCAGAGGACAAAGTTCTTGTGGACGTGGTTGTGGAGCAAGTGGTCAGGACAGGGCTCAGAATGCTGCAGCCTCGCAGGGTCGTTTTGATCAAAATTATTTCGATGACCCTCGGGGAGGTCAGTATTATTATTATGAAATGGATGAGGTGACAGGGATGTCTTACAGATAGGACAGCCAGGGACAGAGTGAGGAACCAGTTCCGATACTTGTAGATCAACAAGGTCCGTATGTTGGTGTGGATGTGCGTGGTTCGGCTAAGGGTTTTTTGGTGGATACAGGTGCGACAAATAGTTCTATTTCCTGTTCCTTGGTCCCTGGGTGGCTCTTTCTGGCCATAATAATGTTTCAGTAGGTTTTTCTAGTGTACCAGTTGTGAGCCCCATTTCAAACCCCTTGTGTTGACTATTGGTCCTTTCACTGTGGACTCGCCATTTTTGTTGACGTCTGATTGTGGAGAAAATCTGATGGGTTTGGACTAGTTCAAAAAATAGCATGCTACGATTTATTGTTCCCTGGCAGGTGTTTACATGACAATGGGTCCGGATGTAGTGCACGCTACGCAGTGTCTGTCCAAGGATACGCCTCTTCCTGTGGAGTTTAAGGATGTGCCACCCACTCTCTGGGCAACAGGTGACACAGAAGTGAGACTGTTACAGATACTGCCAGTTTCGATTCAAGTTAAAAATAATGCTATTTTACCTCACATCCCTCAGTATAAAATATTGCAGGCAGGTGATCGAGATCTATTGAAAATTGTACAGGACTTTATTGAGAAAGGTGTGGTTGAGGAGATGACTGCTAATGTTTGTAATAGCCCTATTGTTCCAATTCTCAAAAGGACAGCTTCTGGTTCCGCTGATGATCATGCAGATGTTTATCCCTTTGTGATTGACTTGTGTGAAGTTAATAAAATAGTGATTCCCCAGTTTACAGTGGTTCCTGATATTACAACTCTTTTGATAATGATTCCTTCTTCTGCTACATTCTTTTCTGTCATTAATTTGAAAAACACGTTCTTCAGTATCCCCATTCTTCCTGACAGCAGGTATCTGTTTGGGTCACCTCAGCTGGTAGAATTTTTTGATTGTGTCGCGCTCCTCAAGGCTATACAGAGAGTCTAAGCAGGATTCCATGTTGCTCCCTACAGTTAATGTATTGGTTCAGTATGTCGATGACTTGCTCATCACCTCAGATACAGGACAAGGTTGAAAAGATAGTACAGGTAAAATGTTGTTGCATTTAGCTCAGCATGACCATAAAGTATCCCTTTCCAAATTTCAGTATTGTCGACAGGAGGTGACCTACTTAGGTCACCTACTGTCGAAGGAGGGTAGGAGATTGACCCCTGAGGGCATCAGTACCATTGTTAAAATGTCATGCCACAAACTCAGAAAGATATGCGTGCTTTTTATAGGTATCACTTCCTATTGCAGGCAGTGGATACTTAGCTATTCGCTGTTATTCAAACCCCTGATTGAATGAATGAATGAATGAATGAATGAATGAATGAATGAATGAATGAATGAATAAATGAATGAAGGGAAACTTGTACCGCGCAACTTAGCCCAAGGGCATCAAGGCGCCAATCAGGTCATACAGTCTAAAATTCTCCTAGTGCACAATTACGGGTAAGCCTCTACAAAAAAACACGTTTTTAATGCTTTAAAGAAAAGCACAAGGGAGGGATGTCCTGCCAGTTCTGGGGGGATGGAATTCCAGAGCCTAGGCACCAAGGTAGAAAACGCTTTACCTACCCACCTTGCTTTTACAAATCTGGGAACTGAAAGAAGATTTTTAGTAGATGAGCGGAGAGCTCTGCTGGGGGAGTAAGAGTGGAGGAGGGACCTGATTCCCTCTGGGCCAGAACCATACATAGCCCCATGAGTGAGACAAAGGATCTTGAAAGAAATCCTAGACTAGATAGGCAGCCAATGTAGGTTTTTCCTTCCCAAAGATGCTGAGGAAAGCCTAGGAAGATTGAGGACCATCTTGGCTGCCGCATTTTGCACTATCTGCAAGCGCTGGATAAGGCTCTTATTAATACCCACATAGAGCGCATTGGAGTAATCCAGACTCGAGGAAACAAGTGCCACGGTGGCTTGATTCCGGGCATCAGGGGAGAGGTAGTGAGCGATCTTTCTGAGGATCCTGATGATACCACAGCAGGTAGAAACAGTGAGTTAGGTATCTATCAGTACCCCCAGATTATTGGCGGATTGAGAGGGAAGGGGACAGTCCCCAAGGGAGGCAGGTCACCAGTCACTTCGACCAGACGTCCTGATTGCCCCCAAAGATCAGGACCTCTGTCTTGTCTCCGTTTAGCTTTAGGAAGTTCTGGATCATTCATTGGGATACTTCCTCCATACAGTTCCTGAAGTTCAGGGCAGAATCACTCACAGACTGTGTGAGGGGGACCATAATTTGGGTGTCGTCGGCATATGACAACACCTCAAGCCCAAAAGATCTCACTACCCTGGCAAGTGGGGCCACATAGATGTTAAAGAGTGTGTGACTTAAAGAGGATCCATGGGGGACCCCACACTGCACAGGTTTAGAGGGAGAGAGAAATTCGCCCAACTTCACCCTTTGCTCTCTTTGGTTAAGGAAAGAGGCCAAGAGGCTCAGAGCTGGGCCTCCGACTCCTATCTCCCTGAGCCGAGAAACCAGGACAGAGGGAGACAGGGTGTCGAAGGCCGCCGTGAGGTCGAGCAGGACCTGAAGGGTGGTATGGCCCTTATCGACCTTCGAACGGATGTTGTTAATGACCACGGTAAGGGCAGATTCGGTACTGTGGGCTCTTCGAAAGCCATGTTGCGAAGCATCTAGCAGGCTGGGATCATCCAAGAAGGAGCTTAGGTGGCGGTTAAGATGTGATTCAAGTATTTTTGCAGGGGCAGGTAGTAAAGAAATAGGCCGAAAGTTTTTCAAAACCCCAGGGTCCAAAGTGGGCTTCTTCAGGAGAGGTTTAATGAGCACCATCTTCCATGAAAGAGGGAAGATTCCCTCTGTGATTGCTAAATTCATCACCTCTAGAAGGGGAGGAATAGCCACTTCCCTACAGGCCTTCAAGACCTTAAGCGGACAAGAGTCCAGAGGGGAGCCAGATTCGGTGTTGTCAAGTGTGAGAAGTTGGCCCGATATGCAGTGCTCACTATTCTAGTGATCACTATGCATCGGTCCAAACGACCCTTACGGTGATTGGTTGTAAGTCAACCTTAGACCAGCTATCCTAGTAGCGTGGATACGAGCAGTCTTCGGGCTAAACTCTAGAGGGCGTGTTAAGCCAGCTGTTATACCATCACATACCCCTTGAACACCAAGTGAAAGGACACCACACAAGTGTTATGAAAATAAACAGTGTATTTATTAGAATCACAACAGCCCTGTACTCTTTATGAGGACAGGGTACTAAGCACACAATGAAACTCTTAGGAAAATACTTCAAGTGCACAATCAATACAAGTGCCCGAGGGCACGGAAAGTTTAGTGGTCTCGGGCAGACCCGATAAGGCAAGTCGGAAGCGATGGGGACTCGGGACCCTTAAATAAGGAGGCTATGCGGGCACCGAAATGCCGAAGTTACCTAGCCCCAAGGGCTGCGGCTGCACAAGTCTTTACAGACGTCGGGAGTCTTCGCTGACGAGCCAGGAGACGGAAGGAAGGAGTTGCTGGCCGGCGACCAGTGGAAATAGTTCGTAGAGATCCAAGCCTGGATCAGAGATGGATGACACCTGAAAGCAGAGGGGACCAAGTTCGTACTACTATCCAGTAGTCAGAGGGTACCAGGAGGGCACCGGATGATCGTCACCTCGACTAGGTGAGTGGGCGACGCTAGGCTCTGCAGTCTCACGGACCAGGAGGCGTTGTCGGCGACCAGGATGGAGGTGCGAGCTGTCCCATGAAGGTTGATGCTGTCGGCGTCGCTGGGCCCAGGATTGGGGCAACAAGCCTTGGCAAATTTCAGGGCCACATGGTGGGCCTAAAATGGCATCTTGAATGGACCAGGAGGGTCCGGGGTGCTCCTCTCGCAGAAGGGAGCAAAGGCCAGTCTGGAGCAACCAGACCAGCAGCGTTGGTTGTCGAGTGTCGTCAAGAAGGTCACAAGACAGCGGCTAGTGACCAGACAACGTGCTGAACAGCAGAGAGCAGAAGGGCCCCACGCAGATCGTGGAGATGCTGGGAGGCTGCACTTCGATGCTGGAGCTGCTCAGGGTCGGGGCTTCTCGGACCCCAGAGCACTCACCAGAGGATCCCTCGGTGGTCGTGCTGGTTAAGAAATCGTGCAGGTCTTGATGATGGCCGGTCCCTCGAGGTCTCGTCGCACCCACAGATCTCAGCTGAGCTGACGATGTGGGTAGAGGTCAGAGGGGCCAGGGAAGCCGGTTCTCGTCGAGCTGGGCAGTCGGATTCCTGAGGAAGGACTTGCAGCAAACCGCAGAGTTCTTAGATGGTGCCTGCGGATGCAGGGTGACTACTCCTTAGCCACAAGGGAGAAATCTTGAGAAGAGTCGAGAGTTCCTTTCGTGGAAAGTATTCTTGATTCAAAGATGATCTAATTTGGAAGGGTCCCCGCTCCTGCCTTTATCCTAAAGAAAGGGGTGGGTACATGACTAGGTCCTGCCCTAGGGGTGGGACCAGGAAGGGGGGTAGTTACACCCCTCTCCCCTGCCGGACTTTCCCCAGGTCAGGGGCTGCGCGCCCCTGGAACTGGTTCTAACCGGCAGATGCGTAGTGAGCACCGGGGTGCCACTCCGCAGTCACCTTCTTGTAAAGCCCTGCCTACCCAGCATACACAAAACCCTGTCTGGGATGGTGCGAACACCGCCCTGGACAGGAAACCCTTTGTCCAAGCTCTCCTCGCTGGAAGGACTCCCAGCAGTAGGAGGTCAGACTCGTGTCTGTGGTGGCAGCATCCATTTTGTGGAGCTGAGGCTTCAGTTAACTTTAACCGGCGTTCACAGTTACGTACATGTCGTGTCCCTCTAGAAGGGTGGAATGCTAACCTCGTCGCCAGCATTGGTGAGGGCTCAGCATCCCGATTCGTATGACACCTTACTCGACATGTCTTGATAACGCGATACCGAGGTTACTAATATGGTACACGTTATCATGGAACAGCCATTGGATCTTGGCTCCGCAAGCTGCAACCGGGCTCGGCTCGTGCCAGAGCCCAATTCACACGATTCCACGCACTCTGCCTTCAGGATTGTCAAGGCCTGCCAGAGGAGTGACTGATAGGAACTCGGGTGTCCATTTTAGGGTTAGATATAGGGATACTATACCTAAAGCAACGGGCGAGTACGCCACGGTGCCCCAGCTGTCGCGCAGCCAGTTGTGTCAGATTTAGCTGGCCATCCAGGGGTGGCATAATACATGCTTCAGCCCCTGGTAGGCCCTGGGTACACCGATGCCCTGAGTTACAGGGTCTGATAAGGTGGCCCAGTTCCAATTGGGTAATGCACCTAAGGTACACACATCAATTTAGCGAGAGAACAGCTGGGCTGTGGGTCTGATTGGCAGGCCCACAGCCGGAGAAAGTTGTAAACCAGTGAAACAAAAGCAAAAAATCTGGGTGATCATAGGATTGCAGACCCTACTCTCCTAGATTCGGTGTTGTCAAGGAGCTGATTGATCTCCTCCAAGGTAAGGAGAGGGAAATTAGGAAAGCTAGCACAGGGTCCGTTCACCCGACAGCCAGCTGTGGGAAGGGCAGGGGAGGAAGGGGACCCCAGCTGTAGGTTGAGGGATTCAAGGGAGTTATAGATATCTGCAATTTTGGAATGGAAAAAAAATCGAAATTCTATCACAGAGCTCCTGGGTTTCCACTATGGGGTCCACAGCCTGAGGGGCGGAGAGGGAGTCTATAATCTGAAACAGGTCTCTGGGAGAGTTCAGGGAGGCAGTCAGATTAACAAAATGAGCCCTCTCTTCCTGAATTATTGCTAGCTTGTATTCTTTTAGGAGACGTTTGTGTTGTTCCTTCTCCATGAGATCAAGATGAGCCCGCCAGAGCCTCTCCTGTTTTTTGCATCCCTGCCTTAGCAACCTGAGCCTATCTGAAAAGCAGGGTGCTGAAGGGCTCTTTCTGGCAGAGTAGTGCTGTTTGGCAGCGGCCAAGATGTCCACTGCCCCCGAAATGGTGTTTGAAAATTCCAGAGCAGCAGAGTTAGTATCCCTCTTTGTGAAGGGCCTAAGTCTATTCTTAAATGGAGCGAGTGTCTCATTATTAATCTCCTTAAAATTCCTTCTAGGTTTCCATTTCCTAGGGTCCGAGAGGGAAGAGACAGTTTGATGGACTGTAAACTCCAGAGGAACGGCCAAATGATCTGACGAGGCAGGTGGGATTTGGGTGCCTGCCTTCAGTCTGGGATCATTAGAGAAAACTCCATCAAGCGTGTGGCCCGCTAAATGAGTGGGGCTATCCACGAATTGAGTCAGGCCGCATGAGTCCAGGGTTACCACTAGGGAAAGGGTGTCTCTGGAAGTCATATTTTCCAGATAGAAATTAAAATCACCTAAAAGGGTGATGTTGGATCTATCAATAAAAGATTCTAATACCTTCGTCAAGTCTTGACTAAAGGCAGATCTGGGACCTGGAGGCCTGTAAAATAGGAGGCCGGAGAAGAGAGACTGAGGGAGTAGAGTTAATGGAAAAGTACATGGCCTGAAATGAATTTGAGGGAATAGAGAGGCATTCGGCTCGACAGGTGGAGGAGCTTTTGTGCAGTATTCCAAGCCCTCCTCCTCTTCGCCCAATTCTGTCCATCCTAGTCAGAACATAGCCCTTAGGGATTGCGTCTACGAGATCAGGACCTGAGGATTCCGATGCCCAGGTTTCAGTAATAAGTACCCAGGAGGATTTCTTCGATGAGACAAAGTCTTTGAAGGCAATGTTATTTTTGATTAAAGATCTTGCATTAATAAGAAAGCCTTCTTCAATAACCTGGGGGGGACTTGGACACCCCAGTCCTCTGCTGCACCATCAAAGCATTCGTTGTTCTAGGGCGACTAAAATTGCATCTGCAACTAAGTGCACCTAAGAGCGCCTCAGGGCAGAAAGTGTGATGGCAGGGCTTTCTGAGGGGTTTTAGAGCCAATAGCGCTTGCGTTGAGTAGAGGGCACTTACTTGAGGATGGGTAGGGGAAGAGCCAGCATCCCTGGCCCCTGGCGCGAACTCAGTGCAGACGGGCGCAGATGGGCTTGACTTAGGCGTGACTTTGGCGCGCGTCCGCTAAGCCTGGAGGAGAACATGGAGCCTAAATAAGGTGGCGCCTGAATGCAGAGCAGCGCGTGACCCTCCGTGACCAATGAGGGCAGGGTCTCCAAATGTATGCCGGCTCCCTCCACAACAAATGAGAAAACCCGTAGTGGACCGGGGCGCTGGCAAGAATAGCGAGATGCGGTGGCGGTGAGCCTCTAGCAGGTAGGAGCCAGCAAGAGAATGTGCAAATGTAGCAGAATCAAATTTAAAATAAACAACAGTTTTAAAATAGCAACATCGTAATCATGTGGCAGAGTTGATTTTTAAAAGAAGCAGCAGCTTTTAAAGACGAGGCATTGTAATCATGCACTCAGCAAATTAAAGCAAACACTAAAAGATGTGCATGAACCACTGCCCTGGACGACTGAATATCAGAAGTCTTTTGAGCAATTGGAAACTGCACTTTGTTCGGCTCCAGTACTCTGTACCCCTGACTGTAGTAAGCAGTTTGTGCTCTACGTCCAGGAGATGGCCGGTTGCACGCTTTCTGTTTTAATACCAAAATTTGTAGACAAGCAACGGCCGTGTGCTTACTTCTCTGCTGTACTTGATCCAGTCGCAAAAGCTCTCCCGAGCTGTCTAAGAGCGGTGGTGGCTGTAGCCGTCATGATGAGACAATCGGCTGGACTCATGCTTGACACTGCTCTCACAGTCATGGTACCCCATGCTTTGGATACACTTTTGAATAAGAGCAAGACACAGCCCCTCACCAATGCACGTATGACGGGTTATGACGGGTTACTCTTTGCCAAGCATATTACTATGAAACAATGTGCCCTCTGAACCCAGCCACGTTACTACCCCTCCCTTGTGAAAATGATGAAAATAAGAAACTTGACTGTATCTTCCGGACGGAAGAAGAGACGAAAGGACGGGTAGACCTGACAAATTTTCCCTTGTCTGACCCCCATGGGGAACAATATGTTGATGGCTCTTGCTTTAAATTACCAGATGGCACTACCCATGCTGCATATGCTAATACTACACTGTGTACGGTAGTTGAGACATCACACGTTCCCTATCAGTCAGCCCAAGCTGCAGAGCTTGTTGCCCTAATACGAGCCTGCGAATTGTGTTAGGCACTGGTTGTTAATATTTATACCATATTTTCGGGCGACTTTAGGCAGAGAGAGGGTTTCTTACTTCCCATGGTGCAAAGATCTAGCACGGTCACCTTATATACAGGCTTTTGTCCGCTTTGACACTCCCTGAGAAATTGGCAATAGTGAAGTATAGCGCCCATAGGAAAGTTACTGATGATGTAGGTAAAGGAGATGATTTTTTCAGATCAAAAAGCTAAGGAAATAGCCCGGACTAGGATGAAAAGAATGTTCATAGCAGGTCCCACTAGGTGGGTGCCCAAGGCCACCATGTATGAGGATACACTTGAGAACATGAAAGAGATACAACGTGAGACCACAGGGGCGGAATTAGCAGTGTGGCAAGAAAGAACAGCACAATTGAATGATGAGGGAAGTGTTAATGACAAGTCAGGGATGTATGTTGCCAGATGCATATTTTCTTCCTGTAGTGACAATGGCCAATTACCCAGCCAATAACCGCGCTAATAGTATTTGCAAGCTGTTAGACCCTGAACGGCAGAATGATAATATTTCCAAAACTGCAGCAAATTTAGTGAAGTACGGCATGGTGTGCATAATGCACAATCCTGGAAAGGGTATCCTTACACCGCCTGGTAATTTTGCACCACCTACTTTCCCTTTTGCGGTTCTTCAGTTAGATTATATCGAATTGGACAGGGTCAATAATTTGAAGTATGTGTTAGTGGTTGCTTGTGCATTCAGTAAATGGGTTGAGGCTTACCCCACTAAAGACAATACAGCCATTGCGACTGCAAAGGTACTCCTGAAGGAATTCTTTCTTTCCTTGTTTTGGCTTGCCCCATTTGATCTGGAGTGATAACAAAAGTCACTTTAATGCCAATGTCATTCAGTAAATTTGTGATGCTTTGCACATAAAACAGAAGTTTTTATGCTTCAAACCACCCTCAATCAGAAAGTTTGGTTGAGAAGTACAATGGAACTCTCAAACTGAAATTGGCAAAGATTCAGGAGACAACAGGGTTACAGTGACCAGAAGCTTCACCATTGGCCCTTTTCTCTGCAAGAACAACAGCACATTCTAGAACAGGATTGTCACCGTACGAGGTCGTGTTTGACTGCCCAGCAAATGTCTGGGGCATCTTGCACCCTAGTAAGTTCTCAGATATTGAGTATCCATTGTTGACAGACATCTTTGCCAGTTAACTCAAAATTTGCGTTCTATTCACCAACAGGTCAGCAAGTCCCTTCCACCCACACCAGAGGGTCCCGGACACAATATTTGGCCTGGGGACTATATATTAGTGTAGAAGTTCCAGCGGAAGAAGAGCTGAACAGGTCCTCCTGGCTACTTGAACAGCCTTGGAAGTTGCTGATCGAAAGAACTGGCAGGATACAGTTACCCTTGCCCTTTGATCAGTGGGTGAGGTACGGCATCAGGGACACTGAGTGTGAGAAAGTACCTCAGTTTGTCCCCTTGAGTGACACAAAGTTAACGTGGACCCAAAGGGAGGCTGAGAACAAATAGGCGCTAAATGCAGCAGTCCCTCCAGAAATTCGAGCCATTAAGGAGCCGCTGTTTGTTGACCCCTCTGAGCCTTGAGTTACCAGGTATAATTTGCTCCCTCGGCTGACGAATAGTGCACCAAATGAGAAGTCACATTAGCCAGGAATGGACTGTGCAAGTTAGGGTGTACTTGCAATAGTACTAAAGATGTTAGTTCAGGGTGTCGTGAGACTGGTGCACTGTTCTGACCTTGGACAGGATAAACCAAATGTGTTCACTAGGAGGGAGTTACATTATCCTGATCGTCGTGGGATTCATCTCGAGCTTAGGTCTGAGCAAGCTCCACCGCCAGTGCTCAAGAGCACCAACGTTTGATGAACAGTAGGAGCCTGTACCAGTGAGGCTGAGACGAACACTGGGAACATTTACCTTTATTATCATTTTCGTTGCATTCCTCTTCTTGCCTAATCATGCATCCTTTTGGTCGGCCTGTGGCTGAGGAGGAACAGTCATTTGCACCACTGCGTTTCATGAAGGGTTGGTCGAAAAAGAGTAAAATAGTTTACATGTTAATTGTTGTGATTACAGTAGCAACAATGCTTGGAATATCCTGATTTCTAGGGGAGAAGTATCCTGTACAATCCTCGATTGGTACAACACCCTTCCCCGGAGCATGTTTTCGTTACTTTGGCCACTCACAAAAAAGAGCATAGAAAGTCTTACACAGACAATGTATTTATACAAATGTTGCATCAAGCCCATAATGTGTCCAATACAACTAATTGCTGGGTTTGGTCCCCTCAGTTACTCATAAGAGCGACAATTTGGTGTCCATTGTCATATATTGGTAGCTGTGAAGGTTGGTTTGAATTGTTTATTTTGGTGCACTACCATTGCCAACTCTCTACCCTAGTTATGACACATGCTGATTTTCATTCAGTGGTAGAGTATATATGTTCTTCATCACAGGTTTACTCCCATAAGACTGGCAGGACAAGGGACCTTCGATACATTGTCCCCAAAATCCTGTATGAGCACATACGAAAAAGTGAAGAGTGAAAAAATGGCTTCGAATGGAAATGGCCTCTTTCCAAAGGTTCGACACCTCTGAGTATTTTCAATCTTTCCAAGCTTGCAATATTACTAAGGACAAACCGATGCCTGTGTCCATGGCCAACACAACAGCTAGTTTCTCTGTCCAGGGGACTGGGAAGTTAAAACTGGGGGAGAGTACATGCAATTTCACCTACAGACTGAGAACAATTAATAGTCTGCCCTTGGTCCTACCCCATATTGTCTATTTTGTCTGTGGAGCCCAAGCTCATGTCTGGCTTCTAATGGGAGTGTCAGGCAGATGGTATCTCTCTTTCCTCCTTCCCTTGTGTATGTTGCTCCATCCAATTGTAATAAAGATCATCAGCTGCAGCGTAGGAGTACATACTTTCCCCAAGTCAGAAGGGTTGTTGACATAAAGGATATAGATCAGACAGATACCACCGCACAACAGTTTGGGGATGCCATAAAGGGTCTCGTCCCTTTTTGGGGCCTCATGGCTATTAGTCTTCAACTTTGTCGGCTAACAAGAGTTGTGGAGGGGGTTATTAATACAACTGCTGGAATACTGACAAACATCACTGCTGAGCTTCAGGCTATGAGATTAGTCACTTTTCAGAACCGGAAGTTGTTGGATGTCATACTCACAGATATGGGTAGGGCTTGTTGCATCATTGGCAGCAGCAGTTGTGCTTACATACCTGATCACGCTCCCAACATTTATGCAACTATACAAAAATAGCACAGGCTTTCATCTGACATTCATCAAGAGACAGGTACTTGAACCCTATTGGGGTGGCTCTGGAATATGTTAACACCATGGGGTTGGAAGATCTTCATCTTTTGGATCATGGTTGCTAGTATTATTTTTACGTATTGCCTCTGTATGCACTGTCTCCCAGCTTGTTGCACCTATTGTGTCACTGCTCTCACCCCTAGACAGAAAATATCAGTTCATGATACTAGTGCTGCGATTATGCTGCAGAAAGACATTGAAGACATGATGCAGCTTGACAAGGGTGTCTTTGAATACTGATTATGTGAGCACCAGTCCATAGTGATGTTTCTTATCCTAGCAACATGGTATACGTTTCTTCATAGTAACATAACATTGTTTGCTTCTGCTTAAAGGAGGGTCTGTTAGAAAAAAAATCTTAGCTGAGCTGTTTATATATTGTTTTGCATAAGTTAGCATTCGCTGCACAATTTTTATGTTTTGCCGCCATGTTGACTCATGATTGAAACTAATCTCTCTCTGTCTGTGCTAGAAACAGCTTCGGTAGTTTTCATTTCCTCCAAGGTTGGGCCTTGCTGCACTGATGAATACACTGTTCTTATTGAAGCATTCTCTTCCCACTAGAGAGAGGCCTGCTCCCACTAGTCCTTTGATGGGCGCTGGCAAAACAACCTTGGAATAGAGATAGTGTGTGCCTGGTCTCAGGACCGAAACTTATCCTTCTGTACCTCCTTTGTGTAGCCACCTCCATCTGGAAATTTCCAGTCTGGGCGTGTCTTTATTGGTTCTGAATCGTACATTATGTATCACATGTTTTCTGATGTCAGTCCCTCTGCAGCAATCCTTAGAGACTGGGCAGACTGGGCTCTGCTCAAGTGTACCTGATTAAATATACTTGGGTTGTATTCTCTGCTGTCTGACTGACCCTGCATTTGTATGGATGGTTGAGAGGTAGCCGTGAGTGGCCCGGGTGACCCTAATTGGGTCACTTCCTTCATGGTCACGATGAATCAATGTTTGTGTAAATAATTTGAGAAAGGTATATGGTTGTTTATGTAGACTTTCTAAAAGTGGCATTTCCAAATTTGTAAACTAAATGCAACGCTACCATTAAAGAAGATTATACATTGCAATCCATTTGAGTTGAAACATGATATTTCAACCTGCTCCAAATCAAAGGTTAGCACTTATTAAATGTAATAAGGTAACCCAATGTTATCTAATGGGAGAGAGGCAGGCTTTACCATAGTAGTAAATTAATTTAGGAGTTTTTCACTACCAGGACACATAAAACTTAACACATGTCCTACTTATTAAACAAAAATGCATCTTTCCCTAAGGGACATAAGGTTTAGGCCTAGAAAAAAATTCATTTTGCTAGGTCAAAATGGCAGTTTAAAACTGCACTTCAGGCTGAAATTGCAAGCCTGACGCCTGTTTTAATGAGCTACTTTAGTGGGTGAGACAATAGGCACTGCAGGCTCACTTATAGCATTACATTTACAGGCTATGGGCAAATGTAGTTTCACCTTACTAGGTTCCACAAGTAAATTAAATGTGCCAATCAGGTATAGACCAATGGTACCATGTTTTATGGTGAGAACACAAACAGTTTAGTGCTAGTTAGCAGCGATAAGGTGCACAAAGTTCTAACCGCTATAAAAAACAAATTCAGTAAACATGTGGGATGAAGGCAAAATGTTTAGAGTGACACTACAGAGAGAGCCAGGTCCAACATGACCCCCTCCAGCCACAAGCTAGGGTAGAATATTCACTACCTTGATGACCTTCTATGCTCGTGCAATAGACCGTTGACAATGGCCCTCTTCTGCAGTGGCACTTGTCAATTCTACAGCCCTAGGAACTATTTGAATCCCTCTGTCAACAATTTCCTGGGCCACCAGACTGCCATGAGGAACCTTTCTACTCACCTGTGAATCCCATCTGAGTAGTTCCTAACTTTAATTTACTCAAGGATGCATCCCAGTAGGCAGGCAGTACCATGATGGCAAACAAAGAGATCTGGCCCATGTCGCCAATTAGTTCAGACGTCTGTCCCCAACCCAAGGAAATCTCTGCCCATAAGGACAATAACCAGCAGAGTCCATTGACAGCTGTCAGTGTGAAGAACCAGGCCTAGAACCATCCACTACCAGGTGGTGGCTCAAGTTGCTGTGATTCTGAGAAATCATAGATCTATGCTTGGGGCCATAAAACCTTAGTTGGCAGGGACTGAGTTATCCTACCACCTTAGTACCAATGAGGCTGGGACTGAGTAGCTATAATGTCTCATTTGTCCTCCTACTCACTCACAGATGAACAAGTGATTAGACACCACAGAACACAACCCTCCCAGGAATTGCGGTGATAGAACACACCCTTTGGCTCTCATGCATATTTGTCCACAATAAGATCTAACAGAGACACTAGAAACGTTTTAAACATTTATTCTAACTATCGTGCTCTAGTATGCAGTGTACATGCCACAATGAGTAAGAAAATGCCTAACACAATTACGGTCAAGTAATCCATAAATCATAAAAGGAGCTGTCATCCTATAAGACAGGGTAAATTAACCCCGACCCCTTCTATAGAAGCAAAGTGATTGTATATCAAAAGAGCCTTGGGTGTTTGCAGCAGACCCTGTACTTTAGCATGCACAGAGAAAGGTTCTACATCTCAAGTGTAGTCGCGATCTGGTCTGTGTATTTGCCTGTCTGTGCATACCTATATGACAAAGAGTATGTGTTCCCAAACAACAGCTGCATGTGTGTGCTTTGTCTATGTGCTAGAGCCTTACCAAAACAGAATACCAAGGGACATTGTTGGTTCACCTTGTCTAAGGTGTTCAGACTAAATCCCAGGAAAACACAGAACACAAAATAACAGTAAGTTCTGTGTGAAAGTACAGAGCGGCACAGAGCAAAATACATGTGTATTGTAATGTGTGCATTGCAAAATAAGGACTGCAGCATGCTCATGGTAACATAGGGAAAACAGAAATGGGCCTGCACAGGACATTTAACACCCTCCCTTGGTCAAGGAGTACCACCAAGATGATGACAACATTTAGGTAGTAAGCAGAACCAAAGTGTTCAAACTACAGTTTAGCCATCATTAGGTAGAGGAATTACATTAAAAAAATAATAGTTATTGTGAAAGCATAGTAGTAAATTACAAAGTGTTGTGGTGACCCAAAATGTGGGATGCCAACTGATGAATCAGAAGTTCCAGTACCAGATCCGAACCTTTTGAGGTACAGATATTAGCCATCCAATTGAACAAGACAATTGAACAAACATGCTCCTCAGTACTAGTTGTTGACAAAAGCATCCTGGGGCAACCTGCGCTGATTTGAATGAAACTGTATCCAGAAGGCACTGTTCAGGTGAACAGGGCTCAGTGCCCGCCAATGGCCATAACAGCAGGTTATGATCAAGTCGCATTCCCATGGAACAGTCCTGGTAATGGGCAACTAAGGGACTCATCAATAGTTTAAAATCAAGGGCAGCTTGTTTTGGCGTAGCCGGGCAGACGTTCAGAGCCCTTTGAAAGGGGCACAGGATGCAATTAAACACAAATTGCACACAGGTGAAGTAAGCATAGCGGGATGCTAAACAAAACTTGGCATCCAGAGCCCCTACTTCAAAGGGCTGTAGCATACGTTCACGGTACAGCTGCAGTGATGCCTGCTCGGGTTGGACCATAAAGGGAACTGCCATTGTGTAATAGCAGGAGCAGCACTACATAACGAAAAATCAGACGAGCAGCAGCGGGGCACCCACCAAAAACACTGGAACAAAACTGAATGTATATTAGCTGGTATTACTCTAGAAATAGTTTGAAAGGAGGTAACCAGGCCGGAGCCCACAAGTTTAAAAAAGTGGGCCAGACCAGTGATATCAGACACATTAAATATTTGATGAATCAATTCACCAAAATGTAGGGGGAGATTTGTATTTAACAATGACTGTATTTCACTGTATCTTCTTGCCACCTGGAATTTAAAGATTTCGCGAGCTGAAGTGAGAGCCACCTCTTGTTGAAAAAAAGAATGCTTTGATTCTACTTAGTTTATTGAAATCTGTTTTCAAAGTTGGAATGGAAGGCTAGATTGAACTATCAATACTCCTGTGCAGGGAGGTGGAAACAAAACGTTATTGCAGCAAGTGACTAACTGGGAAGCGGACACCACATACGGGATCCCTGCCTGTAAACTGCAACAGTCCTGATTATTAAGGACAAGATAGCTGCCATTTGAAAGCAAAGTAAGAGTTGGAATAATAGCTGGAACAGGAATTCCTTTCAAATTACAAGCCAAATTAGGGGCAGACACATTACATGCACCATAAATCTTTGCGTCTTGACAAACAAGAAAATGACAGTCAATGGAGTCACATTCTACCTCAGCAAGAATACCTTCTCTCTCAGCTCATTGATAATGAAATGTCAATGGTAGAGACCATAATTCATGTATATGACTGCTCACAAGAGGTTTGTAATTACCTACCGGGAAGCGTTTCATGCAAGCAGTGAACTGAAAAGTAGAGATAGGAAATTAAATAACTCCATGTATTAACCAGACTGCAGACAGTGTTTCTGATATTGTAAAGGGAAGCTGTTCAAGTTTCTCTATGTGTAACATAGTATAACTAGCATCTTTCTTATCCAGTGATGGCAGTTTACTTGTCAAACTAAAAGGTAAGAACAAAGCAGTGGAATTGAGGTATTGCCAAGGGACGTGCCCATTCTTAAGTGTTTGATGGGTCCAACTAAATTGCATTATGGATCTAAGTTGGGTCCGACCATGATATAATGTAGATACATCACTTTGAACAATATCAATGACAAATGATACAATATTATCGAACTATAAATACGAGATGACAAGGTATTAATAATGTTGGCTACCAAAGCAAGGACTCAAACTGTCTTGATCAATTTGGCATAAACGTACTGCAGTCTCCATTTGCGATAATTTCCAAATTTCGTTATAAGCAGCATAAGCAAATCATTTAGAATTGGAAGATTGTGGGCCCAAAAGAAAATCAGACAAATTCATGTCTTCAGATAAGAGGGAAAGATGTTGTTCCACTGAAGACAATGTGGCATATTCTAACCATTGTTGGCTTAATTTATCTACTGAGTAAGTAGTAACAGTTCTATATTACGTGGATTGGGAATATCGAGGATCATGTTTATTCAAATTAAAACCATTGGTGGCGTTAAAAAAATTAGCATGACAGACTACCCACCCGGGGCCATGACTGAAGAATTAAAGGTACCATTTTGTATAATGCCATTTAATTGATCTTCAGCATAATTTGTGTGAGAATGGCAATTATCAAACAGGGCGAGGGATGGAATAGTTGGAGTATTCAATTCTTTAATTTTAGCTAGTCCCATACAAGTAGATTGTTGGACCATATCATTAGGAAAAATTAATTGTGGAGGTATGAAACATGCCTGAAATAAAGATTATGTATCTTTGATTTGCTAGGTCCTTGTGCCCCAAATTGATTTTAAATTGATACTGTCCTTCCAATAATCATACCTGTTTTTTTTCCTCCAGCGTGATTTATTCAGGCAAAGTCACTCAACACATTTCCGAGCGTCCGCTCCTTGCTCACAAGTGTTGTGCATTGCAAAACATACATTTTTAAAGTAAATCCTGTGACATTTTGATCATAAAAAGTGAAAACCGACTTGATTATGCCCTTGAAGCAAACATAATGTAAATGATGAGCTTCAATAATATGCCAAACATAGTAATAAGTGATGGTAATTACACCACAACCCACAATCAACTTCATGTTGTATTTTAAGTAAGCATGTATTTCTTCAAGGGAGTAAGAACCAACTTAAAATAGAATGATTTTGTGTCTGATGCATTATAACTAGTGAAATGTGTGTACTTCATTTGTTGTGTTTTTGAGCTACCCTGAGATGGAATTGGGCAATTCTTCTATTGAGGATAATTATATCAGGGACGCTGTCCAATAGTCCTATGTAAAAAAGTATCTCTATAAACAAATCGGCATAGTTAGCAGAATTCAAATACAAATACTCAGAGCCAAAGACAGTGTAATATTGTAGTTCAGAAAACATCAAATTCACTGTATCAACATCCCAATAATCTCAATGCAGTCCAGGTATGATTACATCACTCATGGAAACCCAGAACACATATGGTAATTGCAGGGTCTCAGTAGGACAAATACATCATATTTTTTTTTCATTTTATGTGAAGAGGAATGTGGAGCCAACACCCCATCAACGTCTTCTACAGCAGAACGTTCTGAGAGGTAATGGCCGTTGATCAAAAGGAAAAGAATAGTCACAAACCAAATCCACATGAACAAAATCACCATGGAAAATAAAATCCAGATATATCCAATGTGGAACCAGATAAGTCCTTTTTAAACAGGAGATGAAAACACAAATTTGTGCTGGCGGCGAAGACAAAACAGAAGACAAAGAAGAACTGTCTGAAGAAAAATTATCTTGATCGATATAATAACCAGAGAAACTCCTGCAGCTGGGGAGAATTCACAAGGATGGTGCTCACAAGCTGTAAAGCTACATTCTGTGTAGGAATACCTTGCAGCATACTATTTAAGATTGACCATATGGTGTAACTTAGCATGTTCAAAGAGGGACCAAATTCTTTTCTAAATGCGATCTTCTCTAAAACTAAATCACCAACTTTGGGGAGCCAGCCGGTAACTGGAATCTGACCAGCCACATTGGATTGAACAGAAGATGCAATTGACTTTTGGCCAGAATGTCATGACTTTTCTGTAGATCCTGCAAGACAGCCCAGTGGTTATATACGTCGAAGGTAGCAGCTGCTGCCAAAATGTCTAGAGTGTCAAGGTCTGGAAGATACATCTTGATGCCAAAGAGCATTTCGTACAGGGTCCACCCACCCAGCGATATTTTAGGGAGAATTTTAAGGACTCGCTGAACCCCCATAAAGATGCATTAACCAAGCACGCCCACACCTAATGCTTTCGCTGTTGATGACCGCTTTAAGTCACGGTTCTAACAGCTCCACCACAGAGTTACCCTCGGCCCTATATGGAGATGAAAAATGCACCTGCACTCCCATTGGCGTGATTGAATCATTGTACGCCTTAGAAATGAAAGCTGGACCTTGGTCCAACTGGAAAGCACTACAGCCATATGTTCCAACAAAGACTTACACATCCTTAAAACCAGTTTGAGTGTCAGCCGAGTGCTGTGGCCAGATCCAGAGGAATCTAGAGTAAGAATCGACTGCAACCACAATCTATTTGAATGCATTGTCTGAAACAAGGGGACCACAATGATCAAGATAAACACAGCCAAACAGGTAATTCGAAATATAAAGGTGTGTCTGAGGTGGATGGGAAACAGTAGAACATTTAATTTGTTGACAAACGTCACAACATAAGACATAACTGGGTGTGTTAGTGTAGACCACACCACCACGTTGCTGTAAGATAGAAACAGTGGCCGAAACCCCGACACGTAGGGGGGCGTGGCTTGGGCGCCGATGGCGATGGTTGCCTGAGAGCTCGGCTCCGGGACTAAGCCCGAGATTATCCTGAACATCGGAGGCTGAGGGGCGCCCCAGACCCCTCATTCGGTTGAGCGAGGCGACGACACCCTGCCGGGGGCCTTGGTGGAGTTTGGACGGGGGTGGCTACGAAGAACCGCCGAAGTTTGCGGAGTTGCGGAGTGCGACCCAACATGGCGCCCGGACTCCTTTGTCCCCTTGATCGAAACTACGAAGTTGAAGAGGTCTCGCGGGTGTCGACTGGCACCCGGCTTCACCATCCTCGCTTGTTTTAGACATTGGACATTGGCAGGCTCGGACCTTCTGCAACGGGTTCATACTCGATTGGACGACCGGGCGGGTGCCCACGCACTAGAGGGCACCGGGTGCGGGTGCCCTCTGATCCAGGCGGTGGTCTGCATCGCGACTCCGCAACTAGCTACGATTTCCTGGCCAGTCCAACTACATGGGAGGCGCGACACTCTGGCGCCACAGATCAACCGAGGGAGTTGGTGGCCCTCACCCCGGAGCTATAGTGGGTGAACGGGCCTGCCCGACCCGGCGACGGTTGTCTCCGCCCCCTCATCGGTGCCCTCGGACGCCGTGGCGGTGGCGTGAGCCGAAGCGGCGGAGTCTCCACAGGCTCTGGAGAAGGAGATCGCCCATACCCGACGTGAGAACGAACTCCCGAGAAGGTCGTGCTGGACACCTGTACACGAAGACGCCTACTCCGGGACCCTTACGGAGAGTCCCTGGCAGCATGGGGAAACCTAAAGGAGCCAAGGGTTCCAACCAGACCACCTCGGACTCTGAAGCCCAGGACAAGGAAGAGCATGGAGACCCAAAAAGACCTGGTGGCGCACCACTGCAGCAACAATTTGACCGTGTACTGGAGGCGATAGAGGCAACTCGGTCGGCCCTCCAACAGGACATTGCTCAGGTGGCGACGGGCCTGGGCCTCCTTAGGGCAGACCATGGTAAACTCTCAGACCGGGTCAAGGAGGTGGAGGGCACAGTGAAAACTTTAGAACCGGCGCAGAGAACCCTGGCTGCGACGATAAAGGATGCCTTATCCCGAATTGAGACCCTCGAACGGAGGGCGGAGGATGCGGAAGGCCGCAACAGGAGGAATAACATTCGAGTGGTGGGCCTGCCGGAAAAAATCGAGGATGGCGATATGGTGCGATACTTGGAGACCTGGCTCCGAGACACGGTGGTCCCGGAGGGTCTGTCCTCCTTTTACACTCTAGAACGGGCCCACAGAGTCCCAGCACGGCCCCCACAGCAGGGACGTACCCCAAGGCCGGTGGTGGCGCGGTTGCTACATTTTCGGGACAGAGACCTGATCCTAAATGCCGCCAGGCACAATGGCCCGTTCCACGTTGCGAACAGTCAGGTGAACATCTTCCCTGACTACACCTACGAGACGCAGCGCAAGCGGTTCTCCTTCCTGGCGGTTAAGCGTGAACTCAGGAGTGAGGGCATCCAATATTCACTCCTATTTCCCGCAAGGCTCCGCGTCATTGTCGACGACAAAACCCAGTTCTTCGACACCCCAGAGGAGGTCTGTGACTGGCTCGAACTGTATCGGACAGGGAAAGATGGTTTTGGCGCCTCGACCCATCAGGCGGATGAGCCGGAACGAAGGAGGCGATCCAAGAGGGTCAGGAATCGCTGCGGCCGCACGGGAGGGCCCTCGACTGCGGAGACATCATCGGAGCGGAGGGGAGTGTTGGAAGTTCTGTCGGAACTGTCGGGAGCAAGAGGCGAAGTCATCGAGGAGGAGGAAGAAAACCCGGGTGCTCAGGGGGCACCATCGGACTCGGAGGATTCAGTGGCAGACAGTACCCATACACCGGTGATCACACCGAAATCGGTGGAGGACCTTCTGGACGGACAAGGGTAACGGGGTATGCTGCCTTGTTTTGGGTGGGGGCCCGGCAGGGGGGAGGCGGTTGCCGTTCTTTCTTGCTGACAACGAAGGAGAGAGGGTTGGGGGGCTCCTGCTCTTGCCCTGGAAGGTTTTGACACCGGGGGGGGCTTGCTATAGTCCTGGTAGCCTGGGCGACGAGGGCCCACTGCCTCCGCCCAGCCCGCACCTGGCCCATAAGGCCTTCCTACGGTGGCGACCGTAGGACTAGTGGGGGTTTTGGGGTTGATATACATCGAGGTTTGGATGGGATCTAGATGGTGCAGTTTGGGTCCTGTTCTGGGGTGGTTGGGGGGGGGTCTTGTTGGTTTTTGGGTGGTTTGGTTCTGGTTGGGGAAAATGGCCGCCATCAGCGCTGGGAGGATTGATGCTTTTTCTTTGTGGGGACCCGAACGGGGAGACTGTGCAAGAACACTCTGGGACAATGGCTGATGTTGCTAACTTGAAATGTGTTACTTGGAACGTGAGGGGGCTTCACACTATGTCCAGGCGTCACAAGGTCCATGCTTATTTAGTGCGTAGGGGAGTGCAAATGGCGCTGCTGCAGGAAACGCATCTGAACAAGGCGGAAGGGGCGGCGCTTCAGCGTAGGTGGCGAGGGCAGGTCTTTTCCACGGCGTACTCTGCTTATGCCAGGGGGGCGCTAATATGGATTAGGGCAGGAGTCCCCTTCCAGGTCACGAGGACAGTGTTGGACCCAGAGGGGCGTTTCGTGGCCATCTCAGGCACTCTAGGAGGGAGGGACCTGAACGTTTGCTGTGTGTATGCTCCTAATGTAGACCAGACTGCCTTCCTTTCCAGGTTATCGGGCTCGCTGGCCCACTTTTTCGCCGGGCCCCTCCTGCTGGGGGGAGACTTTAACTCCGTAGTGGATGTGGACATAGACCGCTCGCATCCCCCGCTCCCCGATTCCCCGGTCCGGCGGACGGCTAAGGGTCGTCAAGATTGGCAGACCCGCTGGGGTTTGACGGACATTTGGAGGGCGCATCACCCCGCGTCTAGAGATTATTCATACTTCTCGAGCCTTCATGAGCTGCATGTCAGGCTAGATGGCTTTCTTGGTTCGTCCGAACTAGTTTCGGCAGCGGTCCAATCAGAGTATTTATCGCGGACCATCTCGGACCATAACCCCCTCCTGCTGGACATTCGCTGGTTCCCCGGGACGCCGGCAGTACCCACCTGGAAGATGCGCCCTGAGATCCTCGAGGACAGTGTCTTCAAGGCGGACCTAGGGGAGAGAATCACGGATTATTTTGCATCCAACGGCGGCTCCGCGAGTACTAGGGCGTTCGAATGGGACACTTTTAAGGTGGTGGTGAGGGGCTACTGTATCTCTAAGAAGGTGGGCATGCGGCGTGTTATCCTGGCTGATTTGGACGCAGCGGACCGGGCACTCCGCGAGCTCGAAGTTAGCCGCCCCGGACACCCGGAATTGCAAACACAAACGGTAGAGGCGAGGGAGAAGGTAGCGGTGGAGGTCGAACGGCTCCGCTGTTTCGATTATAAGGCCTATACGGTCCGGTCTATTGCGGAGGGAGACAGGTCGAGTGCGTTGCTGGCGTGGTTGGCCAACCCTACGCGCCAGTCCCAAACGACGACAAATATGCGTAGGGCAGATGGGACCGAGGTGTGCACCCAACCGGAGATTCTTAGTTGCTTCCGGCATTACTACGAAAGTTTATACCGCAGTCGCTCCGCACGTGACCCAGACCGGCTTGATAACTATCTTAGCCCACTGGAACTCCGCACAGTAGGACAGGAAGTGGCGGAAACCCTGGGTTCTGATATCGACTTGGGGGAGATCCGCGGGGCCATCAAACGGATGGCGAGGAACAAGACCCCGGGCCTAGATGGCCTTCCGGTGGAGTTCTATGCAGCTTACGCTGACCTCTTGGCCCCTCGATTACTGGTGGTCTACAGGGAGGCGAAGAGGTTGGGTCGTCTCCCTGGCTCGATGTGTGAGGCGTTGGTGGTTCCTCTCCTCAAACCAGGCCGAGACTCATCTGACCCGGGGTCCTACCGTCCCCTTTCAATGTTGACGGTGGACTACAAAATATTGAGCAGCATCTTGGCCTCGAGGCTGCTGGGACATATGAGTTCCCTAGTGCATGAGGACCAAGCCGGTTTCATCCCACGGCGGAATACGACTATGAACATCCGAAGGTTGTTCCGCTTGCTTGGGGAACCATTCGTGGATGCCCCGTCCCCGGTAGTCTTGTCGGTGGACCTGGAGAAGGCTTTTGATAGCCTAGAGTGGGACTACCTATGCACGGTATTACGGAAATTCGGCCTCGGGGAGGGATTTGTCAAATGGACTGCAGTCCTCTACGCTTCCGCTTCGGCCAGGGTTAGATCGGGCCCTTTGATTTCATCGCAATATCCGGTGGAGCGTGGCACGCGGCAGGGGTGCTCCTTATCCCCGCTTCTTTTTGCACTGGCGGTGGAGCCGCTGGCGATGCATCTTCGCTCGGGAGCCCACTATACGGGCTTATGGACGGCGGCGGGCCCACATTATGTCTCGCTCTATGCGGACGACCTGTTGCTCTTCCTGGAGGATCCGGTCGACGCTTTGCGGGGAGCGGAATTAGCGTTAACGGAGTTCGGAGCGGTCTCAGGCCTCCGAGTGAATTGGTCTAAGACCTGCCTCTTCCCGATGCGTAGGGGTACCTCCACTCCTGCGCTAAGTAAGGAGATCAGATGGGAGCCCGACTGCTTTAAATACCTTGGGGTATTTGTGTACCACGACCAACCCGACCTCCTGGATGGGAACATTGCCCGTTGCGTTCGAGCACTCCGAGGTTGCATGGACTTTTGGGCCACGCTGCCGCTCTCAGTGGCGGGACGCATCGCCCTACTCAAAATGGTGGCGCTCCCCCGACTATTGTATTACTTCCGAACTTTGCCGATCTGGGTCCCACCGGCCACGTTTCGTCGCCTGCGTTCTATGGTGGTCGGGTTCCTCTGGGGAACGGGCCGGCGGCGGGTGGCCCTCAATACCCTGATGAGGCCGAAGGACGAGGGGGGGCTCGCTGTGCCGGACTTCGAGAAGTACTATCTGGCGGCGCAGCTCCAGACCTACACCCAGGAGATAGCCAGGGAATTCAGAGGCCCGGAAGACGGTAGAGGGACGGGTATGGCCAGGCACGTCCTCTCCTTTATCGCGCTGCGACAACGCTTGGTCCTACAGGACTTGTCGATGGAGGAGCGGACTATCCGACTATGTTGGAATCGGGCTCACAACAGAGGCCACCTACGGACGGCATATGCGCCTGAAATACCGTTGGGGATGCTGACGGCCCTCCCCCATGGAGGGGATTGGTCACGATTGGCGGACTGGGAGGATTCCGGTTTACAGCTCGTCGGGGACCTGTACGAGGACGGAGCGCTCCTGTCCTTTCAGGATCTCATTGACCGCTTTGGGATTCCCCGGGGCGACTTTCTGCTGCACTCGGCCATTGTGCGAGCGATCCAGGCGCACTGGCAGAACGGGCTAGAGGAACCTCAATTGTCTCAGGTGTGCCAGTACGTAATGATGTCGGCGGGCACGGTGAAGGCGGTCACTTGCCTCTATGGCAGGCTGATTACCGAGGGGTTGGTTCCTCTCACCACACTGAAGTCCCGCTGGGAAGAAGACATTGGTAGGGAGATCCCGGAGACGACCTGGTCCCAGTTGGTGAGGCGCGCCTGGAAGGGTACACGTAGCGCCCGTTTCCAACTGGTCCACTATTATGTCCTCCATAGAGCGTACCTGACCCCGGTAAAGATCAGGCGTTATTTTGCCACGGCTTCAGCGGAATGCCCTAGGTGCCCGGCTCAGGAGGCGGACCTCCTACACATGCTATGGGCCTGTCCAGGACTGACGTCCTACTGGCAGGAGGTGGCGACGACTTTGGAGGAGGTGACAGGGAGGCACTTATCATTCGATGTGGCGGTAGGGCTCTTGCACTGGTTCCCCCATACCCCCCGGAATAAAATCTCCAGTAAATTTATTGACCTGGGGCTCCTACTTGCTAAGCGAGAGGTGACCAGGAACTGGAAGGCACGAGCTGGTCCTGCAGGCAGCAGATGGCACAGTGAGCTTTTGAAATGGGCGGCGGGTGAGAGCGCGCTAAGATATCAGCTGGCTTGGAGGCAGGGTAATGAGAAGGCGCAGGAGGCCGCGTTAGAGTGGGAAACGCTGGTGCAGGCCCTCAGGGATTATTGTACCCCTAGCGACTCCGAAAGTGAAGAAGTAACTCGCCCCGAGTCCCGTTAAACATTAGCATTGACAGCACTATTACCTTCCCCGTGGGTCAAGCAGTGGATCCTAGGTTGATGAGCTCCCTGGCGCTGATGGTGGGGGGGGGGGGGGGGCGGGGGGGTTTCACAGTTACTGGGAATTTCGAGGGGGGGGTTTATTTTAGGGGTTTTGGGTTTGTTTAGAAAAGCAGATGACGGACAGTGTGTTATCCGGACCAGCTCCAGCATCCTACTGACCCCAACTGTATTTGCCGCCCAACCCCAGGGATATGGGCTGATTAGCTGTATACAAACGTTATGGAAGGGGGTCGGTGGGCTTTATTTTGTATATGTTGTTCATAATACAATGCTGGTCGCTACTGTATTGTTTTACTGATTCCTGCAATAAAAATATATTTAAAAAAAAAAAAAAAAAAAAAAGAAACCCCGACACGTACAGAAGCTATGCCTTCACGAGCAGCTATTATTAAAGAATGTCTGCTGGGGGGCGTGGCTTGGGCGCCGATGGCGATGGTCGCCTGAGAGCTCGGCTCCGGGACTAAGCCCGGGATTATCCTGAAAATCGGAGGCTGCGGGGCACCTCAGACCCCGCATTCTGCTGAGCGTGCCGACGGCAACCTGCCGGGGCCCCTGGTGGAGCTTGGACGAGGGTTGCTCCGGAGTAATACCAAAGTTTGCGGAGTTGCGGAGTGCGACTCAACATGGCGCCCGGACTCCTTTGTCCCCCTGGTCGGAACTACTGAGTTGAAGAGGTGCCGCGGGTGTCGACTGGCGCCCGGCTTCGCCATCCCCGGCGGTTCTGGACATTGGGCATTTACTGGATTGGACCTTTTGCAAAGGATTTGCACTCGGTTGGACGGCCGGACGGGTGCCCACGCAGTGGAGGGCACCGAGAGCGGACGCCCTGTGATCCAAGCGGTGGCCCGCCTCGCGACTCCGCAACTAGCTACGTCTTCCTGGCCAGTCCACCTACATGGGAGGCGCGACACTCTGGCGCCACAGATCATCCGAGGGAGTTGGTGGCCCTCACCCCGGGGCTACAGTGGGTGAACGGGTCTGCCCGACTCGGCGACGGCTGTCTCCGCCCCCTCATCGGTGCCCTCGGACACCGTGGCGGTGGCGTGAGCCGAAGCGGCGGAGTCTCCACAGGCTCTGGAGAAGGAGGTCGCCCTTACCCGAATTGAGGACAAGCACCCGGGAAGCTCGTGGTCAACACCTGTACACGGAGACGCCTACTCCGAGACCCTCACGGAGTGCCCCTGGAAGCATGGGGAAACCTAGAGGTGCCAAGGGATCCACCCAGACCACCTCGGACTCTGAAGCCCAGGACAAAGAGGAGCATGGGGACCCAAAAAGTTCTGGTAGCGCGCCGATGCAGCAACAGTTCGACCGTGTCCTAGGGGCGATAGAGGCTACGAGATCAGCCCTCCAACAGGACATTGCTCAGGTGGCGACGAGCCTGGGCCTCCTCAGGGCGGACCATGGCAAACTTTCAGACCGGGTCAAGGAGGTGGAGGGCACGGTGAAAACTTTGGAGCCGGCGCAGCGAACCTTGGCTGCGACGATGAAGGACGCCTTATCCCGAATTGAGACCCTGGAACGGAGGGCGGAGGATGCGGAAGGCCGCAACAGGAGGAACAACATCCAAGTGGTGGGCCTGCCGGAAAAGATCGAGGATGGCGACATGGTGCGATACTTGGAGACCTGGCTCCGAGACACGGTGGCCCCGGAGGGTCTGTCCTCCTTCTACACTCTGGAACGGGCCCACAGAGTCCCAGCATGGCCCCCACAGCAGGGACGTACCCCGAGGCCGGTGGTGGCGCGGTTGCTGCATTTTCGGGACAGGGACTTAATCCTCAATGCCGCCAGGCACAATGGCCCGTTCCAAGTAGCGAACAGTCAGGTGAACATCTTCCCTGATTACACCTACGAGACGCAGCGCAAGCGGTTCTCCTTCCTAGCGGTTAAGCGCGAGCTCAGGAGCGAGGGCATTCAGTATTCACTCCTATATCCTGCAAGGCTCCGCGTTATTGTCGATGACAAAACCCAGTTTTTCGACACCCCGGAGGATGTCTGTGACTGGCTCGAACTATACCGGACAGGGAAAGATGGTTTTGGCTCCTCGTCCCAACAGGCAGATGAGCCGGACCAAAGGAGGCGATCCAAGAGGGTCAGGAATCGCCGCGGCCGCACGGGAGGGCCCTCGACTGCGGAGACATCATCGGAACGGAGGGGAGTGCTGGAAGTATTGTCGGAGCTGTCGGGAGCAAGGGATGAAGCCATCGAGGAGGAAGAAAACCCGGGTGCTGAGGGTGCACCATCGGACTCGGAGGATTCAGTGGCAGATAGTACCCATACACCGGTGATCACACCGAAATCGGTGGAGGACCTTCTAGATGGACAAGGGTAACGGGGTATACTGCCTTGTTTTGGGTGGGGGCCCGGCAGGGGGGAGGCGGTTGCCGTCCTTTATTGCTGACAAAGAGGGAGAGAGGGTTGGGGGGCCTCTGCTTTTGCCCCGGAAGGTTTTGGCACTGTTTGGGGCTTGTTATAGTCCTGGTGGCCTGGGCGACGAGGGCCCACTGCCTCCGCCCAGCCCGCACCTGGCCCATAAGGCCTTCCTACGGTGGCGACCGTAGGATTAGTGGGGGCTCTGGGGTTGATGAAAGACGAGGTTTGGATGGGATCTAGATGGTGCAGTTTGGGTCCTGTTCTGGGGTGGGTGGGGAGGGGAGGGGTTTGGTTGGTTCTTGGGTTGTTTGGTTTTGGTTGGGGAAAATGGCCGCCATCAGCGCTGGGAGGATTGATGCCTTTTCTTTGTGGGGACCCGGATGGGGGGACTGTGCAAGAACAATCTGGGACAATGGCTGATGTTGCTAACTTGAAATGTGTTACTTGGAACGTGAGGGGGCTTCACACTATGTCCAGGCGCCACAAGGTCCATGCTTATTTAGTGCGTAGGGGAGTGCAAATGGCGCTGCTGCAGGAAACTCATCTGAACAAGGCGGAAGGGGCGGCGCTTCAGCGTAGATGGCGGGGGCAGGTCTTTTCCACGTCGTACTCTGCTTATGCCAGGGGGGCGCTAATATGGATCAGGGCAGGGGTCCCCTTCCAAGTCACGAGGACAGTGTTGGATCCGGAGGGGCGTTTCGTGGCCATCTCAGGCACTCTAGGAGGGAGAGACCTGAACGTTTGCTGTGTATACGCTCCTAACGTAGACCAGACTGCCTTCCCTTCCAGGTTATCGGGCTCGTTGGCCCACTTTTTCGCCGGGCCCCTCCTGTTGGGGGGAGACTTTAACTCCGTAGTGGATGTGGACATAGACCGCTCGCATCCCCCGCTCCCCGATTCCCCGGTCCGTCGCACGGCTAAGGGTCGTCAGGATTGGCAGACCCGCTGGGGTTTGACGGATATTTGGAGGGCGCATCACCCCGCATCTAGGGATTATTCATATTTCTCGAGCCTCCATGAGCTGCATGTCAGACTAGATGGCTTTCTTGGTTCGCCCGAACTGGTTTCGGCAGCGGTCCGATCGGAGTATTTATCGAGGACCATCTCGGACCATAACCCCCTCCTACTGGACCTTCGCTGGTTTCCTGGGACGCCGGCGGTGCCCACCTGGAAGATGCGACCCGAGATCCTCGAGGACAGTGTCTTCAAGGCGGACTTGGGGGAGAGAATATCGGATTATTTTGCGTCCAACGGCGGCTCCGCGAGTACTAGGGCGTTAGAATGGGACGCTTTTAAGGTAGTGGTGAGGGGCTACTGTATCTCTAAGAAGGTGGGCATGAGGCGCGTTATCCTGGCTGATTTAGACACTGCGGACCGGGCACTCCGCGAGCTTGAAGTTCGCCGCCCCGGACACCCGGAATTGCAAGCACAAACGGCGGAGGCGAGGGAGAGGGTAGCGGTGGAGGTCGAACGGCTCCGCTGTTTTGATTATAAGGCCTATACGGTCCGGTCTATCGCGGAGGGAGACAGGTCGAGTGCGTTGTTGGCGTGGTTGGCCAACCCTACGCGCCAGTCCCAGACGACGACAAATATGCGTGGGGCAGACGGAACCGAGGTATGCACCCAACCGGAGATCCTTAGTTGCTTCCGGCATTATTATGAATGTTTATACCGCAGTCGCTCCGCACGTGACCCAGACCGGCTTGATAATTATCTTCGCCCACTGGAGCTCCGCACAGTAGAGCAGGAAGTGGCGAAAACTCTGGGTTCCGACATCGAATTTGGGGAGATCCGCGGGGCCATTAAACGGATGGCGAGGAACAAGACCCCGGGCCTAGATGGCCTACCAGTGGAGTTCTATGCTGCTTACGCTGACCTCCTAGCCCCTCGGTTACTGGTGGTCTACAGGGAGGCGAAGAGGCTGGGGCGACTCCCGAGCTCGATGTGTGAGGCGTTGGTGGTTCCTCTCCTCAAACCGGGCCGAGACTCATCCGACCCGGGGTCCTACCGTCCCCTTTCCATGTTGACGGTGGACTATAAAATATTGAGCAGCATCTTGGCCTCGAGGCTGCTGGGACATATGAGTTCCCTGGTGCATGAGGACCAGGCCGGTTTCATCCCACGGCGGAACATGACTATGAATATTCGTAGGTTGTTCCGCTTGCTGGGGGAGCCATTTCTGGATGCCCCGTCCCCGGTAGTCTTGTCGGTGGACCTGGAAAAGGCTTTTGATAGCCTAGAGTGGGACTACCTCTGCACGGTGTTACGGAGATTCGGCCTCGGGGAGGGATTTGTCAGATGGACCGCGGTTCTTTATGCTTCTGCTTCGGCCAGGGTCCGAGCGGGCCCATTGATTTCATCGCGGTATCCGGTAGAACGAGGCACGCGGCAAGGGTGCTCCTTGTCCCCGCTTCTTTTTGCGCTAGCGGTGGAGCCACTGGCGATGCACCTTCGCTCGGGAGCCCACTACACGGGCTTATGGACGTCTGCGGGCCCGCATTATGTCTCACTATATGCGGACGACCTGTTGCTCTTCCTTGAGGACCCGATCGACGCTTTACGGGGAGCGGAATTGGCGCTCACGGAGTTCGGAGAGGTCTCGGGCCTCCGAGTGAATTGGTCTAAGACCTGTCTTTTTCCGGTACGCAGGGGTACCCCCACCCCTGCGCTAAGTAGGGAGATTAGATGGGAGCCCGACTGCTTTAAGTACCTTGGGGTATTCGTTTACCACGACCAACCCGACCTCCTAGAGGGGAACATTGCCCGCTGCATTCGAGCACTCCGAGGTTGCATGGACTTTTGGGCCACGCTGCCGCTCTCAGTGGCGGGACGTATCGCCCTGCTCAAAATGGTGGCGCTTCCCCGGTTATTGTATTACTTCCGAACTTTGCCGATCTGGGTCCCACCGGCCACGTTTCGTCGCTTGCGCTCTATGGTGGTCGGATTCCTCTGGGGAACGGGCCGGCGGCGGGTGGCCCTCAATACCTTGATGAGGCCGAAAGACGAGGGGGGGCTCGCTGTGCCGGACTTCGAGAAGTACTATCTGGCGGCGCAGCTCCAGACCTTCACCCAGGAGATTGCCAGGGAATTCCGGGGCCCGGAAGACGGTAGAGGGACGGGTATGGCCAGGCATGTTCTCTCCTTTATAGCGCTGCGACAACGTTTGGTCCTGCGGGACTTGTCGATGGAGGAGCGGACTGTCCGACTGTGTTGGAATCGGGCCCACGCCCGAGGCCACCTGAGAACACCGTATGCGCCTGAAATACCGTTGGGGATGTTGACGGCCCTCCCCCACGGAGGGGATTGGTCACGTTTGGCGGCCTGGGAGGATTCCGGTTTACAGCTCGTCGGTGATCTGTACGAGGACGGAGCGCTCCTGTCCTTTCAGGATCTCATTGACCGCTTCGGGATTTCCGGGGTGACTTTCTGCTGCACTCGGCCATTGTACGAGCGATCCAGGCACACTGGAAGAACGGGCAGGAGGAACCCCACTTGTCTCAGGTGTGCCAGTACGTAATGATGTCGGCGGGCACGGTGAAGGCGGTCACTTGCCTCTACGGCAGGTTGATTACCGAGGGATTGGCTCCTCTCACCACTTTGAGGACCCGCTGGGAGGAGGACATTGGTAGGGAGATCCCGGAGACGACCTGGACCCAGTTGGTGAGACGAGCCTGGAAGGGCACACGTAGCGCCCGTTTCCAGCTGGTCCACTATTATGTTCTCCATAGAGCGTACCTGACCCCGGTGAAAATCAGGCGTTATTTTGCCACAGCTTCGGCGGAATGCCCTAGATGCCCGGCTCAGGAGGCGGACCTCCTACACATGTTATGGGCCTGTCCAGGACTGATGTCCTACTGGCAGGAGGTAGCGACGACTCTGGAGGAGGTGACAGGGAGACTCTTATCATTGGATGCGGCGGTGGGGCTCTTGCACTGGTTCCCCCATACCCCCAGGAATAAAATTTCCAGTAAATTTATCGACCTGGGGCTCCTCCTTGCTAAGCGAGAGGTGACCAGGAACTGGAAGGCACGATCTGGTCCGGCAGGCAGCAGATGGCACAGTGAGCTTTTGAAGTGGGCGGCGGGAGAGAGCGCGCTGAGATATCAACTGGCTTGGAGGCAGGGTAATGAGAAGGCGCAGGAGGCCGCGTTGGAGTGGGAAATGCTGGTGCAGGCCCTCAGGGATTATTGTGCCCCCAGCGACTCTGAAAGTGAAGAAGCGACTCGCCCCGAGTCCCGGTGAACGTCAGCACTGACAATCCTCTGGCCTTCCCCGTGGGTCAAATAGCAGATCCTATGTTGATAGCTCCCTGGCGCTGGTGGTGGGGGGAAGGGGGGGTTTTCTTAGTTAGTAGACATTTTGGGGGGGAGAGTTTATTTTGGGAGTTTTAGGCTTGTTTGGAAAAGCAGATGACGGACAGTGTATTATCCGGACCAGCTCCAGCATCCTACTGACCCCCGTTGCATTTCGCCGCCCGACCCCAGGGTTGTGGGCCAGTTGGCTGTGTACAGACTTTACGGAGGGGGCCAGAGGGCTTTATTCTGTTAATATTGCTTATGATACAATGCTGGTCGCTACTGTACTGATTTACTGATTCCTGCAATAAAAATATATTTAAAAAAAAAAAAAAAAATTAAGAATGTCTGCTGTCGAGGTTTGTTAGAAGGCAATCACCAACCCATGGAATCGTTACAAAGGGAACCTTGTCATTAGTTAACTGCTAGGTACATTTAAAAAGGAAATCCTTGAGGAAAAGCAGTTCCCTCCCGACATGCGGCTATAGGAGTCAAGATGTCATCATCAGTTTTAGTCATAGAACGCGTAATTGTGGCTACTATAGTCGTGGTTACTGCAGATTTGGCTGCTTCATCAGCCATCGAATTAACAACAGTGTGCACTTGTGCACTTTGATGGCCCAATATATGTACAACATGTGTAACTGGTAGGCAATCTTTAAGAACCGCCACCTTTACTCCAAAAATATTTTATGCCTTATTGTGTTGCTTTTGGTATCCCCAAATAATTTTGTTTCCAGAAATGTCAATTGTCATTGTAAGATTACGCACTGTAGTAGGAATGAAACACCACCAGGGTGAGTGACTCAGGATCAGAATGTTTGAGAGCCAAAAGTAGTACTTTCAGCTCAGCCTAGAGAGTGTGTAGGAATCAAAGTGGAGTGGAAATCTCCATCAATCATTGTGCCCACAACAATAGCAAATGATGTAGCATAAGTCTGCTTAGAAGCAATGGCCGGTTGTGCAGAACCATCAGTGTAAATTACACATTTACACTTATCAAGAGAATGAAGGGTAGAATGTAGAGGATAAACATGTTTGTATTGAAGAAACTCCTGTGTTTGTAGTGAAGGGTTAAAAACAAAGGAAACATCAACAGACGTCAAAGATGTAGCCCATTGACTCCAACGCGGGTGAAGGGATTAAGAATTGGGAACGCTAGTATTTGTGACTGCCCTAAAGCAGGCACTGGTAAAATAACAAAGATGTGTTTACCTTGAGCTAGATAGTACATAAGTGGTCCTAATAGATAGTTTCATATGCATAGAAAGAAACAATACTTAAACAAACAAAGAACAGAAAAGACGTTTGGTACTTAGTGGACAGTGTTATTTAATCACACTGGCAACAAAATGATTCATACGTTTGTTACCAAATAGGTGGGTGGTGACTTTAGGTGAGGATGAGGGAGTGAATGCCACCTAAAGTCACCACCCCCCCCACCTCCCCTCTCCCCTCCTGGAGCACTGTTTTTTAAACATTGTGGTGAGAAATGTATGAATCATGTTGTGTCCGGTATGATTAAATATCACTGTACACTAAGTACCAAACGTCTTTTCTATTCTTTGTTTGATTAAGTATTGTTTCTTCCTATGCATATGAAACTATCCACTGGGACCACTTGTCTCTATGTACTGTTTGATACCCAGGTCCCAGTGTCTGTTTTGGGCTTACCCTTTTAGGTAACTACCTTGAGCTAAAGGCCGATCTTAAAGGAAGGCCATGTGTACCGCAGTCAAAAAAAATTCAGTAGACTAAAAACACATCAAGCCAGTGTGTAAAGATGTGATTTATAAGCAATAGGAATAGCGTCACCCTCATTGAATGTGACATAAGTAAAACCAATTGCACCTGGTACTATCCGGATAACCAAATTAATGGCGTTAAGCCTGGTTTGTACGAACTGTGTAACTATCCTGGCCCTGGCTTAGTAAGGTCATGTTTGACATAAAGGTTACCTATGTTTAATGGACACCATAGATTGCAAAATTCTGGCACTGGCATATTTCTTGTCATTTATGTTATAAGAGCCTTCCCATGGAATATGGGGTCACCCATGACAAAATAATGGCCGTGGCACAATGGAGGTAATTTTTGAAGTATGGGTGAACCCATACCCCATTTTGAAAAAAATGTGGTCAACTCCTTGTGCACACAAGATTTAATTTGTTTGAAATTATTTGAATATTTTATTAGTGCTCTTTCAGCACCTATAGCATTTTAGCAACTTTATGTGAAAACTGTGCTTTAAATGCACTATTTCACCTGAATATTTGCAGATTTTTCTCAGTGAGGGAGAAATCCACTAGAAGAGGTCTGGCTTACTTTGCTTGCCCATTACAATTCAGGGCCAGTATTATGCCCCAGAACTTTCAAAGATCAAGTCAGCGCCATAATATGGGTGGTACCCAAAATAGACATTTCTCTATGTTATTCTGTTATACTAATCCTACAGTTATCATGAAACTTCAGGGATGTCAATTATTGTGATGTTAGGGGTCATGTGACCTGCCTTCCAGGAAAAAATCGAGGTTAAAATTCAGATGATCTCACTTTTTGTGATGGGTAAGGTCAAAGGTTATCTGATGTCACTTCTGCTACCTTTGCCATTTGCGGTCAACTATGACAATGAGCAGCTATACTGCCCCCTGCGTTCTAAGTCCAAAAACATAGGATCCATAAGTGGAAATGGATACTTACATGGTTGGGGTCCATGGCTACTGTTAGAACTGGGGGTCTCTAGTTGGCAGAGGTAGGTACCTTTGTCTAAATAGGGACCCTTTCTTCTAGGTCAGGGTAAGGAGTTACACTTCGAAAATAACCCCTGCTCACCCCCTTGGTAGCTAGGCACGAGCAGAGAGGCGTATCTTAGAGGCAGTGTGTAGAGCATTGTGAGCACATACAGTATTACAGTGAAAACACTACAAATGGACACCACACCAGTTTAGAAAAATATGTAATCTTTACTAGACTTAACACAAGACCAAACAACAAAAATCCACAATACTGGAATCCAAATAGGCTGTAAAATGGTGGAAAGTAGCTTAGTTCAATGTAGATGGTAAATGCAACACTTTACTCTCAAAGTACCTGGGATGCGTCACGCAATACAAACAAAAAGGTTGCAGGAAAGTTGATGCTCTGTTCCTTATACTCAATAGAGTGTTTGCATTGGTTCCTTACTGCTGTGCAGGGGAGCTGAGGCTCGCTTCCTTACTGTGTGGGGAGCTGATGCGTCATTTCTTACTGCTGCCCGGTGACGATGCGACAAGATAGTGCCTCAATGCGATGCGACGATCCGATGCTATGTGACAAAATGGCATATTTAGTGCGATGCGACAACATTGGATGTGATGTGTGCATGCATGACGGGTGTGCTGCAAACTCTGCAACTTCTGAGCCGCGACAGGCCATGCAACATGCTTCTCCGGTGATGCGACGATCACCTCTGCAGCGGCGACACACTTCTCCGGTGATGCGACATGCTTCGTCAGTGATGCGACGTTGAACAGCTGCGGCAGCGGCATCCTTTTTCGGTGATGCGAAAGCAACTGCTCTGGCGGCGACGCGCTTCTCCTCGTTGTGTCGCACCTCCAGCTCCCAGCGACACGCAGTTGTCTCAGAGGGCCCAAACAACAGTAGGAACCTCTCTGCAGGTAGAATTCCCAGCAAGGGAATTCAGGGGAGCTGGTGGTGAAGTTGTGAATCCCTGAGACTTCAGGCAGGAGGCAAGCACACTTCAAGCCCTTGGAGATTCTTCCTCAAGTTTATGAAAAGTTCACAAAAGTCCTCTTCCCCTTTCCTTGGCAATAAAGTAACCACTGCAGGCCCACCCCGAAAATAGCAAAACAGCACAGTGGCAGTCTCCTACTACAGCTTCCTTGGTTCTTCTCCTTGGCAAAGGTTTGTCTTGATTCCAAGAAGTGATCTAAAGTTCTGGGATCTGGGCCCCAATATTTATTCCAGTCAATCCTTTGTCCTCTGAAGGCAGAGGGTGCCTGTGCCCAGCCAAAACCATTTCTGTGCAGCTTCCTGGCAGGAGGTGGAGGCAGCATTGTTGAAAGCAGACCTAGCCCAGGTAGCTGAAAGGAAATCCCCCCCCCCCTTCTCTCTATTCTATGAGGCCTCAGGTCATTGAAAGGAAATCTCAGCCCCACACTTTCTATTCAATGCAGGTCCTACTGTCAACTGCTCTGGCGGCGACACACTTCTCCTCGTTGTGTCGCACTTCCAGCTCCGAGCGACACACAGTTGTCTCAGAGGGCCCAAACAACAGTAAGCACCTCTCTGCAGGTAGAATTCCCAGCAAGGGAATTCAGGGGAGCTGGTGGTGAAGTTGTGAATCCCTGAGACTTCAGGCAGGAGGCAAGCACACTTCAAGCCCTTGGAGATTCTTCCTCAAGATTATGAAAAGTTCACAAAAGTCCTCTTCCCCTTTCCTTGGCAATAAAATAACCACTGCAGGCCAACCCCGGAAATAGCAAAACAGCACAGTGGCAGTCTCCTACTTCAGCTTCCTTGGTTCTTCTCCTTGGCAAAGGTTTGTCTTAATTCCCACAAGTGATCTAAAGTTCTGGGATCTGGGCCCCAATATTTATACCAGTAAATCATTTGTCCTCTGAAGGCAGAGGGTGCCTGTGCCCAGCCAAAACCATTTCTGTGCAGCTTCCTGGCAGGAGGTGGAGGCAGCATTGTTGAAAGCAGACCTGGCCCAGGTAGCTGAAAGGAAATCTCCTCCCCCTACTCTCTATCATATGAGGCCTCAGGTCATTGAAAGGAAATCTCCGCCCCACACTTTCTATTCAGTGCAGGTCCTATTCAGCTCAGCCCTGACCAACCAGACTGCTGGAGCCAAGGCTCTCTCCAGCCCCCTGTCACTCACAAACCAGACATGGAATACACAAACCTAGCAGAGGCATACTGGGTGTTTAGGCAAGAAAATACCTACTTTGTAAATGTGGTATTTTCAAACACAGAATGTAAAAACTACCTTCACTAAAAGTTACATTTTAACATTCTGAGTTCAGGCATACTAAACTCGAATTTCTACCTAGTTCCCTGTGTCAGTTTGGATTAATCAAACTGCCCATTCTGGCCTATGGGAACAGGTAGCCTTGCAATAGTGAAATTCACTATCAGGACATGCCACACACATCAGGTCCTACCTTATACATATAATGCACCCTGCCCATGGGGGTACCTTGGGCCTACCTTAATTTAATTGTGGGTTTATATAGCGCTAGGAATCGACTCCCGGAGGAGTATCTCCGCGCTTCGACTGCTGGGGAACCCGTCCTGGCTCACCCTGAGAGATGGTCCCTGATGGGTATCCCTAAGGTGCGACCAAGCATCCCCGGCGGTCTGGGGGGGCCGTTGTGAAGATGAGGCAAGCTAATGCCCAGAGTTGCCGAGTGTGGTCCCTGACTGGAGTAGGCACTGAGGCGAGAATTATCGAGCCCGCTGGCCATGGTCCACGACCCTGCCGCGTCGGGAATCGAACCCTGGTCCCGGGCCGTCCTCTGCTTATGGGTCTGCTGCCTCTAACCAGTGAGCCTCACCACTCCACACCTTACCTTAAGGGTGACTAACATGTAGAAAAGGGAAGAATTAGGGACTAGCAAGTGTGTGCACTTGCCAAGTCGACATGGCAGTCCCAGACTGCACACAGGCTCTGCAATAGCAGGCCTGAGCCACATTTTACTGCTTCTGTGGGTGGCACAACCAGTGCTGCAAGCCCACCAGCAGCATTTGATTTACAGGCCCTGGGCACACATGGTGCACTGTACTACGGTCTGACAAGTAAATCAGATAAGCCAATCATGGAGTCACTAATCCATTACAAACATTTACAATACAGAGCATTTGCACTTTGGCACTGAATAGCTGTGGCAAAGTGCCCAATGCATCTAGAGCAGCAAAAATATAGCAAAAACACAGGAGGCAACAACAACAAAATGGAAGGGAGACCCACGTCAATGGTGTCAGGTCTAACAGCTACTAAGTACAAAATGTGCTTGAGGTTTGATATTAATACAAGAACAATGGATTAATACCTTGACCATAAAGCACCCCGAATTACTGGTAACTCCCTGGAGAGGTCCATGCTACCTTTGAAACCTCCTAGTTGTACCTATAGAGCACTAACCTTGTTTACCATTAGAAATGTATAGAAAATACATTGAGGAAGACATGAACTTGACTCATTGCATTGACACGGCCACTGCACATGTGTTTCTACACCAGTTTTTATTGTTGTGCATGAAACACATTGCGCTAAATAAATACTAAGAACAGATAGCTTCAAAAAGAGGCACGACATTTAGGTACTATGTATACAATATGTATACAGAATACTGCATAACTAAACTAACTGTCCGATTTGTATATTATTATTATTAATATTACTATTTTCCCACAGTTTTCTTGTTTTCTATATGTGTTTCGGATGACAAATAATAAACATGCAGACAGGCAATTGGTCTATCTTTACCAGCTGCTGTTTTCAATCCCTTCCTCTGCAGGACAACATTTGTTGTCAATTTCTTAGTAACTTGTGATCCGTTTGAGCTAGAAACGATTTTTTTGTTCAACTCTGCAGATGAAGGATAATATGGTAAATGCAGCAAATCTATAATCATGCGGAAAATGCAAAATCGCATAATTCCACTGATCCTTGGTACTAGTTGATGTAGCATTGTTGGGTTCGTTAAGGACCAGAGAGCACTTTCTCTTTAAGATGCCATGCAAACAAAGATGCATCATTACAAGGAACTCTCGCCATGACTCCCCCTACCATCCATCAGGTTATGCACTTAAATAACTACTCACCAGCAGAGTTGATTAATTATAGGAATAGAAAATGAATTTCTGTCATACTGGTTTAAACAAATTGAGATATCAGAAGTTATAAACATCAATATCAACTGCAGATGCTGCAACCTGATTGCCATGCCTTGGAAGAGCAATACGAGCCCCATGGGTTTCTTTCAAGTACAGAGTTTTATTGCACAGAGTATGTCAAGGCAGCCAGAGTCCATGGGGCCCTCATTCAGGCTATGGCCTGTGGATACTGCTGAGTAGTGGGAGTCTCTGCAGGGGAGTCCTTCATTTTGCGTCACGTCACCAACCTAGCGTCAGATTTACTTTTATAGCGCCTGCAATCTATGCTTGCAAACCCCCCAGTGCTTTTGCTGTTGTGACTGGTTAACTTGACCCTTCTTGAGCCACATTCCGTGTTCCGAGTGAAGTTTAAACAAGGACAAAAGAACTTAAAGTAATGAGGAAAAGGGGCGTCTATTTTTTCTGGACACTATCTTATCACTGTGTAAAGATATGGTGTTCTCTGTGAGTTCCTGCAGTGACGTGGGAGGTGCCCAAGGACTCCTAAGTCAGTTCTTTGTTTATGTACACAAGGTAAATGGTAACCTAGCACTACCCAAAGCAATGAACCTGATTCTTGGTTAATTTAAGGACAAAGGTCTTTTTACAGTGAATTCTGCTAGTGTTGTTGGAAATTCTGATATACGTCACTATTCTACGAAAGTGAAATCTAATCTATTATGAACGGAATCCCTGCGAACGATCAATCCACAATTAGGTCATAAAATAAGAGGGCTGATGACTCCGTTTTGAAGGTAGAAGGGAAGATAAATTGGTCTTGTTTGGCATTCGCTAGAGAGAGCTTTAGCTGCCTCACACGACCCATTGTCAGCACTAATCCACACGCACCACGCACGGAAGAAAGAAAATACAGAGGGCTTTAAGGGAGCTCGCTTTAAACACTTTCTTGTGTTTAGGTAAGCCTCCTTAGGAAGTGAGCAGTCAGACATGTTTTAGGAAGTGCCCAAAGAATATACCGGATGTGTACATTCATTTCCCGCTTTAAATGCATGCTTTTGTCTTTTGAAGCATGCCTTATTCATTTTAGAGGCACTTGTGTAAAGACATGCACTGCTTATGGCATTGTTTTAGGAATGTGTCCCACGGGCAGCAGCAGGGAGCTCTGCAAAACGTTTTGTATCAACCACATTTGTGGTTAGCCAGCCATTGGGGCATCTTGCCATGACATGAGGGCCAACTTCCCAATCGCCATGAGATATGTACCATGTGGGCCAGAAAAATGTGGTGTCACGTAGAAGTAGCAAAGGACGCGATGCTCCAGAAGGCTAGGCTTCAGTTGCGACCCCCTTTTTCCCCACTACTGTATTACCATCGGTGCACTGTCTTGGTGGCACTCCTGTGGTACTTGAAGAAACTCATCAGAAGCTACATGTCAGCACCAGTTTGTAACTTTATGTCATGTAGTCATTATATTGCGAAAGTCATCTTCACCGTTCTACGGGGCAGATGTATCAAGCCTTTTGCGAATTTCGGCCTTTGCGAATCGAAAAAGGCTTATTAGCATTTTTTGACATGTATCAAAAATCGCAAAGTAAGGAATCGCAAAAATTTGCGATACCTTATTTTGCTTAAGCATTTAAGGAATCGCAAATTTTGCGATTCTTTAAATGCGATGTATGTAGGTTTTCAAATTGCGAATTTGGGTTAAGAAATCGCAAATTGCCACCAACTTGTAGTTGGTGGTAATTTGCGAATTCTTTTAAAAATGCCCTATTTTGCATTTGTGAAGATGGCATGTGACGCACATACATGCCCATAGGGCATGTATGTGCGCCATATGCACACACATGTAGATTTCAGGAGTGCAGCAGGGTGTCTTTGAGACACCCCTGCACCCTTGAAATTATTCTCAATTTGCGATTAGCAAATTGCGAATCCCAAATTGAGAATATTTTCGCAATCATTCCTTTGGGCCTCCTGGCACATAGGAATGCATGGGAAATTATTCCTTAATTGCAAATTCGGAAAATGCGAATTCACAAATAAGGAAGACTAAGAAATCGCTAAAAAATAGCGATTTTCCACATACATTCCATTTTGCGATTTCTAAATAGCGATGCCTTAAAAATCGCTATTTAGAAATCGCAAAATGGAATCTTGATACATCTGCCCCCAAGTTACACGTATTCTCATAGGCAACCCCAATAGGGCTGGTTTATAACTGAAAATGCAAGTCAGATCTATTGGCTTTGCCAATACTTATTTAGATTGCCACCAGTGGTATCGACATGGGTATCTGAAACATGGACTGAAATGTGTGACATGATTTTTAGCATAAGTGTGTGATATCAAACAGACAAGAAGAACGAATTCCTTCATGACATAGGCACCGCGGGAAACATCTTTTGTTTTCACTTTTGCTACATTGTAGCAATGAATAACCAAACTTAGAATATGTTATTCGCGCTGGTGATTCACCATGAAGCCATACGGCAATCAATATGTGTATATATTGCATTAGATATATATTAGATAACCAAAGAGCTTTTCCTTTCAGAAAACATAAACTGCATTGTTTTACTCTTTATCTGCAAAAGTTGGAGGGAATAATTTTACATAAAAGCAAATGCGTGTTTGTGTTTTTTGTGGAGTTTCCTGATACGTGATGAAGATTGCCTTTTTTCACACAGCAGTTGAAGGTTTCCAGTGAGGCCTGAAGAAAAATAGTTGACATTTACAGTGTGGTGTGACTGCGCTGAACACGAAGTTTGATTCTGAAATATGGAGGTAAGACGGAGGCAGACCTTTGATACGTTTTATATAAACTTTAAAGTAATCAGAACCCTATGCCTTCGGGAGCTCGAGAAAGTATAACTTCTCACTACTCACTTGTGACTGGAGAACCAATTGCTGTGAACAAAAGGCACTTTGTCGAGTGCAGGCATCCTTGAGCCAGACATCATTTATGGCTGTGTAGCATAGGCTCTGGCTGGGCAGTCTCAGAGTACAGCTGTACCCCTGTAAGATGTGCTCAGTCCACTGCCCCGACGTGTCATGAAGGACCTGAGGAGTCTTTTCTGTGCTGCAAAATAAACAAACTCCCTTCTGAGCGAAAGCAGTCACTACAATGTTCTTGGAAATATGTACGTGGAAAAGATGCCAGAAAATATCCACTTTCCATCCTCCTTGCTCCTCTTCCCCTGCACCTTCCACATATTCTTTTACACCTCGTGATAGCTATCGCACCAAGGGGTGCACAGACAAAATATCGACTCCAAAATATCGACTGGACATAATATCGAGTTTTAAATATAGACTGGACAAAATATCGACTGGACATAATATCGACTACAAAAATATCGTTTTTCAGGTAAGTGAAGTAATATCGACTGTGTAAAATATAGATAGCAAAAATATCGAATTTTTAATAATATATAATATTTTATAGTGTATTTTAATGTAATAATATGTGTGAAAAGTGTGTATTAATGTTATAAAATATTTTATTAAATTAATTTTGTTTTTTTAATAATTGCGTAATGTAATTCTGTAGCGGGTTGTGGGTTTATAGGGGAATAGGGTGGGAAGTAATTTAATAATAATTAATTAATTAATATATGTTTGTAAATATTTATAATTAATAATTAATTGATAATTAATTAATAATAATTAGTTAATTAATTTATATAATTTTGTACATATTTTGTATTAGTAATTAATTGGTAATTAATTAATTATAATTAGTTAATTACATTAATTAGAGTACATTTTAATATATATTATTTTTTGTTATTGTTAAGTAATTAATTGGGAAAAAATAATATTAATTATTAAAATAATTACAGCTAATGTGCTAATATATTTACTTTATTATTATTGTTAATTAATAATTATTTGGTAATTAAATAATATTGATACATTTTGGGTAAAGGAGTATTTTTAGGGTTCAGGGTCAGTTTTCAGTTTTTGGGTAAAGGGGCATTTTTAGGGTTCAGGGTCAGTTTTCAGTTTTTGGGTAAAGGGACATTTTTAGGGTTCAGGGTCAGTTTTCAGTTTTTAGGTAAAGGGGCATTTTTAGGGTTCAGGGTCAGTTTTCAGTTTTTGGGTAAAGGGGCATTTTTAGGGTTCAGGGTCAGTTTTCAGTTTTTGGGTAAAGGGACATTTTTAGGGTTCAGGGTCAGTTTTCAGTTTTTGGGTAAAGGGGCATTTTTAGGGTTCAGGGTCAGTTTTCAGTTTTTGGGTAAAGGGACATTTTTAGGGTTCAGGGTCAGTTTTCAGTTTTTGGGTAAAGGGGCATTTTTAGGGTTCAGGGTCAGTTTTCAGTTTTTGGGTAAAGGGGCATTTTTAGGGTTCAGAGTCAGTTTTTAGTTTTTGGGTAAAGGGGCATTTTTAGGGTTCAGGGTCAGTTTTCAGTTTTTGGGTAAAGGGGCATTTTTAGGGTTCAGGGTCAGTTTTTAGTTTTTGGCTAAAGGGGTATTTTTAGGGTTCAGGGTCAGTTTTGGGTTTTTGGGTAAAGGGGTATATTTTAGGGTTCAGGGTCAACAAATAAGATTGTAAAAAATTATTTTTATTATTTTCATTTATTATTTAATTATTATAATTTAATTTAAGTATTTTTAAGTATATTTTAGTAATTAAAATTTAATATTAATTTAATTTAACACTGTTTTTAATAAAGTCGATATTTTTTACATCTATATTATTGTTAACGATATTTTGTACTCGATATTTTTGTACTTACCTGTTTGTAGATACAAACTCGATATTTTGACTGTCGATATTTTGTCCACGATATTTTGGCAAGTCGATATTTTGTCCCTCGATATTATTTCAGTGATCCGCACCAAGGTATGGTCTCCATAGGTATTTATATAGCAATTACTACCTCTGATGGGGTGCTGAAGGTCTTTGTGGACGGGTAGCAGTATCCCACTATCGGTGCTTTAGACATGCATAAAGGTTTCAGTGTGTCGTGTCCTTTGTCATTTCCATCACCTGTCATACATTTAGCAATGTGCATTTCATGTGACTGTATTGTACAAAATGTCTTATATATAAAGGTTAAAGTTGTGTGTTTTGAGTTATTTGTTGTTGATTCACATCAGTTTGAGCTTTGACTTTGTATTGTTTTGTGTTGCAATACATTGGCATTCTCTCTTACATCTTGCACTCCTGCGGGCTCCCTATGCTCCCTATGCTTCCCATCTGCTTACAGTGATTGGTTGGCTTTGCATGTGTTTGTGTATATGACTACACGGTGCTCGTTCCAATTTGATGTAAGTTGATTGACTTAGTTTGGGGGTGTTGAATTCCTTGACACCTATGCTTCACTATGCTATTCAATGAGTGGCCTGGCAGTCCCCTTAACAGTTCCAGGTGGATCTCAGTTTTAGCTCCACCTCATGCCGTTTTCCATTTAATGTCCTTACCAGGGCCTGCCCTATATCAGATTGACCGGGGCAGCGCCCTAGGCAGAAACAAAATGTGGTGTTTGTTTTAGGGGTTGAGGTTCGTACCAGTGTGACGGCAGGAGGTGTGAGGAAGATGGGAAAAGAGCAACAGGTTGAGGGGGTGCTAACAATTATGCTGAGGTACATTAACAGCTGATTACAAAGTCTTTAACTCCTTCCATGCTCATGACGAGCTGAGCTCGTCATGAGCCACGGCGCTCCGGTGCTCATGACGAGCCCAGCTCGTCATGAGCCGTGGAACGCTCGCATGCAGGGATAATTCCCCTGCTGTGCTGAGCGTTCCACGGGAACGGGTGTGGTCAGCACAGGAGCGCCGTGCCTCATGATGAGCTCAGCTCGTCATGAGCATGTGGGCGCCATGCACGCCCCCCTCCCCCCCAGCACAGCGGGAAAATAACCCCCGCAGCAAAGGGGTTAATGGGACCCGATTGAAATCAGGTGGGACGGACGAGCTGCGGTTTGCATGATGTTAAGCCAGACCACTCCCTGCTGCGCCCCTCAGAATATTGGCGCCCCAGGCCTGGGCTCAGCTCACCCCTGTCCAAGGCTGGCTCTGGTCCGTATGGTAGAATTTAAATTCCACTAGGATGAAGCAGTGAATTCTTCAAAATTCTACAGACAATCAGGTGCACTGTCTAACAGTGTGTTAGTACATCACAGCCAACGCATTTTTGTACAAGCATGTTACAGCTTCACACTGCCCGGCATGTCTTTATGAAGCAAGGGCTAAAATAAGTGCAAGTGGACTAGAAACCAACAGCAATTACAAGAACTATTCAACCCTCCAGATTTCCTTTCTTGACCCTTCTCTCTTCATCCATTTATTCTCAATCAATCATTGTCTCTTTCATTATCCAACTCCCTCAGCCATTGGTACAGGAATAATTTTCAGAGTGATGGTACTGCCATTAATGTTATATCCCTGAAGTCAAAGGGATTGTAAAAAAAGCCAAGCATCCCACAAAAAACACAAGTGCAGCAACTGAGTCAATGCCTATCGAGCAGGATAATGATTAGGGTGTGATATGTAGCGAGTGGTGCATTGTGGAGCACTGGGGAGGTAGCGCACTGTAATTTACAGGCAGCACATTTTCTGTTGAAATGGGCACTACATTCCTACTGACATGCAATTTTACAGGTAAAACAATAAAGCGCACAAACAATAATGTGTGGGAATGGTGTTTCAGCAAAAATGTTTCATTTGCGCACCACGAAGTGTCTTGACGTGTTGTGATCCTATTAAAATCTTTGTTTTGTTACACCTCAGAATTACAGAAAATGTGCTTACTTTTTACTTCCCTAACTGATATATTTTGAAAGATGTGTATAGTTCATTTACAGGTATTTAAATGTTATTGTGTGTTATTAAAATACTCAGATACTACAGCCTTTCCTTTTTCTTCCTGCAACTCAGCAAACTTGTCACCCAGGTCACTTTGACAAAGTTCTCTCTCAGAAAAATGAAAGTAAACAGCAATTTGCCTGGAGACATAGCCTGGCATTTGGCCTTCGTTTTTGAACCGGCAACAAATGTGCATCTTTATTGCTCCTTCACCTTCTGAACTCCTGCAGGTTTTTGGGGGTTTGCTGTAGCACCCCTATTTCCAGTGCCTATGTACTCTGAGCTTGCTGCAATTAACCCTACGGAGATGGAGAATGTGACAAATAAACCATCAGTCGCCCTTAATCTTCACAAATCGTTCATTAATCACTCCAGCACCCTTAACCCCCCCCCCTCCCCCCCTCCCCCCCCCAGGGTGGATAGCGGGATTAGCAAGGGGGTGGAATGAACCCCCCCAAAAACATACCTCTTCTGCGGGCCACGTCTCTCTTCCTCTTCTTCTGCAGTCCCGGAACCAGGAAGCACCCGGGCTCCCCATTGCAATCACAATGCTGCAATGCGGCATTGTGATTGGTGTGCCGTGGATCAGCACTCAGATGGAAACTGGGGGCCTGGGTATGTTCCCCACCAGGCTATGTAATACAGCCTGGTGGGGAAAATGTAATGTGCGCATGACTGTTTGACCAGCCCGAGACCGCCGGTCAAGCAGTGATGCCCACTTGGATTGTGCAAAACACTCCTCCCCCAGTGCCTCCAGTCCCGCCCCACAAGCCCAGCTCCGAACCTGCGAAAAATAAAATTATACTAACAATGTTATTATCATTTTATATTTCCTGCTCAAAGAGCAGTGGGGCGAAGCTCCTCCACCTTAGAGGAGATCCACCCCTGCTGTGACGGGGATGAGACTTTAACCTCCATTAAGGATTTTTTCAATGAAGCAATGAGTATGGAATTTGAAGGTATTTATTACCCATTTTAACAAGCACTGTTAACACCAGTAGGTCTGGCATATAACGGAAAGGGCCCTTTTAGTTTTTGATGAGTTTACACACTCAATAATCATACATGTATTTTATCACTCATACTTTCTCTCATGCATCTATTGATCCACCCTCTAATTTTTTGCATTCACCTACTCATCCATCCACAAAAAAACACACAAACATACAATAAGCAAATGCAAGATATATTAAAATAAGTACAAATATAATGCAAAAATGTGGCAGGCATCTATTTGTAATAAAAAATAAGTAAAACATGAAACAATGCAAGAGGTGGCCATCTTGGAATGGGACTGTCACTGTGTATAGGGCATCATTGTTTTAAAGTTGAAACATGCCTTTCATATTTAGAAACAACATGTCACCCATCTTAGAATGGCAAAACAATGATTCACTATATACTATACCATCTCATGATACCCAACCAGTAAACATTACACTGGGTAGCCATTTTGGAATGTTATTGTGCAGTGTATCAGTGTAGTACTGGCCCAAGAGGCTAACATGTTACTTCTAAACATTATGGTAATCTGGAATGGGAAAACAGTAATCCGCTATAAACATTACCATCATGTGCCTACTTACTGTCCATTTTAGAAGCAGTGACGTTTCTGGATGTGACATACCTCAAATAAAATTAGAAGGAGATGAGTGACCCTATAGAAGTATTTGAGGAGCTGCCGGGTGTAGGAAAATAACTTTTTTTACATGATCAACCCCACCTTCTTTGTACTGATGCTGCTGGTGTTTTGAGTCTGTGCACTTGGGCTCTATTACCTAAACCCCAATAAATGTGCTTGACCTCTAAAACATGTTGAAATTGGCTATACTCCTAATTGGCATATTTATCTTAGATATACGTCCCTGGTAAATGGTACTGAAAGTTCCCATGTCCTGTAAACTAAACCTCAACAGTGGACAGCAATAGAACCATTGTGCAATCCACTACAGTGACAGTGCAAACATGGCTGCAAGCATACCATGGCAGCCTGGCTGTGCAGTTAATAAACTGCAAGTGTAACCTTTCAAAATAACCCTTTTTGACAGGCCTAAACCTTTTTTTAAAGTAGTAAACTAAGCCTAATTAGGCTTCATAAACCCTTAGGCCAGGTGCATGTTAATTAAAAGTAGGACATGTAAACATTTAGGGCCTGATTCTGGTGCGGTTAGAAAACCATTCCCACCTAGGGCCTGATTCTGATGTGGTTAGGAAGGCTTCCTAACGGCATTTGCTCCTTCCAAATCGGATCAGGATCGAGTCTTCCCGACAGAGGGCCCAATATTGATGCGGTTAGGAACATATGCTCCTATTGAAGTCAATGGGAGTCCAACCAAATCATATCGGGAAGCATCCATATGCATCGTACTCTGTCGGTCGGACTCTCCCGATCCGAGTGGGTCGTAAACCATTTCCAAACCGATTCGGTCGGGAAGCTTTCCAACCCGCATCAGAATCAGGCCCTAAATGTTAAATATGTCCTTGCAGTGAAAAGACCTCAAAGGTTCCACTGTAGCAAGTGTAGCTGTTCCATAGGAGAGCATTGCTTTCCAATATTAAATCTAAAAATGTTATCTCCAGCTGGGTAACAGCTACAAGATGTATTCTTGGACTTTTTAAGATATTTGTTACAAGCTCAATTTACTGCTAGAGTAAATTTGTAATAAATATTTAGGAAAATCTACTTTAGAGAGCTACCTATTCCGTGCCTAAAACCTCTAAAATCCCATTTACATGTGCTCCAGCTGTTACCCAGGAGCTGAATAGCCCCTTAATGAGGAAGGAACTTGCACCCAGAGCTGAGACAAAAACCTTGGGTGTCAGGAGGTGTTCTGTTCCTCTGATAGGATGACCATCTCTGCTGTGCCCAGGAACTTGATTCATTTCAAAGAGCCTAACTTGTCACCAGCAAATGTTAGGTAACTCCAGGGCAGGGCCCTCTGTTTACACCTAGTCAGGTAAGTAGCAATTCCAGTGGGAAATGGAGTTACCCCCAGAACTGGTTTGAAGTCACCACAGGACAGTGATTGCTCAATTCCTACCCATGCCTATGGGGTGGTGTTAGCAATGGGGGTCTCTAGTTGGCAGAGGTAGGCACCTTTGTCTCAGTAAGGACTCTACTAGTCAGGGTAAGGGGGATACACTTCTACAATAACCCCTGCTCTCCCCCTTGGTAGCTTGGCACAAGCAAACAGGCTTCTCTCAGAGGCAGTGTGTAAAGCATTTGTGAACACATACAGTAATACAGTGAAAACACTACAAATGTACAGCACACCAGTTTAGAAAAATAAGTAATCTTTATCTAAACCAAACAAGACCAAAACGACAAAAATCCACCATACAGTAATAACAATATGACTTTCAAATGGTAGAAATTGTTCAGTTCAAAGCGAATTGCAGATGCAACACTTTTCACACAAAGTCGCTTGGATGCGTCGCGTGCCCTCACAGAAAAGGGTCGCAGAGAAAGTGATGCGTTGGTTCTTTACATTTAGGGAAGGTGATGCGTTGGTTACTTTCTCCGCAAAAGATGATGTGTCGGTTCCTTCCTGCTGCGCAGGGAAGGTGGTGCGTCGGTTCCTTACTGCATAGGGAGGTGATGCATTTCCCAACAATGCGACAGACTTGGTGCCTCAATGCGATGAAACGATCTGTGACAATGCGTGGGCTCTTGCTGCAGCACAGCACAGCAGGGCTTGTGCCTGAATCAGTGCGGTAATCTCTGACTTCAGGGAACGGTGCACTCTATGCGCTGTGCAGCGATTTCTCGAGCCGCGGGCAGGTGCTGCGTCGATTTCTTCAGCGATGGGCGGAAAAAGTCGCGGATGCGCCAGGCTTCTTGTTGTTGCATTGCTTTTACAGCCAGAACAACCTCCAGAGGCCCAAACAGCTACATGCACCTCTTGGCAGGTCAGAACTCTCAGCTAGGAAGTTAACGGGAGCTGGGGTGAAGTCTTTGGGCCCGGTTCACAATATTAACTTAAGACTCAATCCTAAACTTACTACTTTTTTGGTATTCACAGAATGCACTTATTACTTTTTGTATTCACAGAATAAACTTACCACTTTTGGTATTCACAGAAGTTATGATTTTGTCTCAAGTTTGTCTTAAGACAAACTTAAGACAGACTTAAGACAAACTTAAGACAGACTTAAGACAGACTTAAGTTAGGATTTTGTCTTAAGTCTGTCTTAAGTCAGTCTTAAGTCTGTCTTAAGTTTGTCTTAAGTCTGTCTTAAGTCTGTCTTACGTTTGTCTCAAGACAAACCTAAGACAAAATCCTAACTTCTGTGAATACCAAAAGTAGTAAGTTCATTCTGTGAATGCCAAAAGTAGTAAGTGCATTCTGTGAATGCCATAAGTAGTAAGTGCATTCTGTAAATGCCAAAAGTAGTAAGTGCATTCTGTGAATACCAAAATAGTAGTAAGTTCAGGATGGAGTCTTAAGTTCATTCTGTTAATCGGGCCCTGCGTGTCCCTGAATTTTTAGAACAGGAGGCAAGCTCTTTCTTAAGCCCTTGGAGATCTTCCCCAAGCAGGGGACACAGTAAACAGCAACGTCCTTTTTGTAGAACATGTGTAAATCTGAGCGGGCTATAGAATAAACCTTAAAAACTATCTCTACTGTTCATTCTGATGCCTTAATTCTAACAATCCAATTCTTTTAGAGGTATTTGGCTACTGCGTAGATTACTGTTTGCGAAGTATCTGTATGAAGTAGGCATAACACTACCTCAAATTGAAGGCAGCCTAGTTGATTACAGACGAGAATTATCCATGTTTCACTAGGACGAGTATAGCCCGGACAGAAAAAGAAAAAATGCTCTAGAGTTTCCTCTGCTTTCTGCCAGAGAGGTCAAACAGTATTTGATGTCTTTAATGAATTCCAGTTTGCTGGAAAACACATAAGGGGCTATTCTCAAATAAGTGTGATAATTATCGCAAAATTAGCTTGACGTAACTTTTCACATCGCAGTCCATCGCAGGAAAATAACGCAGTGTTAATGTTGTATACTCAACACAGCGGTACCATGTGATAGTCTCACGATAGCGCGCCAAATGACCGCGTTAAAATTTTAACCCAACGTCTAAAAAATTTAAAATATTATCGCGAAAAAAGTGGCGATGTCCCAAACCGCGATACAAAAATAAGCGATAACCAGCAACAGACCTGCAATTCCCACTCAGCATGTGGAAAAACGCACGATAAAAGCAGAGAAAAAAAACTGTGAGGTGACAATGTACGAGTACAACCTCACATCCATGATGTAGTACAAATACCCACTGTCCTGCATCAAATAGGCATCTCCTCACAAACAGTCACAATGTACATTGTCATGCAGTCTGTATGCAAACTTCGCCAATGCGTCAACATACTTGGAACAAACTGTGAAACTGCATCTCCACTTTACATTGCAGAGGGACAATCAACATCTCCTGCAGAGCAGAACCTACATCATGTTAGTGATGATGGAGACGACCCCCAGGACAACATCTAGGACGTACTCCAACGGTTCATGGACAACCTCTGCACCCCACCTTCAGTAGCAGGCCAGCCCAGCACCATCGAGGTGAACCCACCCCCTAAACAGACCACACAGCAGGAAGCACCCCCAGCACATCTGGCTCCCAGCACCTCACCGAAGAACACATGACGTTCCAACCCCGTGTGTTAGACTGCCAGAAGGAGCTGGCTGAAAAGGTGCGGGTGAGGTTCGACCTCATGGCAGCCAAACTAGATGCCATACGTGGGTGTCTAAGTCCCATCAGGGACCACTTATACTTCAGAACGGACACCCACAGTCCTCCCCATGCCCTCCCCAATCCATGGCTGGCGTCGCTGGAGTCATGACTCGGAGACAACAACAACTGTCTAGTCTGAGTGGCTACAGCGATGTCATACGTGATTAGGGAAACATAAGAAGGGTCATGGAGAACATGGCGCAGAAGCACGCGCAAAGCATGGCTTCCACTGCCGCACACGAGAAAGCTGTTGATGGAATCTTCCATGCCCTGCAGATCCTCATCATGGGAGGGATGCCGCAAGACATTGCGCAGATGAATGCTGCTGTTACTTCTACATCCACACCTCCAGACCCTGATGTGTCAGTGTCACACAGTGCTGCACACCAAACACCACCACCCACATGTGAGGCACATGAAACATCAGAGGACGAAGATGAGGATGAATCTGCCTTAGTGGTAAGAAAGAAGCTGCAGCACTCATCTCCGCCATATGGCTTGTTTCAGCTTGGTTCTGCCCTCTGCATCATGCCCTGGAATAACACCTTCCACTGTCCCCAATACACTCTGTAACATTAACCTTGCACCTCGACATGGCCATATTTTGTTTGCAAAACAATGACACATCAATCAGCCTACGGACTGGACTTTTCCACTTCCGGGTAACTTGTCAATCCCTAAAGGACTCTGGCTGGCCCTCCACAGGGAAACATTGTAAAGTGTTTTCTGCATGGCCCAGTACTAGGACAGCTACAACAATCCACTGAACGTGAATAATGCATACTAATACACACAGACGTGTCATGTCTATGATTAATCAAGTATGAAAGCATGGACAAATGTAGGTGAAGTGATTCCCCCTTAAGGTCATGTTGCTCATGTTGTGGGACTTGAGTCACAGGGTGCATCCCAGCATCATGGTGGTACATATTTAACCCCAAAAGAAGGCGTGTTGTCAATTGTAGGTCACAAATGACAGCCTATATGTAATGTTTTTGGACACATGTGAAACGTTGATGAGTGGGATTCCGTACTATCTTTGACACACAGAAATGGCATTTCCAATACGTGACACCCTAAATAGCCTCTCTGTACAGAGGTGACAAACCCACCATCTATTTTCAAATTATGAGATTGTTAGCACTACATGTTGCACTTACACGTGTGTAATGGCTGGATTTTCTGAGTAGGTGGGATCAGCCCCCAGGGGCCCCTCCAACCCAGCCAGAACGTACTCACCTTCCCTCCTCAGGACTCCTCTATATCCAGGCACCTGGTACCTACCTGAGGATGGGGAACTCGCAATATACAAGCTCATATTATTAAGAACACCACTAAATCTATAGGGATACTAAGAATACTCACTGATTACTAGGGATATCCATACCCTACACCACACTTATTCACATCAGTTGGTCTCGCGGCCACCCTGACCCAGACCGTTCTACCCTAGGGCAGATATGACACACAATCCGGTGTGTCTACACACGGGCCTGCAGAACCCAATGCTCCCTTTTCCAAAGTGTTCGCGATCCTGCGAAACTACACACTAGTTCAACTACCTAGTGCTCTCATTTACTCAAGCCACAATCCTGTGGGTATCGGCACTGGTCTCCCACCCAGTGTTCTCATTAACGCCGCATATCAACGACGACCACATTCCTATGAACACCTATACAGATATATATATATATTGGGAAGTCTCTTCACTAAGGGTCTGCTACTACAATAATATTATGGGATGGTGTACTAACTTAGTCCCTTGGTTGCAAGTCTCCTCTCTCCCTCACTATTACTTACCTGATCAGGGGTAGCATCTGTTCAAACAGTAATACTTACCAGGAAAGATTATTCTTACTGTATGAGGACAAAGATATACACACTATGTGATAGAGTTGTTTTTTTATTTAAGCGCTCCTACCCCCCTTATCCATCAGTGGCTCAACAGCAACTGGCTTGAAGCCAGGATAACTTTATCATAAAAGAACTCATGCACACTAATTCACTAATTAATGGGGTCATTTATTATTAGTACAATATAAACCTTCACACAGATATGACAAAGACTATAGGTAGAACACACTGCTTGAAAGAGAAAAGATTAAACATAACAGGAACACTCCGCTGAAAGGGAAAAGATTGGACATAAAGTGTAAATGTAACTAATTCAGACTACCTCACCTATTAGAAGGAAGATTTCTCTCTCTGCCTCTGGTGGGATTAGGGCTCTCTCTCTGCCTCTGGTGGGATTAGGGCTCTCTCTGTCTCTCCCTCCTTCACCACATCACCACGCCTCTGGTTCAGTTGCTCCAGCTGACAGCCTTCTTTGATGCTCTCTGCACTGCTTTCTCTCTCCTCATCTTCAGCAATCGTCTGCCTTCTTTCTCCATTCAAGAACTGCACTCTATTCTGCAGCTCCCAGCAGACATCCTCTCTCTCTCTGCAAGCTATTCGGAGCTCCAAGCTGTTCTGGGCTCCCAGCAGTCCTGTGCTCCAAGCTGTTCTGAGCACCACGCTGAACTGCACACCACGCTGCACTGACTTCCAAAACTGAACTGACCACTCCTCCTCTCCTGTAGCTCACTAATATGGAAGCTTGTCCTTTCATGGAAAGTTACGGCCAGTAACCTGCCGCCCACCAAATTCTTGTACCTCCCCGTACCAAGGACACGTTCCCAGCTGGCCAGCCTGAAGTTGTGTCTTCGGAGTGGAGAAAAATACATTCTTTCGATAAGGGCCAGCCTGAACCGGTTCTCTCCAAGCGAACAACAGCCTTAACTATAAACATTGCTTTTGCCCTGAAAAGCCTCCCTGCTTCCATCAAGATGGAGTCTCTCTAGCTTTAGGCCTGTAGGCCTGAAAGGGGTGAAATGCTCCTTAGCTCTGTCAGAATACCTACATAAACCATACCAATGTGTCTAATATGTCAAAGCCAATAGGCAATAGACAGGTTAAAGTCAAGAATAAAGGCATATTAAGCAGCTATCCTCTTCTAGATCTAGAAAAAGGGCTTAAAAGGGCCAACACGGGCTAAGAATACCTATACTAGATGCGAGCAAGACTAATGATCTATATCACTGCTAAATAAAGCCAAAAACTCTGCCATTACACACGTGTCATAGAACGATGTGCTTGTACAGAGGAGTGATATGCACTCAGGGAATGTGTGTTGTAATGAAGTTATTTGCACATGCTATGCCTGTGGTAATTTTGTACTGTCCCATGATTGGTAAGGACTGTGACAATGTGGCATGCTCATTTGAAGAAATTGTAAATGATGATGTTCCTACGGGCTAATACTGCTACAGCTGCAGTGGGGTGTGGTCCACCTGCCTCATCTTCCTCATCATCGTCCGGTGCATCTGGCACTTGTATCCATGGGGCATTGGTGCGTACACATATGTTGTGCAACACACAACATCCAACGATCATCTTGCACACGATGTCTGGGCTGTACATGAGCCTTCCACCTGTGATGTCCAGGCGCTTGAAATGTGACTTCAAGATGCCAAATGTGCGTTCCACGATACCCCTGGTGCGTTTGTGGGCCGCATTGTACTGCCTCTCGGCCTGTGCGTTCTGGGCTGGGAGGGGTGTCATCATCCAAGGGCCCAGTGCTTATCCTTGATCACCTGTGACAGTGCAGAGAGACATGAGTCAGTAGTTGGTTATGCATAATGTGCTGGCAGGCTCACTGGTTCATTGGTGTGTGATATGTGTAAATTAGTGATTCCTATTTGACATGTACTGCTTGTAGAAAATGAGCGCCATCAATGTGTATTACATAGCCTCACTGCTGCTACTCTCTGCCCCAAGCCTATTCACTAGTGTGCACAGTGCAGTTGCATCACTGGCACTCCTACGGCACACCATTGTCATGCCTGTCTGCGCATGTCCACAAGCCTGACAACGGCACTGTGATGTTGTGTGCTGAAGGTGGGCGGCCATGTGTGTATAGGCCTATGGTAAGGATAGGGCAGATACAGATCTAGAGTTCATGGCTGGCTGAACTAACAGCCAGCCCTTTGGCTTATGCTGCGGGAATAGCGACACACCCAACAGTTGGCATGTATGATTATGAACCCGGACCCCGAACTGGCTTGTACTCCTTTATTTACCCCCGGGGGCATGCTACATTGCAACATTGTCCAATGTGGGACGGGTGACGCTGACACTACAATAGAGACACACGCATTAGTTACTTCCTTGGCAAGGCCAAAACATAACCACGCCCAGAGTCCCGGGTTGATGAACCACACCCCTACGTTGGACTGTCATACACCAGTCCACTCCACCTACGCTTACTGTGGGGTACGACACAGCTACATGTCCCAGGTCTTCCCCACTGCCTGAGGTAACATGGTTGCATCTGCTGCACACCGCACAATGTGATGTTGTAGGGCCCGGGGCCCTCATGCATACATAATAACCACACAGACACACTTAGTTTGTGGAACTGGCTGTGGGCACATACACCCAGCCCCTTTTATTGCCAGGGTCACATGTTCAGTGACGCCTATGCTAATGGGTGTGGGTTGAGTGTAAGCCAGCCCTCAGGGAGTGGTTGGTGATGGCAACAACTACAAGAGTGATCAGACAATCAGAAATTCAAAGGTCAAACAGCAAGGGACCATGACTTGAGCTGCACTGCGGCCGGGGCCACGGGGCGGTGACTTGCAGTGCACTGGGGTAGGGCCACAAGAGCTGAGCGGGTCCTCGTCGATGTCCACAGAGAAAGTCGCAGTGTGTTTCGGGGGACTGTGGAAGGCGTTCTTCTAGTGCATGATGCAGAGGGCAGAACCAAGCAGGAAGAGGCAATATGGAGGAGATAAATGCTACATACTCATTCTTAGCACTAAGTCAGTTTCAGCTACATGATGATGAAGACAATCCCCAGGCCATATACGTAGATGCCACCAAAGATCAATCAAAGAGTGTCCATGAATTGGGGGCACAGACTTAGTTGCACCAGGGCTGAAAGGGGATGCAGTCTACGATGAGGTCTGTACAATGATATAATCTCTGCCATGAATAAATCAAGACTCAGTTCCAAATGTGTGACCTACTCAACCGCAGTGTAGGCCGGAGCCAGCGGTCAGCAGGGACCCACAGCCACGTGTCGTTGGCTTGCAATGCACAGAGTTAGTGGCACCAGAGCAGTTGTTGGTACTGTTCGATCACCTCCGTAACGATGATCCTTTTTTCCTCTAGACTGAACCGCATCTTTCACTTACTCCTTTCCTTGTGTGCAATGACACGAACTCTGCTATAAAAGAAATCAAGACTCATTTCCAAATGTGTGACCTACTTGACCGCAGTGTAGGTCGAAGGCAGTAGTCAGCAAGGGTCCACAGACACGTGTCGTTGGAATGCTATGTACAGAGTTGGTTGCACCACATCAAAGGGAGTACAGTGATATCAAACATCCCGTTAACATATATGAACTCGGCCATCTTGATATCAAGACTCAGTTCCAAATGTGTGACTTACTAGACTGCAGTGTAGGCCGCAGGCAGTGTTGGAGTACGTCAACGACAAAGAAGTACTGCAGGCCTGTGTCGCGGAATCCAGTCATGGTCTGAGGAGGCTGCCAAGCTCTCGGGCCTTGGGCTTGGAGCTTGCACCGACACACGCCGGTGTCAGCATGTGAGCAGTGAGGCCTGAGTGTGCAGGGGAGGGCACGGCGGGCCTGGGGACCAGCGGCCTGGGGTTCAGCAGGCGCACAGGATCGCATGCAGCACCGCTCACGGCATCAGCCTCATGGCGGGGTGAGAGGCACCACCCTGGCAGACACGTTGGCCATTCTGAAAGAGAACCACACCCAGAGCTACGCGCATTTTATTCACACCCCTGCGCTAGCCTGGCGTACGCCGGGCCAGCCCCTTCCACTGACACTAACAGGGGGGACGTAACAAGCTACATTTCTGCAATATTCCCCACTGGCTGAGGTAACATGGTTGCGTCTACTGTCCACTAAACTCCAAACACCAGAAGTTTATGTTGACATGGAAATGTCTGTGGTCTGCATACTGCAGTCTGCCCAGCACATCCACGCCACACTTGGCATTGTGTACATTCTCATTCATGGGTCACTTGCCTCCTTCGCACATGCCTGGTTCCCACCTATCCCCACAATAGGCTATTGTGTGGCTGAGGTACCATGCTGCTGATGGCTTATATACATGGCTAGCCCAGGTTACCATAGTAAGTTGTGCTGTCGTGTCTGGTAGGTGGGCATGTTGTTTGGCATGTTGTATGTGAGTTTGTAACATGTGCATTCCCAGAGTTGTGAGTTGCATGATTGTGGAGTTGAGGTGTGTGGTGTGTTCATTTGGTACTTACCAATGAGCAGTGCATTTCCGTAGGTGCCATCCTGGAAGCGCTGGTTGATGATGGACTGTCGGAAGATGTAGAAATCATGCTCACTGCTTGGGTAGGTGGCGATGACATTAGTGAAGAGTCGACACTTGGTACTACTTAACCATTGGTTAAGTTGGGACACTCTCATAAACGCGGTGTTGTTCGTGCGGTGTATCTCTTTCTTCCGCCCCTCACCCGCGTTGTGGCATTTATCATTGAGTGTTCCAACAACGTGCTGTATGCCAAGCCTCAACCCGAGGCAACCTCTGGCGCAAGTAGCAGTGTCCAGAGATAAAAATGCATGAAAAAAGGGGCACCCAAAAGAAAGGTTTGTAAAAAACATATACTTCACCCGTGGTAAGTTTTAATGAAAAATAGGTGAGGTATTGTTATTAAAAATGAAAGTTGCGGTATTGCTGGAGGTTGTGTTAATGAATCTCCTTATACCTTACGAACTACAGTGTCAACATGTTTCTGCTCCATGTGGCCCAGCCGGGTCTAGGGAGCATTCGTCAGGACAGAACATAACAAATGTATAACAGACAACAAAGGGTTTACTTGCACGATTTGTGTAGTAATGTTAATTCAAAAGTTGTATCAAAAGGAGCCTTTTGGAAATTTTCTGAAAAGGCAGAAAAAGCATATATTATAATGGGTGCGAGGGTAGCACATATATAATTTCTCAGCTTTATGGAGAATTCAATACAAACAGGTAAGAGAGCACTCAAATTTGCTCTGTGGGCAGACGTAAATGGCTTCATTAAGAGGACAGTGGGAGAAGAAATAGGCATTACAGGTGCTTTATTAGGTTTTAATGGCGTATTACAACCTCTCTGCTCGAAAGAGGTTGAAAAAGAAGTGCTAGATGGTTTGGAGCACAACATAGGAACGTTATCAGTGGCATATTGTAAGTGGAAACACGGGGTTTCTAAATTATGCCGTGGTGTGAATAAAAACGGAGTGCGTTCAATCATGTTATTCTTACCTCACTTTGTGGCTGCTTGCAGCTTCAACGGGTGGCTACGGGACTCTCTGGTCCCAGACTACAAAAGAAGGGTACAGGAAAGAGGTTTTAAGGCGTTCGTCTTACCCGCTAGATGAAAAACGCTAAACCCGACTCGGTCCGCCATTCTTACCAGCGTGTTGGTAGTTACCGGGACTTGTGCTGTCTCTGCCCCCGGATACTAGGTGCTGGTTTCCTGTTCCTGTTAAGACGGGGAGAGTGAGGGAAATGGAAAACAGACTACGCTTACGTTATGCCCAGTTAAAGATTCTTTAAGAATGTGGGTATTAGTTTTGGATATTATGTAAAATTGTTTATATTATGAAAGAAGGTGATATTTACAACGTTAATGTGTGAGAGTAGTTGGAAATCACATTTAGTTTTCTCTTTTCTCAAAATAAAATATTTACTGGGGAGCTGGAAAATAAACACACACATTCATCAGTGTGTCGTCACAAGCTGTACAGCTGGTGACAGCCTCATTAAGCAAGGATTAAGGATATGGCCACTCATGAAAAGGTAGATGCAAGTTCTTATTCTTTTTTGTTTTTATGAGAACTGGTGCCATGGGATATTATCATTGAGCCCGGACAAATGAGTTTGGAGGCGGTCCACCCATCGTTGCTCCTTCTCGAATAGAATTTTTTCTGCATTCCAGGGTCTGTCTATTAGTTTTTCAAGGACGGTCCATCTTAATTCTTCACAGTCATGTCCTTGGTCAACAAAATGGGAACACAGTTTCGTATTGTTTTTTTTCCGTCTGATATTACTCTTGTGTTCCCCTATACGAATCTTGATCTTTCTACAGGTCATACCTATGTACTTCTTCTTGCAGGGGCACCAGATCATGTATATGACGTGAGTCGAATTACAATTTGTGTGATGTTTCTGGGTCCATTTGAAGGAGTCTGTTAATTGTAGATATTGTGTCGTTGTTGTAAGTTTACATACAAGGCATGAGCCACAGGGGTGGTGGCCAGTGATAGGCAACATTTCCATATTTCTCAAGTTATTGGGGATTGTCCTCGGTACCAATGGGCGGGTGTGTACAAGTAAATCTTTGAGATTTTTCGTTTGTTTGTTTGCAAAACGAGGTTTTTGCCACTTATGCTTTCCAGTGTTCAGAATAGACCAGTTCTTATTGATTAGTTTTTGTACCTCATATGTTGCAGGACAAAAAGTTGTCACACAAGTGACCAGTTCTCGATTAGGTTCTTTGTTGTGAATCTGTAGGAGGCAATCTCTCGGTTGGTTTTTTGCTCTCTTGCAACATTTTGCAATCGTAGTCGGGGTGTAGTCTCTAGATTTCAGTTTAGTACACAATTCCTTTGCTTGAACTTCATAGTCAGTTTTTTTGCTACAATTTCGCTTCAATCTTAAAAACTGGCTGTATGGTAAATTGTCTCTGAGGGCTTTCGGGTGGTAACTTTTGTAAGATAAAAGGCTGTTCTTTGCTGTGGGCTTGGTATACGTCTTTGTTTCCAGCTTTCCATTTTCTACAAAGATCGTGAGATCTAGGAAGTCCAAATGAGTTTTACTCATAGTGTAGGTGAATTTCAGCCACTTGTCCCTCTCATTTAGCCATTCCATGAAAAGTTTTAGGTCCTGATTTGTGTGCCAGATTAATAGAATATCATCTATATATCGTTTCCAGTATAATATACTGGAAACGAACGGGTTGGTCTCGTTGAGAACAAACTTGTTCTCAAATTGGCTCACATAGAGACCTGCTACTGATGGAGCGAAGGCACTGCCCATAGATGTTCCATGGCATTAAAGATATAGGTCTCCGTTGTATTCAAAAAAAATTTCTGTAAGGGCCAGGCGACAACACTCCAGGACGAAGTGTCTGGGTGTCTTGTGGGTCCATTCATCCATAAACAGTTGATCTTCCAACATCTGAAGGGTATCGCCCTGAGGGAGGCTGGTATAAAGTTGTTCTACATCCAAGCCTACTAATATCATGGTATCAGTATCAAATGGTTTATCTGATATTTGGATGAGTAGATCACGGGTGTCTTTAAGATAAGTCGGTGTTTTTTGCACCATCGGTTTTAAGTACTCATCAGCAAATTTTGATAACGGTTCTAATAATGAACCAATCCCCGAGACTATGGGGCGCCCTGGAGGGGGGACTTTGTTTTTATGGATTTTTGAGAGTGAGTAAAAGAACGGTGTTTTTGGTTCATTAGTTAGTAAGTACTCTGCTTCTTTTTTGGAAATCCAGGAGTTGCTTTCAGCCTCATAGACCATTATCGCAATGGTATTCTGAAGTCTGGGTGTGGGATCTGTCATTATTCTCTTGTAGAATTTAGTGTCTGATAGAAGTTTGAGACATTGTTCATCATATCCTTCTTTAGTTAGGATAACAATTCCTCCACCCTTGTCTGCAGGTTTGATTATTATTTTGTCATTTGTTTTCAGTTCTTCCAGGGCTACACGTTCCTTCTTGGTCAGATTCTGGAAAGCATGTTTTTTGGTTTTATCCAAATCATCAATTCCTTTCATTAACGCTTGTTCAAACGTCTGTATTTCCACTGGGATGGCACTGTTCGGTGGATTAAATTTAGATTTTCTCTTTAAGGACGTATCTCCTTCATTTTGTTGGTATTCTGTATCCGAGAAGAACGATTTTAATTTTAGCGTTCTGCAGAATTCGGAAAGTTCGATTTTTAGTTTGAAGGTATCCAGTGGGGGGGTAGGGACAAATCCCAAGCCTTTATTTAAGACCTTGGTTTGATCATCCGATAGGATTATGTTGGTCAAGTTGACAATTAGGGATTGCTCTTGCTCGTGCTGGGTTTGGCTGTTGCCATGCTCCTCGTTAGCATATTGCGTTGTTGGTCCTGCCAGTTGATATTCTTTTTTCTTCCGCGTGATTGGTTCTGGCCTCTCCCTAAAAAAGGCTGTTGTGGGTGTCCATTATCATTGCCGGTTGTGTGTTGGTTACCCATTTGAGGAGGTTGCATGTTATGATTATAAGGGTTCATCCAACCTGCATATGGTGGTATAAAGGGTTGAAAGAATGGCATTTGGTTTCCTTGAAAATACGGTCGCTGCCATCTGTTGTTTCTTCTGGGTCGTTGGTACCGGTAATTTTGACGTCCTCTCTTGGGTGTTGAAAATTCAGAACCCGATTCGGGGCCATCTGAAGTGTTTCTATCTGAAGATTCATTATCGGATCCCTGATTTGGGCCTGTGTAATCTTCTTTTGTGTATGGATGCATGCGTTCCTGGCTGAACTTCTTGAGGTCTTTTGCAAGTTTTTGAAGTTTGCTTTCCATAAGATATTCATGGGTTTCATTCATTTCTTTTGTAATCTCTTCCAACCTTTTTTGGTATATGGACGGATTTATGCCCTTCTTTAGTTCTTCTTCGCATGCTTGTATTTGGATTAGGAGGGCATCAGACAGTCTTTTTGCTGTTTTGACTATTAAGACCAAGTAGTCCAGGGTGCATTTCCACGAAATGGATGACCAATCACGACGGAATGCTAGGTCGTGCAAAGAAATTCTAGGGGCATTGTTCACCCACAATCCTCTTGGGGCTGATTTGGACCGCAGGTACTCTGTCATTATTATGCCATGGATGGCAGTACGTATTTGTTCTCTCTTCTTATCGCTGAGGTTTTCCCAGTCATCGGTTTGGGCTAGGGCTTTTGTTAAGTCTGTATTTTGTAATAAAGATTGACCTGCCAAAATTTCATCAATGTCCTCTCCAGTGAAGCTAAGGCCCACATTGTCTTCCATTTTATCTGTATTAAAATGGTGTAAAGAAGAAACGGGGGGAAAAAGTGTGTACACTTTTTATAGTTTCACACTTTTGACAAAAATACTCCCGCAGCTGTGCGCTGCTTTAAATGCAATAATCAAAAAAGTAGGGAGGAGGGTAGAAGGTCCATTCATTACCCCAGTATCAGCAATTTAGGTAATCAAAAGAAGAATGGACACTTGGTACTACTTAACCATTGGTTAAGTTGGGACACTCTCATAAACGCGGTGTTGTTCGTGCGGTGTATCTCTTTCTTCCGCCCCTCACCCGCGTTGTGGCATTTATCATTGAGTGTTCCAACAACGTGCTGTATGCCAAGCCTCAACCCGAGGCAACCTCTGGCGCAAGTAGCAGTGTCCAGAGATAAAAATGCATGAAAAAAGGGGCACCCAAAAGAAAGGTTTGTAAAAAACATATACTTCACCCGTGGTAAGTTTTAATGAAAAATAGGTGAGGTATTGTTATTAAAAATGAAAGTTGCGGTATTGCTGGAGGTTGTGTTAATGAATCTCCTTATACCTTACGAACTACAGTGTCAACATGTTTCTGCTCCATGTGGCCCAGCCGGGTCTAGGGAGCATTCGTCAGGACAGAACATAACAAATGTATAACAGACAACAAAGGGTTTACTTGCACGATTTGTGTAGTAATGTTAATTCAAAAGTTGTATCCAAAGGAGCCTTTTGGAAATTTTCTGAAAAGGCAGAAAAAGCATATATTATAATGGGTGCGAGGGTAGCACATATATAATTTCTCAGCTTTATGGAGAATTCAATACAAACAGGTAAGAGAGCACTCAAATTTGCTCTGTGGGCAGACGTAAATGGCTTCATTAAGAGGACAGTGGGAGAAGAAATAGGCATTACAGGTGCTTTATTAGGTTTTAATGGCGTATTACAACCTCTCTGCTCGAAAGAGGTTGAAAAAGAAGTGCTAGATGGTTTGGAGCACAACATAGGAACGTTATCAGTGGCATATTGTAAGTGGAAACACGGGGTTTCTAAATTATGCCGTGGTGTGAATAAAAACGGAGTGCGTTCAATCATGTTATTCTTACCTCACTTTGTGGCTGCTTGCAGCTTCAATGGGTGGCTACGGGACTCTCTGGTCCCAGACTACAAAAGAAGGGTACAGGAAAGAGGTTTTAAGGCGTTCGTCTTACCCGCTAGATGAAAAACGCTAAACCCGACTCGGTCCGCCATTCTTACCAGCGTGTTGGTAGTTACCGGGACTTGTGCTGTCTCTGCCCCCGGATACTAGGTGCTGGTTTCCTGTTCCTGTTAAGACGGGGAGAGTGAGGGAAATGGAAAACAGACTACGCTTACGTTATGCCCAGTTAAAGATTCTTTAAGAATGTGGGTATTAGTTTTGGATATTATGTAAAATTGTTTATATTATGAAAGAAACCTAATAAAGCACCTGTAATGCCTATTTCTTCTCCCACTGTCCTCTTAATGAAGCCATTTACGTCTGCCCACAGAGCAAATTTGAGTGCTCTCTTACCTGTTTGTATTGAATTCTCCATAAAGCTGAGAAATTATATATGTGCTACCCTCGCACCCATTATAATATATGCTTTTTCTGCCTTTTCAGAAAATTTCCAAAAGGCTCCTTTGGATACAACTTTTGAATTAACATTACTACACAAATCGTGCAAGTAAACCCTTTGTTGTCGGTTATACATTTGTTATGTTCTGTCCTGACGAATGCTCCCTAGACCCGGCTGGGCCACATGGAGCAGAAACATGTTGACACTGTAGTTCGTAAGGTATAAGGAGATTCATTAACACAACCTCCAGCAATACCGCAACTTTCATTTTTAATAACAATACCTCACCTATTTTTCATTAAAACTTACCACGGGTGAAGTATATGTTTTTTACAAACCTTTCTTTTGGGTGCCCCTTTTTTCATGCATTTTTATCTCTGGACACTGCTACTTGCGCCAGAGGTTGCCTCGGGTTGAGGCTTGGCATACAGCACGTTGTTGGAACACTCAATGATAAATGCCACAACGCGGGTGAGGGGCGGAAGAAAGAGATACACCGCACGAACAACACCGCGTTTATGAGAGTGTCCCAACTTAACCAATGGTTAAGTAGTACCAAGTGTCCATTCTTCTTTTGATTACCTAAATTGCTGATACTGGGGTAATGAATGGACCTTCTACCCTCCTCCCTACTTTTTTGATTATTGCATTTAAAGCAGCGCACAGCTGCGGGAGTATTTTTGTCAAAAGTGTGAAACTATAAAAAGTGTACACACTTTTTTCCCCCCGTTTCTTCTTTACACCATTTTAATACAGATAAAATGGAAGACAATGTGGGCCTTAGCTTCACTGGAGAGGACATTGATGAAATTTTGGCAGGTCAATCTTTATTACAAAATACAGACTTAACAAAAGCCCTAGCCCAAACCGATGACTGGGAAAACCTCAGCGATAAGAAGAGAGAACAAATACGTACTGCCATCCATGGCATAATAATGACAGAGTACCTGCGGTCCAAATCAGCCCCAAGAGGATTGTGGGTGAACAATGCCCCTAGAATTTTTTTGCACAACCTAGCATTCCGTCGTGATTGGTCATCCATTTCGTGGAAATGCACCCTGGACTACTTGGTCTTAATAGTCAAAACAGCAAAAAGACTGTCTGATGCCCTCCTAATCCAAATACAAGCATGCGAAGAAGAACTAAAGAAGGGCATAAATCCGTCCATATACCAAAAAAGGTTGGAAGAGATTACAAAAGAAATGAATGAAACCCATGAATATCTTATGGAAAGCAAACTTCAAAAACTTGCAAAAGACCTCAAGAAGTTCAGCCAGGAACGCATGCATCCATACACAAAAGAAGATTACACAGGCCCAAATCAGGGATCCGATAATGAATCTTCAGATAGAAACACTTCAGATGGCTCCGAATCGGGTTCTGAATTTTCAACACCCAAGAGAGGACGTCAAAATTACCGGTACCAACGACCCAGAAGAAACAACAGATGGCAGCGACCGTATTTTCAAGGAAACCAAATGCCATTCTTTCAACCCTTTATACCACCATATGCAGGTTGGATGAACCCTTATAATCATAACATGCAACCTCCTCAAATGGGTAACCAACACACAACCGGCAATGATAATGGACACCCACAACAGCCTTTTTTAGGGAGAGGCCAGAACCAATCACGCAGAAGAAAAAAGAATATCAACTGGCAGGACCAACAACGCAATATGCTAACGAGGAGCATGGCAACAGCCAAACCCAGCACGAGCAAGAGCAATCCCTAATTGTCAACTTGACCAACATAATCCTATCGGATGATCAAACCAAGGTCTTAAATAAAGGCTTGGGATTTGTCCCTACCCCCCCACTGGATACCTTCAAACTAAAAAGCGAACTTTCCGAATTCTGCAGAATGCTAAAATTAAAATCGTTCTTCTCGGATACAGAATACCAACAAAATGAAGGAGATACGTCCTTAAAGAGAAAATCTAAATTTAATCCACCGAACAGTGCCATCCCAGTGGAAATACAGACGTTTGAACAAGCGTTAATGAAAGGAATTGATGATTTGGATAAAACCAAAAAACATGCTTTCCAGAATCTGACCAAGAAGGAACGTGTAGCCCTGGAAGAACTGAAAACAAATGACAAAATAATAATCAAACCTGCAGACAAGGGTGGAGGAATTGTTATCCTAACTAAAGAAGGATATGATGAACAATGTCTCAAACTTCTATCAGACACTAAATTCTACAAGAGAATAATGACAGATCCCACACCCAGACTTCAGAATACCATTGCGATAATGGTCTATGAGGCTGAAAGCAACTCCTGGATTTCCAAAAAAGAAGCAGAGTACTTACTAACTAATGAACCAAAAACACCGTTCTTTTACTCACTCCCAAAAATCCATAAAAACAAAGTCCCCCCTCCAGGGCGCCCCATAGTCTCGGGGATTGGTTCATTATTAGAACCGTTATCAAAATTTGCTGATGAGTACTTAAAACCGATGGTGCAAAAAACACCGACTTATCTTAAAGACACCCATGATCTACTCATCCAAATATCAGATAAACCATTTGATACTGATACCATGATATTAGTAGGCTTGGATGTAGAACAACTTTATACCAGCCTCCCTCAGGGCGATACCCTTCAGATGTTGGAAGATCAACTGTTTATGGATGAATGGACCCACAAGACACCCAGACACTTCGTCCTGGAGTGTTGTCGCCTGGCCCTTACAGAAATTTTTTTTGAATACAACGGAGACCTATATCTTCAATGCCATGGAACATCTATGGGCAGTGCCTTCGCTCCATCAGTAGCGGGTCTCTATGTGAGCCAATTTGAGAACAAGTTTGTTCTCAACGAGACCAACCCGTTCGTTTCCAGTATATTAAACTGGAAACGATATATAGATGATATTCTATTAATCTGGCACACAAATCAGGACCTAAAACTTTTCATGGAATGGCTAAATGAGAGGGACAAGTGGCTGAAATTCACCTACACTATGAGTAAAACTCATTTGGACTTCCTAGATCTCACGATCTTTGTAGAAAATGGAAAGCTGGAAACAAAGACGTATACCAAGCCCACAGCAAAGAACAGCCTTTTATCTAACAAAAGTTACCACCCGAAAGCCCTCAGAGACAATTTACCATACAGCCAGTTTTTAAGATTGAAGCGAAATTGTAGCAAAAAAACTGACTATGAAGTTCAAGCAAAGGAATTGTGTACTAAACTGAAATCTAGAGACTACACCCCGACTACGATTGCAAAATGTTGCAAGAGAGCAAAAAAACAACAGAGAGATTGCCTCCTACAGATTCACAACAAAGAACCTAATCGAGAACTGGTCACTTGTGTGACAACTTTTTGTCCTGCAACATATGAGGTACAAAAACTAATCAATAAGAACTGGTCTATTCTGAACACTGGAAAGCATAAGTGGCAAAAACCTCGTTTTGCAAACAAACGAACGAAAAATCTCAAAGATTTACTTGTACACACCCGCCCATTGGTACCGAGGACAATCCCCAATAACTTGAGAAATATGGAAATGTTGCCTATCACTGGCCACCACCCCTGTGGCTCATGCCTTGTATGTAAACTTACAACAACGACACAATATCTACAATTAACAGACTCCTTCAAATGGACCCAGAAACATCACACAAATTGTAATTCGACTCACGTCATATACATGATCTGGTGCCCCTGCAAGAAGAAGTACATAGGTATGACCTGTAGAAAGATCAAGATTCGTATAGGGGAACACAAGAGTAATATCAGACGGAAAAAAAACAATACGAAACTGTGTTCCCATTTTGTTGACCAAGGACATGACTGTGAAGAATTAAGATGGACCGTCCTTGAAAAACTAATAGACAGACCCTGGAATGCAGAAAAAATTCTATTCGAGAAGGAGCAACGATGGGTGGACCGCCTCCAAACTCATTTGTCCGGGCTCAATGATAATATCCCATGGCACCAGTTCTCATAAAAACAAAAAAGAATAAGAACTTGCATCTACCTTTTCATGAGTGGCCATATCCTTAATCCTTGCTTAATGAGGCTGTCACCAGCTGTACAGCTTGTGACGACACACTGATGAATGTGTGTGTTTATTTTCCAGCTCCCCAGTAAATATTTTATTTTGAGAAAAGAGAAAACTAAATGTGATTTCCAACTACTCTCACACATTAACGTTGTAAATATCACCTTCTTTCATAATATAAACAATTTTACATAATATCCAAAACTAATACCCACATTCTTAAAGAATCTTTAACTGGGCATAACGTAAGCGTAGTCTGTTTTCCATTTCCCTCACTCTCCCCGTCTTAACAGGAACAGGAAACCAGCACCTAGTATCCGGGGGCAGAGACAGCACAAGTCCCGGTAACTACCAACACGCTGGTAAGAATGGCGGACCGAGTCGGGTTTAGCGTTTTTCATCTAGCGGGTAAGACGAACGCCTTAAAACCTCTTTCCTGTACCCTTCTTTTGTAGTCTGGGACCAGAGAGTCCCGTAGCCACCCTTTGAAGCTGCAAGCAGCCACAAAGTGAGGTAAGAATAACATGATTGAACGCACTCCGTTTTTATTCACACCACGGCATAATTTAGAAACCCCGTGTTTCCACTTACAATATGCCACTGATAACGTTCCTATGTTGTGCTCCAAACCATCTAGCACTTCTTTTTCAACCTCTTTCGAGCAGAGAGGTTGTAATACGCCATTAAAACCTAATAAAGCACCTGTAATGCCTATTTCTTCTCCCACTGTCCTCTTAATGAAGCCATTTACGTCTGCCCACAGAGCAAATTTGAGTGCTCTCTTACCTGTTTGTATTGAATTCTCCATAAAGCTGAGAAATTATATATGTGCTACCCTCGCACCCATTATAATATATGCTTTTTCTGCCTTTTCAGAAAATTTCGAAAAGGCTCCTTTGGATACAACTTTTGAATTAACATTACTACACAAATCGTGCAAGTAAACCCTTTGTTGTCTGTTATACATTTGTTATGTTCTGTCCTGACGAATGCTCCCTAGACCCGGCTGGGCCACATGGAGCAGAAACATGTTGACACTGTAGTTCGTAAGGTATAAGGAGATTCATTAACACAACCTCCAGCAATACCGCAACTTTCATTTTTAATAACAATACCTCACCTATTTTTCATTAAAACTTACCACGGGTGAAGTATATGTTTTTTACAAACCTTTCTTTTGGGTGCCCCTTTTTTCATGCATTTTTATCTCTGGACACTGCTACTTGCGCCAGAGGTTGCCTCGGGTTGAGGCTTGGCATACAGCACGTTGTTGGAACACTCAATGATAAATGCCACAACGCGGGTGAGGGGCGGAAGAAAGAGATACACCGCACGAACAACACCGCGTTTATGAGAGTGTCCCAACTTAACCAATGGTTAAGTAGTACCAAGTGTCCATTCTTCTTTTGATTACCTAAATTGCTGATACTGGGGTAATGAATGGACCTTCTACCCTCCTCCCTACTTTTTTGATTATTGCATTAGTGAAGAGTCCCCTGTGGTCCACTATTGCCTGCACATTGATGGAATGTGAGTGCTTTCTGTTGGGGTAATTGTGTGCAGTATCGGCAGGGGGCACAAATAGGACATGTGTGCAGTGGATTGCCCCCAATGCGTGCGGGAATCCAGCTACGGCGTAGAAGCCTTAGCTCGGTCTCTAGCTGTTTCTGCGCAGTGTGAGGAAAGTGAAGGTGCTGGGGTGGCAAGCTGATGATGGCATCCAAGACAGTTGTGATGAACTTTGAGAGGGCTGGCTCTGAGACTCCTCCAACTTTGACAGTTGTTGGTTGGAAGGTACCAGAGGCCAATAGGGGCAGCACAGCCAGCAGCTTTGTCTGTGGAGGGATGTTGGTTGTCCGTTGTGTTGGTACCGTCAGCCTGTGGGCAATGATGGTCAGGATGCGGAGGATTGTTGTCCTTTTGAGCCTGTAGTGGTCAATGACATCCTCTGGTGTTAAGTCTGTAGAGCTGGTGTGTTTTCTGAAGGTCTGCTGTCTTGTCTGCGCTGCCTCTATGGTAGTCCGGGGGGGCTGAGAGGGTCCAGGGGGGGCTGGGGGTGGTGGTGGTGGGTGTTGTGGCCCTCTTGGGGCTCTGAGCTCCATGATCATCTGTTGTTCTTCAGGTGTGGCTCTGGGCTGGGGTCCCTTTTATGGTGCAGTTTGTAGTCCGACTTTACACCATGTAAGAACAGGCGTTAATTCCCTGCTGCTAACGTGACTTATCGCCTGTTTTGGGATCTTATTGCCGATCTGGCTGGTCGTTGAGAATCATGCAAAGTGGTGTTGTCGCGGCTTTTTGCATGGGAACGCCTTCTCTGCATACCATTAGCATTAGTTGCCAGTGTGATCTGTGGCGATGCTTTTTGCGGCTGCTATTGCAGGAAAACTGGTGATATCGGCTATTAGCACCAGCTTGTGAATAGGGTGATACATTTATCGCCACTTTGGCTGCAATAAAGTGCTGATAACTCAGCGATAAGTCCTTGAGAATATGCCCCATAATCGGTAAAGTGCCATAACTAATTAAAAAAAAAAGTGCCCTTGCAGTCAATGGAGTGATAAACTCCAACAAGGATTCAAACAATCTAAAGGTTTTAAAATCTAAGAATCAACAAGTAAGTTACCAATCAGCCACCCTCTGGAATTCACTGTTGAATACATAAACCCAGTGTGCACCTTTGAGAATAGCTTTAGCTAAGTGTAGAAGACCAGTATTCACCTAAACCAATTTTCATTATTATTTGCTTCATATAGTGCACCCACTTTATTTTAGATCATCTATCCAGTGAAACCACCTCCTTCATAGCTTCACAATAGTACTCCAACTCTACTGAGTACTTCAACCTTCTCTAGTACAATAAGGATCTTAATTGAGTTATATGTATTACTGCATTAAGACCCATATCTCGTCTTAGTGGTATTAGAGAAGTATTAATATAATTATTAGTTATAGGTCTTACAAATGTATTCTCTACAGTCCCCAGTCTAGCAAGATTCAAGAGGCTCCATAATTTGGCTCCATAGAGTGCACTGACTCAATCATTTCACTCTAAATACCTTAAGTGCAGGTGAGCTGGTCATAGTTTGAGATGCTCTTTACTGTCTTATCATGGCCGCAGAGAGGTGAATTAAATTTAAACTGCTCTTATCTAGTTGGGGGCGCGGGGGCATAACATGGATTTGGTCAGTATTATCCCCAAATAATCAAACTAGTGCAAACGAGCTAGTACATCCAAGATATTGTTTAAAACCAGATTGTTCCTCAAACTATTCAACAGGTGTGCCCTTAGGACTAAATCAAATGCCCATTTTGGATTGACAAAAAAAAAGAAAGGTGTTCATTCTGTATACCAACTGTTTTCCAATATATTAGAAGAAAACTAAAAATCTGGTCGATCATGCTGACCCCTTTTCTAAAACAAGCCTGCAGTGGCGAAAGGGCCTGGTGTCTTCTATACAAGAATCTGCTTTCCATAAAATGTGTCTAGCAAACACTTTTTGGGCCACATCTATTAGGATAATAGGTCTATAGTTTAGCGGGGAGTCCCTCAAACCCTTTTTAGGTCTAGCTGAGGCAGCTCATGCACTGCACACTCTGCAAGACATTTAGTAGTAGGGTTTGAAAAGTCCTACCTAAAGGCTTTTGCCGGCCTCCAGCTTGCGTTCACGAGCTCGTGTACGTGCACAGGCCATCTGGCTTTCTGTAATGGCTCATTAAGCCTCACAGCGTGTGAATCCCCTCCCCCACCCCACCCCTTCTCCCACTCCCTCCTCGTCAGCCTTTCTCATTGTTGGATCCATTTCACAGGGAAGCAACTTAATGAAAGAAGGAAAGCGAGGTGGGCTGCTCGCGCGCACCACTCGCAGGCTTGTTTCATTTTACACTTACAGTTCTCATGCTTCTTGTTGGCTTGCTCCCAAATACGCTTAACCCCACCTGCCCCCAAAATGCATTCATAGTTCCCATTCTTATTTATTTATGCACCTCAACCTCGGAGTAAACAAAACGAAAGATTTGCGACCAGGCAGACTGCGTTTATTTTTCATTTATTTTTCTAGCAAGGAGCCAAAGCTGTTGCAATGCTGTATTGCATGACTAAACAATATTGGCAATGCCATTAGGTCTTTCTTATAGACGAAACCTATTGGCTTTGCTAATGCTTTTATAGCTCGTTCTGCCCCCAGAGGTGGTCTTGTCATTGGGGAACTCTGGAAACTACTCAGCAAATTCTGTAACTCTTATGAGCAGTGTGGCTGAGGTAGTAAATTGAAATTGAATGAAAACATCTCCACTGCTTTTCTCATCAGACATGAAAATAATCAAATGCCTAAGTCAGCCTGATGCGGCTGAGACTGCCTGGCTCAGCTTGACTTTTGAAGGCAGAAGCGCAATGTCCTAATCTATCCATTTCTCTTGTACAAGCCTGTAGCATCATTGGCAGCTCCTGTCCAGTCACTGGTTTTGCCTTTTTTGCATGGCTTCCCAGTAGCCTTCAGCGCGGCTAGACGACTGTGGTGCTCTGTTGAGAAGTGGAAAGATAACCAATGGCAAATAAATATTTATTCCTCAGAAATGCTTTTATATTTCACCAAGGGGACCAAGAATTAAAACATGAAAATAATGGAAGAAGATGTAATACTTCTTAGAAACAGTGGTAGTGGTCTGTTTTATCGTCTCTATTAGATCAAAGTGTTGCAAGTGCAGTTTTGTGGGTGAGGGAGGATTCTAAAACGTTTTTTTAAAACAATGCCTGTCTCTTACAAGTCCAGGAAAATTATGGCGTAGCTTGTAATTAAGGCTGTCATATTCTGGTATTTGGTTTGAGGTCTGTTAGCGTTTCATAGGAACCCTGTAAATACAGGGAAGTTCTGAACCATCAGAAGGCTGGTAGCGCTGCTGTTCCTCATCTGGCTGTGAAGGGCTGAGGCCAACATGTCATGGATGCTAAAGTGACCCTTAATACCTGGTCTCGCCTACTGATGCCTAGTGGCTTGTAGTCATCGTTCAAAGTTGCTGCGGTCTTTTTCTACAGCTTGTTCCTTTCTTTTTGCAGTTTCAGTGGCCTGTTACTCTTATGGCTGTCAGCTGCTCGCTGTGTAACAAACACCACCATCTCCGTATGGTCGGTGAATGACCTACAAACGTACTGCCCTGTGGCGACCTTTTCTGTCTGTTTATTGTTTGACATTATGAGCCCGCGGGTCCCCTGTGGGAGCTCCTTTTAGCCCAGGCTGCTGGGATCTTTTTGGGGTTTTGTGTCCTGTCTGTTGCCGCGTGCAGTATTCCCTCAAGAGGAGACTCATTTCCTTCTCTTGTTTCCGGCCTCTGTTTCTTACGATCTCCTTTGTTATGTCTGTAGTTTTTACATTGCTTTTGCTCTGGTGGCGGGTCCGGAGATGGGGGAGCAACTCATTTATTCTTCTTTTTCTTAAGTAAGAAAACATTGGGATTATAGTTTTTCCTGAAGTGCTTTCCATATGAAAACAAGCATTGGCATAGCCAATAGGTCTCCCCTTTGGGACCTTATAAGTGTTTAGCCATGCAACACTTGATGTTGTTGCACCAAGGATATTGTGCTGGATAACTAAACACTCATAAAGTCCCAAAGGCAAGACCTATTGGCTATCAATGCTTGTTGTAAATAGGCATAATTTGGGATGCCTTCCAACTAGTAGGAATAGTACCCCGTTGCAGAATATATTTTGCCAACTTATTGTAATAAAAGGTCCATAGCTCTGCGTCAGCCAGGAATAGGTCATCTAGGACCCCATCAGGCCCGAAAGCCTTGCCAGGGGCAATTGCTTTGATTGCATCCAAAGTATCCTTTAACTCAAACAGCAGATGGACTTCAGGGGAATGAATAACAACATTTTGTGGAAAACCTCTGCAACCAAAGGTCTTTGCTGTTCTCTATACACATCAGAAAAATAGACATGCCAGGTCCCTGGCTGAATTGTGTTTGAAAATGACCTAAATGGACCATCATGACCATTTGCTACTAATTTCACAAATGTTCTCATATCACAGCTGCCTTGATGATGTCTTCCCATAGCTTTGCTTCCCATTCGTTATGAACCTTAGCTAAAGTTAACTTGTACTCTCCTTTTAGTACTAATCGAAGATACATCACCCAGGATGAGCGATTGGCAGAGTTCCTTCCTCTTGTTGGTACACAACTTGTTGTACCAAGGGCATTTGGATTGAGGATGAGCTCTTGTCGGCTTAGATTTGTTCATAAAGCATTTACCTAGGGTTGAAACAAAGCATCTTTTATATTATTAGCAGTATTAGTCCCACAATTATACCCATTTTGACAAGAACTCGATTTGCTTAGCTCCAAAAGCGCCGACCATAATGCCCCACCTATGAGCATTCTTGTACTTACATTGTTGACTACATTACCCCATTCGACCCTACGCCTGTCATTGGAGGGTGTGAGATTCAAAGCTAGTGATGCAAGGACATCTGTGAAGTGATGGAACAAACCATTCAGTGTGCGTGAGAAGGTGTTGTGGTCGCTATCTCCCTAGGGATTATCTTGAAAACAACCAGAATTTTCCAATGGTCGAGAGGGATTAAAATATAATCATGGGCAATTAAAAGTTTGTGTAGCATTGGGGACAGACAATGAGCAGCCGTTACATGCTCTCAGACCCCATGTCAACGTAAAGCAGAAGTGCTGGTATGCAGCTCAGGTCCAAAAGTTCACAGGAGTGACATTTAGGCCGGGTATCCCTTACTCTTTGTCCTCCTCACTACTTAATGAGAAATGTTCTAATCTCTAGGGCTTACAAGAGATGTAAAAGTCACCCGCAAAAATAGCTACTTTGTGAGAATTAAAAGAAGCTCTATGTTGGGCGAGACCCTGCATCACCTCGGTCTCCCTCCCCCTACCCTTGGGATTCTGTTATAAACATTGTAGAAAAAATAAGTATGACCATCTTTGCTAGTAAAAGAAATTCCCTTGATGTCATGTGAGATCCAAGGGATCCACAGGCGACCCTTTGCTGTTCTAATGGCAGGTTTATGGTAAGTTAAATACCCAGACCCTATACCTATACGAATCTTGATCTTTCTACAGGTCATACCTATGTACTTCTTCTTGCAGGGGCACCAGATCATGTATATGACGTGAGTCGAATTACAATTTGTGTGATGTTTCTGGGTCCATTTGAAGGAGTCTGTTAATTGTAGATATTGTGTCGTTGTTGTAAGTTTACATACAAGGCATGAGCCACAGGGGTGGTGGCCAGTGATAGGCAACATTTCCATATTTCTCAAGTTATTGGGGATTGTCCTCGGTACCAATGGGCGGGTGTGTACAAGTAAATCTTTGAGATTTTTCGTTCGTTTGTTTGCAAAACGAGGTTTTTGCCACTTATGCTTTCCAGTGTTCAGAATAGACCAGTTCTTATTGATTAGTTTTTGTACCTCATATGTTGCAGGACAAAAAGTTGTCACACAAGTGACCAGTTCTCGATTAGGTTCTTTGTTGTGAATCTGTAGGAGGCAATCTCTCGGTTGGTTTTTTGCTCTCTTGCAACATTTTGCAATCGTAGTCGGGGTGTAGTCTCTAGATTTCAGTTTAGTACACAATTCCTTTGCTTGAACTTCATAGTCAGTTTTTTTGCTACAATTTCGCTTCAATCTTAAAAACTGGCTGTATGGTAAATTGTCTCTGAGGGCTTTCGGGTGGTAACTTTTGTAAGATAAAAGGCTGTTCTTTGCTGTGGGCTTGGTATACGTCTTTGTTTCCAGCTTTCCATTTTCTACAAAGATCGTGAGATCTAGGAAGTCCAAATGAGTTTTACTCATAGTGTAGGTGAATTTCAGCCACTTGTCCCTCTCATTTAGCCATTCCATGAAAAGTTTTAGGTCCTGATTTGTGTGCCAGATTAATAGAATATCATCTATATATCGTTTCCAGTATAATATACTGGAAACGAACGGGTTGGTCTCGTTGAGAACAAACTTGTTCTCAAATTGGCTCACATAGAGACCCGCTACTGATGGAGCGAAGGCACTGCCCATAGATGTTCCATGGCATTGAAGATATAGGTCTCCGTTGTATTCAAAAAAAAATTCTGTAAGGGCCAGGCGACAACACTCCAGGACGAAGTGTCTGGGTGTCTTGTGGGTCCATTCATCCATAAACAGTTGATCTTCCAACATCTGAAGGGTATCGCCCTGAGGGAGGCTGGTATAAAGTTGTTCTACATCCAAGCCTACTAATATCATGGTATCAGTATCAAATGGTTTATCTGATATTTGGATGAGTAGATCACGGGTGTCTTTAAGATAAGTCGGTGTTTTTTGCACCATCGGTTTTAAGTACTCATCAGCAAATTTTGATAACGGTTCTAATAATGAACCAATCCCCGAGACTATGGGGCGCCCTGGAGGGGGGACTTTGTTTTTATGGATTTTTGGGAGTGAGTAAAAGAACGGTGTTTTTGGTTCATTAGTTAGTAAGTACTCTGCTTCTTTTTTGGAAATCCAGGAGTTGCTTTCAGCCTCATAGACCATTATCGCAATGGTATTCTGAAGTCTGGGTGTGGGATCTGTCATTATTCTCTTATAGAATTTAGTGTCTGATAGAAGTTTGAGACATTGTTCATCATATCCTTCTTTAGTTAGGATAACAATTCCTCCACCCTTGTCTGCAGGTTTGATTATTATTTTGTCATTTGTTTTCAGTTCTTCCAGGGCTACACGTTCCTTCTTGGTCAGATTCTGGAAAGCATGTGTTTTGGTTTTATCCAAATCATCAATTCCTTTCATTAATGCTTGTTCAAACGTCTGTATTTCCACTGGGATGGCACTGTTCGGTGGATTAAATTTAGATTTTCTCTTTAAGGACGTATTTCCTTCATTTTGTTGGTATTCTGTATCCGAGAAAACCTAATAAAGCACCTGTAATGCCTATTTCTTCTCCCACTGTCCTCTTAATGAAGCCATTTACGTCTGCCCACAGAGCAAATTTGAGTGCTCTCTTACCTGTTTGTATTGAATTCTCCATAAAGCTGAGAAATTATATATGTGCTACCCTCGCACCCATTATAATATATGCTTTTTCTGCCTTTTCAGAAAATTTCCAAAAGGCTCCTTTGGATACAACTTTTGAATTAACATTACTACACAAATCGTGCAAGTAAACCCTTTGTTGTCGGTTATACATTTGTTATGTTCTGTCCTGACGAATGCTCCCTAGACCCGGCTGGGCCACATGGAGCAGAAACATGTTGACACTGTAGTTCGTAAGGTATAAGGAGATTCATTAACACAACCTCCAGCAATACCGCAACTTTCATTTTTAATAACAATACCTCACCTATTTTTCATTAAAACTTACCACGGGTGAAGTATATGTTTTTTACAAACCTTTCTTTTGGGTGCCCCTTTTTTCATGCATTTTTATCTCTGGACACTGCTACTTGCGCCAGAGGTTGCCTCGGGTTGAGGCTTGGCATACAGCACGTTGTTGGAACACTCAATGATAAATGCCACAACGCGGGTGAGGGGCGGAAGAAAGAGATACACCGCACGAACAACACCGCGTTTATGAGAGTGTCCCAACTTAACCAATGGTTAAGTAGTACCAAGTGTCCATTCTTCTTTTGATTACCTAAATTGCTGATACTGGGGTAATGAATGGACCTTCTACCCTCCTCCCTACTTTTTTGATTATTGCATTTAAAGCAGCGCACAGCTGCGGGAGTATTTTTGTCAAAAGTGTGAAACTATAAAAAGTGTACACACTTTTTTTCCCCCGTTTCTTCTTTACACCATTTTAATACAGATAAAATGGAAGACAATGTGGGCCTTAGCTTCACTGGAGGGGACATTGATGAAATTTTGGCAGGTCAATCTTTATTACAAAATACAGACTTAACAAAAGCCCTAGCCCAAACCGATGACTGGGAAAACCTCAGCGATAAGAAGAGAGAACAAATACGTACTGCCATCCATGGCATAATAATGACAGAGTACCTGCGGTCCAAATCAGCCCCAAGAGGATTGTGGGTGAACAATGCCCCTAGAATTTTTTTGCACGACCTAGCATTCCGTCGTGATTGGTCATCCATTTCGTGGAAATGCACCCTGGACTACTTGGTCTTAATAGTCAAAACAGCAAAAAGACTGTCTGATGCCCTCCTAATCCAAATACAAGCATGCGAAGAAGAACTAAAGAAGGGCATAAATCCGTCCATATACCAAAAAAGGTTGGAAGAGATTACAAAAGAAATGAATGAAACCCATGAATATCTTATGGAAAGCAAACTTCAAAAACTTGCAAAAGACCTCAAGAAGTTCAGCCAGGAACGCATGCATCCATACACAAAAGAAGATTCCACAGGCCCAAATCAGGGATCCGATAATGAATCTTCAGATAGAAACACTTCAGATGGCTCCGAATCGGGTTCTGAATTTTCAACACCCAAGAGAGGACGTCAAAATTACCGGTACCAACGACCCAGAAGAAACAACAGATGGCAGCGACCGTATTTTCAAGGAAACCAAATGCCATTCTTTCAACCCTTTATACCACCATATGCAGGTTGGATGAACCCTTATAATCATAACATGCAACCTCCTCAAATGGGTAACCAACACACAACCGGCAATGATAATGGACACCCACAACAGCCTTTTTTAGGGAGAGGCCAGAACCAATCACGCGGAAGAAAAAAGAATATCAACTGGCAGGACCAACAACGCAATATGCTAACGAGGAGCATGGCAACAGCCAAACCCAGCACGAGCAAGAGCAATCCCTAATTGTCAACTTGACCAACATAATCCTATCGGATGATCAAACCAAGGTCTTAAATAAAGGCTTGGGATTTGTCCCTACCCCCCCACTGGATACCTTCAAACTAAAAAGCGAACTTTCCGAATTCTGCAGAACGCTAAAATTAAAATCGTTCTTCTCGGATACAGAATACCAACAAAATGAAGGAGATACGTCCTTAAAGAGAAAATCTAAATTTAATCCACCGAACAGTGCCATCCCAGTGGAAATACAGACGTTTGAACAAGCGTTAATGAAAGGAATTGATGATTTGGATAAAACCAAAAAACATGCTTTCCAGAATCTGACCAAGAAGGAACGTGTAGCCCTGGAAGAACTGAAAACAAATGACAAAATAATAATCAAACCTGCAGACAAGGGTGGAGGAATTGTTATCCTAACTAAAGAAGGATATGATGAACAATGTCTCAAACTTCTATCAGACACTAAATTCTACAAGAGAATAATGACAGATCCCACACCCAGACTTCAGAATACCATTGCGATAATGGTCTATGAGGCTGAAAGCAACTCCTGGATTTCCAAAAAAGAAGCAGAGTACTTACTAACTAATGAACCAAAAACACCGTTCTTTTACTCACTCCCAAAAATCCATAAAAACAAAGTCCCCCCTCCAGGGCGCCCCATAGTCTCGGGGATTGGTTCATTATTAGAACCGTTATCAAAATTTGCTGATGAGTACTTAAAACCGATGGTGCAAAAAACACCGACTTATCTTAAAGACACCCGTGATCTACTCATCCAAATATCAGATAAACCATTTGATACTGATACCATGATATTAGTAGGCTTGGATGTAGAACAACTTTATACCAGCCTCCCTCAGGGCGATACCCTTCAGATGTTGGAAGATCAACTGTTTATGGATGAATGGACCCACAAGACACCCAGACACTTCGTCCTGGAGTGTTGTCGCCTGGCCCTTACAGAATTTTTTTTTGAATACAACGGAGACCTATATCTTCAATGCCATGGAACATCTATGGGCAGTGCCTTCGCTCCATCAGTAGCGGGTCTCTATGTGAGCCAATTTGAGAACAAGTTTGTTCTCAACGAGACCAACCCGTTCGTTTCCAGTATATTATACTGGAAACGATATATAGATGATATTCTATTAATCTGGCACACAAATCAGGACCTAAAACTTTTCATGGAATGGCTAAATGAGAGGGACAAGTGGCTGAAATTCACCTACACTATGAGTAAAACTCATTTGGACTTCCTAGATCTCACGATCTTTGTAGAAAATGGAAAGCTGGAAACAAAGACGTATACCAAGCCCACAGCAAAGAACAGCCTTTTATCTAACAAAAGTTACCACCCGAAAGCCCTCAGAGACAATTTACCATACAGCCAGTTTTTAAGATTGAAGCGAAATTGTAGCAAAAAAACTGACTATGAAGTTCAAGCAAAGGAATTGTGTACTAAACTGAAATCTAGAGACTACACCCCGACTACGATTGCAAAATGTTGCAAGAGAGCAAAAAAACAACCGAGAGATTGCCTCCTACAGATTCACAACAAAGAACCTAATCGAGAACTGGTCACTTGTGTGACAACTTTTTGTCCTGCAACATATGAGGTACAAAAACTAATCAATAAGAACTGGTCTATTCTGAACACTGGAAAGCATAAGTGGCAAAAACCTCGTTTTGCAAACAAACGAACGAAAAATCTCAAAGATTTACTTGTACACACCCGCCCATTGGTACCGAGGACAATCCCCAATAACTTGAGAAATATGGAAATGTTGCCTATCACTGGCCACCACCCCTGTGGCTCATGCCTTGTATGTAAACTTACAACAACGACACAATATCTACAATTAACAGACTCCTTCAAATGGACCCAGAAACATCACACAAATTGTAATTCGACTCACGTCATATACATGATCTGGTGCCCCTGCAAGAAGAAGTACATAGGTATGACCTGTAGAAAGATCAAGATTCGTATAGGGGAACACAAGAGTAATATCAGACGGAAAAAAAACAATACGAAACTGTGTTCCCATTTTGTTGACCAAGGACATGACTGTGAAGAATTAAGATGGACCGTCCTTGAAAAACTAATAGACAGACCCTGGAATGCAGAAAAAATTCTATTCGAGAAGGAGCAACGATGGGTGGACCGCCTCCAAACTCATTTGTCCGGGCTCAATGATAATATCCCATGGCACCAGTTCTCATAAAAACAAAAAAGAATAAGAACTTGCATCTACCTTTTCATGAGTGGCCATATCCTTAATCCTTGCTTAATGAGGCTGTCACCAGCTGTACAGCTTGTGACGACACACTGATGAATGTGTGTGTTTATTTTCCAGCTCCCCAGTAAATATTTTATTTTGAGAAAAGAGAAAACTAAATGTGATTTCCAACTACTCTCACACATTAACGTTGTAAATATCACCTTCTTTCATAATATAAACAATTTTACATAATATCCAAAACTAATACCCACATTCTTAAAGAATCTTTAACTGGGCATAACGTAAGCGTAGTCTGTTTTCCATTTCCCTCACTCTCCCCGTCTTAACAGGAACAGGAAACCAGCACCTAGTATCCGGGGGCAGAGACAGCACAAGTCCCGGTAACTACGAACACGCTGGTAAGAATGGCGGACCGAGTCGGGTTTAGCGTTTTTCATCTAGCGGGTAAGACGAACGCCTTAAAACCTCTTTCCTGTACCCTTCTTTTGTAGTCTGGGACCAGAGAGTCCCGTAGCCACCCTTTGAAGCTGCAAGCAGCCACAAAGTGAGGTAAGAATAACATGATTGAACGCACTCCGTTTTTATTCACACCACGGCATAATTTAGAAACCCCGTGTTTCCACTTACAATATGCCACTGATAACGTTCCTATGTTGTGCTCCAAACCATCTAGCACTTCTTTTTCAACCTCTTTCGAGCAGAGAGGTTGTAATACGCCATTAAAACCTAATAAAGCACCTGTAATGCCTATTTCTTCTCCCACTGTCCTCTTAATGAAGCCATTTACGTCTGCCCACAGAGCAAATTTGAGTGCTCTCTTACCTGTTTGTATTGAATTCTCCATAAAGCTGAGAAATTATATATGTGCTACCCTCGCACCCATTATAATATATGCTTTTTCTGCCTTTTCAGAAAATTTCGAAAAGGCTCCTTTGGATACAACTTTTGAATTAACATTACTACACAAATCGTGCAAGTAAACCCTTTGTTGTCTGTTATACATTTGTTATGTTCTGTCCTGACGAATGCTCCCTAGACCCGGCTGGGCCACATGGAGCAGAAACATGTTGACACTGTAGTTCGTAAGGTATAAGGAGATTCATTAACACAACCTCCAGCAATACCGCAACTTTCATTTTTAATAACAATACCTCACCTATTTTTCATTAAAACTTACCACGGGTGAAGTATATGTTTTTTACAAACCTTTCTTTTGGGTGCCCCTTTTTTCATGCATTTTTATCTCTGGACACTGCTACTTGCGCCAGAGGTTGCCTCGGGTTGAGGCTTGGCATACAGCACGTTGTTGGAACACTCAATGATAAATGCCACAACGCGGGTGAGGGGCGGAAGAAAGAGATACACCGCACGAACAACACCGCGTTTATGAGAGTGTCCCAACTTAACCAATGGTTAAGTAGTACCAAGTGTCCATTCTTCTTTTGATTACCTAAATTGCTGATACTGGGGTAATGAATGGACCTTCTACCCTCCTCCCTACTTTTTTGATTATTGCATTAGTGAAGAGTCCCCTGTGGTCCACTATTGCCTGCACATTGATGGAATGTGAGTGCTTTCTGTTGGGGTAATTGTGTGCAGTATCGGCAGGGGGCACAAATAGGACATGTGTGCAGTGGATTGCCCCCAATGCGTGCGGGAATCCAGCTACGGCGTAGAAGCCTTAGCTCGGTCTCTAGCTGTTTCTGCGCAGTGTGAGGAAAGTGAAGGTGCTGGGGTGGCAAGCTGATGATGGCATCCAAGACAGTTGTGATGAACTTTGAGAGGGCTGGCTCTGAGACTCCTCCAACTTTGACAGTTGTTGGTTGGAAGGTACCAGAGGCCAATAGGGGCAGCACAGCCAGCAGCTTTGTCTGTGGAGGGATGTTGGTTGTCCGTTGTGTTGGTACCGTCAGCCTGTGGGCAATGATGGTCAGGATGCGGAGGATTGTTGTCCTTTTGAGCCTGTAGTGGTCAATGACATCCTCTGGTGTTAAGTCTGTAGAGCTGGTGTGTTTTCTGAAGGTCTGCTGTCTTGTCTGCGCTGCCTCTATGGTAGTCCGGGGGGGCTGAGAGGGTCCAGGGGGGGCTGGGGGTGGTGGTGGTGGGTGTTGTGGCCCTCTTGGGGCTCTGAGCTCCATGATCATCTGTTGTTCTTCAGGTGTGGCTCTGGGCTGGGGTCCCTTTTATGGTGCAGTTTGTAGTCCGACTTTACACCATGTAAGAACAGGCGTTAATTCCCTGCTGCTAACGTGACTTATCGCCTGTTTTGGGATCTTATTGCCGATCTGGCTGGTCGTTGAGAATCATGCAAAGTGGTGTTGTCGCGGCTTTTTGCATGGGAACGCCTTCTCTGCATACCATTAGCATTAGTTGCCAGTGTGATCTGTGGCGATGCTTTTTGCGGCTGCTATTGCAGGAAAACTGGTGATATCGGCTATTAGCACCAGCTTGTGAATAGGGTGATACATTTATCGCCACTTTGGCTGCAATAAAGTGCTGATAACTCAGCGATAAGTCCTTGAGAATATGCCCCATAATCGGTAAAGTGCCATAACTAATTAAAAAAAAAAGTGCCCTTGCAGTCAATGGAGTGATAAACTCCAACAAGGATTCAAACAATCTAAAGGTTTTAAAATCTAAGAATCAACAAGTAAGTTACCAATCAGCCACCCTCTGGAATTCACTGTTGAATACATAAACCCAGTGTGCACCTTTGAGAATAGCTTTAGCTAAGTGTAGAAGACCAGTATTCACCTAAACCAATTTTCATTATTATTTGCTTCATATAGTGCACCCACTTTATTTTAGATCATCTATCCAGTGAAACCACCTCCTTCATAGCTTCACAATAGTACTCCAACTCTACTGAGTACTTCAACCTTCTCTAGTACAATAAGGATCTTAATTGAGTTATATGTATTACTGCATTAAGACCCATATCTCGTCTTAGTGGTATTAGAGAAGTATTAATATAATTATTAGTTATAGGTCTTACAAATGTATTCTCTACAGTCCCCAGTCTAGCAAGATTCAAGAGGCTCCATAATTTGGCTCCATAGAGTGCACTGACTCAATCATTTCACTCTAAATACCTTAAGTGCAGGTGAGCTGGTCATAGTTTGAGATGCTCTTTACTGTCTTATCATGGCCGCAGAGAGGTGAATTAAATTTAAACTGCTCTTATCTAGTTGGGGGCGCGGGGGCATAACATGGATTTGGTCAGTATTATCCCCAAATAATCAAACTAGTGCAAACGAGCTAGTACATCCAAGATATTGTTTAAAACCAGATTGTTCCTCAAACTATTCAACAGGTGTGCCCTTAGGACTAAATCAAATGCCCATTTTGGATTGACAAAAAAAAAGAAAGGTGTTCATTCTGTATACCAACTGTTTTCCAATATATTAGAAGAAAACTAAAAATCTGGTCGATCATGCTGACCCCTTTTCTAAAACAAGCCTGCAGTGGCGAAAGGGCCTGGTGTCTTCTATACAAGAATCTGCTTTCCATAAAATGTGTCTAGCAAACACTTTTTGGGCCACATCTATTAGGATAATAGGTCTATAGTTTAGCGGGGAGTCCCTCAAACCCTTTTTAGGTCTCGCTGAGGCAGCTCATGCACTGCACACTCTGCAAGACATTTAGTAGTAGGGTTTGAAAAGTCCTACCTAAAGGCTTTTGCCGGCCTCCAGCTTGCGTTCACGAGCTCGTGTACGTGCACAGGCCATCTGGCTTTCTGTAATGGCTCATTAAGCCTCACAGCGCGTGAATCCCCTCCCCCACCCCACCCCTTCTCCCACTCCCTCCTCGTCAGCCTTTCTCATTGTTGGATCCATTTCACAGGGAAGCAACTTAATGAAAGAAGGAAAGCGAGGTGGGCTGCTCGCGCGCACCACTCGCAGGCTTGTTTCATTTTACACTTACAGTTCTCATGCTTCTTGTTGGCTTGCTCCCAAATACGCTTAACCCCACCTGCCCCCAAAATGCATTCATAGTTCCCATTCTTATTTATTTATGCACCTCAACCTCGGAGTAAACAAAACGAAAGATTTGCGACCAGGCAGACTGCGTTTATTTTTCATTTATTTTTCTAGCAAGGAGCCAAAGCTGTTGCAACGCTGTATTGCATGACTAAACAATATTGGCAATGCCATTAGGTCTTTCTTATAGACGAAACCTATTGGCTTTGCTAATGCTTTTATAGCTCGTTCTGCCCCCAGAGGTGGTCTTGTCATTGGGGAACTCTGGAAACTACTCAGCAAATTCTGTAACTCTTATGAGCAGTGTGGCTGAGGTAGTAAATTGAAATTGAATGAAAACATCTCCACTGCTTTTCTCATCAGACATGAAAATAATCAAATGCCTAAGTCAGCCTGATGCGGCTGAGACTGCCTGGCTCAGCTTGACTTTTGAAGGCAGAAGCGCAATGTCCTAATCTATCCATTTCTCTTGTACAAGCCTGTAGCATCATTGGCAGCTCCTGTCCAGTCACTGGTTTTGCCTTTTTTGCATGGCTTCCCAGTAGCCTTCAGCGCGGCTAGACGACTGTGGTGCTCTGTTGAGAAGTGGAAAGATAACCAATGGCAAATAAATATTTATTCCTCAGAAATGCTTTTATATTTCACCAAGGGGACCAAGAATTAAAACATGAAAATAATGGAAGAAGATGTAATACTTCTTAGAAACAGTGGTAGTGGTCTGTTTTATCGTCTCTATTAGATCAAAGTGTTGCAAGTGCAGTTTTGTGGGTGAGGGAGGATTCTAAAACGTTTTTTTAAAACAATGCCTGTCTCTTACAAGTCCAGGAAAATTATGGCGTAGCTTGTAATTAAGGCTGTCATATTCTGGTATTTGGTTTGAGGTCTGTTAGCGTTTCATAGGAACCCTGTAAATACAGGGAAGTTCTGAACCATCAGAAGGCTGGTAGCGCTGCTGTTCCTCATCTGGCTGTGAAGGGCTGAGGCCAACATGTCATGGATGCTAAAGTGACCCTTAATACCTGGTCTCGCCTACTGATGCCTAGTGGCTTGTAGTCATCGTTCAAAGTTGCTGCGGTCTTTTTCTACAGCTTGTTCCTTTCTTTTTGCAGTTTCAGTGGCCTGTTACTCTTATGGCTGTCAGCTGCTCGCTGTGTAACAAACACCACCATCTCCGTATGGTCGGTGAATGACCTACAAACGTACTGCCCTGTGGCGACCTTTTCTGTCTGTTTATTGTTTGACATTATGAGCCCGCGGGTCCCCTGTGGGAGCTCCTTTTAGCCCAGGCTGCTGGGATCTTTTTGGGGTTTTGTGTCCTGTCTGTTGCCGCGTGCAGTATTCCCTCAAGAGGAGACTCATTTCCTTCTCTTGTTTCCGTCCTCTGTTTCTTACGATCTCCTTTGTTATGTCTGTAGTTTTTACATTGCTTTTGCTCTGGTGGCGGGTCCGGAGATGGGGGAGCAACTCATTTATTCTTCTTTTTCTTAAGTAAGAAAACATTGGGATTATAGTTTTTCCTGAAGTGCTTTCCATATGAAAACAAGCATTGGCATAGCCAATAGGTCTCCCCTTTGGGACCTTATAAGTGTTTAGCCATGCAACACTTGATGTTGTTGCACCAAGGATATTGTGCTGGATAACTAAACACTCATAAAGTCCCAAAGGCAAGACCTATTGGCTATCAATGCTTGTTGTAAATAGGCATAATTTGGGATGCCTTCCAACTAGTAGGAATAGTACCCCGTTGCAGAATATATTTTGCCAACTTATTGTAATAAAAGGTCCATAGCTCTGCGTCAGCCAGGAATAGGTCATCTAGGACCCCATCAGGCCCGAAAGCCTTGCCAGGGGCAATTGCTTTGATTGCATCCAAAGTATCCTTTAACTCAAACAGCAGATGGACTTCAGGGGAATGAATAACAACATTTTGTGGAAAACCTCTGCAACCAAAGGTCTTTGCTGTTCTCTATACACATCAGAAAAATAGACATGCCAGGTCCCTGGCTGAATTGTGTTTGAAAATGACCTAAATGGACCATCATGACCATTTGCTACTAATTTCACAAATGTTCTCATATCACAGCTGCCTTGATGATGTCTTCCCATAGCTTTGCTTCCCATTCGTTATGAACCTTAGCTAAAGTTAACTTGTACTCTCCTTTTAGTACTAATCGAAGATACATCACCCAGGATGAGCGATTGGCAGAGTTCCTTCCTCTTGTTGGTACACAACTTGTTGTACCAAGGGCATTTGGATTGAGGATGAGCTCTTGTCGGCTTAGATTTGTTCATAAAGCATTTACCTAGGGTTGAAACAAAGCATCTTTTATATTATTAGCAGTATTAGTCCCACAATTATACCCATTTTGACAAGAACTCGATTTGCTTAGCTCCAAAAGCGCCGACCATAATGCCCCACCTATGAGCATTCTTGTACTTACATTGTTGACTACATTACCCCATTCGACCCTACGCCTGTCATTGGAGGGTGTGAGATTCAAAGCTAGTGATGCAAGGACATCTGTGAAGTGATGGAACAAACCATTCAGTGTGCGTGAGAAGGTGTTGTGGTCGCTATCTCCCTAGGGATTATCTTGAAAACAACCAGAATTTTCCAATGGTCGAGAGGGATTAAAATATAATCATGGGCAATTAAAAGTTTGTGTAGCATTGGGGACAGACAATGAGCAGCCGTTACATGCTCTCAGACCCCATGTCAACGTAAAGCAGAAGTGCTGGTATGCAGCTCAGGTCCAAAAGTTCACAGGAGTGACATTTAGGCCGGGTATCCCTTACTCTTTGTCCTCCTCACTACTTAATGAGAAATGTTCTAATCTCTAGGGCTTACAAGAGATGTAAAAGTCACCCGCAAAAATAGCTACTTTGTGAGAATTAAAAGAAGCTCTATGTTGGGCGAGACCCTGCATCACCTCGGTCTCCCTCCCCCTACCCTTGGGATTCTGTTATAAACATTGTAGAAAAAATAAGTATGACCATCTTTGCTAGTAAAAGAAATTCCCTTGATGTCATGTGAGATCCAAGGGATCCACAGGCGACCCTTTGCTGTTCTAATGGCAGGTTTATGGTAAGTTAAATACCCAGACCTAAATGGGGGGGGTTTGGTCGCTCAGGTTTCCTGAAAGAGACACACGTCAAATTGAACAATAAAAATCCCCCAAGATGAATCATCCAACTTGCCCCTAATTCCCGCAACATTCCAGGATCGAATGCTAGGAGATACAATGCATTTGGCGGAATCCAAAGGGAAAATAGATAAGGTAAAAGTAGTCTCCCTAATTAGATCACTAACTGGTGTACATAATGGATCTGAAATTGGGCAGCATCCCTCATTAGGAGTAGTACTAGGTTCAGAATCTTTGTTCAGTCAATCTACCATTGATGTGTTTGAGTGCTCAGTCGGTTGATGATTATTACCCCTCATTCACGACAGTGAACAACCAATGGTCAGCAAATTGAGCTTAAATCGTATCCTAGGTTCGCCAGCTAAGTGGTTCCATAGTCTCATATCCACCAAGCCCTCAGCCAAAGCCCTCAACTTCAGCTGGAGCTTAATATAGGCGAAAGGGCCTGATAGATCAGAGGAATCACGGAATCGCTATGCATCACAAATGTCTGATCAAACCACTGAGTAGCAATGATGTATACAACCTACCTAGTAGAGAGGCTTATTTATAAGTGACTCTCTCTCCTCTTGGACAGATTCGGGCAGTACCATTGTCATGTAGATCAAGGATGTTGACATCTTCCCTATCATGGTTGCCCTATCAGATCTAATAGGACCCCTCTGAGTCTTACTCAAATGGACAAAGTCATAAGACTGGACACATCCATTCTTATTTCCATATTTAAGTTTCGAGGGATTTTGGGCATTTCCTTTGGTAAAGTTTTATTCAAGCAAGCTGGTTCAGATGCAAGTTTGGTGGCCAAAAATATTTGTAGGTAATCTATAATAATAAACATTTAATTGTTTGCATTTATGAAATAATAATTTGATATAAAATATTGGAGATTTAGCGTCTCGGGTGCGGAGGGCAAGGGGGGAGGTTTTGGCTACCTGTGGTGGTGGTCTGCCACAGTGTGCCCAACTCCACGCCACGCACAGCCAAAAGTCATGCATTGTGGGGATTGGCTTTACTTATAGTAAAAAAAACACTACTTTAAATTTAAAAAAAAACTGAAATTTACTGGAAGGTTAAAGTAGCATTATAGTTAGGTGAAATTCAGTAACAACATATTATTTTAAAATCTAAAACCCATATAAATTCACCAGTTATGGTTATACTAGCAGCCCGTCCCGACGTTGACCGGGTATGAATTGCTGCCAGCCAGTAGTATAATGTTTTGTAGGATTTCGTTTTGATAGCATTTCTTATCTGTGACAGGCTTGTGAAACGCTCCGATTCACAGTGAACTGCTGATGCACTTAAGAGTGCGCGTTCAGTAGTGTGTGAACTCGAGTTTCCCCACTTTATTTTTCCTTGCAATATTATATAGCGTGAACTCGACAACATGGCATGAGCACAATTTATATTACAGAAGAATACATTCATTTGTGGTAGGCACAGGGAGACAAAGCGATTTGCCTGGAATCACAGGATGTTGAGCTGATGCCGAGATTTAAACGTAGCTCCCCAGCTCTAAAGTTCGCAATTCTAGAACTTGTGGCGGGAGGTGTGTCTAAAAGTGTATGTCGATGCTGGCCATCAATGAGAGAGACCTGTGCATTTTTCAAATGGGTGGTGAAAAAATATGAGTATGTTGCTTAAGATGTGTGCCGCCGTGCCACCAATGTACTTACCCATTATTCCGCAACTTTCTTTCCGCATATATCACTCTGCATACTTTCATTACGAAAGTACCATGAATCCGCAATGCCATTATAATGCATGGCATTACATTTTATATGCTTTTACCATGCACACATTCACAACGAAATTCGTTGTAAATGCATGAATGATAAATGCATGTTTTTTTTAATGTTTGGATAAGGTAGGTATGGGTATAGGGGTATATGTTTTGGGGTACTGAGGTATATGTTTTGGGGTGTTTGGGTATTTTAAGGGTTCAAATATAGTTTGGGATTATGGGGTACAGGGGTAGTTTTAGGGTTTAGGGATAGGTATGGGTTTTGGGGTACAGGGGTGTTGTTAGGGTTCAAGGCTAGGTTTGGGGTTTGGGGTATAGGGGTATTTTTAGGGTTCAGGGGTAGGTTTGGGTTTTGGGGTGCAGGGGTATTTTAAAGGTTCAGGGCTACGTTTGGGTTTTGGGTTACAGGGGTATTTTAGGGTTCAGGGTTAGTTTTAGGTTTTGGGGTACAGGGTTATTTTTAGGGTTCAGGGCTAGGTTTGGGTTTTGGAAACTCAAGTTTGAGCAGAATATCAAATATCACATCCATTTGCACTAAATACAACGTTTTCTCAGAATCCAACATATTAATATTAGCTTTAATACAATTAACTGAAAAACACCACATACTCACCTGGGCCCATAAATTCAACCACAACACACTGGCAATAACCACTGGGGTCATGTTTTGTAATTCTTTAGATTAGTTATCTCTAGTCTCTATCTAACCTTTCACTGATCAAAAAGTTCTTTCCTCTTGTCAATTGACTAGTTGATAGTGAAATTACTTAAGATTTCGATATATTTACACATTGGAAATGATCACAGAGTCAAGATGAATTTAAAGCTTTATCTCAAATTACACAAATATATTTATATTTACCTAGAATGGTGTGAAAACTAACTCCCAGGCCTAGGAATTGGAATGATCTGGTGAACAAAGGCTTCAGTACAGGAATTAGGACAGGACAGACAAACTATCTATCCCCAATGCTTGTGTAGCACCCCTCTCTGACACTCTCTTCCTCCTCGAGATTCTTCTGAGATCTTTTTCTAAATTAATTTGCTTAAGATACTTGGTTCTGTTACAAAACACAAGGGAACCCAATATGCAATTGGTCAGGGACCTTGGGTGCGTTACTATTTCTAAAGACATTTCTTCCAACGGAATCTCTTCATAATTTCTTTTATTTCCTTTCCCATTTATCTCATATCTTCTTCTTCTCAGTTTATTAGTACAACACTTACACCACATTATTATTGATAACATTAATATTGCTATACCTACTATAGGAAAAACTACTTGTCTGAGGAAACTTTTCCCTATATTGGAAAACCAATTCCCTACTGAAGAAATACTTTTCGCTACTTTTCCCGTACATTATCAACTTCCAGTGGTTTCAATTCTTCTTGGATTTTCTGTAATATTTTTTATATATCCCTTAATGTCTGTGCTTTTGTCTGGTACATAAGTGCAATAATGTTGCTCCTTCAACATTTTACAGACTCCGCCTCTTTAGCTAATAGTATATCAAGAGCAAATCGATTTTGCAAAATCATAAACCTAATTGCAACCATTTCAGTATTAATCATCAAGAAGCCTCCAGCAGTATCAGTCGAAAGACGATCAACTACTGTTGACAGTTGACAGATTCCATGTGAATTTAGTACGATTCCCACTGAAGGTATCAATGCACTGTATATGTCACCTATTATCTCCGAAAAACTAGCTCTCTTTCTACGTGTTAGCTCCTTACTCACGCACACAAAGCACTCCACAACACCGGACCAGCATACCTCAACAGACTACTCAGCTTTTACACCCCTAACCGCCAGCTCCGCTCCGCTGACCTCGTCATAGTCCCTCAGATCTGAAGAGTGACCTCCGGTGGCAGATTGTTCTCCCACCTCCCCGAAAAGACCTGGAACACCTTCCCAATCTTCCTACGGCAGACCCAGGACCTGCTTACCTTCAGAAAACTCCTCAAGACCTGGCTATTCAAGCAGTAGCAGCATCTCCCACCACCCCCCCAGTGCCTTGAGACCCTCACCGGTAAGTAGTGCGCTTTACAAATGTTCTGATTGATTGATTGATTGATTGATTAGCATTTAATTGCTTCCAGTAATTCTTTTGACATGGTATATTTTCGGAGAAACTATTCCAAAATAGCAACTTCCATACCACCTGGCAGGCAGCTTATAATAAGCTTTATTCTCACACACGTTTGTAAACTCCAGGAAATACACAATCAGTTCCCACTTTTAGTTCCCAATCTCCCAAAATTAGGAAGTTATGTTCACATTCACTGGAACCAATACATTTGTTATTATAATCTGTCTTTAATCTATAAAGACATATTTTCACTGTCATTGCAAAATCTAGGCCATCTCAGCATGTTCTTTGCCAACTGTATAAATTCCTTCTTTCTCTGCCCATGATGGAATCATGCTTTTCTTTGGAAATCTTGCCTCCTTTCCTCAACTAAATTAGAAATCACTTTCTCTTCTTCGCGTAATGAACATGTTAAATTATCTTTATGTGCCTTTTCTTTATCTAGTGATTTCATATTTAGGAACAATTCGCCATAAACTGTGCATCTAAACTATTACATACTGGATTCATATTTTTTCAGATAGGAATTTCTGTAAACACTACATCTATATTAGAATAATATTGCAATTTTCCTGTTCTATAAAATAAACTTGAAAGTACACCATTAGAAATACCATACGTTAAAAGTACATGGTAATACGTCACTCCCTCAGCCACTGCAGTAGGTAATTTCATACAAACATAACAATCGCTAATCTCCATGGTGTCCACATACTGAAATAATAACAAACTACCTATACAAACCCTACAACATCTTTTTATACAATTTCATTTTGTCTTCCTGTAACTCTGGTCTCAGCCATTTTTATCCAAGAAGATTTCTCTTCTTTCTTTTAATTTGGAATCAGAATCTTTTGAGTACTTCAAGGAGGAGTCACTTCCCCTTTGTCAATATGTTCTACGTTTACTTCTTCATCAGAATCTTCATTAATATCTAGATTTTCAAACTCTTCAAGGATAGGATCACATAGGTCCATTCAGGTCCTTTGAACTTATTGTTTAATACTTTCAATCTTGAACTTCTTCGAATGTTTTTAGCAATTGACTGTTCAGTCTGAGATTGACTTGTAACTGTGTTTACTTGCTCTGGATCTTCATTTATTGTTTTTAAATGATATTTAACCTTTTGACCTCACCTGGCCAATTGTCACCTTTTCTGACCCTTTTGACTTGCACTGCACATTCACCTTCCTGGTCTCTGTCAAGAGCCCGTTTATTTTTGTTACATTGTGTCACAACTTGATTTTCTTCGTCTTCTGAGTTCCTCTCTACCTTTCCTTGTTCAGGACTTGTCTGGGTGGCATTTTCTGCCTGAACCCGTTCTTCTGTTTCTACCTGTTCCTGTTTGAGTACTCTTTTAGATAGCTCTTCTACTTCTTCCCGAACTTGTTCTTCTTTTCCTAACTGGTCCTGTTCAGGTCTTACTAAAATGTTGTCTTCTGCTGCCTGAACGTGTTCTTCTATACCTATTTGTCCATGCTCAGGTCTTTCATTTGATCTGTTTGCCTGAGTATGTTCTCCTGTCCCTATCTGGTCCTGCTCAGAATCTCCAGTTTCTTTGTTCAATTCTTCCTGAGCATGTTCTTCTATACCTGTCTGATCCTCACTATTCTCCTGCTTCTCTAATGTTGCTCTACTTCGTGTTTTGATGAAGACCTCAGGTATGTCAACTATTGGTATCCAGTCCTCCTGAATTGTGCTCGGTTGTTCGTTGTCAATCTCTCTTGAGTCCATTGCTTCAAAATATTCACCTATACAACCTTCAGCAACTTCAAATGTTGGTATCAGTTGTGATCTTTCTTCATCAGTGGCTGAAAACCTTTTTGTATGACTAGCATGTACCCGGTTTGGCAGACCTGCACACTTCACTGCTGTGGTGGTGACCAATATGACTTGTCATGGCTTATCCCACCTTGGTGCTAGGCACGACTCTCTGGTGTGATACTTTACAACCACCCAATCTCCAGGAATCAAATCATGAGCTTGATCCGGCTGTCTTGTTACTGCATCTTCTCCAACCTGGTGAGAGATAGAACGCACTAGGTCAGCCAATCCTTTGAAATAATCCAATACCAGATCATCAGTTATATTCAATATTCTTTGTCCTGGTATAAATGTCTTATTCATTGTTCTTCCCATGATAATCTCATGGGGACTCAGTTCTGTGTTCTTGTCAGGAATACTTCTGAGTCCCATCAGAACAAGAGGCAATGCATCTGGCCAACTCATTGAAGTGGATGCACACACCTTTGCTAACCTTGACTTTATAGTTCCATTCAATTATTCTACCACTCCATAAGCCTGTGGGCGGTATGCACAGTGCAGTTTTTGTTTGATCTTGAATGCTTCACAGATTATTCAAATTATTTCATTATTAAAGTGAGTTCCTCTATCTGATTCTAAAGTTACTGGAAAACCAAATATGGGAATACATTCTCTCAACAATAGTCTAGCAACAGTTATGCTGTCATTTCTTCTTGTGGGGTATGCCTCCACCCACTGTGAAAACAAACAAACAATCACAAGGACGTTCCTCAATCCCTTGTATGGTGGTAGTGCTATGAAATCTAGCTGTAGCCTCACAAATGGTCCCTCTGCTTTTCCAATTCTTCCCCAACTGAACACTGTCTTTCTTCCTGGATTTATTTGTTGACAAGTTAAACATCTCTGGCAAAGACTTTCTGCAACCGTCCTAAATCTTGGATCGTACCAATCCTGTCTGAATTGTCGTATCATAGCATCCCTGCCTTCATGTATGTCTCAATTGTACATTCTCGCCATTTGTGAGAGCAAACAATATAGCATAGTTGGGCTGCCATCATAGTACACCTACACACCATCAGCTTCTCTTTGTTCACAACCCTGCTTGATCCAATTTTCCATTTCACTTTCTTCCACTTCCTCCTGCAACTGTCTCACCTCTTCCCATGTCTCAAGAACTGAAAATGACATAGGTTGGCAGCTGATTCCACTTGTTTCCATTTTCCTGTTTATTGAAATTTTGTTTCTAGCACAATACTGAGCAACTTGGTCAGCGTAACAGTTACCAGCTGTCACTTTATCATTTCCTGTCTGGTGAGCAACACACTTGACCACTCCTAGTTCTTTTAGTAATTGTATCGCTTACAAGAGTTCCTTCACAAATTTTTCATTTCTGATAGGGGATCCTGAAGAAGTCATGTATCCCCTTTGTGACCACAACTGGCTAAACTTATGCACAACCCCAGAACCATATTGGCTATCAGTAAATATGGTCACGCTCCAATTTTTTCCAATTTTGCATGTTTTAGTTAAAGCTATCAATTTGGCTACTTGTGCAGATTTTACTCCAGGTAAACAGGAAGCTTCAACAACCACAGTCAATTTGCATATAGCATAGGCTGCACTCAGTCCTCCTTCCTCAAGTCTTAAAGAAGAGCCATCGACGAATAACTCATGTTCTGGCTCTTTCAGTGGTTCTTCTTTTATGTCAGGTTGTGGTTTTGTGCACATCTCTGTAACAGTATCCAATAGAAAAGTGATGTCATTACCTTCCACTTTCCCATCAACAGATGAACCTGACTGATCTATCGGTAAGGATGCGCCAAGTAAGCATTCCTCCTCCTCTCCCCTCAGGCACCGTCATTGCATGAACATGTTTTCTTCATTTATATTCTGCAAAAAATATTGTGAAACCACAGAATTGTTCTTACTGCTTCCTGGAAATCCATTGTCCGCACTGTACTGTGCCTGATTCACACAATTTGGCATAGGGGCATGCAGCAAATGATACTTCTGATTAACTACCTGCTGCGGTTGATTCAAAAACCCCTCATTCTGCATCTGTGGATTTAAGTTTTGATTTGGGCCATGACTATTCTGAATATTTTTACACTCGTTTTTCCAATGTCCAAACTTTCCGCATCCATGTAAAGGAAATCTATTCTTCGCATCCTCTCTGTTCATTTGTCCCTTTTGTTTACCACTACTTGCCACATTATAATTCTGACTCTGGTCTTTTGTCTGTCCATCTGTTTGACTATCTGAATGTATTACCTGTTGTTCTGCCAATTTCACTTGCGCCCACATCATCTTTTCTTTTAGTTTCTTATGTCTATCCTCAATGTCATCTCCACAATATTTAGCATACTTTAATATCTCATCTATGGTCTTACTCTGCCAGCAGATCTATATTACCCAATCTGTTTCCTTTGGAGGTATCTTCCCTTTCAAAACGTAATTACTTGATGATATTTCTTCATCATGTCATCTGAGGGTGCTCCTGTTTTTGAATATCTCAGATATTCTTCACTAGGCCAATCAGCTGTGATTTTACATTCTGCCCATAAGTCTGCAGGCACCACTATATCAAACAGACTATCTAAATCTTGCAATAAAACCTTCAAAACGTTTACAAACCTTTCAACTTGCCTATACCATTCAACTGGCTTCTCTCTTAATTTTGGGAACTCATTTGTAAATGACAAAATATCCTGTCAACTCCATGGAACATGCACGTATCCACCACCATGTACCTCTCTCATGGGACACAATCTTTCTACTTTCCCTGTTTCTTTTATCAAATGTGCATTAGACGCTTCCTTAGCCTGTGCTTCTTCCTTCTTCTTTTGCCTTTTTCTTTCACTCTCCATTTATCAAGATCTCCCCATGTCTGCAAGATACACAACAACTCTTTCACTTGCAATTTTCTTCCGAACACATTCATATTTTCCAGATCTTTGGGGCAGATTTATGTTAACTGGCGCATCCCCAGGGATGCGCCAGCTAATGTGCGCCACAGTGCGCCACAGCTCCACCACCCATGGTGCGCCGCATTTATAATGCGGCGCACCATGGTGCAAAAACGGCACAGATGTGTGACGCATCTGTGCCGGAAAGGTGGCGCATTGCTGGAGTTGCGTCGCAAGCGCAACGCAGCTCCAGCAAGGCTCGGGGGTGACCCATCTTCACAATGCTGCGTCAAGACCTAGGCCTGCTTCAAGCAGGTGCAGGGTTTTGACGCAGCATTGGCCTGAAAGTGCTGAGTGAAATCTCCCCACCCCTCACCTCCCCCCCTGCACAGGAACGCCTCCTTATGGCGCAGGGCTTTACAACGTGATGCATCTCCTAGATGCGTCATGTTGTAAATAGGGCGCATTGTTTGCGCCGCCGTTGCATCAAATAAAGTGACGCAATTGCTGCGCAAAGAGGCGCAAGGGCATCATAAATCTGCCCCTTTGTCTTTAAAATCCACTCAGTAAGGCTTCTGTAATACCTTTGATTTCCCTATGTCTATTCCCATCTGAGAGGATAGTTCTGTTAATTTCTCATGTAACAATCTCGCATTTCAAGTTATAATCCTGCATACAAACAACAATTCTTCTTCATCATACGTGTTCAATCTATCTCTTCCCACATTTCCAGCAATCAATTCTTCCAATTCTACTTCAATTTGTGAATATCTAATAATTTAGGAGGTGAACTCTGATTTTCAATCCCTTGTGCTCATCTCTCTAAATCTCCTGGTGTTACTGATGTGGCACCCCGGACACCCGAGGAAGTTACTTTCCTTCCTTATTTTGAACTGCTAGGTATGACTCGCTTTGAGGTTTCGCTCACATTGTCTCTTATCGGTAGATCCATTAATGAAATTACTGAATCACACTCACTTGCTTGGTCATCAGTTATTATGATTTCTTTTCTGGGATTATTTAAAGGCACTACTGTAGCTGGTGATTTTGGACAATTTACTTTATCTCCATATAAAGGAACAACAGGACCTGTAGTTACAGGTATTGTCAATGCTTCAGGATTTACAGTTAGTTAGGTTATCTTCTGTATTAATTCTTCTCTATTTTTATTCAAGGCTTCTTTTTCTTTATCATAAAGTACTCTATTAACTGTTTGCTCATGCACAGCCTGTGGAATCAATGGTGGTCCTAATTGGAGCATTTGGGATAACTTTACTTGGTCCTTCTTGATACGGTGGTGGGTTTTTATTCAAAATATCTTCTAATAATTCATCATCTGATTCTTCATACCCTGTCATATTCAAATATTTTGATTTTTCTTTACACTTACTTCCTGTTCGTTCATCAGCCATTAATAGGGGATACAACCCTTCTGATACCATCGCTCTTCTCCACTGTTCATTTGTTTTTCACACGTCCCATTCATACCTCTGGTATAAAAATCCTGAAAATGTTCCTCTTCGACCCTTTTCTCTCTCAAATGACTCAGTCTCCCATTCTTCTAATGCCTCATACTGGGTTAATCTAGGTCTTGGGTCTAATTCATACCTCTGCATCCTCAAATTCTGTAAAATCCTTCCATTAAAGGTACCATGCTCTAGAAAGGCTAAAACGCCATCATCTTTTTTGTATTCCATCCAATTCTCCATCCATACACAGGTATGATAACCAGTTTCCAGGACAGGAACCAGGACAGGACAGACAACCTCTCTATCACCGACGCTTGCGTAGCACCCCTCTCTGACACTCTCTTCCTCCTTGAGATTCTTCTGCTATCTTCTTCTAAATTAATTTGCTTAAGATAATTGGTTCAGCAATTCGATTCTTTTTCAGCATCTCTGTCTTCAAACTCTGTGCTCTTTAGACAGCATACCAGTCTCTAGCTTCATTATCTCCATCTGCAACTACATACTTACTAACTAAACTACCTCAATTATACCTTTCTGTATGCTAGTACCACCCATTATTGTTTCAAACTTATGAAAATACTCATTCTGATTGGATAGGCAAGGGGAGGTGAACATCACACCATGTTTACATATTACTCTTTTCAGTTAGCCCTTTGTTAAGAAACCAATCCCCTTAATTCTTTATTCAAACGTTATTTCCCACCCGCATTCACAATGTAATTGTCACAAATTATAAATAATCTGCAGGTTCCCATCCGCTTCAGTGGACTGTTGTTCCGGTTCTCAGGAAAGTATCCATCAGCCACCTTGGACGATGTTCAAGTTGACAACACGTCTTCCAGCTTGGTTGCACTACTCATGTGCGGTAGAACGAGAAGGAATATACTGTGGCTCATGATTATAGGCCCATAATAAGCACCATTGAAAGAGTCAAAAGACAAATGTTAAATCAAAAATAAATGGTTTCACTGCATACCACCTATCTCTACTCTACCCCCATTTACTTATTATTTCGCTTTCCACATTAGCATTAGTAAAATAGCTGGGTTTTGTTTTTCAGCAAGCAGGTGGCAAGCATGTGAGTTTCAAGCGGTCATTTTGTTAGCTACTGCGCCAGTGCAGAAAGTTTCCTCCAAGCAAAAGATACATCATAATACATAGATGCAGTAGACACATGCACACTAAAGATTTTCAGTTAGCGGCCATTTTAGAATCACACTTGCGTTACTTATTAATAAAACTTATAGGCAAGCTTCGTTCTTACCTATAAATGTTGTGTAATGCATATTATTTCCACAATACAAGTTTAGTACGGGGTTAGAGGTTATTTATTTATTTAAAGAGTTTTATATAGCGCTGGCTAGACCGGAGGTATTAGAGCGCTCTACATAAGGTTCCACAAAGTTGCAAAACTTACATCCGTTACATATTACATAATAAACCAATGAAAACATTTAAGTAGCATGGAGGACGAGGTTCATGGAGTGAAGACAGGTGAGGGGGTAGGAAAAAGGAGTAGAGGGAGATACGTCAGAGAGACAAAGGGAACGTCTGTCTAAGGACCGGCTGGGTAGGTGAGGGCCGAGGGGGAAGTCTATAGCCCATCTCCTCAATAGCTATCAGGTAGCTCAACCGGGCATCAGCCAAATAGCTAAGTCTCCATGGAAAAACATTAAAGATAGGAAAAGGAAGGAGCCTGTAGGGAGAAGGGGTAGAGGTGTAGGGGTGGGAGGGTGGTATGATGGAGAGACTAAGGAAAGTCTGCCCAAAGTCTGGCTGGATAGGTGATGGCCGAGGGGGAGTCCACAACCCATCTCCTCTTTAGCTATCAGGTAGCTCCACCGGGCATTGGTCAAGTAGCTAAGTCTCCACAGTCAGGGAAAGGATCTCAAAGTAAAAGTCCGGAAGGGTGAGCAGGATCAAGGAGAGGAGAGGTGGCCATCTTGAGGTCAGGCACAGTGATTGTATTCTTGATTTATGGAATAAATCATTTGTCCCCCATAATCTCAATAACTGGAAATGCAAAAGGGGTGTGAGCTATGCAAGAGGATAGGGCCCGTGTTTTAAAAGGCTGAAAGTGTCACTCCCTCTCCAGCCGCAACCATAACTCAGAGGTAGTGTGGGCAAGTGAGTAGAATAATGCACAGCGAGCACCCCTGGGTGGTTAGCCGGTAAATCGGGATGAGGGCCGAGGGTAGGGGCCTTCTCGGAAGGACAGAAACGTTGGTCAGCGGCATCAGAAAGCATTCCTCATCCCCTTGATGATCAGGATGGTGCCCACGATCACACTAAAGATCCCCAAAGCTAGACTCAGGTTGCCCAACACTGTCTGTGCCTCTTCAGATGGTTGCTGGGGCACTTGCGCACATCTCTGCTGCATCACGGCAGATCGATGTGGCGGGGCAGTGCTTCGAAGAGCCCCTCGTAAGCTCTCTGGATTGGTACCATGCCGGCTGCCATGACAGGATCAGGCACATCAGGCAAATCCCCGGAGCGCTGCCAAACCCTGGTCGCAGCCTGGTAGTCCGGGGCCAGATGCCTCCCGCCGCTTCCTGGCACTGTTGGCTGTCATGCACATTATCACGCCTCACCAGCGGACCAGGCAATGTCCTCCTGCGATGTGGGGGCTCTCCCCAGCATTCCCCGGCTCTGTGCTCGCTTCTGCGGGAACAAGCAAACCGTTCACCACGTCCGCCGGGGTCTAGAAGTGGGGGCAGGCTCCCCTGCGATCATCTGGCCACAACTGGAGGGCATCCCTCAGTCACGGGCTCTCGGCGCTCCAAGAATTGCAGCTGCCATTTTTTGCCTCTCAAGGGTCTCCCAATCTTCGTCTCAGACCGCAGAGATTCCAGGCAGTCCCCAGAGGTTCCCCAGCAGTCTGGCCGCCCTGGAGCATTTTTTGGTGACAATAAGTGGTGTTTAAGCACTTGGGATCTTGGCCCGGGCTGGGAGCCGAGAGGGCTCACGTCCACTCTGCCATTTTGATCCCCAGTATTTTACATGAGTAGGTTACATGAGCAGATTGTTTTCAAGCAAGTCTCTTTTTCATGAGTCCTTGCTCCATCAGGCTGAATCAAGTAGTTGGTGTTGGATTACATTAATTTTGAAGGGAGAAAATCATTTTGGTCAGGATGGATCAAGTTCAGCGCTAAAATCTTTTAATCTGAGTTGGGTGTGCTGATGGGCTGATATAAGCTGAGGTAATCCGGGGAGTTGACCTTCTTCAATAAGCTGACTACCACAGCCTTGTTAAAAAAAATGTTGTCCTCATTCTGCCGATTCACTTGTTGGCTATACTCCCTTTCCATCTCTGGTAAACCAGGCCAGGATGAAGTCATTCCACTCAAGAGTAAAAGCTGTTTCCACTTCCACCCATCACTGGTGTGCCCGTAGCACAGAAGGGAACAGGACCGACAGCTAATTGTTGGCTTAATCATTGGACCCCAAACTTTTGAATCCAGTCCACCAACTTAACCCATACTTTTTCTCGACTGCTATGTCCTGTTTACTTATATTTACAACGCTCTTTTTGCACTCCAGAAAAGGAAGTGGAACACCCGATTTCCATGATTTACAAATCTGTCGTCTTCCTAGGAAAATCACATAACAATTAAATTTTGCATCCAGCCTACTAATGCAGGTAGCATTATCTTTACATATTCCCAAAAATAAAAGTAGGGACTTACCCTCACTGAGATACCTGTGACTCGTTAAAAATACACACACCTCAGACCACAATTTTGTGATCTCTGGGCATGTTAAGAACATGTGGAAATCATCAGCTGAGGTATCTCTACATCTTGGGCATGCATAGGGTATTCCTGAAAATTATTCTTATCTCACTGTGGACCAGAACACCCTGTAGACAGTGAAGAGATGATTGTGTTTTAGAGAGGCATGTTTAACAGTCTCTCTAAGCATTGCGAAGGAACCCATCCAAATTTCCCGCAATTTTATATCCATCACTCCATCTCCCCAGAGCTTTTGAATGTCTTTATCCAAATCGTCTTCTGCGTTAACCAAAGTGTGATACCACAAAGCTACCTCCTTCTTAGCAGTGTCAGTTTTTGTTGCTTGATCCAACCAGGAATCATCATCCACCTCATCCCAATCTTGACTTACCCACTACGCAGAAATCTGGTAATACGTAAACCTGGGTAGTTGGCCCCCTGTAAGTAAGCTCAACGTTTCCCAATCAACTAACTCGGTTTCCAGCTTCAGGTCTCCCCAGCGAGAATTTCCCGCTTTCTTCAATGGGAGGCTAAGTGAATCATTCAAACAGTCCGGGGTCCCTGGTGACACCCATATCAGGCCCTAGATGAGTAGTAGGAATTTCCCTGCCTTTTCCGAATAAAGACCCAAACTTTCAGAGCCTCCAATAAAATCTTCAATCTTACTTTTTTTTTTTAAACTTCGGGTCCCCAAACTTGAACAAAAATTGATCTCAGCTCACTAAGCATTGCCCCAAAGAGGATTCCTATTGCGTAGCTATCAACTTTGTTTAAAAGCATCTGACAATTCTTAAAGAGAAAAGCATGCTCATAGATCATCATGTGGGGTTGTGCCAACCCACCCTTCTCCAATCTCCTCCTTAATCTTTTCCAAGATATGCGAGAATCCTTCGAAGCCCAGATAAAGCTACCTAGCCTTCCTTGTAATTTAGCGATTTCCCTTTTATCAAATATTAATAGTATGGAATTTAAAAAAAAAGTGATTTTTGGTACACATTTAGGGGGAGATTCGCCCACCTAACCAGCAATCTTCCTACCTCCTGGCTGATCTTTTTGCAATTCACAATAGTAACTTCCGCTAATTTCTGCGTAATTATAATGCCCTGGTAGCACATACGCGATTTTGCCTGCAGGGTTTGCTTTGGTTGGTTCCATTCCATAATTTCTGTCTTATTTCTATTGACCCTGTTTCCAGATATCTTCCCGAATTATTCAACTTTGGACATTAGTGTAGGAATAGCCCTTTCAGGAGTCACTGTATAGAGTAAAAGATCATCAGCGAATAAAGCTAATTTTATCTCAAGATTTCCACAAGTGAAAGTAACAATGGTAATGTCCTTTCTAATCCATGCCGCTAACGGTTCAATGTACAAATTAAATAAAAGTGGGGATAGTGGACACCCCTGTCTTGTTCCGTGCATTATATTGAATCAATCAGTTAACTCTCCATTTATAAGAACCCTTGCTCTAGGTAGACGATACAGAAGTTGAACAGCCTTTATTATATTAATGGGGAATCCGAATATCTTTAGGGCCTTCCAGAGATAGGGCCAGTGAACTTGGTCAAAAGCCTTGGCGGCATCCACTGCCATGACTGTTACGGGTAAATTATGGGTTTCTGTCAAGTCTACTACTCCAAGCATTAAAAAGGTTAGCTCAGTAAGCTGCCTCCATGGAATAAAGCCTCTCTGATCACAATGTATAATGCATTTTATAATCTTGGCTACCCTGGCAGCCAAAATCCCTGCGAAAACTTTATAATCTGTGTTCAGTAATGATATGGGCCTGTAGGAGTCTACCGCGAGAGGGTCTTTGTTAGGTTTCAAAATGAATGTTACCGTTGCCTCAGCCCAGCATGAAGGAGGGTCGTCCCCTTCTATCAATATTGTGTTAAAAAGCTCCTTAAGCACTGGTACTATGATGTCTAGAAGACTAAGGTAAATCTCAGTTGGAAGACCGTCTGGCCCAGCCACCTTCCCTCTAGCCATCTTTCTCCACTGTTGTCAATTCTCCTCCTCTGTTATCTTGGCTGCTAGAGTCCCCTTCTGGTCTTCACTTAAATTCGGGAGTTCAATATCCTCTAAAAAACCCTCAATATTATCCCTCCCAGGGGAGATATCCTCTTTATACAATTGACTAACTTGACAAACTTCTAGCCCAATAATATTAGTGTCATCTACTTCTCCTGTCGTATGCTCTCTAAGACTTCTTATTTGATTGTGGGTTTTATCTACTTTGGCTTTCCAGGCTAAAAGAGAGCCACTCTTCTCGCCATATGCAACGTGCTGTAGTTGGCTAACTTTCCATCTAACCAACAATATCTTATCAAGGGCTCCTTGATATTCTGCTTGCAGCAGTTCTAATTTCTTAGTAAGCGAGGCCACATTGCTAGAACTCTCTAGTGATGCCTTTGTAACTCCTGCTCTTTACTTTTGATGGTTTTTAGGAGTGTTTCCTCTTGGTGCCTCGTACTTCGTTTTTTAACCACCATAATAGCAGTACCTATAGATCTTAAAAAAGCCTTAAAGAAATCCCATATAATTTGAACTTTTGCTTACACATTATTAGCTTAAAAAAAACGCAACCTCTTCTCTCATCTTAAATATAACCCCCTCATCTAACAGAATTGTCCTATCTAGGGTCCACCTTGTTATACCCCTCTTGTCTTGAAGCTTTAGTGAGAAGAAAACGGCCGAGTGATCTGAGAGTATGGCAGGCACATGCTTAATCATTTCCACACCCGTCAGCAACTCATGATCCAATAAAAAGTAATCGATACATGAGTGATGGCCATATTTTTTGTTAAAAAAGGTGAAATCCCTCTTATCTCCCATCTTTTTTCTCCAGGTATCGATTACGTTTAATTCATTGATCAAAGTTTTAAGTACCGCCGTTGTTTTTGATGGGGTGAAATATTTTGCTTTGGAGGTTCTGTCCAACTCCTTGCTTAAGACTAGGTTAAAATCCCCTCCAAGTATCATGGGGAACTAGATGTCAATAAGCTTGATTCCAATTTAATTAATTAATCCGATTGTCCTCATTTGGCCCATAATAGCTAGCAACGACTACAGACATTCCTTGTATATTTATCTTAATTAATACCTACCTCCCAGAACAATCTGTCTGATAGCTTTCCAAGATAATACCAAAATTACTTCTTATAAGAATTGCTACCCCCTTGTATTTCCACTTTGATCTGAACATGCGATAGGCTGAACCCAAGTCAATTTTTAAATGCACTTTTACATACATTTTTTATTAAATGAGTTTCTTACAATAGGATAACATTAGCCTCAGTTTTCTTAAGAAATCCCATTATTCGAGCTAGCTTCCTCGTAGACCTCAGGCCGTTAACGTTCCAGGAAATAAAGTGCACCAGGTTCTTATTCATCTATCAATTGTTAGAACTCACTTCCTACCTACCCCTTCAGAGTTAATCTTATACTGCCCCACCCTATGTAAGTATAAAAACAATAACAAAACAACACAACTTAATGGGGACCACCAACTATAAGGCAGAGTAAGGACAGTCCCCCTCCCAATGCTCCCAATCACCCGTGTCTCCTCCCCCACTCCCTCTGGGGAAACCCACTCCCTATCTCTTAGGCAAAGGCCTTCGAGGTATCCCCATGCAAGTGAAAGAGCGAATCTCTAGAACAAGCTCAATAACAAATCGATGCCTAATCCCCCACAGGAAAAAAAAAGGTAGAAAAAAGCTTATTGGTGGGTATTACGTGTAAGTGTACGTGTACATATGTTACGTGATTATGTGTATTTTTGTGACGAGAAATATAAAAAAAATTCAAAAACAATATAATGTCTATATCTAAATGCCTAACTGCATCTATTCATTCTGCTCTTCTATGTGCTTCTTCTATGTACATCTATATACATGTTATATCAGAATCCAAGTCCCTATCCTGTGCTCTCCATCAACTTTAACAAAGAGTCAACCTCTTCAGGGTCTCTAATAGTGTGCATTTTGTTTTGCCACATTATCTTTAACATGGCAGGAAATGTCATATGCACTTGGGACCCCTGAAACGTAATTCACTCATTTTAGTGCCTAACGCCCACTGCCTCTGGGCAGTCCTCTTGCCCATGTCAGAGCAAATTTGGTAGGTGACATATCCAAATTTCAACTGCCGTTCCTTCAGCGCTCACCCCAACACAAGCTCCTTGATCGTAAAAGTTAGAAAATGTATTAAAATCTTCCATGGGGCCTTCCTCCCTGGAGGAAGTCTATGAGGGTCTCCATGGACCCTTTGAAGTTCTCTTTCCCAGTCAATATCCATTCTGTCCTGAAGAAAATCTCCCAGTAGCTTCCACAAGAATCCTTTAATGTCCGAATCTTCTGCGTTTTCCAAACCCCCCAAAATGCGAACATTATTTCGCCTGACATGCAGCTCAAGTCTTTCCAGGTCCTATTGTAAGGTCTTATTCTCTACTTTGAGCCCCAATATTTCCTTAAAGTTTGCTGCAGTAACCTCACCCAATGTCTTCACCTCCTCCTCCAGACAAACAGTACGTGGGGCAATTCCATCAATCTTCTGTTCAAGAATCCCACATTTTCATTGAATGTCCTTCTGGTCTCAAACTTAACCAACATGTCTTGCCTCAAACTGAATAATAAATCTGTCACCTGGGCCGCTAAAGAGGCCCCCTCCTGTGAGCTATGATCTACCCTAGGGCTCTCATAGTTGCCCTAGGGCCCAGCATTACCTGTTTTATTCACGAACACCCCTCCTTCTTGGATCAATTGTACCGTGGGCAGGGGGGGTGGGCCAAGGAGTGCTCGAGGTGGTAGGGGAGCTAAATGCAGTGTCCTCTAAATTCTCTGCTGCAATCTCTGTGAGAGGGGAAAAGCGATTTTCCAACCTCAATGGCTCATTCTGCCTTCCCTGAGACCCTTTGTCTTCTATCCCATCCCCTGCATTCACAGTGCGCCCATCAGCCCCTACTGAACCTGCCACTTGTTCCATTATTTTAAAATAGGACCTAAGGGAGGGGGAGGCTTAGAAAGAGAGCCTGTTTCTCTTGCTACGCACTTTTTAACTTTGCCTCCCTTAGAGGGTTTGTTAACAGGAGTTATAGCTTGAGGAGTGCTCACTAACTTCCCCCTTCCAGTTGCGCTCTTTTTTCTCAGGGGCGGGGCGTAGAAGGTATCTACTCTTCCTTACTGGCAGGAGTTGCGCGCCCCTTCTTACCTCCACAGGTTCTCCAAGGGTGTTCAGTGCTACTGTTTTATCTTGGTCCTTGGGGGAGCCCCTGGTACCACTTAATACTCCCATACTGTCGGAGCTCCGAGCATTGGGATTTGAGTCACAAGGGAGAGGGTCTTTCTCCATCCACCCCCTAAGACTAAAGCTTTGCTCAAAAACTTCTGTTGTGCAGGGTATAACTCCCAGCCCTCCCGAAACACCCCCCTTTACCAGGGTTATAGCCAGCTTTTTACCGCCTTGTACCTGCCATGTACGTGACCCGCAAGTTTTCATTAGGGCACCTCTCCATCTGCTATGCAGCTTCGCTACAATTTGCCGGGAATTCCTCAAGGAAACAGCCGCCGGGCTCAAGCTCCTTTGGGGGGCGGAGTCGCTTTTCGCTGCCGGAATAGAACGAGCACCGAAACCCATACGAACAAGCATTTACAATGCAATGGTTTTGCCTTTGTTAAAGTTAGAGCTATCGGCATTGCTCTTGACATTATTTTTATTTATGTTTTTTTTAACATAAATAAATGGCATTGTCATTTACAATGCCACTAGCTGTATCTCTCGCAAATGACACACACAAACACACACAGAGCCCCCCCACACAGAGCCCCCCACACACACAGCAACACAGAGCCCCCCACACACACAGCCACACAGAGCCCCCCACACACACAGCCACACAAAGCCCCCCACACACACAGCCACACAGAGCCCTCCACACACCCACACAAAGCCTTCCACACACACCCACACAGCAAAAGCAGGCAACAGGGCCACACTGAGGCACAAGCAGGCAACAGGGGCACACTGAGGCACAAGCAGGCAACAGGCGCACACTGAGGCACAAGCAGGCAACAGGGGCACACGGAGGCACAAGCAGGCAACAGGGGCACACGGAGGCACAAGCAGGCAACAGGGGCACACGGAGGCACAAGCAGGCAACAGGAGCACCCAGAGGCACAAGCAGGCAACAGGGGCACACGGAGGCACAAGCAGGCAACAGGGGCACGAAAACGGAGGCACAAGCAGGCAACAGGGGCACACGGAGGCACAAGCAGGCAAGAGGGGCACACGGAGGCACAAGCAGGCGACAGGGGCACACGGAGGCACAAGCAGGCGACAGGGGCACGAAAACTGAGGCACAAGCAGGTGACAGGGGCACGAAAACTGAGGCACAAGCAGGCGACAGGGGCACGAAAAAGGAGGCGCAAGCAGGCAACAGGGGCACACGGAGGCACAAGCAGGCAACAGGGGCACACGGAGGCGCAGGCAACAGGGTCACGAAAACAAGCACAAGCAGGCAAAAGGGTCACAAGCAGGAATTGTAATTTAGACGGGGCTGAAGTGGAGAACGGTCAGTAGGGAAGTAGTGCGGCTGGTGCAGTAGTACCAGGCCGAAAGGTGAGAGGGGCTGTCTGCACCCCAGTTTGGACAGTTTCCACTACCTAACAGGGATTGGTGGGAGGGGGGCGTACTTCTTGCTTGCTTTAGGGCTGTTACTTCGGGGACGCAGTGCACGCTCTTGCCTGCTGCCTGCTGCCGCCGGGACACGACAACAGGCAGGGAGAGGACAGGCTGGGAGAGGGCAGGGAGGGGACAGGCTGGGAGAGGGCAGGCTGGGAGAGGGCAGGGAGGGGACAGGTGGGAGAGGGCAGGCTGGAAGTGGACAAGCTGGGAGAGGACAGGCTGGGAAAGGTCATGGAGGGGACAGGCTGGGAGAGGGCAGGCTGGAAGTGGACAGGCTGGAAGAGGACAGGCTGGGAAAGGGCAGGGAGGGGACAGGCTGGGAGAGGGCAGGCTGGGAGTGGGCAGGCTGCGAGAGGACAGGCTGTGAGAGGACAGGCTGCGAGAGGACAGGCTGCGAGAGGACAGGCTGCGAGAGGACAGGCTGCGAGAGGACAGGCTGTGAGAGGGCAGGCTACGAGAGGGCAGGCTGGAAGAGGACAGGCTGGGAGAGGACAGGCTGGGAGAGGACAGGCTGGGAGAGGGCAGACTGGGAGAGGGCAGGCTGGGAGAGGGCAGGCTGCGAGAGGGCAGGCTGCGAGAGGGCAGGCTGCGAGAGGACAGGCTGCGAGAGGACAGGCTGCGAGAGGACAGGCTGCAAGAGGACAGGCTGCGAGCGGACAGGCTACGAGAGGACAGGCTGCGAGAGGACAGGCTGGGAGAGGGCAGGCTGGGAGAGGGCCGGCTGCAAGAGGACAGGGCAGTAAGGGGGAAGGATTGGGGGTGGGCAGTAAGATAAGATTGGGACAGGGGAAACAAGGTAGTGGGGGTGGGGCAGTAGGACTGGGAGTGGCGGCAGCCGGGACGGAATGGGGGTGGCTTGGTGCTGCATAGGGACCTGTGGCAGTCGGTATTAGCGTCCACCCCACCCCTCCCCCCAGAATAGGCCTTGGGTGTGAGACAGGCTCCCAGCCTGCCCGCGGGAGACGAGTCACTGCGGCTGTAATGTGAGCCACACACCTGGCAGGCAAACAAACACCAGGCCAGACCTGCAGAGCTATCAGAGGGCGGGGAGGGGTCACTACATCAACCCCCTCCCCACCCAACCCCGACATGCCAGGCTGCCTGGGTTATCAGAGGGGGCGGGAGGTACCTCTACCTCTACATCTCCCCCCACCCCCCCGCCAAGTTTACACCACGCATGCCCGGGATGTCTGGGTGATCACACGGCTTTACTCCAAAGCACAATAACCCGTTCTAAGCTAGTTATATTTTGCCCGTCATTACAGAAACTACAGGTTTCCAATGCCACTGCCAAAGGTACTGTAATGAAGGCCATAGTATGCATCAAAGATAATGTCACATGGGAATACCAAGCCCACTATAAAACTTACAATACCAAGAAAGTAAACACTGAACCAATTGGAAAAACACGAGGTACAATTCATGGAACATGACAGACACCATACAGTGCAAACTTCTCAGCAGTCAGTGAAGCATCTCTTTTAACAAGCATGGTCAACAAGTCAATCTGAGAACCAAAAGAGTATCTTAGCCCAAAGAGATCAGAGGGACAAGACAAACGCCTTTCCACGCAAGGGGCTAAGCTAGGCACTTCCACTATAAAACGAAGCACAGGCAAATTAAGCTATGAACAGCAAGTTATCTTTCACCACATTATCAGACTATGATGTTAGCCATTATACACTGAGAGCCTTTGAAATTTTTTAACCAAAGGACAACCACCATTTCTTCTCAGACGTACCGGGCAATTGTGAACAGTTTCAAAGGGTTTTCACCCTCATTCATCTAATCTGCAATGGCATCGCCAGCAACTTATACACACACACAGAATGTGTCCTGGGATAGTGCACTCCTCTCGGGGCACGACGGCGTCACGTGCCCGCCCCACTGCACGCACATTTTTTCACACTCAGGTGGACACACACACACAATACACACTCTCACACTGATACTCAACACGTAGACACATATGCAGAGACTGAGAGACATGCAGACGGACGAGCTGACACGCACAGGCACACTCACTCACCCACACAATGCGCAGACAGACGTACACACATGAAGAAACCTGCACAAACACGCAGGCGCATACACATAGTACATACACACATAAGTATGTACACACAGAAGTATAGTAGTCCTTTATTGTTTTGACTTTGCGCAACTAATACGTGGGACCAGATGGGTCAGGCCGTCACATACGCACATTGGATTTCCTGCCAGCAAGCTTACCTGGTCACATGGAAGGGCGTGTGACCCAGAGCCCCGTGGGAGGCAACACCACAACACCCGGTCCCGCTTCTTGGGGCCGGGTGCTCTCACAGGCGGCGGCGGGGCTCCTCTTCGACCATGGAGCCCTGCCGGTGGGTGCATCTGCTTCTCCTTGTACGCGCTGGGGGGGGGGTGGGACTTTGCTGCAGCTCTTCCTCACCCGGTCCCGCTTCTTGGGGCCGGGTGCTCTCACGGGCGGCGGCGTGGCTCCTCTTCGACCATGGAGCCCTGCCGGTGGGTGCAGCTGCTTCTCCTTGTCCGCGCTGGGGGGGCGGGACCTACGCAACACAGGGCGGCCAGGGGCTGGAGGACTCCCGCTCCTCCCTCGGGACTGGCAAGAACTCCGGGGCTCCCCCTTCACTTGGGAGCCCAGGGAAGGACACGGCAGGCGGCAGCTTCTCCTTGCGCTGGAGCTCTTCTTCTCCGGCACTTCCGCTTGTCCCGCCCCCGGCCTGCCTGACTTCCGGGTCGCGGCCAATCGCAGAGCGGCCCTGGGGTCGGGAGGCCGGACAGCGGCGGTGTAAACACGGGACAATGCCGGGTGGGCACCGGCTTCAATTAAATTAAAATATAAAGCGAGGTGGCACTCGCTCAAAGGCGGCAATGTCCCTGGCAGGGTGGGCACCTACCAGGGGGCTAAAAAAAAATCGGCAAGGGACGGGGGGGCGGGTGCCGTCAATGCCGGAACAGACTCGGGGGCGTTCCCGAGAACTGGCTTTCGGCTGACGTCGCCAAAAGCCAAAAATTCTCGGGAACGCCCCCGAATCTGGTCCTGCATTGACAGACAGACGTGTCTTCCAATGGCTAGCCTCCATTTATGGAGCTAGCCAATCGAAGACGGGGCGGATTCCAAGCTCCATATACTATTCTCATTAGGTTTTTTCTAGCGAATGCTTACTTCGTAAGCATTGGCTAGTCAAAACCTAAAAATGAGGTGACAACCACTCAAGGACACTCCGTGATAGTTTGATGGTAATTTAGTTTGCGCAGTGTCTATAGCTGTTTACCAAGCGCCAGCGCCACCTAGTCGTACATAGATATGCTGATCATCCACCCAATTTGCTCTCCTGCTGCACGGCGATCCTCTCGACCGACGTTAGCCAGCAACCATGTTCGCCGATCACGTGACTCCCCACCTGCCCCCCACACTGTGAAATATTTTGTGGGGCACCTTCTCCTGCAGTAACTCATAAATAACTGTCAAGATGTTGCATACTTCTTTACTAAATAACTTATAAACGTCCACCGGGAACCCATTTCACCTGGCTGCTTTAACACTCGATAGTGCTTTAATTGTCTATGCAACCTCAGCCGGCGTAATGGGGAGAACTAGGGCTTGTTGCTGGGCCTCTGACAGAGCTAGCAGCTTGATGGATTGAAAACAAATATCAATGCTTTGTGGTGCCGGGTTATTGGCAACTGAATACAAGTGGAAATAATGCTTGTGAAACACCTCTCCAATTTGATCCAGCTGTGTGACCAGCTGCTTCAAAACATTATCGAATATGGATTTCTTGATATTATTGTTATACTTCTTCTTCAAAGACCAAGCAAAGCAGGGACCAACATGCTCACTCACCTCATGCTCTTTTGAAGGCACATATTTTTATTCACTATCTCAGCCGCTGTAAAGTGGTTGGTGAGGTTGGATCTTGTACTAGGATAACCCACGGGATCTTATCAGTTGAACTCTAAAGAAGAGAAACATGTCCTTCCCCACAAAAAAGCACACAGGCCCAAGGAAGCCCTTCATTAGAACAATTGGTCTACCAAGGAGTTCGGAACGCATCAGCATATTTGAAGTGCAGTTGGAGGGCATATACACCTCCACAAGGTCAAAAATGATAAAGACTGAGAGGATTCACACCTTTTCAGGCATTTGAATGTTAGGAGGAACATGCCTCGACCGCTTAGGGCCCTATGGTATTTGGAGGACCACGCATATGGAGGATAATAATAAAACGCCAGCGATATGCCATAAATATATTTTGTTGGACACTATTTCAGTTAATGGTATACTATATATGATAGACACTTATGTTTGGTTGATAACAGAAGCATTAGGTATGTGTTGGATATGTATATTTGTTGATAAACAAAGTACTACAATATAAGTTGGATACTTATGAATGCTGTTAACAGAAATATTAGGTGAAAAATTTCAATATATGTAAGGAAAAGTAATGATATTTGTATGAGTATTTAAATCTTTCTTTTGCTTTAAAGTATTGTTTATATGTGATTATGTTTTGTATTGTCCTATGAATAAATGTTGCAGAAGGATCAAAAATCCATGACAAAGAGTATTTTGGTGAATATTTTCACTTGTGTGTTACATGTCATGTAAGTATCAAAATTAGAAAAGTGGGAGGATACATTTGAAAAGTAATACTGATCCTTTCTAAGGAAGGATGGTTATAAAAGGCACAAAATAATTAACGCAGCCTGCACAAGCAGTATATGAAATCTTTGGTATAGGGGGTATTATTCTGAATACTGGTTGGTTTATTGATCCTGCCCCCTATTGCTGCAACAGGATTAATCCCCATTACGCAGATAACTTTCATTTTCAGAATTGTGACTTAAAGTCTGACTCTACCATTAAAGTAGATTTCAAATTGCAATTCTTTGGAGATCAAACATGACTTTTCCACCTGTTCCCAAGCAAAAGTGATAGCTTATTAAATGTAAGAATGTAATCCAATGTTATCCTATGAGAAGGGTGGGCCTCACAGTAGTGAAAAAAAGAATTTGCGAGTTTTTCATTACCAGGACATGCTAAACTTAAAAGTACATATCCAACTTTTGAAATACCCTACAACCTGCCTGATGTTCTGTTTAGGGCTTACTTTAAGGGGCCTTATGCACTAAAAAGGGATATTTAGGCCGGGCAAAATGTTTATTTGCCTGGTTCGAATTGGCAGTTTAAAACTGCACGCAGGCTGCAATGGGAAGCCAGAGGCATGTTTTAAAAGGTTACTTAAGTGGATGGGTCAATATGGGCAGCTGCCTACTAATAGGGTTTAATTTACAGGCTCTGGGTATATGTTGTACCAATTTACTGGGGACTCTTAAGTATATTAAATATGCCTTTGAGGCGGTACGGGTACTTACCCCAAGAAAGGGTGTCCCGCTGCGGATGTCAGCGCAGCGTCAACCTCACGGACTATGGCATCAATATTCCTCTGCTGTTTCTCTACAGGAGCAGGCAGATAGTCGTGACTCGGAAGTACCGCCTTTGCACCCAGGAAGAGAACTGCAGGAGCCAATGAAAGGAGGGCCGATCGTAAGCTGGGGCGAGAGAGAAGGAGACGAAGGCGAAAGAGAAGAAGACGCGGGACCCGAGTGCAGAGAAGAAGACGCAGGACCCGAGTGCAGAGAAGAAGACGCGGGACCCAAGTGCAGAGGAGAAGACGCGGGACCCAAGTGCAGAGGAGAAGACGCGGGACCCGAGTGCAGAGGAGAAGACGCGGGACCCGACTGCAGCAGTGAAACAGTACCGGAGGTCCGAACAGCTGAGACTCCTGACGACGAAGACGAACGCTCGTTTCGAGGGATGTACCATGTTACAACGCATACCGTTACAACTACCTACTATTACAACGCGACCATTACAACGCATACCATTACAACGCATAGCGCTTTTAGGTGCTGGATAGTGGTAAGTATAATTTACTATTCTAACTCCAGTCCCCGTGGACCCTAGGGAAGGTGTTGGATAGTAAATTATACTTATTCCCTATCCTAGAGCGCCCCCCAGCGCAATGCGTTGTAATGGTATGCGTTGTAAAAGTCGCGTTGTAATGGTAGTGCGTTGTAACAAATGCGTTGTAACAGGTGTATACCGTTTCGAGGACTGGTGGTGTCCGGAGGTGGCTGGGGAGCGGCCGTGACTCAGGAGAGTTACGGCGGGAGCTGGTGAGTACAAATGGCTTGAGGGTGTATTGAGGGGGAGAGGGAGGGATATTGTTATTTCCTGAAACGGGGAGGAGGGTGGAACGGGCACGGAACCTTTAAATACCTTATCTTTGGTCATTTCTTGTAAAAAAACCACAATTGCCCCATTCCTGTCTAAACACAGATCCCGGTGTAGGAACCTATCCATGACCTTTTGTCTCTCTACTGTGCGGGCACCAGAGTGTCATTGAGCACTGAGGTGTGGTGATGGTAGAACACGACCACATTAGTACCAGAATACATTCTTACGGTTCCCTTTGTTCTTTTTCTTTACTCCTATGAGCCTCCAGGGTAATCACCCCGGTCCGGAGGAGGCAGGAAGCAAAATCCCTTCTCCCACATCCAGTCCTTCAATCTCACGGGAATCATCTGAAGAATACGAAGAAACACAAAGACAGACTTCACGCCCTATCACAACTTCATCCTTTGTTAATAAACCTTTTTCTAAACCCTTACTGCAGCCTCCACGTCTGTTTATCAAACCTGCCCTCCCACAATGCCACTGAGGTGTACAACAATTTTACCAAGTTTTGAGGCGTGAGCACAAGCACTTTAGCACTGGTTAGAAGTGGTAAAGTAGACCTAAAGAGACCTAAAGCCAAAAAAAATGAATTTCAGCAAACAGGAGGGAGAAGGCAAAAACGTGTAAGGGAAGAACACTCTAAGGCTGACTGATCTAACAGTCCCTGTACCCAATGTGGACCTACAGTGCTTATTTTTTTCAATAATAAGGTCCACAGCTACGTTGCCCAATTGCACGGGGGCCAAATGTACCAAGGCTGCATAGTCTTGATTTCACCATGATGCCTGTTCCATCCACCACTAGACACATGCTGCCCCTTTCATCTCACTATTGCAGATTCTCTTTCACCACTGCCTTTCCCTTTGTCACTGTATTTCTGTCTTTCTCACATTTTTTTTGTTTTTTCTCTCTTTTGCTCTGCAACTGTGTCTGATGAGGAAAAATCAGTGTCAGTGAAGCAAAAATAAATGCTGGTGGGCACCACCTGGAACCACCATCTCAAATGAAGTGCTGCTATTGTAGTCATAATAATTGTTGCAAAAGAAGCACTCTTCTTAAGCAGAAGCACAAATCTTTTGCCCTATCAAATCTTGTAGGACGTAAAAATAAACGTGTGGGTGGACACGTTTGCGGTCCTCTCTCAGTGATGCATCTTAATGTTCTTTTTCTGTAGATCCCATAAGATCACCATGGTTACCTTGATACCCCAGACCTACATACGGGTACGTTGCAATGAGGACCACAGTGCTGCCCTGCCGGGTTTGAGCCTAGTTCCACGGAATTCTTTGCAGAGGTATTATAAAACACATCATGCAGGCCCTTGCAACAAAGAAATGTATTTCAGGAAAGAAGAAAAACAATTATTGAACCGTCCAGAAAACTGCAAATCTGAAATATCTTTCTTTATTATGCTAACGCATTTCTCCTATCTTGCGGTCCGATGATAGATAGGCAATGAATTCCAGTGTTTCAGCTGATGAAATGGAAAAATGCCAGGATTAGAAATTCGAAAGTAATAGACTCGATTGCCCCCACTTGAGCAAAACATGAAATCAGAGTACAAGAACTGAGCCACTGCGATCAATAAATTTAAATAAAGCTCCCTTCCTAATTTGCTGAAGCTTCATCTTTCAGGTGCCCATTTCGCAGGGAGCGATTTGTCAACACCGCGGAAAATATATACATGTGTGCTTCATACGCGGTGATTAATAGCATGCACCTAACGAGAGCACGCTCCTCAGCAGAGCGAGTTTTCAAAGCCGTAATTGATACACAAGAACGGCGGCGGTGAAGATTATTAATGACGTCGTTCCGTATTTTCGTGCTAATCTTCGGGAGGAAGTGTGCGTCTCTCGGCAAATCATTGCCGTCTATTTTCGAGGCGGGTCTGTCAGGATCAATCAAGGCGACTCACAAAAGGTTCTGCTCATAAACAAAGAATAATGGCTTTCTATTAAGGCAGCCGCGTGAGCTCCACGAGATCAAATTATTGAAGAAATCCTGCAAACATGTCACAGAGCGGAGTATGCATATTCAATCAAATTAATCGCTCTGCAAAATGGAAGAGCACACGACGCCAGAGTTCTGAGTAACGGATGATAACCGAGGGATGCCGAGTTGATATATGGTTTTTAGATGGTTTTATGTAGCAAACTTGTGACAAATTGACATTTTAGGAGCATTAATTCAAGCGTTCTTTTGGGATCTGCGTGTAACATGCAATTCATATGTGGCTATGTGTTAGAATTTGAATTTAACTTTCCCGTTCCCTATGCCTATTCCTTTTTAATCTAAGGGGCTCATTTATATGATGAGCTTGTGACGAGTGCAGTGCAGCAACTCACCTTGCACCGTGTGACAGGGAAAGGACAGGTACGCGCCATATTTACCTCTTTCTCACCCCCTGTGCTAAGCCTGTTTTTTGCTTTAGTTTGCGCTTAGGCCCCTGTAACCACAAAAGGTATCCATGACAAATTTTGCACCCATTTCTTCCAACATCCTTTTTCCCAACATTATGGGGATTTTAAAGGTACAGAGGGGTTGTGGATTCCCCTGGTGGGGGACCCAGAAACAAGCCAAATACTGCTAAATTCTGTTTATGGGGGGGAATATGGGGAAAACGTGCTGCAGAAGAAAACGTCTGTTTTTATCCCCTGCGACTATATTTTCAACAAAGGGTCTGTCATCCTCATCATCTTCCCAGCTGTCAGGGACAAGGAGACTTTTGTCAAAAAACCAGCAGTTTTAACACAGTTTTGGCATTTTACTAGGATATAGCCTATTTTTGCTACTTTTTGTGCTTTCAACCTCCTTCCAGTTAGTGGTAGAAATGGGTGTGAAAGCAATTATGGATCCCGGAAAGCTATACATGTCTGTAAAATAGACAACATTCTGAATTCAGCAAGGGGTCATTTGTGTGGATCCTTCAAGGTTTTTTTTATAGAAACTAACAATTGAAAAAAGGAAAATTTAAAATTAGTTGAAAGAAACAGCCATTTGTGCCTACGTTTTCACCTGTAACTTCTTCTAAGTATGACAGATTTTTAATAGCAATATGCCGTTACTTTTGCTGTACCCTTCTGGTTGTAGCGATATATAGAACTTTACTTAGAACCCTAGGAACCCAGAGCCAATAACTGAGCAGTGTTTTGCAGTGGTTTTTCATTGTGTACCGGGTATACAGCAATTCATTTGGTAAAATATAAAGAGTGAAAAATAGGTATCAATCAATCAATCAATTATTGTACTTGTAGAGCCACTACCTACCCGTGAGGGTCTCAAGGCGCTGAGGCAGGGGGTGCTGCTAGTGCTCGAAGAGCCAGGTTTTGAGGAGTCTTCTGAAGGTGAGCAGGTCTTGGGTCTGTCGAAGGTGGGTAGGGAGGGTGTTCCAGGTTTTGGCAGCGAGGAAGGAGAAGTATCTGCTGCCGGAGTTCATTCTTTGGATGCGGGGGAAAGCGGCGAGGGCGAGGCTGGCGGAGCGGAGCTGGCGGGTAGTCTGCTGTTGAGGTAGGCTGGTCCGGTGTTGTGGAGTGCTTTGTGTGCGTGGGTGAGGAGCTTGAAGGTGATCCTCTTGTTGACGGGGAGCCAATGTAGGTCTCTCAGGTGGGGGGTGATGTGGCTGCGGCGAGGGACGGTGAGGATCAGTCGGGCGGAGGTGTTTTGGATGCGTTGCAGTCGTCGCTGGTGTTTGGCCGGGATACCTGCATAGAGTGTGTTGCCATAGTCCAGCCTGCTGCTGACGGGGGCCTGTGTCACTGTTCTTCTTGTTTCGGTAGGGATCCACTTGTAGATCCTGCGGAGCATGCGGAGGGTGTTGTAGCAGGAGGAGGAGACGGCGTTGACCTGCTTCGACATGGAGAGGGAGGAGTCAAGGATGATTCCTAGGTTGCGTGCGTGGTTGGCGGGTGTTGGTGCTGGTCCCAGCGTGGTCGGCCACTAGGAGTCGTCCCAGGCTGAGGGGGTGGGTCAGAGGATGAGGACCTCCCTCTTGTCCGAGTTCAGTTTTAGTCGGCTGCTCCTCATCCATTCGGCGATGGCCTTCATTCCCTCATGGAAGTTGGTTTTGGCGGTGTGTGGGTCCTTGGTGAGGGAGAGGATGATCTTGTTGTCGTTAGCGTAGGAGATGATGTTGAGGTCGTGCTGGCGGGTGACGTGTGCGAGGGGGGCCATGTAGACGTTGAACAGCGTCGGGCTGAGGGATGATCCTTGGGGTACGCTGCAGATGATGTCGGTGGCTTCACATCGGAAGGGTGGGAGGCGGACGCTCTGGGCTCTGCCAGAGAGGAAGGACGTAGTCCAGTCCAGGGCCTTCTCTTGGATTCCGGTTTCTTGGAGGCGTGTCTGTAGTGTGTGGTGGCAGACCATGTCGAAGGAGGCTGACAGGTCCAGGAGGATGAGGGCTGATGTTTCGCTGTTGTCTAGTTGGAGCCTGATGTCGTCTGTGGCAGTGATGATGGCCGTCTCAATGCTTTGGTTTCTTCTGAATCCGGACTGGGACGGGTCTAGGCTGTTGTTGTCCTCGGGGTAGCTGGACAGTTGCGTGTTGACAATTTTCATAATGACCTTTGCCGGGAACGGGAGTAGGGAGATGGGCCGGAAATTCTTGAGGTCCTCGGGGTCTGCCTTGGGGTTCTTGAGAAGGGCGTTGATTTTGGCGTGCTTTCAGATTTCCGGGAATGTAGCTGTCTTAAAGGAGATGTTGATAACCTTCCGTAGTTGGGGTGCGATGGTTGCATCTGCTTTGTTGAATATGTGGTGTGGGCAGTGGTCTGACAGTGATCCTGAGTGGATGGAGTTAATGACCTTGCGTGTCTCGCCGTCGTTGAGGTTGGTCCAGGAGGTCAGGTCGTTTATGCGGGTGGTGTTTGTAGGGCTGGTGGGCTATGGCATAGTGAGGGCAGTCGTGGTATTAAAGCTTTCATGGATGTCAGCGATCTTGCTGTGGAAGAAAGCGGCCAGTGAGTCACACAGTTCTTATGAGGGGCGGGATTTCGTTGGCGTTGGCGCTGGGGTTGGAGAGTTCCTTCACAATACTGAAGAGCTCTTTTGCTGTCGTGTGTGTTGTTGTCCAGGCGGGCTTTGAAGGATGTTCTCTTGGCTAATATGATGTCAAAACCCAGCTCACCTTTGTCTCTGTTCAGTTCTGATGGAGGTTGAAGACAGTCCGACCCCACCCTGAAATTGCTTGTTCCAGCACACGAGTTTTAAAACAGTGCACTAAGAACCAGAAGCTCAAGGGAAGGGGGAAGTGGATAAAATAAAAAAAGAGAGACAACACCATTCTTGCGTTTCCACTGTAGAAGAGCTGCTAAAATCTGTGGCCCTCTCTGACTTCTGTAGAAACTGGTGCCTAATGAAACATAAACAAAGAACAGATAAGGGCAACCTATCCCTAAATGTGTTCCTGACTAAACCTTAATCTTATTAGAAATTCTCTTCTAAAAGTACCTCTTGGATCCTGGTCTCAAGCTTCCAGGTTTGGAATGTGTTACGGTTCTGGGATGTGCTTTCTATTACTGTAAAACTTCTGAAAAATCAAACGAATATCATTATCAGAATTACCAACGTCTAACATTCACCTTAATATAAATAAAGCCTAAATTCTTAAAAGCAAACTCACTTTTCACACATTTCCAGACTTTTTATAAAACAAATACTGTACTTTTACATCAAAATACAGCAGGTAATGTGTGCAAGTCCTTGATTTACTGTTTGCCTTGCTGTCAATGGTTTCCTCTGTTCGATTCTTAAAAAAGTTCCATGTAAAACAATGTTAATTTCACAAAGTTCCACAAAGTATTCTTGTAACAAAGGTTTTGAACCACAAAGTTTGTGGGAGATATCTTGTTCCAAATTGTCTTTACATGAATCCAGAAATCGCTGATAAAGTTCTTTCAGGTATAAAAGGTTTTGCACGTACTTGTTGCTGAAAAGGGATACTGATCAGTCTAACCTTGACCTCTTTCTCTTTTGCAGGTCGATTGCAGTGGACAGAAGAGGGGCTTAGGCAAGAAGTAGCCGGAAACCAGAAGAAGGAAAAGCCAGAAGCCGCGCCCGTTGAAGTCAATGAAGGTCTGGAGAGAGCAGGAGTGCCAGCGCCGAAGGATCTGTTCTCAGGTAAGTGGGAGGTAGACTAGCACAAGCACTGGGTGAGGGTCAGGGGCTGCCTTTTTTAGACAGGGCTGGGTGTGGTTCGAAGAGCTGGGTGTGGTTCAAAGAGCTCGGTGTGGTCTCACAAGCAGGTGTGCAGAGATTCAGTTATTATGCTAATGAGTTGAAGTAACACATGGCCTAGGGAGGAGTGTTCTAAATAAGCCTTGGTAAAAGCAAGGTCCAATGTTTTCTAAATAAGCCTTGGTAAAAGCAAGGTCCAATGTGCAAACAAGACAGCAATGTCCAAACTTGTGAATACATTGAGCAACATACACAGAAGTCTTAGGGAGGGGCTGAGATAACAAGAAAGGCTTTGAGTAGTATGTTTAAAGAGAGCTATTACATAGACCACTAGTGCAATGAGAAGGGACATGCTCTTTGCTGTGCACAAACCCTAACAGTCGCCCCCCTCCAAGGCGCCCTCCTACTGGACAGGGTTTCCCTGGATTTTTTTAGATAAAACTGTCTAATCAACCGTGGGGCATGTACATAGGACGCTGGTTCCCATGAATTCTCAGTTTCGTCATATCCTTTCCATTCTACCTAATAAAACAGACGTCCATGAATTCTTTTTGAGTCTTTTATGCTTTTCACTTCATATTCTAGATTTCCCTTAATTGGTATGGTTGGAGGTGGTGGTTCGGGTCGGGTATTTGAGTTGTACGGCTTAAGCAAGGACACATGGAATGTAGCATGTACTGAGTATTCTTTTGGTAAGTCCAATTTTACTGTTACCGGGTTTACTATGGCAGTTATACAAAAGGGTCCAATGAAACGTGGTTGCAGCTTTCGGGATCCCTCTATATTTAGGTTCTTTGTGGAGAGCCATACTTTGTCGCCGATTTTATACATTGGGGCCTCAGATCTGTGTTTGTCTGCTTGTCTTTTCATTCTTTCTTTGTACTTTAATAAATGTTTCCTGGCCTTGTCTTGTATGTCACCTAATCTCGTTAGTCTATCTGTTACTGTAGGCAACAGGGAATCTTCTAATAAAATGGGTATAGCTCTCGGATGATACCCCTGCATGAAATAGAATGGTGAGCAAAGTAGAGCTGCATGCTCAGTATTATTACAAACAAACTCCGCTACAGGGAGAGCTTCCAACCATTCACTAGAATAATCAGCCAATAAACAACGCAGCATTTGAAGTAAGGTTTGGTTCAGTTTGTACATCTATCCATCTGTTTCTGGATGGAAACCAGTGGATAATGCCAAATCTATTTTCAGTTTTTCGCATAATTTTTTCCAAAATCTAGAGTTGAACTGACTACCTCGGTCTGACACCACTTTACTTGGCAAACCATGTAAACGCACAATTTCTCTTATAAAAATATCGGCAAATTCTGCCGCAGTTGGCAATTTCCGTAATGGTACAAAATGTGCCATTTTAGACAAAAAAACACTATCACTAATTCTGTTGTGAAGGATTTTACTGGTGGTAAACCTACAATAAAGTCTACACTCACAGTGTGCCAAGGTTGTTTGGGTGATGGCATTGGTATTAACAAACCGTCAGGGGCCTTATGAGAAGATTTATGTCTTGCACAAACTGGACAGGTAGTGACAAATTGCTTAATGCCCTTACTCATATTGTCCCACCAAAAGTGTTTTCGCACATTTTCCAGGGTTTTTACCCAGCCAGGATGCCCTGCCAACGCTGAGGCATGATGCCAAATTATCACCTGTGTTTGTAATTCTGTGGTGGGCACTAACAGCATGTTGTTGTGATACAATAAACCTTGTTGTATTGAGTCATGGGAATCCTTTAACCAATCTTGAGGTGTCATTTGCATGTGTGCATTATATAGATCTGTGATGAAATCCTTCTGTTGTACTGGTGCCAAAAGTTTTTGGGGAGGAATAATGGGTTCTCCTATTTTGTCTTGTTTCATGTCTGAGGTATGTCCGTATCTAGTTAACACCTCAGATTGAATTTGTTGTGCACCTGGTCTATAGGTTATAACAAAGTCAAATGTACTAAAAAAATTTAACCAGCGCATCTGACGTGGAGTTAATGCTTTTGGTGATCCAAAGAACTGTAGGTTCTTATGGTCAGAAAAGATGGTAACAGGGTACTTGGCTCCTATTAAATGGTGTCTCCATTCAGAAAAGGCTACTTTGCTAGCTAATAGTTCTCTTTCAGCCACAGTGTAATTTTGTTCAGCTGGTAATAACATTTTGGAATAGAAGGCTATAGGATGTAATTGGCCATCTATTGCATCTCGTTGAGAGAGAACCCCTCCTAAAGCTACTTGTGAAGCATCCGCTTCGACAACAAATGGCAAATCAGGATCAGGATGTTTCAGAATTGGGGCTGAAGTGAACTTTTGTTTCAGGAGTTGAAAGGCGTGCGCCGCCTCATAAGACCAAAGAAATCGTTGCCCTTTCCGCAACAAGGTGGTTATTGGGGCCGTAATGTCTGCAAAATGAGAAATAAACCTCCTATAAAAATTGGCGAAACCCAGAAATTTCTGAACATCCTTCACAGATGATGGTTCTGGCCAATCAGTAATAGCACTAATTTTCTTTTCATTCATAATTATTCCTTGAGGTGACAGGCAGTATCCTAAAAAGTCCACTTTGCTGACATTAAAAGTACATCTTTCTAATTTAGCAAAGAGATGATTTTCTTTTAACTTTGATAATACTGCACGAACATGTTGGGTGTTTTCTTCCGGGTTCTTAGAGTAAATGAGGATATCGTCTATGTATACTATGACACAAACGTCCAGGAATTTGTGTAGGACCTCATTTATAAAGAATTGAAAGGCCGCAGGGGCATTACACTACCCAAAGGGCATTACTGTGTACTCAAATAGACCAAACTTTGTCTTGAAAGCTGTCTTCCACTCATCCCCCTCTTTTATTCGGACCAGGTGGTAAGCTCCCCGCAGATCTAGTTTAGTGTATACAGTAGAATGTCTTAATTGTTCCAACAACACAGGTATTAGAGGAAGAGGATATTTATTTTTTATTGTAGCCTTATTTAGTCCTCTATAGTCGATACACACGCGCAGAGATTTATCCGGCTTCGGGATAAAAAAAAGTGGAGATGACACCGGAGATGTTGAATGTCGGATGAACCCAGACTGTAGTAGGTCGTCTAGGTAGGTTCTTAAATATTTGGTCTCTTCGTCAGTCAAAGCACAAAGCACATACTCTGTTATTAGGTAAAGGGGTCCCTGGGATGAGATCTATACGGCAGTCTGACCGATGTGGGGGTAACACACTAGCCTTCACTGGATCAAAAACGTCTTTAAATTCAGAATATTCAGGAGGGAGACTTGGTTCGTCTTGTGTAACACTAGCACAGTGAAATACTGAGCTCTGTTCTGTACCTGCTTCTTGATAGCAATTGGTTCTACAGAATGAGGAATCCAAAGTAACTGTTCTGTTCACCCAATCAATTTTTGGGTTATGAGTTGTTAACCAGGGTACCCCGAGAATCAAGCCAAAATTAGGGGTATCTATCAGATCAACGCTAATCATCTCTGTGGGCCCGTTTTGACAGACCATGACAAGGGGACTTGTTTGTTTTGTGATTAATCCAGAGGTCAATTCTGACCCATCCACTGCACATACTGCTTCTGGACAAGGCTTTAGGCAAATAGGAAGACCTAATGTGTTAGCTAACTTATTATCCACAAAATTTCCTGTTGCTCCTGTGTCGAGTAGGACAGGGAGAGAATGTCTAACTTGGTGTAATGGCTGGATTTTCCGCTTAGATGGGATCAGCCCCCAGGGGCCCCTATGACCCAGCCAAAACGTACTCACCTTCCCTCCTTAGAATGTATTCACAATGGATAGATATACAGATATATATATATAGGTCGCACCTAAGGATGGGGAATAACAATACACATGCATAGATTTTCTACAATATCTTATTCACATCAGTTGGTCTCGCGGCCACCCCGACCCAGACCGGTCTACCCTGGGGCAGATCTGACACACAATCCGGTGCGTCTACACATGGGCCTGCAGAACCCAATGCTCCCTTTTCCAAACGGTTCGCAATCCGGCAAACCTCCACGCCAGTCTCCCCCCTGACGCTCTCACTTATTCAAGCCACAATCTTGTGGGTATACACGCTGGTCTCCTACCCAACGTTCTCACTAACGCCGCATATCAACGACGACCACATTCCTATGAACAGTCATCAGGACAATGTCTCAGTTATCTACTCGGGATAAAACTATAATAATGACTTTTAATACGGTTCCCAAATTATATGATGTACCTCCTATTCTTGGCATCAAAGGTCCACTCACTCCCTCTTTGTTCGATCACCATTTACCTGATCGGGATTTCACATCCGTTCACATAAACAACTCTCAACTAGGAGATGCATTTACCGAGATTGAACAGGAACACGAGGCACACTGTAATTCTATAAGAATTAGGATATTTATTGACAATAAACGCAAATCACATTACTATGCAACATAATTTCTGCAAAGAAAAGGTAAAGATTAGAACGCGTGCTAATTGGGAAAAGGACGGAGGTCACCTGGTTAATATGAAGTCTGGACTCGGCAGTCATCTAGGTTCCCTTCTCGTCTCTGTGTCCTGGCTCGCCTTGCAGTCACACCCCAGCCGTCACAAGTACACGTCTGCACCGCTAGGCTCAACCTCGTCTACTTCCCTCCAGGGCACCGGAACCTTGCTGGTTATAAGCTACCGTCTCTCTCTCTCTCTCTGTATCAGTGCGCTCCGCGCTAATTCTCCTTCAGTCTTTCTCAGAGAGTTTCGGTCTTAAATCTTTCTCGGACTTCAAAGATGGCGACTGTCCGCCATGAGATAATTAATGGCAGAGATGCTAACGGCTAGATGCCGCCAACGGACTAACTGACTAAACTGACTAACACCTTCGCTAATATCAAAGCCCGTTCCTTCATGGAAAGCTACGGCCAGTAACCTGCCACCCACCAAATTCTTGTACCTCCCCGTACCAAGGACACGTTCCCAGCCGGCCGGCCTGAAGTTGTGTCTTCGGTGTAGAGAAAAATACATTCCTTCGATAAGGGCCAGCCTGAGCCGGTTCTCTCCAAGCGAACAACAGCTTGAAACTAAAACACTACACTTGACCTAGAAAGCCTTCTCGAGCTACCGGGCAGAAAGCAAAATGGAGTCTGTCTCGTTTACGGCCTACGGGGCCCACAATATGCGTAACTCCATGGAAAATATCCTAACATGTTAGCAAATGGGCAAATCATGACTAATACTTATATATCTATCCCCTAACTTAAATTCATAAGCCCTATATTAAGGAAAGTGACACGAAAATACTCTAATATATGGAAGGCAGGAGCTAGTCAAAGAAACCCTGATCTGTGTGTTGTCTAATTTCTGCAGTCAAGTCGTGGAGTTTGTCAATATGGGATTGGATAGATTTAGAATGGTCAGACAAATTAAAACAGCATAGGCCTTCAAAATCAGAACATTCATGTCCATGTTTTAACAAAAGATAGTCAATAGCAGCGCGATTCTGTAAAATAGCTCTACGTTCGCCTTGGGCGTCTAATAAAAGGTCAGATAAAACAGTAGATGTCTGATTGATGGACTTAATCATCCAACAGGCCATTTTGCCGATCGTCTTGGCATTATAAACGGCCAATGCAGGCACTCCAATAATAGAAAAAGCTAAACCAAGGTATTCTGATTTAGAATAAAGGTGAACAGAGGAATCGCAATCCTCATGCAATGACATTGAATCACGTACAATACGGGAATGTGAATTAGGATGTGAGGAAAACATTAATAGGCTCAATCTAGTGATGGCACATGGGCCACCAGAAATATTCGCAGGAATATAGGGCCAAGATGAATTCCCGCAGGAGAACAGCCATCCAGCTGGCAATAACATTGAACGATAATAACTAGGGGCTACTAATAAACATTGACATGTCATATTGTTTTTTACAGAAAGACACAAATTCGGAAGTCTCTTTAAACACAGCAATCGTTGATGAGCTGAAAAAGAAGTAGCAGCCTGTATCTTTAGTTTTAAGCATTCGGTGATAGCCTTAGGGTCACATGTCATTATAAAACATAGGTCTCCAGGGGTAATATTAAAAGTAGTAATTCGGGAATTAATAGCGATATCAAGGTCTGGAAGAACAGTACATGAGGGACAAAACTCGTGGGCCGCAAAGTCGCCCAGAATAACATTGGGTCGGGCATTCGAGATATTAAAAATATGTCGCAAAGTCTCGGTAGATGCAGGGACGGCAACCAAACAGGTCGCTAAAATGTCAGTGACAGATTTCATTGGGGTAAGACAGAAATGCGGAGAGTTCGTCACCCGCTTTGCGAGTGTAATCCAGAAGTTGGACGAGGAGGTCCACGCGGACCGCGGAGCTCGGATTATCCCATCAACCGGCGTCGGTGGATCCTCTCCTCTCCCGGCGTAGCAGGCCAAAAGGAGTCCAGCGCCGACACATCCTGCAGCAGCAGTCCAGAGAATGATCTAAAAGAATACAAACACAGGCCTTAATCATTCTCGTAAGTAACATTTATCAGCTGGGACAGCTTCCCAGCCATCTTTCCCTGGCTTCATCACCAAAACGGTGTTGTCATGACCGGTCGCAATAATATCAGCCTGTTCAGGAGGATTTTTAGGCGATTGCACCCATATCTTAGCTCCAGGAAGATCAGATGATCCGAAGCCTTTTTGTCCTCGCACAGTTAGCAACGTTGGGGCAGAGCCCTTTTTGATCTCACCACTGAAGACAGGCATAATCAGTAACTGAGCAACACGGTCAGACTTTTTAATGAACAAATCAGTCTCACTGCTATTAAGCAGGAGAACCTTAATCTCTCCCTGATAATCACTGTCAATTACTCCTCCGAGCACTTGTACACCTTTCAGGGCCAGGCCAGATCTAGGGGCGATTAATCCAAAACTACCGGCAGGTATACAGACACCAATGCCAGTTTCAACAATGATTCGATCTTTTCCTGGAAATTTTGCATCATTCAAAGCATGCAGGTCGAGGCCTGCGGAGCCTGGGGTCGCTCTACATGGAGCCAAAGCACCGGGGGTAATTTCCCAATACATGATAGTGTTTGATAAAGAATTAGGCTTCACATCAACATTTGGAGGAAACAAACGCATTAAAGGGGATTCAGCATGTAACAAAGGGCGATTATTCAGGATCAATAAAGCTTGAAACAAGACATCCCTCCACTGGCTGTATCGGTCATCAGTCAATTTGCGCAACTGTTCTTTCAACAAACCATTCATTCTCTCAATCAGACCTGAAGCTTGTGGGTAATATGGAATGTGAAACACCCAATTAATATTATTTTCCGCACAGAATTCCTGCACCAATCTTCCACGAAAGTGGGATGCGTTATCTGATTGAATTTGGAATGGGACACCATAGTATAGAATAAGTAGCTCCAGGGTTTTAATGGTATTCACTTGGGTAGCGTTCTTGCAAGGGAAAGCGACCAAAAGGCCACTATAAGTGTCAACAACTGTACAAATATATTGACAATTTCTGCTCATAGGGAGCGGACCGATATAGTCAATCTGCCAAATTTGAGCGGGCAATTTACCTCGATGCAAGTGGCCTCGAACAATCTGAGGCACCTCCTTTTTCCTAGAATGCTGACAAATGGGACAATGTAGAATGACATCCTTGATTAAAGAAAAAGGAATATCAATTCCTCTATCGGCAGCCCACCTGCTAGTGGCTTTCTCTCCAAAATGTCCTGCTTTCTGGTGGGCCCACTTCGCCAATCCCGCCAAATCAGAATCTTGCATGTCCACCACTGCCTCAGCAATTTTAGATTTTTCATCTGCAATGTTATGGAAAAATTTATCAAGGGAGTCAATTGGAGTGTGAGCATCCACGTGAAAGATTGTTACAGTACTCTGCGGGAGCAGCTCCCAAATTTCTTGCCACAATTCCTTTCCCCACAATTCTTTTGAATGCAATTCCCAATTATGAGAATGCCATGTTGGTAACCATACCGCCAGTCCATTCGCAGTGGACCAGGAATCAGTGAAAATATGACATGTGCCAGGTAGTTCCTGTTTCAAAACTTGGTAAACTGCATAGAGTTCAGCATACTGACTACTCTTACCATCTCCAGTTGTACTCAATAATTTCTGCGTGATCGGGTTATACGAAACAGCTTTCCAATGCCTTTTGTCACCAATGAACTTCGCTGAACCATCCGTAAACCACACATGTTTTCTATCCTCCACGGACAGATCATCAAATGATTTACCCCACTGAACGGGAGACTCTTGCACCACGGGAACCGAACACTCACTGTCAGTCTCATTGGAGGGCGCCTGCGCCACTCGCTCATGTAAAACCGCCACACCTTTCGGACCCACACGTGCCCTGTCCTGAATGTACCATTTCCATTTAATCACACTAGCCTCCTGAGCATGTCCAATTCGATGGGACTTCGGTGAACTCAAAACCCACTGCATAATGGGAATTTCGGGCCTCAAATTCACAGCATGGCCTAGGGTCAGTTGCTCGGTATCCACCAGAGCCCAATAACAAGCAAGTAACTGTTTCTCAAAGGGTGAGTAACGCTCACCAGCCTCAGGTAACTTTTTAGTCCAAAAACCTAATGGCACTTTTTGTCTGCCCTGCTTTTGCCACAGGCTCCAATTGACATACAGGCCTTCCACGGACACATTCAGATCCACATCACCTTCACTCACGGGCCACAAATCCAAGGCATACTGAATAGCTTCTTTAGCCAAATTAAAAGCAGTCTGTTGAGACTCACCCCATTCAAACGCATTCTTTTTACGAGTGACTCGATACAATGGAGCCAAAATCTGACTTAGATGGGGAATATGCTGACGCCAAAATCCAAACAAACCAATGAAGCATTGAGCCTCTTTCCTGTTCCTGGGAACTGCAAAATCAAGTATTTTTCGCTTTACCTGTGGGATCACTTCTCTGTGACCTTCATGCCAATTAATTCCTAAAAATTCCACATTCTGGGATGGAGTTTGTAATTTGTCAGGATTAATTTCCCAACCTTTCGCTCGCAAACAATCAAGGATCTGATCTAAATGGGACTGTACCTGGTCTTGAGTTTCACCTTGAATCAAAATGTCGTCAATATAATGACAGACCTGAACTCGTGGATTCGTGGGCACTTCAGACAAATGCTCTGCCACCAGCCGGTGACAGATCGTAGTACTGTGTACATAGCCTTGAGGAAGACTTCGGAACGTCATTTGACGTCCATTCCATGTAAAACTGAACTGTTCCTGACATTCGGGGGCAATCGGTATTGAAAAGAAAGCATTAGCAATATCAATAGAAGCATACCACGTACCTGGATGCTTTTGAATTCTCTGAATTAGCGTGACAATGTCAGGCACTGCAACAGTCAATTTAGGTGTGTTTTTATTCAATTCTCGATAATCAACAGTCATGCGCCAAGAATTGTCACTTTTGCGCACGGGCCAAACGGGATTATTCCAAGCAGACGTGACCGGAGTTATGACTTCCGCGTCAACCAAATCCTGAATCGTAGCAGTAATCTCTTCATGACCACCTGGGATACGATATTGCTTCTGAGAAATCACCTTCGTGGCCAAAGGGATTTTAATAGGTGGCATTCGTAAACGGCCAACCCGTACGGGTCTGGTCGAAATGTACTGTCTAGTTCCAAATTGATAACAACCATCATCCAAATGCAAAGTCATTCCTTTCAAAATGTCAATTCCAATTATAAACTCCAAAAGTGGTACAACCAACACAGAGTATTCTCTACGAGGAATCCTACCAATTTTAATTTCGAGTGCAGTTTGAACTGCGGGTGTTTCTTTACCACCCAAACCAGTAATCGTGAAAGACTGTGCATGAAATTTCTTCGACTTACCATGAATTAAAGTGGCCTCCGCCCCAGTATCAACTAATGCTCGGGCCCTTTGGATATTACGATGTTTCCAAAAAATCTCAAAATCTACATAGGGTCTGTTGTCTCTGTGAGCCCACTTGTGTACCGGAGCTTGACCTATTTCCTAGTCATTTTTCCTGCGTTCCGTCAACCAAGACAAATCAGGGTAAATGCTCTCAGTTTTCTTTGGTATCAAAATATCTTGTTCATATCCGTCTCCAGTACGAAACGGATTAGTGTCATGTTCAAAAAGTTGTGAATTACGGTCAGAATGTCTGTTACGATCCTCTCTTTTTCTCATATCAGGGGAATAACTTCTTTCATCTTTTCGTCTGTTGGAAACACGATCATCTCTCCCCCTCTCACGGTCATCCTCTCTCCCCCTCCCGTCATTACGATGAGGGGATCCATCACGTTCATAACGCCGATCATCACGGCGATCCGAATTCACACGTCGCCTCTCATCACCACTGTCATCCGAACCACGGTCATACTCATTCTTTCGCACACGACGGGCACCCTCCTTTCGATCCAAACCACGCTTACGAAACATGTCCCATAAGCGATTATTAGGCTCACCGTCAATGTCCTCCCTTTTAACACCATCAGCAATGAGAGCAAGAAACATGTCACGTCTAGAGAACTTATAGTCCCCACCAGTACGACCCTCAGGTCGAGATTGTCTTTCAGGTTTAAACCACTCACCCAGCTCACCAAGCTGACGAACAGACTCAAGCACAGCAGACAAAGGATTGCCAGTTTGGTTAATCAATAATGTCATCATGACCTGCTTGTAAGCAACAGGAGAAGAACGGATAATGCGATTGCGCACAGAAGATGTTAAAAGACCATCCAATAACCTATCAGCAGTACTAAGAAAGATAGCCGTTTTCATGACTTCCTCCTTTAAACGTTGCGACGCATCGCGCAAAGTGTACCATGGTTTCTCATCAGTGGGCCAATCAGATTCAGTTGGATATTTATGATTACAGCCATCAGACGCAAGCTGGAGCAAAGTAATTTGACCAGCACCATTATAGTTTCGAAAATGATCCTGAATCGTAGAATCAGAACTTAAAGAGCAAAATCGTAAGCAGTCAACCGCATCGAGCATAATACCGGCAGCGCCAAGTTCATAAAGACGCACCATCCAGGTAAGCAAGGCCTCACCAGGCCGTTGTCGAAATCGTTGTAAAATGTCACTAACCTCCTGCTGAGTAAAATCTTCAATACAGTCTAAAGCTATACCAGCCGGGTTACCAGGGGCTTGTTGTAGTTTACGTTGAAAAACAGGGTGAGCAGAAACTTCAGGAAGAGCTTCCGAGGAAGCCCGCATCTTAGATTTAGTAGAACAATCAGGGCAAGCTACGTCATCCGAACGGGAAGAACGAGCACGGTCGCTGTGAGGACCTATATCAGTACATGAAACAGATTTACAATCACGTCCGGAGCGAGAAGACTCGCGCTTGTCACCCTCCTCCGCCGAGGAGTCAGAAGTATGAGAATCCCAGATATTACCGTCCCACTCATCGGGGTTCCAATCCATTCCGGCTTTTGCTACAACCATACGCACTTTGCGTGTAGATACACGACCACGACGATGTTTATACTTATATCGTGCAATACGGACCGCAGCTCTTTCGGCAATGGTCTGATATGTTTCAAGTTTGTCGGCAAGCAATTTATTTTGACAACGCAAAAGAGTATGCGCATTTTGGAACTCAACACACTGTCCTTCCATGTCCTTAAACTGCTTTTGTAGCTGAACAAACCTCTCATGCAGTATTCTGTATGCATTAAGAACAATCCAACCTCTGCGTCCTAAAATAGGAAGCTCATCACCCTTCACTACTGGCGCTTTCTGTAAGCACGATACCACATCGGCAGGCTCCGCCTGCTCCAAGCATGAAGACCAATTTTCACTCAAACCAGTAGAATCAGCCCACTCGCGGGCCAAGGCCTCGTAAGGGGTACATTCCCAGCCGGGAATCTGAATCGGTAACTTGAAAACCGACGATGATTTTTTCGCAAACATATTGACACAAAAAATTATATACACAACTATAAACAAAATATTATACGTACAAGCCGAGCGCAAACCAACAAGATTAAAACAACACAATGCACACAGGCTTCGTAAACAGTTCGTGACGCCAGATGTAATGGCTGGATTTTCCGCTTAGATGGGATCAGCCCCCAAGGGTCCCTATGACCCAGCCAAAACGTACTCACCTTCCCTCCTTAGAATGTATTCACAATGGATAGATATACAGATATATATATATAGGTCGCACCTAAGGATGGGGAATAACAATACACATGCATAGATTTTCTACAATATCTTATTCACATCAGTTGGTCTCGCGGCCACCCCGACCCAGACCGGTCTACCCTGGGGCAGATTTGACACACAATCCGGTGCGTCTACACATGGGCCTGCAGAACCCAATGCTCCCTTTTCCAAACGGTTCGCAATCCGGCAAACCTCCACGCCAGTCTCCCCCCTGACGCTCTCACTTATTCAAGCCACAATCTTGTGGGTATACACGCTGGTCTCCTACCCAACGTTCTCACTAACGCCGCATATCAACGACGACCACATTCCTATGAACAGTCATCAGGACAATGTCTCAGTTATCTACTCGGGATAAAACTATAATAATGACTTTTAATACGGTTCCCAAATTATATGATGTACCTCCTATTCTTGGCATCAAAGGTCCACTCACTCCCTCTTTGTTCGATCACCATTTACCTGATCGGGATTTCACATCCGTTCACATAAACAACTCTCAACTAGGAGATGCATTTACCGAGATTGAACAGGAACACGAGGCACACTGTAATTCTATAAGAATTAGGATATTTATTGACAATAAACGCAAATCACATTACTATGCAACATAATTTCTGCAAAGAAAAGGTAAAGATTAGAACGCGTGCTAATTGGGAAAAGGACGGAGGTCACCTGGTTAATATGAAGTCTGGACTCGGCAGTCATCTAGGTTCCCTTCTCGTCTCTGTGTCCTGGCTCGCCTTGCAGTCACATCCCAGCCGTCACAAGTACACGTCTGCACCGCTAGGCTCAACCTCGTCTACTTCCCTCCAGGGCACCGGAACCTTGCTGGTTATAAGCTACCGTCTCTCTCTCTCTCTCTGTATCAGTGCGCTCCGTGCTAATTCTCCTTCAGTCTTTCTCAGAGAGTTTCGGTCTTAAATCTTTCTCGGACTTCAAAGATGGCGACTGTCCGCCATGAGATAATTAATGGCAGAGATGCTAACGGCTAGATGCCGCCAACGGACTAACTGACTAAACTGACTAACACCTTCGCTAATATCAAAGCCCGTTCCTTCATGGAAAGCTACGGCCAGTAACCTGCCGCCCACCAAATTCTTGTACCTCCCCGTACCAAGGACACGTTCCCAGCCGGCCGGCCTGAAGTTGTGTCTTCGGTGTAGAGAAAAATACATTCCTTCGATAAGGGCCAGCCTGAGCCGGTTCTCTCCAAGCGAACAACAGCTTGAAACTAAAACACTACACTTGACCTAGAAAGCCTTCTCGAGCTACCGGGCAGAAAGCAAAATGGAGTCTGTCTCGTTTAAGGCCTACGGGGCCCACAATATGCGTAACTCCATGGAAAATATCCTAACATGTTAGCAAATGGGCAAATCATGACTAATACTTATATATCTATCCCCTAACTTAAATTCATAAGCCCTATATTAAGGAAAGTGACACGAAAATACTCTAATATATGGAAGGCAGGGGCCCTGTCTATAGTCCTAATCCCTATGCTATGGGGATGATAGGCTGGAGTCACTCTCCATCATTCTTCCCCTTAAAGGAGCCAGAAAAGGGCAGCCATTACACTTGGGTAGTAACAATTAAAAAGATCTGAATTATGAAATCTCTAGGTATGTGCGGTACCATGAAGGCTGCAGAATTAGAGGTTTGATTAAGATGTTTTCTCGAACAAGTAACCTCCCTCCTTGTCGAGCGTAATCGTTTCCCGACTCAGTTGAGGAGATAGAGGAAACAGTACCCTTTCGTGAAGTTTTAGGTTTTACTGGACATTCTCTGGTAAAATGTCCTGCCTTGCCACAATATAAACATAATTGTAGTTTTCTCCTTCTTTATTTTTCCTCTGACGTGAGTGGACCTCTGAGTGTCCCTATTTGCATAGGCTCAGGTTCAGGGAGTTTATTATCTGTGTCTTTCTTCTCATGTCTAATAAAAGTTAACCGCAATTCCAGTTTGGATTTATCGCCCTTTCTTTCTCCTAGTCTGTGTTCCAATTTCACAACTAAATCTACAAAGTCAGAATGTTCAAACCAGAGGGGGACCCCACATCAATTAAAGGCAAGTCGACGGGGACAATAAAGATCAAACAAGAGAGGAGAACCTGCCCTGTATGGTCTAATAGATGGCCTCAATGAGGTCCACTATATTATGAGACGTACCCAGAACCCGCGAGGGACACTTCAAAAATACATTGGCTCCAATTTATCAAAATTATTTTTTATTTTAAAGTTCATTTTTATTGTAGATAGGTTGAGACAATCCAGTGAATAAATATATACATAAATATAGGAAAGAATAGGAAAGCAAAATTAACAGTGGTTCTTACTCCACACTATCATACCAACTACACACATACTTAGACATTCACACATCACACAACACTATGCAAGGATGGTCTTTGATGGAGTGGAGACCGATGGTTTGGTATCCTGGTTGGTTCTGTAAGTTCCAGGATAGGAACAGACGCCAACGCGCCTTTCGGTGTGCGGCCCCGTCCAGGGCTACACCTTCATCAGGGCAAAGTGAAGAGGAGCAGAAGGAACCACAAGGAAGGTAGATAATCTGTTGATACTGAGCTAAACTAGCTTCAAGTAGAGAAATCTTCTCGTAAGTTCTATCGGTTTAACCCGGGTGAGCCAGGGCATCAGGATCTTTTAACATCTGTGGAAAAATGGAATATTTCGCCCGGGGGTAGGTAAAAAAACAGGAACTGCTGTAGACCATAGTGCGAAGAAGCTTATAGTTTCCTGGTAAAACAGGGAACAGCTCCGTAGATAGAGTTCCGTTTAGGATGAAAAATTACATGTACTTGTGTGCACGCACAAGGCCGGCCGGCAGACAGCTGATGCAGGGCCACGTAAGGGACCTTTTCCTCTTCCGGTAAAAATCTTCAAAGAAGCGGCTATCTCGTGACATAGGGTTTCCAGGTAGATAGTCTTTTCCCCTTTCAGACAAGTTCAAAGAGGACCGGCTTATTCGTGACGCAGAGTTTCCTTAAGGGCTAGGAAGATGCAGGGGGAACGCAATCTGAGAAAAAGATGTCTAGAGCGCATCCGGTCGTCGGCGGCGGCATAACACACGGGGGCAGAGAATCAGCTCTACCAGCTTTTACCAGGAAACTATCAGCTTCTTCGCACTATCGTCTACAGCAGTTCCTGTTTTTTTACCTACCCCCGGGCAAAATATTCGATTTTTCCACAGATGTTAAAAGATCCTGACGCCCTGGCTCACCCTGGTTAAGCCGATAGCACTTATGAGAAGATTTCTCTACTTGAAGCTAGTTTAGCTCAGTATCAACAGATTATCTACCTTCCTTGTGGTTCCTTCTGCTCCTCTTCACTTTGCCCTGATGAAGGTGTAGCCCCGGACGGGGCCGCACACCGAAATGCGCGTTGGCGTCTGTTCCTATCCTGGAACTTACAGAACCAACCAGGATACCAAACCATCGGTCTCCACTCCATCAAAGACCATCCTTGCATAGTGTTGTGTGATGTGTGAATGTCTAAGTATGTGTGTAGTTGGTATGATAGTGTGGAGTAAGAACCACTGTTAATTTTGCTTTCCTATTCTTTCCTATATTTATGTATATATTTATTCACTGGATTGTCTCAACCTATCTACAAGAAAAATTAACATTAAAATAAAAAATAATTTTGATAAATTGGAGCCAATGTATTTTTGAAGTGTCCCTCGCAGGTTCTGGGTACGTCACATAATATAGTGGACCTCATTGAGGCCATCTATTAGACCATACAGGGCAGGTTCTCCTCTCTTGTTTGATCTACAAAGTCAGATTGGTCTTCTGGCAAATCAACGATATGAGCCAGCGCGTCTTTTGAACTCGTCTCTCAAACCTTTATGAAAAAGGGAGACACGCTTTTCTTCTGGCCAACGTGTCTCGGTGAGTAAACGATTAAAACTAGTGAGATAGGACAATAAATCCTTGTTACCTTGTTTAAGATTTAAAAGTTCATTATCGCTTGCCTGCATAAAAGTGTGTTTTGCAAAAAGGCTGGTCATAGTACGTTTAAATTGATTCCAAGTATGGAGGATGGGATCATCTCTATCCACGAAAGGAATTGACCGATTGGCTGCTGTACCGCCCAAATAAGACAAGATGAATGCCACTTTCGTAGCATCAGTAGGGAACTGTTGTGGTTTACAAACAAAGTGTAATTGACATTGATTGATAAAAACATAGAATTTGTTACTACCTCCATGAAAACGTTCAGGTGCTGCTAAAGGCACAGCATTAGGAATATTAACAGTAACCTCAACTGGGGGGGAAAGTTGCATGTTTTGCTCGCGCCCCTGTCTCTGAGGAGGTTTTAAACAAAGGCGTAAAAGCTTCGTTCCACTGAGATTCCCTAGGTTTATACCTGCTTAAATCCTGTTTTAAAAAGGTGTTTTCCAACTTTAATTTCTCTATTTCCTTTTGCATATGTTGCAAGATGCCAGACACTGATTCATTATGGGCCAAGTCCTCGTTTAGGGCCTGCGCCATATCCGTGGCGTCAATGCCCTCTGTTTCTTCCCCGGCATTCATCGTCCAACAGAACTGAATATTTTAAAGGCTTGTGCTTCTGTCAAAGCCCAGCTCACCTGAGTTTCTGTTCAGTTCTGATGGAGGTTGAAGACATTCCGACCCCACCCTGAAACTGCTTGTTCCAGCACACTAGTTTTAAAACAGTGCACTAAGGGAAGGGGGGAAGTGGATAAAATAAAAAAAGAGAGACAACACCGTTCTTGCATTTCCACTGTAGAAGAGCTGCTAAAATCTGCGGCCCTCTCTAACTTCTGTAGAAACTGGTGCCTAATGAAACATAAACAAAGAACAGATAAGTGCAACCTATCCCTAAATGTGTTCCTGACTAAACCTTAATCTTATTAGAAATTCTCTTCTAAAAGTACCTCTTGGATCCTGGTCTCAAGCTTCCAGATTTGGAATGTGTTACTGTTCTGGGATGTGCTGTCTATTACTGTAAAACTACTGAAAAATCGAACGAATATCATTATCAGAATTACCAACGTCTAACATTCACCTTAATATAACTAAAGCCTAAATTCTTAATAGCAAACTCACTTTTCACACATTTCCAGACTTTTTATAAAACAAATACTGTACTTTTACATCAAAATACAGCAGGTAATTTGTGCAAGTCATTGATTTACTGTTTGCCTTGCTGTCAATGGTTTCCTCTGTTCAATTCTTTAAAAAGTTCCATGTAAAACAATGTTTATTTCACAAAGTTTCACAAAGTATTCTTGTAACAAAGGGTTTGAGCCACAAAGTTCGTGGGAGATATCTTGTTCCAAATTGTCTTTACATGAATCCAGAAATCACCGAAAAGTTCTTTCAGGTAATAAAAGGTTTTACACTTACTTGTTGCTGAAAAGGGATACTGATCAGTCTAACCTTGACCTCTTTCTCTTTTGCAGGTCGATTGCAGTGGACAGAAGAGAGGCTGAGGCAAGAAGTAGCCGGAAACCAGAAGAAGGAAAAGCCAGAAGCCGCACCCGTTGAAGTCAATGAAGGTCTGGAGAGAGCAGGAGTGCCAGCGCCGAAGGATCTGTTCTCAGGTAAGTGGGAGGTAGACGATCACAAGCACTGGGTGAGGCTCAGGGGCTGCCTTTTATAGACAGGGCTGGGTGTGGTTCGAAGAGCTGGGCACAAGCAGGTGTGCAGAGCTTCAGTTATTATGCTAATGAGTTGAAGTAACACATGGCCTAGGGAGGAGTGTTCTAAATAAGCCTTGGTAAAAGCAAGGTCCAATGTTTTCTAAATAAGCCTTGGGAAAAGCAAGGTCCAATGTGCAAACAAGACAGCAATGTGCAAACTTGTGAATACATTGAGCAACATACACAGAAGTCTTAGGGAGGGGCTGACATAACAAGAAAGGCTTTCAGTAGTATGTTTAAAGAGAGCTATTACAGAGAACACTAGTGCAATGAGAGGGGACATGCTCTTCGCTGTGCACAAAACCTAACATATGATGAGATGGTGATGCCTGCCGGTGACGTCCTTGTGGGCTGCGTGGCTGTTCGGTGTCTGTTCGTGGAAGCATTTCTTCTCCAGTTTCCTGCGGGCTCGTTTGGAGGTCTGGAGCTCTTCGGTGAACCAATTCATCTCTCATGAATTCGACTGTTCCCCCTGACTGGAAACATGCGATAGTTGTTCCATTGTTAAAAAATATGAATGCAGGTTCTTCTCTTCCCTCCAATTTCCGTCCTATTTCACTTCTGCCTTCTCTCTTTAAGATCCTGGAAAGACATATCAATGGGCATCTGTCTAAGTACATTGAAGCTAATGGGCTTCTGCACCCTTCCCAGTCCGGTTTTGGCATTTCGGTCACCTTGGGGTGACCGAAATGCTGCGTCAAAAGATTGACACTGGCAAAACCATGGCCTTGATATTACTTGATCTTAGTGTGGCCTTTGATACGGTTTCCCATACCGTACTCATTAAGGCCCTTCAATTAACTGGCTAAGTTCCTTTCTTACGGGTCGCACTTTCCAGGTTTTTTCCACTACATCAAAATCAAAGCCCCATGCTTCTCCTCATGGAGTCCCCCAGGGCTCTATCTCAGCCCCTTGCTGTTTAACATATATGTTAAGCCGCTGGCAGAAATGGTTGAGGAATCCGGTTTATCGCTGTTCTCCTATGCCGACGATACCCAGATCCTCTTCTCTCTTTCAGCAGGTAATACCATCCAGCCCTCTGCTCTTAGATCTGGCCTTTGTAAAGTGGTGACCTGGATGAACGCCAACTCTTTAAAGCTTAATGGTGATAAGACGGAGATCCTGATCTTGGGTAAAGATCGTAACCTCTGGGGCCCACAACATTGGCCGCCTGAAATGGGTCCTCTCCCTCAACCCTCCTCTCACGTGCGCAACCTTGGCTTCATCGTGGATGATTCTCTCTCCATGCGTCAGCAGGCAACTAAGGTTGCTGGTACTTGCTTTACGATTCTGAAATGGTTGAGAAAGATTGTGTGGATGCTCCCACCACATGCCCAGCGTACCGTAGTCCAAGCCCTTGTCACCTCTTGGCTGGACTACGGGAACAGGCTTTACTTGGGCGTAGCCAAAGAGGTTGCATGGAAATTACAGCGAGTTCAAAACTCCGCGGCTAGATTTCTCTGCCGCACTCCCAAACTCTCACCCACATCTGGGCTGCTGGCTGATCTCCACTGGCTTCCCATGGAAAAACGGGTCAAGTTAAAGCTTTAACTTCTATGTTCTGCATTAAACACTTACAATCGCCCCACTACGTGCAACTTTTAGCCTGTCCCTCTTCGAAACCTCAGATCCTCCACTCAAGAAAAATTTAGCGTCCCTAAAATCAGGCTTTCCCATATGGGGGGGTACTCTTTCTTGTATTTGGCCCCTACCCTTTGAAATAGCCTGCCGCTACCTCTCCGCATGCTACATAATCTTCTTTTATTCCGTAGATCCCTGAAAACATGGCTTTTCGGCCAATAAGCTGCTCTTCTCTATGCTGTTCCTGTTCAGCGCCGGGAAACCCTTTTGGGTAGCTGCGCTCTGATATACAAATTCAAATAAATAAATAGATAAATAACCAGATGGCCTCCTTGCTGGTGCAGCTGTTGGAGGGTTTCTTGAGCGGGGCAAGGGTGTTGGCGTAGTCGTTGAGCCATTGTCTGAGGTTGCGGGCAGCGGCGTCAGGGTCGGTGGCGTGGGTTCTGGGTGAGGGTGGTGGTCATCTGGTCTTCGGTGACTCTGCTCCAGCATCGGCAGGGCAGTTGTTGGGTGTGGTGGTGCGTGGTGTGTTTCTTGTAGGTGAAGTGGATGCAATGGTGGTCGGTCCAGTAGAGGTCAGTGGTGTGGTCGAAGGAGACGTGGGCGCTGGTGGAGAAGATGGGGTCGAGAGTGTGTCCGGCGGAGAGGGTGGGAGCGGTGACGAGTTGTTTGAGGCCGAGGTTGGCGAGGTTGGTGATCAGGGTGGCGGAATTGGCATTGTTGTTGTTCTCGAGGTGGAAGTTCAGGTCTCCGAGGAGGATGTAGTCCGTGGAGGCGATGGCGTGCGTGCTGTCGAGGTCGGCGATGGAGTTGCTGAACTGTGCCCGGGGTCCAGGGGTCTGTAGATGAGGGTCCCTCAGAGGGTGGTGTTGTGGTCGGTGTGGTTCCGGAAGTGCAGGTGTTCGGAGGTGCTGAGGGTGTCGTCTGAGTGGGTGGAGACCTTGAGGGTGCACTTGTGGATGATGGCTATTCTTCCTCCGATTCCGTTGGTGGGGTCCATGCGGTTGATCTTGTATCCATCCGGGATGGCTATGGCGATGTCGGGGGCCGAGGATTCGTTCCACCAGGTCTCGGTCAGGAAGGCCACGTCTGGGGCAGAGTTGTCGAGCAGGTCCCAGAGCTCGACGGTGTGCTTGCGTGCGGAGCGTGTGTTTAGAAGTATGCAGCAGAGGTGGTTGGGTCCGGTCCTTGGTGGTTTGGTGGCTCTGTTGCAGGTGAAGCTGCAGGTGTGGCAGGAGAATGGTCAGTGGGTGCGTTTCGGGGTGGCCTGGAAACAGCTGTGGTCTCGGTCGGCGTTGAGTGCGTGGAGAGAGCTGGCATTGTATTGGAGTCAGGCATTGTGGTGTTCGCAGGGTCCAGAAGGTCTGGCGCTGGGCGCGGTCCAGGCGCGGACAGGCGCAGACAGGCTTACCTCTGGCAAGCCTCCGGTGCGCCTGCTGCACGCGTCCGCTGTGCGGCCACGCCACGGCCGCCATTTAAGGTGGTGAGGGAGGGGGGAGCAGCTAAGAGGCAGGAGCGGGGCGGCGAATGGACGGTGAGGGGGTGGGCCACAGGAGAGCAGCGGCGGGAAGGAGCAAGGGATACAGAAGAGAGAAGGGGGAACAGGCACAACAAAGCAGAATACAGAACTACAAACGAGGGCGCATCAGTACAGAAGCCAAAAAACAGAGACTTAGTGAAATTACCAAGGGGGCACAGCACAGAGTCAGCAAACAGTCAGGGGGACAGCATGATCAAACTCATGTTTGGGAGGGGGAAGTTGGTGGAAGGCACTGGCATACAGGTGGAGCTGTGCGGCAGAAGGGGAGCAACACCTATTTATTTCCAAAATGGGAACAAAATATAGAGTTTAGAAACAGTAGCTATTTGCACATCTCCGAAATTTTGGGTACCCATACTAGCATGTGAATTGTAGGACATTTTTCAAAGTGACTTCTTTTTTACATATTGTCTTACATTTGGAAGGCAGAAATGCATAGAAAGTCAATTGGCAATAACAGTTGCTTTACAGTTCCGAGTTCCCCTAAGTCTCCCGATACAAAATGGCACCTCGCTTGTGTGGGTAGGCCTAATGCCCGCGACAGGATACGGCCCAAAACGCACCCTGGCACACTACGTTTTTACAGTGAAAACAGACACTTTTTTTGCACAGTGCCTAGCTGTGGATTTTGAAACCTAGCTCTGCTGGCACCTAGGGAAACCTAGCAAACATATACATTTTTAAAAACTAGACACCCGGGGAAATTTAGGTGGCAGGACTTGTGTGGCTCTCACCAGGTTCTGTTACTCAGAATCCCCTGCAAACCTCAAACATTGTCAACAAAACATATTTTCCTCACATTTCTGGGATGGAAAGTTATGGAATCTGCGTGGATCCACAAAAGTTTACCCACCCCGCATTCCCCCAAGTCTCCCAATAAAAATAGTGCCTCACTCTCGTGGGTGTGCCAAGTGCCTGTGACAGGCAGGGGCCCGAAACTTATTGAGGAGACCTCAAAATTACCTATCACAAAATGTTCTGGTTTTGCAAGGGGGGGGGTCACCTGGGTTTTTGGCCCCGGCTTGTCGGCCATCAAGGGAAACGTACCAAGCCCACACATTTCTGAAAACTAAAGACCCGGAGGAGTTCAGAGAGGTATGGCTTGCATGGACCCCCCAACGTTTTCCTACCCAGAATCCTCTGCAAACCTCAAATATAGCTTAAAAAAACTTTTTTTTTTTTGGTCCTCATCTCACCTGTCAAGCCTCTGCGGGTCTTATAAAGCCAGTTTTTCGATCTGTGGCCCCTCCGACTTACCGCACTCGCTTGGGTCATCCGACCGGTCCCTTTTTTGTGAGGGAACCTGGTGTAATCATTAGACCAATTATATTAATCTTAGACTTTGGCCCCAGCTCACAATGGGATGCCAGATGTTTGATAGCTTGTCTTCCGTACCCTCATAATCCAGACGAGCCATAGAGAATGATGCCTTAAGCCAATCCTCCCTCTGTGGTGGTAGGGGGTCTTTCCACCTCTTACAAATTTCCCTTTGAGCGAACAGTACATGATAAATTACGAAGCCTCTGTTTTTCTGGGAGAGGGTCTGACTAAGTCGACCATCATCTCCGAAAAACACCAATGACATATTGATATCTAAAGTGATGTTGAGAATATTGCATATATTGTCGCCCACCTCTGCCCAGAATTTTTCCAGTACTGGACACTCTAGGAAAACATGCAGATCATTGTCCAAAGGTAACAAACATCTTGGACATTAGGGGGTGGCTATGGAGCGAACTTGGCGATCCTAGCGGGGGTATAGTAGAGTCAGTGAATTATGAAGATTTTTTTTTTTTTAAACATGCAGGTTTGACATATTTATACAGAACCTTTAAAGAAGGCTCATATATACTAAATTGATGGCCCAAGAGGGGTTTCGGACCATACTGCAGCCAAGAGGGGGGGGGGGGGGGCACATGGTCCTCAGCTTCCAACAAGTTGTTATACCATACTGTGACTTCCTTCTTAATTGGGAGGGTAGATTGCCACAACCCTTCGATCTCTCCATTCCCACTGACCTCCCCTTTTTCTGCATCGTACCATCAGGCTAACTGTAAATATTTAAATCTTGAGAAGCCTGGCCCAATCTTTGCCCTTAAGTATTCCCATGGGTGAATCCCTCCAGAATCTACGAGCTCGGCCCATTTGATGATACCTGCCCGTCTCATGGGCAATGCGAGGCTATCTTTAAGGCAGCCCAGTGTTCCTGGTGAATCCCATACAGGAGCACTGTCTGAATAGTATCCTATGCCCCAACTACATCTGAGTGAATACATAACTCCAGGGCCGCCCTCAAAACCTTCAGGCGCACGCGCTTGAAGAATTTTGGAGATCCAAACTTATACAGAAAAGCCTCATCTTCTCCTCCACCCTCCGCTCTTACCATTTCACAAAGCAGCCTGCCCCACTCCGACTCCTCTGGTTTGACAAGTAGCATCCTTATGCTTTTAAACTGGAATTCTGCTGCATATAGCCTGACATCAGGAAGGGCTAGCCCACCTTTCCTCAGTCTGCATCTGATCTTTTTCCACCCCAGCCGGACCCCTTTTTACCCCCACACGAAGCTCCCAATTTTACTCTGTGCCTTGCTTAGACTTTTTTTCGGGAATGTTAACGGTATAGAGGAGAATAAATAAGACAACTTGGGCAGAATGACCATCTTTACCAGATTAGTTTTTCCATAGATGGTCAAGGGGAGGTTCCTCCATCTGCTAAAGAGGCCATCTATTTCCTCAATAACCCTGTTTAGGTTGAGCTCAGGTATCTTCTCCAAGTCCTTCACAATGTATATCCCCAGGTATCTCAACTCTGCACTGACTCTTCCCGACCACTCCAGGTTCCAGCACATCACCTTTGTCTTAGTTTTGTTAACTAGATATCCAGATAAGGCCCCAAATTCACACATAAGCTCTTCTACCCTCGGAATCGTTAACTCGGGGTCACACGTGTACAGAATTAGGTCATCGGTATAAAGGGCGATTTTGCAACTATATTGTTCAGATCTAAAAGGAAAACTTACATTGTCCAATCTCAACGCTTGTGCCAATGGTTCCATGTATATATTAAATGAAAGAGGCGAGAACGGACAGCCCTGCCTGGTTCCTCTCTGAATGTTGAAACATGATGTAAGTATCCTGTGTAGTAGGATTCGTGCGGAGGCACCATGGTAGCAGTTCTGCAGGGTTTAAATAAAGACGGGACCGAACCCCATTACCTTCAAAACCTCCCAGAGGTACACCCAACAGACTCCCTCAAAAGCCTTGGCCGCGTCCAAAGCGACTACGGCCAAGGGTTCAGTCCTCTGAATGGCAAGGTCTATATTGCCTATTAAGAGCTGTGTTTGCTCCTGTATGTGTTTCCTACAACAAACCCTTTCTGATCTGGGTGGATTAACTTCGGGATCAGTTTTGCCATTCTCCCTGTCAGAATGCTCATAAAGATCTTATAGTCGGCATTCAGCAGGGAGATTGGTCGATAGGAGTCTGCTTTTTTAGGGTCCTTCCCAGTTTTTAAAATCAGGACAATAATTGCCTCCTTCCAGGTCTCGGAGACCTTCCCAGTTAAGCAATAGATTGAATTAAAGGTGTCCCCCATTACGTTTATCATTTCCTCATTGAGGAGTTTATAGATCTCGCTTGGAAGTGAGTCTGGGCCTGCAGCTTTTTTATTCTTAGACTTTTTAATCTGGTCAACTACCTCCTCTACAGTAAAGGGAGCGTCTAATTTGTTCTTGCTTTCTTCCGAGAGCGTGGGAAGATGCTTATTCCTCAGGAATGACTGAATAGTACTCAATAAGGGTGCCATATCTTCTTTATATAATTCTGAAAAGATGGAGAGGAGGCAGAGCTGCATATCTTCGATCTTACTTGAGATCTCGCCACTAGCATTGATTTTTAATTCTTTTATGTCATTTCTAGCGCGGTCTGTTCTTGCTTTCCACGCTAAAAGGGCGCCTGCCTTCTCCCCATATTCGAAATTCTGCATCCTTCTAGAATTCCACTGCACTCTGCACTTAGCTTCTAGTTTTCCTCTATACTCTAATCTTGCTTCATCCAAATCCTTCAGGATTTGTGTTAGTCGTCCCGAGTCACTGTTGCTAAGTCCATTCCTCTTTTCCTCCAAGTTATTTATCTTCCCCTCAATGTCCTTCAATGCCTTTACCTCTACTTTGTTCTTAAAAGAGATTATTTCTAAAATTTCTGTGTGGGAAAGTAGTGGGATCACTGGGCTCATACAAATTTCTACCACCCAGCGTTTCCCGAGGTCTCCTGATAAAAATAGTACCTCACTCGTGTGGGTGGGCCAAGCACCTGTGACAGGCAAGGGCCCAAAATATTTTGAGGAGACATCAAAATCAGCTATCACAAAACAACCTGGTTTTGCAAGGGAATCACCTGGGTGTTTGGACCCGGGCTCAATAGCCGTCTAGGGTAACTACTAAACCCACACAATTCTGAAAACTAGACACCTGGGGGAGTCCAGTGAGGTATGGCTTGCGTGGACCCCCCAAAGTTTTCCTACCTAGAATTTCCTGCAAACCTCAAATTTAGCTGAACAAAATCAAAGTATTCTCAAATTTCTGTGTGGGAAAGCTGTGGGATCACCGGGCTGACACAACTTTCCTACCCCCAGCATTCCCCCAAATCTCCTGATAAACATGGTACCTCACTCGCATGGTTCTGCCAAGTAGACGCTACAGGCAAGGGTCAAAACATATTGAGGTGACATCAAAATAATTATTACAAAACAACCTGGTTTTGCAAGGGGGCACCTGAGGTTTTGGCCCCGGGCTCAGCAGCCCTTCAGGGAAACCTACCAAACCCACATATTTCGGAAAGCTAGACACCAGGGGGAGTCTAGGGAGGTATGGCTTGCGTGGATCCCCCAACGTATTCCTACCTAGAATTCCCTGCAAACCTCAAATTTAGCTGAAAAAAAATAACATTTTCCAAATATTTTTGCGTGGGATCACTGTTTCTGCACAAATGTCCTACCACACAATGGTCCCCTCAGTCTCCCAAGTACAATGATACCTAAATTGTGAGGGTGGGGCAAGAGCCTGTGACTGGGAAGGGCCAAAAACATAGGCATTAAGTGTGTGCCACAGCAAATATTAAGAGCTAAATTTTTTAAAAGATACGTTTTTAACCGATTCTGCATTGGAAACCCACACAGGTGACAAAACTAAGTCTGGGTAGTGATGGTTTTATTTGGTTGCACCACTATTTGGCTTGTGCCAATATATTTTTCAGGATTCACACAAAGAGTAATTTGATTGTGGTACCGAAAGGTACAGATGCATCAAACTACCCAATATGCATCAAATACATTGTTGAAATGCGTCCGTTCACATGAGAAATTAATGTACCAAAGCACTCAACATAAAGTATTACAACAGTATTGTCGCTATGCACAGTATTTTTCAAAACCCCAAAATCAGAGTGCGGGAGTCAAAGATCTGTTGTAGAAACTTATATTGTAGTCCAAGCTTCAGCCAACATGTGTTTCGTCACACGGTGACTTCTTCAGGCTGTAAATACAGATATACACAAGTAAATATCTGTATAAATAAAACATATGGTGTACAGATACATACTCGTCAGGTTCTATGTATAGTTTTTTATTTCTCAAAACACAATGTGAATCTACTCCAGAGAAAAACCATTATTGGGAACCACAATACAAAGTCACCGCATGAAAATAGAGGATTTCTAGTGCAAGTATGCGCTGAAGGAACATCCAAGCCAGAAGAAATACTTTTTTCGGTGAGAGTGTTTTCAAGATAAGGGGTTTAAGGCAATGTGGCTTTGCTTTGCTCATTAGGGAAAAATGATATAGAAGTTAACATTGTGAAAAGGTGATGAGTTAAATCACTAACCACCTGAGGATAAGGTAAAGGGAATAGTCTACAGATAATAGTCAAACAGTGAGGAAGTGAACTGACCTAAATGGTATAATACTGTTGTCACGATCCCGTGGGTCAACAGTGAGAATGGCCCGTAATGCATGTATAGACGGCAGCCATCTTATCAGAATTTGTGTGTCATGTCTAAAACATTCTCAACAGTAGTCTGTTCAGTTATTTGGGGATCATGCCACAGAACTATCAGGATTCACTTTCAGCGAGTTAGCTGTCACCCAGTACACTGTGAACCACAGAATATTCAGAATGTTCAATCACAGCACAGTTGATGTCAAGTAATTTTTAAGTAAAAATACTAGTGAATGACCATTTGAAAATACAGTCATCAAGATGCTTTATTTTTGGTTCCCAGGTTTGAGGACACTATATTTTTGATTCTGTTTCCAGACAGTTTATGCTGTGTAGGTAAGGACTATTTCATCATACCCTGTAGAGGTGATACAGTGTGAATACACTGACTCCCTCAAATTAGATCCTTTGGTTGAAAGTTAAATAAATCATCCCTCGCATTTCTGCTAGATGGACAAACACACACACACACCCACACACACGCATGCACACACACACAAACAAAATCCCTCTCTCTTTTCTAGTGTTAGTGATGCTAGTAAAGGTCATCATCTGACTGCCCTAGTTTAGTTCTAATGCACCAGAATCTGCATGTTATGGCGAATTTTCGAGAGGATGAGTCATAGTAGGAAATTATTATCACTCCCAATAATTTCCAAACACCGGGGTCTCTTATTTTATCAGGTGCAATACTTATTGAAAAATTAGGTGTCCCTGGAAGAGAGGTGGCTCTCCTTTAGGGGCTCCATAGCTACACTACACCCTCCTTGTTTTCTGGTACAGTTTTATTATATTAGGAGTGAATAATTATTCACTCTTGGTATAATAAAAATAAAATGCAGACCTGCTTCGGGTCCAGCAACAAACTGAGGCTGCTAGTGACATTGCCTGATTGCTAGCACAAGTGCATGAAGGTGCCAGAGCCATTATTAAGAGAGAAATCCCATAATTGTAAGCATGTCTATGTGACTATGTGTGTGAGGTAAAGTAAGATAGAGTCACTGAAGGAGTGAGTAGGAATGAGTTACAGTAAGAGCGAATATGTATGAGAATGAATGTAAGTGGGTGGATTGTATGATGTTACTATGGATACATTCACAACGCATGGCTTTGCAACGCAGTTGTTACAATGACCGCGTTGTTACTAGGCCTGGGCGGTAAATTCCGTTCCGCTCGCAGAATTTGCGGAATTTGGGTAATTTTGCGTTCTGCGGAGAAGCGAAATTGCACAAAATTCTCCGTTCCGCGACTTTGCGACATTTTTTGCTTGTTCGCGTTCTCAAAATGCGTGTTCGTGAGATATTTCCCCCCGAGCATGCAAACAGCAATTGCGAACAGGAAAAAAGCATCGCGAACAAGCAATTCCGCGTGTTCGCGGAATTTCTGCCTGTTCGCAGAGATTTTTTACCGTTCGCACAGATTTGCGTAATGCGATTACGCAAATTCCGCCCACCCCTAGTTGTTACCACACAAGCCATTACATCGCAAGTCATAACAACGACTTGGTCTAGGGGGCGCCCTGGATTAAGGAATAGTATAAATTACTATCCCTACTCCAGTTTGTGCAACAGCAGGAAAGGTTTTGGATTTAAAATCCATCACTTTCCCTGGTGTTGCATGCCCCCTAGAGCAAGTTGTTACAACTTGCGATGCAATGGCTTTCGTGGTAACAACGCAATCGTTGTAACTACTGCGTTGTAAAGTCATGAGTTGTGGGAACAGGTTGTAAATGCCGTTTCCCAAGTGAGTGACAAAGAATGACAGTTAATATAACTCAGTATAACTGAGTGTTACTGTGTGTGAGACTGATCGAGTCACAGTAAGAGTCCGAGTGAGTGAGAATGAGCAGGACTAAGTGAGACAGAGTGGGTCAGAGTAGAATGAGTAAGATTATGTGAATTAGTTGGATTGAGTGAGACAGAGAGTCATAGTGAGAGAGTAAACTTACTGGAAGCATGAGAGAACCCTTCAAGAAGAAGCTTATTGGAATTCAAGCCAAGACTTTTGCCACACCACTTTTAAAGGTCACCAGCTGCCACTGGAGCCCACCTTCCTATGTGAAGTATGCTCACTCAACCATACCCACCACTTTGGGGCCTATTACGATGTGAGCCAGAAAGCCTCTGAAAGCAGGTCGGAGGCTTTCCGACTCACATCACAGGTTTCAAATCCGCCAGCCTTATCATGATAAAGGCTGTTGGATTTGAAAGCGGCCGGTCAGACCGAATGGTTTCCGACAGGTTCAAGGAGCCTGTCAGCCAGTCGGAGGCCGCTCATAATACACAATGTACACTGTTTACGCAGTGAGGTCCCACAAACCTTTCATGTCGGGTTCTCCAACATGAAAATCCTGTCGGAAAGTGAATTTGTCTCCACAGGCTCCGGTTGGGAGCCTGGGGACGCCCTTGGTGCCCCCCTGGAAATCCCTGCACCGTGAGGTGCCTGCCACGTGTTGCAGCTTTAGACAGGCTCCCATTTCTCCATGGGAGATTGTGCTACAGTCAGTTTGCAGCCACAACAAAAGCTCCCATAGAAATGGGAGTATGTGACTGTACCATGTGTGTCGGGACTGCTGACTGGAGGTCGGTCGGTCTGTCCCGAGACCACGGCCGTCGTCCACACAACATAGGATTCAGTCCCTTAGTGTGTTTATGGCAGGCACATGGGATTGGGACTCACTTGTTCCAACAACCAATGACCCAGGGCAAGAGAGTAAGACAGAAAGGTAAGAAAGATGGAGCTAGAGAGATAAGAAAACAATGATGAAGGCAGAAAAGTGAATGAAAAAAAACTTGAGGAAGATAACGTTAATGCAAGTTTACGGTAGTAGAAGAAAAGGATAATGGTAATCATGGCATTCAGCAATGGGACCCTAAGACAACATTCAGGGTTCTGTATGTATGGTTTTAAAAATAACACACTTCCCCAAAAAATTGTCACCTCCACATTTAGTAGCAGACATCTCTCCTATTCCTTTTGTTGGTATAACTATATCTAAACCACCCTCACAATCACCAGCACACTGAAAGAACAGCTGAGCCTGGAAGCAGCTCCACTAGAATAACCAACACAACGAATGAACCATACATTTAACAGTAAGAGGTATCAGCTCCACATGAAAATATGTGTAAGCTACCCAGTGTCCAAGGATGAGAAGGAAATGTTGATAATGTTACCTCACAAGAAAAGGGCACATGCAATTCCAGTCCCAATGAGCATTTTCAAGAAAATATTGGCCATCACAAGGAAATATTGCTAATTTTCTAAGGGAAACTACCCAAGTGTGTATATATAGGAACAGTGAATGACACCAGATACTGCTACCAGTAATCAGGATCTACATCAGACTGCACGCATTAATAAGAACTTTAACCAGCCTAAACATGTTACACTGTCAAAACGGTGCACTGGAGAAGACCTACTGATTTACAGTAACACTGACTTGTGGGCTTGCCAATTCAATCGTACCTCATCCAGAGGGACCCAGACATATGTAAGCACACATGAACATTCATCTCACATATAGCATAACTGTGAATTACATCATCCTGACAGATCTAAGAACCTTGTAACAACAACGCTATCCTATGTTATTGTTTTATGACACAGTATATCCCAAACTCTACAGTGCTGCTGAAATAGGCAGGTGCAAGCAGGGCAGAGAACAAATCCAACCTTACCCAGGCATGATAACACCTTGGTAAACTTTAATACAGTTACATCCAACTCTCTCAAATTTTCAGAGCCATAAGAAAAATACAGTATATCTTCCTTTTAAAGAAAACATTTCTTTAACAATTAGTGATTGGAACTGGTAAATAAAACACATTTCAAATGTTTGGAAATCATTGTTTGTTGTGTTGTGAGATTAAGTTAGATGCTCCTAAGGATCTACTGAAGGAGCAAGCAGGATTATGTAAGACAGTCATTATTTGAAGGGGAAAATGCACAGATGAAGAATGAATTAGAAAACTGCACCATGAATTAGAAAGAAAGCATTAACCTCTGATGTAAAGCAGGAGAAATAAAGTGATGCCCATCTAGTGGCAGAATTTTACAAAGTGAAAGCAGAAATCAGAAAACTTGGGATCAATCCTGGCTTCCTCACTTGACCTAACTGTGGGATCCTAGGCAAATCTTTCACTTTTGTTTGACTTAATAGACTATGATGTTGCCCTATGCACAATATGAATCTAGGCCACATATAGTGCTCACAACAATTGACTTGCCTCTTAGTTCATTAATAGCATTGCTGTCAGGGCAAGGGTGGGTATGAATGTTTCTAAGTTCACACTAAATTCAAGCTATCACTTTTAGTAAATGCCTGTGAATGCAGTGACATAATCTAAAATACTATGGTGAAACATTTCAGGATTTTATTAACGAAATACACTTTTTTAATTGTAAAGTGACTGCATATGTTGTTGAATGAATTACTTGCCAGTTTCATGTCAAGGCTCATGCACTGTTAATTTGTTAGCTCGCCTATTTTTAACGAAGCTAGAGTTTGAAAATAATGCTGGGTCCTAGGTGATTGTAATGGTACTATTGAGGGGGGTGACCATGGTAGTGACTGAAATGGCCGCTTGGCCGTCAAGCTCTAGAGCTCGTGATCCAGATATCAGGATGATGATTCGCCGCAGGGCTCACTCATAATCATGCTTATCGACTTGGGGGTCATGTGAATCTGAGTGTGCTGCCGACTGATGCCTTACTTGTTAGCCCGATGCACCAGTGGGCCAGCAGTGCCTTCAGCGGGCCCACTCTGCCTGGCACAGCCTCAGATACCCCACAGTAACAGGGGCTGTGGGTGAGCCTCAGGCTGAGACTACAGAGTCTTGCGGAGCGGCAGACCCAACCCCTGCCACAGGGGACACCTCTGGAATGGCTTTTCCTGCTGGCTACCCACTCCTGCTGCCTCTACATTGGAGGCCGGATCCCGCTATCACCCACAGCCTGATCACCTGTCAAACATTTTGCTTGAGGCTGTGACGTTGCCTAAGTGCCGACCAGAAGATGAGATGGCAGAGCTCACCTACTGCGACCCTCTCATACTGCTTACGTGGCCGCCCCACTTTGCGTTGCGTCGAGGCTTCATCTGCTCCTTGAGCTACTTGGGAGCACTCTCTACATTATCTAGAGAACTACATTGAAGGCCTTAATTTTGACACCGACACCAGCGGGGACACTCGCTTGGTAAGAGACACTTGCCTCTGCTCCGCAACCAAGGCATTCCCCTTGATCAATGATACAATACCGCTGGCTCTCTCATACGAACCAACAGAGACAGCGTGGTGCTGAAGTGCCCCCCTTTCCTCCCGTTGGACCCACCGGTGCCGCTGTAATTGTAGTCCTACCCCCATGACCTGCTGTCTATACCACTGCATCATATTGACCACCCCACCTTTTGATCACTTATCGCATCCTCTTCAGACGCATCTTGTGCCCCCCGCTATTAGGCCATTGAGGCTTCCACCTCCAACTGTGCATATAGCCTTGGTGGATCGGCATTCTTACCTTAGACTACTTGTTGTGCTTCACCATACTCTCTAATGACAGGCAGGGGTGTTTCAAAACAGTACAAGCTCCCGTTAGATCAGTCTCTCTGCGCTATAGTGGATCTCAATCTGATAAACCATCACACATGGCAACGAATCCCAAGGGCCCGACAGCCATGGCGGCCGTAATGTCAGAGATCAGAGCCGGATTTCACTCCAGTGATGTTCGCTTCAATGCCCTTACCAACAGCCTTGACAGCATGGCAGAGCGCTTGGAATGCCAACACACCAGACTGGTTAACACTGAGAAGCGTATCTCCGGCATAGAGGATGACCTTGCTCCCATGACAAAAAGTATCAAAAAATAGGAGGGCATCCTTAAAACAGTAGCCATGAAGAACGAAGATTTGGAGTCACAATCCCATAGAAACAGCATCCGTATCCTTGATATTGCGGAAATTATAAACATGAAAGTTTTTGTACAGTCCCTGCTAATCCAAGTCTTCGACCACACCAGGTTCTCCTCAACGTTTGCTGTGGAACGGGCACACAGATCCTTTGGCATTCGTCCAACCATGGGAACCTCACCGATACCATTGCTAACCCATTTTATCAACTACAAAGACAGAGACATTGTGCTTCATTTGGTGCGCAAGAAGGGTCTTATACAATATCAAGGGTCTATGCTCTCATTCTTCCTCGATTTCACTCTCACGGTACAGGAAGCCCGGCACAGGTTCTCAGATGCCAAGAACTCACTACACAAGTTGGGCCTCAAATACACCATAACGTCGGGGTCAATGCAAAGCCCTGCAGCTTCAACACCCTACCTGATGTGATGACTTTTTGCAAGGACGCGGGGACACGTCGAGAGACGTCACCAGGCGCTCTATAAGCTCCTATAATAAATAATAATAATAAAGCATCACAACGCTAGTCCCTTGGGCTCTCAACGGAACACTTTTTAACATGCACCGCCTCTGTGCTTGGCTGAATCTACCCATGGTGACTGATCATATTGTGGTCTTCTGCATTCCACTATTAAGTTTCTCTCCGAAACTGCTGGTCCTGAGACTGCTAGGACATATATCTGGTTCAATTTTGGATGCCTTATTGGTCACCTTAAGGCAAATTCCTTGATATACCTATACATTTTCCCACTTTTGAGTGATGCCTGCTAGTTCTGCAACTACTAGTCAGCTTGGGACTGCGACCTCCGAGGCATTGCCTCCCGCAACAGTGTACCTTTTACAGTTGGGATTGTTTAAATTTTTGTTTTATGTGTTAGAGATTCACTAGATGGTTCAATGTCTAGTGTGGATGGGGGTAGGAATTGAGTTATTATGGTTTGCACAGTATAGTTCACTTGTCATTGCAGCACCAATGCTTACTGGAGTAGGCTTCACCATGGTTCGAAGTATCATGCTTAACACTACCACATGCCTCATCCTGACACTCAAAGGGGGAGTAACTATCCCCTTTTTTCTTGGTATATTCAAGGTTTCAGCTACCCATGTAAGGACAAACAAATCCTTACATACTTATCACGACATGGCGTTAAGATAGCCTTCCTCCTAGAGACCCATCTTCTACCCCAGGATTTTCAGTCATTACACGCACATGAGGTGTTTACCGAGAGTTTTCCTGTTACATCACCTACTCGCGAGGGGTCTGCATGCTTATACATAAGAGTGTCCCTTTCACTCTCCGCACATGCCAGAAATATCCAGATGGCCACTACATTTTACTGTCCAGATCATAGGCAGGCAGAGATGCCCTGTTGGTCAACATTTACTACTTGACTCCTTTAAATTTTTTCAACCACATACACAAACATGGGGTGAACGGAAGCCAAGCTAGTAATTATGGGTGGCGATTTCAATCTAGTTCTCAATCCCATAGCCGATTCTACTAGCACACCATCGAGTGGCAAATCGAATGCTAGGCTGACCCTCTATCAAATCATTGATACTTATAGCAACACAGACGTTTGGCACATGCGTCACCCCACCACTAAAGATTATACATTTTTTCTCCCTGCACGGAGTATGGAAATGGTTAGGTTATTGGATTGTGTCTGCCAATGTTTCCCACAGGACCACTGATATTAAACACCTACCTCGCACCCTATCAGACCATTGCCTGGTGGTCTCACATTTAGGCATTCCTGGTAGATTTATCCTGCTGCCCCCCTGACGCTTCCCGAACAAGGTTTTGCATGAACAAGTCTTCCATTCTTACATGATGCCGTTGTTCAGTATTTTGCCCTAAATGCAGGCACAGTTTCATCCTTGCCACTCTTTGAGAGGCTTTTAAGGCCTACACACACAGCATCCGTATTTCCAAACATACAGGCATTCTCAGAGATATTCATGCCAAACTGACTCGGATTCAGTCGGCCCTTTGCATTATTGATCAGACTGGTTCCCACTCTGATGACTCCTCCCAACTATATGCCCGTTTAACCTTACTGATTGAATTTCATGATGCTATGGTGAGGGGGAAAGACCAGGATGTTCGCTTGCTGGCCTGCTTCAGCCCAATCGCCTTTACATGTTTATTACCAAACTCTACACACCGACAGGAATGGTAATCACGAATAGTGAGGGCATACTCTCAAAATTACAATGATACTATGAGCAGCTTTATAGAGTAGAACCTGATATTAAAAAATACCTTGCAGAGATCACTATCGTTGGATAACAGATAGCCAACATAGATTTCTGGCCAAACCCATCACGAATGACCATACAGTACAGGCAATAGATGCTATTTATGGCTTCAAGGCCCCTGGGCTCGATAAAACATTCAAACACCTTCTTACTCCATATCTGCATGCTATGTATAGACTCCATTCCCCCACTCTCCATGATGCAGTGCTGACACTATTATTGAAACCTGGCAAAGACCCACAACTTTGCTCTTCCTATGGACCATTATTACTCCTTAATGTGGGTGATAAATTCTATGCTAAGTTTCTGGTCACTAGACTCTCACTGTTAATGTAACAAACCATCTCTCCAGTACAGTCAGGATTTGTTCCCCATAGATCTACCTCCTTTAACCTTAGAACGATATTCTCGGAGTTAAAGAGGATCCCCCCGACAACCCCTGCAGTGGCAGCATTACTTGACACTGAAAAAGTGTGTGACTTCTTAGAGTGGATGTTCCTGAGGGCAGCATTGGAGAAGTTTGGTCTTCCTCTTGCTTTTATTTACCTGAATATGCTCCTTTATACAAACCAATGGCATGGTTGTGAGTGAATGGCTCTCTTACTGACTAATTCTCTCTCACCACAGGTACTAGACAGGGCTGCCCCCTGTCTTCCCTCCTTTTTAGGATGAGCTTGATCGACCTGTTATATCTCTTTTGTGGGGTTTGGTGCACTCACCAGTTGCCGTCGGCTGTTATCTGGGTCATTTACAAATGCTTGCTTGTTATTTGTGCATTTGTTTAAATACCCTTCCTTTGTGGGCTTATCTCCCTCGTTGGTGATTTCACTAAGAGATCGTTTTGTTTGGCCATCAGACTGTACAGCATTTGATGGCCCCTCCTCTCTCCTACTCGCCGTCTCAGTGGACATCCCCTGTGTCACATGACATTGTCAACATATATTATCACTGGTGTTCATCAAGTGCACTTCCCTCCACTGCACTGTTTTTGTTGCATTGAGTACTGTTGCTTCTTCCCATTAACATGAATTATTAGACGAGAAATGTTAGGTTTGCAGTGCTTTTTAAAATGTGCGCCTTAGTTAGTAAGAAATGCTTTTTTTTTCTTACTGCACAGCACACTTTACCAAAAGCGGCTGCACTTTAATTTTCTTCAGAGTAAGCAGGGGGATGGGACGGATCCATCACCACAGCTTAAGGATGAGTCCTCAAAACGCGCCTAAGAATGCTGCTACTTGCTCTCCTCCACAGCAGTTGCGGTTGCCTCAGAGCACTGCCAGCGCCACAGCCGCTTGGCATGCCAACTCCACCCGCCCTCAGGTTCCAACATTCTGGGAGCCACAAACGTCAAGTTTTCAAGGCCACTTGACTGCAAACCAAAACACCAAACCAAAACACAGGTACATTTTTTTAAAGTTACAACACAAATTGCTCTAACTCTTGCAAACGTAAGAACTAATATTTAAACTTGTCACTCAAAAAGGCGGGAAACAAGATTGTTGGCGTCTTCAATTTCTGAAAAGTCTTGTGGTCTCCATTGCCATTCCTTGTTCTTTTCTCTCCTACTGCGGCATGGAGCTCCCATCTTGAGGGGTCAGCTCCCTAGTTGCTCAGCCACTTTTCTCCCATATAAGAGAACCTATGATGAAGGGCTGAGAGTAAGAGCTGCTGTCTGATTAATTTGTATAGTTTTTAAAACTGTATTGCATGATTTTTTAAACTTTTATTATTGCTCTGTGGGAATCTGATGTTTTTTGCTTAACTAATTGACCTTCACTGCTCTGCACTTCAGGCAATGAATCCATCACAGACCGATGTGGTTAAAAGGTCTCTTTTATTTCAGCAACAACAGACAGAATCACAAAGCAATCAATGACATTTAAGATTACCCCGCCCCCGCGACCCCTCCTTGTTCCACAATGAAAAATCCCCAAATCGATCCCCCAATGAAATTTCCCTCAAATCGATCCCCCAAGAGATTTTCCCCATGAATTTTTCCCCCAAATAGATCCCCAATTCTCTCTAACCTGGAACCTCGACCACAACCCCTTATCTCTGTTTCCCTTCTGTCCTAAGCTATCCTGCCTGCCCCAACCCTTCCTGCCTGCCTCAATCCAGTTCCAATCTGCCTCTAATGAAAAATAGAAATACCATGGAACCCAGGAAACCTCCCCGAAAGGGAAAACATTGAGGCTACAAAATTTTTATTAAAAAGTGGGAGGGTGGTTGGGGCACAAAATGAGCGCGCTGCCTGCATACCTCACTACAGGACCCCCAACTGGCATCAATTAGAATGCAGCCTTTGAAAATGCTGCGTTCTAAAGCAGACGCCTTGCCTGCACGCGCTTGCACTGGGCGAAACCACATGCCTGAAGCTGCTCGGGGGTGGACATTCTTTAAATGCCACCCCAAGCCCCCCATCGGGCAATAAATTACATCGCAGACCAATGGGGGTTAAAAGGTCGCTTTTATTTTAGCAACAACAAACAGAATCATAAAGCAATCAATGACTTTCAAGAATACCCCACCCCCACCACCCCTCCTTATTCACCTATGAAAAATCCCAAAATCGATCCCCCAATGAAATTTCCCCCATATCGATCCCCCAAGAGATTTGCCACATGAATTTTCCCCCAAATAGATTTCCTCAATTCTACCCCACCTGGAACCTTGACCCCAACCCCTTATCTCTGTTTCCCTTCTGTCCTAAGCTATTCTGCCTGCCCCAATCCTTCCTGCCTGCCTTAATCCCGTCTCAATCTGCCACCAGGAAAAAACCCTGTAAAGGCATTTTTCCTGTCCCCCCCCAACCCCTGCTTTTTACTGTGCTTGGAAATGGATAATAACCAAATATTGTGCAGATAGCAATCTTAATCAAAAATCCATAACTCATCTTGTGAGAGAAAACAAAATTCTTTAGTATCATACATTTCCCCAAATAAGAATGAAAGCCGCTTATGCAATCCTTCAACCCCACGGATGCAGGCCCAAAATGTAAGACAATTTATCTTTGATATTTACAATATCGAACTTATTTGCAATGAAGGACAAATGGATTCCATCCAGTCTGAAAAATTGAAAATCGTCTTTTCCAATGTCATCGTGCGACAGCCAGCTAATGTCATTGCTGATGCAAAACTGGTGAAGTTCTCCGTTAAATTTACGCCGGGCCCTGTCGATGGCAGAAAACTGTTTCGCGCCCCTCGAAACCACCTTGGTACAAGTGCTGTAAATATTATTTTCGTGTTGGGCCAAGAAAGCACATTTTTGGCTAAGTCGGCCTTGACGTCCAGAAGGAGACCGAGGCCTGACAATTGTACTAAATCATTTTCCCCCAAATGAAGCAGCAACACCTTAGGTAATGGCTTAGTAGAAGTCAATTCATTTAACCCCTTCGATGCTCATGACAGAATGGTTCCGTCATGGCATTGGTTGAGCTGCGCTCATGACGGAACCATTCCATCATGACCACACCCATTAACATTAGGGATCAGCACTGGTGATAAATCTGGGCAGCAGTCAAGGTGTTAAACTGGGCAACAGATGACCCCACCTCATCCCACTCTTACCAAACCATAAAATGTCTGTGTCCCCAAAACTAAAACCCAAATTTGAAAAATAGTGGCTTCTGTCAGCTTGTTTAGCCGCCCATCTGACCAAAGAGTGTCCTACAATCCATACATTCGCCATGGATGCCGGCGAAGATATGTGGGGACCTGAAAAGAAATAAATGTTAGCAAGAACGAAATGGATATCTAAAATTCATTCAAATCTCGAACATATTTTAAACAGCAATTTGATGACCAATGGCCAAGTTGGTGCAGCTGCTGTAAAGAGAAACCCCTTCTGGCACCCTCTGAAGCTGCTCCTGTGCAAAAGGAATGAGTACCAAAATCTAAAGGGTTCAACCCTAATGCAAGCAAAGATTTTCTCAGTACTGCTAACAGCTGGGAAGCGGTTAGTGCAGATCCATTCTGGTGCTGAAAAATAAAGTTGTTATTGGGGTAACAGGCAAACTCTTGAAATTGTAACCAGGCAAACCATGGGCATAGCGGACCGCTAAGTTTCCGCAACACTACAGTAGCCCCTTTACATCTCTGGTCTGTTTTAGATGATTCTTAATGGATTCGTAGCAAATCGGACAAGGTTGATACATTAGAATATTTTAGACCTTGAATAAACAATTTTCCTAGAAGTTCAGATACCCTAAACGCCCCAAAAAATAACCATAACATGCAAAGTTTAAAAAGTGCAACTTCAAACTTGGATTAACAAAGTGTGGGCAACGTTGGTATAATCCCTTCCAATAAATTAAAAGATATAGGCTTGCGCAGTATTGTTCTGCGTTTCTTTACCTTAGACCAACCTAGTAAAATTCTTCTTCCTTACTCACCAAAAGAGGGGTCATAACCCCAAAAACATTTTCCATAAAAAAATGCCTGAAAGCTTCCCCGCAAAAGTGGTAGCAGCTATATTTTTATCAATGTTTCTCAGAAAAAAAAACGCAGTATGTCATCGTTGCGTAGTAAAGAGCCTGACTGATCATTGTTACGACAAGCCACACCTGACTGTAGAAACTCCGCCCATACCCTTCTAAAAGCTAAGCATGTGCTGATAGCAAGAGGATGTTCCACAAACATCCTTATCTTCAATCCGCTAGCAGCAATAGCTCCTGAGAAATTGGAGTCTTTTCTGGATCTGCAGTGGGTGCCAAACCACGGAATCTCTGCCACTGAGAACAAGATAACGCATCTGCTATATTATTGTCCAGACCAGGAATATGCTTAACTCTAAAAGTTATATTCAACAATAAGCAACTCAGCATGAACCTCTGCAACAATTGAAGCAGGCGCTTTCCTTTTGCTCTCTGACCACTGACCAGATCAAGTACAGTTCTGTTATCAACGTGAAAAAGCACAGATTTATTAGCTAAGAACTTGCCTCAGACTGACAGTGCTACTATCAAGGGAAAAAATTCAAATAATGCGATGCTGCATTTTTCAATGACCCAGTGCCGGGGCCAAGGCTTACCACACCATTTTCCATCCCAGAAAAGGCCAAAACCGTTAACTCCTGAAGCATCAGAAAAAATGTGTATGGACCACACACATTTTTTGTCAACAGACCTTATAGGAACACCATTGAAACTTTGCAGGAACATCAACCAGACCTCGAAATCTGATCTCATGTAGAGAGATACTCTGACACTGTGATGGGGTAATGACACACCAGCCATGGCAAAACCTCCTGCAAAAGGATCTCCCGGCTTGTACTACACTGCAGGCAAAGTTCAGATGCCCCAATAGATGTTGCATCTCAAATAGAGTCAATTTATGTGATGCCATAGCATGGTCCAGCAACTGAACAATGTCTTGCACTTTTAAAATGGTAACCTAAAATGGTAACCTGGCTTCCATTTTGACTGAATCTATTTCTATACCTAGAAATATTAGACATGTCTCTAGCCCCTCTGTCTTCTCTGTCACCAACGGCACAACTTATTCTTGCATTACTGTTTGCTGCACTGCTGTTAGCCCTTTTGACCGACAAAGAGAAAATCGTCCATATAATGAGACACTTGCATGTAACCTGACCTGAATGAGAAAAGCCATTGAGAAAGAGAGGAAATGTTTAAACAGTTGACAGGAGACTGTACAACCCATAGGTAACACGTTGTCAACAAAGAAATGCCCTTGAAAATGTATGCCCAATAACGCAAAGTCTTGGGGATGGACTGGGAGCAACCCAAAGGCTGATTTTATATCGCATTTGGCTAACTCCGCTCCTGAGCCGGCCTTTTTAAGATCCAGAGCTACGTCCACTGAGGCGAATTGCACTACAGTGTCTTCATTGGCTATGAAATTGTTTACAGACAATCCTTGAGGCCAGGACAAGTGTTGAATCATATGGAATTCTCCCTCCGTCTTCTTGGGAACCACTCCTAGAGGGGAAACTATAAGATTGGGAAGGGGCCAAGAAAAGAAGGGGGCGGCTATCCTACCTTCGGCAAATTCAGAGTATAACTTGTTAGCAATTACCTGTGGGAATGGCTTTGCAGATTTTAAATTTTGCGCAAACCTTTGTTTCCTGGGACCTTGATAACCTAGTTTGAAACCCTCCTTAAACCCCCACTCCAATCTTAAAGCTTTCTCCCTGAGGGGGGTAAAATCTGAGCCAATTACATAAGTTGGGAATATCAATTGGTGCAACCGCCTTTGAAAGGAGGCTGGACAGGGGCGCCTCTTCCTCTGCCTTGACCGGTACAAAAGTTGGACGTTTGTTCGCTAAAGCATTGCAATACTGGGTGTTTGCCGCTGCATTTTGAGCATTCGTGCCTGCATTTGCATGGATACTTTTGGCAGAAACCCCTGTTAAAATTCCAACTGGCTTCTGTGGCAAAAGCTGTGGGTTTAGCCCATTAGCCTACCCCTCCCGTAGTGGGTCTGTTAAGAAAGGGCCGAGGGGTAACAGCCAGCCCACTGGCGGTATGCAATGTAGGAGGAGGCCTCTGGGGATACATCCACTGTACCCATAACTCGTTTTCCACTTCACCCCAAGGTTTTTCAGGAACTAACACCTGACGAGCTCTGAACTCCTAGTCGTAATGGAGCCATGCAAAACCTCCAAATTCTGCCTGAGCCTTTCTAATTGTATCCAAGTATTTGAAAATTGAGGCCGAACAGTCCGAGAACATTTCACATTAAACGCTTGCAAAAAATCAGAAAGGCTGAGGTCCCGGTATCAATGTTTGTTGGAACACTGGGTCTCCTTGCCAGCTCCCTTGCCTCCTCCCTGGAATCTTCCTTAGATTGGAGCTCTCTATGCAGCAACCTAAAACCATCTACAAATTCCTAGTTCCAAATCTTATCTTTAGTTTGCTTCTTAAGATGTGAACCCAATGGCATAGACAACCCCATATAGGGCAACAGTTTTAAACTTGTGATTTTGTCCTTGACATCTTTTTCCCCTTGAGAAATTAAGCCAGGTACCTCGTATGAAAATGAATCTGTCTTAGGGGATTCCTCCTGTAACTTTATAGATTCACAATGACAACAAGCCTTAGCATCTGTGGCTTTCCCAGGAACTGAGACCGCTTTACGTTTTCTAACATTGGATTGAGAATGAGTGTCAGTGACTTGCTCACCTGCTTGAAGGGGCTTGTCCAGCATTGCACGTCTTCCTGTAGTTACAACGGCAGATGCCTTGGAAAACCGCTCTATCTGTTTCCAATTTCTCTCCGATTCTTGCATCTGCAAAACATTAGCTCAAGAAATCTGCTTAACAAGCCCCCCCTGTTTGGAAAGAAAACGGTTGTTAGAAAGGTCCTCTTGACTAGCAATATCACTCTCCTACAATTCGGATAAATCATCCTCATCGTTATCATGTAACCCCTGTGCAGCCCTACTACATGAAGGCTGAGCCCCATACCCCACACCACCATCAAAAAACCTCCAGTTCACTGTTTTTTTGAACTGGGAGAGTTTATAATTGGTAACAGAGTTGGGAAAATTGCTTCCGCAGTTTTTTCTTGAGGGTGAAAAGGCGAGCAAGACGCTGGAAACCTGCCCAACGGCAGTGCGCTGCACCTGATGCCCTTCTGCAGCTTTGATGAAGCGTTGGCCCGCAAGTCGCCACTACTTGCAGAAATGTAGTGTTCTTGAAATTTGGCAGGCACCGCAAGACTTCCTTTTGTCTTCCCCTCAAACTAAACCCACTTACCCGCTCCAGGAGGCTCATGTGGCTGCCCTAACAGAGCTGACATCTGTGTCACCAAAATCAGAGGTTAAACCACTAGCCCTTTTCACCTCACTGACAGGGACATTCAAAGAGCTTGAGACACAAGAAACAGCAGGAACGCTACCAACCTTTGAAGGGATAACTTTTGGTAAAATTGAACCACTCGCCGACAATTTACTAGTATCAGAAGATATGACAGGCGAAAGTGGCCTCTCACAAGGAGCAGAAACCCCAACCTTCGATAATAACATTTTGTACCAAATATAGGAATGTCACGACCAGTGAACACTTCTCCAGAAAAATCATTTATAACATCACCAGAGTCACTTAGCTGACAATTGCCACTAGGTGGCGCCAACGCCTCTGTGTTAGCAAAGACAGCACCTTTAGAAAACGTGGATATCACTTTAAGCGAGATATCACGGAGCATGTTCGAGCCCTCCCTCTACACTGCACCACAACCGGAGGAGCTGGCTGCTGTAAAAAGTAAGCAGGGAAGCCTATCTAGACATTTTACTTAAAGAATTATTTATTTTTTCAGGCACCACCTCAGGAGAACTGTCGGACAATGTGCAGGCAATCACTACAGCAGACACCCCTTCCGAGGAAGCCCTCTTTTTAACAGCTAACCCAGTCCAAGCTTGACGTAAGAACCCAGTGGCCAATAAATCTTCCCTCCCTGCCTGGCACAACATTCTCTGCGCCTCCCTCCGCCTTATTAGCTGCTTCAGACATTGTTAAATAAACACACAAGCCTCCCAAAGTGGAATGAATTCACTCAGGAGTGGCACAAAATGAGCGCAATGCCTGCCTACCTCACTACAGGACCCCCAACTGGCATCAATTAGAACGCGGCGTTTGAAAACGCCGTGTTCTAAAGCAGGCGCCTTGCTGCATGCGCTCGCTCGCTCTGGGTGAAACCACATGCCTGAAGCTGCCCGGGGGTGGATATTCTTTGAATGCCACCTCCAAGCCCCCCATTGTGCTTCCTGCCTGAGAGTGTTTTTTTCCTTCACTCACTAGCGGCAACTTTGTAACATTATGGGGTCTTTGTTGAAGGTGGGGAGAGATAGCACATCACAAGGCTCTATATTTTCTGGCGACATCTCTTTCCAGGGCACCGAGAGAAAAGAGCAATTTTTCGATTCTCACATACTGACACATAGAGCCGCCATCTTGGGGGGTTGTTCTGACCGACTTTTTGCCCCTTTTCTTGAGTGAAGGTGATTGAAGGTGACTTTAGTCTGCTATCATTCTATTAGGAGGACTAGAACCTTAGATAGGGCCTATTTACAAGGCGTTTGATACAATTCCATACCCTTCTCTTTAGTTTAGGGCTTATAAATCTATGTTAAGGGATAGATTCCTTAGTATGAGTAGTAATCCGTCCTTTTATAAGAGTGCTAGTATATTTCCGATGGAGTTATGCTTATTTCGGGCCTTGTAGGCCTCAAACGGGAGAGACTCCATCTTTCTTTCTGCCCCGGCAGCTTGAAATGCTTCTAGGTCAAATGTAATGTTTTAGTTACGAGGTGTTGTTGGCTTGGAGAGAACCGGCTCGGGCTGGCCCTTATCGAAAGACTGTATTTTTCTCCGTGCCGAAGGCATAACATCAGGCCGGCCGGCCGGCTGAGAACGTGTCCTTGGTACGGGGAGGTACAAGAATTTGGTGGGCGGCAGGTTACTGGCCGTAACTTTCCATGAAGGGACATGCTTCCATATTAGCGAAAGCATGAGGCAGTGAGTTAGTCGGTCTGTAGGCGGCAGCTAGTCGTTAGCATCAATGCAATTAATTATTTCAAGGCAGACAGTCGCCATTTTGAAGTTCAAGAAAGACCGAGAAGCTGATACTCTCTTAGAAAGATTGAAGTTATTTAGTTTTAGTTTTAGTTGGAGCAGCTGGCGAGCTTTGACATTAAGATCAGAGCATACATAGTGAAGCAGTTAAGTTGAGAGAACGAATACCAGAGTGATAGAAACTGAGTTATAAGATCGAAGCTGAGAAGTGAAGACAGTCCGTGATTGAGAGGAGAGAGGAGTAGTGCAGAACAGCCAGAGAGAAAGCAGCTGATGAGAGAAAGGTTTCAGTGACTTGGAGGGAAACGGAGGAGACAGAGCATAGCGGTGCAGACGTGTATCCGTGACTGCAGAGGTGTGATCCTAAGACGAGCCAAGGCACAGACAAGAAGGGAACCCAGATGACTGCTGAGTCCAGACTTCATATCAATAAGGTGACGTCGACCCTTTCTTATTAGCGTGCACACACATTCTAACCTTTCCTTTTCCTTTTTAGGCTATATGTTATAGTATAGTATTATATTGTTGATATTATTATTATTATTGTTATAATAAAGATACCCCAGTTCTTAGTGAACCAGTGTGTATATTTTATTTTCCTACAGTAAGGTTAGCCTTTCTTCTAGTCAGATGCTGTTATATGAACGGATGCTACTCCCGTCCAGGTAAATGGTAACTGAATAATGAGGGAGAGAGGAGCTCTTGAAATAGGGAATACGTTATACACCGTGTAATTCGGCCATTCTTGTGTGATCCATAATATTGTAGTATTGTACCTCTAGTGGATAGTGAGAGATTCCCCAACATGAAGAGCTAAAGGTATTCATAGGAAAGTGATCGTCGTTGTAAGGCGGCGTTAATGAGAGCATCGGGAGGGAAACCGGTGTGTAATGGATCGCCTCCAGAGAAAGAGGCGTTAATGAGAGCATTGACTGAGGTCGATGTGTATACCAACAGGATTGTGGCTTGAGAGAGCACTGGTTGCAGCCAGTGTGTAATGGTAAGTAATCAGAACTGCCCCAGGGTAGATTAGTCTGGGCCCATGTGGTCGCGAGACTATATTGTATGAGTGTGGTATTTTAGAAGATCTAAGCTTGTATATTGCTAATTCCCAATCCTTGGGTAGGAATATAGATACCTGTTGTAAATAGGTCCTAAGGAGGGAGGTGGTTACGTTTCGGCTGGGTTAGTGGTGTCTTTGTGAGCTGATTCTATCTGGTCCGAAAATCCGGCTGTTACATCTGGCATCACGAACTGTTTACGAAGCCTGTGTGCGTTGTATTGTTTTTATCTTGTTGGCTTGCACTCGGCACGTACGGAGTTTATTTTGTATATAATTTGTTTATAGTTGTATATATCTTTTTGGTTTGTCAAAATGTTTTTGCGAAAGTCGAAATCTACTTTCAAATTGCCTATTGAAATTCCCGGCTGGGAATCAACGCCTTATGAGGCTTTGGCCCGTGAGTGGGCCGATTCTACTGGTTTGAGTGAAAATTGGAGTTCTTGTTTGGAGCTGGCGGAGCCAGCTAATGTTATTACTTGTTTGCAAAAAGCACCAGTAGTGAAGGGTGATGAGCTTCCTATTTTGGGATGCAGAGGTTGGATTGTTTTAACTGCGTACAGGATTGTACATGAGAAATTCTTAAAATTGCAGAGACAGTATGCGGATATGGAGGAAAAGTTTGTTGAAGTGCAGAATGCTCATACTCTTTTGCGATGTCAAAATAAATTGCTTGCCGACAAACTTGAGACTTATCAGACAATAGCCGAAAGGGCTGCTGTTCGGATTGCGAAATACAAATATAAGAATCGTCGTGGTCGTGTTTGTAAACGGAAGGTGCGTCTGGTTGTGGCAAAAGCTGGACTGAACTGGAATCCTGATGAATGGGATGGTAATATCTGGGACTCGAATGATTCTGGTTCCTCGGCTGAGGAGTCTGACAAGCGCGAGTCTTCTCGCTCCGGACGTGACTGTAAATCTACTTCTAGTGACAAATATGATGATTCCGGAGACCGTGGTCGCTCTTTCCGTTCTGATGACGTTTCTCGTTCTGATTGTCCCTCTAAATCTGTTGGGCTTCTTCTGATGCTTGTCCTGAAGTTTCTGCACATCCAGTTTTTCGACGAAAGTTACAGCAGGCTCCTGGTAATCCAAATGGTATTCCTTTGGATAGTTTAGAAGATTTTACCCAACAGAAGTTAGTGACATTTTGCAACGATTTCGGCAACGGCCCGGTGAGGCCTTGCTTACATGGATGGTACGCCTTTATGAATTGGGCGCTGCGGGTATCATGTTAGATGCAGGAGATGCCTTGAAATTTTGTTCTTTTCGTTCTGATTCCACTGTACAAGATCATTTTCGGAATTATAATGGTGTTGGTCAAATTAGTCTGCTTCAGTTAGCGACTGATGGCTGTAATCACAAATACCCTACTGAATCTGATTGGCCTCTGAATGACAAGCCATGGTACACATTGCGCGATGCGGCACAACGACTGGAAGAGGAGGTAATGAAAACTGCAATTTTTCTGAGTACATCTGACAGATTGTTGGATGGTTCGTTAACATCTTCTGTGCGTAATCGCATTATCCGTTCTTCCCCTGTTGCTTATAAGCAGGTTATGATGACTTTGTTGATTAATCAAACTGGCAAGGCATTGTCTATGGTGCTTGAATCTGTGCGTCAGCTTGGCGAACCGGGCGAATGGCTTAAACCTGAGAGGCAGTCCAGACCTGAGGGTCGTACTGCTGGAGGTTATAAGTTCACTCGACGTGATATGTATCTTGCTTTACTGGCTGATGGTGTGAAGAGTGAGGACATTGATGGTGAACCTAATAATCGCTTGTGGGAAATGTTTTGCAAGCGTGGTTTGGATCGGAAGGAGGGTGCCCGACGTGTGCGAAAGAATGATTGTGATCGGGAATATTGTGATGACAGTGGAGACGATAGACGTCGTGATGATTCTGATCGTCGCGATGGACGACGGCATGAACGTGATGTGTCCCCTCGGCGTGAAAAAGAGAGAGGGCGAGAGGGGGAAAGAGAAAGGGGAAGAGATGACTGCGTTCACAGCAGATATAGGGATGAAAGGGATCAGTCCCCTGAGATGAGGAGAAGGGAGGATCGACACAGATTTTCCGATCGAAATTCACAGTACCATGCAGATGACAAGAATCCATTTCGTAATGGGGATGGATATGAACATGATATTTTCTCGTCCAAGAAATATGAGAGCATTTACCCTGACTTGTCTTGGTTATCAGAACGTAATAAAAATGACTAGGAAATAGGTCAAGCTCCAGTACGCAGGTGGGCTCACAGAGACAATAGACCCTATGTAGATATTGAAATTTTTTGGAAACATCGTAATATCCAAAGGGCCCGAGCATTGGTAGATACAGGAGCGGAGGGCACTCTTATTCATGGAAAATCAAAGAAATTTAAAGGTCAGTTTTTCACAATTACTGGTTTAGGTGGAAAGGAAACTCCCGCAGTGCAAACTACACTTGAAATGAAAATAGGAAGAATTCCCCGAAAAGAATATTCTGTTTTAGTTGTGCCACTTTTGGAATACATAATCGGAATTGACATTTTGAAAGGAATGACATTGCATTTAGATGACGGCTGTTATCAATTTGGAAGTAAAAGTTACATATCCTCCAAACCTGTACGAGTTGGTCGCTTAAGAATGCTGCGCACAAAAAATGGAGTCTAGAGGGAAAGACAGAACTAGGACGCCCTCCACTCAATGAGTCATCAAACAAAACAAGTCCTAGTTCTCAATGCAATATTTTTCTATTGATATATAGAAATCGCTGGTTGCTCGTAGATCACAACAGGGAGTTCCTTAATCTAGGGGTACTCACGACTTCTCAATCTATTGCTTAAATAAAAAGCAACCTAGCTCTGATCTCAACAATACGAGACAACACAGGACTCACATACACTTTGAACGGACAAAAAAATGTGTGAATAGCGAGATGGCACCTCACGGGCGCACCACCAATGGGACCCCTGGCTAGTAAGCAAAATACAAATAATAGTGGAGGGTCAAGGGTTTGAATTTTTCTGAAAAAACGACTATGTGTGAGAGTCAGTGGCAATAGTCCACTAATCTGGGTACATCATTCGTGGTTATTGAAAAATACCCATCAGTAGCTCTTCCTTGGCGCCCTTTTCATCATATGGGTTCCTTCCAACCATGAAGGATAGTATTTTGATATGGTCAATTGGGACAGCATAAGGACCAGTGATGATATAACCGGGTCACAGGGAGCTTCTGAAAAGCAGTGCGGGGGGGTGTGTGTGTTTTAGCGTGCAAAAAGTGCAGGATAGTGACATTAAAATTAGATAACCATGAGGAAAAATTATTTATTAGAGACCTCAGTGTTTCTAAGATTTTAAAACGTGCGAAATTGGTAGTTTCACCTAATAGCTACCAACAGGTTGGTCGACATGACATGTTTCAGCAGATTTTTGGATCACAGAGGTATCCACTGCATTCCTCAGGACCTGTATCGCTACTGCTAGTAGTGTATTATAAAATATATAAGAAAAGGAAATCTTTCACCTGGGTACTAATGAAGGATCATTCTCCCAGCTAGGAAGTCCAGTGTAAGACAAACATAGTCGAAAAAAGAACAGAAAAAAACAACAATTAGTATATCTACAATATCCAGAGCACTTGCATGGTATATCATATCAGTAAAGAGAACCACATATGTTATCCTCTTCGTAGTACTTTGATTTCTACTATTAACCACCATACCTCCAAATGATATGTGGTAGGACTCTCACTTACCATATTGTGCAGGAGAGTACTGCCTCACCTCACCTGGCTCACAGCTCAGGTAATTGAAGCACCGCTCTAAAATGAGAAGAAAAATATACAAAGACACGTCAGCATCCGCTGACTTCACACTTAATCACAACTAATTCCAGTGTGCTTGCGGGTTTAAAAGGCCGATGTGTCCAGTTTAGGGCCTCGGCAGAATTAAATATCATTGTAAATGCCAATCCTCTGTTAGTGGAGAGGAATGTCTCTTGTTAGTTATTTTTGAACACAAAGACGGTGAGATTTGAAAACGGCATCTAAGTGTGTCCAAAATCACCGCTTGGTCGTGACTTATGAAAGGTGAGCCAGAGAGATCATGCGCTCTTAATCTTTGTGAACTCACGTTAGGTTAAACACGCACTAGGTCTCTGCCCCACGCATACGGCGTGGGACAGTGTTAGTTGCCATGTGTATTCCGCCGCTTTTAGTGAGAGGAAAAACGGTAGGAAATATGCCCCCAATGGTGAGCGAAGTCCTATCTCCCTTCAGTAAGGTTACTGCAATCAAAAAATCAATGCAAGGAGGTTAGCCTCTTTTACAGCGCAGCCCTGACACGCAATCACAAAGCTTCCCATGTCAAATAAAACCCTCCGATCTCACCCGTGGAGAATACTCGTTCGGCGTCTTCTCATTACTCGAACGCCGAGCGAGTGTTAAAGATGATCTATTTGTTTATCTCAGTGCCGGTTTCCGGGGTCTCTCATTGGCCGGCAATCGTCCCACCTGATTAGTTCTTGTTATCACGTGGCACCCGCGGCAATGGCTTGATTTTTTGATTGCAGTAACCTTACTAAAGGGAGATAGGACTTCGCTCACCATTGGGGGCATATTTCCTACCGTTTTTCCTCTCGGCTGGTATGAGGGGTTAAACCACGCAACGGGTAATTATAATACTCTGTAGTCAGTACAGCATGGATGTTAGACTGCATGATTTTTACACTCCAGTTAGGTGGCCAGACAGGTAACCCCATATATGTTTGTCTGTTTTTATTACAGCATTGGCAGCACAGTGTCTCTAGCAGTGGCATTCAAATTGAGTGGCCCTGAGGAAATTGCCTGATTTAAACCACGGCAATGAAACATGTCGGCTGTAAGTGGGGTGTGAAGTGATAGGTAGTCTTCGCACTCTCCTTTTTTAAGTGTCCTACTGTTTGCAACAAAGAAGGGAACATAAGTAAAGTTTAACGTCCTGGTTGCACAGTATCTTATATGTTTAAATGTTTAATGTTGTTAGTTTTTGTTACATATAAGTTGTGTTCACTGCACCACGCACTGTCTTTCTACTTTGGGTTTGAGACACGTTTCCGTTAAAGCCTGATGGCACCAATGATGATAACAGGGCCATCCTGGTGAGTACCAGCCAGGGGTCCCATTGGTGGTGCGCCCGTGAGGTGCCATCTCGCTATTCACACATTTTTTTGTCCGTTCAAAGTGTATGTGAGTCCTGTGTTGTCTCGTATTGTTGAGATCAGAGCTAGGTTGCTTTTTATTTAAGCAATAGATTGAGAAGTCGTGAGTACCCCTAGATTAAGGAACTCCTTGGTGTGATCTACGAGCAACCAGCGATTTCTATATATCAATAGAAAAATATTGCATTGAGAACTAGGACTTGTTTTGTTTGATGACGCTTAAGAATGCCCCCTATAAAAATTCCCCAGGCTACACAGGTTGTTTCCCAAAAACTATATCGTATCCCACGTGGCCATGAAGAAATTAGTGCTACAATTCAATATTTGGTGGATGCAGGAGTTATAACTCCGGTTACTTCTACTTGGAATAATCCCGTCTGGCCCGTACGTGAGAGTGATAATTCTTGGCGTATGACTGTTGATTACCGCAAATTGAATAAACATACACCCCCTTTGACTGTTGCAGTACCAGACATAATAACTTTAATTGAGAGAATTCAAAAGCATCCAGGAACATGGTATGTGTCTATTGATATTGCCAATGCTTTCTTTTCAATCCCAATTGCCCCTGAGTGTCAGGAACAATTCAGTTTTACATGGAATGGACGTCAAATGACGTTTAGAAGTCTTCCCCAAGGCTATGTACATATTCCTACGATCTGTCACCGGCTGGTGGCGGAGCATTTATCTGAAATACCCGTAAATCCACAAATTCAGATGTGTCATTATATTGATGATATTTTGATTCAAGGTGAGACACAAGATCAAGTTCAAACCCAGTTAGATCAGGTTATTGATCATTTACGTGAAAAAGGTTGGTAAATCAATCCCGATAAATTGCAAGGTCCATCACAAAGTGTGAAATTTTTAGGCATTAATTGGCATAAAGGTCATAGAGAGGTGATTCCACAAGTAAAGCAGAAGATTCTTGATTTTGCAGTTCCAAGAAACCGAAAAGAAGCTCAAAGCTTTATTGGCTTCTTTGGCTTTTGGCGTCAACATATCCCACATCTGAGTCAGATATTAGCCCCTTTATACAGAGTTACTCGTAAAAAGAATGCGTTTGAATGGAGTAAACTGCAGCAGGATGCGTTTGATTTGGCGAAAGAAGCGATTCAGTATGCTTTGGATTTGTGGCCCGTGCGTGACGGTGATGTGGATTTGAATGTGCCCGTGCAAAGTCTTTTTGCAAACTGGAGTTTGTGGCAAAAAAAAGGCAGAAATAAAGTACCATTAGGTTTTTGGACTAAAAAGTTACCTGATGCTGGTGAGCGTTATACACCTTTTGAGAAACAATTACTTGCATGTTATTGGGCTCTGGTGGATACCGAGCAATTGACGTTGGGGCATGATGTAATTTTGAGACCTGAGATTCCTATAATGCAATGGATTTTGAGTTCGCCGAAAACTCATCGAATTGGACATGCTCAAGAGGCGAGTGTGATTAAGTGGAAATGATACATACAAGACAGGGCACGTGTGGGACCGAAAGGTGTGGCATCATTACATGAGCAAGTGGCGCAGGCGCCATCGATTGAGACTGGGAGTGATTGCTCCGTACCTGTAGTACAGGAATCCCCTGTTAAGTGGGGTCAGCCATTTGATGATCTGTCCGCGGAGGATAGAAACCATGTGTGGTTTACGGATGGTTCAGCGAGGTACATAGGAGAGAAAAGGCATTGGAAGGCAGTGTCCTATAATCCCATCACACAAAAATTGCTGAGTACAACTGGTGAAGGAAAGAGTAGTCAATTTGCTGAATTATATGCTGTTTACCAAGTCTTAAAACAAGAGTTACCTGGTACATGTCATCTTTTTACTGATTCCTGGTCCACTGCTAATGGACTGGCGGTTTGGTTACCAACCTGGCATTCTCATAATTGGGAATTGCATTCTAAAGAACTTTGGGGTAAAGAATTATGGCAAGAAATCTGGGAAATTCTCCCACAAAGTACTGTTACAATCTTTCATGTAGATGCTCATACACCAATAGACTCCCTTGACAAATGTATTCATAACATTGCAGATGAGAAATCTAAAATTGCTGAGGCAGTGGTGGACATGCAAGATTCTGATCTGGTGGGATTTGCGAAATGGGCCCACCAGAAAGCAGGACATTTTGGAGAGAGAGCCACTAGCAGGTGGGCTACCGATCGAGGAATTTATATTCCTTTAAATTTGATTAAAGACACTATACTGCATTGTCCTATCTGTCAACATTCTAGATAGCGAAAGGTGCCCCAAATTGTTAAAGGACATTTACACAGAGGAAAATTACCCGCTCAAATTTGGCGGATTGATTATATTGGTCCACTCCCTATGAGTAAAAATTGCCAATATATTTGCACCATTGTTGATACGTACAGTGGCCTTTCCCTGTAATCGAGCTACCCAAGTGAATACCATTAAAACATTGGAATTGATTATGCTCTATTATGGTGTTCCATTTCAAATTCAATCTGATAATGCATCTCATTTCAAGGGAAGATTGATGCAGGAATTTTGTGTGGAAAATAACATTGAATGGGTGTTTCATATACCATATTATCCACAGGCATCAGGTCTTATTGAAAGAATGAATGGTTTGCTAAAAGAGCAATTGCGTAAATTAACTGACAGTAAATATAAGAATTGGAGAGATTATTTGTTTCAGGCACTATTAATTTTGAATAATCGTCCCTTGTTGAATGCTGAATCTCCATTAATGCGTTTAGCTCAGCCTGGAACCAGCCATGCCGAGACGCCGAAACTGACGACGGTCATTACAGCACTGTACCAACCTAGAACAAATACAACCAGGGACGGGTAGCTTTTTGAAGTACCAGAACTACTTTTTCGGACAAGACCTACAAAGTCCACGATAACAAGAAAAGATAAGGGAAGAGAGATACTCCAAAAGTTTTTTAAAGAAATAGGCTGGAATAAAGAAACGACCGAAAAATACCAGTGTGATCACAGAGGGATCTTACAAAAGACAACTTACCGAAAATATTCGCAGCGCCCTGAAGAAACTCCTTGGTAGGGAGTGAAACGCGTTGTCTGATCTCACTACATATTTTATTGATGTGCCCTTTTTTTGCTGAACAAAGATAAATAAAGAACATTTCTCTACTTACTCTTTTTGGACTCTCATTTTGGTGCGCCCCCATGAGTATCTAAAAATTGTTTAACTGATCTGGAGAGCACAGCGACGCCAAACAGCAGCTGGTGTTGGGGTTGGCAGCACAATATTAAACTGACTTGTCATAGACTCATTGGCACTGGAGTTTAGGTGCGGCATTTTTAAGGTCCGCTGCTGCTTTTTCGTATAAATGCGTTTATTTCCTACAGCTATTGATGCAAAGCCAGACACAATTGGCAATACTGTAATGTATTGGGAAATTTCCCCCGGAGCATTAGCTCCATGCAGAGCAACCCCAGGTTCTGCAGGCTTGGACCTGCATGCCTTGAATGATATTACCATAAAAAGCAGAGATCGAGTTATCATTGCAACTGGCGTTGGTGTCTGTATACCAACTGGAAATTTTGGACTGATTGCCCCTAGATCGGGCCTGGCCTTAACCCCTTCGCTGCTCATGACGAGCTCAGCTCGTCATGCAGTACACTGGTCGTGTGCTTATGACGAGCTCAGCTCGTCATGAAGAATGGGAAAAAAGTAGAATCAGCACATGAGGAAAATCTCCCTAGCAGCGATGGTGTTAAAAGGCATTCAAGTACTCGGAGGAGTCATTGACAGTGATTATCAGGGAGATATTATGGTGCTCCTGCTGAATAGCAGTGAGGTTGATTTACCGATTCATAAAACTGACCGAATTGCTCAGTTGCTAATCATGCCTGTTTTCAGTGGTGAGATTCAGAAAGGCACTGCCCCAACTTTGCTCATAAAACTGACCGAATTTCTCAGTTGCTAATCATGCCTGTTTTCAGTGGTGAGATTCAGAAAGGCACTGCCCCAACTTTGCTAACTGTACGAGGACAAAAAGGTTTTGGCTCCACAGATAATCCAGGACCGAGAGTGTGGCTGCAATCGCCTAAAAATCCCCCTGAACAAGCTGAAGTTATTGCAACCGGTCATGATAATACAATTCTTGTCATGAGACCAGGGAAAGATAGCTGGGAAGCTCTCCCGGCTGACAAATGTTATTTACGAGAATGAATAATGCCTGTATTTGACTTTCTTTCAGATCACTTTCTGGACTGCTGTTGCAGGATGTGCCGGCGTTGGACTCCTTTTGGCCTGCTACGTCGGGAAAGGAGGGAACCCACAGACTTTGGTTGATTCGATAACCTGAGTACCGCACTCCTTTGCTGCGTGGGATTCATCATCTAATTTTTGGACCACCTTGGCGCGAAGGGTCACTAACTCTCCACATTTCTGTTTAACACCGATGCGTTCGGTGACTGATATACTAGCGACCTGTTTGGTTGCTGTCCCTTCTTCGTTGGAGACTTTAGCCCATATCTTTAATATATCAAGTGCCTGTCCTAATGTTATTCTTGGAGACTTTGCCACACACGAGTACTGTCCTTTATGTACTGTGCTTTCAGATCCAACACCCCCGATTCATTCCCAAATAATTATGTATAATATCACACAGGGTGATTTATGCTTTTTCCTTACCTGCGATCCCAATGCAATTACTGAATGTGTGCGTTTAAAATTGAAAGGTGCCACTTCTTTTTCAGCTCATGAACGAATTTTGTGTTCCCGAAGATCCCCGAAATCATGTATTTCTGTTAGAGTTTAGTAGTTACCCCTAGTCATTATCGTACAATGCTTTTACCATTATCGTACAATGCTTTTACCTTCTGGATGGCTTTTCTCTTGTGGTAATACGTCTTGGCCCTATATTCCCGCAAACATTTCTGGAGGACCCTGTGCTATCACTAGACTGAGCTTAGTGATGTTTTCTTCACATCCTAATATGCATTCCCGTGTTGTTCGTGATGCTGTGATGTTACATGACAATTGTGACTCTACACTACATTTATTTTTTGAATCTGAATATCTTAGTTTAGCTTTTTCAATCATAGGTGTTCCTGCCTTAGCAGTCTACAACGCAAAGTCCATCGGGAAGATGGCCTGTTGGATGGTTAAATCTATCAATAATACTTCTACAATCTTATCTGACATGTTACTAGACGCCCAGGGCGAACGCAGAGCTGTTTTGCAAAACCGGGCTGCCATTGACTATCTTTTGCTCAAACATGGACATGACTGTTCTGACTTTGAGGGCCTTTGCTGTTTTAATCTATCAGATCATACCAGATCCATTCAGGCTCATATTGACAAACTTCATGACTTGACTAAAGAAGTTAGAAAACATATTGACCAGGGCTGGTTTGACTGGCTCTTCAATTGGTTACCTGACTTACATTCTTTACGACAGATATTAGGGGGTATCCTGATTACTATTTGCATTTTAGTAGCTATTTGCTGCTTTATTCAGTGCATTCCTTCTTTATTCCAGACCAGTAGATGTGGTACAAGAAATAGATCAGTTAGTTTTGTTTCATAGTATTCCTCTACGTATGTTAGTTCCATTTAGCGAATGATTAGTAGCCTAAAGTCAAGGGTGAAGTGTTCTGACCGACTTTTTGCCCCTTTTCTTGAGTGAAGGTGATTGAAGGTGACTTTAGTCTGCTATCATTCTATTAGGAGGACTAGAACCTTAGATAGGGCCTATTTACAAGGCGTTTGATACAATTCCATACCCTTCTCTTTAGTTTAGGGCTTATAAATCTATGTTAAGGGATAGATTTCTTAGTATGAGTAGTAATCCGTCCTTTTATAAGAGTGCTAGTATATTTCCGATGGAGTTATGCTTATTTTGGGCCTTGTAGGCCTCAAACGGGAGAGACTCCATCTTTCTTTCTGCCCCGGCAACTTGAAATGCTTCTAGGTCAAATGTAATGTTTTAGTTACGAGGTGTTGTTCGCTTGGAGAGAACCGGCTCGGGCTGGCCCTTATCGAAAGACTGTATTTTTCTCCGTGCCGAAGGCATAACATCAGGCCGGCCGGCTGAGAACGTGTCCTTGGTACGGGGAGGTACAAGAATTTGGTGGGCGGCAGGTTACTGGCCGTAACTTTCCATGAAGGGACAAGCTTCCATATTAGCGAAAGCATGAGGCAGTGAGTTAGTCGGTCTGTAGGCGGCAGCTAGTCGTTAGCATCAATGCAATTAATATTTCAAGGACAGTCGCCATTTTGAAGTTCGAGAAAGACCGAGAAGCTGATACTCTCTTAGAAAGATTGAAGTTATTTTAGTTGGAGCAGCTGGCAAGCTTTGACATTAAGATAAGAGCATACATAGTGAAGCAGTTAAGTTGAGAGTGATAGAAACTGAGTTATAAGATCGAAGCTGAGAAGTGAAGACAGTCCGTGATTGAGAGGAGAGAGGAGTAGTGCAGAACAGCCAGAGAGAAAGCAGCTGATGAGAGAAAGGTTCCAGTGACTTGGAGGGAAACGGAGGAGACAGAGCATAGCGGTGCAGATGTGTATCCATGACTGCAGAGGTGTGATCCTAAGACGAGCCAAGGCACAGACAAGAAGGGAACCCAGATGACTGCTGAGTCCAGACTTCATATCAATAAGGTGACGTCGACCCTTTCTTATTAGCGTGCACACACATTCTAACCTTTCCTTTTCCTTTTTAGGCTATATGTTATAGTATAGTATTATATTGTTGATATTATTATTATTGTTATAATAAAGATACCCCAGTTCTTAGTGAACCAGTGTGTATATTTTATTTTCCTACAGTAAGGTTAGCCTTCCTTCTAGTCAGATGCTGTTATATGAACGGATGCTACTCCCGTCCAGGTAAATGGTAACTGAATAATGAGGGAGAGAGGAGCTCTTGAAATAGGGAATACGTTATACACCGTGTAATTCGGCCATTCTTGTGTGATCCATAATATTGTAGTATTGTACCTCTAGTGGATAGTGAGAGATTCCCCAACATGAAGAGCTAAAGGTATTCATAGGAAAGTGATCGTCGTTGTAAGGCGGCGTTAATGAGAGCATCGGGAGGGAAACCGGTGTGTAATGAGATCGCCTCTAGAGAAAGAGGCGTTAATGAGAGCATCAGGAGGAAAACCGTTGTGTAATGAGATCGCCTCCAGAGAAAGAGGCGTTAATGAGAGCATTGACTGTGTCTTGGTTGCAGCCAGTGTGTAATGGTAAGTAATCAGAACTGCCCCAGGGTAGATTAGTCTGGGCCCATGTGGTCGCAAGACTATATTGTATGAGTGTGGTATTTTAGAAGATCTAAGCTTGTATATTGCTAATTCCCCATCCTTGGGTAGGAAATATAGATACCTGTTGTAAATAGGTCCTAAGGAGGGAGGTGGTTACGTTTCGGCTGGGTTAGTGGTGTCTTTGTGAGCTGATTCTATCTGGTCCGAAAATCCGGCCGTTACAGGGGTGGGCACAGCCAAAACATAGCAACATGCTCGATGTGCACACTGTGCTGCTTATGTCTACTGAAAATAGGTACATCTACAGGTAGATCACACAGTCTTTGACTCATGGCATTTCAACCCAAAACCTTGTATGTTGTTCATGCTGCACCTTTGCCTCCTTCTATCCTCCTGCTCTCGGGCCCTGCCATGCTGTGCTTGCTTTTGTACATTCTTTCTCTCCTCTTTCAATTTTTCTTCTGCTTTCCCGACCTCCAATGTCTTTTTCCATGGCTCCACGTTCATTGCATTCGCATCGTTTTGTTCATATTCTGATCCCTCTTCACCTCCTTCTTGCTTACCTCACCTGCTCTCCCCTTTTTTTTTCAACCTCACACCCCTCCTCCTCTTCTCATGTCTCCCTTTTCCCACACTTCCCTTCTTGGTTCTTTTTGTCAGAAGCAGATAATGAAAGCAATCAAAACATATCTCGCCTGCTTGCCGTTCACATTAGTATTCACTGGCTTACCCGTTGTGCGTTGCTGCGATCCCAGAAGAAAGGAAATTTATGGAAACTTGTTATGATAACATTCAATTTACATTGTGTCGTTTTTATTGAAATGTATTCATTTTAATATGGAAAACATTTTAAAGTGTTTTTTTAATTCTGTTCATTTAATCGAGTGCTTGTGGATACATTTTTTTTTTGTTTTTCAGTCTGGTGCGTACACAAATAAATCAGAAGATTTTACGAAGCGTGAGCTGGCCACATACAGTTGTCCATGTGAGAAGCACAGATTCTCCATATCTAGTCCACACACTTGCAGCGATTGTCCTTGTGCTTTGTTGATGGTCATTGCAAAAGCGAGTCACACTGGAAACTGTAAACCTTGCGTACACAAATAAATCAGAAGGTTTTCTGACGCGTGAGCTGGCCACATACAGTTGTCCATGTGAGAAGCACGGATTCTCCAAATCTAATCCACACACTTGCAGCGATTGTCCTTGTGCTTTGTTGATGGTCAATACAAAAGCGAGTCGCACCGTAAACTGTAAACCTTCAGTATTGGAAAGATTATGAGGGCCCTGGGGGGCCGGGGGGCCGATATTTAACAAATGTTTCTGTTTTTTTTTTTTTTGCCAGAAACCTTCGCGGGAGTGTACTCAACAACTTTCAACAATTATTTTTTTTTTTTTTGCCAGAAACCTTCGAGCGAGTGTACTCAACAACTTCTCAAAGTTTCATTGCGATCGGATGAATGGTGTAGTAATGCATAAAGTACAAACAGACATATTTTCGTTTTTATATATATATAGATTAACTTTTTAGTGACCAGCATTTCTTTTGTCTCCCAGCAACCTTGCTTTGCTGTAAATCTTTTTACAATGTCCTTACATTTCCTCTGCCTCAACATCAGTTGGAACCAGTACTATTTAACAGTTTTTTTCAGTGGCCCTCTGGAGTTGTAAAGGCACCTAAAGTACCTTATGTGCCTAAAGGCACATAACGCACTGCAGCCATAAAGCAATCTTTCTCTTTATAATTGCATCAAGGGTGCAATACCTTATAAGGCTAATAGAGGTGCCTTTATAACTCCTCTGGGACAACTAGTAACAGTTTATAGTACTGCACCCTTTCATTACTTCATGCCTATTCTTGGTAATACAATCCACACAAATACGCTCCGCACCATACCACATAATTCCAAACAGCATAATCTCATTCAATGCCACATACTTCCACACCACACAATTCAACTCTACACATTTCCATTCCACACCACATAATTCAACAATAAACTAAATTTTTCAAATCAACAACATAATTGCCCAACACCTCAAGTACATTCATTCCACACCATAGAATTCCACGTCATGCCACAAAATTGAACAGCACACCGCATAATTAAACTTCACTACATACCACTCCACAACACAAAATGCCATTCCACATAACTACACTGTATGACACACAACCACACTCCACATAATTCCAGTACACTTAATACCACGTAATTACTATCCACATACTTCCACTGCCAACCATGCCACATAATTTCACTACGCAAATCCACACCACACCATTCCACCACACACAATTCCACTGCTAACAATTGCAATCCAACCCACATAATTCTACTCCACACCACATACATCCACTCCACACAATCCAAATCACATGGGTAAAATACTCATTTACAACACCAATACCTCTAACTTTCACAAATGCAGGACCAATTTGCATTGCAACTGTATGTTATATTCGCAATGGACCCTCTGATTTGCCACTTGCAGGAACAGCCTCTGCATCGCAGACTTCAACATTTAAATGACCAACTACTAGCATCACTCGCTGATGATAGTTTATACCTCACCCGGCACCATGGTGCACAGTCTCCTGATATGGTTGGTTCGGGCTGGACGCTGACCCGGAGTCCAATGGGACACTCTGACCCTTCCTTATGAACGCGGCGGGTTCGGTGTCCCTGACTTCTATCTTTATTACCTGGCCACACAAATGTCGGTATTCATATCTCCGGTACCATCCAGATACCCGCATACCATATCTCAAGCCTGAGAGAGATCAGGCGGACAGCGGCCTCTCTTTTTCCATTAAGAGAGGGATCCCCATTCACCCAACAGATATCCAGACCCTATCTACCGCCTGTTGGGTCTGGAAGAGACTCCAATTCTGCTTGGGAAGTGGTATTCTATATTCCCCTGCCATTCTACTGTCTGATAACCCATGGCTTCTGCTCACACAGGAAAAAGTGCTCAACAAACCCTTTCATACCATGGGCAATGCCTTCCCTGACAGACATGTCCTTACGCATGCTGATGACACTCACTTTCAGCAGGCTACATACAAGAATCATTTTATATTACAAAGAAAGACTAGACAACAGCCTCCATTCTTGCATACCTACATACCCCCTCACTCTGGATGAGTTTCCACCCCTCACACTCATCATCTCAAATGATGACGGCAGCCATTTGACATCCAGGTTATATCTCTCTAGCTTGGCTTTGAAGCCAGACTCTACCAAACGTCCACAAGAAGCATGGAACACCGATCTTGGATATCCTGTATCTGACAAGGTTTGGTCATATTGCTGCTCACAAAAAAAATGGTGTCCATCAACCCCAGACATAAACTCGTACATTTTGAGTTCCTGCACAGGGCATGCATTTCCCCCACAGACATCGGCAGATGCGATCCCATACACCTTTCACACCCCCTCAAAGGCTTTGGCCCTTGATGCCAATTTTGCACATCTCACCTGATCACTAGCGATTATTGGATGTAATTTTCTCCCTCCTTTCCACTATGATGGATGTCACGTTCCAGCCTAACCCCAATGGCATTACTCTTGACAGTGACGCAGTGACACCACCAGCATATTAGGTCCTCATGCCGCTGAGTTGGTCGGACCGCCAGTTCAGAGGCTCCCGCCATGCCACCACAAGTTTGGCGGTCCGATGGACTCCCAAACTCATAATCAGACTCTTAAGCTTCCACTCTACACATCATGTATCTTATATCACATGCCTGCGAATGTCTCCTCCAGACCTTATTTATTGTGCTGAATTGTGTTTACCATCAGTGCTTATGCTTTCCACCATCCCCTTCCCCCCTTTCCACCTTTTCCTTTTATGGTTAAGTCATCATTCTTTCCTGCAATTTAGGCATGGCTGTGAGCTATGTAAAGCAAATCAGCTCATTTGTGATATTTAGTGCAATGTGTTTTGTTTCTTTATATGGTTTTCATGAGGAAAACCTTAATATTTTCTTTTAAAAAAGCAATAGCCCAGCCTTTGGAGTGTTTTTCCCTCCCTTATTTGTGAACTCTGTCCCTCACTCACCTCCTGCACACCCTGTCCCAACAGCAGCATGAAATAAAAGAACCAGGCAACATTATACTTTACATTTTGCAGTGGAAAGCGATGCGAAAGCAGTTAACATATCAGCACTTTAGGTTTGGTGATAACCATAACGACATATATCTAGAGCAAGTCCGGATGTGCCAGTAATTATGTAGTAAATGGCGCCCAAAAATCTATGGGCCTTGAGGTCTCAGGTAGCTACTCTGTGTATATACTCAATTGTTCCTTACAGAAGACAAGATCACAAATCCATTTACCCAGTGTCGGTGTGAGTTCTAATAAATTAGTGTGGCTATTGCAACAATGCGTCTATTACCTGGTTTAATTTTATCCAGCAGCCCAAATAGACACAACTCTGGTTCACACCCAATTTTTTCCAATATCATATCCGATAACGCCTTCATCACACCACTCCAGCAATTACATATAGCAGGGCACCTCCATGCAAGATGCAGAAAGTCTGCCCCCTCCTGCCGGCACCTAGTGAACATCGAATCCTCTCACAATCTATACTTTAGCAATTTTATTGGGGTATAATAAATCTGATGGAAATATTTCAAATGGATAATTCAGAGATTACAGCTAGCAGTCAGGCAGCCCGTTATTCTACAACATGCTTCCCAGTTTTTATGTGACATGGGGCAGGAGATTCATCCCACTCATTTTCTCTTTGGGATATGCAGTATATTCTGGTGATCATCCCACTACTCTTGCTGCCCTTTGAAATTACTTGTAACGCCTGCAGCACCAGTGGTTCCAGCGGGAAATCAGGCCAGGCTGTGCGCACAGTCACCCGCAATCTAACATATGTGAACCCATGCATTACTGTGTATTGCTCCTTCCCCCCGAAAGTCAGCCATAGTTAAGAAAGTTCCATTACGATGTGTATCTCCCAGTTTGTGGATACCAGCACCCTGAAGGACGCTAAGGGACCCTCGCTCCTTTGCCACTGATATTCCCGGGTGTGCGTCAATTGACATATCTGGCGCATAAAATATACTCTTGCCTCGTACACTTAGTCAATGGATCCCACGCCCACATCGTGCAGTTTACCGGATTAATTTCTCTTCCTCCCCCCTTGCGTTTATGAAGAATCTTAGCTGACAGTGGGGTCAGATGTACTGTACTTCCACAGCCAAATGTAGCATATACTTCTGCGGAAAGAGCAGATAATTTGCAAACTGCGCCTGTGCGAATGGGTAGTACAAACATATGTCCGATGCTTCAAACCCCCCTCTTCCAAATGACGGCGTTAGTGTATACCAGCTGCATCTTGGCTGCTGGCCAGCACAGATCGGTGACAGCAAGCATATCTGCAGTATTTTAAAAAAATGGCAGATTTAATTTTATTGGGACATTAACAAATAGATGCAGCAGTTTTGGTAGCACATTAATTTTTACTACAGCAATTCTGTCCGCTAGTGATAGCGGCAATCGTGTTCATCGGTGGACTTGCTCACCAATTGCAGTGACAACCATTCATAATTCAGGTTCAGCACCATCTCTGGGTCCCTATGCACCCAGATTCTCAGATATTTCACCGGATTGGTGGACCAGGCGAGCGGTTAATCCGGCACCACCTCTTCAGTACTATCAGTCAAAGGGAAGATCGTGGAACTTTGCCCAATTTATCCCCAGCCCCGAATTTCCTTCAAAAGTCACGTATTCTCTCCATATAGGTGATAGCTGTGTATCCGGGTCTCGGACATACAATACCATATCGTCCGCGTAAAGTGAGATGACCAACGGGCGCTGTCTTAACCCCAGTGCAGCCTCCTTGTGTTTCTGTCGTATTTTGCAGGCCAACGTCTCCAATGCCAGAGAAAAAAGCATCAGAGATATGGGGCAACCCTGTCTTGTGCCCTTACAGATTGCGAATGTGTCCGATACCCATCTATTGACCCTCACACGAGCGACAGGGTTGGTGTACAGCAGTCATATCCATTTTACAAAAAAAGGTAGCATACCCATTCTCTGCAGGAGTCAGGACCACACACATAAAGCCCCATTGGAGTGAGTCAAAAGCTGTATCTGCGTCAAGCAGCAACACCACAACAGGAGCCTCAGGGTCTAGCAGGTGTAATACAGCAAAAATGGTTCGGAGGTTGTGCACTGTAGATCGTTTGGAGACAAACCTCGATTGTTCCGGGAGGACCAACTTAGGAATCAAGGATTGCAGCCTAGTTGCTATCATCTTAGCTAATATTTTAGCATCTATATTTATAAGTGATAGCGGCCTATATGATTCACATCTATTTGCTACTTTCTCAGGCTTCAGAAGTGTAACTAATAATGCTTCCCTGAGGGAGGGAGGAAGTACTCCAGTTTTATAAGCTTCTGCAAAGACAGAAGGCGCAAGTTCATCTACAAATGTCTTATAAAACTCACTAAGCTGGCTGTAGAGCCCCACCACCTTGCAGGTAGGTAGGGACCTTATTGCCTCCTTCACATCATCAACTTCAAATGGTTGTGCTAAATATTCATGTTGCCCGTTCGATAGCCATCCCAGCGCAATATTGTTTAGACATTAACCTCAGCATCGGGCACAGCCTGTTTAGCCCAAATAGTTTAGTGTACAAATCTATAAATACTAGAAAAATCTTGGGCGTGTAGTACCTAAGAGCATTATCTGTGTCTATTAGTTCAGTAATGTGCTCCTGCCCCTTAGGCATGGACAGTTTTCATGCCAGCGAGCGACTAGGTCTCCCACCTTCCCCATAATAGCGTGCTCTACATCTCCTAGATTTATGCATTACTTCCTGATCTATTATCTGATTGTGTTCAGATCCAGCTCTCTCATCTGGGCCAGAGTGGTAGATGTTGGGTTTCGCTCATATTCTCGCTCCAACATACACATCTCATCAGCCAGTGTTTTCATTCTGTTCCTGAGGTCTTTCAACACTCCTGCCTTTGTACCTGTGTTCACACACCTTTTTGTAACTTTAAAAGCCTCCCAGAGAGTGCCTGCGCTGTCCACTGATTCTTCATTATCAGAGAAAAAGTTCTGTATTGCAACCCCTGTGCTGGCTCTGAATACTATATCAGTTAAGGAGGATGGTTGCAGTCGCCACTGGAACGGGGGTCGGACACAGGTATGCACTTTACGCTCTATCAACCCTGATGAGTTGTCCGACAACCAATATCATAACCCCCCTAGAGTATAATGAAAAGGAGGAGGCAACCCGCACCACTGCCTAGCAAGACTCAACACCTAGTTCTGAATGTTCAGTAAGGTGTGTCTCCTGAAGAAATCAACTTTAACATCCTGCCTATCTAGAAAGGCTAGCACATTTAGAATTTATTTTGGGTTATTTAACCCATGCACATTCCATATTATTTTTATCTTATCACCAAGGCCCGCAGTTTCCATCTTTCGATATAGTGACATAACATTACCCACATTGCGGTATTCTTAACGTTTTACTGCCCATTGCTTCCATCAGTGTCCATGCCTGCAATGAACCCCACCCCCCCCAACTCCCACCCACTTCAGTACCCCCAACTTGCCAAATACAACCCAGTCAAAAAAGTTTAAACACCCGAACTCCCCAGCGACCCAATTGAACAGATGGGGAACACCCATATGGGGACGCTAGAGAGTAGAAAGCCTCCCAGTGTTCGAGGGAGGTGGCAGAGTGTGTCCATAGTCCTTCATGGCCGTGCACAGCAACCTATTAATGATGTACAAGACATCTAAACTCAGTTCGACATATTACAGTGGTCCGCTCCTCAACTATTGAGCGATATAAGAGATATTAGAGATATAAGGGATATAAGAGATATAATAGATCGAGCCCACAAATTCCAACTACAGTCCGATGAAGTATATCAGAATGTAGCAACTCTTTTGCAGTATCGAGAACGAATGCATCGGAAATGTGCTGATTGGGGAACACAGAACCATATGAGGGAGGTACATCCTCTTTTCTTTCCAGAATTACCTGAAATTACGGATAATGGGGGCAATGTAACCAGAGCAAGGGTGGACGCAAGGCTTCAGGAACAATGGGTTTATACCCCTTGGAAACAAAGAGATGTCCCTACATTGAAAGCCCAGCTCCCTGACCCTTGTAAGAATCCCACTGCTTATTACAAGGAATTGGCCGAGGCTGCCAATTCCGCAATTATGACTATACCAGACATTGAGTATTTTTTTGGCCTTTTGATCCCGGTTGATATTTGGAGACAGATACATGATACGGACCACACTCCCGAGCTAGGGGACGTGGGATCAACTAAAGACTTGGGATAAGGAACGAAAGCCTGGGGAAAAACTGCGAGATGAAATTTTAGCAGTACCAGATAAAATTATTGCATATATGCAGACTCTCCTGCCTCCTAGGAAAATAGATTGGGATAAGTTAGCAGCATGTAAGCAGAAGAAGGATGAGAGTGTATAGGATTTCTTCACCAAGTTTGAGAAAATATTTATGTATTTTAGTGGGCAGGATTTATCCACAGATGGGGGAATAAGATTGTTTTTAAATAGATTTGTGACAAATTTGTTACCAGAGATTATGTCTCGTCTCCAGGCAGCTGAGAGTACATGGACTACGGCCACCCCGTCCGTGATCCTCAGTATGGCTCAGTATTATGAGCATCGAGAAAATGAAAGCAAGGAAAGGACTGAAAAGAAAACTAAAGATTTAAAGACTAGAGTCCTGTTGCAGCAAGTTAGTAGAGGACAGAATGCGGGACGAGGTGGGCGCGGTTCCTTCCAAAGGGGAATAGCAGGCAGAGGCTGAGGAGGTCCCCCGAATATTGGCCTGAATCAATGCTCGTACTGTAAGCAGGAGGGGCATTGGAGGGAGGACTGTCCTTTGTTGATGGCAAGAAATGGCCCCAGTAGGGGACGAGGATGGGGCCGGGGAAATATCGATCGAAATAGCATGCGAAGGGAAGACGAGGATTCCCGAAAGAACTATTTTGATAGTCCACAGAATAGGCAGTACTATAATGAGAATTATAGGGACAACAGGTACGATGGACAAGATTATGCATGAGACAGCCAAGGACTGAGAGGGGGCCACATTACAGTACCAGTTGACCAAGAGGGACCTTATGTACAAGGGGAACTGTTGGGTGCATCAGGAAAATTCCTATTGGATACTGGAGCAATGAATAGTTCAGTTGCTCATACAATGGTCCCAGGGGCTGCTCTGTCTGGCCAAAATAATGTATCGGTAGGTTTCTCTGGAATACCTGTGGTAATCCCTGTTTCTAAGTCTTTGCCTTTCACTGTAGGTCCTATTTCTATACAGTCACCTTTTCTGTTGACATCCAATTGTGGTGAGAATCTTTTGGGTTTAGATATTTTAAAGAAATTACATGCTCGGATTTATTGTTCACCGGATGGTGTATATTTGACAATGCAGAAACCTTCTTTAACGGACGCTCAATATTTTGCAAAAAATTAGTCTTCCCCCTGAATTCTCTACAATTCCTCAAACCTTATGGGCAACAGGAGACACTGATGTTGGTCTGTTAAAGATAGCCCCCGTGTCGATTACCCTGAAACCTAATGTGCAGCTGCCTCTCATTCCACAGTATAAGATTTCACCTGAAGGTAAACGGGCTATGTTAAACATTATTCGCGACCTTATTAAAAAGGGGGTGGTGGAAGAAACAGCAGCAAATACGTGCAATAGTCCAATCTTACCGATTTTGAAGAGAGCCCCAGTTGATGTTGCTCCAGATTATAAAAATACATATCGTTTTGTGATTGACCTTCGAGAGGTTAATAAAATAGTGGTTCCACAGTATCCAGTGGTACCCGATATAACTGCCATTTTGACTATGATTCCTCCCACAGCCCAATATTTCTCCGAAATAGATCTAAAGAATGCCTTCTTTAGCATCCTGATTCAGCCAGATAGCAGGCATATCTTTGGATTCTCATTGGCTGGCCGAAGTTTCAGATTTACACGCGCTCCCCAAGGCTATACTGAAAGTCCCAGTATCTATAGCCAAGCTTTAAAAGCAGTTCTTGATGAATTAGTCTTGCCAGCCGGAAATACTATCATTCAGTATGTAGATGATATATTGGTGGCCTCTGATACTAAAGAGGGATGCAAGGAGGCTACGGTGACATTGTTACACCATTTGGCAAAGAAAAGTAATAAAGTGTCCCTTTCTAAATTTCAATATTGTCGACAGGAAGTGACCTACTTAGGTCATTTTCTGTCGAAAGCGGGGAGGCGATTAACTCCTGAACGAATATCTGTTATAACTAACATGTCTGTACCTTGTACTCAACGTGATGTTCGTGCTTTTCTTGGAATAACCTCTTACTGTCGTCAATAGATTCCTAACTATTCACTTCTCTCTAAACCCTTGTTGCAATTGACAACCAAAGATGTGCATGAACCCCTACCCTGGACGGATGAATGTCAAGAAGCCTTTGAATCTTTAAAGTCTGCTCTTTGTTCTGCACCTGTGTTGGGAACTCCAGATTACCGAAAGCCTTTTTCACTTTATGTGCACGAGGTAGACGGTTGTTCATTATCAGTATTAACACGGACTTTTGGTGGGAAACAGAGACCCTGTGCATTTTTCTCTTCAGTTTTGGATATTGTTGCACGTGCCCTCCCAAGCTGTCTGAGGGCCACTGCTGCAGTAGCACTGGCCATCCGACAATCAGAAGGAATAGTCCTTAACACAGATCTCACAGTCATGGTACCGCATGCTGTGGATATCCTTTTGAATAGGACCAAGACCCAGCACCATACGAGTGCTAGATTGACAGGATATGAATTGACATTGTTTGCCCCTCACATCACTATTAAAAGATGCACCACTTAGAATCCTGCCACGTTATTGCCTCTCCCTGAGAAGGATGAAAGAGTTGAAGTCCATGATTGTGTATTTAGAACAGAGGAAGAAACAAAGGGGCGTGTAGATTTGACTTACACCCCTTTACTTGAACCAGATGGAGAATTGTATGTGGATGGCTCTTGTTTTAAGTTACCAGATGGCACTGCAACAGCTGCATATGCCATTACCACTTTGAAGACGGTAGTGGAAACCGCAAGGATTTCACACCACTCAGCCCAAGCAGCTGAACTAATAGCTTTGTGAAATGAGTGAAGGTCTGAGGCTGAATATTTTTACAGACAGCCAGTACGCCTTTGGCGTTGTCCATAGTTTTGGGAGGCTGTGGAGGGAGCGGGATTTCTTTACTACGCATGGCCAGAAAATTCAACATGGTCCCTTGATTGATCGATTGTTATTTGCCTTAACTTTACCTTAACTTTACCAAAGAAGTTAGCCATTATTAAATGCAGCGCACACAAAAAGGTTGTAGATTCTACTGGAAAAGGGAACGCCTTTGCCGATTCAGTAGCAAAAGAAACGGCTCAGGCTAAAGGAAGTCCCATGTTTCTTAGTACATCTGCCCGATGGCCCACCGAAACATCCCTTTTTGATAATACCATTGACAGTGTGAAAGAATTATAGAAGGAAGCGACTGTTGAGGAGATGCAGAGGTGGGAACGAGAGATTGGGAAACTAGATGAGAACGAATGTTGGATAGACCGATCTGAGAAGCAGCAATGGTTGCTCCCTAATGCATTGGTATATGCAGTAGTCACCATGGCGCATGGCCCGGCCCATATCATCGCTAAAGGAATTAGCGCAGTATTAGACCCAGTATGGAATAACCCCAACATTTCCAAAATAGCAGCCCACATTGTTAAATACTGCCCGGTGTGTTTTACGACATAACCCTGGAGGTAGAGAATCTGTTTTGAGTGGCAATTTTGCCCCGCCATCCTTGCCTTTTGAAGTTCTACAGATAGATTACATACAAATGGAACGAGTGAATAATTTGAAGTATGTATTGGTGGTGGTATGTGCTTTCAGTAAATGGGTTGAGGCCTACCCCACCAAAGATGCCACTGCGATTGCCACCCCTCAGGTCTTAATCAAGGAATTCTTCCCTAGATTTTGTTTGCCCTGAATTATCTGGTCGGACAACGGGCCCCAGTTTAACGCTTTACTTGTACAAAGTGTTTGTGACGAATTAAAAATAAGAGAAAAGTTCCAAGCTGCTAGACACCCACAATCAGCGGGCCTGGTCGAAAAATATGATGGCATTTTGAAGCTCAAAATGGCCAAAATCTGTGCAGACACTAGATTGAAGTGGCCCGATGCCCTCCCATTAGCTTTGCTGTCCCTCAGAATGACTCCTCATTCTAGGACTGGCCTGTCTCCATATGAAGTAATATTTGGCCGTCCCGCAAATGTGTGGGGAGTCCCTAGGCCCAGATCTTTAGGGATATTGATTATCCATTGATGACAGATTACCTTTATGCTCTGACTAAAGATCTGCGTTCTATTCATCAACAGGTATTGGACACATTGCAGCCACTACAGGAGGGTCCTGGACATCGATTGGAGCCCGGCCAGTGGATACTGGTGAAGAATTATCAATGGACATCGAGTTTGGAGCGCAGATGATCTGAGCCCTATCAAATTACCCTGGTAACGAGGACAACAGTGAAGGTACACGGCCGCAAGCACTGGATCCACACGAGCCACGTCAAACGCCTCCCGCTGCCCCTGACCGGCAGAACAAAGACGGAGTGCCGAGTCAGGAAGGGGAATTGATTCAAAGCTTTGTGCCCTTTTCGGATGCTCAGGAAAAAGGGCAATCAAGTGAAGTGTTGCCTGAAGGGGAAGGTGAGATAGCTCAATCAGAAGCAACTGCCAGTCCCGAGGCATCACAGGAGGTGACCGAGCTGGTTACCCATGCCACTGAATTGTTTTCTGACCAGGAGCAACCTGGCCATTGTCGATACGATCTGCGCTCCCGAAAACATCACGGTACCCCACTCTCTAATGAAAGAAATTAGACCAAGACTTTGTGATAAAAAACATCGAGTAGAGTGATTGGGGTGCTGAGCGAGACACTGGACTGAACTCGCTGAGAGCTTGGAACATTGTGTAATAGGCTCTGTTCAGAAAGAAAGACTGAGTTAAGGGCAGCGATCGTGGTTTTTTGGAATCTGAAAAGTTTGCATTTCCTTGGATGAGAGATAAGGGTCTGCCTGTGAGACTCTAAAACAACGGACACAGGGAGAAGATCCCTTAGTGGGGAGAAGAAACCCTCTGGTGGTGTGCGTGCTTTGTGGATACAAAGTTTAGTTGTGGACTTTTAGCGAGGGACCGATATAGATTTGGACTTTTAGAGAGTATGTTTCCCTTTGATCGATTTATGATGGAAGATGAATGACCACTCGCCCCTCGGCGCCATGTTCATAATATGCAATTGTTTTCCGGATGGCCCACCAGAGTGATGGTTGCATTCGTTGCTTTTATCGTCATAATTACTGTGATAATGGTGTGTGTGTTTGTCTACTTGGAATTTCAGCATCCAGTACAGAAATTGTTGAAAGCTACTCCTGCCCCAGAGGAACACCTCTTTTATTCTCTGCCCACGCATTCGGCTAGGCATAGGGAAACCTATTCGAAGAATGTTTTTATTGAAATGTTGCACCAGACCAACAGTACCACGAACAAAATGAACTGCTGGGTTTGTGGCTTGTTACCGTCAGTTATTAATCAACATGAGTTATTCATCTCTCTCCCTTTATCGTATTTAGCCAGTTGTGAGGCATGGTGGCAATTGTTATCATTGATGTATTCCCATTATGTTGCAAATCCCAAAATATATTCTGAAAGGGATTATGAAGCCATTTTAAAATATATAGAGCAACACCAAGGATTTGATGCTGAAGGGGATGAAGTTCAGGGTTCCTTAGATCCAAACGCCTGTATGAATGTATATACTGATTCTAAAAATGATACCTGGTTGCAAGAAGAAATGCAGGATTTTTAACTTTTTAATTCCACTTTGTATTTTTAGCATTTTAAGGAACGCAATGTTACAAATGATAGAGCCCTGCCAATCCCCATCATAAATTCCACCTCTTTGTTCTGTATTAGGGGGCGAGGTCACATTAAGGTAGGGAGTAGTACCTGTAATTACACTTATACATTGCAGACAGGCAGTTGTCCCCCGATGATCACTCCCCCTAATGTATATTTTGTGTGCGGGGAAAATGCTTATACTTGGCTTCCACGAGGATGGGCAGGATGGTGTTATCTGTCCTTTCTTTATCCCCTGTGTATATTGCCCCTTCTGATTACCATATAACTCATCAGCTAATGAAGAGAGAGATAGAATCCAATCGGACTATTAGGAGCTATGATACTGACAGCACTGATCAGACAGATACCTCGCTGCAGCAGTTTGATGACATTTCCAAGGGCCTGGTCCCATTCTGGGGTCCGATTTTCAATAGTCGGAATATAAGGCGCTTGTCTACAATTGTGGAAAATGTGGTCCAGACCACAACTGAAATTCTGACCAACCTCACTGTCGAGCTTCAGGCTACGAGGCTCGTTTCTCTTCAAAATAGGATGGTGTTAGACGTCATCCTGGCAGATAGGGGTGGAGACTGCCGCGTGATCGGCAGCTATTGTTGCGTTTTCATTCCTGATTCGGCCCCTACCATACACCTCGCTATTAAAAAATTACATCGATTAGCTACCGAGCTACATGAAGAGAACGGTACTTGTTCCCTCGGTGGGTGGTTTTGGGGCCTTCTAGCTACTTGGGGTTGGAAGATATTCATGATCCTGGCAGGAGCATTTGGAATCATCTTCACATGCTGTTTATGCCTCCAATGTGGCCCAGCATGTTGTACCTTTTGTGCCACTAGGATAACGTCCGCTCTGACTTTTCTCGACAGGAAAAGGTAGAAAAACAAATGATTCAGAAGGAGGTAACAGACCTCATGCAGATCGATGAAGGGGTGTTTGTAGAGTAAAGTAGTTATATAGGCCTTAGTAGGCCAAAAGGGCCGTCTGTTGGAATATAAAATTATATATACATTTATGATTGGCCCACTATGTACCATATAACCGCATATACGTATGGATAACCGCATAGTATTAAACTATATATGTTAGCTCAATAATAGATTCATGTAAGCCCGTTTCGACCTATTGATGTAACCAGGGCCACTTTGTTTTGTTTCCCTTCGTTCATGTACTGTTTCCCAGAAGTCACATGGTTTAGCTCATGGTAAGAAACCATGCTGAATTATTCAGTCTGCTTCTCAGAAAACCCAAGGTCACACCTGCCCTTCTTGTGGGACGCGTGCATTCTAGCAGAGCCCGTTCCTGTACTCTCCGGGTTTTAGATAGACAAGAGGGCGCCTCACTGACCTACCCCCGGAATAGCTTTAGCTTAGCTACCAACAATTAGTGGTGCCTTATATGAGTTTTCCTGCTGGCTTACTGACAACTTGTGTTCTTCCTTCTATGGTGTTAACCAGAATGTGTGAAAACGTATATATGCTTTGTATCACTTGTATTTCGTCAGTCTTCTCTGCGCACCTCTATGGGTCGTGTAGACCGAGGCTCCCCTGTCAGGGCTTGTATTTGATTGAATAAACGATTCGACCTTCTCCATTGCCGACTGCCTTTTTATTCCTTTATGTTATATATGGGCTATTGGTAAGTATAGCCCGACCTTGTAAAATTTGGTTCCTTCTGCATGTATGGTAAGTATTGGATAGTGTAGGGGTAAAAATTACTATTCTAACTCCAGGGGGTGCAACAGTAGGGTAAGTATTGGATAGTGTAGGGGTAAAAATTACTATTCTAACTCCAGGGGGTGCAACAGTAGAGTAAGTGTTGGATAGTGTAGGTATGCGTTGTAATGGTATGCGTTGTAATTATTGCGTTGTAATGACATGCTTTGTAGTGGTATGCGTTGTAGTGACATGCGTTGTAATGGTTGCGTTGTAATGGCATGCGTTGTAATGGATGTTGCATTGTAAAAGTTTCGTTGTAAAGGTAGTGCGTTGTAAAATTTGCGTTGTAAGTGTTGTTTCCCCATTTAAATATGAGGCAGAAGTTTATCTTTTGAAATATTGAATCAGAAGTAGTTATATGACCCAGAAATGAAATTTAATATGCCCTTTCAGTGTTTTTGATGTCCTTGTGGATAGTGCCCCACATATTTTAGCCAGAGATTCAAGTTTGAAAGAAACATCAACAGACCTTGTGCAAAAGGTGTAAAGGAGGACAGACATCCAGAATTGTAGCTACATTTAGGCTTATTCACGAAGGTGAATTTACATGTGTATATTTACTCGTGCAAACTTAGTATCACAATTTACAGTAACTTTACTACTTTTGGCTATTCAACATTTCCAAGTGTAAAGTTAATCCAAAGTGCAGGCTTACGTCTCCACTCCTCAGTTTAGGGAGTGAAGTCTACATGAATTTATGATCATAAAGTTACAACTAGTAAATTAACAGCTGTATGCTATGTACTGACAACTTAGCAGAGAACTCTACAGGTGGGAAGTAGACCTCAGTAGGGAGGAAAATGAGGAATTAAACACCTGAACTAAATCATACATACCTGACACACATTCCTTTCCAACAATATAAATACTGCCCACATCTTGGGCTAAGCATTTTTTGTCTTCGTCTTTCAGCTAGGACAACTACCACATTCTACCTGATGAATGCTGATGCCACTTTTGAAGAGGAAGAGAAATTAACTGAGGAGGCGACAGTCTTGTAGGCTTATTTGTGGTAAATCACTACAGACGACTGCATAGGCACCCTCCGTTCAACGTCTATTATTATTATTTTTATTTGGAATCTTATATAGCGCGTGGTTACCCTCGGGCATCCCAGCGCTCGTTCATAACTCAGAGGAATGGGGCTGAGAAAAGACACCATTAAGCGGGAAATAGGTGGGTCTTAAGCAACTTTCAGAACCGAATAATACCGGTCTCTGTTCGTAAATTCAAAGGCAACGCATTCCATAACTTGGCCACATTTACCGAGAATCTTCTCCCGCCCGTCCGGGCTCTTTTGGCTCTGGCCACTTGTACCAGGGATTTGTGGTCTGAGCAAAGTGCTCTGGTAGCCTTATAGGGGAGCACCATATTATGCAGGATGGGAGGGCGTTTCCTCTCAGGATTTTATGAGCTGTATAGAGAGATTTAAATTTTATCCTCTCCCGTACTGGGAGCCAATGCAGTGCTCTTAATGCTGGTTTTGCTGATTGTCTCCTAGGAATATTCAACAGCAGCCTTTCTGCCGCGTTCTGCACTTGTTGAAGTTTAGTGAGCGTTGCCTCCGGAGCGCCCAAGAAAAGCGCATTGCTGTAGTCCAACCTCGAGACAATCAGCCCCTGGATAAGGAGTTTCCTGGAGGTCGGAGGGAGAAGGGGTAGAATCTTGCGGGCCGATCGAAGCAAAGCAAAACAGACTCCGGCAGTTTTCTTTGCATGGGTCTTGCAAGACAAATTTTGTTCAAGCCACACGCCCAAACTTTTAATCTCTTTTTTGGGGGTTGGAGAATCACCAAGGCAAGTCGGCCAGCTACCTGGCGGTAACGAAGGCCCCGCATGTCCCAACAACATCAGCTCTGTTTTAGAGCCGTTCAATTTTAATGCTGAGTTGCCCATCCAAGTATACACCTTGGACAAGCAGGAGTGCAAGAGGTCAGGATGGTCCCCCAATTGGGAGAGGGCCACCACCAACTGGGTATCATCAGCATAGCTGATTATTTTGATACCCAGTGGTGCCACCACATCCTCTAATGGTGCCATATAGACATTAAACAATGTGGGGCTCAGGGAGGAGCCCTGAGGCACACCACATTGAAGGGGGATGGGGGCAGATTGAGCACTACCTTCCCAGACTTGGTAGGTTCATTGGTGAAGAAACGACGCGAGCCACTTCAAGGCCATTCCAGCCAGGCCCACGTCTGACAGTCGTTGGAGTAGCACCTGATGGTTTACAGTGTCAAAAGCCGCACTAAGGTCCAGGAGGATCACTGCCACTGATCCTCCTGAATCCAAAATGCTCCTGGCTTCTTCCACGACTGCCAGAAGGGCGGTATCAGTGCCTTGACCCGGCCTGAATCCCGTTTGGGAATTCCGCAACAAGCCATTAGACTCCAGGAAGTGTGACAGTTGCCTGTTCACCAGTTTCTCCGCAATGTTACCGAACCCAGGCAACAAGGAGATCGGTCTGAAATTAGCCAGGTCTGATGGATCTAGACCAGGCTTTTTCAAAAGGGCTTTTACGACCGCTTTTTTCCAACTAGGTGGAACCAACCCATGCGCAAAGGATGCATTGATAAGATCTGTTACTGGTTCCGCGATGGTAGTTGTTATCTGCTTAAGGTATCTCATCGGGACTGGATCCCTTGGTTAACCACTCTTCATGGCCCCTAGAACCTTAAGGACTTCGTCAGAGGTCACTGGGCCAAAGACGTCGAGCTTAATCTGAACATCGGCTCGCTGTTTGCCTATATCTAGTTCCTGGGCTGGTGGTAAGGAACTTACGATGTTTTCTACTTTCATATGAAAGTAGTTAGCCAGTTCCGTACATTTCTTGTGAGGGCTCTCATGGCTCACTGGCGGTTCCGGAGTTTTCAAAAGGTCTCTGAAGACCTTGAACGACTCTCTAGAGGAGTTAGCCGAGTTGCCAATTCTCTCCTCATAGAACTTGACTTTGGCATCCCGGAGAGCGGCTTTGTATCCTCTCATTGCTGTACGATACTCATTCCGGGTTGCCTCTTCCCAATCCTTCCTCCAAATCCTCTCTAGCCTTTTGCAGCCTTTCCTGAGAGTTCCCAATGTCTGGGAATACCAAGGGGCTGAACCCACTCTTTTCTCCCTCTTTGGCATTTTCTTTTTGGGAAGAATAGTGTCTAAGGATCTGTTTAGCCAATTTTCCAAATTTATATCAGCAGTTAGTGGATCCTGCACCGGGCGAGGGCGAGTCTCATCTAGATTGGCGATCCAGCGCTCCACTGGTAGCCTGGACCAAGCCCTGTCAACCAAGTAGGTCCTAGGAATAGTTGCATCCGCTAAGTCAAACTTCCAATTGAAAGGAACCAAAAAATGGTCTGACCACGGTAGAGCTAAAGGAGTCGAGGCTTCAATCCTGTCCATATTCGAAAAGACTGGATCCAGTAGGTGGCCCTTACAATGCGTGGCCCCTGAGTTGATTAGGCTCATATCAAAGGCTTTCAGATCACCTAGCAGGTCGGCAGCAAGTGTGTCCGCAGGGTCATCAAAATGGAGGTTAAAATCTCCAAGTGCCACAAAATTGGCGGTCGACGATGCCAGAAGCGTGACAGTTTCAATCAACGAACTGGCGAAATTGCCTACACACCCCGGAGGGCGGTACACTAGGAGGCCTGAAATGGAGGTCGTGGCTGACATCCGTAGTGAGAATTGACAGCTCTCACAGTCAAGCACCCCTCCATCCTGGGCTCTGCAAGCCAGCGTGTCCCTATAGATGATAGCAAGGCCACCTCCTCGACCAATAGGCCTATCTAGAGGATAGATTAGATAGCCAGGGGGGAGGGCTTGCACCATATCTGGGCCCGAACACAACGTGGTCCAGGTTTCTGATAAAAATAGGATATCCAACTCATGATCCATGACTAGGGAATTAATTTCAGTGGAATGGCTAGGGAGGGACCTACAGTTCAATAGCGCCATTAGTAAAGGCTTATTTCCTATGGCTCTCTGGCCCTTCATGCATCGATTACATGTCACAAAAGGTAAATCACTATTATAAGTAAAATTGCAGGGCACTTCATCCAAAGGGCGTAATGATATCAAATCATTTCTTGTATATGTCATACTGACCTTAGGGGAAAAAACCAGCGTGTCTAGCCCTAAGCCCGTCTGTGCCCGGACGGGCACAGACGGGCTGAACTCTGGCGTAACTCCGGCGGAATGACGGCGAACCCGCTGCGCGTACCCGCTGCGCGTTAGCATGGCCGCCTTTTATAGGAGGTCTAGCGTCCTTGTGACGACTAGACCGTGTGAGGAATAGCGTCCCACTTACCCCCAAGATGGCCGCCAAAATCGGAATCAGGAAGTCAAACAAAGGGACAAGGACCCGCAAAGAGCGGTGGGTTTACCAGATTATAGTGCAAGTTAGTGGGAATTAAAAGCAGGGGATAATGTAGAACACTAACAAAATTAAATACAAAAAACAGGCGTTTTAAAATTTATCGCGAAATACTGCTTGTAAATTGCACTGAAGCGCAGCACGCTTAAGCAAGCTACAGCGCGTCCTTCCTACTGCCAATGCCCCTTCAAAATGAACAAGGCAGAGCACCTAGTTTGTCCGCCTTTTGTAGGAGGTCTAGCGTCCTTGTGACGACTAGACCGTGTGAGGAATAGCGTCCCACTTACCCCCAAGATGGCCGCCAAAGTCGGAATCAGGAAGTCAAACAAAGGGACAAGGACCCGCAAAAAGCGGTGGGTTTACCAGATTATAGTGCAAGTTAGTGGGAATTAAAAGCAGGGGATAATGTAGAACACTAACAAAATGAAATACAAAAAACGGGCGTTTTAAAATTTATCGCGAAATACTGCTTGTAAATTGCACTGAAGCGCAGGTCTCTGTCGATGTATTTGGGGAGGAGAGTCCTTCTGAGGTGGGAGTCATTGAAAGTGCAGCATGGCAGCACCCAGGGCTGTTCTCCCAACACAGCAGAACACAACAAAACCCAAGCTCACAGGTATATCCTAATGATGCCATTGTCACTAATACACTATAGAGGATTTCTACCACTTTGTTTGTTAAACTATAGCGATATATTTTAGAATGCGTTCTTAATGACGTATAATTGTGGTCATATTTTATTTGACAATTATCTTGTTGAATCATTGTAAGAAATTGGAGTATTATTTGAGGTGGTGACAACTCAATCAAATAGATATCACAGTCCTAGTCAGGGTGAACCACAAAAGTCACTAAATAAACCTGTGCTGAGCTTTCTGGTAGCTTGGCACAAAGCAGTCAGGCTAACTTAGAGGTAATGTAAAGTATGTAGTATTCAAACAGTAATAAAGTGAAAACACAACAGAAGGAACATTGCAATCCAATGTAGACAATTTGACAATATTTTAATAAATAAAAAGACACCAAATCAACAACAATACAATAAGTAGAACCGGAGACATGATTTTTAAAAGTTTGAAAAAAAAATGGCAAAAAGTACTAAGTGCTAATTACTGTTGCCTTGTTGTGCAAAGACCAGGTAAAAGTTGCAAGTCCTGGCTGACCGCAATGGAGTACATGTCAGCTACAAGGACCAGTACTGATCCCAAAGTTACTTTCGGACTTAGGAGAAATGCTGAGAAGGTAGATTCTTCAGCTGTGCAAAGCTACAGACTACAGCTGAAGATGGGGTCGTTGATGACGAGGAGCCACTGGAAAAAGTTTCAGTGAAGTCATCAACGAAGGCAAGAAAAGCTCTGAGCAGGACAAGCAGCGCTTTTGTGTAAAGGAGGTTGTCGTTGTCGATGGGGGTGCTGCTTGAACTCTGGCCTAGTTCAGATTGCTACCTTCGGATGTAGAAGTTTTTCCTCAGAAGGGCAAGGCTGCAGGCCATAGCAGAAGAGGGTTCCATGAGGCCTGATACCACCATTGGGAGGCCCTGCTGTACTTGATTTGCTGCTGTGGAGAAAAACGAAGCTGGAGCTGTGGTGAATTCAGGCCCAGGAGGGATGTACCTTCGCCGAATCAGCTTGCAGGTAGGTCAGAATCTTCTGTCGTTTCCCCAGGCAGAAATCTTTGAAAAGGTTTATAAGTTCAAGGTTTTAGGGTTAGGCAGGAGAAGAATACTTTAATACCAATCCATGAGTCCCGGACCTTGGGGCACTGCTTGAAGGTTAGGACTCACTCCAGACGAGGCCAGCAGCAGGGTCAATTTGGTACTGGTGAGCTAGGAAGTGAGGGAAGGGCCTATGGATGCTTGGTATGTCCCTGTATCTCAATAAGGAGGTCTGCCAACTGTCCCTTGGAGTCACAGCATGCAGGTCCAGCCTTCCCACAGGTACGATAAAGCAGGCCACTCCTTCTTTGGGTTTGACAGGTCTATGACTGTTCTGTGGAATGGTCTGTGGGGTCTACGTTTATGCCCAGTGTCAGCCTGTGGGTGAAGGGCAACCCTTTGCCCACCCCTAAACCAGTTGTATCAGTTCCTCTGTCTTCACTGGGTGTGGTGCCAGACTGCCTGGAGTGACAAACTGAAGGTAGGACTAGGTGTGAGCTGCATTTGCCGGTGACAGGGTAGGCAGTCTTTGATGCCAGTAAGAGCTGGGATACAGCTCATAGACAATCCTTTTAAAGCTCAGGGAGGGCTCTGGGTAACGACCCTCTCTGGCCATACTGCTTAAGAGAGGCATGCCCTCCCCATAACCAAGGCCCTTTGTTCACTGTCTGGGAGCAGTACATGTAAAACTCCAGGTGAGCCATCAGAGATCAGGTGATAATGGACACCAGCAGTAAAGCCTTTTAGGTTCAGAAAAGAAAATGTCAAATTTCTAAAAGAGTCATTTTCAAAATATTAATTTAAAATCTGAATTTACCATTAAGTTCTATTTAGAAAATGATTCCTTGAATAATTTTTCGAGTGACTCCCAAACTAACGTTAAGCGTTATAAGTTATAATGTAAGCCTGTAGGTTCCTATGGGAGGCTACAAGTGATCAGCTAAAGGTGCTCTCACACACCTGGTTGGGTTTCATGCTTCATCATTTGGCGCTCCTTGCCAAGCCGGCGCTGCAATGCCTGACAGACCTGGGGGCTCTTTGGCGGAGATCTTTTGATAAAAAAAGTTATATGATGAGTGCACATGGGGGGGTGATATAGGGTGGTGATATAAAAAAGTCTAAGCAAACTTTATTAGAGTAGTGATAACTTGACATGATAAAAACATGGAAGCTATCTGAGGTGATAATGTACCTTAATAGCTATAGTGAAAGTGATATAGGGTCAACATGTTTCATGCCGCGACTGCCTGGAGGGTCAATTGGCATTTCATCAGGATCGAAATGGTGCCTGCCCTATATAGTATGAAGGTGGGACCTGCAAGTGAATTTCAGGTCCCCACGTAAACAATACATACTACACCTGTTGCGATGCAGAGAGGCTGATTCCACCTACAAAATAGAGAAAGGACCATGAGGGATCAGCTCTTAATAAAATTCACAACCTGACCATGTCTCTTTTCAGGTTCAACAGGAACATTTCGCTGCCCAGTTGGTGCAGTGTGAATTACTTAGGGGGAATCTTCCTCTACACAATCGAATGCAAAGCAATGGTCATGCACCAAACCCTTTTGGACAAATTCAGTGGTAGGAAAAGTGACAAGAAAAATAGGAAAAAGAGGGGTAGACTTACCCAATAGTCTAGGAAGAAATTCCCCTGAGGCAAGGAAGAGGACTGCGATTAGCTGCAGAAAAATTAATCTGGCCCAAACACAGATAAACTAATGAATATAAAAATGGAGGAGCCCATTGTCAATTGTTAAAAACATTCTAGGAAGTGAAGTATAAACATAAAGTTACACCACAGCACATAAAATAACTCACATGGTCCTCGCAGTATATTTGCCTGAGACCTACCCTCCACCGCTGACCTGTAGGTAAGGAATGAGGGGTCCGCGGCTTTTTAAAGACACAGCGTGACTGCCTTTAATGCCTTTGAAGGTGTGGCTAATTAGTAGCTACAGCAACTGAGAGTATTCAGGATGGCCGAGCTAGCTGATGGAAATGAATAAAACAGCCCAGGGACTTCTCGGATGGCTGAGCGGTGCATGTGTAGGAGGTCTGATGCATCAGGTCTCTCCTTGAGTCATAGTGAAGAACGAGGGACGCGCATGAGATGGGGAGTAATAGAGCAGCAGAGCTCTGCTAACGCCTGACACCTTTCTGGTGGAGCATGGGAAACTTCGATGGATGCTACATGGGTGTGCCGCATCCACCCAGGCTAGTAGGATGTTGTCAATCAGTTTGGAGGCCATCTTGGAAAGGAGGTCAATGCCCTCACATTCCGTCTAGCCTATCCCCAGCGTTTGACTGTAGAAGTCGGTGTAGGACCAGAAGTTTTATATATTAGTCACATTGATGTAAAGGGAGGCTCAGCCTTACTACACTGAAAAAAGGATTGATGGGAGGGGAGGTTTTACTGCCCGGACATATAAAGCATAAGAAATACATGTCCTATTCCATACACCCTCCCCTATGACCATCATGGCCAACCTTAGGAATGGCTTAGAAATATTAAAAAGGAAGGTTGAAGCCTGGCAAAAGGCTTATTTTGCCAGGTCCTCTGGTAGCATTTAATTTACTGGCCCTGGTAACATGTAGTACCATACACTATGGAACTCCAAGGTAATTAAAGTTGCCAATTAGGAATATGTCAATATTACCAGGTTTAAATGGAGAGCACAAGCACTTCACCACTGTATTGCAGTAGTGAAGTACATCCAGGGCCAACAAAAACATGTTGTCACAGAAGACAAGCTTCTGGCGGAATACCACAAAAAGATGGTCATTTCAAATAACTATTATATAACCATCAACTTTCTTTTGCCCTTTTTATAACCTGCCGCAACACCTATGTCTGTTTTTAGCACTGCACCAAACCCAAACCCCAGATTGCTCGGGTGGCAGAGAGTGATAAATTAAGTATCTGGTCTTGGTTTTGGTCTAACCACTTTTTTTAATACTGGCAGGGTAGCTGCATGTCTATTGTTTACCTTTTATGTTTTTAATACTTATATGTCAGCATTTGTGATCAAGATCAATTTTATAGTTTGTCAATATTCATTGAACATAAATCTTCTGTTTACAGCTGCTGGATTAGGAGATACCTTGCCAACACTATCTACAAAGGACCCAGGCTCAAAAGGTGACATCAAACTGCATCCAGAAATAAACCATTTGTGGCTCAGGCTAGTGACTTGACGATGAAATATAATAATTCCGTGCTCATACCTTTATGTTCACATGAGACTAATAGTGTAATATATTTTTTCAGAACAATATCAATTGAAGTCCTATGTAGAACGTTTGACACAAACTGAATTTAATGTAATTTTAATTGTATTTACATAGAGCTTACTACCCCAGATAAGGCTTTGAAGCGCTTTACGGCAAGTAGCACACTACTCCAGAACCCAAGGCTTGTGGGTAATCTGGTTGTTATTGTTGATAGTTGCAATTCGTCATGTGTGCTTGTCTAAAAGATTGCATGTATTTATTCCAGTTACTCTGGGATATAATATATTAATACCACTTGGTTGTAATCATTAGTGCTATGTAGTTCCAGATGAATGGCTGGGTGAGACAGATAGGCTGGCAGAACCGAGGTATTGTGAGGTTTCAGACATATAGGTGTTAAAGAGGAGAGATAGTGATCCATGAAAAGAAGTAGGAGAGATTAGGGCAGACAGGCAAGGGACTGTGAGGAGGCTAAACTCAGAAATGGAAGGCATGCGGAGGATGGAAGGTAAGAGGAGGGTCACTGTTGAAAGAAAGAAGAGTAGTCAAGTGGGAGCAAGTGAAGGTAATTTTTTCATGCAGAGGCTTAGAAGTATAGCGGAAGAAGACTTTCTGAGATAGCAAGCAATCTGAGGTTGTACGTTGTAAAAAGAACAACATTGTACATAGTACTTCATCTCAGGGAAGGACGGTTTAAACATACAAGTCTGGGTGTACACATCCTTTAAACATTAGGAGTGTGAGCGTGCTGTGCGTGAAGCCTAAGGCAGCCCTTTTAAAGATAGTGTGGAACATCCCAGACTTAGAATAGGGTCTGTACACTGTAGAAGGAGAGCTGGTGCAGAGAAAAGAAAAGGGCTCATTTAAAGGTATTTGCTCACTGTTCTGTATTACAGTTTTTTCACATACTACAGATAAGTTATTTAACACAGGCTGAGACCATCTTGCCAATGTGCAATTAAAATTGTACTTCATATTGTCACCCAATCCTGTTAGTTGTTTCTACCGTATAGTAGAGCAACTGGTGATACAAAGGTACCTACAGATTGCTGCCCAGGTTTATGCTGTGCATGTTTGTATATGTAAGTCAATCAAAGTAATGGAGGCCTATGGGTTCCAGTTTGGAAGTCCCAGGCCAGTTCCTGGCACACAGTTGGCATTGTTTTTTTCATACAGTGGAAATGTATCAGAAGGGAGGAAGCCCAGACACTTAAGTGGGAACAAAGGAGAAAAGGCTCCTATTGAAATTCCATTACGTCTTTTGCTGAGAGGAACTTCTGATTAAACCTACCTTTGGTACTGCCTTTAGGTGAAGGTGGGATTGAGGGAGCTGCAGTCACTATTGTTCAGCGTGAGACGTGAGAAGGGTCCTGAAGGTGGGACTACCCTTTGGGTCTCGCTGGATCACTGTCTTTAGGGGTGTTTGTAACCAGGTGCAGATCGTTCACACCTCCTTGTGCCTATATTCTGGGGGTACCGGATTGGAGATTACCCGGCTGTGAAGAGCATCAACCCACACAACGGCTGTGCCTGCATGACAGCATAGCGAGGCAATTGGAAAAAAGTAGGAAGCCATTCAAGGCCATCTTTGAGCTTCTGCTTTTCCTTAGGTAGAAGAAGGGATTGGGAAAGTGTAATTTCCGCTCGTAAAGGATCAGTGTGCAAACTATACTAATTTAGATTTCAAACTGATGCAAATTTCTCCACTTGACCCTGTAAAAAAGAGCACAAATGGCACTTGAGTCTTAAATGCCCTTTTGTATCAACAGAATATGGCCAAAAGACAAATGAGCATCTACAAAATAATGATATAGCATCTTTTTATTTATAGAAATAATACAACTTCTTATAAAAAAATTATATCAAAGCACATGTGAAACAAAACACAAGTTTGTATCTGTATTTGAAAATGTGGTGATTATCCTTTCAAATCGCAAACACGTACCACAGTCCTTTGTACCAAAGTATACACAACCTTATGCTGTCAACATTTCGCTTCTCCTGTCCATTGCGTGTGAGCAAATCTTAGCTGATGCGCTAAGCACCACTTTCAAGTACCGGTCCAGCATTTAAGACACAAATATTTTTACTCTCTCCTCTTCCCGCTGTTGTAACATTAAGATTCTACAAGGACATGTCTTCACTTCAGGGAGCGCATTCCTTTCAGGTGAATAAAGGGAGAAATGTATGCAACAAGAGCCATCCAATCATGGGACTTTAAGTATGAACTATGGGTGGGCGGTAAACTCCACCATGGCAGCGGAGTCCCAGAAAAGCTCAGCAAACTGGATGGTGGCAGAGCTTTTCTTGCACACAGCTCACCACCGTTACCTTGGCCAGCGTGAGTGAAATAATCAAGTGCTAGTATGAGTCCTGGCGTGTTGCTGCAGGTCGCTATCGCTCGCATTGAGAAAGCTGTCACTCGAGTAGAGAATCCATTTGAGTGGCAGAAACATCCAGCGCCCTCTGGCATGGCACATGGTGCCGTTTGCGCTGACTTTACAGCTTGGAAAATGCTCCTGGTGCTAAGAATCAGCAGGAGCAGTGTGACATGCCAAAATTCCGCCACTCAAGGAACTGAATCTGGCTGAATTTTTACGTAAGTCTGTGGAATTCTATGGAGTAAAACTCCACAAGTTCTGCCCACCCCAGTATCAATGCTCATTACATTGTCACATTCTTCCTTGAGGAAATCCTCGTAAATTTCATGAAAACAAGACATACACTATTAAGTCAAAGGCACACAATACAAATACTGAAATGTGGCAAATGGAAATACATAAAGAAGCATTCTGTTCGCACATATTTATGTCACTTTAACACACTGACAATCATTAATGACAGAATTATTGTGTACTCAACACATAAGAGAGAGAAAACACTAAGGTGTGAGGAAGAAACAGTACACTCTTAATACATTTTCTCTGGGCAATGTTTTTCTGACTTGAACATAGCATCACACAGTGCCTCGTATTGAGATTACAAGTTGCTTGCAGAAACAATCTATGTGTCTGCATAAAAACTTTTATGGATTGTTGCATCCTTAAAAATAGAGTAAATCAGGTCATGCCATTGATTCTGAACAAAACACTATATTTTATGCTATGTGAGTTTGTGAAGATGGTTGGAAAAGTGATGAGAAATATTTACAAATATTTACAAGTAGGACACTGTACCTACATTTTTCTTGGGTGGTATATAATAACAAGACCATTTAAAGCTTTGGTCTGTCCTATCCTTCTGTCGTACCGTTCATACTTTCTCAGTAAAACTCTGCGCTTGTTGGACAACATACACGCCAAAAGGATATGTTGGCCTTACTCCCGGTTGGCTGACAGTCACCATTCGTACGACTAACCTCACAAGGCAACAGTTGGCATGTACAACCTCAGAACAAGACACCCCTGACTTCCCAAGGAAATTGTGGAAACAGACGTAAAGCCCTTTCATTTGGTAACTCATGCATGCTCAAAGAGAAACACAAGAAATATTTGAATCAGCATTTCAAATATTTAGTGATAAGATTCTTGTGTGAAATATGTGTGCTGCAATTATCAATAGAAGGAAACAAAACAGAGTAATCAGCATTTCAAGAATGGTAAAAAAAATGAACTATTCAACCATTGTGTGGTTACATAGAGTATAGTTATAGTAATTTTCCTACCAAGTTCTCCCTATCCTAGTGTGCCTAGGCTGGTTCAATCTGCCAGAATCCTTGAGGGAACTCTAACTCCTCAGTTACCTGTGGGAACGTTTAATCTGGGAGGCCGTCTTGATGTAGAGCTGGGCACCATCCTTCTCAGGAGGTAAACAGTATTCAACTGGACTGGAATTCTGTCATTTGCAACCTTGACATTGTCAGCAAAATGCTCCTTTAACTCAACAAAGGAGTGATTTTGTTTATATAACAAACTTTAAAGCCATGCTGAGGCAGCCATTAATAATTCTATCCTAACAGAGCTGTCACAGAGGGAACAATAATAAATAACAATTTGCGTAGTGAACTTTAGTTCTCGTACAGAATGTTCAAGACTCTGATAATATACCTACGAAGAAGTGTAAATGTATGCAATGTCAATTCAGAGACTATTATTTCATACAGGTACGTAAGCAAATGTATGTCAAGTGTCAACATTCAAGAAAAGATGTCAACTTTAAAAGTGAGCATGTAAACTGTTGGTGTTCTTGTCCAGGCCTAATGTGACCACATAATACGTCTTATAATAAATGTTTACTGCCAATTTCCACTTCACTTTGCAGGCAGACAATGCGTATGCTCCACAGCATTTTCTAGTAGCATGGAGTCTGACGGCAGCTCAGGAAGCATGCACACCGCCAGGCACTGATCAGTCTTGAGCACTAGCCGTGGGTTGAACAGTTCAGCACAACCCTCTGAAGTAGGGTACCTAGAGAAAGCAGGTGTCCTCCCCTGGACCACAGCAAAGGCAACGACCCTCTCTGCTTCCGCAGCTTGAACTTTTTCTTTTACCCCCATGCTGTATCACACTAGAAAAGCTACAACTGCCTTACACCTCTCAAGCCCAAGCCTGGTATCCTGACTTTGTGTCCAGGTCAATCAGGATGTCATGGAAGACTTAAAAAAGTAAGCTTACACAAGACACAAGACTGAGATATTGTGAGGTAGGTTAAGAGAGTTAAGATATAATGAGAGACACGGACAGACAATGAGAGGGTGAGATAGGAAAAGAGTGATGATGAAGGATGAAGGATGGAAGGCAGAAATAAACTAAGTGAGGAAGGAAGGGGAGAGGGAAGTAGGATGGAAGAAAGTAAGCAAAGAAAGAAGATAAAGCAGCTCTGGAATATGTTTTGGTGCTTGCCATTATAGCAATAAGTCAATATAGCGAGTGAGTCGAACTAACTCAATGAGAACTTTGGGAAGGAATGTATAGAAATGTGGCAATAAAAGTGCATGTGATCCCTCAGTGCTGATGCCAGGCTGCATTTCTGAGAAACCGTCCACCCATCTGTTTACATTTTCTTACAAATTCAAAGTAGCTGTACCAGCCAATGATGCTTAGCCGTCTTTAAACGAATGATAATGGGCAATTGCATGAGAGAACTCAATATCCCTCTAAGCAACCATCTCAGTGGCTAAAACTGCTCAAGAAGAAGAGAAGGAGGAGGAGGAGCAGCTGGTTGTGGAAGAGGAGGTCCTTGACAAGAAGGCGGACTTGTTTGCCATCACAAAGAACATCTCCAAAAAGACCACTTAAAGTCCTGGCAGCAGTCTTCCTTCAAAACCAGCTATGAGGATTGCCTCAGCTAAACAGTCACACATGCCTCTTCTGCCTAGGCAAGACTCACCTCCACAGAGCCCTACATTAACAATTGCTTTTGTGCAGTGGTGTAAACACTTCTCTCATGAAAATACACACAGTCTTCTCTCATTCATTTGATTGAGATAATACCCGGTGTGAGGACCAGGTATTCATCATTCTTCCCCTCACAACTGCCCATATGGTACCCCTCTCTGTGATGGTTAACCTCCTGCCATGTCAGATGACCACATATGCTGGGAGAGTTAGCTTGGTGTAATGCTGCTCTGTGAGAGGGTCATTTTTTCTAGCAACAGTCTAATATGCTGGAGGATACTCATGGAATGGGAGCTATTTTCCATGAGATAGCTTTCTCCCTTAGATGTCTGACAAGCAAGTGTCTTGGATACCGTTGCAAAATGTTGCCAAGACATGGTAAATATACACAGAGAACATTTTCTGCAGTTTGAGCGAAGAGAGCGTAAGGCAAAAGGCCTTGGTTATGAACATGATAGAGGCAATAAGCAAAACATGTTATTGTCATTCTTCATGGCCAACACATGCACAAGATTCTACAGAGTGTATAGCAAACAAATGATGGATGGAATGCAGACAATGCAAACATTCTCCCCCAGTCAAAAGATCTTGGTTAAATCCATCGTTAATTTGCCCACTACGCCACCCCAGTTTGGACCCAGCCATATGCAAATCAGTCTTGACCCTGTGCCCCATGGGAACAGTCCAGACCGAACTGCCAGTCTAGATCCTCCCTGGACTGGAAAAAAGCATCCTGAGACCGGTTCCAGGGTATGTCACACTTCTTCAACCAGGCTAGCTTGAATCCAGTGGCGCAGTGAGCAAGGGACCCACTTCTGGGCATATTCATCCCACTTAGGACGAAAAGTGTTGTAGCAAACAAATGATGGACAGAATGCTGACAACAGAAACATTCTCCCCCAGTCAAAAGATCTGGGTTAAATCCATCATTATTTTGCCCACTACGCCACCCCAGTTTGGACCCAGCCATATGCAAATCAGTGTTGACCCTGTGCCCCATGGGAACAGTCCAGACCGAACTGCCAGGCCAGGTTCTCCCTGGACTGGAAACAAGCATTCTGGGACCGGTTTCAGGGTATTTTACCCTTCTTCAGCCAGGCTAGCTTGAATCCAGTGGCACAGTGAGCAAGGGACCCAAGTCTGGGCATACCCATCCCACTCAGGGTGAAAAGTTTTATAGCAAACAAATGATGGACGGAATGCTGACAATGCAAACATTCTCCCCCAGTCACAAGATCTGGGTTAAATACATTGTTATTTTGCCCACTACGCCACCCCAGTTTGGACCAAGTCATATGCAAATCAGTCTAGACCCTGTGCCCCATGGGAACAGTCCAGACCGAACTGCCAGGCCAGGTCCTCCCTGGACTAGAAATAAGCATCCTGGGACCGGTTTCAGGGTATGTCACCCTTCTACAGCCAGGCTAGCTTGAATCCAGTGGCGCAGTGAGCAAGAGACCCACGTCTGGGCATGGGAACAGTCCAGACCAAACTCTACAGAGGCACATCGACCTAGGAGAGACATGCCACCTGCCTACTTCACTTGCAGCACATCAACCTCTACTATCACCACTCAACCACCCACAAGACAAAACATTTTCAATCAATCTCAGCACCAGTATTGTGTAGACAAAGTGGTAGGCTAAATCCCCCAAAATACCTTTTGTTTTGTTACATTTTTACACACTAACCCCAACAGACTGACTGAAAACATTTTGGAAAAATAATGAATCTGCCTATTATATAACAACACTATGTTTGTCTTTCATTTATGGTGAATGTTTGATGTTGAAGTTATAAAATATGAAAGTTATGTGTGTTCTTATCTTTGTTCCTCTTCAAAAAGGATGGCATTTAAAAATGTTATTGTGATATTCAAACCATCTTCTATTGGCTGACATGCAATGCATTATTTTGCACATTTGTTTTCAACAAATAAATTAATTACTGAATTAGTCGATTTTGTTATATATAGTTAAAAAGGTAGTTTTTTGCTGAAATACTATTTTAGGGACACCCATAAACGATCCTTGGGAGTGGGTAAATGAAAATGAAAAAGAGCCTTACTTCGGGGGAAAGTGCAAAGCTGAAGGGAGGTGGGCAAGTAATACAAACATGTCTTAAAAGATCAATGGAAGAAGTCGATATTTCAGAGGTAACCAAATACAAACATTTGTATAGAGTAAAAAAAAATCAATCGATAAAAAGAATTCTTAATTTTGCCCAAAAATTCAAAGATCTGAAACAAAGTCTGTTGTCCTAAATTATAATAAAGTCCTTCCCCCGAGCCAGATGGGGTGCCTGAGTCATATTAATGGCATGAGGGTAAACGTTTTTGCCCATCCTCATTCTGACTTTTTTTTATTAAACCAATTTATATTCGGTTTTATGTCAAAATGCATGGTACATACACAAATGTAATACCTGTTGGTACTCAATGACAGTGAGACATCCGATGCTGTTATAAGCATGCAATTGTAACCCTTGTATCTCTTCCGAACACCCCCCCACCACCTCCCTCCATGAGTTATATTGAGAGTTGCACAGGTGTTGCCACAGCATTCACTCTTCAGTAGACCGTCGAAATGATATAGAGCGCACATGTGATATATCATTTTCTCCTATGGTAGCTAAGCGTGCAGGCTGCGTGGAGTTTCTAAATTAGAACCAATCCAATCCCCAGTCCTTTCGAATGGCATGTACAGGTGACCCCTTGCGTGATACTTCTGGCAAAGCGTGTTCCTGATCTTTGAGGTAGGGGTGGGCGGAAAATCCGTTCCGCTCGCGGATTTTGCGGATTTTCGGGAAATCCGCAATCCGCGAGATTTGCGAATCTCCCGCAAAATCCGCAAATCCGCGAGCAGCGGATTTTGCTCGCACTGCTCGCACTGTTCGCGTGAGTTCGCGTGAGTTCGCGCCCCGCGAATAAGTGCAAAATTGCAGAAATACGATCTTAGCAAAACTGAAAGTAACTACTTACCAGGTTCAAAAGTTCAGGCTCATCATTAGTAGCCATTTCCTGTAGTGCTTCCTGAGGGGCCCCTCCAGAGTTCAGTTGCCAGTTGAAACTATTATGTGACCCTGCTCTGAACCTCAGAATAGTTACACATATGCCACAAAGGTCCTGAATTACAGCTAAGGGAGACAAGCAGGAGCCAGGCTGGAAGTTAAAATCCATTAATCAGCCCCTAATTCATTATTGTCAGTTGGGGCAGGGCAGGTGTTGTAACTAATTTTGCAACAATGAAAGCACTTAGCAAGTGCAAAAGATCACTAATCAGGGCGCACTAAGGAAGCAGGTGCCAGCTAAAAAAATATTCTGTGACACATTAATTAGCCCCAAATTAATTCAGGTCACTTGAGGCAGGGAAGGTGTGCTTTGCTTTGCCGAAAATAATGTACACTGGACAACCAGAGGGTGTGGTGATGAAACAGAGGGTGGCATGGGTGGGCCAGAGGGTGGCATGAGTAGTCAGAGAGTGGCAGTGGTGACAGAGAGTGGCAGTGATGAAGAAGAGTGTCCCAAACAGGCTGGACACGTAGAAACAACAAGTTCGCGAAACTTGCGACCCGACAGGTAAGTTCGCAATTTGCGAAAGTGTACAAAACCCTCGCGAACTGGCAGAAACACGGGCGAACACAAAAAAAAAAAATCCGCAAATTCGCGGGAATTCGCGAATTTTGCGGATTGCGAATCCGCAAATCCGCAAAATTCGCGAACGCGAGATCCGCAAAATTCGCTCATGCCTACTTTGAGGCTATCCACAAAGGTCTGCCTATTCCAAGGTTCCAATCCTTCTCCTTGCTTCTCTCATTAGTACACCACCCGCATATCCCGCCCATATTTCTAGTTTTATGCGCCGTGTGGTTGCTCGAGGCTCCCCAGGGGGGAAACAAAACTTTTACAACGCAACATCCATTACAACGCATGCCATTACAATGCAACCATTACAACGCATGACACTACAACGCATACCACTACAACGCATGTCATTACAACGCAGTCATTACAATGCATACCATTACAACGCATAGCATTACACCTCATAGTACCCTTACACTATCCAACACTTACTCTACTGTTGCATCACCTGGAGTTAGAATAGTAATTTTTACCCCCTACACTATCCAACACTTACCCTACTGTTGCACCCCCCCCTGGAGTTAGAATAGTAATTTTTACCCCTACACACTCCAATACTTACCTTACATGCAAAGTAATGTTATGCGTTGTAATGGTATGCGTTGTAAAGGTAGTATGCGATGTAATGGAATGCGTTGTAAAGGTAGTTTTTAAAAATTCGTTGTAATGGCATGCGTTGTAATGGAATGCGTTGTAATGGATGTTGTGCTGTAAAATATGCATTGTAAAGGTATGCGTTGTAAAAGTATGCGTTGTAACGTAATACATCCTCCCCAGGGGATTTCAAGTTCCTAGTGAATTTGTTTTGAAGGTGTGTGAAAGCCAGCTTAGTGAGCAATGGCCCTGGAAGAAGGGACCTCCTTCTCTACAATTTCAGTAACTGTCCTCCTAACCTCCTCCCAGAAATTACGGAGCGAGGGGCAGGGCCACAACATAAGCAATATGTAATAGGTAATCAGGCATTTCTGGATATGTTGGGGACCCTGTCTAGAATGGATTCCCAGTCACTAGTTGGGATGGGAATACCCAAGTCCTCTTCCCAGTATGACCACAAATGTTCCAGTGGCTGGAGCACATCCTACATTATCGCCCTATATAAACATGTGACTTCCTTAAAGGAGCCCCAGGAGGACCATGTAGTGGCAGCTCTTGCCCTGCACCATAGAAAGACTCTCAAGGCCCTCTAGCCCTCCCATATATGACTGTGGTCAACAACAGCAATAAACTAATATAACCAGGAGTCAGTTTTTACTAAAATAAAAGTGTCTGTTTTCATAATGTTGAAAATAAAAACCTTTTTAGAAAAGCAGTATGAAAGAAGATTAAGGGACCACTTCCTCCCCTGGAACTAATGAATGTATCCTACTTGGACCTTGCTGTTTGTCATGAATGATTGTAAAAGGTATGTTGAATGATGTTCAGCAACCTCCAATTACATGCAGCTGTAAATGCCAAGCATCAAGCATCCCATGAAACACAGTATGGTTCTCATCAGATGCTGTGCACTGAAGTTACAGCCCATGCATTACAACTAGTATACCTAGGGCCACAGGAAATATGCCATTGTACGACTGCAGCGATTTTAGCATAATTATAGATATGCTGCAGATGCCACATAAGCCATAATCTGCCTTATAAACTGCTGACTTTAGCAAAACATTTTTATCACTAAACGGTTCAAAAGTTACTATGGTATGGTCACCTTTTTTTATTATTGCTTACTGCTATAGTTGGTTTTAACGTAGTACTAATAAGGTGCAACCAAATATTGACTGTTTCTCTGGAAAAAAAACAGGCACAACTATCACATTAGTTCAGAAAGGTTTTATCATACAAATATGTTTTGTAAAATAATGTTTTGTCTGTGAAAAATAAAGTACCATTGTGCATTTTTGGGTAATTTTTTTGGGAGACTTTTTATTGAACTCTGTAGAAAGTGTCTGCCACCGCACCACAGTCATCCACAAACCTTTGGTTTGCTAAACACTGTTTAAGAATATTTCCACTCTGTAAGTACCAGGTTCTACAAATTGTTGGCAGGAGGAGGTCCTTACGCCTAAAATCTTTTGAAAGGGGGGACTATGCATCAAATAGTTTGAAGACCTCTGTGATAGACCATGACTCCCAAATAGGACAGGCATGAGGGTTCCTACTGTGAAGGTTCCAATCCCTCTGAGGGTTACAACCAGCTGCTTTCGGATATAGTCAAGATTTCTTACAGTTGACTTTTAGGCCCTATAAGGAACCAAAGCTCTCCAACATGGCTCTAATCCAGACTAGATCTTCAGTTGTGTTTTTGAAGAAGATCAGGAGATCATACTCGTAGAAGGCTATGTGATGATTATGGCCTCACACCTGCAACCCCCCGATATGTTGTGTTAAAAATATTTATAGAGGGCACATACACCAGATGGTTACTGGCCCCATAATCCCACCCCACTCTTGCGTAGCTGGCCAAAGGCCTCATAGCCAACGCAAAGAGCAGGGAAGATAAAGGATACCCTTGTCTCATCCCTTGTCCAACTTCATAGCTGCCCGATATGGTCTGACCACTGGAAACTCTAGCCACTGGGTTTGCATATAGCAGCTTGGTCCATGACAGGAAGCCTTTCCCAACTGCATGTGTGACATTACATCATGCAGGAAACCCCACTATGGGAAACATCGTTTACACCGCAACTTTTATAACGCACTACCATTACGACGCAACTTTTACAATGAAGGTCATTACAACGAATTGCGCTGGAGGGCGCTCTAGGATAGGGAATAGTTTAATGATATCCAACACCTTCCCTACTATCCACGGGGACTGGAGTTGGAATAGTTGGAATAGTAAATTAAACTATTCACTATCCAGCGCCCCCCAACGCAAGTCGTTGTAACGACTTGCGTTGTAAAAGTTGTGTCGTAATGGCATGCGTTGTAAAAGCATGCGTTGAAACATGATACAACCCCCCACTATAGGCAGTCAAAAGCCTTTTCTATGTCAGAGCAAACAGTACTGCTTTAGCCTCCAACAGCCTCAGGAGGCGCCTGATATTAAGCATTGCATTACGGCCGGGTATAAAACCAACCTAAACTGGGTGTATGAGTTTGGTCATGAACGGCAGGAGTCTGGTCGTTCATATCCGGATGATAATATATGATTAATATTGGAAGGGGTCTATATGCTTTACGAATGTGTGCACGTTTCCCAGGATTTAGCAGGGGGATTGCCATCCCCTCCCAGGTGGCGTCCAGCGAATGCCCAGCTACCATGTAAGCACCAATTTAGGGGCCAGCTCTTTAGGCTGCATTGAACTCAACCGGGAGCCTGTCTATCCCCGGCATTTTGCTGCGTGTTGGACCCTTTATCGTTGCCCGTACATCCTGTAAAGTGATGTTGCTGCCTTCTGGGGCACAGAAGTGGTAACTGTGTCAGATAAGCCTGTATTGCTCCCATACCATGTACTGTAGCACTCTTATAGAGCTTCGAATAGTACTGGTGAAAATGTATATTGCTCTTCTCTTGACTATATACTTAGGTTCCCTCTTCTGCTTCAAGTTCCACTATGGATGACCCCCGTTTTACTGGATTGCCTAACCAGACCAGCAAGGATCCAGTGCGATCCCGCTCAGTGCCCCACATACTTCCTAAAATCAAAGCACCTAAGGTGTTATGGTTGTTTGAGGGCTCGCAGTGAGTTTTCCTTTGAATTGCATTGTTTGTATAAAGGTGTGTTCGCTATGCCATTAGGGCATTCAACTGTGTATCTTACCTACATGATATCTGCTCCTTTGCTGGATCCTGAATAAAAAGGAGAAGATCCGTTTATCGTATTATTTATTTTCCTGGAGCATGGATTTACTTTCATCATTAATTGTTTCTCAACACTGGCAACAAGCGGCTTATCCACTCAACTTTTATGGGTTAGCTGTTTTTCCTTTGATTGGTCATCTGTTTGTCATTCTGCCTCGTAATTGGATTCCTGTGAAGTGGTGTTTTTCTTCATTGGTCTGTTTACTCTTCAGGTCAGCATTCAAAAATTGGTTTGTTTACTGCTGCCTGGAACTGAAGGAGTGTGTTAACCCTTTCAGCACCATAGCTTGCCTCTTTTCAACGAAAGCTGTTTAATTGGTTAGTTGTATGCCATTGTAGCAAAATAAGTTTTTTTAACCCCTTCAGCACCATATATCGTCTCCTTCCAACGGAAGCTGCTGTAAACTGAAGGAGTTTTTTCTCACTCTCCTCCAGCACCGAGAATTAATCACATTTTCTGTGTGCATTGTAATGAATCCTGATATATGCACTGTGCAACTGACACGGTTTGTTCTCTATTGTTTATGGAGAGCTCATTAATATGGCAGTCTACGTGTCCTGGTAACATTTTATTCATCATTTTCGTTAACTGTGTAGCACATGTGTCTGCCTTTATTTTAGGAAAGCAAATTATTATTATTGGGTTTTTTTCTCAGTTGAATACATTTTTTTTCTCTTCAAGCCAATGTGTAAATGTTCTACAGTGGCACCTCAGAAGACAATGGTGACTACTTTTCTTATTTTAAATGTTTCTTCTTGTATTTTCAAACTTAAATAGTGCAAGTATGTCAGGAATTGTACCATCCCCATCCCTTCTGTCAGTTTCTGGTGGACCACCCATGGGAACCTGTATTTTTGGAATGTTGAACTACTTTAAGTAGAAGAATGTGAACCAGAAAGGAAATGTGATCTTTTGAAACATTGCTTAGGTGGTATGGGTCTAAAAGAATAAAAAAATCTTCCAGCTTTGGTAAATCCTGATAATCTTAATGTGTACCAATATGTAGCTAAACAATTGAGTCTAAGGTATGGTAAGAAAATCAACACTGTTATTGAGAGATTTATTTTTTATTCTAGGAAACAGTTGCCTAATGAGTCTATTGCTGATTATGTTTCCTCATTAAGATCTCTGACAGTCAAATGTGATTTTGAACACATTTCATTTGAGCAAGTACTAACAGCCTGATTCATCATTCTCCCGTTTTGCGAGCCGCTAATAGCGATTCATAGCGAATCGCTATTAAGGACTCGCAAAACGGGATTCATGTAGAAATTGTATAAAGAAATGCGATTCCTACATATTCCTTATTTGCGATTAGCAAATTGCTAATCGCAAATAAGGAATAACTCGCCATTCATTCCTATGGGCCATAGGAATGAATGGGGAGTATTCCTTATTTGCGATTAGCAATTTGCTAATCACAAATAAGATAGCGATTTGAAGGGTGCCAGGGGTGTCCAAAGGACACCCTGTAGCACCCCTCAAATGAAATTTTACACAGGTGTTGCACACACACATGTCCAAAGGACATGTGTGTGTGTAACATGCAACTCAGAAAAATGCATTTAAATGCATTTTTCTGAGTTTTTGCAATTTACCACGAGGTCTGACCTCGCGGTAAATTGCAGCCAGAAATTGCGAATTCGCAAAAAAAAATTGGATGATGAATTGCATTTAAGGAATCTCAAATAGAGATTCCTTAAATGTAATTCCTCGCAAAATTGCGAGATCGCAATTAGCGATTTTTGCATTTGGGATGCTGAATCCCAAATGCAAAAATCGCACTCGCAAAGGGCCAGATTCTCAGAATCTGGCCCTTTGCGAGCGCAATTTTGTTTGATGAATCGGGCGGTAAGGGACCAAATATTAATGAGAACTAATAAGAAGAAAATTTAAGAAAGGCTGTGGACAATGTCAGATATATCTCTTAATGGTGCTATTGATATTTCTAAAGCTATTGGACACTCTGATAAAATTGTACAAGAAAGAAGAGGCACAGAGAAGTGTGATGTACAAGTGGTCCCTAAAGATTTCGACAAAACAAGAAAAAATGTACCTTTTAAATTTACTAACATGCAAAAAATGACAACAGGTCTAAAGATATAGGACAAGACAACAAACGAGTTCCTTATATTTGTTATAGATATGGTAGCAGTGGGCCCCTGGGGAATTCCAAAAATTGACCAGCTAATTGATAGATCTTATTTAAAGTGAGGGAAGAAAGGGCATTTCAGCAGAGTGTGTAGGTCAATTCCCAGGAGAGTGAACTTTGTGCATTTCCTGATGATTTCGACACCACTTTTGAGAGTGATGAACAAAATGTGAATACTGTTCTGAATTTATGCTAAAGTAGGACAAAATGTCCTTCCTGTAATGCTACAATTAACGATGTAAGCACTCATGTTTTGGTAGATTCATGTTCTTGGTATATCATTTTGCCCCACAATGTTGTGAACAGAAATTGACCCAATGTAGAGTTAAATAATCCAGATATCAGTCCAGGTGGATACACTGGTCACATAATTGACTTAGTCGGGTATTTTGGGCCAATTTAGATTTTCTGGCCATCACACTTTTGGTAAAGTTTATGTATCCAAGAAAGGGCAATCACTTTTAGGATGGCCACATCAGGAAGAGATGGGGATAAAACTTGATCCTAATGCTGATCCCCAAGTATTTACTATAAAAAAAACTAAGCTCCAGTACTAAATATTCTACTAAATTTACACAAGAATTAAAATAATTGCTTCCTAACGTCTTCAGTGATAAATTGGGAATGTATCAAGGGTTTAAACACTCCATCAAAATCATGGAGGGTACTATTCCTGTGCGACATAGAGTAAGTAATGCACCTATTTCTTACAGGAACAAACTTAAACATATTCTGCAAGACTTATTTAGCAAGAATATCATCAAACCTGAAGAGTCATCACCATGGGTTTGTCCCATTGTTATTTCGGTCAAACATTCTGGGGAATTGAGACTAAGGGGGCCATTAGGATGACGGGCGGACCGCCCGCCATAAGGTGGGGGTCCTGTGGCCAGCATTAGGATGCGCCCGCCACAGTGGCGGCGCATCCAGCATTCCAACCATCATGGCAGGAAGGCAGGAAGGCATGCTGTGCACTTCCATTCACAGCATGGCAGGCACCAGGCGGTGCCTGCCATGCTCTGCATGGAACTGCTGGGGGCACCATAGGTAACCCCCATGTGCATGATGGCTCCAGGTGGGGACCGCACTATGTCAGCAACGCTGGCAAGGCTTGCTTCTAGATTGCAGAATTTCCGTTATCAATTAGAGTATGTGAATGGGAAAAGTAATGTACATGCTGATTGCATGTCAAGGTTGCCTTTAGCCTCTGTCTGTTCTGAAAAAGATGACAAAGTAGATTGTGAAGTAGCATTCACATACAAGGATATTAGTTTATTTGGTAATCCTTGCCCTATTGTTCAATAGGACAAATGGTGTTGTAGAGATGGGAAAAGACAATGAACTTAAGACCGTTGCAGAGTATATACCCAAAGGGTGGCCGAAGGAAGGAAAGTTAAAAATGAATTGTCTGGGTTTTCAAAGTACGTGAGGAATTAGCGGTTGAAAATGGCATACTTGTTAGGGGGGATACATTTGTTCCTCCTTTTAGTCTAAGGAATTTGATTATTGGTTTGGCTCACAAAAGATATTTCAAAATTTCAAGTACTGGAAGAAGAGTTAAAGAATGTTTTTGGTGGCCAGGCATTGATTCGTGTGCTGAATAACAAGTAAGATTGTGCCAACAATGTGCCATGAGTGACCAATCTGCGCAAGCTCTGGTTGCTGATCCGCATCCCGTTAAGTTACCAGATGGTCCTTGGCGGAAATTAGGCCTTGATATTATTTAGCGCTTTGCTGTTTTGCCCAAACAAGTTTCACTTGGTTTCATTCTCATTGATTACTATTCTAAGTGGCCTGAGGTCAAGATGGTGAAGGATGTGACTTCTGAGGTTGTTGTTGAAATTGTGAACAGTATATTTTGCAGGGAGGGAATTCCACAAGAGTTAGTCACTGACAATGGCCCACAATTCGTCAGTAGATTTTTGTAAGATTATCTCACCAATTGTGGTGTGTCACATAGGAGAATTGCTGTGTTCCATCCTGAGGCCAATGGTTAAGTAAAACACTTTAAGAAGGTTGTCAAGAAAGCCATCCAAATAAGTGTTAAGAGTGGCATTAAATGGAAAATAGCGCTACAATCTATGGTCCTAGCATATAGAACAGCTCCCAATGACATCACCTCACTATAAGAGACAATGAATAAAACAATTGCCCTTTCACAACTAATATTTCAGTTTGAATTTAATCAAAATGAATTTTATTTGTATCTATCAAAAGCCTTTTTTAAACCATTTTTACAATTTCTCTAAATTCTCCCCCCCAAAAAAACGATTTTTTTTCTTTTTCTTATTTTGGAGCCCTTTTTAGAATTGAAATTCACAATAATACTCTAAAAACCAACTTTATATACAACATATATACTGTGTCAGAATCCTACACCTAATACACTATTTCACACGTCCATACATACATACACACATCATACATACACAGAATGCCCTCCCTGGGAATGCTTTACTAAACCCTATGTATGGTGCGGCACTACAGATTAAGGGGCATATTATCAAGGGGGTTTATCTCCGTTTTTTTGGCTTCAAAAGCCAAGAAAGCGGAGATAAAATTATCTCCCTATTACCTAGCTGTCGCTAACACCAGTTAGCGACAGCTAGTAGGAGATAGCGACCATCTTGGGTCCCACTTTGCATGTCAGAGAAATTTATCACTAATGACATGCAAAGTGGGCGTGCCAGGATGTTAGCGACTGGAAACAGTCGCTAACATCGCTATCTCCTATTACCAACTTTTGGAGATATTCGCGGTAAGCGCGAATATCTCCAAAAGCTAACACCTGCCCTGAGCAGTTTTTAGCCATGTTTTCCAATGGGAGCTGGATAACATGGCTAAGAGCATTAGCTCGGTAATGCATGAATATCGCGGACTTTTCAGCGATATTCATGCATTGCGGCTGATTTTTATCGCATTTGCGATAAACCTTGGTAATACCAAGGTTTATCTGCGATAAAAATCTCCTCAGGTCGGCGATACATTTTTGTCTCTAACCAAGCAATAGCGATAATTATCGCTATTGCTTGGTAATATGCCCCTTAGTATTTTATATACAAAACAAAGGTGTTTACAAAAAACAAGGCCATCTAACAATATGACAAAATTCAGATTTTGACAAACAAATGAAACAATACAATGAAAAGGTCTAGGCGTTTCGAATCACCCTTGCTGCGGAGATTCTCCTCAGGACCAAAGATTATTCTGAAAGACAAAAACAACACAATCGTCTTACTTCCTATACTCTAGAGCAACCCCAACTGTCCACTCACTCAACATTCTCAGCTTACCTGGAAAATAAATTTTCAAGTCAAAATCTGAAAGTACATAAATTATGGACACTGTGGTCATGACTGCTCTTAAATGTGGTCTTTAAATATACAGCCCAAAAATATGTGAAGATTCTTACTTGATTAGACTTCAAGAAGTAGTTAAACTTCAAAAATGGCGCCGTGTAGGTGGACTTCTCACGCTTGTCTTTATACTTTATCTGTAGGACAATACATTTTGTCAAAATTCCATTCCGAATATACTGTTATTGATGACCTACGGGAGCAAGAAATCGATGTACCTTATTCAAGTTGTGTAGTCTTTTAGTCTTTTCGATAACGCTCAAGTCCGATGACATAAATCTGGACCTGTAGCGGGACAAGTATAATGTGTCAGGCATCTTGATTTAATGAAAATATGCACCTTTAAAAAAACGCAGTCAAAACTGCCGACACTCCCTGGCTACGTCAATAAACGGTAAAGAGCTCTGCAACAAAGCCGGTGCTTAGGTGCATTGTGGATGCAAAACATTTAATCGGACATTACACCGTGTTACGCGCTGTATTAAATCCGATCAGAAAAAAGGTGGAGTCTTAGATTTAAGGGGAGTTTTTACTTTTAACCGAGGCTCTTGATTTATCGAAAATATGCACCTTTTCAAAAACACGCAGTCAAAACTGCCGACACTCCCTGGCTACGACAATAAATGGTAAAGAGCTCTGAAACAAGCCGGTACTTGGGTGCATTGTGGATGCAAAACATTTAATCGGGCATCACGCTGTGTTACATACGGTCAGAAAAAAGGTGTAGTCAAAGATTTAAGGGGATTTTTACCTTGTTCGTTAACCGAGGCTCCCGACCGAGGCAACACGGGTGCACAGCCTCCGCTTGCTTGCTCGATAGTCACATATGTGCCACGGTTGGACGGCGCAGTGTTTTTGACGTCATAGCTAAAAGAGGATGCTGGGAAAGGTAGTTTATCCAGCTCAGGGCTAATATGGCGATTACTTGTCAAAGTAGTTTGTCCAGTGCAGGGCTAATGTGGTGATTATATATCAATATTCTACTGTCTTTTATCGGTTGCTCAGTGCACTTTGCAAATATGTCAACACGTTATTATCTATACAATTTTCTGAAGTATAAAAGTTTGTCCAAAACATCACAGGCTTGTTAACTAAACAGCTAAATACAGGACGAAGGTGGTGGACTAGCTTGTAAGATGTCTAACAAAAAAATCTTTATTTAGAGTACTTAGTATAGTTCTTAGACCGGTTTATTCGGCCCGGCTGTGAAAAAAATTACTCTGTTTCACCGGGTTTCTAAATGATGATGAGGCCTATATGTGGGTAAGGCAAGCTGGTGTTTAAACTCTCTTATAATTGGTGCTTCTATTGCTGTAAGTCTGCTTTGCCACCAGATGTCTAGGCCACAGTACTTATAAATACCAGAGCATAACTTCTGAGTCTGAAGGATGGTTTCACAGATGATAAATTTATGATAACTCGTTCAGTCCATCAACAGCTGTATTGTACTTTATAATTAGTGTAGCTTCTCTTTTGATCAAATTGGTCTCCAGATCACCTCCTCTTGCATTTTGGTCAACTTTAGAAATAACAGTCCATCTCAGATCTTTCTCAGTATGGGTATGGGATGTGCCAATGGTGTACTAATGGTGCCGTCTGTATATTCCTTTAATCCTGGACTTATGTTGTGTTATTCGGTGTCTGACTTCTTGATTGGTTTTCCCAATATATAGTTTTTAGCATGGGCACAATTTACCATAAACCACATATTTAGACTTGCAGTTCATAACATTTTTGTGTTTCCAGTATGTTCCATTATGTCTGACTACATCTCCTTCGATAGTCAAAGAAAAGCAGATACATGTTCCACATTTTTGGTGGCCTAAAATTGGCGGTGCCAACATAGTCCCGCAGAGTGGCAGTTTTTTGTTTGGGTAACGCAGCTCTAACAATTTGGTCTGTGATGCTCTTATCTTTTTTAAACGCATAGAGAGGAACCTCAATTCATTTTGGATCTAAGTTCTTTATATGATGCCAATTCTGATTGATTTGTTTTTTCAGCCAGTTGGACGTTGGAAAGTACGTGGACACACATACTATTCGATCTACCTTGCTTTTTTTTTAAAGTAAGGTGTCTTTTGGTGTCCACCAGGCTCGCTTCATAGCCCGTTTCAAAAGTTTTGAAGGGTAACCACGCGATGCAAGTTTTTCTTTTAAGTTGTTGGCATGGAACATGAATTCGTCCTTAAAAGAACAATTTCTTCGAATTCTTAGAAACTGCCCTAGGGGCAAATTCTCCTTCAGACTTCGCGGATGATTACTCATGAAGTGTAATGCTTTGTTCCTTTCCGACTTTTTTTTAAAAAGCGTGGTTGCCAACCTTCCTCCCGAAAGGTAAATCTCAAGGTCTAGAAAAGGCATTGTGTGTCTAGAGTGATTAAGGCTGAATTTGATGTCTTCAGTTCTGGTGTTTAACCACTGATGGAACGCGTGGAGTTGTTCTTCTTCACCTGTCCAAATTAAGAAGACATCATCAATATAACGGACCCAGCCGCCAATCCGCTGTTTGTAAGGATTATTCTCATAGACAAATTTCTCTTCGAACTTACTCATGAAAAGAACCGCTAATTCTGGGGCAAATGGACACCCCATGGCTACTCCCTTTATTTGGAAATAAAAGTCTTCTTTAAATTTGAAGTAGTTTTTTTTCAATGCCATGCTTGCTAGTTCCAAAATGAATTCGGTAGGAATTTTTACTGGTCTCTGTCTGCTGTCTAAGTATGTCTGTAACAGTGCAAGACCTTCGTCTTGCAGGATCTGAGTGTATAATGAAATGACGTCCATACTGACTAGAAGATCTTTATTCTCGTCAAACGGCATCTGGTCTAATTTATTTATAAAATCCATTGTGTCCTGCAGAAATTGATTTCACATCAGACATAAAGGGTTTTAGAAAAAAGTCCACGAATTTCGATACTGGTTCGAACAAGGACTCGCAGCCCGAAACTATAGGTCTTCACGGCAGGTGTTTTTCGTCCTTGTGTACTTTTGGTAGTACATAGAACAGAGGGGTTCTCTGGTGTCTATTCTGGAGGTATTCATATTCTTTCTTTCCTAAGAAACCCTGCTCTTTGTAGCTCCCATGTTGGATCTTTGGGGATCATTCTGTAGCAATCTGCATTAGATAATTGTTTGTTGACTTCAGCTGTATATTGGGGAACACCCCCATACAACAATTAATCCGCTCTTATCGGCCTGCTTAATTGTTATAGTTTCGTAATTTTTCAAAGTTTGCAGAGCCTTCTTTTGGGCTTTTGTCAGATTAGATTTTATAAACCCATGTTTTCTTTTTTCTTTATCAGCAATGGCTGAAAGGACTGTTCTCTCAAATGTGATCACCTCTTTGGGGATTTTGCTCGACGGAGGGCAGAAAATAGACTTCTTCTTTAGTCCTGTTGTTTCAGAATTCCCTTCTGTAATGAGTTCTGAAAAGAAAGTTGTAAGTCGAATTTTCTTGCAGAATTCGATGAATTCTGCTTTCATCTTGACAAATTTATTAGGTTTAGTAGGAACAAAGGTTAACCCCTTCTCCAACACGCTAATCTCCATTTTTGTTAGAACCTTGTCTGACAGATTGTATATTGGGGACTCGTTTAATTTTTGTAATTGTGTCTCTTCGTGGACATTTCCCATGGTTGTTCATTGTAGCTAGTTTTTCCTTGTGTTCTTCGCTGGCCTCGCCCTAAAAAAGGCTGCTGTTGTTGTGGCAAGTTTTGTTGGTAGTTTTGTTGGAAATTAACTCTGCAAAACCTGGTTGAGTGTTTGTATTATCCACTTTGCTTCTACTTGAAGATGAGGTGTGTGAAAAACTAATGAAATTATTTCTTGACCGCCCCTGATTTTCTGGGAGAAAACGTCGTGCCTCTGGTCTGGAGTAGAAATGTTGTTGGAGATAGGGGTATGCTTTTTCTAAAGAAAAATTCCTCTTGTCCTTTTCAAATTTCTTTTCATTTTGGTTGATTGTATAATCCTTGAATTCCAGGATGTCTTTTTCAACTTTTTCCAAAAGCGCTTTTGAGTCAGTGATTAGTTGGTTTGATTTAATTTCTGCCTCTAGAACTTCAATCTCTTCTAATTGTTGTTTTGAAAGTCTGTGTGCTGTTTCAACCGTTAGGACCATCAGGTCTCTACTACATTTCGTTTCGATGAAGCTACATCCTTTTTTATACAGTGGGTCTTCTGTGAAGATGACTGGTATATTCCTTATTATCAATCCTCCAGGAATAGTCCCTGCTCTTAAACGTTGGATGAGGAAATGTCCATGAAGATCCGTTCTGATCTGTTTCTTTTTCAGACGTATTAATTTCTCTGATTTGTTGCTAATTTTCGCAGTTGAGCTTAATGCTGCGGAGCTGAACAATGGAGAGTTGCTCAACAGTTTTTGGATGTGGTCTTCACTATATGCAAATGTTTCTTGTTCAGTCATGTTATTCGAAGTCACTGTCTCTCGTCCTAATCTGTCACTCTCTCAATCATTCAGCACTCTTTCTGTGAAGATATAATCTCACTCCCATCGATTTATTGTTCCCGTAGATCGTCAATAACAGTATATTTGGAATGGAATTTTGACAACATTTATTGTCCTACAGATAAAGTATAAAGACAAGCATGAGAAGTCCACCTACACGGTGCCATTTTTGAAGTTTAACTGCTTCTTGAAATCTAATCAAGTAAGAATCTTCCCATATTTTTGGGCTGTATATTTAAAGACCACATTTAAGAGCAGTCATGACCACAGTTTCCATAATTTTTCAGTAGACCGTCGAAATGATATAGAGCGCACATGTGATATATCATTTTCTCCTATGGTAGCTAAGCGTGCAGGCTGCGTGGAGTTTCTAAATTAGAACCAATCCAATCCCCAGTCCTTTCGAATGGCATGTACAGGTGACCCCTTGCGTGATACTTCTGGCAAAGCGTGTTCCTGATCTTTGAGGTAGGGGTGGGCGGAAAATCCGTTCCGCTCGCGGATTTTGCGGATTTTCGGGAAATCCGCAATCCGCGAGATTTGCGAATCTCCCGCAAAATCCGCAAATCCGCGAGCAGCGGATTTTGCTCGCACTGCTCGCACTGTTCGCGTGAGTTCGCGTGAGTTCGCGCCCCGCGAATAAGTGCAAAATTGCAGAAATACGATCTTAGCAAAACTGAAAGTAACTACTTACCAGGTTCAAAAGTTCAGGCTCATCATTAGTAGCCATTTCCTGTAGTGCTTCCTGAGGGGCCCCTCCAGAGTTCAGTTGCCAGTTGAAACTATTATGTGACCCTGCTCTGAACCTCAGAATAGTTACACATATGCCACAAAGGTCCTGAATTACAGCTAAGGGAGACAAGCAGGAGCCAGGCTGGAAGTTAAAATCCATTAATCAGCCCCTAATTCATTATTGTCAGTTGGGGCAGGGCAGGTGTTGTAACTAATTTTGCAACAATGAAAGCACTTAGCAAGTGCAAAAGATCACTAATCAGGGCGCACTAAGGAAGCAGGTGCCAGCTAAAAAAATATTCTGTGACACATTAATTAGCCCCAAATTAATTCAGGTCACTTGAGGCAGGGAAGGTGTGCTTTGCTTTGCCGAAAATAATGTACACTGGACAACCAGAGGGTGTGGTGATGAAACAGAGGGTGGCATGGGTGGGCCAGAGGGTGGCATGAGTAGTCAGAGAGTGGCAGTGGTGACAGAGAGTGGCAGTGATGAAGAAGAGTGTCCCAAACAGGCTGGACACGTAGAAACAACAAGTTCGCGAAACTTGCGACCCGACAGGTAAGTTCGCAATTTGCGAAAGTGTACAAAACCCTCGCGAACTGGCAGAAACACGGGCGAACACAAAAAAAAAAAATCCGCAAATTCGCGGGAATTCGCGAATTTTGCGGATTGCGAATCCGCAAATCCGCAAAATTCGCGAACGCGAGATCCGCAAAATTCGCTCATGCCTACTTTGAGGCTATCCACAAAGGTCTGCCTATTCCAAGGTTCCAATCCTTCTCCTTGCTTCTCTCATTAGTACACCACCCGCATATCCCGCCCATATTTCTAGTTTTATGCGCCGTGTGGTTGCTCGAGGCTCCCCAGGGGGGAAACAAAACTTTTACAACGCAACATCCATTACAACGCATGCCATTACAATGCAACCATTACAACGCATGACACTACAACGCATACCACTACAACGCATGTCATTACAACGCAGTCATTACAATGCATACCATTACAACGCATAGCATTACACCTCATAGTACCCTTACACTATCCAACACTTACTCTACTGTTGCATCACCTGGAGTTAGAATAGTAATTTTTACCCCCTACACTATCCAACACTTACCCTACTGTTGCACCCCCCCCTGGAGTTAGAATAGTAATTTTTACCCCTACACACTCCAATACTTACCTTACATGCAAAGTAATGTTATGCGTTGTAATGGTATGCGTTGTAAAGGTAGTATGCGATGTAATGGAATGCGTTGTAAAGGTAGTTTTTAAAAATTCGTTGTAATGGCATGCGTTGTAATGGAATGCGTTGTAATGGATGTTGTGCTGTAAAATATGCATTGTAAAGGTATGCGTTGTAAAAGTATGCGTTGTAACGTAATACATCCTCCCCAGGGGATTTCAAGTTCCTAGTGAATTTGTTTTGAAGGTGTGTGAAAGCCAGCTTAGTGAGCAATGGCCCTGGAAGAAGGGACCTCCTTCTCTACAATTTCAGTAACTGTCCTCCTAACCTCCTCCCAGAAATTACGGAGCGAGGGGCAGGGCCACAACATAAGCAATATGTAATAGGTAATCAGGCATTTCTGGATATGTTGGGGACCCTGTCTAGAATGGATTCCCAGTCACTAGTTGGGATGGGAATACCCAAGTCCTCTTCCCAGTATGACCACAAATGTTCCAGTGGCTGGAGCACATCCTACATTATCGCCCTATATAAACATGTGACTTCCTTAAAGGAGCCCCAGGAGGACCATGTAGTGGCAGCTCTTGCCCTGCACCATAGAAAGACTCTCAAGGCCCTCTAGCCCTCCCATATATGACTGTGGTCAACAACAGCAATAAACTAATATAACCAGGAGTCAGTTTTTACTAAAATAAAAGTGTCTGTTTTCATAATGTTGAAAATAAAAACCTTTTTAGAAAAGCAGTATGAAAGAAGATTAAGGGACCACTTCCTCCCCTGGAACTAATGAATGTATCCTACTTGGACCTTGCTGTTTGTCATGAATGATTGTAAAAGGTATGTTGAATGATGTTCAGCAACCTCCAATTACATGCAGCTGTAAATGCCAAGCATCAAGCATCCCATGAAACACAGTATGGTTCTCATCAGATGCTGTGCACTGAAGTTACAGCCCATGCATTACAACTAGTATACCTAGGGCCACAGGAAATATGCCATTGTACGACTGCAGCGATTTTAGCATAATTATAGATATGCTGCAGATGCCACATAAGCCATAATCTGCCTTATAAACTGCTGACTTTAGCAAAACATTTTTATCACTAAACGGTTCAAAAGTTACTATGGTATGGTCACCTTTTTTTATTATTGCTTACTGCTATAGTTGGTTTTAACGTAGTACTAATAAGGTGCAACCAAATATTGACTGTTTCTCTGGAAAAAAAACAGGCACAACTATCACATTAGTTCAGAAAGGTTTTATCATACAAATATGTTTTGTAAAATAATGTTTTGTCTGTGAAAAATAAAGTACCATTGTGCATTTTTGGGTAATTTTTTTGGGAGACTTTTTATTGAACTCTGTAGAAAGTGTCTGCCACCGCACCACAGTCATCCACAAACCTTTGGTTTGCTAAACACTGTTTAAGAATATTTCCACTCTGTAAGTACCAGGTTCTACAAATTGTTGGCAGGAGGAGGTCCTTACGCCTAAAATCTTTTGAAAGGGGGGACTATGCATCAAATAGTTTGAAGACCTCTGTGATAGACCATGACTCCCAAATAGGACAGGCATGAGGGTTCCTACTGTGAAGGTTCCAATCCCTCTGAGGGTTACAACCAGCTGCTTTCGGATATAGTCAAGATTTCTTACAGTTGACTTTTAGGCCCTATAAGGAACCAAAGCTCTCCAACATGGCTCTAATCCAGACTAGATCTTCAGTTGTGTTTTTGAAGAAGATCAGGAGATCATACTCGTAGAAGGCTATGTGATGATTATGGCCTCACACCTGCAACCCCCCGATATGTTGTGTTAAAAATATTTATAGAGGGCACATACACCAGATGGTTACTGGCCCCATAATCCCACCCCACTCTTGCGTAGCTGGCCAAAGGCCTCATAGCCAACGCAAAGAGCAGGGAAGATAAAGGATACCCTTGTCTCATCCCTTGTCCAACTTCATAGCTGCCCGATATGGTCTGACCACTGGAAACTCTAGCCACTGGGTTTGCATATAGCAGCTTGGTCCATGACAGGAAGCCTTTCCCAACTGCATGTGTGACATTACATCATGCAGGAAACCCCACTATGGGAAACATCGTTTACACCGCAACTTTTATAACGCACTACCATTACGACGCAACTTTTACAATGAAGGTCATTACAACGAATTGCGCTGGAGGGCGCTCTAGGATAGGGAATAGTTTAATGATATCCAACACCTTCCCTACTATCCACGGGGACTGGAGTTGGAATAGTTGGAATAGTAAATTAAACTATTCACTATCCAGCGCCCCCCAACGCAAGTCGTTGTAACGACTTGCGTTGTAAAAGTTGTGTCGTAATGGCATGCGTTGTAAAAGCATGCGTTGAAACATGATACAACCCCCCACTATAGGCAGTCAAAAGCCTTTTCTATGTCAGAGCAAACAGTACTGCTTTAGCCTCCAACAGCCTCAGGAGGCGCCTGATATTAAGCATTGCATTACGGCCGGGTATAAAACCAACCTAAACTGGGTGTATGAGTTTGGTCATGAACGGCAGGAGTCTGGTCGTTCATATCCGGATGATAATATATGATTAATATTGGAAGGGGTCTATATGCTTTACGAATGTGTGCACGTTTCCCAGGATTTAGCAGGGGGATTGCCATCCCCTCCCAGGTGGCGTCCAGCGAATGCCCAGCTACCATGTAAGCACCAATTTAGGGGCCAGCTCTTTAGGCTGCATTGAACTCAACCGGGAGCCTGTCTATCCCCGGCATTTTGCTGCGTGTTGGACCCTTTATCGTTGCCCGTACATCCTGTAAAGTGATGTTGCTGCCTTCTGGGGCACAGAAGTGGTAACTGTGTCAGATAAGCCTGTATTGCTCCCATACCATGTACTGTAGCACTCTTATAGAGCTTCGAATAGTACTGGTGAAAATGTATATTGCTCTTCTCTTGACTATATACTTAGGTTCCCTCTTCTGCTTCAAGTTCCACTATGGATGACCCCCGTTTTACTGGATTGCCTAACCAGACCAGCAAGGATCCAGTGCGATCCCGCTCAGTGCCCCACATACTTCCTAAAATCAAAGCACCTAAGGTGTTATGGTTGTTTGAGGGCTCGCAGTGAGTTTTCCTTTGAATTGCATTGTTTGTATAAAGGTGTGTTCGCTATGCCATTAGGGCATTCAACTGTGTATCTTACCTACATGATATCTGCTCCTTTGCTGGATCCTGAATAAAAAGGAGAAGATCCGTTTATCGTATTATTTATTTTCCTGGAGCATGGATTTACTTTCATCATTAATTGTTTCTCAACACTGGCAACAAGCGGCTTATCCACTCAACTTTTATGGGTTAGCTGTTTTTCCTTTGATTGGTCATCTGTTTGTCATTCTGCCTCGTAATTGGATTCCTGTGAAGTGGTGTTTTTCTTCATTGGTCTGTTTACTCTTCAGGTCAGCATTCAAAAATTGGTTTGTTTACTGCTGCCTGGAACTGAAGGAGTGTGTTAACCCTTTCAGCACCATAGCTTGCCTCTTTTCAACGAAAGCTGTTTAATTGGTTAGTTGTATGCCATTGTAGCAAAATAAGTTTTTTTAACCCCTTCAGCACCATATATCGTCTCCTTCCAACGGAAGCTGCTGTAAACTGAAGGAGTTTTTTCTCACTCTCCTCCAGCACCGAGAATTAATCACATTTTCTGTGTGCATTGTAATGAATCCTGATATATGCACTGTGCAACTGACACGGTTTGTTCTCTATTGTTTATGGAGAGCTCATTAATATGGCAGTCTACGTGTCCTGGTAACATTTTATTCATCATTTTCGTTAACTGTGTAGCACATGTGTCTGCCTTTATTTTAGGAAAGCAAATTATTATTATTGGGTTTTTTTCTCAGTTGAATACATTTTTTTTCTCTTCAAGCCAATGTGTAAATGTTCTACAGTGGCACCTCAGAAGACAATGGTGACTACTTTTCTTATTTTAAATGTTTCTTCTTGTATTTTCAAACTTAAATAGTGCAAGTATGTCAGGAATTGTACCATCCCCATCCCTTCTGTCAGTTTCTGGTGGACCACCCATGGGAACCTGTATTTTTGGAATGTTGAACTACTTTAAGTAGAAGAATGTGAACCAGAAAGGAAATGTGATCTTTTGAAACATTGCTTAGGTGGTATGGGTCTAAAAGAATAAAAAAATCTTCCAGCTTTGGTAAATCCTGATAATCTTAATGTGTACCAATATGTAGCTAAACAATTGAGTCTAAGGTATGGTAAGAAAATCAACACTGTTATTGAGAGATTTATTTTTTATTCTAGGAAACAGTTGCCTAATGAGTCTATTGCTGATTATGTTTCCTCATTAAGATCTCTGACAGTCAAATGTGATTTTGAACACATTTCATTTGAGCAAGTACTAACAGCCTGATTCATCATTCTCCCGTTTTGCGAGCCGCTAATAGCGATTCATAGCGAATCGCTATTAAGGACTCGCAAAACGGGATTCATGTAGAAATTGTATAAAGAAATGCGATTCCTACATATTCCTTATTTGCGATTAGCAAATTGCTAATCGCAAATAAGGAATAACTCGCCATTCATTCCTATGGGCCATAGGAATGAATGGGGAGTATTCCTTATTTGCGATTAGCAATTTGCTAATCACAAATAAGATAGCGATTTGAAGGGTGCCAGGGGTGTCCAAAGGACACCCTGTAGCACCCCTCAAATGAAATTTTACACAGGTGTTGCACACACACATGTCCAAAGGACATGTGTGTGTGTAACATGCAACTCAGAAAAATGCATTTAAATGCATTTTTCTGAGTTTTTGCAATTTACCACGAGGTCTGACCTCGCGGTAAATTGCAGCCAGAAATTGCGAATTCGCAAAAAAAAATTGGATGATGAATTGCATTTAAGGAATCTCAAATAGAGATTCCTTAAATGTAATTCCTCGCAAAATTGCGAGATCGCAATTAGCGATTTTTGCATTTGGGATGCTGAATCCCAAATGCAAAAATCGCACTCGCAAAGGGCCAGATTCTCAGAATCTGGCCCTTTGCGAGCGCAATTTTGTTTGATGAATCGGGCGGTAAGGGACCAAATATTAATGAGAACTAATAAGAAGAAAATTTAAGAAAGGCTGTGGACAATGTCAGATATATCTCTTAATGGTGCTATTGATATTTCTAAAGCTATTGGACACTCTGATAAAATTGTACAAGAAAGAAGAGGCACAGAGAAGTGTGATGTACAAGTGGTCCCTAAAGATTTCGACAAAACAAGAAAAAATGTACCTTTTAAATTTACTAACATGCAAAAAATGACAACAGGTCTAAAGATATAGGACAAGACAACAAACGAGTTCCTTATATTTGTTATAGATATGGTAGCAGTGGGCCCCTGGGGAATTCCAAAAATTGACCAGCTAATTGATAGATCTTATTTAAAGTGAGGGAAGAAAGGGCATTTCAGCAGAGTGTGTAGGTCAATTCCCAGGAGAGTGAACTTTGTGCATTTCCTGATGATTTCGACACCACTTTTGAGAGTGATGAACAAAATGTGAATACTGTTCTGAATTTATGCTAAAGTAGGACAAAATGTCCTTCCTGTAATGCTACAATTAACGATGTAAGCACTCATGTTTTGGTAGATTCATGTTCTTGGTATATCATTTTGCCCCACAATGTTGTGAACAGAAATTGACCCAATGTAGAGTTAAATAATCCAGATATCAGTCCAGGTGGATACACTGGTCACATAATTGACTTAGTCGGGTATTTTGGGCCAATTTAGATTTTCTGGCCATCACACTTTTGGTAAAGTTTATGTATCCAAGAAAGGGCAATCACTTTTAGGATGGCCACATCAGGAAGAGATGGGGATAAAACTTGATCCTAATGCTGATCCCCAAGTATTTACTATAAAAAAAACTAAGCTCCAGTACTAAATATTCTACTAAATTTACACAAGAATTAAAATAATTGCTTCCTAACGTCTTCAGTGATAAATTGGGAATGTATCAAGGGTTTAAACACTCCATCAAAATCATGGAGGGTACTATTCCTGTGCGACATAGAGTAAGTAATGCACCTATTTCTTACAGGAACAAACTTAAACATATTCTGCAAGACTTATTTAGCAAGAATATCATCAAACCTGAAGAGTCATCACCATGGGTTTGTCCCATTGTTATTTCGGTCAAACATTCTGGGGAATTGAGACTAAGGGGGCCATTAGGATGACGGGCGGACCGCCCGCCATAAGGTGGGGGTCCTGTGGCCAGCATTAGGATGCGCCCGCCACAGTGGCGGCGCATCCAGCATTCCAACCATCATGGCAGGAAGGCAGGAAGGCATGCTGTGCACTTCCATTCACAGCATGGCAGGCACCAGGCGGTGCCTGCCATGCTCTGCATGGAACTGCTGGGGGCACCATAGGTAACCCCCATGTGCATGATGGCTCCAGGTGGGGACCGCACTATGTCAGCAACGCTGGCAAGGCTTGCTTCTAGATTGCAGAATTTCCGTTATCAATTAGAGTATGTGAATGGGAAAAGTAATGTACATGCTGATTGCATGTCAAGGTTGCCTTTAGCCTCTGTCTGTTCTGAAAAAGATGACAAAGTAGATTGTGAAGTAGCATTCACATACAAGGATATTAGTTTATTTGGTAATCCTTGCCCTATTGTTCAATAGGACAAATGGTGTTGTAGAGATGGGAAAAGACAATGAACTTAAGACCGTTGCAGAGTATATACCCAAAGGGTGGCCGAAGGAAGGAAAGTTAAAAATGAATTGTCTGGGTTTTCAAAGTACGTGAGGAATTAGCGGTTGAAAATGGCATACTTGTTAGGGGGGATACATTTGTTCCTCCTTTTAGTCTAAGGAATTTGATTATTGGTTTGGCTCACAAAAGATATTTCAAAATTTCAAGTACTGGAAGAAGAGTTAAAGAATGTTTTTGGTGGCCAGGCATTGATTCGTGTGCTGAATAACAAGTAAGATTGTGCCAACAATGTGCCATGAGTGACCAATCTGCGCAAGCTCTGGTTGCTGATCCGCATCCCGTTAAGTTACCAGATGGTCCTTGGCGGAAATTAGGCCTTGATATTATTTAGCGCTTTGCTGTTTTGCCCAAACAAGTTTCACTTGGTTTCATTCTCATTGATTACTATTCTAAGTGGCCTGAGGTCAAGATGGTGAAGGATGTGACTTCTGAGGTTGTTGTTGAAATTGTGAACAGTATATTTTGCAGGGAGGGAATTCCACAAGAGTTAGTCACTGACAATGGCCCACAATTCGTCAGTAGATTTTTGTAAGATTATCTCACCAATTGTGGTGTGTCACATAGGAGAATTGCTGTGTTCCATCCTGAGGCCAATGGTTAAGTAAAACACTTTAAGAAGGTTGTCAAGAAAGCCATCCAAATAAGTGTTAAGAGTGGCATTAAATGGAAAATAGCGCTACAATCTATGGTCCTAGCATATAGAACAGCTCCCAATGACATCACCTCACTATAAGAGACAATGAATAAAACAATTGCCCTTTCACAACTAATATTTCAGTTTGAATTTAATCAAAATGAATTTTATTTGTATCTATCAAAAGCCTTTTTTAAACCATTTTTACAATTTCTCTAAATTCTCCCCCCCAAAAAAACGATTTTTTTTCTTTTTCTTATTTTGGAGCCCTTTTTAGAATTGAAATTCACAATAATACTCTAAAAACCAACTTTATATACAACATATATACTGTGTCAGAATCCTACACCTAATACACTATTTCACACGTCCATACATACATACACACATCATACATACACAGAATGCCCTCCCTGGGAATGCTTTACTAAACCCTATGTATGGTGCGGCACTACAGATTAAGGGGCATATTATCAAGGGGGTTTATCTCCGTTTTTTTGGCTTCAAAAGCCAAGAAAGCGGAGATAAAATTATCTCCCTATTACCTAGCTGTCGCTAACACCAGTTAGCGACAGCTAGTAGGAGATAGCGACCATCTTGGGTCCCACTTTGCATGTCAGAGAAATTTATCACTAATGACATGCAAAGTGGGCGTGCCAGGATGTTAGCGACTGGAAACAGTCGCTAACATCGCTATCTCCTATTACCAACTTTTGGAGATATTCGCGGTAAGCGCGAATATCTCCAAAAGCTAACACCTGCCCTGAGCAGTTTTTAGCCATGTTTTCCAATGGGAGCTGGATAACATGGCTAAGAGCATTAGCTCGGTAATGCATGAATATCGCGGACTTTTCAGCGATATTCATGCATTGCGGCTGATTTTTATCGCATTTGCGATAAACCTTGGTAATACCAAGGTTTATCTGCGATAAAAATCTCCTCAGGTCGGCGATACATTTTTGTCTCTAACCAAGCAATAGCGATAATTATCGCTATTGCTTGGTAATATGCCCCTTAGTATTTTATATACAAAACAAAGGTGTTTACAAAAAACAAGGCCATCTAACAATATGACAAAATTCAGATTTTGACAAACAAATGAAACAATACAATGAAAAGGTCTAGGCGTTTCGAATCACCCTTGCTGCGGAGATTCTCCTCAGGACCAAAGATTATTCTGAAAGACAAAAACAACACAATCGTCTTACTTCCTATACTCTAGAGCAACCCCAACTGTCCACTCACTCAACATTCTCAGCTTACCTGGAAAATAAATTTTCAAGTCAAAATCTGAAAGTACATAAATTATGGACACTGTGGTCATGACTGCTCTTAAATGTGGTCTTTAAATATACAGCCCAAAAATATGTGAAGATTCTTACTTGATTAGACTTCAAGAAGTAGTTAAACTTCAAAAATGGCGCCGTGTAGGTGGACTTCTCACGCTTGTCTTTATACTTTATCTGTAGGACAATACATTTTGTCAAAATTCCATTCCGAATATACTGTTATTGATGACCTACGGGAGCAAGAAATCGATGTACCTTATTCAAGTTGTGTAGTCTTTTAGTCTTTTCGATAACGCTCAAGTCCGATGACATAAATCTGGACCTGTAGCGGGACAAGTATAATGTGTCAGGCATCTTGATTTAATGAAAATATGCACCTTTAAAAAAACGCAGTCAAAACTGCCGACACTCCCTGGCTACGTCAATAAACGGTAAAGAGCTCTGCAACAAAGCCGGTGCTTAGGTGCATTGTGGATGCAAAACATTTAATCGGACATTACACCGTGTTACGCGCTGTATTAAATCCGATCAGAAAAAAGGTGGAGTCTTAGATTTAAGGGGAGTTTTTACTTTTAACCGAGGCTCTTGATTTATCGAAAATATGCACCTTTTCAAAAACACGCAGTCAAAACTGCCGACACTCCCTGGCTACGACAATAAATGGTAAAGAGCTCTGAAACAAGCCGGTACTTGGGTGCATTGTGGATGCAAAACATTTAATCGGGCATCACGCTGTGTTACATACGGTCAGAAAAAAGGTGTAGTCAAAGATTTAAGGGGATTTTTACCTTGTTCGTTAACCGAGGCTCCCGACCGAGGCAACACGGGTGCACAGCCTCCGCTTGCTTGCTCGATAGTCACATATGTGCCACGGTTGGACGGCGCAGTGTTTTTGACGTCATAGCTAAAAGAGGATGCTGGGAAAGGTAGTTTATCCAGCTCAGGGCTAATATGGCGATTACTTGTCAAAGTAGTTTGTCCAGTGCAGGGCTAATGTGGTGATTATATATCAATATTCTACTGTCTTTTATCGGTTGCTCAGTGCACTTTGCAAATATGTCAACACGTTATTATCTATACAATTTTCTGAAGTATAAAAGTTTGTCCAAAACATCACAGGCTTGTTAACTAAACAGCTAAATACAGGACGAAGGTGGTGGACTAGCTTGTAAGATGTCTAACAAAAAAATCTTTATTTAGAGTACTTAGTATAGTTCTTAGACCGGTTTATTCGGCCCGGCTGTGAAAAAAATTACTCTGTTTCACCGGGTTTCTAAATGATGATGAGGCCTATATGTGGGTAAGGCAAGCTGGTGTTTAAACTCTCTTATAATTGGTGCTTCTATTGCTGTAAGTCTGCTTTGCCACCAGATGTCTAGGCCACAGTACTTATAAATACCAGAGCATAACTTCTGAGTCTGAAGGATGGTTTCACAGATGATAAATTTATGATAACTCGTTCAGTCCATCAACAGCTGTATTGTACTTTATAATTAGTGTAGCTTCTCTTTTGATCAAATTGGTCTCCAGATCACCTCCTCTTGCATTTTGGTCAACTTTAGAAATAACAGTCCATCTCAGATCTTTCTCAGTATGGGTATGGGATGTGCCAATGGTGTACTAATGGTGCCGTCTGTATATTCCTTTAATCCTGGACTTATGTTGTGTTATTCGGTGTCTGACTTCTTGATTGGTTTTCCCAATATATAGTTTTTAGCATGGGCACAATTTACCATAAACCACATATTTAGACTTGCAGTTCATAACATTTTTGTGTTTCCAGTATGTTCCATTATGTCTGACTACATCTCCTTCGATAGTCAAAGAAAAGCAGATACATGTTCCACATTTTTGGTGGCCTAAAATTGGCGGTGCCAACATAGTCCCGCAGAGTGGCAGTTTTTTGTTTGGGTAACGCAGCTCTAACAATTTGGTCTGTGATGCTCTTATCTTTTTTAAACGCATAGAGAGGAACCTCAATTCATTTTGGATCTAAGTTCTTTATATGATGCCAATTCTGATTGATTTGTTTTTTCAGCCAGTTGGACGTTGGAAAGTACGTGGACACACATACTATTCGATCTACCTTGCTTTTTTTTTAAAGTAAGGTGTCTTTTGGTGTCCACCAGGCTCGCTTCATAGCCCGTTTCAAAAGTTTTGAAGGGTAACCACGCGATGCAAGTTTTTCTTTTAAGTTGTTGGCATGGAACATGAATTCGTCCTTAAAAGAACAATTTCTTCGAATTCTTAGAAACTGCCCTAGGGGCAAATTCTCCTTCAGACTTCGCGGATGATTACTCATGAAGTGTAATGCTTTGTTCCTTTCCGACTTTTTTTTAAAAAGCGTGGTTGCCAACCTTCCTCCCGAAAGGTAAATCTCAAGGTCTAGAAAAGGCATTGTGTGTCTAGAGTGATTAAGGCTGAATTTGATGTCTTCAGTTCTGGTGTTTAACCACTGATGGAACGCGTGGAGTTGTTCTTCTTCACCTGTCCAAATTAAGAAGACATCATCAATATAACGGACCCAGCCGCCAATCCGCTGTTTGTAAGGATTATTCTCATAGACAAATTTCTCTTCGAACTTACTCATGAAAAGAACCGCTAATTCTGGGGCAAATGGACACCCCATGGCTACTCCCTTTATTTGGAAATAAAAGTCTTCTTTAAATTTGAAGTAGTTTTTTTTCAATGCCATGCTTGCTAGTTCCAAAATGAATTCGGTAGGAATTTTTACTGGTCTCTGTCTGCTGTCTAAGTATGTCTGTAACAGTGCAAGACCTTCGTCTTGCAGGATCTGAGTGTATAATGAAATGACGTCCATACTGACTAGAAGATCTTTATTCTCGTCAAACGGCATCTGGTCTAATTTATTTATAAAATCCATTGTGTCCTGCAGAAATTGATTTCACATCAGACATAAAGGGTTTTAGAAAAAAGTCCACGAATTTCGATACTGGTTCGAACAAGGACTCGCAGCCCGAAACTATAGGTCTTCACGGCAGGTGTTTTTCGTCCTTGTGTACTTTTGGTAGTACATAGAACAGAGGGGTTCTCTGGTGTCTATTCTGGAGGTATTCATATTCTTTCTTTCCTAAGAAACCCTGCTCTTTGTAGCTCCCATGTTGGATCTTTGGGGATCATTCTGTAGCAATCTGCATTAGATAATTGTTTGTTGACTTCAGCTGTATATTGGGGAACACCCCCATACAACAATTAATCCGCTCTTATCGGCCTGCTTAATTGTTATAGTTTCGTAATTTTTCAAAGTTTGCAGAGCCTTCTTTTGGGCTTTTGTCAGATTAGATTTTATAAACCCATGTTTTCTTTTTTCTTTATCAGCAATGGCTGAAAGGACTGTTCTCTCAAATGTGATCACCTCTTTGGGGATTTTGCTCGACGGAGGGCAGAAAATAGACTTCTTCTTTAGTCCTGTTGTTTCAGAATTCCCTTCTGTAATGAGTTCTGAAAAGAAAGTTGTAAGTCGAATTTTCTTGCAGAATTCGATGAATTCTGCTTTCATCTTGACAAATTTATTAGGTTTAGTAGGAACAAAGGTTAACCCCTTCTCCAACACGCTAATCTCCATTTTTGTTAGAACCTTGTCTGACAGATTGTATATTGGGGACTCGTTTAATTTTTGTAATTGTGTCTCTTCGTGGACATTTCCCATGGTTGTTCATTGTAGCTAGTTTTTCCTTGTGTTCTTCGCTGGCCTCGCCCTAAAAAAGGCTGCTGTTGTTGTGGCAAGTTTTGTTGGTAGTTTTGTTGGAAATTAACTCTGCAAAACCTGGTTGAGTGTTTGTATTATCCACTTTGCTTCTACTTGAAGATGAGGTGTGTGAAAAACTAATGAAATTATTTCTTGACCGCCCCTGATTTTCTGGGAGAAAACGTCGTGCCTCTGGTCTGGAGTAGAAATGTTGTTGGAGATAGGGGTATGCTTTTTCTAAAGAAAAATTCCTCTTGTCCTTTTCAAATTTCTTTTCATTTTGGTTGATTGTATAATCCTTGAATTCCAGGATGTCTTTTTCAACTTTTTCCAAAAGCGCTTTTGAGTCAGTGATTAGTTGGTTTGATTTAATTTCTGCCTCTAGAACTTCAATCTCTTCTAATTGTTGTTTTGAAAGTCTGTGTGCTGTTTCAACCGTTAGGACCATCAGGTCTCTACTACATTTCGTTTCGATGAAGCTACATCCTTTTTTATACAGTGGGTCTTCTGTGAAGATGACTGGTATATTCCTTATTATCAATCCTCCAGGAATAGTCCCTGCTCTTAAACGTTGGATGAGGAAATGTCCATGAAGATCCGTTCTGATCTGTTTCTTTTTCAGACGTATTAATTTCTCTGATTTGTTGCTAATTTTCGCAGTTGAGCTTAATGCTGCGGAGCTGAACAATGGAGAGTTGCTCAACAGTTTTTGGATGTGGTCTTCACTATATGCAAATGTTTCTTGTTCAGTCATGTTATTCGAAGTCACTGTCTCTCGTCCTAATCTGTCACTCTCTCAATCATTCAGCACTCTTTCTGTGAAGATATAATCTCACTCCCATCGATTTATTGTTCCCGTAGATCGTCAATAACAGTATATTTGGAATGGAATTTTGACAACATTTATTGTCCTACAGATAAAGTATAAAGACAAGCATGAGAAGTCCACCTACACGGTGCCATTTTTGAAGTTTAACTGCTTCTTGAAATCTAATCAAGTAAGAATCTTCCCATATTTTTGGGCTGTATATTTAAAGACCACATTTAAGAGCAGTCATGACCACAGTTTCCATAATTTTTGTACTTTAAAATTTTGACATGGAAATTTCTTTTCCAGAATAGAGTGGTAAGCTGAGAATGCTGAGTGAGTGGACAGTTGGGGTTGCTCTAGAGTATAGGAAGTAAGACGGTTGTGTTGTTTTTGTCTTTCAGAATAATCTTTGGTCCTGTGAAAAATCCCCGCAGTGAGGGTGATTCAAAATGCGTAGACCTTTTCATTGCTTAGGCCAAACTGTAATGTTTCATTTGTTTGTCAAAATCTGAATTTTGTCATGTTGTTAGATGGCCTTGTTTTTTGTAAACACCTTTGTTTTGTATATAAAATACTAAATCTGTAGTGTCGCACCATAAATAGGGTTTAGTAAAGCATTCTCAGGACGGGCATTCTGTGTATGTATGATGTGTGAATGTGTGTATGGACGTGTGAAATGGTGTAATAGGTTTATGATTCTGACACAGTATATATGTTGTATATAAAGTTGGTTTTTAGAGTATGATTGTGAATTTCAATTCTAAAAGGGGCTCCAAAAAAAGAAAAACAAAAAATTTAGTTTATTTTTTATTATTTTTTGAGAATTTAGAGAAAATTGTAAAAATGGTTTAAAAAAGACTTTTGATAGATACAAATAAAATTCTTTTTGATTCAATTCAAACTGAAATATTGGTTGTGAAAGGGCAATTGTTTTATTCATTGTCTCTTATACTTATGGTCAAGTAACAGCGCAGTATTGGCAACTTGTTTTGTTTACTTAGATTGTGGCGTGGCCTTGCTGCGCTTAAGCCAAACCCTTGTTGTTTTTTCCATCACCTCAGTTAGTCCTTTTGAATTACTTAGGGGCGTAAACCATGGTCGAAATTAGTGCCATGGTGGTTAAAAAACAAGCGAAGCACAAATGTTGATGATACTGAGTTGGATTTCAAGAAAATCAGACATAAAATGTAGGATTATAAATCCAAAATGATGGAAGTCTTGAGTTGCAGAAAGGGTTTTGATAGCAGTACAAAAGGGGGCAGTGATGGACGGAGCATCTGAACCAATCAAACACTCACACCCAGTCAAAAGATCTGGGTTTGATCCATCACCGTTCTTTAGCCCACTCTGCCACCCCAGTTCAGACATGGCTATATGCAAATCAGTCTGACCCTGTGCCTCATGGGAACAGTCCAGCCCGAACTGCCAAGCCATGCCTTCCCTGGACCGGAAACAAGCTTCCGAGGACCGGTTTCTGGCATTCCAGCCATCTTCAGCCCGGCTTGCTTGAATACAGTGGCAAAGTGAGCAAGGGACTCACGTCTGAGCATACCCTGCCACACTTATGGCGGCCAAAGTGGTACAAAAGGGGGGGGGTGATGGACGGAGCATCTGAACCAATTAAACACTCACACCCAGTCAAAAGATCTGGGTTTGATCCATCACCGTTCTTTAGCCCACTCTGCCACCCCAGTTCAGACATGGCTATATGCAAATCAGTCTGACCCTGTGCCTCATGGGAACAGTCCAGCCCGAACTGCCAAGCCATGCCTTCCCTGGACCGTAAACAAGCTTCCGAGGACCGGTTTCTGGCATTCCAGCCGCCTTCAGCCCGGCTTGCTTGAATACAGTGGCAAAGTGAGCAAGGGACTCACGTCTGAGCATACCCTGCCACACTTATGGCGGCCAAAGCGGTACCAAAGGGGGGGGGTGATGGACGGAGCATCTGAACCAATTAAACACTCACACCCAGTCAAAAGATCTGGGTTTGATCCATCACCGTTCTTTAGCCCACTCTGCCACCTCAGTTCAGACATGGCTATATGCAAATCAGTCTGACCCTGTGCCTCGTGGGAACAGTCCAGCCCGAACTGCCAAGCCATGCCTTTCCTGGACCGGAAACAAGCTTCCGAGGACCGGTTTCTGGCATTCTAGCCGTCTTCAGCCCGGCTTGCTTGAATCCAGTGGCAAAGTGAGCAAAGGACTCACGTCTGAGCATACCCTGCCACACTTATGGCGGCCAAAGCGGTACAAATGGGGGTGGTGATGGACGGAGCATCTGAACCAATCATACACTCACACCCAGTCAAAAGATCTGGGTTTGATCCATCACCGTGCTTTAGCCCACTCTGCCACCCCAGTTCAGACATGGCTATATGCAAATCAGTCTGACCCTGTGCCTCATGGGAACAGTCCAGCCCGAACTGCCAAGCCATGCCTTCCCTGGACTGGAAACAAGCTTCCGAGGACCGGTTTCTGGCATTCCAGCCATTTTCAGCCCAGCTTGCTTGAATCCAGTGGCAAAGTGAGCAAGGGACTCAAGTCTGAGCATACCCTGCCACACTTATGGCGGCCAAAGCGGTACAAAAGGGGGTGGTGATGGACGGAGCATCTGAACCAATCAAACACTCACACCCAGTCAAAAGATCTGGCTTTGCCACTGGATTCAAGCAAGCCGGGCTGAAGACGGCTGGAATGCCAGAAACCGGTCCTCGGAAGCTTGTTTCCGGTCCAGGGAAGACATGATTTGGCAGTTCGGGCTGGACTGTTCCCATGAGGCACAGGTCAGACTGATTTGCCTATAGCCATGTCTGAACTGGGGTGGCAGAGTGGGCTAAAGAACTGTGATGGATTAAACCCAGATCTTGTGACTGGGTGTGAGTGTTTGATTGATTCAGATGCTCCGTCCATTAACACCTCCTTTTGTACCGCTTTTGGCCGCCATAAGTGTGGCAGGGTATGCTCAGACGTGAGTCCCTTGCTCACTTTGCCACTGGATGCAAGCAAGCCAGGCTGAAGACGGCTGGAATGCCAGAAACCGGTCCTCGGAAGCTTGTTTCAGGTCCAGGGAAGACATGGCTTGGCAGTTCGGGCTGGACTGTTCCCATGAGGCATAGGGTCAGACTGATTTGCATATAGCCATGTCTGAACTGGGGTGGCAGAGTGGGATAAAGAACTGTGATGGATTACACCCAGATATTTTGACTGGGTGTGAGTGTTTGATTGATTCAGATGCTCCGTCCATCACCACCTCCTTTTGTAACAGGTTTTGATAGCAAGCAAATAGTAAACATTGGTGATTTTATGTGCATCAAAAAGTCTAAATCCGATGGAAAGGGCAAAAGTATATGATCGGACCCCATCCGGGTTATACAAATTTTTAGGAATGCTGTTCATGTTGAGGGGGGTCAGTGTATGGAATCTCAAATAAGTGTCATTGTTTAAAGGCAAACTAATGGGTTGTGTCACTTCTGAGAGCAACATATTTTTGGATGTAAGAGATCCTGATCAAAGTGTCTATGGTTAACGCACTCTAACCACTGACATCACCAGACCCAAAAATGATAGAACAAGACGCTTACTTGTAAAATGTGCAGATTATGTTCTCAGTTAAAAGAGGGAAGAGGAAAGAGAAAAAAGGAAAAACATTTAAAAAAATATTCTGTAAGGGGGAAGGTGTGTTACATACACGCAAGTGTGCAACATTGTTTCTCGCATCCTTGTGTGTGTATGTTATACTTGTTTTCCTTTCAACGTGGCAAGTGGAGACATGTGCATTGTTTATTGGCGTGTCTCTGTTTTCCTTCAAGCTGTTATGGTTGTTTGGGGGCTTGCAGTGAGTTTTCCTTTGAATTGTATTGTTTGAATAAAGCATTCAACTGTGTATTTTACCAACATGATGTCTGTTCCTTTGCTGCATTCTGAATAAAAAGGAGAAGATCTATATTATCGTATTCTGTGTTTTCCAGGAGGAAAGGAGGAGGAGAGGAGTACAACAATTTGGGGGAAGACCACACCAAATGGTGTCAGTTCTAATAGTGTTCTATCCATAATCGCTCACTGTCAGTAAAGAGGGGCTGCTTAGTGTGCCACTCCAAGTCACAAGACTGGTCCCAGATCTCTGTAAGTCAAAGGCAGGCCTAGCCCTTTACGCACATATAGTGTCCAGAAAATAAAATATACCAAATATACATAAAGATGGATACTCATGGCAAAAGAACCTGCCTGTGTAACATGCAGAGGACATTCCTGTCTGAACAGTTAAAAAGGGAAGAGAGTTGAAATGACAGAAGACTGTAACAGCTTGAATGAAAATGGAAATTCCACAATAAGGTATAATGTCAGCCTGAGACTGAGTGAAAATGATAATGGTACAAGTTGAATGTGACAACCTGAACAGAAATACACTTGACTAATTGAGAAAATAAGGCAATCTATGGAGGGAAAAGAAAATCAAGTTACAGAGTGTTGTTACTTGTATCCTGGATCTGCTCTCAGTACACCTACAGCCAGACAATCATCAAACTGTCATCATGTCTTTTTCTTCTAGGCATCTAGGATATGGGACAACATTCTTGTATCCACATGGTCTGCTGCAATATTTCCTCAATTTAGGAAAGAAATAAAGACACACCTATTAAGACCACTACATCACAATGCAGTAACACTCCAATAACTAGATCTCTCATCACTTGTTGACTGGATTCTTGCCTTTGAACATTTACAATTCTCTGCCTACATTTTGGTTAAGTTTACAATATACAGATACCCCATACATATGTAAATACATACAATGTTACCATGATAGCAAGCCATAATAATATTCCATGTGATGTAATCAATGCTTCTAGGAAGTACTTTTGATATTTTAAAAGCTGTAGCCCTTTATTTGTACCAGAATGTAGGTAAGTGTACTGCACAGAGGCATACATGAGCTAAATATTGAAATATTTAACAGTTATGTAAATTAAACTTTAATTTATTCCATTTTACCCTACATTGTCAATTTGATTATATCATAGTCTAACAATGAGAACCTACCCACAATGCCCCGCTGCCTGTGAAAAGCTTGATGTATGCCTGACCCTTGGCAAATTCAATAGCAGGGCTTGAGCTTATAATGTAGAAAGGCAGAGCAGCTACAGAAAGAGACTATAACGCAACAATGAATGATTGTAAATGATAATTTTACAGTGCTGACTGATAGATCAGGTCTTGTACAGTAATGCTGATGAAACAGCATGGCATTATATGTCAGTGGTACGGCATTATGCCCAGGACGTATGCAGCAAATATCTATGCATGCTGCAATTCAGGTAATGGATATATGACCCCCAAGGGCCAGATGTATCTAAGGATTGCATTGCCCTTTTGTCACACAAAGTGACACAAGCGCAAATCAATACTTATGTGCTGTGCTGTGCTTACTAAGTCTACAAGGCTACCATGCCTGGCCCTTCCTTGATTGGTAAATCTGGAGTAATGCAAGGCAGTGCAAGTAGCTGACTTGCATTATTCTGCACTGGGAAGGCATTTTTGGAGCATCAGTGTCCCCACGTATCCACCCATGCCTTTTAGCGTATTCCCAGATTTACTGCGACTGATAAACCTACTCCTATTTGTTCACTCTTTCTTAGTGTGCTGCATCCTGCAGCACACTTAGAAATAGTAAAGTGCCTATAAGGATTGTTTTTGTGCAGGAAGGTGATCCTTCCTGCACAAAAACAAACCGGCACCGTTGCACAATGGTACAAGGGTGCCTGCAGTGGTGCTAGATACCACACATTGTGCCAGCGCAGGGAAAGCAGGAACCTTCCTTATCTCAATAGTTATGACACATTCTGCCCTCTCCATTTGGTGCAGCATAGAAAGTTGCCTATCTAAGTTGCGCTGCGTCAAATAATGATAAATCGGGGCCCACGTGACCACAAATGTTGGACCCAAGGCACACTATGCAACACTAGAGGGTCTAGAGAGAGGCACACCTATGTGCATGGGGAGTGTTACCAGCAGCTTCCCCAAGCCTGCACTTTAGTACATTTGGCTATGTCCTTGCTACCTTCCTTTGTTAGGTTTCATGGAGGCAGTCACTGAAAAAAAAAGGGAACAAAAGTTTGAAAATCATGTTTCTTTTCTGTACCTACTGCTACCTGCCATTTTTCCAGATTTTCATCAGCAAACAGCAGGTAGTTGCATTGGGAGGAGAGATCGAACACTGTGAAGTCAGATTTTTCCTTTGTATTGCATTGTTTTTATAAAGATGTGTTCGTTATGCCGTTAGGGCATTCAAATGTGTATTTTACCTACATGATATCTGTTCCTCTGCTAGATCCTGAATGAAAAAGAAGAAGATCCACTTTATCATATTTTCTGTGTTTTCCTGGAGCCTGGATTTACTGTCATCATTATTTGTTTCTCAACACTGACCACGCTCAACCTTACCTTTTCAGGCCTTTCTCCTCAGAAATGTATCTAAGTCCGAAGGTAAGAGCTGACCGGGCCCAGTCCACTTCTTGTATCAAAATCATGCTCCATTTGCCGTCAGCCTTAACTTTAACTGATGCGGTCTTCAGCGACTAGATGTCCACAGTTAGCTCTTTGATCTTTTAGCCGCTATTTCGAACCTTAAACTTTCAAAATTCATAACACTGGTGCTACTGATTGCATATTGTCATTTTAATGTCAAATAATGTATTTTAATGTACTCTATTTTTCTAAATTGGTTTGAGATTTTACTTGTCATTTTTATTACTGTTCATGTGCTGCATAAATGCTTTACACATTGCCTCTAAGCTAGGCCTGACTGCTTTTTGTGCCAGGCTACCTAAAATTAAGCACATGCTAATTTTATGACTTTTTGTGGTTCACCCTGCAAGGATTGTGGCAGTTGCTTGAATAGGGCTCACACTCCAGGCAACCAAAACCCCAATTTTTCACACTCTGTCACACAACAAGTGAGCCTTTCAAGGTACCTTAGCCTTTCCGTTGGATTCTGACTGGATTTTCCATCAGGAAATGCTTGGAAAAATTGAGTCTAGGTTCCAATCATATAACATCTTTCCAAATATTTTTAAAATGTTGTGGGTATGAATATAAACCTGAAGACAATTGATGTATCAACATATTAACTCCCCAAAAGTAATAGTGCCTTCAATCTTCAAAAATATGTACATGCCCATTTAACACACTTTGCGTCCTGTTAAATTGAAATAGGATGATGTTCACCAAATGAAACAGTGCGGATTAGAAACATCATACATATCAACATAGTGAAGAGTAGTATTGATTATCTCTGACAATAGAGACGCCATTATGAACACTGTGCCAAGAAGAACTGTTAATGGACTTTAAGGTTTGTGGTTCCATAAGCTGTATGTCCAAAGAATAGGCTGTCCATTGCATGGGTAACTATTTCTTTTTGAATGACATGAGCAATGATTTCAATTATTTCATTTTGGCTGATATCTGACATCTGGTTGTCTTGCAGTTGCAGCCATTTGCTTACATTGGATTCCCTTTCAGTATCTGTTGTTTGTTCCATCATCAGTTGTTACAGCATTCCATAGCGATGTTCATGATTTCTAAAGGGCACTCCTTTTCCAACAAAGGAAGTTAGTCACAGTACTAAATTCAAAGTGCCACATAGGAAGTCTACATGTTTATCAATAACAAGAAAAGAATTGAAGGCCCATTATATGGAGTATAGTTTGGCTCAGCTCTACAGCTGCCCTCATATAGCCAAATTAACCTCAGCTTTTTTAGAAATCAAAGATATACTTTGCTTTGAGCAGGCTCTAGATGTCATCAAACCTGAAGCTGCTAGGAAGCTTTATCTACAGTTGAGGCATGGGGCCCTCCCTCCCTTTACATCCAAATGGAAGGGTTTTCAAACTGTGAATTGCCCGGCATGCGATTGCCCCAAAGAATCTGTACTCCATGTCTTCTTTAGCTGCCCTGGCTACGATAAAGCAAGGAGACGTTGGTTGGTACAGATTTGTAGGAACCTTGGAAGCAGGCGATGTTCTGAGGCGTTCAGGATACTGAAGTATGACACCAGTATACCGATCGTTTACTCAGTTGCAGGCTTCCTATTTTCCATGGGGTGTACTCGTAGGATTTTTATGAAAATAACCTAAGATGCTCTAGTATGCCATTGTGTAAGAGTGATTTGTAGACCTGGGGAAGCTAGTGGAAGGACAAGCCCCCAGATGCATCAAGGCCAGATTCTGCGAATTTCAAATTGCGAAAAATACCGAATCGCAATTTAGAATTCGCAGAATGGGATGCATCAAGAAAATCGATTAAAAAAAGCGAATCGCAGTCGGCCGCAATTGCCGATTGCGATTTTCGGTAAATCGTACAAAAATCGCAGAATCGCCTGTTTCCCATGTTGAAATTGCGATCTCGCAATTACCGAAATCGCAAATTGCAATCTCGCTAATTGCGAGATCACAAAAACGGGAAGTCGCATTTCAAGCACAATGATGACATCACAACAAGGAAGTAGGCAGTTCCCTCACGCATTTTGAACACAGAGCCTGAGAGTGGAAGAAGCACAGCACAGAGCTCCACCAGACACATCCTGCAGCACCACAAGAGGATGCACTCATCAAACCAAAATGTCTCAGGAAGCAGCAGGAAGCAGTGCACCTGGCAGAAAACGCAAAATAACATTTTCCAAGCAGGAGTTGGAGTTCCTCATCGAGGGTGTAAGCAGGGACCATGACAGGCTGTTTGGCAAGGAATCACGGAAGGTGCCTGAAGCCGACAAGAGGCGCATTTGGCAGCGCATTCGGTCCAAGGTGAACTCTGTTTGAGTGACCCAGCGCTCCATAGATGAGCTGAAGAAGAGGTGGTAAAACTCAGAGGTCGTGCCAAAGAGCGCATTGCTGAGAGGCTGGGGGAGCAACATGCCACGGGAGGAGGAGACCCCACAGTTGCGCCCAACACTCCACTTGAAGACCTGGTGGAGGACACACTCAACCCTGCAGCCTGCGTGGGGGTCACCCGGATGGACACCTCCCGACCCACCCAACAATCTCAAGGTAAGTGCCATGCAACTGCGACCCCGTCCCCTAACAATGCCCATGCCTCCAGATCTATCCATTTGATAATCCCAGTAATGCAGGCCATGTACATTAGAAATGCCATATTGCATTGTGGGACCTGTAGTGTGACAACAGTTCCCGGTTAGCCACACACAGCCAGACCTGTCAGGTGAAACATATCCCTAAAGCCAGTCAGGGAATGCAAGGCTGCATGCATGTTGCAACATCCCATGTGCAAGATACATATCATTAATCATGCACCCATTTACATCACAGGTGCTGCAGAACAATCCAGCAAAGACAGCGAGGAACTCCAGATTGAGGAGAACCCTAAGGACACCGAGGTAGAGGGCCATCCTACCCCACGACCTGGACCATCACAACCACCAGCACCAGTACCACCACCTTCCCATGCGGACAGGGCCACCCCTGCAGCCACAGGAGGACAGCAACCACCCCATGTGACACCCATGGCAGTGGTACAGGCCACACCACCACCCAGGAGGCAGACACGGTGCACAGCCACTGTGCGTTCGCAGTCCAGCGGACTGATGAGGCATCAGCGCAACGTGTCAACGCGCGCTGGCAGGGGGGAACATGTCCAAGATCCTGGGCTGTGCATGGAACGCCGGATGCTAGCTGTCCACCAAAAGCAGGCACGGCACATGGCAGCCATGCAGCTGCAGCTTTATAAGACAGCGCGCAATGTGAGCCAGCTCACCTAAAGCGTGCAGGTGCTGACGGCTGCTGTCAGGGAATACAGCCAAATCATGGTGTCACAGCAGGACATCACCCGCTGCCTCCACCGCCAGCTGCTGACCCGGCTGTCTGCATGCACCAGATCAAACCATCTGATTGGTAATGCGACCTCCCAACTTTTGCGCTGGTCCCTGACGATGCAAATTCAGATGGTGCAATGCTGCCAGGACGTCGCCAGGGGGTTGGAACAGGTCACAACAGCTGTCCAGAATCAGTAGGCGAGTGGCCATGGCCATGCAAGGGGGGGATGATGCCAGTGAGGGCACATCAAGTCTCAGCAGCCTGTCTGTGCAGGTGGAAAATGTACGCCGCCACAGCACCAGGCCCAGTGCAGCATCACAGGCCAATACTGGCGAGGAGGATGTGGAGAGGTGACTGGGTGCGTCCGGCCGGAGGCGCCAGTGATTCTATGTACTCTAGCAGCAGTGCCATGCTGATAAGACACAGTCAAAAAACAGTGTCCCAATAGGTGATAATGAACAGTCAATTAAATATGCATGCACATCGCATTGCTAGCAAGGAAAAAGAAGAACACTCTTTGAATTTTCAGACAAGGTAGTAAATCATCTTGTTTTATAGTATAAATTCATTTTTTTTTTTTGAAGACCAATGGTCCCAAACTTTATTTAGTTTCACAGATGAGTTAAACAGCAGTCACACAGTGTCATAACAATAAACCACTACTACAAGCGGTACTCGGCTGTCAGTACAGAATGACATGGCAATTAAATACGAGTGAAAATAAACAGTAGCCAGTGGTAATGCATTAGTTCACAAGCAGCGGTGCTAGGAAATGTCTCGTGCCGCAGCGCTTGCGGCTCATGGCACTGCGCTAGGACCAGGGTGCTGTAAGAAATCCGACAGTCATTGCATTGAGTTATGTTCCCTGTTCAGTACAGTAGCGAGCTGGAGCAGGATCATATCCCCCGTCGTCACATGGATCGCTGGGCTTCCGCTGCCTGTACATGAAAACACCCAGTTGCCATTGTATGATACGGAAACAGGGAGGGGGGTGTCGAGCATTAGCGCGTGTACAAAATCAACAGTCTCTGTGTCAACCAAAAGGTATAACTGGGAATTAAAAGAGGAGGGGGAGGGAGAAACATTTCAACAACTGTTGGACTAGTGCATGTGCGTGTGGTAGTGTGTCTTGAATCCTAGCCGTGTGTGGTGCACCCTGTACGGGCTGCGCAGGGGCGGGGGTGATCGAGGATGTGGTGTCGCTGCGGCCGCGGGGTGGAGGCGGGGGGGGGAGGAGGCAGCGGGGGGGGGGAAGGGCAGCGGCGGGGGGCGGCAGGGGACATCGCTCGGTGTGCAAGAGCTCGGTAGTCGGGGCTGGCGGCGGGGGGGAATGAGGGGGGGAGGGGGGGGCGCGGCAGTGGGGGAGGAAGGGGGGGGACGCGGCAGTGGGGGGGGGGGGCAAATTCCGTGACCTATATGGACAGCAAGCGACAGGGCCCCTTCTATTCCGCGTCAGGTTGGCATTCTATACCGGCCCGGGCGCATGCCCTGTGGTACGCGATCAGGGTAGCGTCCCAGTCTTGGGCGATCGGGTATTTCCGTAGGCCAGTGGTCTCCTCTCTGTGTAGTGACACACTCTCCGCACTGGCCCAGTTGCCAAAAGAGCGACGCCAGTCTGCAGGGCGCGGTGGGTTGGCGTTTTTCCACCGTTTCGTAATGAGGCGTTTAGCCGTAATGAGGCCTAAGTCCCAAAAGCGTGCCCGCAGCTTGGTCTGCTTGGTTCTCCTGTAGAGCCCCAGTAGGCATACTTCCCACGTCTTGGGGAGAGTTTCGCCCGAGGCCGCCGTCAGCGTGTCAGTGACCGCTGACCAGTACGAGGCGAGGTGGGCGCAGTTCCAGAGTGCGTGCAGGAAGTCTGAGTCTAGGAGGCCGCATCTGGGACATGCCGACGAAGTGAGTCCGAAATAGCGATTCAGTTTGTCAGGAGACAAATATGCTCGATGAATGATATAATATTGGATGGTTTTAAATCGCGCGTTTCGGGGAACATTTCTAGCGCCCGCTAATATTGCGGTCCATTGTTTGTCCGTCCAGTCGGAGCCTCGGTCGGTCGTCCACTTCCCCCTCAGCCTTTGGGAGGAGAATAGAGTATGGGTGTGTAGTGCCTGTGCCAGCCAGTGCACTATATGAGACCCATTGCCCATCACGTGCAGGTACTGGATGAGAAGATGAGTGGGCGGTTCTTGGCTCATGTCACCCCATGCCTTCGTCAGTTCATGTAGGAGTCCGGCGTGTGCCAGGAATTGACCCACTGGCAGCTCGGTGTCTGCGGTCAGGGTCTCGAAGGGCAGCAGCACTCCGTCGCTATATAGGCCGCTCAGGTCGTCCAGGTCTGCCGCCGTCCAGCTGCGTAGCGCAGTCGAGGAAAGTATGCTAGTGCCCAAGGGAGTTCCCAGTAGTGGCAGGTTCGGAGCGTAGGGCACTGTGCCTTTGGTAAGTCTGAGGGCCCGCGCAAAGCACCGCTTCGCGATCGCCACATGGACTTGTGTGGGGTGTCGCCCCTGCGTTAGGGGGTGGAAGAGTGTGAGCACCTGCACGGGGGACAGAGTGGTATCAGCCGTGGCCGTGTCTATCAGGTTCTTGCCGCTCAGCCAGTAAGCGACCCATTGTAGCTGGGCTGCTAAGTAATATAGCTCCTGGTTGGGGACGGCTAAGCCTCCAGCGTCCGTGGCCGCATATAGAGTCTTTAACGCTACCCGTGGTCTCCCTTTGTTCCAAATAAGGCGCCTGGTGAGAGTTTCCAGCCCTCTGAATATGCGCGCTGGCACATACACTGGCAGGTTAGCATAATAATAGAGGAGCCGGGGGAGCAGTATCATTTTGGTCAGTGCCACTCTGGCCGGCACATTCAGCGGGAGGGAGTTCCAGAACGTGACCTGGGCCGTGAGTGAGGATATAGCCCTCACCAGGTTACCCTCCAGGAGATCCACGGGGTCTCGATATATCAAGATCCCTAGGTACCTGAATACCGTCGGGTGCCATCGGAGCGTCTCCCCCATCATGCGCACCTCACATTGCGGCATCTCGCTACTGAATGCGTAGGTTCCCGATTTGGCCCAGTTAACGCGGAGCCCCGACATATCTCCGAATGTACGGAAGATGTCCGCGATTGCCTCAGGTATGCATGTGAGATCTCTGACATACAGTAGTAGATCATCGGCATATAGAGACACCGAGTGTATGCCGTCCGCTAGTGGGATGCCCCATGTGGTGCCGGAGGTGCGGAGCAGTTCCGCCAATGGCTCCATCGCCAGGGCGAATATCATAGGGGAGAGGGGGCAGCCCTGTCTGGTACCCCGCCCAATGCGGATCCTGTCGGAAAACAACCGCCCAGTCCGGACACGCACTTCGGGCGCCTGATAGAGGAGCCCCACCATCTGGATATAGGCTTCGCCTAGTTCGTATTTCTCAAGGACTCGGAGGAGATACGGCCATTCCACCGAGTCGAACGCTTTTTCCAGATCGAGCACGATGCACCCTGAACGCGGCCAGGTAGGGGTTGCATACCGTTGGATCTTAAAAAACCGGCGTAGGTTGTAGGACGTGCTCCTGGTGGGCACAAAGCCATTTTGATCAGCGTGCACCAGCGTGGGGACCAGCGGTGCAAGTCTCCGGGCGAGCGTCGCGGCTAATATTTTATAATCGGTGTTGAGGAGTGCCAATGGTCTGTATGAGCCAAGTTCGGTCGCCTCCCTACCTGGTTTCAGCAGAGAGACCAGGTTAGCTTCGTTTAGGGACGCTGGGAGCTCAGCATCTTCCAATGCCGCCTTATACATTCTCAGCAGTTCTGGTATTAGCACCAGTGAGTAGGCTTTGTAGAACTCTGCCGGGAGCCCGTCAGGGCCCGGCGCTTTGCTATTGGAAAGGGAGAAAATCACGTCCCGTAGTTCCTCACCGGTAATTGCAGCACCCAGCTCCGCCTGGTGGGCAGCAGTAGCTGTTGGGAGCTGCAGGGTCGTTAGATAGTCCACGATCTCCACCACGGTGGCCTGCAGCCGTGTGTTATACAGGGACTTGTAATGTGACGTGAACGCCTCGTGGATCTGTGTCTGGGTGTAGACCTCGACGCCTTGGGACGTACGGATCGATAGGACCGGCGCAGACTGCGCGTCCTGCCGTATCAGCCACGATAGCAGTCTGCCAGGTTTGTCCCCCGCGTTGTGAGTGCGCGCGGAGTGGGCCGCGAAGTTAATGTTCTTTAGGCGCTCCATCAACGCAGCGTGATCTGCCCTGGTCGAGATCAGCTGGGAATCATCGCCTCCCGTCGCCTCCCGTTCTTTATCCAGTAGCGCCTCCTCCACCCTTATCAGATCCCTCTCCACCTGGCCTCGCAGGCCCGCCTGAACACTGAGGCAGCCTCCCCGGGTGACCGCCTTGAAGGCGTCCCACTCAAGTCTCGGGGAGGAGGTCGAGTCGGTGTTGTCTTCAAAATATTGAATGATTCTCCTGGACATCTCCTCCCGGAATGGCGGGTCGAGTAGGAGGTCCGGCTGTAAGCGCCATGTGGGTACGGGCGGACGTGGGCGCCGCCATCCATAGACCAGTGTGTGCGGGTTATGGTCCGAGTGCGTCCGTCCCAGATAGTCAGCGTCAGTCACGGAGGAAATCAGGTCGCGGGACAGCATGTATCGGTCCAACCTAACATGCAGAGAATGGGCTCCCGAGTAATAGGAATACACCCGGGCGGTGGGATTCCTGACTCGCCAGGCATCGTGCAGGTTCCATTGTGTCGCCCAATCGGTTAGGGCCCTGGAAGTCGCTTGCGCTGGGGCGATCGCTGCTGGGGGGGACGAGCGGTCAAGGGAATTTATAGTATAAATTCATGGTCGGTATTACACATTTATAAGCAGCACTGCATAAATTCAATTAGGTGACAACCAAAGAAACTTGGTGCTCTACAAAAATTGACTGTGGTGAAAGTGGCAACGCAAGTGGGAGAGTGAACAGCAGAAACGGCGCACTGTGAAGAGGTGCAAGTAATCTACAGTGGGTGGTTCAGATCATGTGACAAAGTGGGATCACAGATACAAAATTTCATTTACATTATTTGAACCACATTAGAGAAGTACGCCTATTAATAAGCTGTAGAGTCGACGGTGTTTCGATCCACGCTAGTAAGGACCGTCATCAGGACTGGGTTGTCTTGTTTAGGGCATGCTGCAAGGGAAGGAGAAAGTGTAAGGGCCGAAGTACTGGAGGTGAAGGAGGGGAGGGGGACGTGAAATGCAAGGGTAATAAATACCTGGAAGGAAGTTAGAGTTGGGGCGATCTAGGGTGATCGTCAGGGAATGAATCTCAACCTGCACAAGGGCTCTGTATTTAAAAAAGAGGGCCTGGGATCAGGACACTAGATCGATTACTCGGGATATTAATAGGAAGGTAGTAAACTTAGAATACATACAGGTATAGGAGAGCTGGGCGGTCGTCTGCGATCCGCCGAAACCTGCACGAGTCCTGTAAAAGAATGGGAACAGGAGCGGGGTGATTAATACCCGGTTTATGACGTTAACCTGTCTTAAAGGTAGTGCGGTAGATAGTGGGGCCAAGGTGTTAACCTTAGATCATCGTGCCGGCACCGGAATCAATCATGCGGTCTGGTGAAAGCTGGCGTTCGAGTAGAATGGATGATCTACTTACGCATGTGGGAGGAGGATGGGCGGGGTCTGGGAGAATGACGCGAGGGACGGGGGCGTGAACTATGGAGTGACGTGCACTACAAGTGAAGTCTGTCGCTAGGGAATTACCTGTCAAAGGGACAGTAATAATGTCTGGCTGTGATATGTTGAACCCAGGATCGTATTGTGGCAAAATATGAATATAGGTCATATAATATTGACAATGCATAGGTTATTTAAAACATAAATTAAACACTGCATCGGAACTTTGTAAACATAACAGCCGTGAGATACTCGTGAACAGCGAACACAGTTCTAGCCGAGGGATTGAGCCGCTTAATTCCAATAACAATGATAATTGCTTTTTTAATCGTGGATCTCAACTGATTGCCACACAGATTTAGCTACCAGTACTTAATTACTGACAATATATCACAGCGTAGTCCGATTGGAAACTCGGAAAACGGGACGGGGGGTGGGGGTTGTGGTAGGTAGGGGAAGTGGAGGGGAAGGGAAGGGGGGAAGGGGGAAGGGGATAGCAGATCAGAGTGAAGAGTGGTGGTTAAGTTGCTGTATGTGGGGTCAAGGGGGAAGAGGGTTACTGTTTGCAGGGTCAGAGAAGGAGGTACATGTCATCAAGTGGTAACAGTGCTGTTCCACTCATCGATGGTGTTAAGGCCATTATTCACAGAGTCACAGATGGTTATCCATTTGCATTCGGCTTTGTTAAGTAAGGATTTAATGTCTCCTCCACGGATCGGTAGAGTTGGTTTTTCCACCACTTGCCACAAAATGTCTGTATCTATGTGTCCCAATTCTAGATAGTGTGCCACTAGAGGTGCCGTCAAGGTTTTACAGTTTATCCTACTTTTGTGTTGGATAATACGTTGCTTAATCATCTGCGTTGTTTGGCCGATGTAGAGAAGTTTGCACGGGCATTTGATTGCATAGTTGACATTCTGCGATCTGCAGTTTGTGTGATTTTATTAGTTTATGTGAACGGCCCCTGAAATTGAATTCTTTTGTGTTGAGAGTCAGGCTGCAAACGCTGCAGTTTTAACATCTGAAATGTCCCACAATCGGATTGAGGCCCCAGGCTGCTGTTATGGTGTTACTTTTTTTTGGTGGTTTGTTGCCACGTAATGGCATGTACTTTTATGTTGATAAGACAAGCACGCCTGCTTCGCTATCATGGGGCTGTATAAGGAAATACAGTTGTCATGTTTTGTGAAAAAAGAATGTAAAGAAATATTATTGTGCAAAAAACAAGAATTTTTTCAAACGTAAATCCGACTCATGTCATTATTTCATTTGGCATGCATGAGTGCAGTGTTGTGTGAGGGTTATGGTTGCACTTGAAATAGTTCATTGTGATTTGGTTGCGGCGCCTGTGTCCTTCTGCAGGATTCTCCCCGCGTGCATGATGCACATGTGCAGGTGGGCGGTTGTCCCCCTCCGACTCACTGCCAGAGCTCTCCACAGGTATCCTCCGCTTCGTAGCAATATTGTGGAGTATGGCACACACGGCCACGATGCGGCATCAGACCTCAGGCTGGTATTTGAGGGCCCCACCAGTCTTATGTAGGATGCAGAATCGGCTCTTTAACAGCCCAAATGTCCGTTCAATACAATTTCTAGTGCGAATGTGTGCAGCATTGTAACGCCGTTGCTGTGTGTCAGGGTTGAGTTATGGGGAGAGGAGGTACTCACGGAGGCCGTAGGCGCTGTCACCTGAACAAAAGGAGCAGAGGGTCAGTGCCTGCTTTGCACGGCTACATGGTCTCGACGTACAGTATGTGGGCATGTGTACTTATCTAGGAAATGTCCTTCGCCATAGTCACCCCTGGCCAAGTGTGTATGCCACTGTCCCGGAAGATGAAGGAATCATGCGTGCTCCCCGGTTATCAGGCCACTATGTCAGTGATGATTGCCTTTGCATTGCAGACCATCTGGATGTTCAGTGAGTGGTAGGACTTGTGGTTCCAGTACATGTACTCTGTCTCAGCGGGTGGGCAGATGTGGATGTGGGTTCAGTCAATGCATTCAATTACATGGGGAAATTGCGCAATGTTGTAGAATTGAAACTTTGCTTGACTTAAGTCCTGTTGGTTGTTTCGGAAGGTTATGTAATGGTGTATCCGGGTCAGCATGGCGTCCAGGAAACTCCGGAGGCAGCGGGACAGTGTGCTCTGGGAGATCCCTCCTGGATATGCAACTATCCCCTGGAAGCTTCCAGAGGCCAGGAGGTGCAGGCAGCACAGGACCTGGACATGGGTGGGCACGGCATTGGTCCTCCGTGTTGGGTGCTGCATCAGGGGTCAAGGTCATCGATGAGCTTCTTAATCATTGACCCATTCAGCCTGTATTTGGAGTAGATCTCCTCATCAGTCTGGCCCGGGAGTGTTATCCGCAGCCGGAAGATGCTTTCCTGAATACTGCAGTGGTTCCGGGCTGCACGCTGGAGCCTCAGCCGCCTTGCCACGATGTATAGACCTGGCATTGTGAATGTCCTCAAGCTCCCACTGTGTCTCCTTAAGTGTGTTTGTTTTGCCCCGCCCCTTTTTACAGTTTCAATCATTATTATTTTTTTTTCAATTTGAACTTTATGGCTACCACCTGGTTTGACTTCTGCTTAAATAGCACCTCGCTAATAGCGATTTATTTATTTTTGTTGCTAATTGCGATTTTTGATGAATAGGATTTGCAAATATTTTGCAAGTTCGCTAATTATTTCGCAGAATCAGTGGAACATCGCTATTACAGAATCACGAAGGGGGTTCCACGTTGATTCTGCGAATTTAATTGCGATCTCGCAAAATATTTTTTTAAGATATTGGCAACCACAGGATTGACCTCTGAAATGAAGAAATTTCCATTTTTGATGAAGTTGATAACATATTTAGGACACAAAGTAAGCATAGCAGTGATTTCTCCTAAGAAAGAGAACAGTAAATCAATTAGTAATTCTCCACCAACAAGGATGAGGTAAGCTCCTTTTCAAAGTTGTCTGAATTCTACTCCAAGTGTGTAAAAAACCTATGGCATAAGACAATTATTGAAGGATCATCATGAATTCCAGTGGAGTAAAGAATTACAAAGGGAGTTTGACAGCATTAAGAGTGATATCAGCAATGCTATTCCTTTACAAGGTTGTAATTCTGCCCCACAGCATTTCAACCACTAACTCTAGCGATAAGGGCCTTGGAGCTGTTTTGACACAAATTTCAGGAGTTCGCGCGAAATACACTGTGTCATGTGCTTCCTGCTCCTTGTCTCCCACAATTTGTCCAGGTATTTCCTACAACATAGTGGAGGTCTGAAAACAGATAGTGATTGTCTGAGTCAGCACAACAATTAGTGGACCCCACACATTTATACATATCTGAATCTATCCCTGCCTACCAATATAACGACTTTAAACTGCTTTTGGATTTCACAATGTCTAGATGTCCCTCATGTGTACTTCTTAAAATTCCTAGTCTAAGATTATGAGTGGACGCCAGTTTATCGCCTCTATCGCCTCTCAGAATGAATCCCCAATCACTTACTGATGACTCTTTTTTAACTTCCCAAAATTGTTTGCATTCCTTTGTCAACTTACTTTTGGTGGGCCAACCTTGTGTAATGGGGTTTCTCACTTCAGACAAGGTTTCATCAGATTCATAGCCACACTTCCAGTCCTCTCTTACAATGGAGACATTATTTTCTCCTACCATTGCTACACAATACTATTCCTAGACATTAGAAATATGTTAAATCAAGGGTAAAGGAGATCTACTTAAATAACGTGCCTCTTTATTTTTGTTTCCTGGTAAATACTAAGATAGAAGCCTTAGGGAAATTCTGGCGATGTGTTGGGTTGCCTTAATGACACCATGTGGTGTTAAGATCAGTGTGTAATGTAAATCTTCAACCCCACAGATACTGCCTGCCTTCCTCCATAACCCATACCGAGGCTAACATTTCCCTCCTAATAATGGAATATTTTCCTTCTGTGGGTGACAAGGAGCGAGAAGCAAATGACACAGTGTACTCCAGGCCAACTCCTGAAACTTGTGTCAAAACAGCTCCCAGGCCCTTATCGCTAGAGTTAGCGGTTAAAATGCTGTGGGGCAGAATTAAAACCTTGTAAAGGAAGATCATTGCTGATATCACTGTTAATGCTTTCAAACTCCCTTTGCAATTCTTCACTCCACTGGAATTCCTGACAATCCTTCAATAATTGTCTTATGCCATAGGTTTTTGTCAGCAAAGTTTCCAGTTTAAAGGGAATCTCTCTCTCTTATTTCCGGAAATCATCTGCCTGCTTCTTCACATGGAATGAATTCTCCCTTTCAATTCACTGCAGCCACTGTGCACCCTCACTAGAGCCGAAGAGTCAGTGTTGGAAGACCGATAATAGCTGACATGTTTGGCCTTTTAACAAAGGATTCATTATTTTCTATCCTTTGCTGAGCACACATCACAGAGGACGTACACTGTGCACATATGCTGTTGCTATTACTTTAATTCTTTCAATAGGCCCCGCGTGTTAACAATCAGCAATATGCACAGGGCCCCTTGTGAATGTGCGCTTCCCGCCAGCATTCACATTGCCTTTCAATGCAGGGGCCTGTGATTGGAATACGTGCAGCAGATGGTTGGACATCAATAAATAATTGGTGCATCTTTCATCTCTCACAACTGTGCCACTGGTTACTACTTTTACAACTGACAAATCAAGGCTGGCGGCCGGGTCAGTGACAGAAAGGTGGGTGTAAATGAGAGGATAACAAGGCTGGGTGTGGTGGCGCGCTCTAGTTGTTGCACGTCACGCGACGACGTGACGTGCTGGCGGCCATGTTGCGGCTGCGCGCGCAGCGCGCAATGAGTGGCACGAAAGCCGAGGAGACGGACACAGCGGCTCGGCGCTCCTTAGGAATAGATTTAACTAAATAAATACCGTTAAACGTACAACGGCTGCAGCATCTTTATTGAGAGTAACACAACATTACAATGGCGACGAGGGTAGGATGTTGAGCCCCTGTCCACCACAGGGGAGGAACCCCACCACCAGGAGTCACGGAGGGAAACATCACTCACACCGGTGAACAGAAGACAAGCAGCAGCGAGCAGGACTACGAGGCTAGGTGGTCAGAGGAACACGCGGTCAAGAAGAGACCAACAGCTACCACACAGGTACCCAACCCTAAGGAGCGTGGCAGAGCCCAGAATCACCCAGGAGGTGAGGACAATTAAGCTAAGGGGGGTGGACAGACCCCAGAGGGACAAGGCAAAGCGCGCCAGATCACGCAACAGACCACAGCACAGGGAGAAACGAGCTGGCTGCCTTACAAAAGAGCGAGGGGGCTAACGCACGTAGTTCCCAGTCTCACACAAGTAAAGAGGAGCAAGACAATACACCGGGCAGTCCCAGAAGTCAAGGGAGCACGCAACCCACGGTCAAGAGCGAAAAGATGAGTGCGCTAGCAGGATACGCGATGGCGCCAGTGCAATTTCTGCCCAGACCAGGTGAACCGCTAATGAAGTGGGAGGACTGGAGAGAGTACATTGATAACTTCATAGGGGTTCTGGAAGGTGAGAATGAGGAACAGTTCAACCCCAAGAGAAAAAAACGCATCCTATTGCTCAACCTAGGCCCGGAAGGTCTGAGAATCTATAAGAGCCTGGTGCCAAAACAAAGAGGAAGCACTGATGATGACGTCTATGCCCACGCCATTGATGACCTGAATGAACACTACAGGCCAGCGGTGTGTGTATCTGTGGACAGGTTCAATTTCCAGCAAAGAAAACAACGCCCAGGTGAGACAGTAGAGGAATACGTGGCGGCCCTGAAGAGACTGGCATCCACGTGCAAATATGACAATTGGGAAGAGGAATTCATCAAAGATCAGGTGGTGATGCACACCACGAGCACAGCTGTGCAGGACAAGCTATCGGCCAGCGGGGACACCACACTAAAGGAGGTGATGGTAATCGTCAAGAGTGCAGAACTAGCACGCAGGTGTGCGGAAGCAACAAAGAAGGAGACGGCGCCCAGCACCATGGTGAACAGAGTGGACGAAGAGGAGCCCCGCAGGGACCACAAGTACAAAGGGTCGTCGGTGAAGGGACCCAACAAATGGCAAGGCAACCCAGGCCCCCCAGGAAAACAGGCGGTGAGCAACAAGAAATCATGCTACAGATGCGGAAGTTGGTCCCACGAGGCGCACGACAGGAAGTGCCCAGCGTTCCGCGCCAAATGTATGTACTGCGGCACCGTGGGCCACTATGAGAAGGTACGCCGGAGGAAAGCTTCTAAAAGCATGGTGAAATACATCGGCCAAGAAAGCGAAGAACAAGAAGAAGGCACAGAGGAGGATGTTGTCACGGTACTCTGCATTTATGATCAAGTGCTGAGCGTGGATGGCCAAGTGCTGAGCGTGGATGGTAGAAGAACGACGAAACCTGTCCTGGAAATGTCGATAGGGTGAGTACTGATAAGCGTGGTGGCCGACACGGGCTCGCCCTACACCATCGTCCAGAGGGCGGTGTGGGAGGAGAGTTTCGCACCGTATCTAGGCCCAGAACTGGAGAAGCTGGATATCCGCCCGGTCACATATAATTGGGACCGCATAGCCATGGCAGAATTCAGACCATTAAAATTTGAGTTTAGAGGCCGTTCTGCTTTCTGCAAACTCTACATATCGGAGAGAGGACCCTCGGTCCTAGGATGGCTGGACCAAGGCGACCTGGGCATCAAGTTGGATCCTGGGGGAAAGGAGCAAATACTACTTACCGAACTGGAAACCTGTCCAGATCTGGACAAATGGAAAAGGGAGTACCCCAAAGTGTTCAGAGGCATGGTAGGAAAGATGGAGAAATTCTCACACAAGATAATCCTGAAGGAGGATGCCGTGCCAGTCGCCCACAAAGTGAGAAATGTGCCTTTGGCGGTGAGAGAAGCAGTACAGGAAGAACTACAGGACTTAGAAACGAAAGGGATCATTGAACCGATCACGTGTGCGGAGTGGCTGGGGCCCTTGGTGATAGTCGTGAAACCAAACGGGAAGGTCAGGCTGTGTGTCGACTTGCGCGAATTGAACAAAAGTATCGTGGTGGAGAAGTTCCCCTTGCCTAGAATCGAGGAAATGCTGGCCAGCACCAGGGGAATCAAGTGGTACTCCACTATAGACTTGACTTCAGCCTACCACCAGATAGCACTGCACCCGGAGAGCCGCAAACTAACATCATTCATCACCCCATTCGGGTGCTATCAGTTCCGCCGTATGCCGTTCGGGCTAGCCTCAGCGGCTGCGGTGTTCCAGAAGCTGATGCACCAACTGTTTAAAGACACGGATGGCGTCCAATACTTCCAGGACCTCATCCTGGTAATGGGTCGAGACAAACCAGACCATGATGCGAAACTCAGCAAGGTACTGAAGTTCCTAGAGGGTAAGGGCCTCACAGCCGAATGGACCAAGTGCCGATAGGAATGGAGTCGATGACCTACTTAGGGCACGAAATAGGGGTGCGAGGGGTGACCCCGAAAGCAGAGAGTGTGAAGGCAATTTGTGAAGCACCATCGCCCACCAACAAAGAGGAAGTCAGATAATTTTTAGGTATGGCGGAATATTATAGCAAGTTCGTGCAGCACTTCGCCTCTAAGACTCATCACATGAGGCAGCTGACGAGAGACAGCACGGAGTTCTGCTGGACGGAGGAAGCGCAGGGTGAATTTCAAGTCATCAAGAAAGAAGTGGCAGGAGCAGTACCACTCCAAGGATATGACCCCCAGGGTAAGACAGTGCTTACCACCGATGCCAGCAACAAGGGGCTGGGTGCTGTCTTGATGCAAGACCGAGGTCAAGGAAGGATGGAGACGCTCAGTTTCGCATCCCGCACACTGAGCGAAACGGAAAATAAATACAGCGTGATAGAAAAAGAAATGCTGGCAGTCGTGTGGGCAATGACCAGATTCAGGCACTTCCCATGGGGCAAACGGTTCCAATTGAAAACAGATCATAAGCCCCTGCTGAAAGTGCTAACATCCAGCGGACATGCCAATGCAACACCCAGGATCTCCAAAATGACCCTAAAACTGCTAGAATTCAGATATGATATAGAACACGTCCCAGGCAGTAGGAACAGAGTGGCGAACTATCTGAGTAGAGCAGCGGCCATGGAGCAGAGCGAGGAAGACCAAGCAGGAATAGAGGAATTGGTAGCACTAACGGAAGACCAGGAAAAAGTAATAAGTAATCAAGAGTGGAAAGAAGTGAATGACGAAGACCAGACCTTAGAGGAAGTGAAATCCTACATCAAAAAGGGATGGCCAGACAAAAGACAGACCCGTGAGGACCTCAAACCATTCTATGAAATCAGGAAAGAGTTGTCGATGGACGACCAAGGAGTGTTTTTGTACAGGGGAGAGAAAGTCATCCCCCCGGCAGACATCATCCCCAAGTTATTAAACATGCTCCACGAAGGACACTTGGGGATAGGGAAATTGAAGTTGAGGACCAAGCAAAACTACTGGTGGCCAGGAATGGACGTAAGGGCCGAGAGACATGTCAGGGACTGCTCTCAGTGCCAAGGGGCAGATAAAACACTCAAACCACTACGCCCAGCTCTCGGAAAATTTGACCCCCCCGCTGAATCCGTGGGAGGAGTTGTCGGTGGATATTCTGGGCCCGATCCTGGATGTACACGGAGTCCAAAAGTATGTGTGTGTCCTCATGGATAGGTATTCGAAATGGCCAGAGTTGAAAGTAGATGAGGCGATGGACACGGAGACCATCATAAAGTTCCTGGCTGACACCTTTGTGAGAGAAGGTGTCCCAAAGTCCATGCTAAGTGACAATGGCCCCCAATTGAGATCCGAAAAATGGAGCAACTTCATGCAGAGGAATGGAATTCTAGCCAAACACACGTCCATCTACCATCCCGCTGGAAACGGGCTAGTAGAACGATTTAACAGAGTGGTGATGGGATCGATCCAGGCAGCTATCTCCAGTAACAAGGACTGGGAAAGGGAGATATGGCACATGGTGTGGGCGTACAGGATCACCCCCACAGGAAGAGGATACAGCCCCTTCCAAATATTGCGGGGTCGCGAACCGTTTACTCAGGATAATCGCGTATGGAAGGAAAATACCGTAACGAGCGAGTGGCCCCCGGCAGTGGTGCGAGCCAATTTGGAAAAGGCACAAGCCATTTATTCGAGACACTACAACAACCGGAGAAACGTGAAAGAGACAGAATTGGAAAAAGGTGAATGGGTGCGAGTAAAGTTGGCCACGCTACAAAGGAAAGGTGACAGTAAGTACAGTAAGCCCATGCAGGTCAAGGAAGTGTTAGGCAGAGCGGCTCTGCTAAGTGATGGAAACGTGTGGTCACAGGATCGCATGGCAAGATGCAACAGAGTCCTACGATGAGACCAAGGCGGAGCAGACCTAGAAGGCATGGAGGAAGGAAATGTGGAGCAAGAACAAGCAAAGGTGGAACTGGACGGAAGAAGAGGAGAACAGCAAGGAGAAAGAACTGATGACAGCAGCCAGATGGCTGTGAGGGAAGGAGACATGAGTAGCCGAGATGGAAGCGCGGCTGCACTTGGAAGTGGAGGTTTGAACGAAGAAGCTCAGGAGGGGGAGACCCCATCTACCCCGGTGAGACTGACCCAGAGGGGTAGAGCGGTGGTCAAACCAGCAAGGTTCCGAGACTTTGACATGAACGGCGGACAGTGAGTTAACAGTTTCATTGTTGGGAAAAAGGGGGAGATATGTGGTGGCGCGCTCTAGTTGTTGCACGTCACGCGACGACGTGACGTGCTGGCGGCCATGTTGCGGCTGCGCGCGCATCGCGCAATGAGTGGCGCAAAAGCCGAGGAGACGGACACAGCGGCTCGGCGCTCCTTAGGAATAGATTTAACTAAATAAATACCGTTAAACGTACAACGGCTGCAGCGTCTTTATTGAGAGTAACACGACATTACACTGGGCTGCCTGCTAGATTACAGGGAAGCCAGCTGGCTATTGGAACTTTTTTCTCAGAAACACAGCTTCCCAGTCTGCTCTCTTAGTTCAACTGATCACTTCAGCCCCCCACAGTCCTAGCCAAAGTGCTCATCTAAAGTTGTTAAAGTTGGGGAACATTAAAATGGTGAACATTAAGGTGCACCGGGAACACTGTATCCAAAAAAAAGATGGTGGCACATGGATCACCCCTCCTCCTGTTCTCTGATGTGTTTATCCCCACCCTCCTCCTACTGTCTGATGTGTTTTCCCTCGCTCTCATGTTGCTTGACCCCACTCAACCCCTGTGCTATTTTTTTCGCATGTTGCGCAGCAGAGCTGGCTGTTGTACAGCATAGCTTAATGAAAAAAAAACATTATGAGGCAGTCAATGCTGGCTGCATCATATTGCTTTTTTAGGTCGAGTCTGGCTACACGCATGTGCTGTCTAAAAGACATGTTGTATTTACTAAAAGGGCTTTGATCCGTCCTGCTGCTCCAGTGTCACTCTTCTTTGCTGGCTCCTGATTGGTTCATGCACCAAATACATCACTTCCGATTATAGTTGAGGACCACCTTTCAACAACAGATTGATTCCCCATAATTAGTGGCCATCTGCTTTGATCAGGTACTAATTCTTCTACCAGAGATAGAATACAAGATGGTGTACCCACAAAAGAGTCAAAACCTCTTTCTTATATGTAGATGTTCTACTTTGTTCCAAATGTTGTTGTTCTCTAATAAAAACAGCCAAGAAGTACAACCAACACATTTCATTCAGACCATGCTGAATTTTATCAGGGCTGTGAATAACATATAAAACAGTATATAAGACACACACTGCATATTAAATAGCCTCTTGCTAACACACAATAATGATACAAACATAAAACATATAAAACAATCACAACCAGTCCACTTGTTTTTTGGGAACCGCACCCTGCAAAACATATACATATGGAGGATCCATGGGGACAGGGCACCCATACGTCAATGTAAAAAAGTCAGTAACACAAAATTGCCGGTCCATAACACATATTGGTGCATATTTATCGCAATGGGAGATATATAATTAGAAAAAGATATATTGATTTCTAAAGTCCTTGTCATTTAATAATACATTTATGGAAACTATTTTTTCTTCCCCTCCCATTGCCCCTGCCCTAGGGCTTTGCTCACTTTCTTGCTCTTGGCTGCTTCATGGACACTTCGCTTTTTCACACAGCATGGCAGCCATTTGTTCTAAATTGGGATGAACACTTCCCACTAGTGCTCATGGTCTGTTTTCATATTTAGTGCACTTTATTATACAGCTACCTACAGCACACTTAAGTTTTCACAAATCTGAACCATGCGTTTCCAGACACACAGGTCCAGTGGACCACATGTACACGCACATGTGTAGCACAGTCTTTTTCTCCTTCTCTTGGTCTTGCACGTGTGTAATATGATCCTCATTTCAGTTACTTGACTCACGTACAATGAGGTCAGCTTTTAAGTTTTTTGCCATGTTATCCTGAGCCGAGGTCATGTAGTGCTTCTCACTTTTGAGCTTCGTTGGCCATTTAAGTCAGTCCAGTATGAAAGCAGCACTTCCTACATTGATCCTCAGACCAGATGCAGACGAGATGCGCTGCCACCATAGAGAAGTGAAGGGAACCCCGTATTAGCAGCCATATTAGAAGTACGTAAGGTTAACTCTGGATTCCCAGTTTCAACATATGACTCCCTGAAGACAACTCTTCATACAATTGCACATGCAATATGACTACTCCTATGATGTTGTATTGCAGTCAGATTTTCAGACCTGTCTGCAACAATAAGAGGAAGCTCTAAGAAGTTTCAGCTCTAAATATCATTATTGATTAACAACATACATATGAAATAGCATATTAGCATTACTCTTGTAGCATTGGTAATGCCACTAGAGTTTCAATTATAATCATATCTCAGATTTAGAACCTGCAGCAAGCACTGCTTGAATAAGTCAAGCTCAATGACAAACATGTATTCTTTGCTGGTATCCCTCTAAAGTTTAGCGATGGAAAAATGAGTTTCCAAGAAAGAGGAATGTGTGACAAAGCATGACAGAAACTTGGCACAGCAAAATGCACACGTATATAAAAAATAGCGGCTTCAGAGAATCTGTGTGGATAATGTCCATCTATAACTTTAGTTTGTGACCTCAAAATTCGTCTAAACATGTCTATCTTCGTACAATTATTAGAGCTATTGAGACAACGTGCATGCAGTGACTGCAGTTCTGTGTGCCAGGGCTTCCAGGTGCTGGACATTCAATTCTTTTATCAGAGTATTGTGGAGTTATGGTGTTTATTTTGTACTCTGGGTTAATGTGAATTATGCATAGAGGTTTTAAGCAGTGGACGTGACAGTGGGGGCAGCAGTAGTAAGGAAAGCAGCTTCAGGAAGTGTTTTTTGAAGTTGGCTAATATTTGGTGATTGGCACATGCTTATATCTTCAACATTTTATGTGCAGGGCTAAAGAACAAGGCAGGCTGAGAGCCGTTTAAACGCTTTAACAATAAATGTGACTGACCTTTTATAAGCGGCATAATTATCACAGGCTTTTAAAAACTGCTCCTCATTGCAATCTGCAAACCTGATTTACCACAATGGCATGGGTTGGTCACTCTAGTGGTCCAGATCTTTTAACACCCTTAAGTCAAATGAGATTTGGTCATTTTTATTAAAAAGCTTTCACGTGGATTTCAGATTGTCTGAGGAATTCATCTATTGTCACACAAACCTTCAAAGTGTTTATCATAATGTCACCCGGGAATAAGAAGCGTGTGGCAGAGGCGAAGTCACAGTTGAGGGCATGTCCGGGGCAAAGGCCAAGTATAACAGACTCAGATTCATTGATGTGTGTGAAGGAATGAGGAAGTGGTGAACACTCCAAAGCTGAAAGAAATACGGCACCGGAGGGCGCTCCAGAAAAGCCGTCGGAACAGACCCGGTTCCCCCTTTTTTTGAGAACTAAGGCTACTTTTGAAATTCGGCGAGTAGAACAAAACACACGAACCGTGTGAAAATCGAACACCTCTTTAAATCAAAAATTGCAGCAAAACATTGGTTCACCTTGCACCATATATCCAGAAAAACGCACAGAAAATTCTACACAAGTTTTTTGGATGAACAGAACCACCTCTAACCCCCAGAGGTTTAACAAACGGGGAAAAGAATTCAGTTGGCCCTGAGGAGAGTTTGAGAAGAAACCTCCCAAACTCGAAACGCGTAGGCGGACAGGATCAAGTCCTCAGTTCTTATAAATAGTCAAAATTGCTAGGAACTATAAGCCTGCTTAAACATTTCTACCGAAAGGTCGTTTTGTTTTGTTTTTTGGAGACCTTTAGATAGGCTCCTTGTTGGTCAAATTCAATAACTTCACAATAATGTTATGGAGAAATATGTTGACAATTCCCCCTGTCTTGTGAAATAATAACATATGTGTTTTGTATATTATTTATTAGTTGTATGTATTTTCAATAACTTTTGTATGTTTGCGTCAAATTGTCGTGTAATCATGCACTTTTGATTTTTCTTGTTGTACGCTCATGGTGAGTACGTTCAAGACATTGATACTTCTCTTGACTGAAGTGATATCTACTTTTGATAAAATTGATAAATAAAACGGCGCAACTAATCGCCAAGGTAAACATATTAAGCTTTGTTTATCTGTTTTCATCCCAAATCAAAACGGTGTGAAATGAAATGAAGTGTGGGTTCCTCTCTTTTTTACAAAGTATTTGGGCCCTTACCCCACTTCTGTCCGCATGGGCCAATCTCCTTTTTTGAAAAAAATGACCTTTTATAAGCGGCATAATTATCACAGGCTTTTAAAAACTGCTCCTCATTGCAATCTGCAAACCTGATTTACCACAATGGCATGGGTTGGTCACTCTAGTGGTCCAGATCTTTTAACACCCTTAAGTCAAATGAGATCCGGTCATTTTTATTAAAAAGCTTTCACGTGGATTTCAGATTGTCTGAGGAATCCATCTATTGTCACACAAACCTTCAAAGTGTTTATCATAATGTCACCCGGGAATAAGAAGCGTGTGGCAGAGGCGAAGTCACAGTTGAGGGCATGTCCGGGGCAAAGGCCAAGTATAACAGACTCAGATTCATTGATTCACTCTCTTGCTTCCTCTATATCTATATCTCTATCTCTGAACACAACACACAAATCCATGCCTCATACATCCACTACACACAACACATTTTCACATCTTTTAATAATCTGCCACACAGTTAAACTACACACACTTCAGCTGCACTTCATTCCACTACATGCCACATAATTACAAGCCACTAAAATACAATCCACAAAATTCAACTGCCCTCAATGCCACACAATTCCACTTCACAAAATACCACCCTGCTACTTAATTCCATTCCACTCCAAACCATATAGTTATACTCCACACAAAAACATTCAACTCCAGATAATTCCCCTACACATAATTACACTCCAGGCTACATATCACACCACATATTTACACCTCACTCAAATCCAAAACACATAATTAAACTCCACAAAATAAATTATGGTGACAGCTACACAATCACCCCATCCTAGATTCCACCAGGTGTCAGTTTTTAGTGGAGAAATGTGATGTATCCATTTTGGGATATGGGCCATTTCCTGTTGTGGGCATTAGGCCTTCCCACACAAATGAGGTGCCATTTGTATGGAGAGATATCGGGAAATTGTGGGTGAAAGGAAGTTTGTGGCTTCCCACAGATTCCCGAACTTTCCATCACATGAATGTGAGTAAAATGTGATCTTTCCATCAAATAAATGTGAGGAAAATGTGTTTTTTAGTTAAGGTTTGAGATTTCCATGGGGTTCTGGGTAAATAAACATGGTGAGAGTCATGCAAGTCACCAGATCCTGGATTCCCTCAGGTGTCTAGTTTATAAAAATATGCAAATTCACTAGGTTTCTCCAGAGGCTGACAAAATTAGGGCCCACAATCCACAGTTGCCCAATTTACAAAAATTGTTTCAGTTTTGAGTGGTAAAAAGTGATGCACCAATGTTGTGCTTTGGGCCATTTCCTGTTGCGGGGAACTAATCCTACCCACCCAAGTGAGGTGCCATTTTTATTGGGAGACTTAGGGGAATACTGGGTGAGAGGAAGTTTGTGGCTCCCCACAAATTACTGAACTTTCCGTCACCGAAAATTAAGAATATGTGTTTTTTTACCACACGAGTCACCCCACCCTACATTCTCCTAGGTGTTTAGTTTCAATAAATGTGCAAGTTTGCTAGGTTTCTCTAGGTTATGGTTGAGTTAGTGACCAAAATCCACAGCAACCTATTTTTCAGTGAAAAAATATGATGTATCCATGCTGCGTTTTGGGCTGTATCCTGACGCCGACACTAGGCCTACCTTAACAAGTGAAGTGCCATTTGTATTGGGAGATTTGAAGGAACGCTGGTTGGAAGGACATTTGTGGCTTCACACAGATTCCAGAACTTCACGTAACAGAAATGAGAGGTAAAATGTGTGATTTTTTTCTTTACCAAAGTTCGACATTTGCAAGAGCTTCTGGACAAAATTACCTAGCGAAAGCCACACCAGTCATGCATCCTTGGACTTCCCTAGTTGTCTAGTTTCAAACATTTGCAGGTTTGCCAAGTTTCCCTAGGTGTTGGCTGTGCTAGGGCCCAAAATCCACAGCTACCCATTTTGCAAAAAAGTGATAGTTTTGAGTGGAAAAATGTGATATATCCATTTCGAGTTTTGGGCTGTTTCTTGTCGATGGCATTAGGCCTACCCACAGAAATGAGGTACCATTTTTATTGGGAGACTTAGGGGATGCTAAGTGGAAGGAAGTTTGTGGCTCCCCACAAATTACTGAACTTTCCGTCACCGAAAATTAAGAATATGTGTTTTTTTACCACACGAGTCACCCCACCCTACATTCTCCTAGGTGTTTAGTTTCAATAAATGTGCAAGTTTGCTAGGTTTCTCTAGGTTACGGTTGAGTTAGTGATCAAAATCCACAGCGACCTATTTTTCAGTGAAAAAATATGATGTATCCATGCTGCGTTTTGGGCTGTTTCCTGACGCCGACACTAGGCCTACCTTAACAAGTGAAGTGCCATTTGTATTGGGAGATTTGAAGGAACGCTGGTTGGAAGGACATTTGTGGCTTCCCACAGATTCCAGAACTTCACGTAACAGAAATGAGAGGGAAAATGTGTGATTTTTTTCTTTACCAAAGTTCGACATTTGCAAGAGCTTCTGGACAAAATTACCTAGTGAAAGCCACACCTGTCATGCTTCCTTGGACTTCCCTAGTTGTCTAGTATTTAAACATTTGCAGGTTTGCCAAGGTGTTGGCTGTGCTAGGGCCCAAAATCCACAGCTACCCATTTTGCAAAAAAGTGATAGTTTTGAGTGGAAAAATGTGATATATCCATTTCGAGTTTTGGGCTGTTTCTTGTCGCTGGCAGTAGGCCTACCCACAGAAATGAGGTACCATTTTTATTGGGAGACTTAGGGGATGCTAAGTGGAAGGAAGTTTGTGGTCCGCCACAGATTCTGGAATTTTCCATCACACAAATATGAGGAAATTTGATTTTTTTAGTCAAAGTTTGAGTCTTGCCAGGGATTCTAGTTAAATAAAAGCTGGTGACAGCCCCACAAGTCACCCAACCCTAGATTCCCCAAGGTGTCTAGTTTTCAAAAATGTGCATGTTTGTTAGGGTTCCTAGATGTTACCTCCACAGCTAACCCTTCAAAAAGAGGGGTCGGTTTTGAGAGGACAAAATTGATGTTTGTTCATGTTGCGTTTAAGCCGTTTCCTGTTGTGGGCACTAGGCCTACCCACACATGTAAGGTGCTATTTATATTAGGAGGCTAAGGGAATTGGTGGGTGGAAGGAAGTTTGTGGCTCCCCACAGATTCTAGAATTTCCCATCACATAAATCTGAGGAAAATGTGTTTTTTTGGTCAAGGTTTGAGATTTGCAAAGGATTCTGGGGACCTATGACCCTGGTCGCAAGCAGGCCACTGCCCACGCTGCTGCATGGCTCTGCCTGCATTGTTTTGGCCTAATCTTGTATTTTTCCCCTGTGCCTAACTTGGTTTCTTGCCCAGACTTGTTTTAATTCCCCTGTGCCTGTACTTGCTTTCTTTCCCAGACTTGTTTTTATCCCCCTGTTCCTGTACTTGCTTTCTTGCCCAGACTTGTTTTTATTCCCCTGTGCTTGTACTTGCTTTCTTGCCCCGACTTATTTTTATTCCCCTGTGCTTAACTTGCTTTCTTGTCCAGACTTTTCCCCTGTGCCTGTACTTGCTTTTTTGCCCAGACTTGTTTTTATTCCTCTGTGCCTGTACTTGCTTTCTTGCCCAGACTTGTTGTTATTCCCCTGTGCCTGCACATGCTTTCTTGCCCAGACTTGTTTTTATTCCTCTGTGCCTGAACTTGTTTTCTTCCCTAAACTTGTTTTCCCTTCCTGTGCCCATTTCTCCCGCGGCCCATCCATTTTTCCAGCGGCTGCGTCCCCGCCCCCCTGCAATCCCATTCGCCGCCCGCTCCCGCCTCCTAGCTGCTCCTCCCTCCCACATCCCCTCATATGGAGGCTGCACGCAGCGGCCGCACCGCTGGCGCGCCGAGGCAAGCCCGTCTGCGACCGTCTGAGCCTGGACAGCGCCCAGCGCCAGGACCCCTGAACCCCGCAAACACCACAATGCCTGACACTGCTACGATGCCAGAACCCTCCACGCACTCAACTCTGGACGATCACACACCTGCTTCCTGGCTTCCCAGAAGTGCACCCACGGAGCTTTCACCTGCCAGAACTGCAGCTTCACAAGCATCTGCCCCACCATGCTGCCGACCAGGAAAGAACCCAACCACCTCAGATGCATCCTTCTTAACACCCGCTCCACCCGCAAACATGCCATTGAACTCTAGGACCTACTTGACGGAGACCTGGCTGAACCCCACCTTGGCATCCGACATAGCCATAGCTGTCCTGGAAGGCTACAAGATCACCCGCAGGGACTGCACCAATGGAGCAGGAGGAGGAATCGCCATCGTCCACAGGAACACTCTCAGAGTCTCGACCAACACCAACGACACCCTCAGCACTGCCGAACACCTGACTTCCAGATCCACACCAACCCCAACACCACCCTCAGAGGAACATTCATCTATGGACCCCCGGACCAGACCACAGTTCAGTGACTCCATCGCTGACTTCGCCAGCACACACGCCCTCGCCTCCATGAACTACATCCTCCTCAGGGACCTGAATGTCCACCTCAAGAACAACAACAAGACCAACTCCACCACCCTGATCTGCAACCTAGCCAACATCGGACTCGTCACAATACCCACCCACTTCGCCGGTCACACGCTTGAACCCATCTTCTCCGCAAGCCCCCGTGTCTCCTTCAGCCACACCACTGAACTCCACTGGACCGAACATCGCTCCATCCACTTCACCTTCAAGAATCCCCCCAGGCACCCAACAAATGCCTCGCCACTGCTGGAGCAAAGTCACCGAAGACCAGCTAACCACCACCCTCACCCAGAGCCCACCCACTAACCCCACCGACACTGCTGGAGCAAAGTCACCGAAGACCAGCTAACCACCACCCTCACCCAGAGCCCACCCACTAACCCCACCGACACTGCCTCCCACAACCTCAGACAGTGGAGCTAGCTGTTTCACTGAAGACCTCTGGGCCTCCAAGCAAACCTGCCGAAAGCTGGAGAAGATCTGGCTCTGTGAACAAGCACCGGACCTCCAAGCAGCCACCAAGAACGCCACCCGCATACCTCAACACCTCATCAGATCCGCCAAAAGGGCCTTCTTCAAAAACCGCCTAGACAACAACGTGCACAACAGCAAAGAACTCTTCAACATCATGAAGGAACTCTCCAACCCCAGCTACAAACACCAACAATGTCCCACCCTCGCAAGACCTGTGCGACTCGCTGGCCACCTTCTTCCACCGCAAGATCGCATACATCCACAACAGCTTCAACGCCACGACCTCCCTGACGACCACTGAGACCTCCGCCCCCACCAACCACCTGCTCTCCTGGACCAACATCAACGACAAGGACACCATCAAGATCATGAACACAATCCACTCTGGATCTCCGTCAGACCCATGCCCACACCACATCTTCAACAAACCAGCACATCCATCACACCCCATCTACGGAAAGTCATCAACACCTCCTTCGAGACAGCAACCTTCCCGGAGAGCTGGAAGCACACCGAGATCAACGCCTTACTCAAGAAACCCAAGGCGGACCCCAAAGACCTCAATAACCTCCGGCCCATCTCCCTGCTCCCGTTCCCGGCAAAGGTCATTGAGAAGACCGTCAACAAACTGACCCGCTACCTCGAGGAGAACTACATTCTGGACCCTTCCCAGTCCGGGTTCCGCAGCAACCTCACCACCGAGACTGCCCTCATCACTGCCACCGATAACATCATGTCCCTGCTGGAAAACGGAGTAACGGCGGCCCTCATCCTGCTGGACCTGTCAGCCGCCTTCGACACGGTCTGCCACCACACACTACGAACATGCCTCCACAACGCCAGGATCCAAGAGAAGGCCCTGGACTGGACCACCTCCTTCCTCTCCAGCAGAAAACAGAGCATCCGTCTTCCCCCCTTCCGCTCCAAAGCCACTGAGATCATCTGCAGCGTACCCCAGGGCTCATCCCTCAGCCCAACTCTGTTTAACATCTACATGGCACCGCTTGCCCACATCGCCCATCAGCAAGACCTTAACATCATCTCCTATGCCGATGACACCCAGCTGATCCTCTTCCTCACCAAGGACCCCCACACTACCAAAACCAACCTTCATGAAGGAATGAAGGTCGTCACTGAATGGATGAGGAACATCCGACTGAAGCTGAATTTGGTCAAGACGGAGGCCCTCATCCTCGGATCCACCCCTTTGGCCTGGGACAACTCCTGGTGGCCGACAGCACTAGCAACCACTCCAATACCCACCAACCACTCACGCAACCTAGGGGTGATCCTCGACTCAACCCTCTCCATGACTAAACAGGTCAATGCCGTCTCCTCCTCCTGCTTCAACACCCTCTGCATGCTCCGCAGGATCTACAAGTGGATCCCCACTGAAGCGAGAAGAAAGGTCACCCAGGCCCTCGTCAGCAGCAGGTTGCACTACAGAAATGCCTCTGTACAGGAGCCTCGGCCAAATTCCTGAGACAGCTCCAATGCACCCAGAACGCCACTGTCCGCCTGATCCTCGACATCCCTCGCCACAGCCACATCACACCTCACCTGAGAGACCTGCAATGGCTCCCGGTCAACAAGAGGATAACCCTCAAGCTCCTCGCCCACGCACACAAGGTACTCCACAACACCAGACCAACGTACCTCAACAGACAACTCAGCTTCTACACCCCCACCCACAAGCTCCGCTCGCCGACCTCGCACTCGCCACAGTCGCCTGCTTCCAAAGAGTGACCTGAAGCGGCAAATCGTTCTCCCACCTCGTCGCCAAGACCTGGAACACCCTCCCCATTCACCCATGGCAGACCCAAGACCTGCTGACCTTCAGAAAACTCCTCAAGACATGGCTTTGCAAACAGTAGCAGCATTCCCCACCCAGCTCCTTGAGACCCTCACGGGTGAGTAGTAGGCTTTACAAATGATTGATTGATTGATTGATTGATTGATTGATTGATTGATTGATTGATTGATTGATTGGGTAAAGAAACCCGGTGAGAGCCACGCAAGTCACCCCACCTTGGATTTCACAGTTTTCTAGTTTATAAAAATGTGCAAGTGCTCTAGGTTCCCTTAGGTGTTGGCTGAGCTCAGACCCACAATAAACAGCTACCAACTTTGCAACAAAAAGTTCTGTTTTGAGCAGAAAATTGCGATGTATCCATGTTGCTCTTTGGGCCGTTCCCTATCGTGGTCACAAGCCTACCCAGAAAAGTGTGGTGACCTTTTTATTGGGAGACTTAGGGGACCTCTGATTGGAAGGACGTTTGCGGCTCCCCACAAACTACAGATCTTTATATCACTGAAATGTGAGGAGAATGAGGTTTTTTGGTCAAGGTTTGAGGTTTGCAAGGGATTCTGGGTAACATTGACCTGGTGCGAGCAACACACTTCCCCCAACCCTAGGTTTCTACAGGTGTCTAGTTTTTAAAAAGGTGAAAGTTTGCTGGGTTTCCCTCGGTGCCGGCCGAGTTACGACCCAAAATTCACATCTACACACTTTTGAGTTGAAACATTTTATGTATCCTTGTTGGATGTTTGGCTGTTTCCTGTCACGGGCCTTAGGCCTACCCACACAAGTGAGGTACTATTTTTATTGGGAGACTTAGGTTGGGTGGAATGAGGTTTTTAGCTTCCCATAAATACAGAACTTCCCATTACAGAAATGAGCGGAAAATGTGTTTTGGTTGTCAAGGTTTGAGATCTACGAGGGATTCTGGGAACAAAGCCTGCAGAAAGCAATGCAAGTCACCTTACCCTAGATTCCCCAGGTATCTAGTTTTTAAAAATGAGAAAAATAAGATAGTTTGAGACTTTAGAAGTCCGTTTGAATCCAAAATTGCATATACTTTTAAAGGCAGCCTGCAAAGCAGGGATTCCTTTAAAATTGTAGTAGGCAACACCGCAGTGCACACAGTGCAAGGAATCTACTGGGCCTCTAAACCTCCTTTTTCCTATTATATACCTGGGACTTATAGGGAGGTTGGATCCCTCTAGCCCTATTTTCTACTAAGGACTTACAGGGTCTGTCAATTGCACTTGTAATGCATTTGTAATCAGACTATATACTTTTACAGCACAGCACTGGCCCTGGGTCTGGTAAGCAGATCCCGGGGCACAGTCAAGTTCAGTTACCACCAGAACCAAGCGAAAAATGGGTGTGATCACGGCAAAAAGGATGACTTTCTCACACATGATTATTGACATATCCATATGAACCACATCACGCAAGAAGACTTTAGGCTTTCCAGAAAGAAAAGTACACCAATGTCTAGCTGAGGTCCCAGGTTGCTCCATGATGGTCTCAATCTGCTTCACCGTGACTGTACCCACCTCTGTTGAATGACTTAAGGGGTAATTAATGAACTCTGCAGCATATGTCGCGGCTGACAAAAGACACAATATGCCATTTGAATCCTCAAATTGGCAAAACAGACTTTATTTTCACAGTAAAGTATCAATGTTATCAACATGCCCTACTTGGGTGTTTTTAAACTGTGGCCAATGGACCCCTAAGAATTCTTAACATCTGCTCATGGGGTGCTTTGTGAGCCTTTTCTTTTTTTTGGTGGGTGTTCAAGACCACAGGTAGGTTTGCGAGGGCTGATGCAAGGACAGACACACTATACTGCTCTTGATTGCTCTGACAGTGTGTCTATGGCAGCGAGGAACTCACAACATGCACCTCCAACACACACTGCCACCTCTGCTAGTTTATACCTTGGAGCTACAGCACATACATAGTCTCTTCACCGGCACCACGAATATATGACGTAATCCCGCATACCATCAGTCCGCATACCATCAGTCCGCAAAAACAATCCCGCATGTACTATTAGGCCGCAAAATAAAAGAACGAAAACTTTTAGAACAAATATGCCTTTAGCACGCATGCCTTTACAACGATAAGGCATGCATGTTAAAGGTATATTTGTTGTGAAAGTTGTAAAGGTAAGTAAAAGTACACTACCCTACACTCTAATGTAATACCCAGCACGACCCCCCAACACTACCATAAAGCACTTTACTTCCCTACACAAACACTACAACAGTACCTTAATACACTACCCCCAGCATGACTCTACACAAACACTACAATACTGCACTAAACCACTACCCCCTAAACCCTAAAACACTACCCCCAGCATGACCCTACACTACAACACTACCCAAACCCTAAACCATGACACCCCAGCATGATCCTACACTACACAAACACTACAACACTACCCTAAACCCTAAACCACTACACCCCAGCATGACCCTACACTACAAAAACCCTACAACACTACCCTAAACCCTAAAACACTACCCCTGCATGACCCTACACTACAACACTACCCAAAACCCTAAAACACTACACCCAGCATGACCCTAGACTACGCAAACACTACAATACTACCCTAAACCCTTAAACACTACCCTCAGCATGACCCTACACTACACAAACACTACAACACTACCCTAAACCCTAAAACACTACCCCCAGCAGGACCCTACACTACGCAAACACTAAAACACTACCCTAAACCCTAAAACACTACCCCCAGCATGACCCTACACTACACTAACACTACAACACTACCCTAAACCGTAAAACACTACCACCAGCTTAACCCTACACTACGCAAACTTTTAGAACAAATATGCCTTTAGCACGCATGCCTTTACAACGATAAGGCATGCATGTTAAAGGTATATTTGTTGTGAAAGTTGTAAAGGTAAGTAAAAGTACACTACCCTACACTCTAATGTAATACCCAGCACGACCCCACAACACTACCATAAAGCACTTTACTTCCCTACACAAACACTACAACAGTACCTTAATACACTACCCCCAGCATGACCCTACACAAACACTACAATACTGCACTAAACCACTACCCCCTAAACCCTAAAACACTACCCCCAGCATGACCCTACACTACAACGCTACCCAAACCCTAAACCATTACACCCCAGCATGATCCTACACTACACAACCACTACAACACTACCCTAAACCCTAAACCACTACACCCCAGCATGACCCTACACTACCAAAACCCTACAACACTACCCTAAACCCTAAAACACTACCCCTGCATGACCCTACACTACAACACTACCCAAAACCCTAAAACACTACACCCCAGCATGACCCTAGACTACGCAAACACTACAATACTACCCTAAACCCTTAAACACTACCCTCAGCATGACCCTACACTACACAAACACTACAACACTACCCTAAACCCTAAAACACTACCCCCAGCAGGACCCTACACTACGCAAACACTAAAACACTACCCTAAACCCTAAAACACTACCCCCAGCATGACCCTACACTACGCAAACACTACAACACTACCCTAAACCGTAAAACACTACCACCAGCTTAACCCTACACTACGCAAACACTACAACACACCCCTAAACCCTACAACACTTCCCCCAGCACGACCCTACACTAAACAACCACCACAACTCTACACTACACTAACACAACACTACACTACACAACACTACACTATACAATCACTAACCCACGAAAAAATTAACCCAAACCCACTTACCTCTCTCGTCATCGTGGTTTTCACAACGCAAATGCCTTTACCATAAATGCCTTTAAAACATAATTCGTTGTAAAGGCATGCATGATAAATGCACATGCGTTTTGAAAAAATGCGGGATAATGGTATGCGAGGTCAATGACCTTGTGGGATAATGGTATGCGGACTGAAAGTCCGCGGGATAAAAAATGCGGGATAATGGCTGAAAACCGCTGCAGGCCCATGCCCAGCCACCACCGCAGTACGCATATGGGCTCACAGGCGCCTGATGTCCCGTGGGCAGTGCAGGCCACAAACTGTGTGGGTCTTGCATTTCCTGCCCCCAATGATGATGCAGGCAGTGCAGTTTTCCAGAAAATAAGTTATAATTCAAGCCCCTACTAGCTCAGCAAGGTCGGGCGTTGTGTGTTTTCAACTCACCAAAGCACATTGCACCTTTCTCATTCCCTGAAAGGACATGTCATACTTCACTTAGGGAACCTCGGGAAGTGAGCACTGCAGGGTGTTAGATTTTACTGCAAGGTCGGGCTTTTCACAGTAGCTGCTCAGAGGACTTTGCTGCTCTTAGTGAGTTGCAAAAGCTCAGGGCCGCATTTACAGAGACTGGTTATGCTCAAAGTAAAAATTGCTGAGTAGTGGGTTAGGGTTACCACCCTGACTGTTTTCTACCGACACCACCGGCATTTTAATGTCTCGTCTAGGCCGATACAAAAATTAGCAAAATCTCCTAAAATCAGTGGGGCAATGGCCCCGATTCACAGAACTAACTTAAAACAAAATCCTAAACTTACTACTTTTGGTATTCACAGAAGTTAGGATTTAGTCTTAAATTTGTCTTAAGACAGACTTAAGACAGAATTAAGGAAGACTTAAGTTAGGATTTTGTCTTAAGTCTGTCTTAAGACAAACTTAAGACAAAATCCTAATTTCTGTGAATACTAAAAGTAGTAAGTTTAGGATTTTGTCTTAAGTTAGTTCTGTGAATCGCGCCCATACTTACAAGCCCCTTGTGCCACCGGTACATGACTTTTTTCCTGTATTAAGTGACGCACCAGCAGCGCAAGGGACTTGTAAATAAACCCCAGTATCTTTAGCACTTAAGGGCAGATTTACAATAACTGGAGCATCCCTGCCTATCAGCAGGGATGCGCCAGTTATTTTGTGTGACGTTCAAAACCCCTTGCACCACCATGGATGCGCAGCATTTATAATGCAAAAGAAACACAATTGATGGACGGAATGCAGAACAAATCAAAACATTCACCCCCACTCAAAAGATCTGGGTTAAATCCATCATTCTTTTGCTCATCCTGCCACTCCAGTTTAGAGCTAGCCATATGCAAATCAGTCTTGACCCTGTATCTCATGGGAAAAGTCCAGCCCGAACTGCCGAGCCAGGTCCTCCCTGGTCCAGAAACAAGCACCCTAGGACTGGTTTCGGGGTTTCACCCCTCTTTAGCCAGGATAGCTTTATTGCAGTGGCACAGTGAGCCCAGGGCCCACGTCCAGGCATACCTGGCGCACTTAGGGCGAGAAAACAAGACACACAATTGATGGATGGAATGCAGAACAAATCAAAACATTCACCCTAGTCAAAAGATCAGGTTTAAATCCATCATTATTTTGCTCACCATGCCACCCCAAATTAGCCCTGGCCATATGCAAATCAGTCTTGACCCTGTCCCTCATGGGAACAGTCCAGCCCGAACTGCCAAGCCAGGTCCTCCCTGGACCAGAAACAAGCATCCTAGGACCGGGGAAGGTATGCCCAGATGAGGGTCCAGTGCTCACTACTCCACTGGATTCAAGCTAGCCTGCCGATGAAGGGTGATACCCTGAAACCGATCCCAGGATGCTTGTCCAGTCCAGGGAAGACCTGGCTTGGCATTTCGGGCTGGACTGTTCCCAGAAGGAACAGGGTCAAGACTGATTTGCATATGGCTGGGTCCAAACTGAGGTGGTGTGGTGAGCAAAAGAATGATGGATTAAACCCAGATCCTTGTGACTGGGGCTGAATGTTTGCATTGTCCAGCATTCTGTCCCTCAACTGTTTATTTTGCATATGTCACCCAAAGTGGGAAGGGTATGCCCAGTCGTGGGTCCCTTGCTCACTACACCACTGGATTCAAGCTAGCCTGGCCGATGAAGGGTGATGCCCTGAAACCAGCCCCATGATGCTTGATTCCGGTCCAGGGAGGACCTGGCTTGGCAGTTCGGGCTGGACTGTTCCCACAAGGAACAGGGTCAAGACTGATTTGCATATGGCTGGGTCGAAACTGGGGTGGTGTGGTGAGCAAAATATTGATGGATTAAACCCAGATCCTTGTGACTGGGGGTGAATGTTTGCATTGTCCAGCATTCCGTCCATCAACTGTTTCTTTTGCATTTATAATGCGGCGCATCGTGGCGCAAGCATCCGTCAGCGTATAGGTGACACAGTGCTGGGGTCGGTTCGCAAGTGCGACGCAACTCCAGCACTGCTCAGGGGTGCCCGATTCTTGCTGTGCTGTGTCACTAAGGTTTTGATGCAGTGGGGACGTAAAATAGACTCAGTGAAATCTTGTAGATTTCACTGCTTCACTTTTACCGAGCTTCCTTGCGAGGGAATGCCCATTGTGCATAAATTATACCTGACACAGGTATAATGTAGCGCAGGGCTTTACATCTCACTAGATACGTCACGTTGTAAATATGTCACATAGTGGCTCATTGTTTACTGCGCTGCTGTGTCACAAAAGAAATGCAACGGCTGCGATAAAGCGTTGCAAGGGGCTTGTAAATCTGCCCTATAATCTGTACATTCTTAAAATTGCAAATATAAACACTTTTAAATGTGTCTGGCACTATGTTAACGATATTTGACTGATAATTAAAATACGGAAGTGGTTATAAAGTAAACAAAGGCAAAAACGTCCTGTTAAAAGTGAATACATGCAATGTTGTTTCAAGTCCTACTTAGTATCATGTCCGGACCTTTACAGAAACTTATAAAACAACAAAAGGCTGATATTTTTCTCTGGAAAGCTGGCAACCCTAGCTAAATATTTTATATTTTGGCCAAGCACATCATATCTTAAATTTTTTCCACTCACAGTGCCTGCAGTCACATATAATGCTATATCACGTACTCCCGTGGCAAGTGCATTATTGTTGAGGTTCTAATGGTAGATATGACAAGGGGTCCCTGGCCTCCAGCGGCGATCCATTGGTGATCTGCAGAAGTCAAATGGTTAGGGACCAGTGCTCTAGTTTCAAATTCAGATTCCCCATAGTTGGAAATGACATGCGCCACATAAGTGTCAGGGCTCAAATACAAATATTGCCTGGGTAACTGGAAGAAGAGAAGCTGAAGTTGAAAAAAGAGGTGAAAGGTAATTATTGATTAATACTAAACTGCTACATTGTGTTAGATTTGGGGGTCTCTGGTTGGCACAGGTAGGTACTTCTGACAAATGGGGACCCTCTCCTCTAGTCAGGGAAAGCGGATTACACACCTAAAATAACCCCTGCTCACCCTCTAGGTTGCGTGGCGCGAGCAGTCAAGGCTTATTTCAGAGGCATTGTATGTTAAGCAGTTGTGACCACATACAGTAACCCAGTGATAACACTACAAATGGACACCACACAGGTTTTATATAAAAAATAAGTAGACTTTATATAGAGTTACCACAAGACCATAAACAACAAAAATACACAATGCTGTTACTTTAAGATGGTAGATTTAAGCTTAGTTCAGTTGAGTTCTTAGATGCCACCGTACTCAAGTTTTTTTTTAAAAGTACTGTATTTTACAGAAAAGTGATGGTTTAAGATAAGGCAAATAAGTGCCTAATCTATTGTCATGGAGGTTTCTGCAATTTAGCGAAACTGGGGAAAGAACACAAGAACAGAAAAGAATAATATTTTTTTAATATTTTTTATATTTTACTTGTATAGTGATTCACTATATCCATTACTCAAGGTTCAGTGACCTAGGGAAAAAGGTGTGTGGGTAGCAGCTACTAGACAAAATATGTCATCCTAATAGTGAAGGTGCGCCCTGAAAAAAAGAACGAAGACAGGACATACAAAACACAGAACATAAACCACACGCTCTATCTGTTTAACCTTTGTAGTTGTGGGGACCTGTTATTGTGAGGAAAATGATAAAGTTGTCTTTAGTGCATACTTGTTACCACCATTTGGTTTGCTTCATGAGCCTCCTAAAGTTGGGGGACTGTCATGCTATTCTGCACGTTGCAAAGTTAAAGTGCTCAGATCGCTTACTTACAGAGTAGAGGTTCTGCACGTCGTTACCAGCTATTGTACTCACTGTTACGAGAGCAATTCCTACGCCTTGTTGCCCCAAAGCGGCTCCGCTGTGAATGAGGGCAGGACTGAAATTCGCTCTATTTATATCAGATTGTAGAGTCAATTAAACATTAATTGACTGAAAAAACAGAAGGGAGTGGACTGCCCAAACATGGTCCTTCCGGACCGTAAGTTAATTAGCAAACCGGCCCGGAGCGTGCTAGTTAGTATTGTACCGACGCGTATGTGACGCATTGTCACTGTGCATGTGCAGGCAAGGAGAGAGTGTTTCCTGCACTGCACATACGCATCGGCGGGTTGTTAGTGGCTCACCGCTGTCTACTCAGTGGCATTCAATCCGCGCTCCAATAACAGAGCATAATTCCCCGATCCTGCAGCCTGTATTAAAAAGGTGCCAGTTAATCTATTGTTACACCTAAGATAAACATTCGGTATGTTGCAATTTACTCGCTCAGTAACTGTGCTGTAAATGTTGTTGAGTGCTGTCTACCCAGGGGGTTGGTGGCGTTTCAAATGTTATTGTGTGCTGTCTATCAGGAAAATGCCAAGATTGCATTGGGGGAAATTAACTAGGGATTATTAAAAGCTTTCTGACATTAAGGTAACATGATGATTGGAGAAAGGTTCACATGTGAAGCATATCCTGTAGTTCAAGACACATTTGAGTGCTTTTACCTGCATTACCAGGTACTGTCAATTCAATTGCCCCCCATGGAATATCATCATTGAGACCGATGATGTGGGTGCCCAGCCGGAACACCCACCGTTGTTCTTTTTCAAACAGGCCATTTTCAGACTGTAGTTGTTCTATTACAGTCCAGTTCAAGTCATTTACACAGTGTTGTTCATTCAAAAAATGTGTGTCGATTTTGGTTATGCTCTTTTTGCACCTCACATTACTTTTGTGCTCACTGATTCTGATTTTGACTGCTGTGGTGGTCATCCCGACGTACTCGAGGCCACAGGGACAAGTGATCAAGTAAACCATGTGTTTGCTGTTACAGTTCGTGAATTGTCTTTGGTCCCACGTAGTCCCATTCCTAAAAGTTAGGTGCCTGCTTTTCTTGGTCAGATGACAACTATTGCAATTACCACAGGGGTGGTGCCCCTGTATGCCATGCAGTGTTGGTTGTTCAGACTGTTTGTTTTGCGGGCAGGTGTGGACTGAAATGTCTTTCAGATTTTTTCCTCGCCTTTGTGCAAATAGGGTTTTTCAAAATCCAGTTCTCCGCAGATCAATATGGGCCTATGTTTGTTAATGATTTTTGAGACCTCGTTAGAATGGGTACTGTATATCGTCACACAGATGGGTCTTTTCTGGTCAGCCTCTTTATGAACTTTGTCTCCTAGAAGGGCCTCTCTATTGTTGTTACAGGCTCGCTTAATTGCTTTGTTGATCAACCGTTCCGGGTATTGTCTTTGCTGAAGTTTGGTTTTTAGGTCTGTTGCCTGTGCTTTATACTTTACTACATCAGTGCAATTCCTCTGAAGGTGGAGGAATTGTCCATACAGGAGTTTCTCCCAGAGATGTCGCGGATGAAAACTGTTGAATCGTAGGAGGCAGTTTCTGGCGGTAGGCTTGAAGTGTGTAGTGGTTTTGAGCATTCCACCTTCAGGGTAGATATTCAAATCCAGAAATACCAAAGACTCACTGGAGACCAAGCTGGTGAATTTCAAGAAAGCGTTTTGGGTGTTGAGCCACGTCATGAATTCGGTCACAGATTGCAAATCACCCTGCCAGATGACAAAAATGCCATCTATATATCTCTTCCAGGTTAGGATGTTGCTTCTGAAAGGGTTACCTATGTGTAGGATTCTGTTTGTCTCTAGGTGATGGACATACAGGCCGGCCAGGCGAGGAGCAAATGTGCTGCCCATACTAGTGCAGTGGCTATGGAGGTACAGTGTTTTGTTGTACTCAAAGAAATTCTTTGTGAGTGCTATAGAAATGCATTCTAGAACAACACCCCTGGGTGTTTGGTATTTCCAAGGGGCCGCTTCCACCATTCCTACTATGTTTATGCAATTGGTTTTGTATAGCGCATAAATCATCAGGTCTCATAGCGCTGCAGATACAATCAGATAAGGAGAGAGAAGGAAATATGGAAACATCTTAATCAGAACAGCCAGGTTTTCAAGTTTTTTCTGAATGATTTATGATTAGGATCACATCTGATGGAAAAAGGAAGTGCGTTCCAAGTGGCAGGGCCAATTTTAGAGAAATGTCTGTCTCCATTTCTGACTGTTCGGACTTTGGGGACTGTTAAAAGATGTTTATTGGGTGATCTAAGGGTTCTTCCCGGACAGTAACCTCGGAGCTTTTGCATCAGGTACTGTGGACCCTGTCCATACAAAGATTTATGGACCAGGCAGCAAACCTTGAATTTAATGCGTTTTCTGATTGGCAGTCAGTGTAGTTCTTTCAGACATGGGGCTGAAGGGGTGCGGTGTGGAAGATCAAGGGTCAGCCTGGCTGCCGCATTCTGAAGAGTCTGAAGCTTGGTTAAAAGGCTTTCATTAACATCCGCCAGCAATGAATTACCCTAATCCAAACGACTATGGTGGAACGTAATGATTCTGTGGGGTTCTCCTGTAGGACTGTATAGTTCCTCCTGTCTGACAAGAGTCTCAGACATTCCTGATCATAGGCGGTCGTGGTTTGCACCACTATCGCCCCCCCCCACCCCTTGTCTGCAGGTTTGATAGTGATATCCTTGTTTTCTGCAAGTTGTTTGATCGCCTCTTGTTCCAAACAGCTGGTCTTGTGGAAGACTCTAGTATTTGATAAGTTTAAAGTGCTCAGTTCGCTCATTACTGCCTTCTCAAAGGCAAGTACTTCTACTGGCAAAACTGCATCAGGTGGGGTGAAAGTAGACTTTGGTTTCAGCCCTGTGTTAGTGGTTACAGCTGTGGCTTCTTTATTATGGAAGAAGGTTTGGAGTTTGATTTTTCTTTCAGGTGCACTCCTCCCTCCCATCAAGATGCAGATCTCTCTATTCACCACTGGGTCACTCAGCCTGTCTCCTGGAATTCCCCAGCCCTGTTACTCACAGAAACCACACATAGGAATACACAAACTAGCAGAGGCAGAATTTAATGGTTAGACCAGCAAATACCTACTTTCTAAAAATGGTATTTGCAAACACAAAATATTAAAATAAACTTTCCTAAAAGAAGTATTTTATTATTCTGAGTTCAGGCATACTAAACTCGAATTTCCACCATGTTCTCTGAGCCTGTTAGGATTATAAAATGTACCAATTCTAACAGCCCATTCGGGCCTATGGAGAACAGGTAGCCTTGCAATAGTGAAAAACGAAATGGCTGTAATTCACTATCAGGACATGCCACACACCTCAGGGCTTGTCCTACCTTATACTTACAATGCACCCTGCTCTTGGGCCTACCATAGGGGTGACTGATAGGAAGAAAAGGGAAGGTTTAGGGACTGGGAAGTGGGTGCACTGGCCTAGTCAGCATGACAGTACCAGACTGTACGCAGGCTCTGCAATGGCAGACTTTAGACACATTTTACAAGGCTGCTTCTGTGGGTGGCACAACCAGTGCTGCAGGCCCACCAGCAGCATTTGGATTACACGCCCTGGCACACTCAGTGCACTAGACTAGGGTCTGGGTAGTAAACCAACATAGCCAAACATGGAATCACTAATCCATACATCAATTTACAATAGGGAGCACTTGCACTGTGGCACTGGATAGCAGTGGCACAGTGCCCAAAGCATCTAACACCAGCAAAAATACATGAGGAAACAGCAACAATGGAAGGGAGACCCACACCAATGGTGCCAGGTCTAACAAATTTCTTAAAACAGAACATTTCATAAATCCTGTATGCACACCACCTTTTTTCACCCTCTCTTTAAAAAAACGTTATGATATTTATTTTTTTCAACCATGAAAGTGAATGATTTCAGACAATGCAGGCCTGCTATTTTTTTTTATTAGTGTTTGGTACACCATTAGCCAAGTACTGGCTGTGGTGATTAGAAAAATAATTCCTCATGGGAAATGTAGACACCTGGAGGGCAGTGCAGTGTTGGCTAATTATTCATTTTGGGCCTGCTTCACTAAGATATTTACGTGGTAAAGTTTTGAAATGCAGAGTCAACATACACGGGACAGAATTGCTGCACTGCAGCTCTCAGTGCGGAGATTCCACCCTAGGGCGCACACTCCACAGTGGTAACTTTACTTCACGTAAATACCTTTGTGAATCAGGCCCACAGAGTATAGCATACCTCTTTGAATAAATAAATGGATGCTTGCACTTTGAATTTCTTTGATTGATTGTCTAGTCAGGTGGATAAGGATCAATAGGCAGGTTCTTGTTTTTAGGAGGACTCCAATGGACGTCATTTAGGGGTCACCAGGGGTAACGGCTGCAACCCCTGGCATTCCCCTTGTGACCCCTAGCACTGCAGTTGCAACCCCTTAGTGTTAGCAGTGGCAAAATCAGTGCCAGGAATAGAAGCAGCTCATCCTTATGGACGTTAGCGAGGGCTTCCCTCTCCTTGTTTTTTGTCAATTTTGTATTATTCTGATAGTGAATAATATTACACTATTCGTTATTAGTTTAATAAAAAATAGATTAAAAATAGTTGGAATAGGACTTTCCCTGGCAGCTGAGGTATGTTTGTTGTGTGAGTGCTTGCAGTTTTGAGTGTGTTCATGTAAGAGAGAGTGTGTGTATGTGTGAGTGTGTGTGTATGTGTGGGAAGTGTGTGTATGTGTAAATACCAGTGGCATAACGAAACTTAAGGGGCCCTCCTGCAAAGTACATGAAGGTCCCCCATCTGCTGTCAGTCAGGAGCTCTCAGGGATGGGTACTGTGCTGAGGGGACGTTTTGGAGCTTGGGGACCCCCTGCAATGCGGGGGCTGTGGGGGCCTATGTTACACCAATGGTGTGTATTTGTAAGACTGTGAATGTGTAAGCATGTGTATGTGTGAATAAAAGTGAAGCTCAAAAGGCATGTGAAGTCATTTCCACTACCTATGGTATTTTGTTCATGGACGTCCATGGGGACCACTAAGCTCTGTGATTGTTAACAGTGTTTAGGACTTGGGTCGATTGATCACACAGATCCCTTTATTCTGAGGAGAGGTTCTAAAATACTGTCTTTGATGTTTTTTATTTGATGTACATATATCTTGATTATGTTGCAAGCAGACAACATTTACTTTCTGCAACGGTGATGTTTTTTTAAATCAATGTAATCTTTTATTCTAAGTGGATGTTGAGTGGATTTATTAGATAATCTTGTCAATAAAGTTATGATGATAGTAATAAGATGACTGTGTCTTACGTGTGAGTGCAAGAAACTAGAGTTCAGTGCTTTTTACTTTCCTATAACTCTGACAGAGAGCAATGAAAAGTATCTTTATTGTATAGTTGATAAAAACCGTTATGAAAGGTGAGTATGTGACAGTTCATATATATTACAATGTAAAAACCCATTATGAATTTAAAATAGTGATTAGGTCTGTCCGTTGCTAAAAAGAAACATTAAGATATGCAATTATTTAGAACTAAGAGATAAAAAGATGCTAGTAGGGAGTACTAGACATGGGACAAGGCACACTTTCTTATCTCACAATTCCTATGTGATTTATTTGTAGAAATATTGTTAAGAATGATGAGTTAAAGCACCGAAAACTAAGTTATTTAGTTGACATTATTATTATTTATTGTGTTTATTAGGCCCACAGTCAGATTTTTTTTTACAAGTTCATTACATACAACAACGTGCATCAATAAAACAACAATTCATCTTTCACAGTTCAATATGTCCTTAAAAAATTGGGTGTAATAGCCAGAGTGGGACTATTAGACATAATTAGTTGTAACATTTGTCAATCTATTTTCTGTATTTGTTACACTGCATGGTTCACATTTACAAAAGAATATTTCACATACCAAAATGTGACGTTGTCTAGAATAATGATTTCAACTAAAAAGGAATGTGTAGCGATGACGAGTGTAGAGTGCAGGACTATAAAAACGGAAGAGTTCTTCTGTTGTTGAGTTTCACCAACATCATTCTCACTTGAGTTACTTCTTATAGCAACTTTTGTTTAACTTTACGAGCTTTTATCACCCAATCAAAGGCTTCAAAAACAATGGGAGATTTGTTGGATAGTCTTCGATAGTATCATTTCTAGGCCAACAAAGTTGTGATTTTTGTAAACGGTAATATAATCAAGGGAAGGTATAACAAAATCATTTAAAGGTCTCATCTAATGTGGGGAAAAAAAGAAGTTCTCTTTGCCAGTCCTATATCTCTAACAATCATTAGCAATAGGAATTCTAGAATATTTGTTTGTTTGAAGATGTTGCTGGGGTTATGAGATTTATTGTGACATCATACACTGGATGGCCTGTTCAATAGTGGTCAGCGTAGATGCAAAGTCACACCAAAAACAACACTTTTAAAGTAAAAGGGGAATGAAACATTAACAAGACAAATGGAATGCAGTCAAGAATGCACCAAGTATTCAAGTCTGTGAATAAATATGGGTACAATGTGTAAAGAATGTGTTACACAACATCATTTTTGTATGTATTGTCAAATCTTTTCTAAATGTGCAATATTAGGTGACAATTTTTTTATACTAATTTTTATTTATTTAAATATTTATGAGTGTGTTTATTAATGTAGTTAAGTTATGCCACATTTTTGGAGACATTATGCTGTTCAAATGCATGTTGTTTTGGTATTCTGTTCATCTTGCTCCTGCTCATTACACCTCCCAATCAATGCCTGCATGTTTTTTATTTCTTCCCACACTCTTATCAGAGGACAGGACTCTGTGATGCAACTGGTCTTCTTAGAGGGCATGTAATAGGGAATGAAGCTCTCTTACTGTACTGAATGTTTTATTCTGAAGAACACTTGCGCTAAAAGTTCAGATTAAGTGTTTCTGAAATACACTGGTGTGTGAGTCTGCTTGAAAAGTTTTCATATTGAATTTCACACATCTGGACTTTGTTATTACTGGATTACTAGATTTCCACTACCTGTGGTATTTTGTTCATGGACGTCCATGGGGACCACTAAGCTCTGTGATTGCTAAAAATGTTTAGGACTGGGGCTGATTGATCACACAGATTTCTATATTCTGAGGAGAGGTTCTAAAATACTGTCTTTGATGTTTTTTTATTTGATGTACATATATCTTTAATATGTTGCAAGCACAACAACATTTAATTTCTACAACGGTGATGGTTTTTTAAATCAATGTAATCTTTTATTCTAAGTGGATGTTGAGTCGATTTATTAGATAATCTTCTTAATAAAGTTATGATGATAGTAATAAGATGACTGTGTCTTACATGTGAGTGCAAGAAACTAGAGTTCAGTGCTTTTTACTTTCCTATTACTCCGACAGAGAGCAAAGAAAAGTATCTTTATTGTATAGTTGATAAAAACCATTAAGAAAGGTGAGTATGTGACAGTTCATATATATTACAATGTACAAACCCATTATGAATTTAAAATAGAGATTAGGTCTGTCCGTTGCTAAAAAGAAACATTAAAATATGCAATTATTTAGAATTAAGAGATAAAAAGATGCTAGTAGGGAGTACTAGACATGGGAAAAGGCACACTTTCTTATCTCACAATTCCTATGCGATTTATTTGTGGAATTATTGTTAAGAATGATGAGTTAAAGCAACTAAGCTATTTAGTTGACATTATTCTTATTTACTGTGTTTATAAGGCCCACAATCCTTATAAACAATGACCAACAATAAAAAGATTTTTTTCTACAAGTTCATTACATACAACAACGTGCATCAATAAAACAACAATTCATCTTTTACAGTTCAATATGTCCTTAAAAAATGGGTGTAATTGCCAGAGCGGGAATATTAGACATAATTAGTTGTAACATTTGTCAATCTATTTTCTGTATTTGTTACACTACATGGTTCACATTTACAAAAGTATATTTCACATACCAAAATGTGGCGTTGTCTAGAATAGTGATTTCAACTAAAAAGGAATGTGTAGCGATGACAGGAGTGCAGAGTGCAGGACTATAAAAAGGGAAGAGTTCTTCTGGTGTTGAGTTTCACCAACATCATTCTCACTTGAGTTTCTTCTTATAGCAACTTTTGTTTAACTTTACGAGCTTCTATCACCCAATCAAAGGCTTCAAAAACAATGGGAGATTTGTTGGATAGACTTCGATAGTATCATTTCTAGGCCGATAAAGTTGTGATTTTTGTAAACGGTAATATAATCAAGGGAATGTATAACAAAATCATTTAAAGGTCTCATCTAATGTGGGAAGAAAAAAGTTCTCTTTGCCAGTCCTATATCTCTAACAATCATCAGCAACAGGAATTCTAGAATATTTGTTTGTTTGAAGATGTCGCTGGGGTTATGAGATTTATTGTGACATCAAACACTGGATGGCCTCTTCAAAAGTGGTCAGCGTAGATGCATAGTCACACCAAAAACAACACTTTAAAAGTAAAAAGGGAAAGAAACATTAACAAGACAAATGGAATGTAGTCAAGAATGCACCAAGTATTCAAGTCTGTGAATAAATATGGGTACAATGTGTAAAGAATGTGTTACACAACATCATTTGTATATGTATTGTCGAATCTTTTCTAAATGTGCAATATTAGGTGACAACTTTTTTTGTATACTAATTTCTATTTATTTAAACATTTAGGAGTGTATTTATTAATGTAGTTAAGTTATGCCACATTTTTGGAGACATTATGTTGTTCAAATGCATGTTGTTTTGGTATTCAGTTCATCTTGCTCCTGCTCATTACACCTCCCAATCAATGCTACGCATGTTTTTTATTTCTCCTCACCGTCTTCTCAGAGGACAGGACGCTTTGATGCAACTGGTTTTCTTAGAGGGCATGTATTGTGAATGAAACTCTCTTACTGTACTGAATGTTTTATTCTGAAGAACACTTGCGGTAAAAGTTCAGATTAAGTGTTTTTGAAATACACTGGCGTGTGAGTCAGCTTGAAAATGTTTCATATTGAATTGCACACATCTGGACTTGGTTATTACTGAAGAATCGGATGAAGTTTTCCATTTACTTAAAAATGGGTTTGTGTTAGATTTAAGCTCAACTCGATCATTATTCTGGTTTGCTCAATATGTATTATCACTTGTCATGCCATGCTAAATTTACCATGTCTGCTTATTACCTATCCATCGAATGTGTATAAAAACCCCTAGTTTTGCGAGTAAGCCAGAAGCTTTTCTTGATCCTTTATAAACACCGTCCGTTAATTGACAGAATTCGCTTTCAATTATAGATGCTGTGTTTATGAGTTTTTGTTGCATATTGGGACTTAAAATAATTCAGATTTTTGACTATGTACTCTGTATCTGAACCTACACAGCATATATTTAGCATTCCTCTGTATCATCTATTTTGAGATTTTTGTAATAAATCCCTTCAACTGATTTGTGTGTGGTGTACGTATTCATGATGTATATTGGAGTTTGCGTTTGAGGAATAAATATTGGTTACTCTTGTGATTAATTTGGATATGTGATGATTGTGACTTCATTTGGTGGATTTATTACTGTTGTACTGATGTAATATATTTGTAAACTGATGTGCAGATTTGTTAGGTTGGATTGGTTGGTTTGGTTATCAGATTATTTGAAATCCAAAATCTCAAAACATATTGGCTTTACTTGTCTGTATTTTTGGTGTATAGAATGAAGCGCCCCATACACATTGAAAGGGATTGTGAACTAACAAGTTTCCTTTTCTAGATTGCATGCCTAATTCAAATTGGTGATTTTTTCTCTTAAGTACACATGAGCAAGCACACCGACTAGCGGTTATCCATTGACTGGATAGGGGTCTGCCTAGTTTGAATTATAGAACTTTGTGAATTATTTTCTGATTTTCCATTCTTGATTTTCAATTTGTTTTTATTTCTGCAGTTTCAAGGTTTGTGATTGGATTGTTGTACTTGATTTACTGAGTTTCTTCCTTTTTAGGGTAGACATACAAGGGTATAGCCAATCCGTTGCTTTAAAAGAGGGTCAGCAATTAATTTCCTGGCCATGGATAAGTCATGCTGTAATTGGTTACTCAGCCAAGGATTGGTGATACATCACCACAAAGATGAGAACTGATTGATTGGTTATTGACTGACAAAGTTGGGCTGTGATAGGTTGGCCTTTGACAGAGCAGTGCTGAAATTGGCTCTTGTTTAGTAGTTCATTTGTTGTGATTTTGAGTTGATTTCAGAATTTATTTTAACTGGAAAAAAAATTTAAGTTTGTTAGTAAAACCTAAGGTTACTGTGGCACCTAGGGAGGATCAGAAATTACCGTCAGTAGAAACACCATCCAACAAGATGATGAAAGAGATTGGGTACTATACATGTACCTGCATTCAGGTTGGAATACATACACTGCACATGATGAAGTTTTACTATTTTCATTAGAGGGTGGCTTTAGGAAGCTAGATTATTTTAGACAAACTATGTATGACATGAAACTGATGCCTCCCATACAGTTTGAGATCCTAAATATATGGGATTGCATGTCAACAGAGAAAAAGAAAGCCATAAAGCTGGTGAAAACTCATTTAAAAATTGTCTTGAGAGTAAAATAGATTGACAGAAAAAATGTTGGTGGGAGGATATGATCGAATGTGTAAAAACATTCCTCTGCTATTATTAATGGGAATAATGGCAAAGACAAAACAAATAAAAAAGAAAAGCAGAATAATGGATCTGATAAGGAGGATAACTTTTTTTAAAGGTTTTTTGAATTCTAGACCTCTTCCATACACAGCAAGACCAGTGGAAACATGTGGAACGAGCTCTGGACTAAGCATGGGCGGAAAATCCGTTCCGCTCGCGGATTTTGCGGATTTTCGGTAAATTCGCAATCCGCGAGATTCGCGAATTTCCCGCAAAATCCGCAAATCCGCGAGCAGCGGATTTTATGGCTTGCTCGCACTGTTCGTGTGAGTTCGCGGCTTCCCAGTTCAACTTCGCCCCCCGCGAATAAGCGCTAAATTGCAGAAATACGATCTTAGCAAAACTGAAACTACTTACCAGGTTCAAAAGTTCAAGCTCATCATTAGTAGCCATTTCCTGTAGTGCTTCCTGAGGGGCCCCTTCAGAGTTCAGTTGCCTACTTGCAACTATTATGTGACCCTGCTCTGACCCTCAGAATAGTTACACAAAGGTCCTGAATTACAGCTAAGGCAGACAAGCAGGAGCCAGGCTGGAAGTTCAAATCCAGTGACACATTAATAAGCCCCTAGTTCATTATTGTCAGTTGGGGCAGGGCAGGTGTTGTAACTAATTTTTCAACAATGAAAGCACTTAGCAAGTGCAAAAGATCACTAATCAGGAAGCACTAAGGAAGCAGGTGCCAGCTAAAAAAATATTCTGTGACACATTAATCAGCCCCAAATTAATTCAGGTCACTTGATGCAGGGAAGGTGTGCTTTGCTTTGCCACAATAATGTACACTGGACAACCAGAGGGTGCTGTGATGAAACAGAGGGTGGCATGGGTAGGCCAGAGGGTGGCATGAGTAGTCAGAGAGTGGCAGTGGTGACAGGGAGTGGCAGTGATGAAGAAGAGTGTCCCAAACAGGCTGGACACGTAGAAACAACAAGTTCGCAAAACTTGCGACCCAACAGGTAAGTTCGCGTTTGCGAAATTGTACAAAACCCTCGCGAACTGGCAGAAACCCGCGCGAACACACAAAAAAAAATCCGCAAATTCGCGAGAATTCGCGGATTTTGCGGATTGCGAGTTCGCAAATCCGCAAAATTCGCGAACGCGAGATTCGCAAAATTCGCCCATGCTTACTCTGGACTGAATACAGGTGGTGGAGGGATGGTGGTATGTTTATGTTGAGCTGTAGTCAAGTCAAGTCATAAAATTTGTATAGCGCACTACATACCCAGAGGGTTTCAAGGCGCTTAGGAAGGGGAGGAGGATTATTTGTCAAATATCCACGTTTTAAGCTGTTTTCTGAACGCTAGGTGGTTCTGGGTGAGACGAAGGTAAGCGGGAAGTGAGTTCCATGTTTTAGCAGCCAGGTAAGAAAAGGATCTGCCTCCCATGGTGGTCTTGTTAATGCGAGGTACAGTGGCGAGGGCTTGGTTGGAAGAGCGTAGTTGGCGGGAGGGGGTGTAGAAGGACAGTCGAGAGTTGAGGCAATCTGGTCCGATGTCGTAAAGTGATTTGTGTGCGTGGGTGAGCAGTCGGAAAGTGATCCTCTTATTGACGGGTAGCCAGTGGAGGTCTTTAAGGTGACCAGAGATGTGTTCGTTGCAAGGGATGTCTAAAATGAGCCTGGCTGAGGCGTTTTGGATTCGTTGGAGTTTCTTCTGGAGTTTAGCGGTGGTACCTGCGTAGAGGGTGTTTCCGTAGTCCAGTCGGCTCGTGACCAGAGCGTGGGTGACTGTTTTCCTTGTTTCGGAGGGGATCCAGCGAAATGTTTTTCTGAGCATGCGGAGAATGTTGAAGCAGGAAGAGGATACGGCGTTGACTTGTTTGTTCATTGAGAGTGAAGAATCCAGGATGACGCCAAGGTTCCGTGCGTGGTCTGTCGGGATGGGTGCTTTTCCGAGGGCTTCCGGCCACCAGGAGTCGTCCCAAGCAGAGGGGGATGTGCCTAGGATGAGGACCTCTGTTTTGTCTGAGTTCAGTTTCAGACGGCTTTGTTTCATCCATTCGGCGACTTCTTTCATTCCTGTACTATTACTGTAGTGGTACTAAGTGCACCGACAGATACAGTGATTGCCCTTGTGCCTAGCATAAGTGGAGATACACAAATGTGAGTGCAGGCTCAACCTGTCACACTTATAAGAACAGTGGTTCATGAAGAAGCTCCTTAACAAATTAATATTGGAATTTTAGAAAAATTATTTGGTGTGATGCTACGGGGAACTATTGACATAAGTAGACTGTTGACCTACAATGCTGATAAAGTGAGATATTTGATTAAAGAAGGAGCCAGATATGCTAGTGAAGCACACAATTAGAAGAATTAGGTGCTGATGAATTAGAGGTTGACACCAGAAAGATGAAGAACATAAAACTAAATAATAAAATCGATTTGACTCATTCTGAAATTAAAGAGTTGAGTTTAATCCCATTTAGGGCCCATAGTAAAAGATTAATTGAGAAAACAAGGGATTGGATTGATTTGAAGAAATATCAAGAAAGATGGAAGAAGGGGACAGCAAATGAAAAGACAATGAAAGGGACTGAAGGTAGGGGAAGAGGCATCACATGGGATTTGGAAGTTGGAACAGCTGACAAGAACTTGAACTCATTTGTATGCATTTACTACTTACGTTTTGGCATTGAGACAGGACCCAGGAAAATTTTATAAAGCGACTCACAAATTGACACATGTTTCTCGGATGCTATCGGCTTATTTTAATATACTTGTTCAGATTGTGGTTTCTAGTGGTTTGTGGGGTGAGTGTAAGGCTGTTGTTGGATGGACAACCCAATTCCCGGCAGGAAATACTCCTTGTGGTGCTCCTTTTGAGAAGGTAGAATGTGATTAAGCATTTGAAAAAATGAGTTCCTGAGAAGTATATAAATTTGAATAAAATGTTAAGAACGTCACAAGTGCAGAAAGAGTCAGTATTTGCTTTTTATGAGACATTTTGTTGATTGTTGATTTATAGTGGAGTCCAAGACCCAGAAAGAGATGGGGCCAGTGGATTCATGTCTGTATGGTTTGAGGCCAAATATTAGTAATCACATTCAGCAGAATGAGATGTGCTGACAGGCAAATAACATAGTTTTTGAAATTGGTGAAATATAGTAGTGAATATCTTAAGACGAAACAGAAAAGGATCACGGAGAAGTTAATGATTGCCCAAATTAAACAGTTGGAGAAAGGATCATGGAATCAAATAGGTTCAATATGATTTTCTTTAAATCTGGTAGGAATGCACTGAATCAAATGCAGGTGCAAACTGACAGGGGAAGTGATAGTAGGAATATGAATGTTGAAATGATAAAAAAGAATAGAGTGTATGACTTCTGGGGAGAAGATTGGGCAGTGAAAGAGGGAGTGCCATCAGAATTTTATTAGGAAGCGAAAGAAATAATGCGATGGTCCAGAGTATGCAAAAGTCTGAACAGAAGGGATTGAGGCTGAAATAATTGCTAATACAAACGTCTCCTGCCCCAGTGATGCAGCAAAACATGAAGAACAAGATGCCCTATATTGCAGGGTACCAGCAGGATCCATTGATTCTGAATATATGAGTTGAGAGGGAATAATTCACAAAGGCCGCACCTGAGGGGAAATATCATTACATGGTTGGAGGAGGCTTAGAGGTAGACCAAAGGGGTAAATACTTTGACAGAGAAAGATAGAGATACAGGGGCTACCCGTTCTAATCTACATTTCAATCTGTGGAAGTGCCAAACATACACCTGTCAGGAAAAGAAGTCCAAGTTGTAGGGATCAGTAAGAAACAAATTCTTAATCAGGTTACAGCAGATGTTCCAGTTAAAATTGGACAGATGTAATATAAGTACCAATTTACTTTGTGTGATTTAATCCCTTTGAATGTATTGGGAAGGGACTTGCTTCAAAATGAATAGTGTTGCAAATGAAACACAAGGTGAGGATTCTATGTTCAAGATACATGTATCATATTCAAGAGCTGAGTTATCACCACTTTTAACCAAATACAACAGGGCTCTGGATTAAAGACATGCAATTAAGGATAAGGTATGGGATTTTACTGGGAAAGATACTGGATTAATTAAAAGGGCAAAGCCAGTCAAAATAAAGATAAAATCAGATCCAATATTTCCTAGAACTAGACAATACAGGCTAACAAAAGAAGCAGAAAAGGGAATGAAACCAGTAATTGAAAAGGTTATTGAATAGGCAATTCTTCAGGAGGTACTTGATAAACCTTGTAACTCTGCCATGATGGGAATCAAAATGCTGAATGGCCAGTGTAGATTCATAGAGGATCTTTGCAAGATTAACAAGATTAACAAAATAGTGATACCATGTTGTCCAGTGGTACTGAATCCAGCAATGATTTTGTTTTATATTCCATCCAAAGCAGAATGGTATTTAGTCATTGACTTATTGCCAAGCATTATTTTCAATTCCTTGGCATGAGATATCGCACTTTCTTTTTGTCTTTCAATTTTTAAATAAAGTTCTTGTGTGGTGTGGAATCCCACAAGTGCATACGGAAAGTCCGCAAATTTTAAGTCAAATCTTGAAGAAATAACTAGAGAATTTGAAGTTTCCATGCATGTCAGCCATATTGCACTATTTTGATGACCTACTGGTCGCACCTAAGACAAAAGAAGGCTGCAAACTTGATACAATTGCCTTGTTAAATCATCTATCTGAAAATGGATTTAAGCTTTCCCAGGCAAAAATGAAGCATTGTAAAAAGGAAGTAATCTATCTTGGACAACCTGTTAAAAACTGTGTTAGAAAAGTCTCAAAAGAGCGTGTTTCTGCATTTCTGAAATGTAGTCAACCGACTACCCAAAGGTAGGTTTGGATGTGTTTCTTTGAAATACTGGGTACTGTCATCAGTAGATTCAAACTTTTCCTTGATTGCAAACATTTTTGTAGGGTTGACCTTTAATGCTGTCCAAGATGCGTTGCCATTTGATGTTGAATATATTGAAGGATTTAAGAAATTGAAAGAGGGCTTGTGTCATGCGCCCACACTTTGGATACCTAACTAAAATGTAATGTTTTTTTATGTTTAGCCATGATACAAATGCGATGTGCACTTTTGATTCTCACCCAGAAACCTGGAGGTTTAATGCGTCCAGTAACTCATCTTTCCGCTGGGTTTGATGCAGCAGCTGTAATTCTTCCTGATTGTTTGAAATTGGGTACAGCTGTTTTTATTGCTATTGAACAAAGTGACGAGATTGGTATGGACCATACTTTAATTGTATATGTTCCACATATGGCTGAAATTCTTTTGACCAGGACAATAACACAACATATAGGGAAACAGCCTTTACAACATAGTTGTTACATCGCATTACCTGCACAATGCGGACGTTACAACGACTGCATTGTTACAAAACAATGCCTTTACATCGCAAGTCATTAGATCGACTTGCTCTAAATGTCGCTCCAACCTAAGGAAAAGTATAATTTACTATTCTAGCGCCTTCCCTACTGTTGTGCAGGCTGGAGTTGGAATTGTAAATTATACAATTCCTAAGGTTTGAGCGCCGTCTAGAGCAAGTCAATATAATGACTTGTGTTGTAAAGGTATCACGTTCTAACAACACTGTTGTTGTAATGACCGTGTTGTAATGGAACGCAATGTTGTAGCATGCGTTGTAACATGCTATATCCAAGATATAACCAGCAGCAGACTGACTTGCTACAAGAAGATCATACTTGTAGTGGAGAACATCTCTATTAGGAGATACAATGTCTGGAACCCAGTGACACTGCTACCTATTTCAGGCAAGAGCTGTGAAGACAGGGAAATGATAATCAGATTGATGATGAACCAGATCATGACTGCAAAGAAGTGACTGAGTTGCGTGCAGAACCAAGACCAGACATTAAAGAGAAACCTTTGAAAATGGCTGATTTGACATTATTTTTTTTGTTTTTTGTTCTATACCCTAAGATGTAGCAATGAGAGCTGCCTATTTTGTGTGTTTTGTTTCCTGAAGCTTTAGAAGCATCCTCTCTGTCAACCATAACTGCAGCACAAGTGACAGTACTGGTTCAATTGACAAGAGCTTGCGGCTTATCAGAGAACTTGGAAGTAACAATTTATACAGATGGCCCACATGGTTTCTGAGCTCTCCGTGACTATGATCACCTATAGCGGTACAAAAGGGGGTGGTGATGGACGGAGCATCTGAACCAATCAAACACTCACACCCAGTCAACAGATGTACCGCTTTGTTCGCCATAAGTTGGCAGGGTATACTTAGATGTGACCCCTTGCTCACTTTGCCACTGGATTCATGCAAGCCTGGCCGAAGACGGCTGTAATGCCAGAATCCGGTCCTAGGAAGCTTGAATCCGGTCCAGGGAAGGCATGGCTTGGCAGTTCGGGCTGGACGGTTATCATGAAGCACAGGGTAAGACTGATTTGCATATGGCAATGTTTGAACTGGGGTGGCAGAGTCGGCTAAAGAACAGTGATGGATTAAACCCAGATCTGTCGACTGGGTGTGAGTGTTTGATTGGTTCAAATGCTGCGTCCATCACCACCCCTTTTTGTGCCGCTTTGTTCGCCATAAGTTGGCAGGGTATGCTCAGACGTGAGTCCCTTGCTCACTTTTCCACTGGATTCAAGCAAGCCTGGCTGAAGACGGCTGTAATGCAAGAAACCGGTCCTAGGAAGCTTGAATCTGGTCCAGGAAAGGCATGGCTTGGCAGTTCGGGCTGGACTGTTTCCATGAGGCACAGGGTCAGACTGATTTGCATATGGCCATGTCTGAACTGGGGAGGCAGAGTGGGCTAAAGAACGTTGATGGATTAAACCCAGATCTGTTGCTGGGGTGAGAGTGTTTGATTGGTTCAGATGCTCTGTCCATCCCCACCCCCTTTTGTACCGCTTTGTTTGCCATAAGTTGGCAGGGTATGCCAGACGTGAGTCCATTACTCACTTTGCCACTGGATTCAAGCAAGCCTGGCTGCAGACGGCTGTAATGCCAGAAACCGGTCCTAGGAAGCTTGAATCCGGTCCAGGGAAGGCATGGCGTGGCAGTTCGGGCTGGACTGTTCCCATGAGACACAAGGTCAGACCGATTTGCATATGTCCATGTCTGAACAGGGGTGGCAGAGTGGGCTAAAGAACGGTGATGGATTACGCCCAGATCTGTTGACTGGGTGTGAGTATTTTATTGGTTCAGATGCTCCATCCATCACCACCCCCTTTTGTACCGCTATGATCACCTATAGTCATAAAAGGGTTTATGACATCCTCAGGAGTCACACAAGCAAACAACATAAAGCCAAAAGAAATTGCTGTTGTTAAATGTATAGCCCATAAAATATGGAGAGTCTATGGACATGCTTGGAAGCAAGTATGCAGATTAGGTTGAAAAATATTTCGTGTTACGAGATGAAAGAGTTGTACAAGAGGGTGAAAATGGGGAGTAGAGAACTGATTCAATACAAAATGCAGATAATGCACATTTTGTGTTTATGGATTCAATGCAGACTTCTTAAGCTAACTGAGAGATTTGCAGGAGGTCGCCCCAGAAAATGAAAAATAAAAGTGGGAGAGACTAGGCTACAAGACATTTTATCAGGATTCGTATGTGAATGTTGAGCACAAATATGTCTTATACCTTTCTTCATGTTATTTCCAATGTACAAGTATTTGCACAACAGGACTATTAAAGATAGTCTGTTTAGAATATTCAAAAAGTACTACAAAAATACAGGATTTCAAAACAATGCTGAAGATGATTGATATGTCATTTGACTAATAAAAGGAAGAAAACTGCCACATTTATGAATCACATTGGCAAATTAGATGGCCCATTTACAATACTTTATTTAGATTCTAAACTGTAATGGTTTGAAGTGCTTCTTATTAATTATCTGCTTTTCTTCTGAATGAACTGAGTCATTTCCCACCAGAAGAGCAGATAGCCTTACAATGGCCACATTGCTCTTGAGGGAGTTGATACCCAGATTTGCCCTGCCAATTTCCATTGAGACTGATTATGGAACCCATTTGAAAATAATCAGCACAGCATTTGAGATCAACCAAAGATTACCTTGAATTATCAGTCATAATCTTCAGGAATAGTAGAGAGACCTAATGTCACTTTCAAGAGTAAACTGGCAGAAGTCTGTGCTTCAACTGATCTAAAGTGGCCTGATGCCCTTCCTTTTGTTCTGTTGAGCATGATAAGTACTGTTGAAAAATAACAGGTTTATCGCTCCAAGAAAATTATTATGGTAAGATCAATGAGGCTTGAATATGGTCCTTACGCTGCACATAGTTTAAATAACTGATGACATTGTGCTAGCTTATTTGAAAAATCTGGCTGATATGGATAAATCTGTCTCTAATCAGGTGAATATGGCAACAGAAGAATCCAAGGATTTTACATGTTGTTGGTCGCGGAAGCAGTTTATGAGTTAACTTCTTCAGAGTGAACCACACAGAGTCAGCTGCAAAGTCAAGGCCATAGCCAACCTTGAGTTCAGAGCATGAAATCCAGAAAGAGAGAGGAATGTTAGAGTTTGAAACTGGTAAAGATAAAAAGCATAAGCAAAGTCAGGTGGTGACGTTCAGGTTATTGAAAGCTCTGGCAAAGAAACTGAAATTCCTGAAATCCATTTTGAAAATGGAGATGAAATTGAAAAGCTGTCACAAAAGACAAAGGCATGATTGGCAGCAGGAAGTAGTAGTTTTTGATCCAAGCAGTAAACAGTTTCAGGTGAGGATAAACATTGCAAAGATGCCTAAAGGAAAGAAGAAGTTCGCAGTGAACAGAGCAGACAATGACAAAGCTGATTAGAGTTTAAGTTTGAGTTCAAATTTGATCACAAGTCAAAGTTCCTTGGAGAGTAAAGAACCTCTGACAAAGATTGATGCTGAGAGTGAAAATGTTGAGAATGATTTTCTAAGGATAAGGTATTGCAAAAGAAAGCAATGTGAATCAGAAGAAAAGCCCAAGAAATAAATAGATTCTGAAACTAGTTGAAGTGAATTATCAGTAGCCAAGAGATCAACGAGAAAAAGAGTTTCAAATTGAAAATATGCATCACATGTTAAGGTCTATTTAGCTACAACGTTAGAAGAGGAAGAAGATGAAGCTGTGTTAGATTATCATACTTTGGTGAATCAATGCCAGTGGAAGTTTGAGAGTGTATTAGAAACTCAGTTTCAAACAGAAAAGCCATCTTAAATTGAATAAAGGGACTTCTTGAGATAACATTTTAAGGCTGCTGTTGAACTAAGAGAACTGACACTTGAAACAAATTTGAAATTAACTTTTGGACAAACTTAGAGGATCATTTTTGAATTGTTGGTTTGATTATTGTTTTAATAGAAAAGAAGATTCATTCTATTTTTGTAAAAATAATTCTTGTTGATTTTGAGAATTTTACCACAATACTTAAAATACATTTTGTCTCAAGTGGGATATGCTTCAGATTGTGTCCAAAATGCTAAAGTTGAGATTACTGCTAAAGGTGGATTTAAGGGTAGTGTGTATAAAAAAGATTAGAGAATATGTAGGAATTATGAAGGTTAGCAGGTGTTACGTTTGTGCCTACCTTTGATATATATGTTGAATTTTTTATCCATGATAAATTTATATTTCCCTTATTTGACTGATTTTAGTGTGTCATTAGAGAATTTGCCTGTTAGAGAACACAACAGAGAAAGTAAATTTAGTCCAACTTTTAGAGTTATAGCGCAAGATAAGTATGATACTGACAGAGGTGTTGTGTTGCTTACTTCTGTACTGCTCCTTTAATCATACACATTCTTTCTTATGTCATTACTGAATGTGGAATGTTACATATGTCATGTTGATGTGCATCCTTTGTAAGAGTCAGTTATTCATTGATGCTGATCTATGCTGGATTACTTGTACTGTGCTCTTCGATTAAATAAGCATCTACCTTAACCTTCCTTGGATTCATCTTCATTTCACTGGCGACGGGATTCGAAGAGCAGAACCCACGTGGGATACCTGATCTAATTTAAAAAATTTAATTTGGTTACCTCATTTTACTGAGAAGGACGTTAAACAACTCTTGGACATGGTAATTATACAAAGTATTATTACTATTTACTTTTGGATTAACCTTATGTGCTTGAGCATATTTTAATTTCGTGCATTTTTTAAATACGAGCTGTTTTGGGCGAAAACAAAAACAAGAAGATTGCCATTAACTTCTTCGTCTTAATTTAAACTATGGGCCTAACAGAAATGACAATTTTGTTCGTGTGATCGAAAATTAAAGGATAGAGCTCTTTACCGTTTTTTTGTAAAGAAGTGTTTTGTTGCTATAGCGTTTTGCCGTTATTATCATTACGCATTGCAACTCGCATCTCAGCTCGCTCCAACGCTCGCACCATTTCCAAAAGTAAACAATTCTTTCTGTCAGTGACGAACTTGGCGCATTGCTGTTCTACTGCTACGACGTTCCGCATTGAATGCTGGGAGTTTGCGTGTGACGTGACACGTTGCAGCGTCATAGCGGCCATTTTGGTAAAACCTGAAGTCGCGGACACATTCGTTTTAAGGAATCACATTAACATCGAACTAATTACTTTAGCGCTTGAAGAAACGGAGAGACAAATTTAATTATTTCAACAGCGGATTACCATTAACGGTGATTCGCACACCTTGTCCTACCTTATCAGCGCGTTACCATCGACGGTGACTCGCACACCTTGTGATTTTGGAGAGAAGATTAAACAATTTCAACAGCGAGTTACCATTAACGGTGATTCGCACACCTTCTCCTACCTTATCAGCGCGTTGCCATCGACGGTGATTCGCACACCTTGTGATTTTTATATATAATTATTTATTTACAGTATCCTTGTTTAATGATTGTTAACACTGTGTGATATTATTTTACCAGCATAACTTCGTATAAATTGTGTTCTAGCACAGTTAGTGATAAAATTTAAAGTACTTAGTCCAGCATTTTTCTCATTTTAAATTTTAAATTATTGTGGCATTAGGTTTAAATTAGGATGACTCAGCCTAACTACAATATTAGCCCTCCTCAGGCATTTTGGGTTTCTGGTAATGAACCACCACTTAAGTGGTTGGAATGGAAGCCTTATTTTTCCAATTACATAGATGCATTAGATGAGGATGGAAAAATGTCTCATGCTCAGAAAAAGAGACTTCTTCTCCATTCCTTAGGTCCTGTTGATTTAAAGGTATATGAAACTATGACTAAACCCTCCTTTCCAGGTGATTTAAATGCTTATATGTTAGCGCTTTTACACTTAGACACATACTTTGCTCCTAAAGTGTGTATTGGCGTAACAAGATTCAAATTTTTTTCAAGAAAACAGACTAAAGATGAGAACATTGATCATTTTCTCGCTGACCTTAAAAAACTATCTTTAGACTGTAAATTTGGTGTTCTACAAGAAGAATTAATTAGAGACCAAATTGTTATGCATTCTTTTAATGCTTCCATACAAGACAGACTATGGATAAATGGAGATTCTCCTTTAGATGATATTCTTGCAATTGCACGCAAAGCTGAGATGTCTGGCAGGTGCGCAAATGTGATTAAGAATGATAATGTTGCTCCGACTAATGAGGTAGTCGGGAAAATAAATGCCACTGATAAAAAGAGGTTTAGCTATAACTCTAGGCAATCTTTTAGCTCTAATAACAAGTCTTTCTCAACTAAACATCCTCAATCTTCTTCGAATTTTAAACCTAAGTGTTACAGATGCAACAGTTTAGAGCATTTGGCTGATTTCAGAGGGTGTCCTGGCATGAAAGCTAAATGTTCTAGTTGTGGTTTAAAAGGTCATTTAACAAAAGCATGCAACAGGAAAAAGAAGAGTAAAGTAAATTTTTTGAATGACATTGATGAGGAAGAAAACTTGGAGAATGACGTAGAGGATAATCTAGTAATGAATGTTCATGATAAGCTAGTTTTAAGGATAAGAGATGAAGACATGATTAACAAACCTATTTGTACAATGAGTATTGGTGGAGTAGTGGTCAAAATCTATGCTGATTCGGGCTCACCTTATACCATTGTTAATGAAGAAATGTGGAAATCTTGTTTTATCCAACATGTTGGTGAAAAGTTATTGCCATCAGATATCCACCCAGAAGGTTATATGGGAGACCCTATTTCTATCCTGGGTTTTCGCTGGTTTGTTTTCAGGTTCAAGGATAGAGAGTGTAGAGGAAAGCTTTATATTTCCAAGAAAGGACCACCTGTTTTAGGGTGGTTCGACCAAAACAACTTCACATTATCTTAGATCCTAATAGTAAAGAACAAGTTTTAGTAGTGGATGATTGTTCTGTTGTTACTGATAGCATTTTAAAGAAATTTCCGAAAGTTTTTAGTAAAACTTTATGAAATTTAATTGGTTTTGAACATAAGATTATATTAAAAGATGATGCTTGTCCTAAGGTACACAAGTGTAGGAATGTACCTATCTTAGTGAGAGATGAGGTCAGTAAAGAACTGGATAAACTTGTTTCTACTGACATTATTGAACCTATTGAGGCAAGTGAATGGGTTTCGCCAATTGTCGTCGCGAGACGAAGCAATGGTAAAATAGGATTGTGTGTAGACCTGAGATATTTGAACAACAATATTGTGGTTGACAAGTTCCCACTTCCTAAAATCAATGAGATGGTCTCTAGTATTGGTAATGCACAATGGTTTTCTACTATTGACCTCTCGTCTGCATACCACCAGATTTCTCTGTGCCCTGAATCAATGAAGTTTACATCCTTTGTGACACCTTTTGGTTGCTTCCGTTATAAACGCATGCCCTTTGGCTTAGCTTCAGCAGCTGCGGTTTTCCAACGGCTAATGTATCAATTATTTAAGGGAGAAAAAGGTGTCAGATTCTTTCAGGACGACACTCTTGTTTTTGGAGATGATGAAAATGAGCATTTATCAAGGTTGCATAAGGTTTTGAATATTCTTGAGGGCAAGGGTCTTACTGTTGAACATTCTAAATGTACATTTGCTCAGAAGAGTGTAACTTACCTGGGCCACATCATCGACGCTGAGGGGGTTAAACCTAAACCTTTATTGGTTTCAGCTATCTCTGAGGCTCCTGTGCCTACAAGTAAGGATGATATTAAGTCATTCCTAGGAATGGTTGAGTTTTGCTCTAAATATGTTCCTAATTTTGCGAGTGTTTCATACAATATTCGACAACTTTTAAAGAAGGGAGTGAAGTTTGAATGGTCTAAGTCTTGTGATGAAGACTTCATGAATATTAAAAAGGCTATTGCCCAAACCACTGCTCTACACAGTTTCGATCCATCTTTAGAGAATGTTATTACTACTGACGCTAGTAATAAAGGTCTTGGAGCTGTTTTGGTGCAAATTGATGAGAAAGGGAAGGAAAATGTAATAGCCTATGCCTCTAGATCTCTTTCTCCTTGTGAATAAAAGTACCCTATAATAGAAAGGGAGGCTTTAGCTTGTGCCTGGGCGCTTGATCATTTTAAGTCCTTCGTGTGGGGCAAAATGTGTTTATTACGCAGCGACCACAAACCATTGGTAAAGATTTTGACTACCGAAGGAGTTATCAATGCTTCTGCTCGCCTTGCTAGGATTTCCATGAGGTTACAGAATTTAATTTACAAGATTGTTTATGTACCAGGTAAAAGCAACGTTCTTGCCGATTTTCTGTCAAGGATGCCCGTAATGTTAGAGGAAGTTGATAGTAATGATTGGAATGAATTGCAAATAGCATATGTTCATGATGAAGGACTTTCAGCCTTCAGCAAGGAAGAATGGAATACGGAGTACTTAGCTGATGAATGCTTACAGAAGGTGATTTCCTACACAGTTGAGGGTTGGCCAGATAAAAAAGATGTTCTAGATGATAATTTAAGACCTTTTTGGGAGATTAGGTCTGAACTCTCTGTTACTCATGAGACCTTATTAAGGGGTGAAAGAATTGTTCCTCCTGGAGGGTTGCGTGAAGGAATCATTGAACTTTGCCATGAAGGTCACCCTGGGATCGTAAGATCTAAATCCTTAGTAAAGAATTTGTTCTGGTGGCCCGGTTGTGATTCTCAAATAGAAAAGATTGTTAGAGACTGTACCATTTGTGCTTCTGCAGACAAAACCTTGCGTACCTTCCGTCCTCCTATGTTGGAGTGTTCTCCTCCTGAATCTACTTGGGAATCTGTTGCTGTGGACATTATGGGTCCTATTCAAGATCAGGATGGTTCTCAGCGGTATTTAATTGTTATCATTGATTTGTTTTCTAAATGGCCGGTTGTTAAGGTAGTAGAGAGAGCAGCTACTGATTCTGTTTTAAGTTTTTTGGATGAAACTTTTGTTACTGAGGGTATTCCTTCTTGCATTCTCACCGATAATGGTGTTCAGTTCTTATCTGTAAAAGCGAAAAGATATTTCAGCAAACTTGGTATTAGGCATAGAACTACGTCTCTTTATAATCCTGGTGGCAACGGTGTAGTGGAACGTTTTAACAGGGTACTGAAAAATACTATTCAACTTTCTATTAGTAATAATTTGGATTGGCCAACTCAAGTTGGGAAAGTTGTTTGGAATTATCGTATTACTGTAAATGATTCTACTGGTATTTCTCCTTTTGTCCTAATGAAGGGTAGGAACCCACGTTCTAAAACCATTCCCACTTGGTTATTTTCAGGTGAAATTGATCCCTATTCAAAGGATTTAGTTAAGGCACGGTTAGTTCAGGTCCATGACAAAAGTAAAAAATATCATGATTTGAAGCATGGATCAAAAGAGGTTATAATAAATGTTGGTGTTTGGGTTAGAATTAAAAAACCTTTTAAGGTACAGAAAGGCGAGTCTACCTTTTCTGAACCTTTTCAAGTAATGGACATTTTAAAGAATTCTGTTAAACTTAGTAATGGGAAAGTTTGGAACTTAAGTAGAGTTGCCAGGTGTAATCTGAGTTGCTCTCCTAGGCTTGAAGTTCCTAACCACATGTGGAAACCTGAAGATTTGGATGTCGATGACTCTAATGGCAACAAGAATTTTCTTAACAATTCTGGAGTGGTTAGTTGTCCAAGTTTGTGTGAGGTCCCTGATTCTAGTGTGGTTGTTACTGAAAGCGATAACTTAAATTCTTCTAGCAATATCTCTGAGGATTCGGTTGTCACTCCTATGGAAGATTGTTTTGTTTCTGGTGAGGATTCTACTCTCCGCCATTCCTCAAGGAAGAGGGTGGTTCCTTTGTGGCTTAAAGATTATATCACTAACAATAGTTAAGGGTTTATCACAAATTTTTGGTAATTTTTGGTAGTAGTTGTTTTTTCACTTATTGTATGTTTTCTTATTCTTTTTTTAATTTTTTTTATTTTATTATTAGATAGGGGGATGTGTTGTGTTGCTTACTTCTGTACTGCTCCTTTAATCATACACATTCTTTCTTATGTCATTACTGAATGTGGAATGTTACATATGTCATGTTGATATGCATCCTTTGTAAGAGTCAGTTATTCATTGATGCTGATCTATGCTGGATTACTTGTACTGTGCTCTTCGATTAAATAAGAATCTACCTTAACCTTCCTTGGATTCATCTTCATTTCAAGAGGTCGAAGTTATGTGTTTTGACTAGTGAGGAGAATAATTGTATCAGTGAATATAATAAGATAGGAGTAAAGGTTGTAAGTAACTTGGAAATAACTGAAGCTCCAACCTGCAGCTCCATCTTTTGAACATTGGAGGACAAAGATGTATAATTTATTTAATCTTGAGTTTAGTTTATATTCTGTTAAAGGGGTGAAGAAACGTGAAATTGGTATCAAAATATGGGGATTTTTGCTGAGCATATGCATGTTTGAAGTGGTACAAATGGAGATATTAACTGTTTTTTGGTCAAGATACTGTGGAATAATACAATATAATTAAAAAAAAGAAAAGAACTGAAGCTTTCATTAGAACAGGTGAAAGAAGAAGATGAATTTAGATTGTTGGGTGTACATGCTAGGCTGAGAACAGAAGAGGAAATAAGAGGTGAATTATGTATGTTGAGGTGTAGTTCTTCAATGAGAGTTAAGGTAGAATCTGTAGGAAAGAGTGTGTGTGATAGAACCTATGAAATTAGTGGAGTCTTTTTGCTTGATGGAGAATCTATTTTTAGGGGAAGTTATTATTTCTGTGGAAAAATTGCTTATTTTATTTTGCCAAGAAATTGGGTTGGCTCATGTTACTTAGCCTTAGGGTCTCCTAGAGTTTATCCTGTTGATGAATTAGATAATGAACACAGTTTGGGAATAGTGAGACATACTTTTGGACAAGTAGTGTGAGTCATGTTAGGTGCTATAATTCATTCTGTGGGGGTGGCAATGAAAGATGTGAAAATTAGGCGCTTGTCTACTGTTGTGGATAGGCTTGCAGTAGATACAGCAATTTCATTTAAGCTAGTAAATTTAGAAATTGTAGCCATTAAGGCTATGGTGATGCACAATTGTCTTGCATTAGATGTTATTCTGGTAAAAGAGTCTGTAACTAATAAAAGCCAAGAGGTTTTTATCATTATTCCTGACAGTAGTAGAAATATTGATTATTTTGTTACTAACCTTTTGCATACGATTAGGTCTTTTGAAGAAACTGGTTTATGGAAGACTGTAGGTTCATGTTTAGTGAGTTGGTGAAGAGTTTTGGTGAGGTTGGAGAATGGCTAGGTAATTTATTTAGAAATGCGTTTCAGGCTTTAGTAACCCATATAACTATCATAACAATCTGAACATTTATTCTGTTTCTTTTGCTGAAATATTTTGAGTGTATGATTAGTGTATATATGAAAACAAAGATAAAGGTGAAAAGGAAAAGATCAATACAGATGGAATTGGAGCATCTCAATTATCATGTCTACAAAAAGATGAAAATGGTACAATGGAGGGAGAGTCTCAAAACAACTAAAGATGATGACCGACATCTACTAACTGATGACTGATTAATAAAGTTTATTAGTTGGTTTTAGTGATTATTAAAAAATATTCAGAGGAGGGAATTTGTCAAAGCTTTTTTATAAATGTGCAGTACTGCTTGACACATAATTTTTAAATACTAATGATTTTTATGATGATTATAGTAGCAAGTTTGTTATTAGTGTAATTTAGTTAAGCCGCATTTTTTCAGAGACAGCATTTAGTTAATACGGATCCTGTTTTGGTGTTTTGTCCATTTTGCTCTTGCTCATTACCCCTCCCAAACAATGTCTCCTGTGTTTTTTTATCTCTCATAGTCTTACCTCAGCACAGCCCACTGTGATGGAATTGGCTTCCTTAGAGAGAATGCATTTTGAATGACATTTTCTTGCATGTATCATTATGAAAGACACTTCCACTGAAAGTTCACATGTAGGCTTGCTGAAATACACTACTGTATTAATCATAGTTTGAAAATGTTTCATATTGTGTTGTACATCTCTGGACTGTGCTGTTGCTGAAGAAGCTGATGGAGTATTCTGTGTACTTAAAAATGGGTTAGTGTTATATTTACGCTCATGAAGATCATTATTATGATTTGCTTAATGTGTTATCACTAATCTTACCATCCTAAATTTGCCTATTACTTATTCATAAAACGTGTATAAAAACCCTTGGTTTTCAGGGTGCGCCAGAGACTTTTCTTGATCTACTAGTAACACTGTCCATTTATTGAGGGACTTCCCTTTCCATTAGAGGCAGTTTTTATTACATGGTGTTGCCTATTGAAACTAATTCGGGTTTATTGCTATCTTCTCTTTATCTGAGCTTTCAAGGCATATATTTTGCATTTCTCTGTATCGCCAATTTTGGGATTTTGCAATGAAACCCTTTAACATTTCATTGATCTAGAACTCTAGATGATCAAAATTACAGGAGCCGAGTTGTCAGAGGTACTTTTTGGGGTGAACATATTGGGGTTTGGCTCTCACAGTAACCTCTTATCATGCAAAATACCCCCAGAGAAAAATATTAATAGTCAGAAGAATGATCATATTTATATTACAAACTGTCCTCCAACGTGGGATTTCCTTGATGCTGGTAAGTTTCCTTTCCTGTTCTGCTTGCTCTTCTTTGGTTAATTTCACAGTGGGAGTCACAGATATGCCACAAATCCAGAAGTATGTTCTCTTCCACCAAGGATAATCAGCAGCTATGAAAATATTTGGAGGAAGAAGATTTAGAATAAATTCATAGACTATGGCACAATCACCCATATTTTATACTGTTTGCTGCCTCATTGTTTTTATGAAGCATCAATGCATAAAATGGTTCTTCATCCAAGCAAATCTGTGAATGATACGTACTGCTATAGGGGTTGAAATAACAAGCATTTTCCACCCAGTGCTTTGCTATGATAGGTGATATGTTTTCACTTTTTTGGACTGTCAGCGTAATTCTGTAACATCCAATATATATTGCATAATTTGAACCAGAAAGGAGATGCTGCTGCAGTTTAAGTGCCACAGTTCTCTCCAAACTATTGTATGTATCTATGTATTAATACTTCTGTAATCTGACTTCAAATTGTAGAGTGATCCAATCTCATTCATACTGAGAGCAAACTGGGAGCTTGAACAATAGGAAAACCATGGGAGCATACACAATGTGGTCCACTCATGTGAGTTACTTTATTCACATTTTAAGTGTGAAAAAGGTACTTTTCTACCACTTATTCTAGATGGTCTGTGGTGCAGAAGGATTAACTGTTTTCAGTTTAGTACTCAAACAAACTCCAGTCTCTTCCTTTCTCCAAACCCTAACTAACCCTGATTAATTAAGTGAAAAAAGTTTACTTAGACCCTGATCTAATAAGCAATGACACATTCCATATCTGTAGCTTTTATCTTATATAAATATTGCAATAAAAAACTTTTTATGATTGTATAAATTTACGCCTCAAAGTAATAAAATATATACAGTCATCATCATATAGCTTATTTTGCATTTCAATGAACCTTTAAAACATGCAATCCATTAACAACAACAGTTATAAGCATGGTAGACATACAGAAAAAAACTGTAAAAAGAGAACTTCAGTTGTTAGAACCAACTGAATGTTAAACTATTTACATAAATTGCTTGTGCATCCATAGGGCCATCAGTATATTTATAAAAACTTTTTGGGGGAAATTCAGGGGCATATTACCAACAACTAGCGATAATTATCGCTATGTTGGTTTAGAGGCGGTATTTTTATCGCCGAGCTGCGGCAATTTTTATCGCTTAGGAACCTTGCTATTATCAAGGTATATCTCCTAAGCGATAAAAATCGGCCGAAATGCATGAATATCGCTGAAAGGTCAGCGATATTCATGCATTACTGAGCTAATGCTCTTAGCCATGTTATCCACCTCCAAATGGATAACATGGCTAAGAACTGCTCAGGGGCAGGTGTTAGCTTTTGGAGATATTCTGCACCTGCTCCCACGCTCCCTGACCCCCAGAACTGGAAGCGCCTCACTCCACCTCGCAGCTGCAGCCTGGTATCGTAGCGCTCAGTGTAATCACCAACTCGCATTGCTAAAGATCACTATTGTAGCACCTGGCATCGTAGCGCTTTGCTGCTGTTAATTGATTCGGTATTTTGTGGACTGGATTTAAATATTAACTGCAAGACTCCCACCCGCATCGCCTGCAATAACATTTGTGCCTGATTGTACCGCTATCACTGCCCGGATCCTAGCGCTATTCCGGCTGTGCCCCTGTCTAGCTTTAGATTTGCGCTGCCATTTTGTGATTGTAACTATTGGCCAGTCTCTTCCCCGCTCCCGCCTCCCAGCTGACCCCCCTCCCACTGATACAGTAGGCCTGCCCCAACTGAGCTAGCTCTGTGACCATCTTCGCTCGCACCGAAGCGGTCGCTCCCACGCTCCCTGACCCCCAGAACTGGAAGCGCCTCACTCCACCTCGCAGCTGCAGCCTGGTATCGTAGCGCTCGGTGCAATCACCAACTCGCATTGCTACAGATCACTATTGTAGCGCCTGCCATCGTAGCGCTTTGCTGCTGTTAATTAATTCTGTATTTTGCGGACTGGATTTAAATATTAACTGCTAGACTGCCGCCCACATCGCCTGCAATAACATTTGTGCCTGATTGTACCGCTATCACTGCCCGGATCCTAGCGCTATTCCGGCTGTGCCCCTGTCTCGCTTTAGATTTGCGCTGCCATTTTGTGATTGTAACTATTGGCCAGTCTCTTCCCCGCTCCCGCCTCCCAGCTGACCCCCCTCCCACTGATACAGTAGGCCTGCCCCATCTGAGCTAGCGCTGTGACCATCTTCGCTCGCACCGAAGCGGTCGCTCCCACGTTCCCTGACCCCCAGAACTGGAAGCGCCTCACTCCACCTCGCAGCTGCAGCCTGGTATCGTAGCGCTCGGTGTAATCACCAACTCGCATTGCTAAAGATCACTATTGTAGCGCCTGGCATTGTAGCGCTTTGCTGCTGTTAATTAATTCTGTATTTTGCGGACTGGATTTAAATATTAACTGCTAGACTGCCGCCCGCATCGCCTGCAATAACATTTGTGCCTGATTGTGCCGCTATCACTGCCCGGATCCTAGCGCTATTCCGGCTGTGCCCCTGTCTTGCTTTAGATTTGCGCTGCCATTTTGTGATTGTAACTATTGGCCAGTCTCTTCCCAGCTCCCGCCTCCCAGCTGACCCCCCTCCCACTGATACAGTAGGCCTGCCCCATCTGAGCTAGCTCTGTGACCATCTTTGCTCGCACCGAAGCGGTCGCTCCCACGCTCCCTCACCCCCAGAACTGGAAGCGCCTCACTCCACCTCGCAGCTGCAGACTGGTATCGTAGTGCTCGGTGTAATCACCAACTCGCATTGCTAAAGATCACTATTGTAGCGCCTGGCATCGTAGCGCTTTGCTGCTGTTAATTAATTCTGTATTTTGCGGACTGGATTTAAATATTAACTGCTAGACTGCTGCCCGCATCGCCTGCAATAACATTTGTGCCTGATTGTACCGCTATCACTTCCCGGATCCTAGCGCTATTCCGGCTGTGCCCCTGTCTCGCTTTAGATTTGCGCTGCCATTTTATGATTGTAACTATTGGCCAGTCTCTTCCCCGCTCCTGCCTCCCAGCTGACCCCCCTCCCACTGATACAGTAGGCCTGCCCCATCTGAGCTAGCGCTGTGACCATCTTCGCTCGCACCGAAGCGGTCGCTCCCACGCTCCCTGACCCCCAGAACTGGAAGCGCCTCACTCCACCTCGCAGCTGCAGCCTGGTATCGTAGCACTCGGTGTAATCACCAACTCGCATTGCTAAAGATCACTATTGTAGCGCCTGGCATCGTAGCGCTTTGCTGCTGTTAATTAATTCTGTATTTTGCGGACTGGATTTAAATATTAACTGCTAGACTGCCGCCCGCATCGCCTGCAATAACATTTGTGCCTGATTGTACCGCTATCACTGCCCGGATCTAAGCGCTATTCCGGCTGTGCCCCTGTCTCGCTTTAGATTTGCGCTGCCATTTTGTGATTGTAACTATTGGCCAGTCTCTTCTCCGCTCCCGCCTCCCAGCTGACCCCCCTCCCACTGATACAGTAGGCCTGCCCCATCTGAGCTAGCGCTGTGACCATCTTCGCTCGCACCGAAGCAGTCGCTCCCACGTTCCCTGACCCCCAGAACTGGAAGCGCCTCACTCCACCTCGCAGCTGCAGCCTGGTATCGTAGCGCTCGGTGTAATCACCAACTCGCATTGCTAAAGATCACTATTGTAGCACCTGGCATCGTAGCGCTTTGCTGCTGTTAATTGATTCGGTATTTTGTGGACTGGATTTAAATATTAACTGCTAGACTCCCGCCCGCATCGCCTGCAATACCATTTGTGCCTGATTGTACCACTATCACTGCCCGGATCCTAGCGCTATTCCGGCTGTGCCCCTGTCCTGCTTTAGATTTGCGCTGCCATTTTGTGATTGTAACTATTGGCCAGTCTCCTCCCCGCTCCCGCCTCCCAGCTGACCCCCCTCCCACTGATACAGTAGGCCTGCCCCATCTGAGCTAGCGCTGTGACCATCTTTGCTCACACCGAAGCGGTCGCTCCCATGCTCCCTCACCCCCAGAACTGGAAGCGCCTCACTCCACCTCGCAGCTGCAGCCTGGTATCGTAGTGCTCGGTGTAATCACCAACTCGCATTGCTAAAGATCACTATTGTAGCGCCTGGCATCGTAGCGCTTTGCTGCTGTTAATTTATTCTGTATTTTGCGGACTGGATTTAAATATTAACTGCTAGACTGCTGCCCGCATCGCCTGCAATAACATTTGTGCCTGATTGTACCGCTATCACTTCCCGGATCCTAGCGCTATTCCGGCTGTGCCCCTGTCTCGCTTTAGATTTGCGCTGCCATTTTATGATTGTAACTATTGGCCAGTCTCTTCCCCGCTCCTGCCTCCCAGCTGACCCCCCTCCCACTGATACAGTAGGCCTGCCCCATCTGAGCTAGCGCTGTGACCATCTTCGCTCGCACCGAAGCGGTCGCTCCCACGCTCCCTGACCCCCAGAACTGGAAGCGCCTCACTCCACCTCGCAGCTGCAGCCTGGTATCGTAGCACTCGGTGTAATCACCAACTCGCATTGCTAAAGATCACTATTGTAGCGCCTGGCATCGTAGCGCTTTGCTGCTGTTAATTAATTCTGTATTTTGCGGACTGGATTTAAATATTAACTGCTAGACTGCCGCCCGCATCGCCTGCAATAACATTTGTGCCTGATTGTACCGCTATCACTGCCCGGATCTAAGCGCTATTCCGGCTGTGCCCCTGTCTCGCTTTAGATTTGCGCTGCCATTTTGTGATTGTAACTATTGGCCAGTCTCTTCTCCGCTCCCGCCTCCCAGCTGACCCCCCTCCCACTGATACAGTAGGCCTGCCCCATCTGAGCTAGCGCTGTGACCATCTTCGCTCGCACCGAAGCAGTCGCTCCCACGTTCCCTGACCCCCAGAACTGGAAGCGCCTCACTCCACCTCGCAGCTGCAGCCTGGTATCGTAGCGCTCGGTGTAATCACCAACTCGCATTGCTAAAGATCACTATTGTAGCACCTGGCATCGTAGCGCTTTGCTGCTGTTAATTGATTCGGTATTTTGTGGACTGGATTTAAATATTAACTGCTAGACTCCCGCCCGCATCGCCTGCAATACCATTTGTGCCTGATTGTACCACTATCACTGCCCGGATCCTAGCGCTATTCCGGCTGTGCCCCTGTCCTGCTTTAGATTTGCGCTGCCATTTTGTGATTGTAACTATTGGCCAGTCTCCTCCCCGCTCCCGCCTCCCAGCTGACCCCCCTCCCACTGATACAGTAGGCCTGCCCCATCTGAGCTAGCGCTGTGACCATCTTTGCTCACACCGAAGCGGTCGCTCCCATGCTCCCTCACCCCCAGAACTGGAAGCGCCTCACTCCACCTCGCAGCTGCAGCCTGGTATCGTAGTGCTCGGTGTAATCACCAACTCGCATTGCTAAAGATCACTATTGTAGCGCCTGGCATCGTAGCGCTTTGCTGCTGTTAATTTATTCTGTATTTTGCGGACTGGATTTAAATATTAACTGCTAGACTGCTGCCCGCATCGCCTGCAATAACATTTGTGCCTGATTGTACCGCTATCACTGCCCGGATCCTAGCGCTATTCCGGCTGTGCCCCTGTCTCGCTTTAGATTTGCGCTGCCATTTTGTGATTGTAACTATTGGCCAGTCTCTTCCCCGCTCCTGCCTCCCAGCTGACCCCCCTCCCACTGATACAGTAGGCCTGCCCCATCTGAGCTAGCGCTGTGACCATCTTCGCTCGAACCGAAGCGGTCGCTCCCACGCTCCCTGACCCCCAGAACTGGAAGCGCCTCACTCCACCTCGCAGCTGCAGCCTGGTATCGTAGCACTCGGTGTAATCACCAACTCGCATTGCTAAAGATCACTATTGTAGCGCCTGGCATCGTAGCGCTTTGCTGCTGTTAATTAATTCTGTATTTTCCGGACTGGATTTAAATATTAACTGCTAGACTGCTAGACTGCCGCCCGCATCGCCTGCAATAACATTTGTGCCTGATTGTACCGCTATCACTGCCCGGATCTAAGCGCTATTCCGGCTGTGCCCCTGTCTCGCTTTATATTTGCGCTGCCATTTTGTGACTGTAACTATTGGCCAGTCTCTTCCCCGCTCCCGCCTCCCAGCTGACCCCCCTCCCACTGATACAGTAGGCCTGCCCCATCTGAGCTAGCGCTGTGACCATCTTCACTCGCACCGAAGCGGTCGCTCCCACGTTCCCTGACCCCCAGAACTGGAAGCGCCTCACTCCACCTCGCAGCTGCAGCCTGGTATCGTAGCGCTCGGTGTAATCACCAACTCGCATTGCTAAAGATCACTATTGTAGCGCCTGGCATCGTAGCGCTTTGCTGCTGTTAATTAATTCTGTATTTTGCGGACTGGATTTAAATATTAACTGCTAGACTGCAGCCCGCATCGCCTGCAATAACATTTGTGCCTGATTGTGCCGCTATCACTGCCCGGATCCTCGCGCTATTCCGGCTGTGCCCCTGTCTCGCTTTAGATTTGCGCTGCCATTTTGTGATTGTAACTATTGGCCAGTCTCTTCCCCGCTCCCGCCTCCCAGCTGACCCCCCTCCCACTGATACAGTAGGCCTGCCCCATCTGAGATAGCGCTGTGACCATCTTTGCTCGCACCGAAGCGGTCGCTCCCACGCTCCCTCACCCCCAGAACTGGAAGCGCCTCACTCCACCTCGCAGCTGCAGCCTGGTATCGTAGTGCTCGGTGTAATCACCAACTCGCATTGCTAAAGATCACTATTGTAGCGCCTGGCATCGTAGCGCTTTGCTGCTGTTAATTAATTCTGTATTTTGCGGATTGGATTTAAATATTAACTGCTAGACTGCTGCCCGCATCGCCTGCAATAACATTTGTGCCTGATTGTACCGCTATCACTGCCCGGATCCTAGCGCTATTCCGGCTGTGCCCCTGTCTCGCTTTAGATTTGCGCTGCCATTTTGTGATTGTAACTATTGGCCAGTCTCTTCCCCGCTCCTGCCTCCCAGCTGACCCCCCTCCCACTGATACAGTAGGCCTGCCCCATCTGAGCTAGCGCTGTGACCATCTTCGCTCGAACCGAAGCGGTCGCTCCCACGCTCCCTGACCCCCAGAACTGGAAGCGCCTCACTCCACCTCGCAGCTGCAGCCTGGTATCGTAGCACTCGGTGTAATCACCAACTCGCATTGCTAAAGATCACTATTGTAGCGCCTGGCATCGTAGCGCTTTGCTGCTGTTAATTAATTCTGTATTTTCCGGACTGGATTTAAATATTAACTGCTAGACTGCTAGACTGCCGCCCGCATTGCCTGCAATAACATTTGTGCCTGATTGTACCGCTATCACTGCCCGGATCTAAGCGCTATTCCGGCTGTGCCCCTGTCTCGCTTTATATTTGCGCTGCCATTTTGTGACTGTAACTATTGGCCAGTCTCTTCCCCGCTCCCGCCTCCCAGCTGACCCCCCTCCCACTGATACAGTAGGCCTGCCCCATCTGAGCTAGCGCTGTGACCATCTTCACTCGCACCGAAGCGGTCGCTCCCACGTTCCCTGACCCCCAGAACTGGAAGCGCCTCACTCCACCTCGCAGCTGCAGCCTGGTATCGTAGCGCTCGGTGTAATCACCAACTCGCATTGCTAAAGATCACTATTGTAGCGCCTGGCATCGTAGCGCTTTGCTGCTGTTAATTAATTCTGTATTTTGCGGACTGGATTTAAATATTAACTGCTAGACTGCAGCCCGCATCGCCTGCAATAACATTTGTGCCTGATTGTGCCGCTATCACTACCCGGATCCTCGCGCTATTCCGGCTGTGCCCCTGTCTCGCTTTAGATTTGCGCTGCCATTTTGTGATTGTAACTATTGGCCAGTCTCTTCCCCGCTCCCGCCTCCCAGCTGACCCCCCTCCCACTGATACAGTAGGCCTGCCCCATCTGAGATAGCGCTGTGACCATCTTTGCTCGCACCGAAGCGGTCGCTCCCACGCTCCCTCACCCCCAGAACTGGAAGCGCCTCACTCCACCTCGCAGCTGCAGCCTGGTATCGTAGTGCTCGGTGTAATCACCAACTCGCATTGCTAAAGATCACTATTGTAGCGCCTGGCATTGTAGCGCTTTGCTGCTGTTAATTAATTCTGTATTTTGCGGACTGGATTTAAATATTAACTGCTAGACTGCCGCCCGCATCGCCTGCAATAACATTTGTGCCTGATTGTGCCGCTATCACTGCCCGGATCCTAGCGCTATTCCGGCTGTGCCCCTGTCTTGCTTTAGATTTGCGCTGCCATTTTGTGATTGTAACTATTGGCCAGTCTCTTCCCCGCTCCCGCCTCCCAGCTGACCCCCCTCCCACTGATACAGTAGGCCTGCCCCATCTGAGATAGCGCTGTGACCATCTTTGCTCGCACCGAAGCGGTCGCTCCCACGCTCCCTCACCCCCAGAACTGGAAGCGCCTCACTCCACCTCGCAGCTGCAGCCTGGTATCGTAGTGCTCGGTGTAATCACCAACTCGCATTGCTAAAGATCACTATTGTAGCGCCTGGCATCGTAGCGCTTTGCTGCTGTTAATTAATTCTGTATTTTGCGGATTGGATTTAAATATTAACTGCTAGACTGCTGCCCGCATCGCCTGCAATAACATTTGTGCCTGATTGTACCGCTATCACTGCCCGGATCCTAGCGCTATTCCGGCTGTGCCCCTGTCTCGCTTTAGATTTGCGCTGCCATTTTGTGATTGTAACTATTGGCCAGTCTCTTCCCCGCTCCTGCCTCCCAGCTGACCCCCCTCCCACTGATACAGTAGGCCTGCCCCATCTGAGCTAGCGCTGTGACCATCTTCGCTCGAACCGAAGCGGTCGCTCCCACGCTCCCTGACCCCCAGAACTGGAAGCGCCTCACTCCACCTCGCAGCTGCAGCCTGGTATCGTAGCACTCGGTGTAATCACCAACTCGCATTGCTAAAGATCACTATTGTAGCGCCTGGCATCGTAGCGCTTTGCTGCTGTTAATTAATTCTGTATTTTCCGGACTGGATTTAAATATTAACTGCTAGACTGCTAGACTGCCGCCCGCATTGCCTGCAATAACATTTGTGCCTGATTGTACCGCTATCACTGCCCGGATCTAAGCGCTATTCCGGCTGTGCCCCTGTCTCGCTTTATATTTGCGCTGCCATTTTGTGACTGTAACTATTGGCCAGTCTCTTCCCCGCTCCCACCTCCCAGCTGACCCCCCTCCCACTGATACAGTAGGCCTGCCCCATCTGAGCTAGCGCTGTGACCATCTTCACTCGCACCGAAGCGGTCGCTCCCACGTTCCCTGACCCCCAGAACTGGAAGCGCCTCACTCCACCTCGCAGCTGCAGCCTGGTATCGTAGCGCTCGGTGTAATCACCAACTCGCATTGCTAAAGATCACTATTGTAGCGCCTGGCATCGTAGCGCTTTGCTGCTGTTAATTAATTCTGTATTTTGCGGACTGGATTTAAATATTAACTGCTAGACTGCAGCCCGCATCGCCTGCAATAACATTTGTGCCTGATTGTGCCGCTATCACTACCCGGATCCTCGCGCTATTCCGGCTGTGCCCCTGTCTCGCTTTAGATTTGCGCTGCCATTTTGTGATTGTAACTATTGGCCAGTCTCTTCCCCGCTCCCGCCTCCCAGCTGACCCCCCTCCCACTGATACAGTAGGCCTGCCCCATCTGAGATAGCGCTGTGACCATCTTTGCTCGCACCGAAGCGGTCGCTCCCACGCTCCCTCACCCCCAGAACTGGAAGCGCCTCACTCCACCTCGCAGCTGCAGCCTGGTATCGTAGTGCTCGGTGTAATCACCAACTCGCATTGCTAAAGATCACTATTGTAGCGCCTGGCATCGTAGCGCTTTGCTGCTGTTAATTAATTCTGTATTTTGCGGATTGGATTTAAATATTAACTGCTAGACTGCTGCCCGCATCGCCTGCAATAACATTTGTGCCTGATTGTACCGCTATCACTGCCCGGATCCTAGCGCTATTCCGGCTGTGCCCCTGTCTCGCTTTAGATTTGCGCTGCCATTTTGTGATTGTAACTATTGGCCAGTCTCTTCCCCGCTCCTGCCTCCCAGCTGACCCCCCTCCCACTGATACAGTAGGCCTGCCCCATCTGAGTTAGCGCTGTGACCATCTTCGCTCGCACCGAAGCGGTCGCTCCCACGCTCCCTGACCCCCAGAACTGGAAGCGCCTCACTCCACCTCGCAGCTGCAGCCTGGTATCGTAGCACTCGGTGTAATCACCAACTCGCATTGCTAAAGATCACTATTGTAGCGCCTGGCATCGTAGCGCTTTGCTGCTGTTAATTAATTCTGTATTTTGCGGACTGGATTTAAATATTAACTGCTAGACTGCCGCCCGCATCGCCTGCAATAACATTTGTGCCTGATTGTACCGCTATCACTGCCCGGATCTAAGCGCTATTCCGACTGTGCCCCTGTCTCGCTTTAGATTTGCGCTGCCATTTTGTGATTGTAACTATTGGCCAGTCTCTTCCCCGCTCCCGCCTCCCAGCTGACCCCCCTCCCACTGATACAGTGGGCCTGCCCCATCTGAGCTAGCGCTGTGACCATCTTCGCTCGCACCGAAGCGGTTGCTCCCACGCTCCCTGACCCCCAGAACTGGAAGCGCCTCACTCCACATCGCAGCTGCAGCCTGGTATTGTAGCGCTCGGTGTAATCACCAACTCGCATTGCTAAAGATCACTATTGTAGCACCTGGCATCGTAGCGCTTTGCTGCTGTTAATTGATTCGGTATTTTGTGGACTGGATTTAAATATTAACTGCTAGACTCCCGCCCGCATCGCCTGCAATAACATTTGTGCCTGATTGTACCACTATCACTGCCCGGATCCTAGCGCTATTCCGGCTGTGCCCCTGTCTCGCTTTAGATTTGCGCTGCCATTTTGTGATTGTAACTATTGGCCAGTCTCTTCCGCGCTCCCGCCTCCCAGCTGACCCCCCTCCCACTGATACAGTAGGCCTGTCCCATCTGAGCTAGCTCTGTGACCATCTTCGCTCGCACCGAAGCGGTCGCTCCCACGCTCCCTGACCCCCAGAACTGGAAGCGCCTCACTCCACCTCGCAGCGGCAGCCTGTTATCGTAGCGCTCGGTGCAATCACCAACTCGCATTGCTAAAGATCACTATTGTAGCGCCTGGCATCGTAGCGCTTTGCTGCTGTTAATTAATTCTGTACTTTACGGACTGGATTTAAATATTAACTGCTAGACTGCCGCCCGCATCGCCTGCAATAACATTTGTGCCTGATTGTACCGCTATCACTGCCCGGATCCTCGCGCTATTCCGGCTGTGCCCCTGTCTCGCTTTAGATTTGCGCTGCCATTTTGTGATTGTAACTATTGGCCAGTCTCTTCCCCGCTCCCGCCTCCCAGCTGACCCCCCTCCCACTGATACAGTAGGCCTGCCCCATCTGAGCTAGCGCTGTGACCATCTTCGCTCGCACCGAAGCGGTCGCTCCCACGCTCCCTGACCCCCAGAACTGGAAGCGCCTCACTCCACCTCGCAGCTGCAGCCTGGTATCGTAGCGCTCGGTGTAATCACCAACTCGCATTGCTAAAGATCACTATTGTAGCGCCTGGCATCGTAGCGCTTTGCTGCTGTTAATTAATTCTGTATTTTGCGGACTGGATTTAAATATTAACTGCTAGACTGCCGCCCGCATCGCCTGCAATAACATTTGTGCCTGATTGTGCCGCTATCACTGCCCGGATCCTAGCGCTATTCCGGCTGTGCCCCTGTCTCGCTTTAGAATTGCGCTGCCATTTTGTGATTGTAACGATTGGCCAGTCTCTTCCCCGCTCCCGCCTCCCAGCTGACCCCCCTCCCACTGATACAGTAGGCCTGCCCCATCTGAGCTAGCGCTGTGACCATCTTCGCTCGCACCGAAGCGGTCGCTCCCACGCTCCCTCACCCCCAGAACTGGAAGCGTCTCACTCAACCTCGCAGCTGCAGCCTGGTATCGTAGCGCTCGGTGTAATCACCAACTCGCATTGCTAAAGATCACTATTGTAGCGCCTGGCATCGTAGCGCTTTGCTGCTGTTGATTAATTCTGTATTTTGCGGACTGGATTTAAATATTAACTGCTAGACTGCCGCCCACATCGCCTGCAATAACATTTGCGCCTGATTGTACCGCTATCACTGCCCGGATCCTAGAGCTATTCCGGCTGTGCCCCTGTCTCGCTTTAGATTTGCGCTGCCATTTTGTGATTGTAACTATTGGCCAGTCTCTTCCCCGCTCCCGCCTCCCAGCTGACCCCCCTCGCCCCTCCCCTTCCACTATCCACATATGAAAGATGCATTCACGCGCAGCGTCCATGCGCAGCCGTCGCGCCGAAGGTGCGCCAAAGATAAGCCCGTCTTGCCCGTCCGCGCCTGGACCGCGCCCAGCGCCACAACCCCTGCTCCTCGCAAACCCCTCTCCTCCCGCATTACGTATGACGCCGCTACCCTCTTTGCCCTTAACCCCGGCCGCAAACCACAATGCTGCGAAGCTGCCCCAGGACGTACCCACGGCCCTTTCGCCTGTCACACCTGCAAGTTCACCTGCTTCAGGACCCTCACCAAATCCATTTCCTCCAAACACAGCTCCGACTCTAACCACCTGAAGTGCTTCCTGCTGAACACCCGCTCGGTCCACAGACACTGTGTCACCGGACATCGCCTTCCTTACAGAAACCTGGATGAACACTTCATCAGCACCCGACATCGCTATAGCCATACCGGACGATTACAAGATCATCCGAAAAGACCGCACCAACCAAACAGGAGGAGGCGTCGCCATCATCCACAGGAACACCATCAAAATCACGACCAGCTCCGACGATAATCTTGCAACCGGCTAACATCTCCACTTCCAGATCCACACCGACCCCAGGACCACACTTAGAGGCACCCTCATCTACAGGCCTCCAGGAACCCGCACTCAATTCAGTGATGACATCACGGACTTCGTCAGTCAACATGCACTCGCCTCCGAGAACTACATTCTATTAGGAGACCTCAACTTCCACCTTGAAAACAAACACGACTACAACACCAACTCCCTTCTGGACAACCTGGCCAATCTCGGATTCAAACAACTTGTGGATACCCCCACCCATATAGCCGGGCACACGCTCGACCCTATCTTCACCTCCAGCAAGCACATTTCCTTCGACCGCACCACAGCTCTCCATTGGACAGACCACAGCTGTGTTCACTTCAGCTACAAAACCACCTTGACCCACTACCGCCCACAACCTATTTCCTCGGAGAAACTGGAACAAAATCACCTCCGACCAACTCCACATCACTCATGCAAAACCCTCCCACCCTCTCGTTGGACCCAAACCAAGCGGCCACCAAACTCAATCAATGGATCACCCACAGCGCTTACGATTTAGCACCCCTGAAAAAGCACCAAATCAATTCATGCAGCAAAAAAGCTCCCTGGTTCAATGATGACCTTACAAAATCCAAGAAGCTATGCTGCAGCCTAGAGAAAACATGGAGAAAAAACCCAACCACCGACAACATGGCCACCCTCAAGGCGGCCACCCGCAAACACCACCAACTGATTCGATCCACCAAGAAATCCGCTTTCAAGGATCATCTCGACAACAGTGCCCACAACAGCAAGGAACTCTTCAACATCGTCAAAGAATTCACCAACCCCGCCGCAGCATCTAACGACATCACTCCCTCCCAAGACCTCTGCGATGCATTATCCTCCTTCTTCTACAACAAAATTGCTGACATTCACAACAGCTTCGAGAACACGCCCGGCGAACAACCCTCCCCACCCCCCTCAGATCCTACTCCGCCAACTAACAACCTCAGCGCCTGGAACCCAATCACCACTGAAGACACCATCCGCCTGATGAACTCAATCTACTCTGGATCGCCAACCGACCCCTGTCCCCACCACATCTTCAACAAAGCAGACTCCATCATCGCACCCCACCTCCGTGATGTCATCAGCTGCTCGTTCAACTCTGCCACCTTCCCAGAAAGCTGGAAACATGCCGAACTCAGCTCCCTCTTGAAGAAACCCACAGCCGACCCCTCCGAACTTAAAAACTACCGACCCATATCCCTCCTCCCCTTCCCCGCCAAAGTCATTGAGAAAGCCGGCAACAGCCAGCTCGCCGCCTTCCTTGAATCCAACAACTCCCTCGATCCCTCTCAGTCCCGATTTTGAGCCAAACACAGCACTGAAACCGCCCTCATCGCAGCAACAGACGACATCCGAACACTCCTGGATAACGGAGAAACAGCGGCCCTCATTCTTCTCGACCTCTCGGCCGCTTTCGACATAGTCTGCCACAGCACCCTTATACAACGCCTCAGCAACATCAGCATATAAGGAAAAGCCTTGGACTGGATCATCTCATTCCTCACCGGGAGAACTCAAAGAGTCCGACTTCCCCCATTCATCTCAGAGGCCACTGAAGTCATCTGTGGAGTACCACAAGGTTCATCACTCAGTCCCACCCTCTTCAAAGTTTACATGAGTCCACTCGCCTCCATCGCGCGTCAACACAACCTCAACATCATCTCTTACGCCGACGACACCCAATTAATCCTTTCCCTCACCAAAGACCCTAACACCGCCAAAAAAAATCTTCACAAAGGCATGAAAGAAGTAGCCGAATGGATGAAACATAGCCGCCTAAAACTCAACTCAGACAAAACGGAGGTGCTCATCCTAGGATCCTCCCCCTCTGCCTGGGACGACTCTTGGTGGCCTTCCGTTCTGGGCACAGCTCCCACACCCACAGACGACGCACGCAACCTGGGCTTCATCCTAGACTCCTCTCTCTCGATGTCTAGACAAGTCAACGCAGTCTCATCCTCCTGCTTCAACGTACTTCGTATTCTCAAAAAGATCTTCCGCTGGATCCCCCTCGACACAAGAAAGACTGTCACCCACGCACTGGTCACGAGTCGACTGGATTATGGTAACACACTATACGCCGAAATTACAGCAAAATTACAGAAAAAACTCCAACGCATCCAAAACGCATCAGCGAGACCCATATTGGAGATCCCTCACCAAGATCACATCACCGGACACCTAAAAGACCTCCACTGGCTTCCCATCAACAAGAGAATTACATTCCGTCTTCTCACCCACACGCACAAGGCCCTCTACAAACTAGGACCCGAATGCCTCAACACCCAACTGTCCTTCTACACACCCACCCGCCAACTGAGATCGTCCAATCAATCCCTCGCAGCAGTCCCGCGCATCCGAAAATCCACCATGGGTAGCAGATCCTTCTCCTTCCTGGCGGCCAAGACCTGGAACTTACTCCCCACTCACCTCCGGCTTACCCAAAACCACATCTCCTTCAGAAAAGAACTCAAAACCTGGCTATTCGACAAAAATTGAACCCCCTTCCCAAGCGCCTTGAGACCCTCTGGGTGAGCAGTGCGCTATACAAATCCCTGAACTTGAACTTGAACTTGGTTGCCAACAGACCTGGGACCCACACCACCCCCCATCGACCCCACCAAAAGCCTTGGTATCATCACTGGTGAAAAACTCATAATGGCCCAACAAGTGAATGCCGTCACCTCCTCCTGCTTCTTCATCCTACATATTCTTCCAAAATCTTCGGCTGACTCTCCAATGAAATCAGACACACGATCACCCAGGCCCTCATCACCAGCAGAATGGAATACAACAATGCACTCTACACCAGCAATATGAAACAATTCTTACAAAGACTCAAGAACACGGAGGACGTCACCGCCATACTCCTCTTAAACATCCCCCGCAACAAACACATCACACCCCATCTCAGAGAGCTACATTGGCTACCAGTCCAGAAGCAATGCAAGTTCAAACTGCTCACGCACACAGACAAAGCTCTCCATTGGACCTGCCTACCTTTACCACTGCCTCAACTTCCACCAACACACCAGGCAACTGGGCTCATCCTCACTCCCCCTCGTGTAAATGCTCTGCATCCGAATGATCAAGTCTTTAGGATGCTCCTTTGTCTACATCAAGTCCAAATCCTGCAACGACATTCCACACCACACCACATCAGGACAACCCCATGCGTCCTAGAATTTCGCAAGAAAATGAAGACCTTGCTATTTGACTAGGAGCCCGATCAGCTCCTCACCTACTCTAGCGCCTAGTTACCTCTTGGGTAATAAGTGCGCTTTACAAATCCCCAAAACATTACATTACATTGCCTGGCTGTGTATAAATAAAATCAATTGGCCCTATCAAGTATCCTTTAATAAAGTTTGTCTAGCTGGGGTATTTCTGCCAGGCCCATTTAAACAGACCAACGCATCCTCAGATAGGCACAGCTGCATCTCGTGTATGATTCCCTGTGAAATACATACAGGGATAATAGCGTCAGGTATTTTGTATACTGCTAGCACATCAACCTGATCACTATCCATTTGAGACACATCTAAACACATATTAAAGTCTCTCATTAAAACTGGTGATTTTTTTTTTAAGCAGACGGCCTATATTCTCCCTTAGCAGTGACACCTGCTTCCTATTGAATTGTTTTTATCCATTTTAGACAAATATTGATCACAGTTATCATTTCAAATTTTTCATTATTTAAATACTAATTTAAAAGACATGCATGAATCCATTCACATTCTGTTTTTAATTGTGCTGACTTTTTTTTAATTTTAGTTGATTTAATGTAAGTAATCCTCCAGTTTGTTGCCCAACACACTTATGTTGGGCATCAGCGGGACTTTGCACAAAACTGGTTAATACACGTGTCGTACCAGATAACCATTTATCCTGGAAACAGATTATTGAGCAATCCGTGCCTTGCAAATTCCTCAGGCAACACAAAATCCATTAAAAAAAACAGATTATCTGGTAAACATTTTTCCTTGTCAATTTTACCTGACTTTGTACCATCTTTTTCCTGATAATTGCTTAGAGAGGAAATTGTATATCTTTTCCTTACATCATAATTACCCAGTTCTTTGTACCTTGGGGGACAGTCAATTTTAGAATTCCTCAAGACAATCCCACTTGCCTATTTTGCACCTCACAGATTCCATCAGTCTATTTATTTGGGCAGCACTCAAACTTGCATGTTTTTGTAGGAATGCCTTTTTACACTTCTCCCGATTTCCCCCTGCTGTACTAGACTCAGGCCTTGGCGGTTTAATTCGACTTCTGAATTCACTAATAGACTTTTCACAAGTATATAATTTGTTAGAAAATAAGTGCCAGGGCCCTCATCAGGTGGTCATTTTCACCTGCATTGCCCATTGCCACTGTGCACTGCCAACTACAGTAACAACACAACTACAAACCATCAAACTCCTACAGTTTTGAGAAATCTAACTATTCCAGATCCTGAAAGCTAAAAGAATGACTTTGGCAGCTGGTATTAATAATTGTAATGCATATTAAATTGATAAACATCTGTTGTTGTACTTGTCTCTAAATTAGCGAAATAGTGCCACCATGTGGCAGACTGTCATAAGTGCCGGTGTTGATAATTAAGTGCCAGTGCCAAGCACCCCCTGGCTAAAATTAGGAACTGCTTTTCACCACCCTTGAGCAAAACACAATTTTCAACACCTCCTTCCCTGGTTCATTTTTGATAAAGTCCACCTGTTTTAACTCTTTTAAAGCAATTATAGGGATATACAATTTTAAAATGCTTGAATGAGGTGTGATATATTTAGTGGGGGCCATTTTTTTCTCTCTTTTCTTATAACGTGAAAATTCAAAAGGAGATAAGTATTCTCTGATTTCGTTTTTGAGTCCCTTTTCATCCCTACTATCCCTTATATCCCTTCATGCTTCTTGTGGGTTCTATTCTCTCTCATGTAAACACTTATCTGTGGCCTCTACATATTCTTGAAATTGATTTCCTTGGTTTCTAATCTACATTGTATTTATTGTTTTGGGGCATTTAAATACCCTACATATGGACATTTATTTCTTCAATCAATCAATCAATCAGGGTGCATAAAGCACGCTACTCACCCATGAGGGTCTCAAGGCGTAGGTGGGGGGTGGGGGGAGAGCAGGTTCAGATCAGTCGGAGAGTCAGGTCTTGAGGTCCTTCCTGAATGCGCGTAGGGACGGGGAGCATCTGATGTTCACCCGGAGCTCGTTCCAGGTCTTGGCTGCAATGTAGGAGAATGCTCTCCCTCCTGTTCTGTTTCTGCGGATACGGTGACCTCTGCCAGGGCGAGGTCAGCAGAGCAGAGGTTCCTATTGGGTACGTGGAAAGACGTTCTCTTGCTGAGGAATTTGGGTCCGATGTTGTTGAGGGATTTGTAGACGTGGGTGAGGAGTTTGAAGGTATCCCTCTTCTCGACAGGGAGCCAGTGGAGGTCACGTAGGTGATGGGTCATGTGTTCATGACATGGTGTCCTGAGGAGGAGTCTGGTTGCTGCGTTCTGTATGGTTTGGAGCTTGTGTCGACGGGCTCTGTTGATTCCGGTGTATAGGGCGTTGCCGTAGTCCAGTCTGCTGGTTATGAGAGTGTGAGTGACAGTCTTTCTGCAGTCACGGAGGATCCACTTGAAGGTCTTGCGGAGGATGCGCAGGCAGTTGAAACTGGTGGAGGCAACAGAGTTGATCTGGCGGTTCATCGAAAGGGAGGAGTCGAGGATGATGCCAAAGGTTTCATGCTTGGTTTGTGGATTTCAGAGGGCGGAGGTCCACCAGGTGTTGTCCCAGGTGGAGGTGGAGGTGCAGGGTCCAAGGTTGGGGACTTTGGTCTTCTCTGAGTTGAGTTTCAAACAGCTGTCCTTCATCCAGGCTGCCACGTTCTTCATTTCCTCCTGGAGTCTGGTGTATTCGGGATTCTTCGTGAGTGAGAGGATGAGCTGGGTGTCGTCATTGTAGGATACAATGCTGGACGCTCTCGGGCAGCCATGCGCTCTATAAATCGGGCAGCCATGCGCTCTATAAATCTCCAAAATATAAATAAATAAAAATAAACAACGCTGAGCCCATGATATCTGACGATGGCGGCGAAGGGGGGCTGTAGATGTTGAAGCGTGTGGGGCTAATTGATGATCCTTGGGCTACTCCGCAGTTGATATCGGTGGGTTCGGAGAGGAAGGGAGGGAGTATTATCCTCTGGGTTCAACCGGAGAGAAAGGATTGGATCCAGTCAAGGACAGCTCTTTGTATCCCCACGTTGCAAAGTCTGGCTGCGAGCGAAACGGTGTTGAAGGCTGCGGAGAGGTCCAGAAGGATGAGGGCCGCAGTCTGTCCCTGGTCAAGTAGCATCAGTGGCGGTGAGGAGGGCATTCTCAGCGCTGTGGTTGTGGCCGAATCCAGACTGGGAGGCGTCCAGGATGGAGTTCTCTTTGATGAAGGCGGTCAGTCGGGTGGTTTACGAGTCTCTTAGTGACTTTGGCCGCGAAGGGGAGGAGAGAGATGGGCCGGTAGTTTTTCAGGTCTGATGGGTCTACTGTTGGTTTCTTGAGAAGGGGTTTGACCTCCGGCGGCTTCCAGTCATCAGGGAGGATGCTGGACAAGAAAGAGGCGTTGATTGTCCATCCTTTTTCGGGTGAGATGGCGGCCGCCGCCCTGTGGAATATGTGCAGTGGGCAATGGTCCGGTGGGTCTCCTGAGTGGGTTTTCTTCATGGTCGCGGTGATGTGTTCGACAGTGGCGGGGTTCCAGGTCATGATGGATGGCTTATTTGCAGCGTAGTGGGGGTGGGTGGTGTCCGGCGTCTGTTCGCTGAAGTTGTCGTAGAGGACTTTGATCTTCCGGTGGAAGTAGGAGCTGAGCTTGTCACAGAGTTCCTTGGAAGGTGTCACATCCGTGGCTTTGCTGGGGGGTTTTGTGAACTGCTGGATGACATTGAATAGTTCCTTGGTGTTGGTCGTGTTGGTCTGGATTTTGTCTCTTATGAAGATCCGTTTGGTGTCTCATATGTGCTGGTGGTATTTATTCAGGGCACTCCTTCGGTTGTCTGTGCTTCCATGGTTTTCTGGTTTCGATAGGTTTTCTCTAAGGGTCTGCAGGAGCGTCTAGCTTCTTGTAGTTCTGTAGGGAACTAGGGAGCCTTCAGGTAGCGTTGTTTGGTGGGGTGGCGGAGGGGTGCAAGCTTGTTGGCGCAGCGGGAGATCCAGTGGTGAAATTCTGAGGCTGCAGAGTTTCTGTTGGTTGTGGCCCTGGGGGATCTTGGAGGAGGGTGGTGTTAAGTTCTTAGTTGTGTTTGCCTTGGAACTTTCTCAAGGGTTTTAAATCAAATCTTATTCTACTTTTGGATTTCCCCTTCTTAGCCTTGGCTCCCTTTTTGTGAAGGAAGAGAGACAAGTTTCAGGATAGACACGGGAAAGGTCCAGAGACAAGTTCAGAGTATTCTTATTTCCATTTATCGGCACTTTGACTTGGAGGAGAGAGATGTCCAGACCTTGCTGATGAGTGAGGATGAGGTATATACTACAGTTTTCTGCTGAACGTGCTTGCTAATGAATTTCCTAGTAGTAGTAGTAGTATCACCACACCAACATGACTGAGGTTTTGAGAAATCATATGAAGTTTGAGCACATAGGTCACCTTTTTTCCTACCCCTTTGACATTTGATTTTAATCTCCCTTACTGCTTTTCATTCCGCAGTACACCTAGGGCCCCCCCTTGGCTGTCCCTCAAATTTGGCTGCCTGGTATGGGCTAAAATCTTCCCCAAAACACCCAATATGTCAGCTACACAAAAGAGAAAAAACTGATAACTGTGCAATTCAGAGAGATAGTAAAATACACCTATCTGCTCCGTCAACACTCAATGCAGGTTCTTCCACCACCCTACTTATGTGTGTGTGTCTAAAGATGGTTACAGCTCTCCTACAAACTTATGACTCCTTGTTGCTGTAAACTCGGTGAATATCCCTAATTCCTTCCACCATCACCCTTCATATCACTGATCAAAAAGCCCTTTTCAATCTGCCACATGCCTGAGCTCCCCCCGATTCACCAAGAAGAAGGCAGATGTAGAGGTGAAGGACAGAGGGACATCACCATTTTTTTCAGGCAGCAACACAGAGCTGAAATAGAGTAAACTCAATCCAACAGATTAATAAGTACTCTCACAGGAACAGACAAAACATCACTCAAAAGCAGTCCAGTGTTTTTGTTTTTAAATATGCAGGAACACAGGTTTCGATATAGGTTTGAAGCCTCTAAAGCACTGCCACTATAGGTCTCATGATGTAGCGGTAAAATCTACAACAAGCACAGGGCTTGAGGTAGGTGTGCATAACTGGGGACAACTATTGGTGGTCAGAAAACAGCAGTAATCATTGGAACAGCTGAAGCCCAGCAGTTGCAGGACAGCAACAAATAGGCTGGTACGAGCACAGCAGTTTCAGTGTATGAGAATGTGCGGCGTGATAAGGAGGGAAGAGCAGGCTTGTGAGCATCCTTGAACGCATCCCTCCCTCTTGCATAGACCCTCTATTATATTGCGGCATATTCAAGTAAATTGTGCATCACAATATCCTAAATTTGTGCAGGACACTGTTGCTCTTTTAGATGCATTTCCAATACATGGTCTTACACAAGGAAAGTACTTTGTAATCACTTTGAAAGTGTTTGCTGTTTTTTGTTACAATGAATGCTCTAGGTATTTTGTAATGGGTGCCAGCCCTGATGTATCAAACAGCTAGTAGCTATGGAGTGTGCAGAAATATATATTTATCACCACTGGGTAGTTATAGTTAGGATCGACTTTCCATAGGTGAAGCATGTTTTGGTTTTGCTATTACTTAGGTGCTGTTTGACGTATCTTCACTAAACGTTTAAAAAAAAGTTCTTTTACTTCAGCTCCTTCCTTGAAAGTTTTGGGGCCATCTATAAAGTGGGAGCTGGGAAAAAGAGAGAAGTCCTAAAACACATTTTTCTCATTCATTTTTACATAGGAAAATTGAAGAGTGAAACCGCAAAAATTGCTGAACGCAATTACATCAAATTTGGCAGAAAGCCAGATATTGGTTCAGAAAGCATACTTTTTGTGGTTTGATGTTAGTCTATTCAGTAGTTTTTTTTAGAAATGTGAGAAATGTTATCTCAAAATGTATGGACATATCATGCTGCAGAGGATCAGTGGTTCAGCCAGATTTCTAGATGAGATCTGATTAGCTCACACCACATCAACATTGATGTGGCTGCAGCCATTTTAAACCTCAAACCCTGGGAAATGGTCTGAAAAACATTTAAGGGGCAGGGTTGACAAAAGCATGTGGGGGTGCCAGCGGGAAAATTCCCCTTGTGGGCCAAAAACGTTTTCCTTTTAATAATGGTGGATCTGTGAATCTGCAGCAATTAAAAAAGAAAATAGCGTACATTAAAGAAATTCCCTCTTGGTAGGCAGGAACAGTGGGGTGAGGCAAGGGTTTTTTAAGGAGAGGAGGGCCCACATGCCCCCTCCCCAAACCTATTTCGGCCCCAGGGACCACCTACCCCCGGACCACATTAATGTAACAATAAAGAAGGCATGTCCCCCCCCAGGAGGCTCTACAGACCCTGGTGACCCCATTCCTAAGTGCGTTTTCATTTTAATGGGAGACCCCAGGGTCCCGATCCCCATGGGCTGTATTTTTTAAACTAAAAGCAACATGTGCCGCCCCCTACCCAAGCCTGTCCAGGACATTAGAAGTTCCATTCCCGGGCAGTTAGCATTTTTAAGTGGCGGGCTGTATGCCCACTCTGTGAGACTTGACAGGCTCCAGACACCACATCCCCTTGGGGACATACATTTTTTTTATTTAAAGGGGAGTGAGACAGGCTTGGTCAGGTCCCAAGGACACCATCTATCGGACTGTATTTTGGGAGGAAATATGCCCTGGTGCCCGATACTTTACAGTGGTAGGCCCACCCCATGGAAAATGTGGTTCCCTGCATGGGACCATGCAGGCATAACCTGCCCTCACTCTTCCGGGAATGGAAAATATGTTTCTGGGAATGGAAAAGATGTTAACAAAAAATGTCGCTCCCATCCGAGTTGGAGCAACAGAAAGGTGATGCCAGAACTGTGGGGGCCCCAAGTGGGCATCAGGGGATCCACCCTATAAGGAATAGGGTTGTTAGTTGACCAGGGAGTAAGTTCTGGTCAAGCGGCAACCACAATTCTTGTCAGGGTAAGGCAAATTAATCTGAGCTCAGCCCCTTGATAGCTTGGCACAGAACAGTCAGGCTTAACTTAGAGACAATGTGTAAAATATTTGAGCAAGAATTCAAACAGGAAACAGTGAAAACAATCCACAAAAGGAACCTGCAACAGAGTTAGAAAGGTAGAATAATTTTGCACAAACAAACACTAGTCCAATCCCACCACTGCCACCAGTATAAGAAACTGTTTTTTTGGTTGATTTGGGCGTAAGCCATAGTCAACAATTCTTTTCAGAGTAAGGCACCAGCAAACCCTAAATTTTAACTGTATTCACCCCCTTGGGAGCTTGGCACAGAGCAGTCAGTCTTAACTTAGAGGCAATGTGTAAAGTATTTATGTGCCACTTTCAGCTGTAAAGGAGTGAAATCACACACAAATAACCCCACAACAGAGTTAGAGGAACAGTGTGATTTGTAATGAATAAAACAAGATGCAGAGAGGTTACATGGTGAGTTCTTGGTGCGTCATCGTAAATGATCTCACCGACAGGGCTTGCGATGTAGTTCAATGCTGGGGATGCGAAGCACAGCCGGCATTGCATGGGTTTAGAAGAGGTGCGATGCTGAGCTGAGGAGTTCTTCGTCATTGTCAAGGCAGCTGTTGACAAAAGATATGACTGCTTGGGCTGCAGATGTGCGACGCTGCATGCGCAATGTGGCACTTCCGAGAACTGGGGTGGCCCATCTTTGCAATTAGCCCAATCAATACAGCAGTAGCAATGCATCTGTTCTGCTCAGGGATGCACCACTCAGCCAAGGAGATGCATCAGTTCTTCTTGGGATGCATCGCTCAGCAGAGGAGATGCAACTGTTCTACTGGCAAGCAAATTAGGTCCACTGCTAAGGGTTCCAAGACTAGGGTGATACCACTTGGCAGGGCTGATTCACAGATGGCAGAGTCCAGGTGCAGATGCAAGGAGGTTGGAACCTGTTATGTCCCAGAGACCTCGGATCAGGAGGCCAGCCAACTAGCCCCAGGAGTCACTCTGGATTGAAGAGATGCAGGTCTAGTCTTTATCACCCAGGCAAGATGGCAGAAGGCAGCAGATCATCACAGCAAAGCAGGAACCCAGCAGAGTCCACTCTAGCAAAGTGGCAGTCCTTCAGCAGCACAGCAAGTCCTTTTTCCTGGCAGAAGTGAACTAAAGTGGTGGTGTCTGAGGTCCTTCTTTTATACACAGTTATGCCTTTGAAGTGGGAAGAAGGTTCTAGGGGCATGCCCTGCCTTCCATGTCCTGGCTCCATACTGACTACAGGGGTGATGCATCCCTTTGTGTGGGAACATGGCACAGTCTATTCAGCTGTAAGTGAGGCTGGGTCCAGCTCTTCCCTCCCTCCCATCCTGCCAGTGATGGCCCATTCAGTCACACTTAAGCTCCCATTGTCTGTGGCTGTCTAGGAGGAGTACACTACACCCAGTTATGAGGCCAGAGACATGCTGCAGGCACAAATGGATGAGGCAAGAAAATACCTACTGACATTTTCTGAATTGTAATAAGTTCTACTTCACCATAAGTTAGGATTTTAAGTTAGGATTTCAGAGACACCGAGCTTGAACCAATTATATCTTCCCACTTGGAAATTACACTTATAAAATGTAATAAGGTAACCCCAATATTATCCTGTGGGAGATATAGGATTTGAAGTAGTGTTAAATGAGTTTAAGAGGTTATTACTACCAAGACACGTAAAGCTTAAAAGTACATGTTCAGCTTTTTAAATACATTGCACCCTGCCCTCTGGACTGTCCAGGGCCTACCCTAGGGGTTCTTTATATGTATTAAAAAGGAAGGCTTAGGCCTGGCAAAAGGCTTATTTTGCTAGCTTGAAATGGCAGTTTAAACTGCACTCACGGGCCCTGCAATAGCAGGTCTGAGACGTGTTAGACGGTCTGCTTGAGCAGGTGGCACAATCTGAGCTGCAGGCCCACTAGTAGCAATTAATTTACAAGTCCTGGGCACATGTAGTGCACTTTGCTAGGTACTTATAAGTAAATTACATACCCCAATTGGGTATAACGTTAACTATCATGTTTAGAGTAAAGAGCACATGAACTTTAGCAGTGGTTAGCAGTGGTTAAGGGCTCAGTCCTAACACCAGCAAAGTCGAGGTCAGAGAAAGTGGAGGAGGAAAGCAAAAAGTCTGGGGAAGACCACAGGTCTAACACACCAAAAATCTTTAAAAAATAAATGGCGTCCACCAGGGGAGCCGGCAAAGGCTGCAGATGCCCTGGGATTCCCACCACAGCCCCAACAAGAGCTGTGGGTACCCCGGGGATCCACTTAAAGAAAACAGCAGGCTTCTGCCTGTACCAATAATGAGTGGTGGCTGGGAGCGTGGGGGCCCTTGGTCTTCTCCTGCAGCTCCAAAACAAATATATATATAAATATATATATTTTCACACAAAAATAACAAAGGTTGCAGTGGCGCTATAATTAGGAATTAGCATTTAAAAAAAATAGAAATTCACAAAAAAATCCAAAGGTTACAAGGACGTTATAGTTAGGCAATAGAATTAAATAAAAACCTTTGAAATGTACTGAAAAAAGGTATAGCCAAGTCAACAAATGCTTCTCCTATGGAAACATGGTCCTAACTACCCACTGATGATCGCCAGTTGGTAATGTGTGAATACATATATATATTATATAGTTCGGAATTACCATTTAAAAAACCTTTGAAATTCACTGAAAACACCATAGGTTTCAGGCACATTATAGTTAGAAATTAGCATTTAAGAAACCTTAGAAATTCACTGAAAAAACCATAGGTTTCAGGGGCATTATAGTTAGTTGTACATTTCATTCGTACAAAACCATAGAAATTCACCTGTTATAGTTAGTTCAGCTAACTATAATTCACTCCCACGCAATGCACTGCTTTTGACGTCACATATTACATCAATCATGACATGGTCAGTGACATCACTGATGACATCTCAAATGACGTCACTGATGACATCATCCAGTGACTGTGTGTTTCTGTAAAGTTTAAATATGTTATATATATCTAGGGAAAGGCGTATTGAGGAATGAGTGGGTGTATTAGTGTCTGAATGGATGATTTAGTAGGTGCACGACCGACTCCATAAGTGAGTGGTTAAACGTATCTTACTGAATGCATGGGTTAGTGACTACACTGTGTGAATGTCTGTATTCATCTGTCTGTTGGTGTGTTAGTAGCTGCATGGGTCTGCAACTAGCTACATGAGTGTCTATATGGGTTATTGATTGGTTGTCTGAGTATGTGTGGGTGGGGTGTGTGTGACTCGGTGCATAGATGTTGAGTGGAGGATTCACTGGGTGCATGATTTCAAGAGTGCAGCCGTGATGGACTGTATGGGTGGGTGAGTGTATGTATAGGTGTGTTGGTGAGTAAATGTATATGTAAATGTAAATGTAGGTATACTTATATAGCGCAACCTGTCACCCAAAGGGCATCCTGGCGCTTGCTTAGGGAACCCGTCCTGGTATTCCCCTGTGAGAGGCCCCGGCATGGTATCCACAAGGTGAAAGCCAGGCATCCCGCCGCGAGGGGCCGTTGTGGAGATTAAGCAAGCTATTGCCCAGAGTCGCAGAGCGTGAACCCGTGAGTCGAGAAGGCACCGGAGCGAGAATTATCGAGACCGTGGAATTTTTAGCCCAAGACCTGCCGAGGCGGGGAATTGAACCCTGGCCCAGGGCCGATCTCAGCTTCCGGGTCTGCCGCCTCTAACCCCTGAGCCACACTTCTCCACACTATATCTCAGTGGTACTTGTGTGAGTAACTACATATGTGAAAGTCAGTATATATATGTATGTTGGAGTATATAAATGGCTATAAGCGAGAGTGTGCGATTGTGAGAGTGGCTGTATGGATGAGTGTGTGCTTGTATCAGTGATTGCATAAGAGCGTAAGAATGTGTTAGTATTTGTATGAGTAATTGAGCTGGTGTGTGTATAACTGTATAGGTGAGTAAATGGCATTGTGATTAATTATTTGCATGATTGACTAGGTACCTCTATGGATGAGGGGTGGTGTGTGAGTATCTATATAGGTGTATAAGTGCATATCATAGTCCTGCACTGAGTGACCACAAGTATGAGTGACTGTACGGGTGAGTGAGTGGATGTGTGTGTAAACCTAAAAATCAGTGAGTGGGTATGTAGGTATTGGTGTGGGAGTGTCTATGGTTTTGAGAATGGCAGTCTGCAATTTTGAGTTGGTGTATGAAAAGTTATATTAGGGTGCGAGAAGATGCATCAAGTTATCACATGGATGTCTCATCAGTGATGTCATTTGAAATGTCATCAGTGATGTCATCAATGATGTCACTGACCATGTTATGAGTGATGTAATATGTGACGTCATCAGCAGTTCATTGCGGGCGCGAGTCATTGTTAGTTGCACAGTGTTGAAGGGAGGGGGGCCTGAGGTGACATGTGTGCAAACACGCCCTGTGGCCGTTTTAAGTTGGGAGATTAACTCCCCTTGAATCCTGACAGTCCCTGGGGTCCAACTAGCTCACCAGGTACCTCCAGTAAGCACCACAGAGCTGTGTTGCAGAGAGGTGTAAAAAGGGGCGTGGCCTGACCCACCTCTCTGCAATGCAGCGCAGTGGCACTTACTGGAGGTAACTAGTGGGCTAGTTGGCCCCCAGGGACACTCAGAATTGAAGAGGAATGAATTCCCCAACTTAAAACGGGCCACAGTGGCCACAGTGGCCCCCTCCCGGGCCACTTCTGGCCCCGACGACCTCAACCCCCGGGCCTGGCCATTGCTTTTTTTTATATTTCGGAGGGGGGGCCGCAAGGACCCCTCCTCATGCCAATTATGGCCTCAGGGACCCATCCCCTGGGGCCGGCCTGCCTTTTTTTTTAGTTTGTAGGGGAGGGGGCTCGTGGCCCTCCTCTCTGACCACTTCTGGCCCCTGGGAACCCATCCCCCGGGGCTGGCCTTCTCTGTTGGGGACTGTGGCGGGAGCCCCAATGCCCCATGGTCCCGCCGGCTCCCCGTGTCCTGCGGGAGCCGGCATTGCTTTTCCACATAGGGAGCTGCCAACATGCCGCTCCCTGTGTGGAAAAGCAATCTGCTTTGCTTCATTGAATTCCCCCATGCATATTTCTAAATTGAGCCCCGGGAGGTGTCCCTGAGGCTGCATAGGGAGCTGGAGACCTACATGCAAATTTCTAAATTTAGCCCTGGAGAGGAGGTGGTCCCTGGGGCTCTGGGGGGCCATGTAGCCCCTGGCACTTAAGGTAAATAGCCCTGGGGAGGTGGTGGTTTCTGGGCCTGCAAAGGGGGTCAGGAATCCCCTCACACATTTTTTTAACGTTTAATGCCCCGGTGCCGTGGCTGTCATTGGGCTACGGGGGCTGCGGGGCCCCCGCATTCAAGTTAAGCTCCAGGAGGTGGTGGTCCATTGTATTTCATTTTAACATTGTCCCGGGACCTGGCCCACCTGAGGGCTTCAAAAAAACAAAGCTGGGGAGTCCATGCTTGGTTTTTCTAAAATGCTTCTTTTGGCCCTGAAGGTCCCACAACCCAGTGGGACCCGCTGAGCAGGCCTAGGCCTAGGCCCCTTTTCTTAATTTTTTTACCTTTTTTCTTGTGACTTGCTTGAAACGAGCCACAAGATGGGTGCCAGCACTTCCTGGTTTGAATTGCTGGCAGCCAATCAGAACTCAGGCACCAGATTTGTAGGCTTTGTGGAGCCTACGTGGTGATATTTGTATACTCTGGACCAAGAGCTACCTTTTGGACCAAGAGGTACATTTTGACCAAATTTGGTGTAATTCCTACTCAGTATTTCGCATTGTAGCTGCATCAATAGTTTCCTACGGAAATTAACATCGAGAAAAAGCGTTTTGGGACCCCTTTTTTTATCAGCAAATGCTTCATGGATCACCCTGAAATGTACAAGACTGGAGCTAAATTGAGTGGGCCATTAGTTTTGAAAATTCCGTGAAGATTCGTCAAACGGCACCAGAGATATTGGCAAAAGAAAAAACTGTTTTTGAATAGAAACAAGATCCTAATTATAACTACCTGCTATACATGTATATATGTATACATATATTGACTGAAAGAACCAAAGGTTCCAGTGACGTTATAACTAGGCTGACATCACTCGTACAAAACTAGAGAATTTCAGCAGTTATAGTTTGCAGTGCATGCTGGACAAAGCCCTGGGGAGGTGGTGGTCCCAGGGGATGAGGGGGCTGAGTGGCCCCTTTCTTAATTATTTACATTTGCCCCGGGGAGTTGGCTGTCCCTGGGGCTGCGGGGGGCACGTGCCCCCCACTTTAAGTTCTCCTTTAGCTCCAGAGAGGTGACGGTCCCAGGGGAAGCAGGGCAACCCTCACATATATTTCAATGAATGCCCTGTGGAGGTGATGGTCCCTGGGAATGTGGGGGTCCGCATGGCCTCTCCTTTTTAATAATACATAAACCACAGGGAGGTGGAAGGCCTCGTGGAGCAGGGGGGTCTACATGAGCACCCTGTGCATATTTTAAAAAATGCCCCTAGGCTTTGGTCCACACGGGGGCTTCTAGCAAATGAAAAATGTAGCCATGAACCTGCAGTTCCACCTGCATATTGTGGCAAAAAAAAAATCTTTTATCTGGGGGGGGGGGGGGGGGGGGGGAGGGGGTCACGGTATTCCTACCCTGACACCTTTTCTTTTTTCTTTTTACTTTTTTTGAGGGACTCATCTTCAAACAGAGGCCCAAGGTGGCTGTCAACACTTCCAGGTGGAAGTGTTGGCAGGCAATCAAATTTTAGTTGGATCTACGCGCCCAATGCAAAGACTTGTGGCCCCACAGATCTGTATTTTTAAACTTATATATCTTCAAAACTATTGAACGGATTTACACAAAATCACAAAAAGCTTGCTTTCTGGAGCAACATCTAGCTTTCTGCCAAATGTTATGTAATTCTGTTCAGTGGTAAGTGCTGTAGTCATGTAAAAAAATACTCATTGACATAACATGGTAAAAACATGTTTTGGACCCCCCTTTTTTCTTGGCCTGACAGATGACCCCGAAACTTTCAACACAGTAGCTTAACAAACAAGGATTGGCATAGCGAATAGGTCTCCCTTTTGGGAACCTATAAGTATTTAGTTATGCAGCATAATATCCTTGGTGCAACAACATTAACTGTTGCATGGTTAAACACTTATAAGGTCCCAAAGGCGAGACCTATTGGCTATGCCACTGCTTGTTGTAATAAGCATTGGCAAGTGAGTGTGTTACTTAATTGAAAGGAGGTTGTATCCTAGTTTGCCGATTCTCGCAAATTCTCCAGTCTTTTTTTTGTTCTTACTAATTAATAAATTTAAATTTCCAGTTAAAATTGTATATTCATGCTAAGGCGGTATCTGCTCCATGTGTTTGTAACAGGTATTTGCTTTGTGTTTAGGCACCTCGCACCTGATCAGTTCCAAGCTTCTTGTTTAAATGGAATCCTCATCCAAATACAAGTCATTCATGTAACACCACCTGTGCCACCTTTTGAGAATGGTCTTTGTTCTGGGGAGAAGATAATCACTGGGATAGGTTCACTTTTGACAGAGTCCACAGCAGCCATCCTCCATCCAGTTCTGTGGAGGCAGGAGGCATAGACAGTGTTGCGTGTATCTGACCACACACGCCTTCTATCCCCATCCCATCTCTCTACAGTGAGAGGGAAGCAACAGTAAAACATGGGTGCACAAGATAAGCTGTTGCGCAGAGTGCACCCTCTAATTACATGATTGGCTGCTAATTCACGTGTGGCAAGCACAGCACCGTACAAATGCACATGTATAGTATCACTGCTTCACGTGATCATAGGGAGTATATCTGTATATACCTATAGAAATGTCAGATTGTGTGGAGTGAGTTGGACAGGAGGGCTAAGGCGTATGGTGCCTTATGTCTGTTTTCCAGGTTATCTAGAATTAGAGATAGTTTGCTGTGCTCCATTAATACATTTTCTATATAGCGCAAGCCTGGCACATAGGCGAAAGCACTTTATAGTTAAAGCATCGGTATGAGTGTGTAGTAAAATAAAAGCAAAATGCATCTATAATAACAAACGTGCATTTCAGATAAAGAAATGTCAGTGCGCTTTTACAGATTTAGTTAGAAGTGTACAGTAATATACTAAAAATACCTATATACGAGGGTGTTTCACACATCTAAAAACATCTATGCAAATAAAAGCAGCTCTGTTAAAATGTGACGTTGGACTCTCTGTAGTTTACCTTGGGCTGGCAGGGAGAGAAGTCACGCTTGTTCTTGAAGCTTAATGAATCTTTTCACTTTAAAGTTTAGGAGTTCTGGTGCTCCCTACAACATAATTTTGGCTTTGACTTGCCAGCTCAAGGACGAGGTCCCAGCGTGAACTTCATGGATCTTTCGAAGGGGTCTGAAAAACCAACTTGAGAAGGAAAGCAGTGAGCAACTGAAGTCACCCACATCAGAACTGTGAAAGTCTGTCTGTGGTGGTATGGTGAGTCAAGCCAAGCATAGACAAGCAGTAAATTAAAGGAAATTTTGGAAGGGTAGTGTGGCTGAACACAGGAGGAGCCCAAGCGTGATCTGCACCGTGGAGAAAGTGTCAGCGGGTTAAAGTGTGGCAGCGTTGGTCAGGACGGAGACGGAAGAGCGCATATTGTAGACTATCTTCACAAGGGGAGAAAGTGAAGGCAAAGTCTGAAACAGCTGCCACTGTGAGGCGCAGATCAAAGTGAAAGTAGAGGCATGAAGAGAGTGCATGCTGCCACACAGAGCATGAACTAAAGCAGGATACAGTTTTCTGCTTGTGAGTGCTCTTGTTTTACAAGTGGGCACTCTCTAGCTAAGAGACCAACTGTCTCTGAGGCGCATATGGAATTAAATGGTAATTGCAGCCATGCTGCATGCATAGCAGAGAAGGTAAAGGCAAAGAAAGAAGCTATTGTCACAGAGAGGCACATATTAAAGCGCAGCGTGATTGAAACCACAGCGTGGCAGAGGAAGTGATGAGAAGAGGCACAGATCAAAGTGGTGTTTAACTAGCGCAGAGGGCGTAGTTGACTACATACAGAAAGCCTGTTTTCATAGTTTTGGCAAATAAAAAAAAACACGCATTTAAAAGGCATAAGACTACTTTCCAGAGGAACCCTCACGCTGAAAGTAAAAAGCAGCAGGGGGAGGGGTGAGAGAATGGGGCCTGTGCATGATTCCCTTGCGGGAGCGAGCAGGAACCATCTGTTTGTAAGTAACAGATGGTTTGAAAGCTCGCTCCAGCAGGGGAATCGGCAAACATGCACGCGTTACCATTCAAAGCAATGCAACACGTGCACGTTTTTGCCTGCAAAGCTGTGTCGATTACAAGAGGTCTTTTTCCTAAGCAGCGCATGCACGCTGCATACGTGAGACATAAAAAATGGGATTCAGCACGTTTTTTGCAAAACTAAAAACGCTTTTCCTATGGAAAATTTTGGGCTTAACTATAACTAAGTAATGGTGACCGCCAGTAGGTAATATATGTATGTGGTCAAGACCAGGATGCGTCATACCAGCATTTTTAAAGTAAATTATTGTGAGCAGTATAATTGGTGTCTGCACCTGATCTTTGGATTTGGGTTTTTGGATTTGGAGTATTGGAGGCGATTGTGCGTGTGTATATATACATGTATATATATATATATAACCACTTTGTTTGGCCTAATGAGAGGACGCCACAAAACAGATGGTTGAACTGCTTTTATTGCGAGGAAAAAGTAAGCACAACAAGCCCCGCCCATGTGGGCGTGCGCCAAACGGCCTTCTGGAACTTGAGGTTCCCTCCATTTTTATTCTCCCAGTGGATGCCGTCGTGTGCCCAAATAAAATGCAGTTTTACCCCACAGCAGGATTCGAGAGGCAGCCTTCACCCAACTCACTGGGGTAAAACTGCATTTTATTTGGGCACACGGCGGCATCCACTGGTAGAATAAAAGTGAAGGGAACCTCAAGTTACCCCCCCCCCCAAAAAATAAATAAATAAATAAATAAATAAATAAATTTTTTAAAAAACACATGGGCGGGACTTATTGTGCTTATCATGGCTCCCTCCTATTGCCGTTGTCTTGCTTGCATCACCCGTTATCAAGAGCGCAGGAGCGCTTGAAACGCGGTGGGCATGGTACTTTGGAGTGTGGAGAGCCCTTTTACCTGACTTTGTTTCCTCGCAATAAAAAGCAGTTCGACCATCTGTTTTGTTGCGTCCTCTCATTAGGCCAAACAAAGTAAGAATTAGGTAAAAAAAAATGTATATGTGGAAACTCTCTCGATCTGTATGTAATGTGTTCCCATCATGCATGCTAATTAGGCAGTGAGCGATAGACATAGAAGTTCTAATCTTCACGAATATAGGGTCTGCACTACACACATGCGGGCCTCAGCGATAGCAACTAATCAGCTATGGGATCTGATTTATTATGCATAGTGCATAAGTGGAGATAGTGAAAAATAAAATTGTCCAAGAGGTTCATGAACTGACCCAGATCTCCCGCATGTGTTGCATTGTGTGGTATGCTTCCTATTTGAAGCGGATGGGTAAGCAATGTACAAAGTGCCAGCTCAGGGAGTATCACTGTATAGGATGGTTATACAGTGGCTGAGGTTCAAGTGTGAGGGAGGAACTATTCGGCCCAAGTGGGCTTGAGCATGGGTGTGCAGATAGATGTCTTACTCTAAGTTGAGAAATACCTACAAAATACAGGGATGGTCAAGGGAGATAAACAGGAAAGGAGTGAATAAGACAAAATTATATAAGAAAAAGAGATCCTCACGCTAAAAGGAATGGATCTGTTGTGAGGAGCAAAAAGCATTGCTTTCATAAATGGACATTGAGCGCTTCGTCGGTATTCATCCCATGTGGGATTTTGGAGTCAAGGAGGATAATGTATCTGGACTCCAGTCTCCTCAATGACAATTGTCTGTTACCTCCTCTTGGTTTTTTTGGGACACTGTTGATGACAAAGCAGGAGAGGTCTTGGGCTTTCCCTGCATGGCCAGAGTTAATATGCCTAGCAACTGGGTATGATTGGTCATTATTAGAGATGACCCTCAGGTGCTGCAGGATGCGAACATGTACCAGGTGAATTGTGCTCTCTACATAACATTTATTGTAGGTGCATTGCAGGACATACACAGCAAAATCTGTTTTGCAGTTGTAACTGCCATTTATTTCATAAGATGATTGTCTAAAGGGCATATGTACTGTTTTCATATTTGTACCTTGTCTGCACGCTTTGCATCTACTGCTTTTCGTGAGTCCTTTGGGTGATTGTAGCCAGTTCGGTGATCTGACAATGGTTGGCACATTACGCACTATCTCCTGGCACATAGATTTCGCTCTTCTGAAGCTCATTGTCGGAACTTTTGCACAAGTGGGGCCCAGTGTATGATCATTACGCACGGTGCCCCAGTGCCTGTAGAGTATTTTCCTAAGTGTAGCATGGTATGCATTAAACCCAATGATTAATCTGGGAGTGTCTGTTTTGGTTTCCCTTTTCTGGGTCTGTTTCTTAATGTTAAACAGCAGGTCTTCTCTCGTTACTTTCTTGCTCCTAGTCGCGGCTCTAGTTAAGGTCTCTGTTTTATACCCCCTCCTTTTTAGCCTTTGGAAGAGCTCATTGGTGGATCTCTGTCGGTCCTCCTCAGTGCTACAGTTGCGCTTCATTCTTAAGCATTCTGCATAGGGAACACCCTCCTTAACACTGTTGTGGTGTAAACTGTTGGCATGCAGAATGGCATTTCCTGCTGTTGCAATGCGTTATTTTCTACATATACCTCTATGTCCAGGAACTGTGTGCTGCCTTTTCTGGTATGGCAGGTAAATGATAGATTCAGGTTGTTGTTGTTAAGGTCTTGTGCAAACAATTCTGCACTTTCCTGTGTCCCATGCCATAATGCAAATATGTCATCTATATACCTCACATAAAGTGCCACATTTTCAATCATTTCTTTTTTCTGTTTTTTCATGAGTACTTGCTCCTCCCACTGGCCCAAATGCAAATTAGCATAGCTGTGGTGTGAAGCAAGTACACATGGCTGTACCCTACAGCTGTTTGTAATACAATTTATCAAAAATGAAAATATTGTTTTCAAGGCACCATTCAGCCATTTGTAGGAGCATCAGGGAATGCCCATGTTGCTGCAGTAGATTTCTACTCGAGCTGCAGCTTTCTGAACGCGGACTGGTAGTTTCATATCGCGAGCATACACGACCACTCGCAATGAGAAACCTGACTTTCCCACGTTGGCCGCTCTCACACTCATAGCCGAGAAGCATAGTGCGAAAATAATTTCATATGTGGACGATACCCAACTGTTGTTCACATGTGAGAAGGGGACCGAGTTCAATGGCAAAGCTACTAAAAACTGCTTATCTGAGTTTTTTTCCATGCTCAGAATTAACCAACTGAAATGTAACTCAGACAAATCTAAGATTATTTTCTTTGGCTCCGGCACCTGCGATGCTTGGCTTAATTGGTGGCAGCAAGATATGTCCCCCCCTTCAGCACCAGTGACCACGGCAAACAAATTAGGGGTTAAACCGGATTCTATCCTCTCAATGAAGGCCCAGATACAATCAGTGGCCGGAACCTGCTTTGGGTTGTTAAGAATGCTGCGAAAGGTTCTCCCCTACATCCTGTCCCGCATACAAAGACTATCGTACAGGCCTTGGACATCTCTAGGCTGGATTATGTCAACTCCCTCTACCTAGGCCTTCCTGCCTATCTGGTCGGCCGTCTTCAAGTGATCCAAAATGCTGCAGCCAGAGCCATTTTTCTGGCAGGTCTCAGCACACACGCAACCCCTTTGCTGCTCTCCCTGCATTGTTTCCCGGTTCAGAAAGGGATCCATTTTAAATCATTGGTGCTGGTCTTTAAAGCCTTCCATAAGATTGGGACTCCTTACCTCAATGAAAGATTTCAACGTTACATTTCCCAGCGCACTCTGAGGTCTTCCGCTCAGCTTCTGACCACTCCTAAGGTCAGCCTGTCAAGGATTGAGGGCAGAACCTTTCAAGTGGCAGCTTCTCGTTTAAAGAATTCTCTGCCACTTGGTCTCAGTCAGGCACAAGACCTCCTCACGTTTAGGCGGAAATTGAAGACCTGGCTGTTTCAGCTGTAAATCTTTCAGATTACTTTTCGCAAGCAGAGCTTCTCTTTCTGTTAGTTGTTGCGTGGTCTTTTCTTTTGTGCCGGATCACTCCTGGGAGTAGCCGCGTGCTTTATAAGTGCCTAACATAACAGAAGCTTGCCAGGTGGTTTATTTTCCACGCTCGCGATCGGCAACTTGATGTTGCTGTTCGCGAACAAGGAAAAAGTCTCGCCGTGATGTCATTTTGCTTGCTCACGGTTGCCAACTTGACTTTGAGGACCACAAGCAACAAAAAATGACCGCTGCACTACGCTACGCTACACGTGTTTGCAGTGTGCTACGTGCAATTCACGTAATGCGAAGTAGCGCAAACTTCGCAACTATGCAAGCGTAGCGTAGCGTTGTACTTTGCCCAGGCTTAGTTAGTATCTGTATAAATAAGTTTGGTGATTTGTGTATGACTGTATAAACAAGGAAATAGGTGTGTGATAGTTTCTTTGCATGACTGACCAGGTGTATGAGTAACTCTTTGGGTGAGTTGCAGTGTGTGAGTGTCTATAGGGGTGTATGAGTGGATATATCAGTGACTGTATAGATGAATGACTTTGTGTATGAGTGACTGTATGGGTTAGTGGGTGGATGTGTGTGTAGATGTATGAATCACTGAGCAGGTATGTACTAACTGCAATGGGTCTGTCTATGGTTTCGATATTGGTGGTCTGTATTTTCGAGTGGGTGTATAAAAGGTTTTATTAGGGTATGAGGAGGTACGTCAGATGAGCACATGGGTGATGTCATCAGTGATGTCATCAGTGATATCATTTGAGATGTCATCAGTGATGTCACTGAGCATGTCATGAGTTATGTAATATGGGACGTCAGCAGTGCATTGCTGGCGCTCAAGTTGTAGTTAGGTTTACAAACTATAAAGGCCGAATTTCTATGGTTTTGTATGAGTGAAATCTCCGCCTAACTATAACCTCCCTGAAACCTTTGGTTTCTTTCAGTGAATTTCAAAGGTTTTTTAAATGAAAATTTCTAACTATAACGTCCCTGAAACCTATGGTTTTTTCCAGTGAATTCCAAAGGTTTTTTAAATGCTAATTTCCAACTGTAACGTCCCTGAAACCTATGTTTTTTTAGTGAATTTCAAAGGTTTTTTAAATGTTAATTTCTAACTATAACGTCCCTGAAACCTATGTTTTTCTTAGTGAATTTCTAAGGTTTTTTAAATGCTAATTTCTAACTATGCCTACAAAGGTAGAACATGTGAAGAAAGAGGAAGAAAAGCGCAGCAAGAAGCAAGACAAATGCAGAAAGAGGCAACAGACGTCCAGAAAGACGAAGAAAAGTGCAGGAAGAAGAAGATTTGTGCAGAAAGAACCAACAGAGGAGCAGAAAGCCCTCCTGTGCCCCCAACTTTTTGTTGATGGGTACTGGTGGTAACTGACTCTGACTAACCAGGCCGAGAGACAGTGCTTTGCTAGAAGACACTTAGAATATAGTGAAAACACCTACATACACTAGGGAACACTTTGCATTGGGGTACCCCTGTGATTAACATGACCTCCTCTGTATTTGCCATGAGTTAATGCCTGAGTCATTGCATGAGTACATGAGTAGTGACTGGATGATTAGAGTGCTACAAGGAGAGTGCATGGTGATTTTATATGTGCTTGGGTTTTGGCACAGTGATTGGATAAGCACATAGGATTGGCTGGGTGATTGGATGACTGCATAGATAGTACCATGGAGATTACTGGATTGCATAGGTAGTCCTCAAGGTATTGTAGCAGTGCATGTGTTAATGACGGGGTCATTGCATGAGTACATGAGTACTGAGTGGATAATTAGAGTACTGCAAGAAGAGTGTGTGGTGAATTTATGAGTGCTTGGGTATTGGAGGAGTATTTGGATTAGTACATGGTAGTGGCTGGGTGACTGGAGGAGTGCACAGGGAGTGACAGTGTGATTGTGGGACTGCATGGGTACTACCTGGGGAATCGAAGGAGTAAATGAGAAGTGTGGAAGTGGGTACAGGACTGTATGGGTAGGGCATATGGGGTTGTAACAGTGATCAGTTAGTGCCTGGATCATTGCATGAGTACATAGCTGCTGACTGAAAGATAAGGGGGCATATTATTCAGGGGTTTTATCTCCGCTTTTTTGGCTTTAGAAGCCAAGAAAGCAGAGATAAAATTATCTCCCTATTACCTAGCTATTGCTAACACCAGTTAGCGACAGCTAGTAGGAGATAGCGACCATCTTGGGCCCCACTTTGCATGTCAGTGATATTTATCACTAATGACATGCAAAGTGGGCGTGCCAAGATGTTAGCGACTGGAAACAGTCGCTAACATCGCTATCTCCTATTACCAACTTTTGGAGATATTCGCGCTAAGCGCGAATATCTCTAAAAGCTAACACCTGCCCTGAGCAGTTCTTAGCCATGTTATCCAATGGGAGGTGGATAACATGGCTAAGAGCATTAGCTCGGTAATGCATGAATATCGCTGACTTTTCAGCGATATTCATGCATTGCGGCGATTTTTATCGCATTTGCGATAAACCTTGGTAATACCAAGGTTTATCTGAGATAAAAAACGCCGCAGCTCAGCGGTAAACTTTTGTCTCTAACCAAGCAATAGCGATAATTATCTTTTGAAATAAAGATCTAACTGCTCACTTGCATATCTTGGGTCAACTCCTCATTTCTGGTCTTCGTGATGCCTCTGGGATAGGGGGCTCAGCGATTCGGACTGAGTTTCCTGCATATATATATATATATATATATATATATATATTCACAGAAAAAACCATAGGTTATAGTGGATATATAGTTAGGAATTTGCATTTACAAAACCTTGAAAATTCAATGAAAAAACCATAGGTTATAGGCCATATATAGTTAGGAATTAGCATTTACAAAACCTTATTTTACTCGCATAAAACCATTGAAATTCCATATATAGTTAGCTAACTATAAGCGCTAACTATATATCGCGCACCCGCAATCCACTGCTGATGATGTCACATATTACATCATTCATGACATGGTCAGTGACATCACTGATGACATCACTGATGACATCTCAAATGACATCACTGATGACATCACTGATCAAAACAACCAGTGATTGTATGTGTCTGTAAAGTTTAAATATGTTTCACATATTGAAGAATGAGTGGATGTATAAGTGTCTGGATGAAGAATTTAGTAGGTGCATGACTGACTGTATGAGTGAGTGATTAAATGTGTCTCACTGAGTACATGGGTTAGTGACTAAACTGTCTTAATTCGTGCATCAGTATGTTTGTTGTTGTGTAAGCTGCTGCATGTGTTGATCAGTAGCTATAAGAGTGGCCATATGGGTTATTGATTGGTTGCCCAAGTATTTGAATGGGAGGCTGAGTGTGTGTGTGGGTGGCTGGGAGGTGCGTGACTCTGTGCATAGATGTGTAAGCAGTTGATTCACTAGGAGTATGAGTTCAAGAGTGCATGTGGAAACAGCTATATGGGCGGTTGACTGTGCATGGGTGTGTTGGTGAGTGAATGGATTTCTCATTGCTACATGTGCAAGTAAGTACGTATGTAAAACACAGTACATGTGAGAGTTGAGATATATAAATAACTGTGCATAAGAGCCAGTGAATGTGTGAGTGGCTGTATCGATCACTGTGAGCTTGTATCAGGGATTATATAAGAGAGTAAATATGTGTTATTATATGTTTGAATAAGTAAGATGTGTATAACTGTATAGTTGAGGAAATGGAGGTGTGATTGATTCTTTGCATGACTGACTAGGTGTGTGCGTAACTCCATGGATGAGTGACAGTCTGTGAGTGTCTGTTTATACTGAGTGTATGTAAGGTTATATTAGAGTCTGAAGAGGTTCATTGTATTATCACATGAGTGATGTGATCAGTGATGACAAATGAGATATCATCAGTGATGTCATTTGAGTTGTCATCAGTGATGTCATCAGTGATGTCATTTGAGATGTCATCATTGATATCATTTGAGTTGTCATCAGTGATGTCATTTGAGATGTCATCAGTGATGTCATCAGTGATGTCACTGACCATGTCATGAATGATGTAATATGTGACATCATCAGCAGTGGATTGCGGGTGCGCGATATATAGTTAGCGCTTATAGTTAGCTAACTATATATGGAATTTCAATGGTTTTATGCGAGTAAAATAAGGTTTTGTAAATGCTAATTCCTAACTATATATGGCCTATAACCTATGGTTTTTTCATTGAATTTTCAAGGTTTTGTAAATGCAAATTCCTAACTATATATCCACTATAACCTATGGTTTTTTCTGTGAATTTCATTGGTTTTTTAATAGCAAATATGAAAAGCTTTAAAATGTCAAGTACGTGATAGATAAAAACATTTTCGTATTTATGCACGCTGATGTGCTTTGAACGCTGCCCCCCCCCCTCCCCTCTTTTGCCTTAGTAGTACTCTCTCTTTGCAGATACTGAAGGGTAGTTAACGCAGGCCTTTACCCCCGTTGTAATCCGTCGTACCTCCTTGTCTCTCCATTTGATTGATTGTTGTCCAAGCATTTACTGTTTTAGAATTGGTTCTCTTTGGATCATTCTCTATTTACAAACAAGCACAAAGTCGCAATACTCTGTTTAGTCTTTGCAGATAGTGAAAAATCGTGTAAAAAAATAAAAGTAATCGAGCAAAATCAGTAGGCCACTAATTGGATCTCTTTTTGACCTCGCTAAAATAGAAATATTAGGAACAACCCTTCTTGAGAAATACGAAAATAGTGAGATGAACTGAGCTCCACACCATGAGGGCTGCAAGACAGCTCGGCTCCATCACCCATCCCGCACAAAATAATGACAAACCCTATGCAAATATTAAAAATATAGACAACACACCAGCAAAGAAACAGGGTAAAACATTTTATTAAAAAACTATTTACATAACGTTGGTTTATAAGATGATGTCAGTAGTGGACCGATGTGTGAATAGATCGAAAACAGCACAAGGCTCCAAGATCCGGATAGCAAGCTCCTGGATGTTGGGTGCCATAGTTTAGAGTTCTGAATTTCAGCCTTTTTCAATGCCTGTGCTTTGTTGAATAAAAATGGCGGCTTGACACAAAGCTGACTCAAGCGTTGTTACTGATGCTATGCAGACCAAAACTGGTTTTCAGTTTGTACATTTTTCTAGATTTTTCAATCCAAGTTTGATTGACTTTGTAGAACGATGGCTTCAGATTTTCAACATACGGTGTGGTGGCGCTGACTGGGAGGGGGCGCTTCGCTCCTGCCCCCTCCCCAAGTAAGATTTTCATACGTGAAAGTACGTTAATGGTTTTGGTCCCTGAGATGCTTCGATGTCACTACCATTCTCAAATAGCATAAGTTCTGGATGTTGGGTGCCATAGTTAAGAGTTCTGAGCAGCGCTTGTAACACTGTCTGAAGCTTATTTCCACCTACTGCAGCTTCACTATTCTCAAAGTAAGTGAGTGTCGTTTGTGGACCTGACTGCATTAGAAAACAATGTGATATGTTACCTTCCTAAACAGCTTGACGGAGGCCCCTGAGGGGCGGTGTGATGGCCATGGACTCGGAGAAGACGCTTGGCTCCGACACCCTCCCCAAGTCTTATAGCACTGGTGTAGCCTGAGATCGCCCCCGACATAGGCGGCCGGCTCCCGGGGTCCGGCGGAACTTTTTGCCTTTTGATGACTCTTCAATTCTGGACCTTGTCCCACAATCCGTTTGACCTGAAGACAAGCTGTAGTGGGGCGCCCCTTTATCGTTTTAGTTGCCATTCCGCCCGCTTTTGCTACACTGTGCCTCTTCCGCCATTCAGCTGTTTTCCGCCCGCTCTTGCGACTACAGCGTCTCGCTCACCATGTAGTTGAGATGCGCCCGCTCTTGCGGTGCAGCGATAGGCGGCTGCCACAGGACTCTCAAAATGGCGGCCGGCTCTTCGGTTTTGGGCCTGGTCCACTAAAATGGCCCTGGGACACCTTGGAACTCGGACGCTTGTCTGCTAGGGCTTGGGTCCCATTCTCGAAAAGCGTCCCCTCAGCCGTGAAGATTCTACAAAAGTCTTGGGGGCCTCCGACTCCCGCAGGCTTCTGGTGGGGAGCGGCTGCCATGATTGCTTGTGGAATGGCCACGACGGAGCTACGAGATGGTAGTGGTCTCATGCTGACGCCAGCTTTAGTCTGAAACATCCAGAAACACTGTAGACTACCAATTCGATCAGTTCCGGTAGCGCCCCAACATGACCCGGAAGAGAAGAACTTGCCCTCCCCTCTTTGACTGATGGTTCTTGTTGCCTGTCCCCTCTGTTGTCATTTAACAGAACTTTTTGGACTGCTGAAAGGGGTTGTGTTCTGAACGCTGGTTGGTGGAGACATTTAGACTATATTCTTGACCTACGTTGTCGCGTAATGCGTTTTATGACACGCCGCGTTAGCGCACCCGGAAGTGATCCGAGGCGCGGCGCGCAGCGCGTAACGTAAGCATAACAGGTCATGTGACTTGTTAATAAAACTTTTCATTGGTTCATTTTACTTTTGTTAATTTAATGATGAAAAGCTTGGTCATATGACCTAAAAATTACGCTTTTTATTATTTTCGAACAATATTTTTTTTTCAAACATATGTTATAATATTCCAGGCTAATGTACTTTCCCGGAAAATTTACAACTGTCTTGCAAGTAAAATATATTCCTTTTTCGAGAAAAAGGGCGTTTCTTCCTTCCATGACGGAGCCGTTGAGTAAAAGAGATTCGGCCTGCTGTCTTAGTCGCCGATACGCCTGATTATCAGATTCTTATCGATCACTTTATGTTGCAGACATGAAAAACACAACTGCCCTTGACCATTTATCTTTACTGCGTTCCTACATATTATACCTTTTATCCGTCATGTAATTGGACTGCTTTATTTCACTTGCCTTTTACTGATTCGAAAACAGTCACTAAAAGTAAAAACTTTACAAATGAAAATACTACTACTGTGTTTTGTTTTAAAAACCTTTATTGTGAAAATGTCAGTATACAAATACGGGCCTATAACCACGTGGGCCGGCCACGGAGCAAACTGAAATCGTATATGATGAGGAGACATTTACACTGTAGAAGAACGTAACGAGCGGGCCATTAGGTGACAAGAACAAAGGTGTCTAACAGTTGCGGAATCGGTGGACGTACATTTTGTAATTAAAATACGACAGGGCCACTTACAATAACATTTTCTAGATATACATTTGCGGGCAAAGAGTTACGAGTCCCATTTATACCGGCGCCATTTTGGGCGAGGCCGGGCAGGTCCAAGATATAGTCAAAATGTCTCCACCAACCATCGGCCAGACCAGAACCCCTTTCGGCCCTTTATGTTACAAGATGGTGTCTTCCATTCAGAAAATATTGGTGGCAGCATTTTGAAAGGAAACAGAAACAGCCGTTCTCCTAGTGAGTTTCACATTGTTACATTTAGGAAGAATGTTGAAGAGTAGTATGTGGAAAATCTGAAGCCATTTTTCTACAAACTCTCAATCAGACTTGGATGGAAAAAAAAACCTGAAGAATGTACAAACTGAAAACCAATTTTTGTCTGTATAGCACCAACAGTAACGCTTGAGTCAGCTTTGTGTCAAGCCGCCATTTTCATTCAATCAATAGCGTCCCCCTGCACACATTCAGGGACCTGGTCGTGTCTTCAGATGAAACGCATTGTAGGAAAAGAAGCAGAAAGGAAAAGGAAAAAAGTTCCGCCGGACCTAGTGAAGCTGCAGCAGGTGCAAATAAGCTTCAGACAGTCTTACAAGCACTGCTCAGAACTCTCAACTGAGGCACTCAACATCCAGGACTTGCCATTCGGATCTTGGCGCCTTGTATTTTTGTTTTGTTTTTGATGGAGGGGAAACAACAAAAAACAGACATTGAAAAAGGCTCAACAGTGCAGGGGGCCTTGTGCTGGTTCCGACCTATTCACACATCGGTCCGCAACTGACATCACCTCATAAACCAACGGGGCACCCCACGCCGACTTTCGGCGCAGCATTGTAGGATGGCCACACCAGTGCGGCAATTTGCTGGACACCACCTCGGTGCCATCCAGATCTCGGCGCGTTCATTCAATCAATAGCGTCCCCCTGCACACATTCAGGGACCTGGTCGTGTCTTCAGAAGAAACGCATTGTAGGAAAAGAAGCAGAAAGGAAAAGGCAAAAAGTTCCGCCGGACCTAGTGAAGCTGCAGCAGGTGCAAATAAGCTTCAGACAGTCCTACAAGCACTGCTCAGAAATCTCAACTGAGGCACTCAACATCCAGGACTTGCCATTCGGATCTTGGCGCCTTGTGCTGGTTCCGACCTATTCACACATCAGTCCACTACTGACATCACCTCATAAGCCAACGGGGCACCCCACGCCGACTTCCGGCGCAGCATTGTAGGATGGCCACACCAGTGCAGCCACTTGCTGGACACCACCTCGGTGCCATCCGGATCTCAGCGCGTTCGAGTCACTGTGCCGGAAGAGTGACCGGAACTCAGCTGAACACGCCGTCTTTCGGCGCAGCATTGTAGGATGGCCACACCAGTACGGCAATTTGCTGGACACCACCTCGGCGCCATCCGGATCTCGGCGCGTTCGAGTCACTGTACCGCAACAGTGACCGCAATTCAGCTGGACACGCCGTCTTTCGGCGCAGCATTGTAGGATGGCCACACCAGTGCGGCAATTTGCTGGACACCACCTCGGAGCCATCCGGATCTCGGCGCGTTGTGCTGCCTTCGGCCTATTCGCACATCGGTCCGCTACTGACGCCGCCTCACGTGCCAACGGATTTTCTACGCTTTTTGTAGCCCTATGTCGCATAACAGGTCATGTGACTTGTTTATAAAACTTTTCATTGGTTCATTTTACTTTTGGTTTCCTAAAGATGGAAGGCTTGGTCATATGACCTAAAAATAACACTTTTCATTGGTTTAGAACATTTTTTTTTCCCAAACGATGAAAGCCCCACCTTGTTTCTGGATCATTCAGACTGAAGCTGGCGTCAGCATGAGAGCACCACCATCTCGTGGCTCCGTCGTGGTCATTCCGCGAGCAATCATGGCAGCCGCTCCCCACCGGAAGCCTGCGGGAGTCGGGGGCCCCCAAGACTTTTATACAATCTTCACGGCTGAGGGGACGCTTTTCGAGAATGGAGCCCAAGCCCTAGCAGGCAAGCGTCCGAGTTCCAAAGTGTCCCAGGGCCATTTCAGTGGACCAGGCCCAAAACCGAGGAGCCGTCCGCCATTTTAAGGGCCATGTGGCAGCCGCCTATCGCTGCACTGCAAGAGTGGGAGCAACTCAACAACATGGTGAGCGAGACGCTGTGGCCGCAAGAGCGAGCGCAACTCAGCTAGATGGCCGCCACCTGGGGAGGCCCGTTCACGCCGGCTCCCCCACGCCCCCCCCGGGCCGCCGCACGCCAATTTTCGGAGCAGCATTGTAGGATACCAAAACCAGTGCGGCAGTTTACTGGACATCACCTGGGTGCCTGTCGTACATGTTGTGTCAGCCATGTGACACTGGACACAGACCGCTACTGACGAGGCCTCCCCCCGCACCACCCGGGACGCCCCACGCTGTTTTTCTGTGCTGCATTGTAGGATCCCTAAACCAGTGCGGCACCCAGGCGACATCACCTGGGTGCCGTCCAGAACTCTGCACGTTGTGCTGCCTTGGGACTATTCGCACAACAGACCGCTACTGACGAGGCCTCCCCCCGCCCCACCCGGGACGCCCCACGCCAATTCCCGGAGCAGCATTGTAGGATCCCTAAACCAGTGCGGCACCCAGGCGACATCACCTGGGTGCCGTCCAGAACTCTGCACGTTGTGCTGCCTTGGGACTATTCGCACAAAAGACAGCTTCTAACCATTGTTGCTTTTTGTGTTAATAAATGTTTAAATGTTTTTAGTTTTTGTTCTGTTCATTATCGTTAAAAGTTAATAAAGTTTTATAACCTTAATTTGTTGGAGTGTTATCTATTTTTTGAAAAACGGGTGAATGGGGCCTTGAATCGGGTTATTGTCATGTGTGGGCTTTGGAAGTGTGCTGCTGCAGGATCGGACATTTCAAACTCAAATGCACGTTCTTTTTCTTACCTTTCCGAAGCATGGAGCGCAATAGCAGGCAGAGAAAGGGTGATGCACGTGTTGAACACTACCTGACCTGGCAAGTTGCTGGCAGTGCCCCCCCGCCCGCTCCTGAAAGAGGGCACACACACACCGCCGCCCCGAGTACTTCACAAATCTTTAAAAGACCATGCGCTTGTTCATGAGGCTTAAATGGTTTATCACCTCTTCTAGAACCCCTGCATCGACCCTCTGACGTTTCCTGGAAAAATTACCATGTAACACAATACCAAGCCCTGTCAGCTGAAACCCCCAAGGAATCGTGGGGCATATTATCAAGGGGGTTTATCTCCGCTTTTTTGGCTTTAAAAGCCATGAAAGCGGAGATAAAATTATCTCCCTATTACCAAGCTGTCGCTAACACCAGTTAGTGACAGCTAAAAGGAGATAGCGACCATCTTGGGCCCCGCTTTGCATGTCAGTGATACTTATCACTAATAACATGCAAAGTGGCGTGCCAAGATGTTAGCGACTGGAAACAGTCTCTAACATCGCTTTCTCCCATTACCAACTTTTGGAGATATTCGCGCTAAGCGCGAATATCTCCAAAATCTAACACCTGCCCTGAGCAGTTCTTAGCCATGTTATCCAATGGGAGGTGGATAACATGGCTAAGAGCATTTGCTCGATAATACATGAATATCGCTGACTTTTCTGCGATAATAGCAAGGTTTATCTGCGATAAAAATCGCCGATGTGCGGCGATAATTTTTGTCTCTAAACAAGTTAGAGACAAAAATTATCGCTAGTTGTTCGTAATATGCCCCCGGGTTTTTGCTTGCAGAAATCGGGAGGCGGGAGACTAGCACTGAAATCAGTAGTCACACGCCTGAATCGGGAGGGTTGGCATGTCTAAATTCTCTACAGCTGGGGCCATAAACTACATCCGCAGGGGTAGGTGATAGCCTGGGACCAGCCTGGCATCTAAAATGGCTGCCGTGCACGACAAAATTGTGGCATTCGAAAAAAGGCAAGATGGCGCAGCCGCTGGAAGAGATATATCAACATATATCAGCCTCCTCAGCCACCCTCAGGAAACATAGGGGATTAGGATATGTCTCCCGCACCCCCTTATACCTAGTACTTTAATTAACGAAGCACAAAATGGCGAATTCCCGTTTCGCTACCAGTTTGCGGCCCAGTTCGCGGCCCGTGAAGCGCTTCTACCGTGAAAAATCATTTTTTTTTTATTTTCCCCACGGGACCCTTTAATAACCCCAACAACATTCCTAGGGGGTCAAGAGGGGGATCCCTTGCCCCCTTTCATTAAATTCCCCCTTAGTTTTTCACCTTTTCTTCTCTCTCGATCCTACCGAGAGACAAGATGGCGGCCGCTCCGGACTGTCACGCAGCAAAAAAAAAAAAAAAGCTCACGCACAGCCGCTGGAAGAGATGTATCAACATATATCAGCCTCCTCACCCACCCTCAGGAAACATAGGGGATTAGGATACGTCTCCCGCACCCACTTATAACTAGTAATTTAATTTACGAAGCACAAAATGGCGAATTCCCGTTTCGCTACCAGTTCGCGGCTGCGCTTCTACCGTGAAAAATCATTTTTTTTTTATTTTCCCCACGGGACCCTTTAATAACCCCAACAACATTCCTAGGGGGTCAAGAGGGGGATACCTTGCCCCCTTTCATTAAATTCCCCCTTCGTTTTCCACCTCTTCTTCTCTCTCGATCCTACCGAGAGACAAGATGGCGTCCGCTCCGGACTGTTTAGAATGTTGACAGACACCGGAGAGCCAATCAGCTTTCTGCGCGCAAAGTTCCGATAAGCGAAAAGTAAGCGGACCGGATCGCTGCCCAGAGCGCTGTTACAGATATATATCTTGGTTTGAACGTTAATTTCTCAAAAACTACTGGAGCACATATATTGAGACCTAGCAAAGGCACATCGGGCTAACAGTCCCTACAATTTTGCCAAGTTTCGTGCAAATCCATTCAGCCGTTCGAGCTAAAAGTGAGTCCAACCGCCCTATGGAAAACTCAATGCAAAAAACGCGTTTTGGGACCCCCCTTTTTTCTCAGCCCCCCCTTGACGAAACCCCACCAAATTTTCAGGGGCTGCTCAGAAACAAAATGTGCCATTTTCCTGAAAATTTCAGCCGATTCCGTCCACAAACGCCAAAGTTATTAGACATAGAATTTTCAAAAGTTCCATAGAGAAAAAATCCTAACTATATATACCTACTGGCGATAGCCAGTAGGTAATATATATATATATATATATATATATATATATATATATATATATATATATATATATATATATATATATATATATATATATATATATATATATATATATGTATATATATATATATATATATATATATATATATATATATATATATTCACTGAAAAAAACATAGCTTTCAGGGACATTATAGTTAGAAATTAGCATTTAAAAAACCTTAGAATTTCACTTAAAAAACCATAGGTTTCAGGGACGTTATAGTAAGTTGGACATTTCACTCGTACAAACCAGAGAAATTTGGCTGTTATAGTTAGTTCCGAAAACTATTACTCGCGCCCCTGCAATGTACTGCTGATAACGTCACATATTATATCATTCATGACATGGTCAGTGACATCACTGATGACATCGCTGATGACATCTCAAATGACATCACTGATCACTGATGACTTCACTGATGACATCATCCAGTGGTTTTTTCTATAAGGTTTAAATTTATATAATTTGGTTTTTAACACATTCTCTCGGGATAATAATAGCGGTACCTGTAATGGGTGCTTTTGCTCACGAGGGCCTTTTTTATTTTAGCACTAATTTGCACGTATTTTTCTGTATTGGCATAAATGGATGATGAATGCAGGATTCATTTCACAGCTATCTTAGACTAAAAACTTTGCCCACTTGGGCTTTATTAAAGCATTGTTTAAGGCAACTAAAGAAATAAAAACTGTTTTGGAAAATGCAGAATGTATACATAAAGGTTTTATAAACTAATTGCCCTCAACACTAATTTACGTGTTTAGAAACCGGAATTGTAGGTCACAATTTTGAAAGGGCGAATACCAACTGTATACATATATTTTTATTGTCAAACATCGGATTTTATGATGGTTTGGTACAAAAATGTTATTGTTGCATATTCTTTTAGAGCATCAACATTTAAAAAAAATGTTTACATATTTAAAATTATATTTATATATTTATTCACAATGACGCCTATATTAATTTATGCATGACATTTTTTGCACAGTCCGAATGTAAACGGCTGCTATGAGTAACTTGTTGCTTTCCATGATATGATTTGCACTAAGATGTTGTCACTTCCTGTGGACACACTTTATATGCCGTCCTTTCCCTTAACAACGCGTCATGTAATCAAGACGCGAGTGGGGGTCGAAACGCATTATGGCGGACTGGCTGGTTTGATAATAAAGCACTATTGATTAGCACAAAGGTTTGGGTCCATTTCTTGTCATTTGCCCAGGAGAGGCAGTTACAAGCGACGATTTGGATGCATTAGGAATACCAAGGAACTTCAGCGGTACAAGTGGAACCCCTCCCCTTGTTGGGCACAGCAGCAGGAAGTCGCCGGTTCTGGTTGCTTCTCCCCCAGTTACTCTTGTTTGCGCATGGGGTTGTGGAAGGAGCAGGTCCTGATGGGAGATTATAAGACAATTATGGATAATCAGGTTGTTGTTTATCTTGGGTATATTGATGACCTGTTTTTTATTTGGAAGGGCAAAGAGCAGAGTGCCAACCAATTTGTTGAAATGCTTAACACCAACGGCCTTAAATTACATTTCACATCAACCATTTTGCAGGAGAAAAAAGGGGGGTTCCCGGGAGACTTGCTTTAGGTATGGATGGGGCACCCGATTGTTTGTTACCCTCGTCAACATCGACATATACAGTTTTGCAGAGCTGATTAAGTTCATCCAATAGGGTGAGATTTTGGCATCGGTCTGCTACCGCTAGAGGGGATTGGGAACTATCTATGGCTTCTATTAAAGGACTTTGTTCAACTCTCTCTAGTTCGCATTGAATGTCCGATGTAACCCTAATTAGGAAGTTGTCCAGAGTCCCCTTCCGAGGCCCCCCTGGGAGATAACATTTTTTATACCTTCTTTGCCAGTCATGATGTGGATTGTTTATGTGGTATAAAAAGACTCCGGCACTAGACCAACGTGTTACATAGCAACCATGATAATCCTTGAGTGTCAACCAAAGTAATCGGGGCGAAATCTGTTAGAGATCTATACTAACAGAAAAAGAGTACGCTCTTTATCCAGCAGTAAGCAGGCAAGAGACAGGTGGGGTGGCCCTGCCCTGCCTCTTCTGGCCTCTGAGGGCCACAGAGGGCCTGCACTTTGCCCGGGCTTAGCCCGGCGTCCCGCCAGCGTCCCGCGAGGCGGGGGTCACGCTGTTTTAATGCGCCACCTGGCGCTGTTTCCGGGTGGGAGGGACGCGCCGCTGGGAAATGTAGTCCCGGGGCCGGGTGCGCGTGTCACTGGAAATGGTGGCTCTTGGCGGTGTCGGCGTGTCTCCCCTCTCTCCTGGTTCCCCCGAGTCCTGGTAAGTGGTGCCATATGTCTCTATTATGTACTATACCATGTATCCTGCAGACAGGTGCTCTGAAGCTGTCTCCTATTTGATATCTGCAATGGAATTCTCTGGCACAAATCTAGTCCATCCATCTTCCTTTTTTTCAACTGTGTGCAAACACAGGCGTTTGTGCATTTTAAGACTTACTTAAATTTACCTAAGCAGTGCTACATCTAAAACATGGCATAATAAATTTTTAACAGCACAGTATAATTTTAACATTTTACAAAAGTTTGGATACTAACTGGGGAATTGTAGGCCTGAAACACAAGTGTGAAGATGGTTAGACTACTACATGCATAGTGCATTTGAGTTTCAAGTACTGCATACCCTAAAGCCTGGCTCACTGCAAGAGTACATGCACTTATGTGTCTGCAAACACATCAACCAACCAAATACTTTTCTTTCAATTTTCCCAAATGCACACTGACTCACAGTGTGATTCTAGACAAATAACAATATCTCTAAAATGCTTCTCTCAGTGATTCCTAAATGCACACAGACTCACTGTGTGATTCTAGACCAGCAACACTATCCCTTGTAATTTTTACCAAAACACATCTAATAGTCTACAAGACATAAGGTGACTGCACACATTGCACAAAATGTTCTACTACACATTAGTATAGAGTGCATCTGTCAGGATGATTCCTAAATGCACACAAGACTCACTGTGTGATTCGAGACAAACAACACTATTCCTTGCAGTTTACCAGAACACATTTCATAGTCTAGAAGGAGTACTGTATTTTAGTGGGGAAACGTGTCTCATTTTGCAAATACATAAACAATGACTGGTTTCTAATTCTACCAAAACATGAAAACAGCACAGTTATCTGTCTGCAAACACATGAAATACACAAATGCTTATCTCAGAATGGTTTCTAAATGCACACACACTCACAATAGGATTCTAGAGAAAAAAGTATTCCCTGCACTTTAGCAGAAGAACCACATTAGTCTGATTAAAATCCAAATGCACCACATACATCCTCTCACAAATTAATAACTCACCTTTCAAATTGTTTTGTAGATTAAGAAGTATGTCAGTCACACACCAGATTTTCTTATACAGAGTTTCTGTTCTGTACACCTCTCACCAAAACCAGAGAATGGCAAAGTTCCCCTCTCATTTTTTACACATATATACATCTAAACATCAAATTGCTTCCCACATTAATTCAAAACCAAACACACATTTCTATTGGTTACACATTTCAACCCTTTCCAATGGACATCAATTTGAACACTACCCCCAATCTGCCTTCTCCCTCTTACCATAGAAACAGTTCATGGAACACTTAACTGAGCACATAGGCCACAGGTTCACCACACAATGTTGCTAATCAAAACAGCAACTGTGCTGGACTTTTCAACATATCAGCTTATCTTATGTAAAGTTCATTTCAATCAGTTTTTGTTAACCAATAAGAATCATGCTTTTAAAAAACAGAACCATGCACCCTAGTTTTCAGTGTAGAATGTTGTCAAACAACAAATCATTTATTTTCTTTTTTCAAAACTGCATCTTATCCATCATTTTAGAAAAATGTTACTTTTCAAACTGCCATTTCATTTACAGAGACCATCTGAGTGCATTCAGATCTCCCTTCAAGATGCTTAGAGTGTGGATTGTGGGAAACAGCTATATTTTCTGGAGCCAAATGTATGCAGAAAACAAAGACATTCACAAAGGTTTGCCAAATGTAGACATTCAATGGATTGGACAGAGAGGGTTAAAGTGGCACCAATTGATGCCATTGGTTAAATCCTTTTTGCATCTCCAACACCCTGACCTCATAATTGTGCACTGTGGTGGCAATGACCTAGACACTTTGACTAGGGTAGGTCTGGAAATGCTTATGAAGGACACCTTTGGAGAATTGCTGTCACTTTTCCCCCAAACTGCCTTTGTCTATTCTAACATATGCCAAAGGCAGAAATGGTACTGGTCCAATCAATTTTGTCCACAGATTGAGAAAGCTAGAAAACATGTGAATAAATCTGTTTCTGCTTTTCTCCAAGACTATAGAATGGGGTCCATTTACCGCAACAATCTGCGTTTCAATATGGATGGCATCTATAGGAGAGATGGTGTACATTTTACTGATAAGGGAAACAGAGTCTTCCTCATAAACTTCAGACTCTGCATCAGTACTTACTTGTAGGTACCAAAACTCTGTCAATAAACACAACAGCTCTTTTTAGAGCCACCAAAGATCTAAAGACATAAGCTTGGTGTATATCTCAATTTTTTTATTTTTTGGGGCTTGGAGTCACGCACACAATGCGTTAGAATCGTGCATCCAACACATAGAAGTCGTGCACCAAACGTGCTGGAGTCGCTCAGCCTACAGGTTAGTAGTTGTGCATCCAACGCGTGCACACTAGGGGGCCGTGCTGAGAACTGTGCTAGATGCGCGACCCCTAATTTGACAGTAGAAAGAAAACAGCCCCTATCACTAATTTTTATTATCCCCGGGGACCCCATCCCCCGGGGCTTATAAAAACGTTGGAGATTGTGGGGGAGCCCCAATGCCCCCACAGTCCCAGCCGGCTCCCCGTGTCCTTCGGTAGCCGGCATTGCTTTTCCACATGGGGAGCTGCTAACATGCAATATGGTTTGGATTTTGAAAGAGAGAGCAGGTTTCCGTGCTCTCTCTTTCAAAATCCAAACCACGTTTGCTATGGGAGGGCGGGAGACTCCTGCCCTTTCGTAGCAAACAACAGTGTCCTGGGGGTGGGCACCCCAGGACACTGCAGGAGACGGCCCTCGGGGTGGCAGTCCCCAGGGCCCTCAAGGGCTTCAGGAGGGGGGCCACGCAGCCCCACTCCCACAATACATAAAGCCCCAGGTTGTGGTGGTCCCTGGGGCTTGAAGGGGCCATTGAGCCCCCCCACAAATTATACTAGGAGGGGCTTTTGAGCCCCTCCAAACAATTTAATTTTGGAGCCCGTGGGGTGGCAGTCCCTGGGCCTGGGGGGGGCCATCTGGGCCCCCTTTAAATTTAATATTTTTGACCCCGGGATTTGGCCCCCCAGGGTCTAAATATAAAAGAAGCTTGGTTCTATTTTTTTTTCAGCAGAATCCTGCACCCTGCGCACACCTTGTGTTTATAAAAAATAAAAATATTGGGGGGGCCGGGAGTTCTTCTGGGGCCCCCTAAGCAGGTCTAGACGGTCAAAGTATTTCTACCCTGCCCCCTTTATAAGTTTTGCACACTTATTCTACAGACTTCTTCAGCTTCGCTTCTACCGAGGCACAAAATGGCTGCCAACAGTTCCTGGTTTTGAATGTTGATAACCACTTGACAGCCAATTAGCATTCAGCACGTGATCAGGAAGGTGCACTCAGGGTGAGCGCAGGGTGCGCGGATTCAGCGCGGCCACAGATATATATGTACTTTTAAATGTGATTTTCTCAGTAACTACTGAACAGATTGACACCATTTAAGCAAAAGGCACGAGTCTGATCTGAAGACTACCTCTTTGCCAAATTTGGAGTAATTCCGTTTAGCAGTTCGGGCTGTAGCTGTGGCTAAAGGGCCTATGGGAAATTGCATGGGGAAAACACATTTTGGGACCCCCCTATTTTCTCGGCCACTGCTACACTAATCATCCCGAGACTTTCAGGATAAGAGCGGATTGGAGCTGACCATAAGTTTTGAAAATTGTGCGAAGATTCGTCAATCGGTGCCAAAGTTATTGGGAATAGAATGTTGCAGATTTCCTATGGAAAATAGGTCCTAACTATAACTACCTTCTGGCGACCGCCAGTAGGTTATATATATATATATATATATATATATATGCATATTTATATATATATATATCCAAATCAAAAAGGTTACCCTTGTGGAAAAAGCCTCCCAGCACGTTGTTTTTCAGCACTTTTATTTGACTGGATGTCAGCAGCGTTGCACAAACACTTCGGCTTTTTAAGTTAAGACAGCAGCTTCAGGCAGACGTGTTTCAGAATTTCTTTCTTCAGTGGCATTAGTGCTCGATATTCATGCCCCAGGTGCTTTCATTTTACATTGATGTGAACCACCCCCAGTGGGCGTTGCCGCAGTTCGCAGCATGCTGGTTCACGTAGTCTGCACATATCATAAAACTCATGTGAGTAGTTGCATGAAGTTCGTTATTTCCAAAATTGTTTCTTCCCCAGTGGGTAAAGCTTAGAAAGTCATTACAGCGCTGCCAAATTCATGCATTTCAATCAGGCTCGTGCTTCCTGCTCTTTGGTGGTCTCCCCTTGAAAAAAGCACCGCAGGTCCGCTTCAGCAGAGTGGCTTTCTCCGCGACTGGGTCAGCCGCAAATAGCCAAATAAAAAAGGTTACCCTTGTGGAAAAAGCCTCCCAGCACGTTGTTTTTCAGCACTTTTATTTGACTGGATGCCAGCAGCGTTGCACAAACATTTCCGCTTTTTAAGTTAAAACAGCAGCTTCAGCCAGACGCGTTTCAGAATTTTTTCATCAGTGGCATTAGTGCTCGATATTCATGCCCCTGGTGCTTTCATTTTACATTGATGTGAACCACCCCCAGTGGGCATTGCCGCAGTTCGCAGCATGCTGGTTCACGTAGTTTGCACATATCATAAAACTCATGTGAGTAGTTGCATGAAGTTCGTTATTTCAAAAATTGTTTCTTCCCCAGTGGGTAAAGCTTAGAAAGTCATTACAGCGCTGCCAAATTCATGCATTTCAATCAGGCTCGTGCTTCCGGCTCTTTGGTGGTCTCCCCTTGAAAAAAGCACCGCAGGTCCGCTTCAGCAGAGTGGCTTTCTTCGCGACTGGGTCAGCCGCAAATATCCAAATCAAAAAGGTTACCCTTGTGGAAAAAGCCTCCCAGCACGTTGTTTTTTAGCACTTTTATTTGACTGGATGCCAGCAGCGTTGTACAAACTTCCGCTTTTTAAGTTAAGACAGCAGCTTCATCCAGACGCATTTCAGAATTTCTTTCTTTAGTGGCATTAGTGCTCGATATTCATGCCCCAGGTGCTTTCATTTTACATTGATGTGAACCACCCCCAGTGGGCGTTGCCGCAGTTCGCAGCATGCTGGTTCACGTAGTTTGCACATATCATAAAACTCATGTGAGTAGTTGCATGAAGTTCGTTATTTCAAAAAAAAAATCTTCACCAGTGGGTAAAGCTTAGAAATTCATTACAGCGCTGCCAAAGACTTTCAGGATAAGAGCGGATCGAAGCTGACCATAAGTTTTGAAAATTGTGCGAAGATTCGTCAATCGGTGCCAAAGTTATTGGGAATAGAATGTTGCAGATGTCCTCTGGAAAATAGGTCCTAACTATAACTACCTTCTGGCGACCGCCAGTAGGGCATATATATATATATATATGCATATATAGATATATATATACATTCCAACCACTCCCGACTTTCAGCTAAGAAATCGGACACCAACACCTAGGAGTAAGCTTCTGCCATTCAGCTTAGGGTTTTATTTCATTTTTTCGCATGACGCGTTTCGGCACGCCTGCCTTGTTCACATGGGCAGTCAATAAAATCAAACAAGTATTTTATCAGAGGAAGTTCAGTCACATGATCAACTTCTTAGTTAATATAGAAGACAGACTATACAATTGCACGTAATGGGGAAACAAAGTAACACCGATTGTTCACAGTCTTTTCCTCCTACCATAAATATGGCATAATTCACATTTTCACTGTACAGAATATAATACATTATTACAACATACAACAATTGATAAAACCATCTCAAATTGTTAATATACTTATACTTCCACTTATGCATTAATTCATGCATAACTAAGACCAGAGTATCGACAAAAGTTAATCTCCTCAAACAGTATTTTATAAAAGAGATTTCTTTTCCCATATTTTCCATTATTCTCTCAACCTGTGTCGATCACTTTATTGTAATTCTCTGTGCAGTTTAGGGTCTGTTTAGGGTCTGTATGTCCTATATTCAACGGAGAAGAAATATTCTGTTTCTAGTCTGTACACCAAACGATATATATATATCAAAGCTCCAACTCCATCGAATGCAGACTTCGTCGAACACCGGCGGGTGCCATTAAATTCTCATGTGAAATACCAGCTCCAGCGCATGCGATAATATAGCACGCATAGGCAATCACGGGGACTGTAATCCACAGCAGACGCGTTTCAGCATATCAGCTTTCTTCAGTGCTTTTAAAAAGTGTAAAAATGTCAGATGCACGACATGCATTTAAAAATAGAATAGTCCCGCCTGATTGGTGTTTATGGATGGTGGTAAGTAAGGAAGGACTCCAGCGATATTCACTTCCCCTGGCAGCCATGTTAGTAGGATAATATTTCAATGCATATTGACTCTATCAACTTTCATCCCAGGGAAATATTTCCATATTCAAAAGTTCTTTCTTTTTTGGCATGCTTGTTGAAAAATTAGTCCATTCCAAAAACTACTCCAAGCCTAAGCGACCACCATCAGGTCGTGCCACTTAGTCCCCTCGCCTAGCCTCTGTTCATTCACGGAGAATCCGCGGGCAGCAGTAGATTACAGCAAGCCCTGAATTCGGAGTAGTTATGGCATCTGCTCTTAGAGACATCGATCCATTGGATCTGGAGTAGGAGGAGATTTTGAAAAACGTAGGAGAGTTTTGTGTGGGCCTTTTTTATGGTGCCAGAGGGCGATAAGAAGGTGAATGCACGCAAAGTGACTTGCACCATTAGTGAGCGGATTTTGTCACGGGGCTCAGACAAGAACTATACATGCGTGACATCTAGGATGAGGAAATATCTAGAAACTCTCCATCCTGTACACTTGGCCAGAGAAGAGAGGAGAAGACAATTGAATGAAGCTGCACAGCAAGACCTAAATGCTCCTTCTATCTCTGCTCAACAAGCTCCTCGTGCACCAAGGCCCCATATTGTTCCTGAACTGTTTGAAGTGGCCATAGTGTACAAAAAGTGTGATGCCAAACTGTGCATTACTGAGCAGTGCATGGACATTATTGTGAGTGCCATCAAAGCACATCAATGTTAAAAAAATTATAATGTGCTCCAAAATGTCCTTTTCTTTGCTTTTTGTTAAACAGCTGCTTTGCTGTTTTCAATCTTCATTTGTTAAATCAAATGCACACAAATAAAGGTTAACAAAAATACAAAAAAAGTAAAAAATATTCAAAAAAACTAAAAAAAACGGACTTTACAGAACCACATCTATTGGAAAAAGAAAAAATCCCTGAATGATTGCATGAGAGCAAGGGCACTGTGTAGGTGATTGTAGAACTGCAATGGTACTGCATGGGTAATGCATCAGTGCATGGGTAAGGCTTGGGTTATTCCATGAGCACACAAGTAGTGCTTCGGTCATTGGGACAGTGCATGAGTACATGGGTACTGACTGGATGATTAGATGACTGCAAGGATAGTGCATGGTGAATTTATAAGTGATTGGGTATTATCGGAGTGATTGGATAAGTACATGTTACTGCCTGGGTGATTGGAGGAGTACATGGGTAGTGACAGGGGGATTGCTGGAGTGCATGGGTACTAACTGGGTAATTGAAGGAACAAATGAGTAGTGTATGGGTGGTTAGAGGACTGCAAGGGTAGTACACAGGGGATTGTTCTGTGCATGTGTTAGTGCCTGGGTCATTGCAAGAGTACATGGGTACTGTCTGAATGATTAGAGTACTACAAGGAGAGTGCATTGTGAATTTGCAAGTGCTTGGGTATTGGCGGGGTGTCTGGATACGTTTACTGGCTGGGTGATTGGAGGAGTGCATAGGGAGTGACAGGGTCATTGCTGGACTGCATGGGTACTACTTGGGGAATTGAAGGAGAGAATGAGTAGTGTATTTGAGTGGGTTGGTCTGACGTATGCCACTCCAGCATAGGAGTGTGAATAAATAGGCCGGGGCTCTGGGCGTGGTTCACTTCCGTGAAGGCCAACGCACCCACACCCTGCCACGAGGCCGCTGCCGTGACCGTCCGCCTCCTCGACGCAGGTCCCCTGCGAACCCAGCGGCACAGCACCGCACAGTTATGTCTGTTCTAACTACTGCCTTCGATCTACACTGCGGACAGCAGTGCTCACAATTCAGATCTAGTCGCGATTGCAGATGCAGTCTGGTAGGCAACAGACATTGCTACCAGGGCGGCCCACCCGGGCCACACATCATCGCTGGGTGTGCCACCGCTGAGTACTTCAGGTGCCACTAACTCAGTGCACCACAAGTCACCGCTACCACTGCCTCCAGCCTACACTGCGGACAGCAGGGCTCGCAATTCAGATCGAGTCGCGATTGCAGATGACACAGTTCAGTAGGCAGCAGGCATTACTACTAGTGCGGTCCGCCTGGATCACGCATCATCGCTGGCTGCGCACATGCTGAGGGCCTCAGGTGCCACTAACTCAGTGCATTACAAGTCAATGCCACGTGGCCTTATTGAGGCAGAAATTATTAGGCAAAAGACATAATGCCCAGTGCGGCCCGCCGGGACCACGCGTCATCGCTTACTGTGCACATGCTGAGTGCCACAGGTGCCGTTAACTCAGTACACCACAAGTCACCACCACATGGCCTTTTTGAGGCCAAATTCATTAGGCAAAATACACTGCAAGTCATCTAAACGCCACGTGGCTGTGGCCCCTGCTGACCTCTGCCTCTGTCCTACACTGCGGTCAGCAGGGCTCACAATTCAAATTCCGTCTTGATTCATTAATTGCAGAGTCCAGTAGGCAACAGACGTTGCATCCAGTGTGGCCTGCCCGGACCATACTGAGGCAGAATTCATTAGGCAAAAGACATTGCTACCAGCGCTGGCTGCGCACACGGTGAGTGCTTCAAGTGCCATTAACTCTGTGCCGCCCAAGTCAACGCCACGTTGCTGTGAGCCCTTGCTGAACCCTGTCTCAGTGCTATACTGTGGTCAGCAGGGCTCACAATTCAATATTAGTACCAATGCAAATTGTGTAAGAGAGTATAATTGGTTAAAAAGACTGTATGCTCCCTACTTAGGTGAATTTCCTGTATATGTGGAAAACACATTTTCCCCCTTTACAGAAGCTGACCAGGGCAGGCTACTAGCGGGCCACATGGCTGTGGGCCCTTGCTGACAGTTGCCTCCGGCCTACACTGCAGACAGCAGGGCTTGCATTTCAGAACGAGTTGCTATGGCAGATGTTGCAGTCCAGTAGGCAACAGACATTACTACCAGTGCGGCTCGCCCGGACCGTGCATCATCGCTTGCTGCACACACGGTGAGTGCTTCCGGTGCCACTAATTTTGAGCAGCTCAAGTCAACCCCACATGGCTGTGTGCCCTTGCTGACCGCTGCCTCTGGCCTGCACTGCAGTCAGCAGTGCTCACAATTCAAATTCAGTCTTGATTCATTAACTGCAGAGTCCAGTAGGCAACCGACATTGCATCCAGTGTGGCCCGCCCGGACACACATCATCGCTGGCTGTGTACACGCTGTGTGCTTCAGGTGCCACTAACTATGCAGCTCAAGTCAATGCTACATGGCTGTGGGCCCTTGCTGACCGCTGCCTCCGGTCTACACTGTGGACAGCAGGGCTCACTATTCAGATCAAGTTGCGATTGCAGATGACGCAGCCCAGTAGGCAACAGACATTGCTTCCAGTGCAGCCCGCCCAGAACATGCATCATCGCTGGCTGTGCACATGCTGAGTGCTTCAGGTGCCACTAACTCTGTGCAGCTTAAGTCAATGCCACGTGGCAGTGGGCCTTTGCTGACCGCTGCCTCCAGCCTACACTGCGGATAGCAGGGCTCACAATTCAGATTGAGTCGGGATTGCAGATGACTCAGCCCAGTAGGCAACAGCCATTGCTACCAGTGCAGCCCGCCCACACCACGTATCATCGCTCGCTACACACACGCTGAGTGCTTCAGGTGCCACTAACTCTGTGCAGCTCAAGTCAACACCATGTGGCAGTGGGCCCTTGCTGACCGCTGCCTCCAGCCTACACTGCGGTCAGCAAGGCTCACAATTCAAATTCAGTCTTGACTCATTAATTGCAGAGTCCAGTAGGCAACTAACTATAATGTCCCTGAAACCAGTGCTTTTTTCTAGTGAATTTCTAAGGTGTTTTAAATTCTCATTTCTAACAACAATATTGCACTCAGAAGATCCAATATTTCGACAATGTATTCCATACATAATTCATCTTTTGTTCCATAAACCTACACTGCGGTCAGCAGGGCTCACAATTCGAATTCAGTCTTGATTAATTAATTGCAGAGTTGCTGGCTGCCCACACGCTGAGTGCTTCTGGTGCCACTAACTCTGTGCAGCTCAAATCAATGCCCTGTGGCTGTGTGCCCTTGCTGACCGCTACCTCGGGCCTACACTGCGGTCAGCACAGCTCACAATTAAAATTGAGTCTTGATTCATTAATTTTAGAGTCCAGTTTGAAACAGACATTGCATCCAGTGCGGCCTGCCCGGACGCTGCATCATCACTGGTTGTGTACACAATGAATGCTTCAGGTGCCACTAACTCTGTGCAGCTCTAGTCAACGCCACATGGCAGTGTGCCTTTGCTGACCGCTGCCTCTGAGTGCTTCAGGTGCCACTAACTCTGTGCAGCTTAAGTCAATGCCACGTGGCAGTCGGCCTTTGCTGACCGCTGCCTCCAGCCTACACTGCGGACAGCAGGGCTCACAATTCAGATCGAGTCGGGCTTGCAGATGACTCAGCCCAGTAGGCAACAGCTATTGCTACCAGTGCAGCCCGCCCAGTAGGCAACAGCCATTGCTACCAGTGCAGCCCGCCCAGACCACTCATCATCGCTGGCTGCACACACGCTGAGTGCTTCAGGTGCCGCTAACTCTGTGCAGCTCAAGTCAACACCACGTGGCAGTGGGCCCTTGCTGACCGCTGCCTCCAGCCTACACTGCGGTCAGCAAGGCTCACAATTCAAATTCATTCTTGATTCATTAATTGCAGAGTCCAGTAGGCAACTAACTATAATGTCCCTGAAACCAGTGCTTTTTTCTAGTGAATTTCTAAGGTGTTTTAAATTCTCATTTCTAACAACAATATTGCACTCAGAAGATCCAAAATTTTGACAATGTATTCCATACATAATTCATCTTTTGTTCCATAAACCTACACTGAAGTCAGCAGGGCTCACAATTCAAATTCAGTCTTGATAAGTTAATTGCAGAGTTGCTGGCTGCCCACACGCTGAGTGCTTCCGGTGCCACTAACTCTGTGCAGCTCAAATCAATGCCATGCGGCTGTGTGCCCTTCCTGACTGCTGCCTCCTGCCTACACTGCGGTCAGCAGGGCTCACAATTAAAATTGAGTCTTGATTCATTAATTTTAGAGTCCAGTTGGAAACAGACATTGCATCCAGTGCGGCCTGCCCGGACGCTGCATCATCACTGGCTGCGCACACACTAAATGCTTCAGGTGACACTAACTCTTTGCAGCTCAAGTCAATGCCACGTTGCTGTGTGTCCTTGCTGACTGCTGCCTCAGGCCTACACTGTGGTCAGCAGGGCTCACAATTCAAATTCAGTCTTGATTAATTAAGTGCAGAGTCCAGTGGGCAACAGACATTGTATCCAGTGCGATTCACCCAGAACACGCATCATCGCTGGCTGTGCACATGCTGAGTGGTTCAGGTGATACTTACTCTGTGCAGCTTAAGTCAATGCCACGTAGCAATCGGCCTTTGCTGACCGCTGCCTCCAGCCTACACTGCGGACAGCAGGGCTCACAATTCAGATCGAGTCGGGATTGCAGATGACTCAGCCCAGTAGGCAACAGCCTTTGTGTTCAGGGGGGCACTGCCCCTTGTTCAAACCAGTCTTAAAAAACATTTAGGAATATAACTATGAGAGATGAAGCCGCTGAACTTTGGAGAAATGGATTGATCAAGATTGACATGGATTAAACCTACTTCGTGGTCAAGAGGAACCTCTGCCAAGGAAGAAACAGCTGAAGAGACTGAAGGAAAGGACTGACCCTTGCTGTGTGTTCTGGGGCTGGCCTGCAGTTTTCTGCTTTAACCAAGGAGAGGCTAAAGGGACTTTGCTGTGTGCTGTGTTCCCCTGCTTGAAAGGACTTTGCTGTGTGCTGTGTCTGGAAGTAACTTATCCCCAAGGACGCGAGGGGAGCTGGCTCCCTGTTGCGGAAACTCAAGAACACAAAAGTTTCTAGGAGAGTCTCAGCAATGCTGTGTGTGTGTGCTTTTTGCAGCCTGAGACCCTCGTAAGAAATGCCCTGTGATCGTGGGCACCTGCAGTCCAAGCGAGTCTCAGCGACGCTGTGTGCGTGTGCTTTTTGCAGCCTGAGCCCTTTGTGAGGATTTTCCTATGATCGTGTGCATCGGAGTCCAATTGAGTCTCAGCACGCTATGTGTGTACTTTGTGCAGCCTGAGACATTTGTGAGGATTGCCCTGTTATCGTGCACACCCGGAGTCCAAGTGAGTCTCATCGATGTTGTGTGTGTGTGTGTGCTTTGTGCAGCCTGAGACCTTCGTGAGGATGGCCCTGTTATTGTGCACTGGAGTCCAAGTGAGTCTCCCTTGATGCTGTGTGCGTGTGCTTTGTGCAACCTGAGACCTTCGTGAGAATTGCCTTGTTATCGTGTGCACTGGAGTCCAAGTGAATCTCAGCGACGCTGTGTGTGTGTGTGCTTTATGCAGCCTGAGACCTTCAGGAGGATTGCTCTGTTATCGTGCACATCTGGAGTCCAAGTGAGTCTCAGCGATGTTGTGTGTGTGTGCTTTGTGCAGCCTGAGACCTTTGTGAGGATTGCCCTGTTATTGTGCACACCCGGAGTCCAAGTGAGTCTCAGCGATGTTGTGTGTGTGTGCTTTGTGCAGCGTGAGACCTTCGTGAGGATTGACCTGTTATTGTGCACCGGAGTCCAAGTGAGTCTCTGTGATGCTGTGTGCGTGTGCTTTGTGCAGCTTGACACCTTCGTGAGGATTATTACAGGAAGGTTTTTAGTGTCAGTGAAGCGAAGGGAGAAGAGAGGGGTGGCTCTCAGTTGTGTTCCTCAGTTGTGGACACAACTGAGGAACACGGCGACCCGGGAGCTTTACAAACAGCGCCCGTATCGCGTATTCTTTTGTTTCGCAACTTATAGGGACTGAGAGCCATCCCTCTCTTCTCCCTTCGCTTCGATACAATATATTTACCGAGACGGTAGATAGGATTTACTCCTTCCACTACTTGTTTCAGTGTGAAAAGCTCCGGGGATTACAGTCGATTCAGATAAACACAACAGTGTTTATCCTGATTTCAATACTTCCATTCGAATCGGTCAAGGGCCCCACCGGGTCGGAAGTATCACCGGCAGAGCGACCTTTGGCATAGATACAGCCATTCAGAGCCCTGAAGATTCGCGAGAGCGATGAAACATGTGTCGGTTGGCTGCTGTATATCACATGAAAATTAAAGAACGGAAGACTACCTATTCTTTTCTTTGTTGAAACGATTGTTTATTCTGCAGCTTTACCTATATTTCTTGCTACATGTTACACTATCTACGTAGTTTTGAAATTTGATGTGTGTGCATAGGGTTGTTTGTCTTTCTACCTTTGTGAGGATTGCCCTGTCATCATGTGCACCCGGAACTCAAGTGAGTCTCAGCGATGTTGTGTGTGTGTGCTTCGTGCATCCTGAGACCTTCGTGAGGAGTGCCCTGTGACCGTGCATACCCGAAGCTCAAGTGAGTCTCAGTGACACTGTGTGCATGTGCACTTTTGCAGCCTGAGATCTTCGTATCACCAGCGGCCCAGACCGGCAACCCCAGAGCGCTAGAGTGGGACCTCAAACCAGCCCCGTTGGAGGAGGGCCCGAGTTCCACTGCCCGGAATCCACATAGTTGCAACAGAGGCCCAAGTCACAGGTAGAGGAGAGGAGAGTAAGGTTTTAGCCCCCAGGTAATGTGTGTCACTGCCTGGGGCGGGGTACAGGCTCAGAGAGAGACTATCTCGGCCTCTCCCATTCTTGAAGCGTGAGCCTATGCTTCGGCTCGTATCGCGGCCCTTACTTTGCAAGGAGTGGCAGTACCGGGGCCAGAGTGCGGAGCTGCACTTTGGTTTACACCAGACCCGTGTTGGGGGCATCTGTTGATGGAAGCTGACCGCGAGACAATACGAGTGGCAGAGAGACCGCCTAAGGCACCTCGATCGGTGCTGGAGGGTATTGCACATTGCATTATTTCTGCATTAGGAACTACCTGATTGTCGTATTACGCATTGCATTATTTTTGCATTATGAACTACCTGATTAGTGTATTACGCATTGCTTTATTTCTGCATTATGAACTACGCATTGCATTATATCTGTATTACGAACTGCCTGATTGTTGCATTACCCATTGCACTATTTTTGCATGACAAACTACTTGATTGTTGCATTTTGCATTGCGTTAGTTTGCATAACGAACTACCTGATTGTTGCTTTACGCATTGCATTATTTTGGCACTACGAACTTCTTGATTGTTGCATAACGAACTGCATTATTTTTACATTGCAAAGTGCCTAATTCTTGCATTACGAATTTCATAGCATAGTATAAGGACTGCAGTGGATCATTTAGGGCGCTAAAGGGTGCACAGCAAGATGGCTGCATGCTAGTGTAGCTCTGCCCGGCTGCCCTGCTATCCGTCCATTATTCGCCACCAAATCACTGCATCCACAACACTGTTACAGGGGGACTGCAAGGTAGCACTCCCCTGCTTCCTTTCTGGGTAACGTGAAGAGCCCAGCGCTGCCTCCGTGCTGGGGATCCTGCTCAACAAGTTTCCAGCGAGAGCGGGCAAGATGGCGCCTGCGGGGTGGCTTTGAGGTGAGTCTCTCCCCCTGCTGATTCACATGACGGAGGATTGCGGGCCAATTACTGAAGCGAAGGCCAGCACGGAGTGACATCGGCTGTGCCTGAGGTGGATTGCTGGAAACTCAACCGAGATCCTGCCACATGTGAACGGAGTCCCCTGGTGTGCAGAAGAGGTACAGCAGCCTGAACTTAGATCTCTGTCCTGGGCTGCCTCGGGGGAGCCTGCGGCCTGTTGCATCCTCCTGGTGCTGACCACGGTGAGTAGGGCTAGACCTGGATAGGCTCGTGGCTGTGGAGGTGGGTGCGGGTCTGGTGGTGTGGCGCACTCTCTTCGAGCTGTTGGGAGTATCGGCACTGGCGAGTGAGGCACGGATTTGGGTGACACTGGCGCTGCCTGCGGCCTGCGGGAAACTGACCATCTGCATTTGCGAAGACACCCAGAGTAGTATAGACTTTCTTCATCTTGCGGCCTAATTGCTTTGAGGGTCATCAGGCCTACTAGTGCGGCCGGGCACTGCTGCGCAGCCCTAGACTTACGCAAGCGGGGACTGCTATGAGGCCAGCGCTGCGAGGGTTGGAGTGGCAGTGGGCCTGGGTGAACTGAGTGCTGAGTGGCCTGGTGGATAGCACTTTGTGGTGGAGGTGCCGTGGGCCCCGGGAGTGTGCCCCTGACTCAAGTGGATTGGTTATGGATGTAACATGGCTATGCGTTAAAATGCTCAAGAACTCTGCAGCCTGGCTCTGTCTGCCTGGGAGGCACGAAATTTGACTACTGCTGTAGTGTCGATCCCACGCTGGTGACATCGGTACTGCTGGTATTCCCCTCTTCCTGGGATTGACTGCTGTCAGGGAATGCGTGGAGGTGACGCTCATGGGCTGGGTGCCGGAGAAGCGTAGCGAGGGTCCTTGTCTCTGTTTGCCTCACGGCTGGATGCAACTTGCAGAGGCCCGGTTGTTGCTGCTTTTCTCTACTGTGGCATGGTCTATGTGAGTGGGCTTACTGTCGTTGACGCCGGATTGCAGAAGGAGCCGGGGCTAGGCACTATATACACTTCCTACACAAGCTGGTTATACCCCTGTGGTTGGCGATGGGGGGACAGATAAATTGCAGCCACGCCTCACCTTCGAGGCACTAAAATCAACAAAGACAGCCCACAAAGCAGCGGTGGACCATCACCTGGACCATATGTGCACACAATTGGAGAAACTAAACTCCCATATGGGTTTACGTGGAACAATGAGTGTCGGCTGCAGAGGAATAAATATGGAGAGGGTTCTGGCCCTCATTCAGGCCAAGAATGAGGATTTGGAGGCGTGGTCCCAGCGCAACAACATAAGACTCACAGGACTGCCGGAGTCCACCAATGTGGGAAAATATAGACTTACAAAGAAAATGTAATCAAAGACATTTTTGTTACAGAACAGTGTCAAATATGTTCATTGTGAAGCGCGCTCGCCGCTCACTTGCGGCGCGTCCAGTCCAAGGGGCTCCTCCCCGTCCAATCATAGCTAGGGTGTTAAACTATAGGGAACGTGATTCCATTCTCCGGATGGCCAGAGCCAAGGGTTCTATTGTCCATCAAGGTAATGCTCTGGCCTTCTTCTCTGACTTTACTGTTACTGTGCAGGCTGCCCGCAGAGAATTTGGTAATGTGAAAACATTTTTGCAATCTGAAGGAGTTCCCTATGCGATGCTATATCCCACTCGTTTGCGGTTTGGCCCTGCCAGAGACTTGAAACTTTTCTCTAATCCTAAGGCGGCCTTCGAACGTGCGAAGCAGCTGAAGAGGAACCAGCGGGAGTCCAGCACGGCAAACAGTGATGAGGAACAGTAGTAGGGGAGTTAGTCATCTCAGGAACTAGACTATAGTTTTATTGATCGCTGCTGTACACAATGTATTAAGAATATTTCATATTTTATAGGGATGTGCTCCCTTGGGAAGTTGGGCTCATCATGGTCTGCGCGCTGGGGGTTCTAGAAGGGTTAATGTGGTACAGTCCCTAGACCTGCTCAGCCACCTTCAACTAGTAGGGAGGTTAGGAACCCTCCGACGTCCCCTTTAAATGGGTGTACCCCACAAACAAGCTACTCTCTTTGGTTTCTTTTTGGGGCATTTTGTTTCATTTTGGGATGGCTTTAGTGAGTTGGGGAAGCTGAAGTGGGTGGGGGTGGTGAGGTTGTGGTTCGGGGGAAGGCATTGGCGCTTTCACTTTCTATGACACAGGACATTGAGATGCATCACCAAATAGTAGACACTAGAGCTAAGATGTATTTTCCCCTTGGAAGTGTATCATGGTGCGAGCGATATGACTGGTAGAGTAAAGTCCTTGGCATGGAACGTGCAGGTCTGCATTCCCCTCCCAAAAAATCGAGCAGTACTGGCATACTTGGATAGGATGGATGTACAAGTAGTGTTCCTTCAAGAAACGCATCTTACCAGATCCTCTGAACAAAATGTGGGTGCTAGATGGGCAGGAATGCGAATAGCGTCCGATTACTCTACCTATGCATGGGGCATGATGATTCTTGTTAAAAAGGGAGTCCCCTTTACTGTTATGCGGACTGAAACAGATGAGCTTGGACGAGTGGCAATGGTTTATGGTCAATTGGTGGGTATGAGCATACGAACTGAATGTAGATGACTCTTCCTTTTTTACAGATGTTTGGGTGCCGTATAGCTGGGTTCCCATCGGCTAAGATTTTCTGGGGAGGTGATTTTAATGTGTGTTTGGATGGAGCTCTTGACCGCATGAGTAGGGGTACTACTATGCTCATGCAGGCATCAGAAACGGTATTAGGGTCAAGGATGCAGGAAACCTACATGATGTATGGCACACTCAACATCGGTGGAACAGGAAAGCACATTAATATCCACGGGGACTTGGTCCTGCATAGATTTCTGGCTAGTCACTGAGACTGCATTCCCCGGTGCTTCTTGAATTACAGATACCAACTTGTGAGCCACCACCTTTCACATGGCGGCTTCAGCTGTCTTTGCTGACGGACCCTGTCTATTGACAGACCATTGGGAAGGCAATCCGGAAAACGAAGGCTCGGTTGACAGTGCTGGAGTGCTATTGGAGGCATCTAAAGTAACGATTAGGGGCACCTGCATAGGGGCGCAGGCTGCAGTGTTGTGGGACCTTAGACATAGGATTAATAAGCTGGCAGCTGATATCTCTACCTTAGAACAAGAGTACGATAAGTCCCTTTCCTCCACTACGCCAGCTGCACTACGGGATCTTTTTGCGGAAAATAACAATACTGTGGATCAGGAGCTGTTACACAGATCCAGGTGCAGTGTAGATCGCTATTATGGGGATGCTGGTTGCCCGGGTAGGTCTCTGGCCCAGAATCTTGCGGTACCACGTAGTCAGGCTTGTGTCACTGAGATGCTGGATGAGGAGGGAGTGGCATATTATACAACTATAGAGGCCAGTGATAATATTGTTAGGCACTACACTAAATTATATGCATAAGGAGCCACAGTGCTACCAACGGAGGTACACTCCTATCTTGATGACGTTGCACAGGGGTGGCTTTCAGAGGGAATACATTACACAGCCCTTCGATGTTGAAGATGTTAAGTTAGCCATAATGTTTCTTCCCACATGTAAAGCGGCTGGGCTGGATGGGCTCCCAGTGAGTTCTATAAGACCTATGTGGATGAATTGGCCCCTCGGCTGCTACAGGTGTATGATCCAATGAGGGAAAACTCCCACCCTACCTTAAAGAGTCTCTATTGGTTACACTCCTAGAGCCCGATAAGGCTGCCAATTGGTGCAACTCCTATAGGCCTCTTTCCATAATTAATATAGATGCCAAGATATTGGCTAAATTGATAGCCATCAGGCTTCAGCCGCTTTTTCCCCTTCTGGTTTTACCGGATCAGTCGGGTTTCATGACAGCAAGATCCACTGCGCACAACTTCCGTACTGTGTTTTCCACACTGCATTATTTTGACCCAGCATTCCAGGCAGTTGCTATGTTACTAGACGCAACAAAGCATTTGATTCCCCTCAGTGTGATTGTATGTTTACCGTTTTTACTAGAATGGGCCTTCCTCCGTTTTTTCTGCAGTGGGTAAGAGTGCTGTATACTGAGCCTCAGGCACGAGTGCGCATTAATGGGTGGGTGTCCTCAGCTTTCCCTATAGAGAGGGGGTACGCTTCACGGCTGCCCCTTGTCGCTGATGCTTTTTGCGCTCTCGTTAGAGCCGTTGGCCTGTAAACTTTGGCAGCGTCATGCAGCAACTGCGTTTCACTTTTGGCAGCAACCATTGGTGGTTTCACTTTAAGCTAATGATATGCTGTTGTACGTGAGGGAGCCTGCCACCTTCCTACGAGCCCTTCTTCAGGAGTATGTTAAGTTTGAGAGGTACTCTGGCCTGGGGATAAATTGGGCGACGTCTGTTGTATTTCTGCTCATGGCTGGAAGTATGGAGGTAGAGATGAATTTCCCTCTGGTGTGGACTCATGATCCGGTGAAGTACCTAGGGATATGTTTACATAGAGACCCAGATCGGATCACAAGGATCACCGAGCAGATGGAGCGGTGGACTAGTCTGCCTCTTTCGCTAGCCGATTGAATCACAGCAATTAAAATGACTATTTATTTTGCCCAAATTACTGTATCTCTTCGAAAATATTCTGATTATATTGAACATAGCGTTGTTCCGTACACTCCAGTCTACATTGCTCATGTTTGTATGGGGTGGTAAGAAGCCCAGATGCAGCTGGGATGTCTTAGTGCAGCCTTTCAACCGCGGGGGCTTCAAGGCACCTGATTTACTGCTCTATTATCTCTGCGCACAAGTGCAGTTTGCGCACTATTGGTACTTTCCACAGCGTTTTCAGCCCCATACTGTAATAGAGGTGGATGCTGTTCTCCCAATGCGGCTGCAGGCGACTACCCTTTCCGGCAGGATGGGTGGTACTAGAATCGAAATAAATCCTGCACTATGCACAGTGTGAACCTGGAGGGCCTTAGCCAAAAGGTACAGGCTTACCACACTGTATGCCCCGTCGCTACCACTATTTAGAAAAGGGGGTGGTGATGAACAGAGTTTCTGAGTTAAACAGACCACTCTTACCCAGTCCAAAGATCAGGGCTTGATCCATCACCGTTATTTATCTCACTGCCCCATCCCAGCTCAGAACCTGGCTATATGCAAATCAGTCTGTCCCTGGCCCAGTGCATCATGGGAACAGGGCAGACTAAACTACCAAGCCAATTCTTCACCAGAAAGGAGACAAGCTACCGGGGACCGGTTTCTGGCATTTCAGCCTTCTTCGGCCCGGCTTGCTTGAATCCTGATGGAGCAGTGAGAAAGGGACTCATGTCTGAGTATACCCTGCCACACCTATAGTGGCCAAAAACGATTTAGAAAAGGGGGTGGTGATGAACAGAGTGTCTGAGTTAAACAGACCACTCTTACCCAGTCCAAAGATCAGGGCTTGATCCATCACCGTTATTTATCTCACTGCCCCATCCCAGCTCAGAACCTGGCTATATGCAAATCAGTCTGTCCCTGGCCCAGTGCATCATGGGAACAGGGCAGACTAAACTACCAAGCCAATTCTTCACCAGAAAGGAGACAAGCTACCGGGGACCGGTTTCTGGCATTTCAGCCTTCTTCGGCCCGGCTTGCTTGAATCCTGATGGAGCAGTGAGAAAGGGACTCATGTCTGAGTATACCCTGCCACACCTATAGTGGCCAAAAACGATTTAGAAAAGGGGGTGGTGATGAACAGAGTGTCTGAGTTAAACAGACCACTCTTACCCAGTCCAAAGATCAGGGCTTGATCCATCACCGTTATTTATCTCACTGCCCCATCCCAGCTCAGAACCTGGCTATATGCAAATCAGTCTGTCCCTGGCCCAGTGCATCATGGGAACAGGGCAGACTAAACTACCAAGCCAATTCTTCACCAGAAAGGAGACAAGCTACCGGGGACCGGTTTCTGGCATTTCAGCCTTCTTCGGCCCGGCTTGCTTGAATCCTGATGGAGCAGTGAGAAAGGGACTCATGTCTGAGTATACCCTGCCACACCTATAGTGGCCAAAAACGATTTAGAAAAGGGGGTGGTGATGAACAGAGTGTCTGAGTTAAACAGACCACTCTTACCCAGTCCAAAGATCAGGGCTTGATCCATCACCGTTATTTATCTCACTGCCCCATCCCAGCTCAGAACCTGGCTATATGCAAATCAGTCTGTCCCTGGCCCAGTGCATCATGGGAACAGGGCAGACTAAACTACCAAGCCAATTCTTCACCAGAAAGGAGACAAGCTACCGGGGACCGGTTTCTGGCATTTCAGCCTTCTTCGGCCCGGCTTGCTTGAATCCTGATGGAGCAGTGAGAAAGGGACTCATGTCTGAGTATACCCTGCCACACCTATAGTGGCCAAAAACGATTTAGAAAAGGGGGTGGTGATGAACAGAGTGTCTGAGTTAAACAGACCACTCTTACCCAGTCCAAAGATCGGGGCTTGATCCATCACCGTTATTTATCTCACTGCCCCATCCCAGCTCAGAACCTGGCTATATGCAAATCAGTCTGTCCCTGGCCCAGTGCATCATGGGAACAGGGCAGACTAAACTACCAAGCCAATTCTTCACCAGAAAGGAGACAAGCTACCGGGGACCGGTTTCTGGCATTTCAGCCTTCTTCGGCCCGGCTTGCTTGAATCCTGATGGAGCAGTGAGAAAGGGACTCATGTCTGAGTATACCCTGCCACACCTATAGTGGCCAAAAACGATTTAGAAAAGGGGGTGGTGATGAACAGAGTGTCTGAGTTAAACAAACCACTCTTACCCAGTCCAAAGATCAGGGCTTGATCCATCACCGTTATTTATCTCACTGCCCCATCCCAGCTCAGAACCTGGCTATATGCAAATCAGTCTGTCCCTGGCCCAGTGCATCATGGGAACAGGGCAGACTAAACTACCAAGCCAATTCTTCACCAGAAAGGAGACAAGCTACCGGGGACCGGTTTCTGGAATTTCAGCCTTCTTCGGCCCGGCTTGCTTGAATCCTGATGGAGCAGTGAGAAAGGGACTCATGTCTGAGTATACCCTGCCACACCTATAGTGGCCAAAAACGATTTAGAAAAGGGGGTGGTGATGAACAGAGTGTCTGAGTTAAACAGACCACTCTTACCCAGTCCAAAGATCAGGGCTTGATCCATCACCGTTATTTATCTCACTGCCCCATCCCAGCCCAGAACCTGGCTATATGCAAATTAGTCTGTCCCTGGCCCAGTGCATCATGGGAACAGGGCAGACTAAACTACCAAGCCAATTCTTCACCAGAAAGGAGACAAGCTACCGGGGACCGGTTTCTGGCATTTCAGCCTTCTTCGGCCCGGCTTGCTTGAATCCTGATGGAGCAGTGAGAAAGGGACTCATGTCTGAGTATACCCTGCCACACCTATAGTGGCCAAAAACGATTTAGAAAAGGGGGTGGTGATGAACAGAGTGTCTGAGTTAAACAGACCACTCTACCACTGGCTGCACACCCTGATATCTCGGCGGCTCTGGAGAAACATGCGATTCGGGAACTAGCGGCTTACTACCTTGGGGGATTTGTATAAACAAGGGCAGTTTTGTTCGCTGCAGGGCGTACAAGAGGACCGACGTCACAGCTTTATGCTAGGATTCATATATGTCTGGGTGTGGCAAACGATTAGGGGTATCTACCTGGCCTTTCCAGCAAAGCCTAGACCGATGAGAGCACTGCAGCCGGTGCTGGCTGGGGCAGAGAAAAAGGGCCTTATTACCAGGCTCTACAATGTTTTGCAAAGGGAGAAGGAGCAGGGAGAATACCCCTTTCATTTGAAATGGAGCTTGGCGCTAGTACCTGCATTAATGACAGAGCAGTGGCAAAGCTGCTGCACACTCACTGGGCACCTTACATCGAACTGTAACCTCTGTATGATCCACTTTAAGTTTTTGCACCAGTTGTACTATACCCCCTTGCAACTTTGTAAGTATGGGCTGCGGGAAAATGCTAATTGTGTGAGGTGTGGACAGGCAGACGCTGATTTTCTGCATCTGGAATGGTCCTGTGCTGGTGTATTCGAGTATTGGACTAGGGTAGTGTAGGTGTTAACTGATGTTGTTATGGAACCTGTGAGCTGTACTCCGGATGTGCGCCTCCTGAGCAGCGTTAAGAGTCTCAAGCCCTGCAACCGGCGCATTGTTGCAGTCTTGACCCTGATGGCCAAGAAGGCGGTGGCACTGAACTGGGGGGCAAAATCTATTCCCACTGTTAAAAAATGGATTCATGATCATATTTCTTTTTACGTAAATGTATGCTTGTTTTTATGAAGATAAACCTGGCAGCTCATGCCAAGCTACCGAGGGGGTGAGCGGGGGCTATCTGAGAAGGTGTCCTTCCTTTCCCTGACATGAAAGCAAGGGCCCATATTTGGCCTAAGGTACCTACCTCAGCCAACTAGCGACCCCCAGGTCTAACATTCACCTAGAATGAGAATGTGCCCACTACTACAGAGGGGCCGGCTGGGATTATATACGTGCCATGGGCTCAGTTGGTCAAAGAGGGATTGCAAACAAAGTTACCGTCATTGCTGGATGGGGTAGGGAAATGGATTACCTGTTTGGAGAAAAACACATCAGGTATCAGTCTAGCAATAGGAGACATTAAGAGTCTGCTAAGCAGACTAACACAGTGTCCATCCAAGCTTGCATTCCAGCAATTACGCTAAAAAATACCCAGCATAACAGTGCTGCATGTAATACAGACAGGCACCAGATTGGGAACACCCTGAGAGAATTATTCCCTGACCACCCAGATGTAGGAGGTCAAATGGCAGAGACCATGAAGCCAGAGGAAAGCATAAACACTTTCCTAAATAGGAGGAGGGAAAGATGGGAACAAGAAACTGGCCAACTTTGGACAGATACAGGCCCACAAGTCAAATGTTTCCATACTATTCTTAAGAAAGGGTTTACCGACTGAGAAACAGGACAGGCTGTACAGTGTAGTTGGTTTATATACCAAACCCTGGCAGGAGATACAAACTCATATACTTCACCACCATAAGAAAAAGCAAGGAAAGGATAGAGAGAAGCATGAGCAGACCCAAAGAGAAACAGCAAAATTAGTGCAGCAGAAACTGAAAAAGACTGCCCTCGAGATGTCAGCGTTCTCTACAGCTGTGCAGATGGCACCAATCCCATTGGCGGCTCCACCAAAAATCTTTAGAGGGATCCAAACAAGGAGTTTGGGAGCACAAACAGGTTATGGTAGTGGAGGCCAGGGAGGCAGGTCACAACCAGACATTAGAGAGTGCTACTATTGCCGAAGCCGGGGTCATTTGGTAGATGCATGCCGTACATAGGCATACCATGAGCAGCAAAAGCAGCAGAGGTTAGAGAACCTGGAGCAGCTACCACAAAACCTCATGAACGTCCCTCCTCAGCATCAACCACAGGGTAATCAGAACGTATCATACACTCAGTCGCAGGGAGGTCCGTTGATTGCCACACAACCACAGCAGGGATCAAGTAATTGATCAATCACATAGCAGCAGCAACCACAGACAGGGAATCCAGCCCAACAGGGACCAGGGCCACAACCACGGCAAGGAGGGGTAACAGTGTGGGGAGGTAGCACCTTCACAGAACCACAGAGCCAAAATCCACAGTTAAATAGGAGCCTCAGTAGATGAAGACAGGTAGAATGAACCACAGCGACTTATCATGACCAGCATTCCTCTATCCCGTTTTCCCACATATTGTATCAGAACAGATAGGACTACAGCATTGGGAGTCCAAATAGAAGTTTTACTTGCTTCCAGGAATTCAGTGTTGCTGGAGGATTTGTCGATCAGGTGTCCACACTAAGCTCGGCATTGATGGTGACTCCATGGGAGCACAGAATATTCAGGTTGCCTAAAGCTCCTACAGAAACTAGGCCTCACTCTGCTGTTGCTCTCCAAGGCAGGATTCACTGGCCACACCCCAAGGGGGCTGGAAAAAAAATGTATTTAAAAGCTGACACCCAGGTTTTGCAGCCAAAGTCTAATGGGGTGCATTCCAATCACCCAGTCAAAGAGTCCCCATTTTCGAATATCATGCCCATGCTTAATGATTCCTTCATGGCATGTAGTCCCCACAGCACCTCAAAAGACTCTAAAAGCCTCTGAATCCTTGGAGGCCTCCCTTTATGAATGAAGCCATCCTTGGTGATGTGAACAATGTTCTTCTTGCACCTGGGATGATTGGACCATAAAACTCCACAATCTCCACATGCGAGAGTCAATAAGCTAAAGTGCCTCAGTGTAGGGTGAACAGGCATCTTAGATTTGACTGGACAGTCCTGTTTTTTTAGTCCTCTGTCTTGGCAGATTTTCCCAGGTTTTGGGAGGCCCCACTGAACTAGCCTCTATGAGCTCATAGTTAGTCTATGTCCCGTATTGCCTCCATGTCTGTTTATTCAGTTAGTGAGAGCAATCTTCAAGGCATTTTGCACCCCTCTGCGATGTGGAATTGTAAGTCCTACTCCTGTTTTTGTGAGATATTCTGCTTTTTTGGGCTTTGGAATTCTGGTCACCTTAGCTCAGTGAGATGATGAGCTCAAGACTCCGTTTGGGGGTCTATTCAACCTTTCAATGCGGGTGTGGCCCATTGGAGAGGGGGCGTAAGGGACTAAGACTCCCTAGACTCTACCCTTGCTCGAGATGAATCGCTCTGCACCGGGTGTGCCCCTTCCAGGCTCAACCCTAATATGAAGCATAGCCAACTCACAAATACTCCAGCCTTGCAGGCACCATCCAGGAAATGGTAATCCATGACTGCTGACCCTACTAAGGGCAGTAAAGGGGAGGAGGGAAAATTCACATGGGGCAAGGAAACAAAGAATGATGTGACTCGGGCGGGGCGCTAGAGGGCGCCAGGCAAGATGGCCGCACGAATGTGAGGCTCCGCCAGATCGAGCCAACATCCTTCTTAAAATCCTGCATAATCTGTCCCTGCGACACCCCAGCGTAGCGGGCTTACCTTTGGGAGCGAGGCAGCAACGACTGGCTATCCGTGTACCCCTCTGGCCGGCCCGATGGTGCGTGCTGCCGACTGCTCTGCCGGCTGGGCCCTGACAACGTGGTGTGCTGGGACGGCTCTGCGTTAGAGGTCTGCCCGCGGGGACGGAATCCTGAGGTGCCCGGCGTGAATACCTGCGGGGCCGGAGCGGCTGGTTGGCCCTGTCGGGACTGGAGGAGCGGCACTGGGCTGCGCCGGAGGAGAGAGGTCGCTGTCTGGCTCGACTCCGGCGTCTGCCGGTTGCGGTGAGTGGGGAGACGGCCTGGAACAGCCCGGGGCTGCAGAGGTGGTGCTGGGCCGCACTGGGCCGCTCCGCGCGAGCTGTGGCTGGTAGGGGCGGGGTGCGATCCGGCGCGGCTGTGGGGGCCGATTTGACTGGTGTCGGCTCTGTGGTGCTGCAGAGGCTCCTGCGGCGGGCTGCCTGGGTCTGGGGCGGTGAAGGTGCTGCGGGTGACGGCGGACTGCCCGGCGGTCAGCTACAGAACGGCGGGGCTTGCGGGGAGGCCATGGCTCCTGCTCTGCCGGCCGCCGGTGCCCCCGGGGGGCTGAAGTGCTGCTCCGGTGCTGCTGCTGCATTGGCCTGAAGCTGAGATACTGTCTGGAGGCATCTTGGGATCTGTGGACCGTCCTGGTGACTGGGGCTGCTGGAGGCCTGTAAGGCCGTGATTGGCGCCTGGAGAGCTCCACGCTGGGTCCTGCTTTCCTGCGCGTTGCCGGCTGGTGGTACTGCCTGTTGGTTGCTGGCACTTCTTCTCCCTGGTGGTGGTGTCTGCCAACCTATCTTCGTTGCTGGCTATCCTGCCTGCTTTGCTGGTGGTTGCTGCTGATACGGAGTGGGCTACTGGTGACGGTGTGCTGGCGCTATGGGCAGGCCTGAAAGGAATCAGCCCAAATTGACATTTGATGCTAGAAAATCCACGACGTCGGCCTCGCAGACGCCGCCGGACATGGAACTTGCAGGGGCGTCTGGAGGTACAACTAATTTGGAGGCTGTACTGGTGGCGATGCAAAAACGCTGCAGTCCATAGAAGGTACCATGGAGGCAGTGAATCACAGGCTGGACCATATGGCATCTCAATTTGAGAGACAAAGTGAGCGTATGGGAGAAGTTGAACAGAGAGTGTCTGCCACCGAGAATGGCCTGGCCACTACTTCCACCAAGGTGTTCAACATGGAGCGTGTTTTGAAGGTCATCCAGGCCAAGAATGAGGAGTTGGAAGGACGGTCCCGGCGCAATAACATCCGCGTCACGGGGCTGCCGGAGTCAACCAATGTGGGTCGGATGGAGGATTTTATGGAACGCTTGTTGTTAGACATTTTTGGAGCGGATCAGCTGTCCCGAGTGTTCACAGTAGAGCGGGCACATTGTTCATTGGCGAAGCGTCCAGTGCCCGGAGCGACGCCCCGTCCCGTCATTGCCCGCATACTCAATTATAAAGACAGTGATGTGATTCTGCGACTGGCTCGTGAGAAGGGCACCATCGACTATCAGGGCAATAAACTTGAATTCTATCCTGATTTCACAGTGGCGGTACAGACAGCAAGGAAGGAATTCCAGGTGGTCAAGCAAATGCTCAGGGCAGAAGACATTCCATATGCCATGCTCTATCCGGCCCGCCTCCGCATCGGACCGCCGGCGGACAATAAAATCTTTACATCTCCTAAGGCAGCCATGGAGTATGCGAAGAAACAAAAAAAATTGAAACGAGACTCTAATGCAGCGCAAGATGGGGAGGAGGAGCCGCGCGATGCAGCGGCATAGGTCTATGCTCTCCTTCGGCGTCATTGTTGATGCTGGCCATACTAGTTGAGACCTCACTGTGCGATAATGCTCCACTCTTCTCATAGACTAATTGATGCCTGTACACTGTCGTGGTGGGCTGCTGGGTCCGTGCGCTATTGTATTCTTATTGTTCTTAACAGTGACCTGGCCGCAGAGCTGCGACAAATGTAATGTTCTTTGCTTACATGTTGGGTTTGATGCACGGTTGCTGGGTGGAGGCGGGATGTGACCATTGTGCTGCTACGACAGAGGGGCTATGGCTCTGGAGGGGAGACATGCTGCACTGTTGTTTGATATATTGTTGGTTGAGGATGGGCTCCTGGGCCTCTGCGCAGTCCCATATAGATTGGTTGCACCTGCCTTCTGGAAGAGGTCTTGGGGATGGCTGCTTCCTGGGAGGGTTCCTATTGTCCTGTTGTTGTGCCCGCTCCCAGTTATATATTGCTGATGACTGTAATGCTGCCTCCTCCACTGATTGCGGCTGGGATGTTTTAGCAAGTGCCGCGGTGCTGGGGGTCTGGAGAGGACAGGTTGGATGGTTTGCTCGATTCCCTCCTGCTTAGCTTGCTAGTGGGAGTTGGGCACCTCTACGCCCCCACGCATGGGAGCTCCCCACAAATGATTTGGTGCGACAGTTGGGGTGTGGGCACTGAGGGGTTGGGGATGGCTTTGGCAGGTTGGGGGTGCTGAAGTGGGGATCAGGTTGCCAGGGTTTTCAGTTCTGGGGGGGAGTGTGCACATGGGGGTACATGCAGGGAGGGTTTGTTTGGCGATGCTGGGGGCTGCCTCTGGTGGGAAATGGGAGGACTGTCATTGTTACTGTATATTGGCCGGAAAGTGCATTTGAGACCAAATGGGTAAATATATGTACTATCTGCTATTCTTTCTAGGGGGGGTACGCTGAATTGGATAACGTGGAATGTGCGGGGTCTTAACAGACCACAAAAGACTAGGCAGATGCTTGCGTACTTAACTAGACACGCTGCACAGGTGGCCTTCCTGCAGGAGACACATCTCAGTGGACAGGCGGCTACGGCGATCGCTTGCCGTTGGGCTGGTACCAAGGTGGCCACTTCATACTCCTCTTGTGCCCGTGGTGTTATGATTCTCATTAAAAAAGGCATCCCATTTGTGAATCTGCATGAGGAGGTCGATCAGGAAGGTCGCTATATCATATTGCACGGAAAACTGTGTGGTACGCTTGTCACGTTGGTTAATGTGTATGGACCCAACATCGATGATCCGGATTTTTATGTCACTTTGTGGAATAAGATCTATCAGCTACCTCCCTCGGCGATTCTCTGTGGGGGGACCTGAACGTGACGCTGGATCAAGGGTTGGATAAAAAGGAAACGCGCCAATCGTCCATGAAGCGTGCATGCGGGGCTGTCAGGGATGGGATGGAGGTGCTGGGGCTGGTGGATGTGTGGCGCCTGGGTCATCCTGGAGTGCGGGAAGGCACCTGCTATACCTCTGCTCATGATACATGGTCGAGGTTGGATTACTGGTTGGTGACAAAGGATGTGAGTGGCTGGGTGGCGAGCTCTGAACATCTGGCTCGTACTTTATCCGATCACGCTCCTGTTTTGATGGAGGTCCAGCTACCGTCGCATGCGCATGTACCGTTTGCCTGGCGGCTGCCTGCCGGTGTTCTGAACGATCAGGTTATGCGAGAGGGTTTACGTGCAGAGATTGAAATGTTTTTTGATAAAAATGTTGGTTCGGTGTCCAGTGCGGGTGTGCTGTGAGAGGCGTTTAAAGTGACAGTGCGGGGCACATGTATCGGCATTCAGGCCGGGGTACTCAAATCGCTTAGGAATTCTATGGAACGGTTGGAACGTGAGTTGTTAAGTCTGGAGCGACAATGTGAACTGGAGCCCTCCGCTCGCTTACTGGCGGACGTGCGCCTAAAGGTCTCTGAGTACAACGAGCTGGCAGATCAGGAGGTTCAGTACCTATCCAAGCGTGCCAAAGCACGGTACTATGGCGAGGGTGGCAGGCCCAGACGGGGCCTGGCGGACAGGCTACGTGAACCCTGGGCTAAACAGTGCACAGTGCAGGAGATCAGGGAGGGCGATAGGACTGTGACGGATGCGGAGGGTGTCTTGGATTGTTTCACTCGATACTACGCTAACATGTATGCACATAGGGACACGGCAGACGACGGGGAGATCGCTGACTATCTAGAGGACGTCGCGCTGGTCTGGCTCTCGAAGGGGCAGCAGGACTTTCTGATGCACCATGTCACTGAGGGCGAACTGAGAGATGCGATTGCGGCTTTGCCGAGCGGCAAGCCCGCCGGTACGGATGGCTTGCCGCCGGAATTCTATAAGGAGTATGTGGATTTGTTGCTGCCGCATCTGGCGATGGTGTTGGAGGAGGCCTTTGACTGTGGGCAACTACCTCTGATGCTGAGGGAGGCCTTGCTGGTGGTCCTTCTGAAGCCCGGCAAACCTCTGGATTGATGTGAGTCATACCGGCCGTTGTCATTGATGAACACAGACGTTAAGATTATCGCCAAGGTGTTGGCCACTCGCTTGCAACTATTATTGCCGGTGATGGTGTTGCCGGACCAATCTGGATTCGTCCCGGCGCGTTCCACCACACATAACCTCAGAGCACTGTTCGCGGTCCTACACTTACTCAAACCTGACTTAGCTGCGGTGGCGGTCCTCTTGGACGCTGCCAAAGCGTTCAACTCTGTTGCCTGGAGTTACATGATGGCCATACTGCATCGTATGGGGGTGCCGTTCTTTTTCACGTCGCTAATTGCTTTGTTGTACACTAATCCTGTGGCCCGAGTGCGAGTGAACGGACGCGTGTCAGAACCGTTCGCCATACAAAGGGGCACGAGGCAGGGGTGCCCACTCTCGCCGTTACTGTTTGCCATCATTGTGGAACCGCTAGCCTGTATTTTGCAGCAGCGACATGCATCCTCGTCCCTTTGTTTCCGTCTACGCTCCCTGGCAGTATCCATGTACGCAGATGACATGGTCCTTTATGTTCGAGAACCTGACAGATATCTAGATGGGGTGCTCAGGGAATACATGCGGTTTGAGCGTTTCTCCGGCTTGTCGATCAACTGGGGAAAGTCTGTAGTGCTACCCCTGACAGCTGTTACGCGCCCATGCCCGTTAGAATTCCCTTTGGAATGGGCTGACGAACCTGTCCGCTATCTGGGTGTCTGGATACATAGAGAAGCCCAATTAATGATTCGGGCTAATTACGGTGTGGCCATTTCCAACTTAGAAGACCAAGTGGCGCGCTGCCGCTATCGTTCGCAGACCGCGTGGCTTTGATTAAAATGGTGGTGCTCCCCAAATTCTTATATTATTTTGTCAACATCCCGCTCCATTTGACGTCGAGTTTTTTCACAACGTTGCAGTCACTACTTACTACTTTAGCTTGGGGGGGGAAGAAACCCCGTGTGAAATGGGACACCCTGACTAAGCCATATGAGAGGGGTGGCTTTGCGGTGCCTGACATGAAGCTCTATTATCTATGTGCGCAGGCGCATTTTGCCTCGTACTGGGTCTTGGCGCCGCCGCTGCCGTTGAAGGCGATGCTTGTAAACTCACATTCTGTATATGACCGGGACGAGGTGGACACGGTGCAGAACACGGCGAGAGCGTAGCAGGAATTGGGCAGACGCTCTGGTTCGTTGCCTCTCTATGCGCCGGCCATGCCACTGCTTCATCATGAACACATCTCAGTATCGAGTGAGATAGGGGCTCTGCATCTCCTGCAAGATGCCGGCATAACCACGATGGGGGACGTCTTTCCGGCAGGCCGCTTCCTGGAATTATCGCCCATACTGGACTGCACGAATAATGTCACCATGGCTACCTTTGTGTATGTCCGGTTGAGAGCCGCAGTGCGCGCTCATTATCTGACTTTTCCGTTAGAGCCGCCCACGCAGACTGCGCTACAGTTCATGTACACTGCTACTTCTAGAGTCAAAATGGTGTCGAGGTTGTACAAAATTTCACAAGATGAAGAGGGTGGTATGGATATTGCTGCGAAGGCTAGATGGGATGCGTGTCTGCTAGAGCTGCTTCTGGAGGATGAATGGGAAGAGTGCTGTGCCATGACCGGGAAGTTTGCTGTTAATGGTAACTTCAGACTCTTGCATTATAAATTCTTGCAGCAATGGTATTACACACCGGAGCAACTCTTTAAATTTGGCCTGCGTGACTCCCCTACGTGTGTGCGATGTGGGGCTGCTGTGGCTGACTTTCTGCATCTGGCTTGGACATGCCCGCGAGTGTCTAGGTTTTGGGTGGCGGTGACTGAGGCGTTGTCTGCTATGACCTCGGTGTCTATTGAGGCGACGCCATGGGTATGTTTGCTGGGAATGGTGTCTGGAGTTCCTTTGGGCGCTCGCCGGCTGGTGGCTCTGTCGCTGCAACTTGCTAAGCGCAGTGTGGCGACCTGCTGGGGGGGGACACGGGCACCGGATGTGAAAACTTGGTTAAAGGACATGGCATATTGTCGAGATCAATTGACGTGCTACTATGAAGAACTACCAGAACGCTCCCGTCCCCGCGACATCTGGGGTCCGTTTACCACCTATATGCTGGCGCAATTGTCTGATGATGGTTAGCTCTGCCTGTGTGAGGGTTGCTATGGAAAGGGATGCCTGATGGGAAGTATGGGCTACAGGACCTCCTGCTCTTTTAAATTGCTGCTTTGTGCTGAGGCCTTTTAACCTGCGCTGGTTGCCTGGACGGTGTCTGGCCACGGATGGCATAGCCTTTGCCTGTGGTGGACCCCTCTGAATTGCTGCACTGCTTTGACTCCCTTGCTTTCTGGCTTGACTACTGCTCTGCTGAACCTCTCTCCTGGGGGGGTGGTCCACCCGCATCGTATCTGCGATCCCATGTATTGTTGCTTACCTGCTGTGCTACTCCGAGGGGGGAAGGTGGGGGGGGGGGAGCAATGTGGTTTCCAATGTTCTTGTTCTATTCTAAAAAAAACACAAAATGAGACCTCAGATGATTTCTAACTGCCTACCAGATATGGTTCCATGCTCTATGATGCTAGTTGCTGACTGGTGCGCCACCGGGCCTATGGCTGTCGGTAACATGGCTGTGTACTATGACTTGTTTGCGCTTCTGATTTCATCATTTGCGGCCGGCCCGCTGGGTTGTAGGCCAGAGGCTGTGTAACTGTACTTCAGATAATAAAGGTCTTCCAAAAAAAAAAAAAAAAAAAAAAAAGAATGATGTGACTCAAGGAAACACCAAAAAGTAAAATAAAAATACGGCCAAAACTAACCCAAAATAAAGATTTCAGATAAAAAGATGGAGTGGAGATAAGATTATCTGAGGCCACTAGGGATGGTCAGATAGCACACCACGTGCCAGGAACAGGGGAATGCACAAGCATAAAAATGTATTCACTGGACATGTGGCAAGAGCCAGTAACACCAAACAGCAACAGGGTCCTTTTCCCCACATTTCTGCACACTTGTAGCAAACATGTGGACTAAATAACACAGATTATAGCAAATGTAACTAGGGGTACAATGAAAACAGGTAGCCCCCAACAGGAAAAGAGTCTCAGGCAGGGACCATACAACAAACACCCTCACACCGGGCAAGGTGCCTTGGATAAAATCAGAGATGCCCATAGAACTGCTAAAGCCACAGTTCTATCCCTCCTTGCACTCATGAGACCACTTCAGAAACATTCTGTTGACCTGACCACCCAGAAATGAATTGTCAGAGAAGGTCCGATAACACCCAAGCAGGATTAGGTGTGGGCTCGCCAGCTTATTTACTAAAATAAGATTTGTCTATATACTAATAATCACTTCTTTCACCCCCCCCAAATCACTTTAAGACTTACCCAAAAAGGGTTGTCTTCCTATACCTCAGTAGATCCTGACTAGTCGGTTGATAGGAACACCCCAGTGGTAAATATACAGGTCCTCCAAAACCGTTGACACCGGAGGACGTGATTAGCTGAATTGACAACCAACAAAGTTCTTTTAAAACCTGTAACCACAAAGACAATGAAGTGCACCAAAGCTTACTTGTCGTCAACACCCATGACCCAAACGGAGAAAAGACATTACGTACTAACACAAATTAAATCAGGGAAAAGCCACAGGCCCTCAGCAAGGGGTCTACCTAGCACCCACGCTGGTGCATCGTTCCAAAAAGCAGTTGAGCCCTTCCATGGCGATGACACCCCTGATCTAAACACTGCAAACCTTTTTTAACCTGTCAGAGAAACACAGTCACTAGAGGAGCACAAATGACACCCAGAGCATCCATAACTCGTACTGCAGTAACATAAAAAAAAGTTATGTATATTTATATGGTGATGTACGACCTGCCTACTATGAGTAGTCCCACACTTGAGTACTACATAGGAACTGTTGAGTCCAAAGAAATTTATTAATGGGAAGCTACAGCGCCTGCTTTGGGACCTTGCATATCTTATCTACAATTACGTTAAACAAAACACTAGCATCCCACATACAGTGCACAGTGACAATGTAAAATGACAATGTAAAAAATTCTTTATTGTGTAGTTAATAAAAACCATTACAATATGAGATGCAACATTGATTTAAGATGGATCGGAGAAAGCACTTGCCAATAAAACAATAAAACGAAATTTTTAAAAGATAAACTTAATATTGGTACTGGTATAAAAAATTGTAAGTGCAGTCAGCTTCCAAGCATCAGCTAGATCATGCTATGTCTGCTCATTGATCCCACACGTTGCAGTTACAGGTAGACTTTAATTGTCCCAAGAAGTAGTTCATGGGAATGCAAATGCCTTATTCACCCTACCTATGTAGGATAAGGGACAAGATCCAACCCAACAAAATAGAACCTCACAACGTAGTTGTAAATATGACCCAATACAACACTAACCCAACAGCGCTGTACATCCTCACTGAGCCCGCTGCTATTCAAAGTGAGCAGGACGGAATTTGTAGGAAAGGTATCATGGGGAAAAGATCACATGGCCCGAGATTTCCCGATGAAGAGATTTTTGGAGTTGGAAAATCCACCAACTCACAAACACATTTGCTTCAGCATTCATCTTTGGACCAAGGGTGCATCAGTGTATCCAGGGCGGTCTTCTTAAACAACAAGTTGTCTCTCGAAATGGGATTCCTATGTAGGGTTTCCAAGTAGCGAATAAAAAGGGGAATGAATCATCGCACAGAGGAGGGCCGAAGGAAAGTATGACTACCCCATGTCATGAAAATCTGTGCCACCTAGGTGGGTGGATACTATTGGCTAGAATGGAAAAGTCAATCCCTGATTTTACAGAAATATACGCTCTATTTCATGTGTTTTTGAGGAAAAAAACTAAGAAGTGATATTCCATATTCCGAATATGCCATGGGCACATCCCCTCTTATGTAATATTAGTAGCAGTGCAGCGATCATGTCTACACTCAGGTGGCTCCCAGATAGAGGGGACGGTGTTCTCTTGTCACCGTGCACACCCCAACCCTCGTCATTCCTGGAGAACAACTAACAGACTTGTACCAGCACCTGTTAAAGAAAAAGACCACATTGCTGCACAAAACTAGTGAAAAGAGAGCTGTGGACAAATTTTGGCTGAGCTCAATTCAAAGACATTCCATAAGAGTTTTGACTGTTCATGGAAGCACAACTAGGGGTGAGGCGGTCGATCCCCTTCTTCACCCTGCAGACAAAAGCTAATGCCGGCAGGCTGCAAATTACTGGATGAGAAATGCTCACAATACTGAACAGCACTGAACTCTGCCTCAATTCGATCAAGGAAGAAATGTGAGCCCATCCTCCTCATGGGAGAATGTGTGATTCGGAAATCATGAAGGGCGCGCTAATTTAACATGAAAACCATGGGGTTTCTTCACTCGTTTAGCTAGGCTTGGTTGTCTTTAGTATTCCAAATGAAACAATCATGTCGCTGTAGAGATCATCATATATTTTTATTCATTTCCAATAAATGTCTTTGTCAAAATATTTGTTGAAGTTCATTCGAATCATAAACAATTCATTGCATTACTTCATGCCCAATGCATTTCGGGTTGATCAGGGTAACCCTTCGTCAGGGGCCACCGCAGTCGGGGTCTCCTCAGTACACACTTCCTGGTAGTGCAGCTGGGCTTTCTTTGAGTTGTAGGATTCAAATCCTACAACTCCCAGAAATTGTATGTTCATTGTATGTTCATTGGACTCTGTTTAACCCCTTCGCTGCTGATGACGAGTGTAAGAATGCAGGAAACAGATTAAAATCCAAGAAGCTTTATTCAGCAGCACAGCATCATACATAGAGCTACAGAGTCCAGATACAACTGACTCAAAGATGCAGAATGCATCACCAGGAAAGTTCTGAGAACTAGAACATGATGGACCAGGTCTCATGCCATTAAAGGGGAAGGAATAAAAAGCAAGGAACACAATGCAGGATGTAACAACGAGCTCAGCTCGTCATCAGCTACAGCGCTCGTATGCTGATGACGAGCTGAGCTCGTCATATAAAATGGGTTTTTGGAATCTGCAGCACACCACTGTAAATTGTACCGCGGTTAAGGTGTTAATCCAACCAATAATGCATTCCAGAAATGGTTTTAAGTTGCGCTGTAGGGTTTCTCGGTTTACTCAAAAACATCTATCCTTGTGATTGAAGCAACTTGACAATGGATAGTAATACAATTGGATTTTTTTACTCTGAACCTTTTCACTTATTTTGGCATGTTTTGCAATTTCTGCTTGAGAAGATATCAGCCTGCTGTTTTACTGAAATAGCTCGAAGTGAACTACAGTGGGCAAAGAAGGTCAAGAAAAGATTAGAAGACATCACAGGAACTTTAAAATTTTAATTAACAATAGCTGAGGCCTAACTCTCTAAAGTAGACTTAAAAATAGACTGTAAAAAAGACTCTAGGTTGGCAGACTTGAAGTATGTAAGGAATGGACCTTCAACAAAACATATGATAGATTCATGGGAAAATATGAATGTCTTTCGGGGCTTATCTGCATGAGAAATTTGAAGTCTTTCTAGTTCAAGAGAATAACTGCACATGCAGACTGCCTTCTCAAAACTTCAAAGTTCATGTTTTAATTGATTGTCATCATTTTTACAGGCTCTGTTGCTTGCTTTTAAAACCTCTTTTAAAAAAATATAATATAAGTTGAAGAAATGACGAACTAGCGCTTTGGTTAAGAACGAAATTCTTTGATGGGCATGCGCATTGGCTGTGTTTAGGTGGCAGGGGTTCTGTGATTTTAGTTGAAGTATTATGAATTGGTATTTAAATAGTGTAATTATGTATAAAATGGTATTGATTTTAAAGAATTTATGTTTTAAAGACTATGTCTAAACATTATTAAAGTATGATCGGAACTCTGCTTGAGAATTGAAATAGTTAGGCTTGCTGCTGAGAGAGGGACGACGAGCTTCTTGGGCTGCACAATCCTACCTTCCAATCACCACTCCATTTCTTCACCCACTCCTCGCAACCCCCGCTGCGCGGGTGCCGCTCGAGGCCAACGTTACTGAGGAATCACCGCCTATGAGAGGAGTTCCTGGAGATGCCCTCCGCCCTTGCGGGACTGCGAGGACCAGCGGGCGTTGCGTCTCTTGACTCGCCGCAGCTGGTCCTCTTCCCGCCCCCTCCCGCCTGGACTGAAAAGAGCTGCGGGCAGGGACCTCGGCGCTTGCTGCTGAGAGAGGGACAACGAGCTTCTTGGGCTGCACAATCCTACCTTCCAATCACCACTCCATTTCTTCACCCACTCCTCGCGGCCCTCGCTGCGCGGGGGCCGCTCGAGGCCAACGTTACTGGGGAATCACCGCCTACGAGAGGAGTTCCTGGAGACGCCCTCCGCCCTTGCGGGACTGCAAGGACCAGCGGGCGTTGCGTCTCTTGACTCGCCGCAGCTGGTCCTCTTCCCGCCCCCTCCCGCCTGGACTTAAAAGAGCTGCGGGCAGGGACCTCGGCGCTTGCTGCTGAGAGAGAGACGACCAGCTTCTTGGGCTGCACAATCCTACCTTCCAATCACCACTCCATTTCTTCACCCACTCCTCGGGCCCCCGCTGCGCGGGCGCCGCTCGAGGCCAACGTTACTGGGGAATCACCGCCTACGAGAGGAGTTCCTGGAGACGCCCTCTACCCTTGCGGGACTGCGAGGACCAGCGGGCGTTGCGTCTCTTGACTCGCCGCAGCTGGTCCTCTTCCCGCCCCCTCCCGCCTGGACTGAAAAGAGCTGCGGGCAGGGACCTCGGCGCTTGCTGCTGAGAGAGGGACGACGAGCTTCTTGGGCTGCACAATCCTACCTTCCAATCACCACTCCATTTCTTCACCCACTCCTCGCGGCCCCCGCTGCGCGGGAGCCGCTCGAGGCCAACGTTACTGGGGAATCACCGCCTATGAGAGGAGTTCCTGTAGACGCCCTCCGCCCTTGCGGGACTGCGAGGACCAGCGGGCATTGCGTCTCTTGACTCGCCGCAGCTGGTCCTCTTCCCGCCTCCTCCCGCTATAAACAGGAAGTAGCTACCGCGCACGCGGGACGCACGCGGGGCCAAGCGCGGTGCTAAGCCCGGGCCAAGGGCGGGCACGTTGTTGCCCGTTAGTGCCCGGTAGGGACCGGACCGGGCTATCCCCCTTGATCTTTGTCACAACTCTATTCTGGTACGTTGTCGCTGTCTGCTCTTTGCCAAGAGCAATATGCCTGGAAGAACCAGAAGTAAAACTAAATCTGCATTAGCTGTAGCCCAGATTACAGGGCCAATAGACCAATTCATCTCACGGACCAATGAGGTTATTGAGCAGAGTATCTCCCTCCTGGAGCGAAGAGTATCTATGGACCTTGTTAATGCAAAACGCTCCTCAATGGGCCTTTTGTCTACTTTGGCCTCTCCCATTCAGCAAGCTCCTACACCTTCTATTTCGACACCATCTGTCACAACTGCAGTTATCCATACAGTGCCGTGCTCAGTGGATTTGTCTGCAACCCAATCTGAGTCTGACTCTCTTTCGTCAATTGATCTTGAAACCACCCCAGACTTAGAGTTATGTCAAGCATTGGGAACATTGGAAACAACCATAGACAAGCAGATCCGGGGAGCTAGGGAAGGAGCCATCTCTAAACGGGGAAATACCAAGTCACGCGGTAACACAGCGGTGCTTGACATACCTTTGGAGTCCGGGGGGGTTCAGTTCTTATAGCCCACACAACGCAGTACAAACACATCAATTGTTAACAATTCCATAGCACCTACTATTGCTGTAGAGGATTTAGATAACTTACATAAGATATCCCAGTTGGGGGGTCTGTGTAGAGCCTGTAATATCACCCCGCAAATATTAAGTTCCATCAAAGAGCTCTTCACTCAATACTTAAAACCAATAGAAACTAGTTTGAGGCATCTTGAAACCCAGAAAGCAACCTTATCACATACTCCCTCTACCGTGCCTAGCTTACATCCACCCAAACAAGGGAAGGGGAAATCTACTTACTCAACAAAAGTTCCCCAACCTGTTCAACCTGGTGCGGGAACTAAACAGCCTGTAGCGGCCACCCCATCTCTTCCGAAACCTAAGCATATAGCTCCATTAGTTAAACAACAGCTAAACCCAGCGTTAGGTGTGCAAATGATCCCATCAGGATCTGTAAAAAATGCAAATGTAAACATAAACCAAGCTACTAACAAAAAACCGACATCTCCACCTCCTAAAATGATGGAAACAAAATCCTCGGTGGCAGCTAAAAAGGGAGTACGACCAAGGCGCCCAGTGCATCTCTCACCGGAGGCAACCCCCTACACTGTTATCCTTACAGGAGTACCTGAACTACCTGAGGGTACTAACGAATCTGCCTGGTCACTTAAAAACAAGGTCCTGCAGTGGCTACATTTCAATAGACCACTAGAGCCCTACCACTCTGGAGAAGTGTGGCTCACTGGTTAGAGGAGGCAGACCTGAAAGCAGAGGTCAGGCCGGGACCAGGGTTCAATTCCCGGCTTGGCGGGGTCTTGAGTCCTAAAATGTCCATGGACTCGACAATTCTCGCTCCGGTGCCTACTCGATTCACGGGTTCACACTCTGCGACTCTGGGCAATAGCTTGCTTAATCTCCACAACGGCCCCTCGTGGCGGGATGCCTGGCTTTCACCTTGCGGATACCCTGCCGGGGTTATCTCACAGGGGAATGCCAGGACGGGTTCCCTAAGCAAGCGCTTAGAAACCGGTTGGTGATTTGCGCTATATAAATCCCTGCACATTTACATTTACATTTAGGATATCAACAGTTCGCAGAGTAACCTGGATAGGGGATGAACGCAAATCAATCCAGGGCGACTGTGTCATAGTAAATTGTAATGATCCAACTACTGTTGACTATATTTGCTCTTGGCCAACACTAGGGAAAACGGGTGGAATTGACGCCCAACATCTTTCTTTTTTCTACCCCCCACTAAATACCCACCAATACCCTCCCACTTTAAACTGGCAACACCCACGGGAAGGGCAATGGAACCAGGTGGGCTACAGTTATGGCAATAGAAATAGCAGTAGAGATTGGCAGACTCAGCTCTGGCATCCTGGCAGGTCCCTCTTTTCAATGGAGGGTTGGCAGGGTTTTCCAACCAGAAATAGGTATGACTATTTGGAAATGGTAGATTGACCGTTAGTGACCATAATGAGTACGTCCCAGGCCCTAAAAACCACGGTCGCCTCTCCAAGTCCCGGCTCACAATTACATCAGTCTAAACCCCATGTCCAACAAGACTTAATTTTGTCCCCTACAAATAGCACCCAGTTTGGTCTCACGACAGAACCTCCCCATGTTATTTCAAATGAAATGATGATCAGCCACCTGGAAACCTCCATGGCTGCAAATGATATAAACCGACATCAGACCAGTGACCTGGTCATTATTAAAGCAACCACCGTGATCCCACCAGAGTCATTACCACTGCGATCATTCGATCGTCAGTTACCATCTCACCTAAAAGACCATTTCCACACAGTAGACCTCAGCTTTTCAATATTATACTGGAACGTCGCAGGCCTTCGTGCTAAGCTGTCACTGCAACCGTGGCTTGATACAGTGAGGGAACACCAGATAGTTTGTCTCCAGGAAGCGTGGTCAACTATTCCAAACCATCTAATGGGATATAAAACTTTTCATACCCCAGCAATCCAGGGAGCTATGGGTAGACCAAAGGGAGGCCTTGTGGTCTATGTTGCTAATACCTTGCCTACTATATCCATATGCAAGCTAAAAGAACTCCTGACTTACCAAATTCTGCAAGTAAATTTTACCAAAAACGGTACCTATATTCTGATTAACTATTATAATAATTTAGATACAATGGACTGTATAAATACGCTAACAGAAATTACCACTTTTTTAGAATCTTTGCAAAACGATTCCCAATCTTCCCCAGTACATATAATCTGGGGTGGTGATTTTAACCTCTCATTATGCACTAACTATAAAAATGGAATTTGTGGCCTGCAGGACGAACATGGTAGTCCTCTGTGTCATTTCACCCATTCCACTCGAGGCAACAAATTAAACGAGTCCCTTTTTTCCCTAGAACTTGATTTTGCAAACGACCTAGTGGAACCACAAATAGATTTTTCACCAACGTTTCATGGTAGAGGGTTTTCAACCACTATTGATTACATTCTGACTTCCCAGATCCTAAAATGGCAAGTGCTCAATTTCTCCACTGGGACAGACGTTAGCAGCGATCACTTCCCGATTAGTGTAAGAGTTAAGCCAAAAATGGTTAAATCGCAGTCTATCACTTCTAGCCGGATGACGGGGACTGCAGAGATCCACGCCTCTGCGTAGTCTCCCGTGACTCACGACCCATGGCCCCGCCTTCAGGAATGGCGATCGAGCTTCAGAGACGCTAGCTGCTTCCCGCTGCTCTCACAGTCTGCTTCTGCACTGGCCGCCGCGAAGCAAGGAAATGAGCGTTGGAAGCGTCAGAATCACATCAGAATCGCGGCTGAAAACCTCTGAGGATTGAAAGCAGAGGAGCCGTTTAAAGCTTTGCCCCGCGAGTCCGGCTCAACTGTTAATTACCGCATCACTACACTCGCTACGTTCCTGGACTGTCGGCGGAGAGCGCATTCCAAGAATGCCCGAGGTGAGCACTCCCTCAGTGATACCAGCACCGCGACAACTGTGAGATTTAAGGAATGGGGTTAGGGATAGGTTGGCAAAAGCGGAGGGGGAAAATGAAAAAAATGAAAAAAATGTCAATCTCACCCTCTCATTAGCAGAAGCTGGATAAAGCGTCTTACACTTTATACAAGCATTTCGTGAAAATCGGCTGCAAAGTATCAGCGGAGTTTCTCAACTCCAGGGCCTCATAAAGACTGCCAAGCTGTAATTGTGAGGAAAAAAAAATCAAATAAAAAAAAAAAACTCTTGATGGTCACGCAATTGTACAGTTAAAGTCTCAAAAGCTTCATAAGTTCTTTGCAAAAAAAAAATATATATATATATAAAGGAGAGGTTGCACTTCTAAGAATGGGCAAACCGCAGAAAGAGTGTGAGGATGCAGTCAAACTCAGTAAAGTGGAAGCGGCTGCCCGACAGAAGGCTAAAACTCGCCTTGCTCTGGCTAGAAAGGCGGCACGCAAGGCTGCTAAGGATAAAAAAGAGGATGGCAACAGGGAGGAAAGCCCTGTGCCTGAAGATACAACACCCGAGTCTTCAGATGATGAACTGCCTCTCTCCTCCACCCCCCAACAGCATGAAGAACAGTGTAAAGCAGTTATCAAGGAGGGCAACATGGCTGACCTTAATACTGTAGTTCCTTCTCTTCAGCTAGAGGTGGTAGTTCATCCTCAACCTCAACCCCCAAATTCTTCTCCAACTCCGGCTATACCAGCAACCCAGACAGAAGAGGGGGGTGGAAAGAGTGGAACCAGAGGAAAGGAAGTGAAGGATTTTCCACTTTTTGCGAAAAAAACAACTCCAAAATTGAACCTCCCCTCCTCTTCACAGGATACATCTACCCCAAGTGCCTTATCTAAAGGCCCCGACAAGACAGTATCTGCACCTCAAACCCAGCTTCCAACAGCAAATGAGGAAGTAAGGGATGGGGAAATCATACAAGCGATAACCCCCAGGAATGAAGAAGCAACAGAGCTCGACTTAAGTATACTGTACTCTGAAGGGAGATCTGAAGCAAAATTCCAGCTAGACATTCGTGAGATGCTCAATTTAATTCTCGACGAAATTCGTGAGATTAAAAATAATCAACGAACTGAGCTAGCTGCCATCCATGCCAGAATAGATAAGCTGGAGGAAATAACATTAGCACTCCCTATAAGGGTTCAGGAAGCTGAGTCAAGGATAGCAAGCTTGGAAGATCAAATGAATAGGGCCTCAGGAGCAACCAAGGAGGCTGTAAAGAAGAGGATCTCTATGGAAAATAAACTTGAGGAGTTGGAGAACCATTCTCGTAGATCAAACCTGAGAATTGTGGGGGTTCCCGAAGGAACAGAAGGCCCAGACACGATACAATGGGTTAACTCTTTCATCCAGAAAGTAGTCCTACCAGACTTTGAGGGAGACCTAACAATAACAAGGGCCCACAGAGTACCGGCTCAGCGTTTCCCAAATTCTCCATTTCCAAGAACTATCTTACTGAATTTTGCGGACTTCAGGATTAAGGAGCGGATTCTTTCAAAGGCCTATCAACAACGTCAGTTTGCTATTTCAGAAACTATTAAATGTAGGATATTCTCAGACATGACTGCGGCCGCAGCCAAAAGAAGGAAAGAATTTGTAAAATTGTTACAACTGTTCAAAGCTAATGGCGCCCAGGCCTCGATTGCTCAGCAATCAAAGCTGAAGGTTCTTGTAAAGGGAAAATTATTTTTGTTTACCGATATTGAAGAGGCCCAGACTCTTCTCAATGAAATATCCACAAAGGCCTAGGTTAAAAGGCTCAAAAGCTCAAAAAACTTAAAAAGCGATTACATTTAAGAAATCCGAGTATTCTGTTAGCAAAAACAAAAAAATATATATATATATATTTATATAAAAGTAAATAAAAAAGAGGGAAACAACCAAGGCGGCGCCTGGGTTAGTGGGTCACACCAGGTGTAACAAGAAGACACCTGAAGAAGCTATGGGGGGGGGAGATGTGGGCTGCGTGGACGGAGGGGGGGCTCCCACGTCACTGGGGGGGTGTAGGGTGGGGGGGGGTAAATGCAGTAAAAAAATACAAGCACAGTAGGTCTGTTATTCTTGAAATTAGTTGGTACAGAATATGTTTAAGATTTTTTTCTATAGATGGGTTTTGATCCATGCAAAATCCTGTCCTTAAATGCAAATGGGCTGCTCAACAAACAGAAATACGGTGCCCTTTTAAAATGGATTACAGCCCTTAAACCCCAGGTGGTCTTCCTCCAGGAGACACACCTGAAAACACATTATCCAAAATTGTTTCTGCCAAGATATTTCTCCCATGGGTTCTTCTCCTCAGCAGGGGTGGCGCAGAGGGGTGTCGCAATCTACTTCTCAAGAAACCTACCCTGGGAAATTGTGCAGGTACAAAGAGATCCTAAAGGTAGATGGCTTTGGGTGGTAGTAAAACTGCTGGGAAAAACATTCAACCTTGTAAATTACTATGGCCCAATCTTAGATGACACCACAGCCCTGACTGAAATTAGTGAAACGTTAAGGGGTACTCCGGGGCAAGTTATAATAGGGGGTGATTTTAATTACATTCAGGATTTAAAGAAGGATACCTCTAACAAGAATAAGAAACAATTAAAACCAAAAACTAAAAGGGTGCTAGAGGCCTTTATGGCAGAATACCAACTGCGGGACTCTTGGCGCTCACTGAACCCCAACATTGAGTATTACACATGTTATTCTAATAGATTTCAGACAGCCTCCAGAATAGACTTATTTCTATCCTCCAGATCGTTGCAAATCTCCAACGCATCGATAGGTTGTAATCCGTTTTCAGATCACGGGAGGATTGAAATTGAATTGATTCTGGAGGGTATGGAGGGGGTGCGTCCCAGGTGGCAGCTGGATCGTACCCTCTTACAGAATACATTATGGGTAGAGAGCTTCAGAGAATGGATAAAAGAGTTTTTTTTGGTCAATAAGGATTCAGCAGAGCCTTTTGCAATATGGGGCGCATTTAAAGCTGCAGCCCGAGGACAGATTATAGCATATTCCAGCAACAAGGCAAACGTCCGTAAGGGAAAAATATCTACCCTTCAGTGTATCGCTGAGAAAGAATACGCATTAAAACTGCATCAAATGCCTAATAAATGGGAACAAGCCAAAGCATCGCTCAGGGACTTCTTTATTTTGGAAGAGATAAACAGCTCAAAGGCCTTCTGATGGGGAAGCTTTTGGCTAACTCGATCCGAAAAAAACGAGAGTCCTCTGTTATTTTGAAAATTCAGGATCCCCTCGGTGGCACAGAGACTCGGAGTGAGGGGATCGCGAAAATATTCCTAGATCATTACAAGAGAATCTATTCTCCTGCTATTCAAGTGGAAGAAACACTAATCAGGGAATATTTTGACAATCTGGATATACCCAAAATTTCTGTCTCCAGGCATAATCAAATAAATAGCGAAATAAGTTCCCTAGAAATACAAAATGGTATAAAGGAAACAGCGGGAGCGAAAGCCTCAGGTATAGATGGGTTCCCAATTGAGTTTTATAAGGTGTTTTTGAAGGAACTAGAAGACCCCTTGAAAAATCTATTTAATTATATTCGACTTGGCGGGACGGTTCCTTTAGAGTTCAAAGAGTCCACAATTATTAGTTTCGTGAAGAAAGATAAAAACCCCGAGGATGTGAATTCCGTTAGACCAATTAGTCTGTTGAACTCGGACTATAAGATCTTTATGAAAATCTGGGCTCAAAGATTTGTGTTCGCAGCCCAGGAGGTAATACATCAAGACCAGACGGGGTTTATAGCCGGTCGCTATATGGCTGCTAATACAGAATATTTGATACAGGCGTTAGATTTTTTTAATATTAACTAAATCCCTGCATGCATCTTAATGATTGATGCAGAAAAAGCGTTTGATTTAGTTAACTGGTCAGTTTTTTTTACTTCCTTGGGTTATTTTGGGTTCCCTGCTCTAATTATTAATATGCTACAGAATATTTATGAAGGGGCATCAGCCCAGGTTATAATTAATGCTAGGCAAGCAGGGAAGATAAAAATTAATCGAGGCACTAGACAGGGGTGCCCCTTATCCCCCTTGCTTTTCACTTTTTTTATTGAACCTCTAGTAATAAAATTAAGGAATAATGTAGCAATATCTCCCCCAATCGTTGGAATGTCAAAACTAAAATTATTCGCAGACGATATTATCTTATATATGGCCCCCGATAAAGAAAATATTCTTCATCTTATGAAAGATCTTAAGGAATACGAAAAGATTGGGGGTTATAAGATCAATGAGAAAAAAACAGAAGTTCTTGTTTTATGCTCAAATTCAGATTTTCTTCCGCTAGAACTTCAGCCCCAAGCAGAAAAACGGGATCCAATAAGATACCTAGGGATCTATGTAACCAGGGAGTATCAAGAACTTTTTCGTTTAAATTATTTAAAAACGAAGAACAAAATCAAGAGCTTACTTGAACAATGGGACCTGTTGCCTTTGTCTTTGATTGGCAGAGTGGCTTTGGTAAAGATGAACGTACTGCCCTTGCTTTTATTCTTGTTTAGCAATATCCCAATTAAAGTTAACATGGCCTTTTTTAATGAACTTGAATCCATGTTGAGAAGATTTATTTGGAATAAAAAGGCCTCAAGAGCCAAGCTTTCGGTGGTACAACTTTCAGTAAACCTAGGTGGACTCGCTCTGCCCCATTTTAAAACATATTATGAAGCAGCTTTTTTTGACATAGTGGCGGGATTATTAAGGAATAGACAGACAAGAGACAATTTTTTTTGGATAAAATGCTTGAGGAATCAGGCTCTCAAATTTTTTTCTTTTTAAAAACTGCAAAGCTTCCTAAGAAAACCAGATATAAGACACTGATGGGATATGCATCAAGATTACGGCTCTTATTTAAAAAATATGGTTCAGATGGATCTATCCATTTGAAACTGATAGAATGTGCTAAGATGGGTCTTCAGATATCATTGAATCACCTGCTAGAATGGGAATCCGCTGGATTTGGGGAAATAAGGCACCTACTCATCCAAAATTCTGTAATTGGCTGGCAAACGGTAATAGATAGAGCACATCCTAGACGTATTAGGTTCTTCGAATATATACAACTGGTCAATTTTATAAAAAAAGAAATAGGAGGGCTAGATACAACACCTAATGTTTTGTTAACAGCTCTATATGGGGAGAAACATACAGGTATTGGATTCTGGTATAAAAAGCTCTTCCCCTCTGGACCATCTCCTATAACTGCTTGTCACTTAGAAAAAATAAGCCTTATGACTCAGTGTGTTTTTACAGATAAAGACTGGGAAGTTATATGTCATTTAGGAAACAAAGCACTCCGTGCAGCTAATTTTAAACGTATGTCCTTTTTTTCTCGTTGGTTGTTATATTATACCCCTGAGGCTTTGCAGAGAATATTCCCTGCATACGAGAACAAATGTTTCAGATGTAAAACTAGGGGTCAGGGTGGCTGGCATCATATCTTCTTCTCCTGTCCTAAGTTAGAATCCTTTTGGAAGGGGATTTTTACAGACTTATGGATGGCAATTGGGAAAATTCTACTACCAGAGGTAGAGATAGCCCTTTTCGGTATCTGTAAAGATAGGAACAGGTTTAACAAATCAGAAGAAGTGTTTATTTTTATCTCTACGGCGGTAGCACGATCTTTAATCTTACAAAATTGGAAATCTATGTTAGCCCCATGCCAATTAAAATGGATTAATAAAATGAGAAGAACATGTAACTTTGAGAGAGCCTATGCAGGTAGAGTGGGAGCGATTGCTAGGTTTGAAAGGAACTGGAAATATTTTGAGATGCTTGAATCGATAAAAGGAAGTTAATAGTCTTATTTAAGTCAAATTTTTAGAATGTATTGCTTCTACATTTTTAAGAATTTCAACTACATATTTAATCTGCTATATTATACCAGTCGTTTGTGTATCCCATCATAGATATATTTATTTGTTAACGTTGTGCGATTTTGCATTTGTACTTTAAAGAAATAGGATAATACTCCTCCTGATATATATTGTCGGTCCACCCACTTTAACGCTCTAGTCTCTTTACATATGCCAACTTTACATGTTACTGCACTAGCACTTTAAAAAAAAAAAAAAAAAATGTACAATAATATTCTTGCTGTTTTAAATTAGCGGCTTCCATACTACATTGCACTAGCACTTTATCAATCCGTATTGTAATCTTGATGTTTGTTCCATACCAATAGTTTTTATATTTTCAATCTGACTACGTTTTTGTTTTAGCATTTTATGAAAGGAAAAACGTTTAGTCATACGTTATTGCAGTTTGTGTAGTTTTGTCTCTTGTATATTGTCTGGAAATTTTTTCTAATTATGAAGTAATTAATGTACCAATGTTTATCCTACGGCTTGTTTAATAAAAAAAATAAAAAAATAAAAAAACTTCTAGCCATCTAAGACAAAATTCACTAACTATGAATAAATTGAATGGTTAAACAGTCAAATGGGCCAAGGTGGACCCAGTTGCAATAACAGAGAGGGTCCTCGTAAAAACTAAACCTTGGGTACTTGACTGTCTATCACCCGACTCCACCCCCAGACAATCGTGGGAAGCTTTCAGAATATCCTGAAGGTAATTGGAAAGGAGCTTTCTGGTAAGCATAGGAACAACAAGTCAACCTCTCCGAGGTGGTTTAATGCAGACTGTCGCAAGGCCCTTTCGAACCTAAAGGAAGCCCTTCATAGACCTACGAGGGATACCTTGGAAATCTCAAATTTAAGGAAACACTATAATACAGCTAGACGGGTACGCAGAAGAGAAACTAAGAAAAATCTTTGGGCACAATTGCATGATAGCTGCCAAAGCAAGGATAGCGCCCTCTTCTGGCAAGTCATCAGATCCCCCTTTCTGGCCGATACCTCAAAGGGACAGCACCTAGACGTTGCAATTTCGGCAGATGAATGGGTCTCTCATTTTTCCAAAATCTTTGGGAATTCCCATATAGACTCAGCAGGAATAGACCACAGTGGAGGCCATAAGTCAGGGAAGAACATCTATCCGATTAACATCCATTTTAACCATGCGGAAGTCGCCAAAGCACTCAAAGCGTCGAAACCCGGAAAAGCTCCCGGGCCGGACGGAGTTCCACTGGACATTTTTTTCCACAACATCGAACTCTGGTCACCACTACTTACCCAGGTCCTGGCAGCAGTAACATCAGTAGGGCTGCTAGAGTCTTGGTCAACATCAATCCTGCTTCCCATCTTCAAAAAAGGTGAACGTAACGACCCGGCCTGCTACAGGCCAATTTCCCTTCTGGACTCCATGGGCAAAGTTGCAGGTCGGGTGCTTTTGGACCGATTACAATCCTGGGCCCAAGAAAATAACATCATGACCGACCTGCAATACGGTTTCCAGAAGGGTCTTGGGACCGTGGAGCAGGCCCTGAACCTTGCCCTTTTGATTGGAAAATACGTGGGTGCAAAAAGAGGTAACATCTTTCTTGTCTACGTTGATCTCAGCACAGCATTTGACTGCGTCCAGCATTCCAAACTTTGGTCTATTCTTAGTGATCTTGGGGTGGACCCATCCCTTATAGTTTTTCTCCGTGATCTCTATTCTGACGCCACGGCGTGTGTCAGATTTGGAGTTAACGGAGAGCTAACTCCTTCTTTTACCATAGGAAAAGGAATAAGACAGGGATGCGTACTGGCTCCCTTCCTGTTCAACCTTTACACCAATGGTCTAGAGCAGGCTATGCTGGAAGGGAGCCAGGATCTACCCCAGATAAACCATCGTCCTATACCAACAGTGCTATATGCTGATGACTCGGTCATTTTAGCTCGAACACTGAATCAACTCCAAAAACAACTTAACATATATTGCTGCTTTATGGGTTCTCTTGGTCTTAAAATTATTATAAAAAAAACATTTACCATGCACATTGGTCCTAAGGTCAAGAATTCCAAACCAATCCTGGTGGACAAAATAAGACTGGAGAAAACTTCTGTTTATCCATACCTAGGCATTCTTGTGGACGATTCTTTAAGTTGGCGACAGGCCACGGCCAGTAGAAAACTTCTCTTCCAGCGAGCAACATCGCCCCTGGTCACCTTTTCGAGAAAGTTAGGCAAACCCGCACCCCCCGAACTTTTGAAAATTTACTACGCAAAATGCCATAGTGTGGCTACCTATGGAGCGGGTGTTTGGGGTTATGGTCCAATAGACTCTATTCAGATAATAGAGAATGGTTTTGTCAAAAACCTGCTGGCTCTTCCACGAAGTGCTCCGAACTATGCTTCACATAATGAGCTTGGCATGGAATATATCACAGACGCCATACGTTCCCAACCAATTCTCTTTTGGCAACGCATGTGGACTAAACCAGAGTGTCATCTAACACGATCTTTGATCACAGACTGTATAGCCTTAACCAACTGGCACAGGATTCCCTGGTTAGTCTATGTGTGGAACTTTCTTAATGATCTTGGCCGCAACTCTTATTTTGATGACCCACCTAGTGTAGAGGACATCTCTAGAAAAGAGCTAAAGACGATGTGTATGGACCATTTGAGAGAACTGCGCAATCAAATGGAGATCACAAAACCTTCGAACTCTAAAATTTGTGCAATTCAAATTGTTAAAGGCATCCAACCCTATCTGAAGTACTATTTGTCCAACCATGAGAAATATCTTCTGACAAGATTTCGTTTCAACACCTTTTTCCGTCTAGTTTCCTTTCCGAAAGTTCAAAACTGGTCCCATACCCATATGAATTGTCCGTGTGATGGAGTATCCACTCAATCAACAATTCATATTATTTTCTTTTGTAAATATTATAAAACACCACGAAAATCCTGGATTCTCCCACTTCTTCAATCCTCTGGACACAGGTTATGTCACCTTGCATTTCTCTCTCTGCAGCTCTTGGACTCGGTACATGTTGCAAAGTGCATAGCCACTTTTTTAAAAGCTTGCAATAAAATACGCCAAGCGTACGACTGATAAGAAATTTCTACCTTAAAGCTTGCGTAATCCTTTTTTTATATATAATTCTCATAAATTTAATCTAATTTCTTTCCTTTCAAGTTCTTATAGTTTTAAATTGTTGTAAGAGTGGGTATTTATTATAAATAGTATTCTTCTTTGAAATTTTTTTTCCCATAACAAATATTGTTTTGTTTAATCCATTGTTTTAAATTGTGTACTTTTTATGGTTACAAATAAGTGGTAATCGAATAAAAGTTTATGAAACTAAAAAAAAAAATAGTTAGGGGAATATGCAAAAGGAAGTGCCAGAGAGAGGTGTTAGCCCATCCGGTTAATGCCTCTCTCCATCACTTCTGAAAAGCAAAGCTGCACCATTTGTACAAGAATGTGGTGCAGCCTTGCGTTTCCCACCTGCGATGGAGCTAAGTTTAGCAACTTAGTGCCAATGCAGGCACCCTTGTTCCATAGGGCAAGGGTGTCTGCTAGCAGGGGAGGATTGCTTATCGGTAGAAAGTTGTCCCTTCCTGCACATAAATAATCCTAAAATGCTATTCAGTCACTGTCATGTGTGCTGCTTTGTGCAGAGACATGAAAGTCAAAAAATTTAATTAAAAAAAAATATATTGTTTATGTGCAGGAAGGAACACCTTCCTACACATATACGATCCATAACATTTTCCTTTTTCCACGAGGAGAAATAATGCATTTCTTCTTGTTTCGCCAACTTAAGACCAGGTTTCTCCTGGTCTTAATTTTGGTGCTGCCTTGTAAATGGGGGCTGCGTCAAAAACAATGGGTGTTGTGGGGGAATGCCCACCGCAACACAGACTACCCACCCCTTTCACGCTAACCATAGCGTGAAAAGCGGGCCTTATTTACAAGGCACCGTAAGTGGCTTAACACTGCCATGTAAAAATTTGTGCAGTCCCTATCGCCCCCACAACGTCGGTAAAGGTGACATTGTGGTGGCAATAGGGGTTTGTACATATGCACCTTAGTCTTTTGTTTTACGTGCTTTCTTTTTCTTCCTTGTTACTTTCGCCTACTGACATATCTGCACCACAGCATATTATTTCTGGTGTGAAAACACTGTGCGGGGCTAGGTTCACTAAATACATATAAACGCACATTTCAATTCCTACACACAGCTGTGACTGGAGCATGACCATATTTAGGGGAGGCCTCAAGCTGGCACAGGAATGAAGTGCTAGTCAGGAGAAATTGTCTCCATTCATGGCATCTTTCATATCAATAATACTCAATCATAGCATGACAAAATGTACAGGACACTTCCACACTCACAACATTTGGGCATAGTAGAAAAAGCAATAGAAATGTTACCAAATATCTGGAAGTTATTTATTTTGTTTAAATTCACAAAAAACACATGGCTAAAGGAGAGTGCGAGCAATTAGGTATTGGTTTACTCACAGCAAGAATTATTTTCGTTAAAAGAGCTCAAAAATTGTATAGGGCTAACATCCTTATTAGGGTTTTTCTGTGTTGAGCCCTCATCTCGCCTGTTTCGCTCTGACTGTTTAGCACCTTCACTGATGTGTGCGAAATGAACACATTTCTTGGTAGTTATGCATGGTATGTCAGTAGGATTTTTCTCATCCAGTCCTTTACATCTGATTCATTCTTTTTTTATTTTTTTTGACGTTTTCTTGTTTACAATGCTGTTTGTAATTGCTTACCCGCTTCGCTGCGGCCGGAATTCCCCGGTGGTGCAGAGGAATTCCAAGCGTGCGCAGTTCGAACGGCCACCAGCCGTCCTCCGCACACGCTCACAGTGACGTGTGACAGAGGTTAACAGCGGCGTCACAAGGGTTGGTGTCAGCCAGTGCGTAACTTATGGTGTCACCCCCTCACGACTTACCCCATGATGGACATTGGCACATGTAGACAAAGTAAATATTTAGTAGGAGGAAGCGCCTGAAGAGAGTGTCTCTATATTTGTCAGATAGCATTAAAATTCTGACATGTTTTATGTAGCGTGTCTGACTGCCTTGTACTTTTGTGGCACTTGCGTGAAAGGCGTGCACGCTGCTTTTGATATTGTGCGAGAGGCACTTAATTACAGGGTGGACCTAGTATAAAGTTCACAGGAGGGGTGGGGGCTAGTGAATAGCGTAGTCTTTGCAGGAAGTTCTGAAGAACTGCTCGGCTTCCGCCCCTGGGACCCCTCCACTCGTGATAAATTGGAGTCCTAAGCTGGCCCTTTCAGGTATTCTGAATAACATCCAGGTGCGTGCAGAAGTCCCTTTGTATCAATGTGAACTTGCATAATTTTGGTAAGTTAGTATTATGCTTGCTAAGTGAAATACCAGAGTGTATGAAATTAAAACAGTAATGTAATTACTTGCCGCTGGTACCAAAACCTTCGAGCACGTGTTCTAGAACATATGGCTGAGATACCCGCCACCCCCTCTCAACACAATCCCCAAGGATGGGAAACCGGAAACAGTTCTGAACTTTTGGAAGACGGGAGGGAGTGACCCTCCCGGCCGTATTTATTAAAATATGAAACAAAATTAAAACATTAAAATAACAGTTTCATATTATGTACAATTTCATTTACCACATTGCGATGTTTGGCTGACCTTAACATATTCTCTAATACAAAGGTTCTCCTAGCCGAACTAACATCCTACAAAACATCTAACTTGAGATTTTGAAATTGTACATCCTAACTTTTAAGGGCCAACGGCAAGGTCGTAACCGGTGTCAAGATCCCTAACCAGAAATATCCCCCTCACTTGTGAGGGGCGACCGCACAGAGGTGTACCTCAAGTGCAACTACCAATTTCCCTTGACTTGACGGGGGCCCCAATAGACTCGACGCCACTTAAAGGTCGTCCGAGGACTCGTGTGAGGAATCTAGAAGGTAGCGTAGACCCCCCCCCAAACCCCACACAACTTACCACATCTGCCGTCGCAGATGTCCTGGCCCCGGGAAATTCTCCGGGAGGGGGCTGTAGCCCCCCCTACCCAGGAAGGGGCCTTGACCGCCTTTCCTTTCCTTTCGGCGTCCCATCCTTAGAAGGGACCGCCTTCCCCGTTGAGGGGCCAATGGCCACCTCCTTCGAGCGCTCCCATCCGTAATGGGTGACGCCCACTCATAGGGATCTTCCAATTAGTGCTCACCGATCATGACCTTACCGCCCGACCAAAATAAATACGACAGTTCTAAACTAAATGACTAGATTACTTAAAAGACAGTTAAAAACACTTTTATTAAAACATGCTACTGATCAACACTAGAGCAAGATTATTTTATTTGCAAAAACATACCACAAATTGACCATCTCTTTTATTGCATATTCAAGGTTATCACGATAATAATCTGACCTGCAAACAAAAGGTTACCACATCAAACTTTATTTAAAACTACTTGCTGTCTTCAGGGGCTGGTGGGTGGGTCAAAATTGGCTCTTCGTTCCGTCTCGAGCTCACGTGCAGCGAGGTGGTGCAGCTTCAGAGCACAGGAACAAGAGGATGCTTCCTTGGCTTGTTGCTCCTTTTATCCGTCTTCAGGGCGGGCGTAAACCCGCCCCGGCCTGCCCCGAGGGCGTGGCCCGGCCGCGTCAGTGTCTAGGCCAGCCCACTCCAGGGCGGGAAAAAGGCGCGCCCCGGCTACGCCACTTCGGGCATACCAGCCGAGACTCGCCTCCCGCCCAAGATGGCTTCCCGGGGGGATCGTGGTACTCCGCCATACGTTCGGGGGGACCGAATGGTCGCCCCTTTCCATATGGCTGAGATACCCGCCACCTAAGCATGAGCGAATTTTGCGGATCTCGCGTTCGCGAATTTTGCGGATTTGCGGATTCGCAATCCGCAAAATCCGCGAATTCCCGCGAATTTGCGGATTTTTTTTTTTTTGTGTTCGCCCGTGTTTCTGCCAGTTCGCGAGGGTTTTGTACACTTTCGCAAATTGCGAACTTACCTGTTGGGTCGCAAGTTTCGCGAACTTGTTGTTTCTACGTGTCCAGGCTGTTTGGGACACTCTTCTTCATCACTGCCACTCTCTGTCACCACTGCCACTCTCTGACTACTCATGCCACCCTCTGGCCCACCCATGCCACCCTCTGTTTCATCACCACACCCTCTGGTTGTCCAGTGTACATTATTTTCGGCAAAGCAAAGCACACCTTCCCTGCCTCAAGTGACCTGAATTAATTTGGGGCTGATTCATGTGTCACAGAATATTTTTTTAGCTGGCACCTGCTTCCTTAGTGCGCCCTGATTAGTGATCTTTTGCACTTGCTAAGTGCTTTCATTGTTGCAAAATTAGTTACAACACCTGCCCTGCCCCAACTGACAATAATGAATTAGGGGCTGATTAATGGATTTTAACTTCCAGCCTGGCTCCTGCTTGTCTCCCTTAGCTGTAATTCAGGACCTTTGTGGCATATGTGTAACTATTCTGAGGTTCAGAGCAGGGTCACATAATAGTTTCAAGTGGCAACTGAACTCTGGAGGGGCCCCTCAGGAAGCACTCCAGGAAATGGCTACTAATGATGAGCCTGAACTTTTGAACCTGGTAAGTAGTTACTTTCAGTTTTGCTAATATCGTATTTCTGCAATTTTGCACTTATTCGCGGGGCGCGAACTCACGCGAACAGTGCGAGCAGTGCGAGCAAAATCCGCTGCTCGCGGATTTGCGGATTTTGCGGGAAATTCGCAAATCTCGCGGATTGCGGATTTCCCGAAAATCCGCAAAATCCGCGAGCGGAACGGATTTTCCGCCCACGCCTACCGCCACCCCCTCTCAACACAATCCCCAAGGATGGGAAACCGGAAACAGTTCTGAACTTTTGGAAGACGGGAGGGAGTGACCCTCCCGGCCGTATTTATTAAAATATGACACAAAATTAAAACATTAAAATAACAGTTTCATATTATGTACAATTTCATTTACCACATTGCGATGTTTGGCTAACCTTAACATATTCTCTAATACAAAGGTTCTCCTAGCCGAACTAACATCCTACAAAACATCTAACTTGAGATTTTGAAATTGTACATCCTAACGTTTAAGGGCCAACGGCAAGGTCGTAACCGGTGTCAAGATCCCTAACCAGAAATATCCCCCTCACTTGTGAGGGGCGACCGCACAGAGGTGTACCTCAAGTGCAACTACCAATTTCCCTTGACTTGACGGGGGCCCCAATAGACTCGACGCCACTTAAAGGTCGTCCGAGGACTCGTGTGAGGAATCTAGAAGGTAGCGTAGACCCCCCCCCCAAACCCCACACAACTTACCACATCTGCCGTCGCAGATGTCCTGGCCCCGGGAAATTCTCCGGGAGGGGGCTGTAGCCCCCCCTACCCAGGAAGGGGCCTTGACCGCCTTTCCTTTCCTTTCGGCGTCCCATCCTTAGAAGGGACCGCCTTCCCCGTTGAGGGGCCAATGGCCACCTCCTTCGAGCGCTCCCATCCGTAATGGGTGACGCCCACTCATAGGGATCTTCCAATTAGTGCTCACCGATAATGACCTTACCGCCACAGGCCGGATAGTTGACCGGCTATCCGGACCCCCCACAACACTCCTACCTAAAGGTCATGTCTTAAAGTCTTCAACCAGGCTATACAGTCTCCTATGAGTAACTCGTTCCCCACCCGGGACAAATGAACACCATCCCCCAAATACATACTGTCACCAGTAATACAACCATGCGAAATAGAATGCAGTGTATTAGAACGGAACAATCTACTCACTTTGTTATTAATTTTCCTTACTGAATGGTTTAGAGCAGAAACAGAAATAGCCCCCCGCCATACCTTACGTGGGATCATATGTGACCATGCAATTGTGCACCCTGGAACTCTCCTCGCCAACCAACTTACAGTGAAAAGCATCGCCTCAAGAAGAAGTCGTCTACCAGTGGTGACCAAATCATTGCCCCCAAGATGTACTATGACTATAGACGGCGGTGACCTCGTCCGCCCTAGCAAACCCTCAAAAAATGATTGAAACTGGTCAATACAGAGTCCGCCCTTTCCGTAGAAAGACACCCTGTACCCGTATTCCACAGCCACGTGATTCATGTCACCTGCTTTGAATACGTCCGCGGCACGCCTCACGTATGAGTGGCCCACGACCCACACCTCCTTTTTCACAGCCGGTGAAGTATGACCGCTGGCCCGGTGTTGGGTCGACTGCATAGTCCGCCCGCCTCGTAGGCTTGCGCAACTGAAACCAAACAAAAACAAGAAGCGTGAGTACATCGTTACAGCTTCACAACATGTGCATTCGCACATACCTCTTATAACAATTGGAGGACCAACGCCCCACACGTTTAATTTGTTCAACATTCAGACCCCTGGCCGTAGCCTCTGTAGCAGCCCCTATCCGAAAGGAATGGGTCCCAAACTCGCCCGGGTTCAAGCCCGCAGCCGTAATAGACATCGCAAGCACCCGCTGAAACTGAAACCTCGTCAGTGGGGTGGCGTCAGCGTGTCTCAACAAGGCCCCCCCCCATGATGCCACCCTTTGTGCTAAATACTCCTCTACACAACTCACCGGGCACATGGAGGACCCGGGGATCCTTCGTATCAGTATGCAGTCGCCCATCGAACCCTGATCGGTCTTGGACTTGACAAATGAGACAGTCATTGTCTCCCCCCTGACTTGGACGTGCTCTCGGCACAGTCCCCCCATGGTATCCTGCTTGTTCCTTGCCACTAATTCGCTTACCCGCATAGCCCCATGAAATGCTAGCACAAAAGCGGCCCGGAATAACACTGCTTCATACTGGGATGAACATGTTGCAGGCAGTACAGATAACAACAAAGCCAACCTATCCAGACCTATCGGGCGCCTTTCATCTACTCTGCGACCCTCAAGGCGTTGCCACCCACGTAGCGCTTTTTGCACAACGAAAGACGCTGTCGGGTCCTGGATCCCATGAGCCCTAGCCACAAAGGAAATGGCGGCCCGATGCCTCTGAGCCGTAGCCACTGATTTGCCTGCCTGACGTAAGGATAGCAGGAATTTCACTACCAGCTCCTCCTGGCCCCAAAGCTCCCCTCTAGCTGCCCCCAAAAAGGCCCAATAGGAACGGAACGCCCCTTCATATGCCTTCCTCGTCCTGGGTGCTAAACTCTCTCCCACGAGGTTCTGTAGTTCGGGGCACCGAGAGACCAGAGAGCTTCGGGAAAGGGTGCTGCCACCGGGTCCGCTGTGGGCAGAAAACCCCAGAAGGCCTGCATACGAAAACGAGAAAGCGCATCAGCCGCCTGGTTCATCACCCCCGGGACATGTCTTGCCTCAAATAGTACATTCAATTGCATACACAATAACACAATTTCCTTGAGCAATCTCAGAATCCACTTGCATCGTGCTGCCTGGCTATTGATACACTCAACAACGGTCATGTTATCAGACCAGAATACCACAGAGTGATCTCTGAACCCCTCGGGCCAAGTTCTCAGGGCCACCAGAATGGGAAAAAGTTCTAGGAAAGCAATGTTATTTGTCAGACCACTCTCATGCCACCATGACGGCCACTTTTGTGCCGACCATTGAGTGCCGAATATGGCACCAAAACCAATGCTTCCTGCCGAATCCGTCCACAGCCCCAGCTCCTCGGAGGACACGGCCGGTTTGTTCCAGACAATTCGGCCATTGAAATCCGCCAGAAATGCCAACCAAATGCGCATGTCCTGGCGAACCTCTGCCGAGAGTCTTGTGCGATGATGACCCTCCTTCAGGCCGACCATGGCTTGAGCGATCGAGCGAGAAAAAGGGCGGGCCATTGGTATAACTCTTAGGGCAAAGTTCAACTGCCCCACCAATTGTTGTAATTGATGCAGCCTAACCTTAGACTCACTTATACACATTTGCAGGGATGCCCTGAATCGTAACACTTTGTCCCCTGGTAGACGAAAACAACCTTCCTTGGAATCGAGCTCGATCCCCAGAAACTCGAGGCAAGTCGAGGGACCCACAGTCTTACCTGGTGCCAATGGCACGCCAAACTGATTCATCAAAAAACAAAATGCAGTCAAAGCCTGTCCACATTCGGGATCCCCGGCTGCCCCCAGAAACAAAAAATCATCGAGATAATGCATCACATGTTGAAACCCCGTTTTCCTCGTGAAGACCCATTGCAGGAAGCAACTGAACTTTTCGAAATAGGCACAAGATATCGAGCACCCCATTGGCATACACCTATCCATGTAATAATGACCCTGAAACATGAAACCAAGGAGACGCTGATCGTCTGGATGTACCGGGAGCAACCGGAACGCTGACTCGATATCAGATTTTGCCATCAGCGCACCGGGCCCCAGGCGATTCAAAATGGCTACGGCCTCATCGAAGGATGCGTACCGCACTGAACACACTTCTGGGTCTATCGCATCGTTTACAGAAAGACCACGTGGGGCTGATAAATTATGTATCAGCCGAAACTCCCCCGGGTCCTTCTTGGGGACCACCCCTAAAGGGGAACAAACAAAGTCAGCAACTGGTGGCGCATTAAATGGACCGGCGACTCGACCTCGAGCCACCTCTTTCCCGATCTTTTCTTGTACCACGGTCGTATGCTGTAGGACCGATATCTGGTTTTTACATTGTGGCACACCCCGAAACCCTCCCACTGGGATGCGGAAACCATATGAAAATCCGTTGCGCAACACCCCAGCGGAAGCGTGATCCGGGTATTCGCTGAGCCAAGGAATCATTGCCATGGTATCAATCGGGGTAGGTAAAGGCGCCCCTCGGACTATGTCAGACCTGTTTGGCGCCTCCTCTCCCCCCGTTATCACCTGTTTTGGCTCTGCACATGGACTCAGGATGGGATGATTGCCCACACCCCCCACACTCGTGCCTAAATTTGCATGACCCCTGGGGCCTAGTACATTTCCCCATGTTAAAGTTCCAACAAACCCCCCTTTTAATTGCGTTGCCGGCTGGCCTCGAGTGATTGTCGTTACTCGTACCTGATCGAAAGGGCGTCCCCGCATATTGGCGGGAGGATTCACCCACGTTACTCCCTACCAATGGCACCTTCAACATACCAGAGTCCTCCATTTTTGACCAGGACACAGAGTCATAACAATCCCAAGTTAAATTATTATCATGCTCTTTCGCTTTTCTGAAAATATTGTCGTAACAAAACCAATGATTGCCCTCGTGAGATACTGAATACCCCATGATCCGTGACTGATAAATCGGCAATTCGGGCAGCAATTCGGGCCTACGTTCACCCAAAATGGATGTAAAAACCCCCCATGCCTTGCCCCAATTACCAATGTTTTCATTTACCTTAAAGGCGGCCATCTTTGCGCGCCAAACACTTGGATGCATGAGCTCTTTCTGGCTCTTAACATGCTCCATTTCATAATGGTCGGTAAGCAATGAGAAGATGTTTATATATTCCCCTGCCCATATCTTCTCTTTAATAGCCAGAGGGACCCAATTTTTCCCTCCGAGAGGGTGCCGAATCATCCCTCGCAATCGGCAATGGCCGCTTACCTGAACCGGAAGCTGTATCAGCGACTGGAACTGATGGCGATGGTGCCTTCGTCGTTTCCCTTGTTTCCCGCAGCTGCCTCATCAACACCTGCGCGTCGTCAGCCGTGGCGCCCTTGCTACCTTTACCCAACCACGCTGCTAATTGTGCTGCCAGCTCGGGCGGCATATCCTCCCCGGACACGGGGGTGACCACTACGGGAATCGGATTCCCCTCTTCCGGCAAAGGAGTGGGTGCTTCGAGTGGGGTACAGGGAACTGGGACGTCTCCCCCTGCTGTTCCCTTTCTGGGCCTCTTGCCTTTTCCTCCTGGAGCTGCTCCTGGCAGAGGACGTTTCGGCCCCCCTTCCTCGTCTTTCTCCGCCATTCGCTTCTTTAAGTCGGTCACCTCCTTCATGAGAACACGCAGCATCTGGTCGGTAGTCATTCGCTTTCCCGCCTTTTTAGGCATTCTCCGATAGAGTATCTGAAAAACAAACAAGAACGATTACAACGCTCAAAATTGGCTCTTCGTTCCGTCTCGAGCTCACGTGCAGCGAGGTGGTGCAGCTTCAGAGCACAGGAACAAGAGGATGCTTCCTTGGCTTGTTGCTCCTTTTATCCGTCTTCAGGGCGGGCGTAAACCCGCCCCGGCCTGCCCCGAGGGCGTGGCCCGGCCGCGTCAGTGTCTAGGCCAGCCCACTCCAGGGCGGGAAAAAGGCGCGCCCCGGCTACGCCACTTCGGGCATACCAGCCGAGACTCGCCTCCCGCCCAAGATGGCTTCCCGGGGGGATCGTGGTACTCCGCCATACGTTCGGGGGGACCGAATGGTCGCCCCTTTCCACAAACACCCGGAACGCAGACTGCTGCGTTTTGCAGCACTTGTGTTTTCTGCGCTTTTTTAAAGGGCAAAATGTGTCCTCACATCCATATAAAATATAGCACCAAATATGCTTTTGCATTTCATGTAATTATATGAAAGTTTCCTGAAACTGCATGTAATTACGCAAATGCAAACTACATGAATTTCCACATACCTGGTCTGTTCTTATTTGCCAAAGGAGTTCAAATGGAACTCTATTTTTCCATGAAGAGCATTTTTGAGGAAAAGCCCCGTTAGTATCTGTCAACCGGTCAGTGTATCGCTGCTACAGGTCTGACTGCCAGATGTGTGTGTGTGAGCTTTTACAGCGAGCGAACGTTCACGTTTCAGACGAAGCTGGCCTCACACAGGTGTCAAGGTGGTGTCACCCCATGTGATGGTGTCCCCCGGTGCAGTCAGCACCACCGCACCCCATAATGACGCCCCTGGAGGTTAAGCGTATGTTTAAAATATGGTTCTGGTCTCGGACAGTCTTTTACAAAGTTTGCATCCCCCAAACTACATGTATTAAAAAAACTAAAATAAAATACAACTAACTACATTGCATCCAAATTATTTAAATATTGCAGGAGATATTCTTCTTGTTGTGTTACCTGCAGGTAGTTCAGAGGCATCCTTGTCTGTGATGCAAAGATCGGAGCTGCCTGCTGCCTGTTCATCCCAGGGAATGACATGGAATCTACCAAGAAGCATGCGTGAAGAGGGAGGTGCCCCTGAGTTGGAGTGGTTTTCAAATTGGTTTTCCTGGCTCGCACAATGGAAATCGGGTTTATGTAAATCAGTGTTGCCAGTTATCGTTGTGTTTTTATTGCTATACGGGGGTCTACAATTGGAGATTACTTGCTGTAAAAATGCAGTCCTCAAACTGGGGAGACTGAAAATAATTAAGGAGGTAGTTGTAGTCAAAAAGCAAGCATAAGGAACAGCAGGTCCTAAATAAATTAACTGTTACAAATGCATGAGTTAGATAGTGTAGTTGAAAAATCAACTGGAAGTTGGACTGTTAACATGGAAATCGATGCGTTCATTGATAAAAAATTAAATCTCATCATTATTGATAGACCCGCCCATTCTGAACTCCCTATCAACCTCAATTCGCAAATATGTAGTTAAGCAGGCACTGCGACCTAAGCTCTGGATTATTGATTGATAGGTCACAGATGGGAAGGTGCCTGGCTGGCAGGTAAACACTTGGGCAGGAAAACCTTGATCAATCCCACAGATAAACACAGCGACATTACAATGGTCAGGGGAGACTGACACGATAAAGGACATGGCCAGAGGGGGGTACAAGCGCTCCTAAAAACAAATAAAGTCACATACCACATGATTTTGGTACACATAGCCAATGAAGATCTAGCACACATAGTGATTACGCACTCCCCATGCCAGACATCTGGACACGTTCACCACTAGCCACACTGTGTAATGCAGGGTTGAGACCCACCTGCAGCAACTATTTGACCATTCATTTATGACTCCAAATGCACAATGGACATTCCTCACCATATATGGTAGGCTGGAAACATTTTTGATCTGTCATGTTTTTGTATATAAGAAGGCCATCTACCAAATGTAAATTGAGACAGTCCTCAGACTTAGTGCCTGTAACTGTTCTCCCGGCTGAACGGTTTTATTAAACAAACTGTTCCTATTTTGCCAAGCGCCTCTTTTTTTTTTTTGTAAGGATTTCAAACTCAAGCAACATCCTTTTAACTTCTAATGTATCTCAAATTTCCCTAATTTGATATGCTTCTTACATTCTTCCATTTCACTAAGCATTGCTTTAATTAACTTTGCAGCCCTAATGCCTTTCGCCTACCTTCTCCTTACCTGCTCTCCAGTATTCCATGTTCCTCTCCTGGGGTTGGCCTTCCTCTAGCTGCTCTGCCCTCTGTCAGTACCTGGCAAAGGCGCTTGAGCAATACAAGCTATGTGAGCAAACCAACATGTTCTGTTGTGATTAGGCCAACCTGAAACATCATGGTTCACTGAGAAAAATTTAAGTGCAATATTTTAAACATTTCCGATTTTGAAAAGCCTTAATAAGGTTATTAAGATACGTATAATATCTATGATGTTACTTATTTGTTTTCCAGGCACAGACATTGATAGTTGTTTGTCTATTAGGGATCAGAATAATGAAATTGTATGTTCATTGGACTCTGTTTAACGTCTTCGCTGCTGATGACGAGCTGAGCTCGTCATGTAACATGGGTTTTTGAAATCTGCAGCACACCACTGTAAATCGTACCGCGGTTAAGGTGTTAATCCAACCAATAATGCATTCCAGAAATAGTTTTAAGTGGCGCTCAAGGGTTTCTCGGTTTATTCAAAAACATCTATCCTTGTGATTAGAGCAACTTTACAATGGATAGTAATACAATTGGATTTTTTTACTCTGAACCTTTTCACTTATTTTGGCATGACTTGCAATTTCTGCTTGAGAAGATATCAGCCTGCTGTTTTACTGAAATAGCACGAAGTGAACTACAGTGGGCAAAGAAAGTCAAGAAAAGATTAGAAGACATCACACGAACTTTAAAATTTGAATTAACAATAGCTGAGGCCTAACTCTCTAGACTTTAAAATAGACTGTAAAAAAGAATCTAGGTTGGCAGACTTGAAGTATGTAAGGAATGGACCTTCAACAAAACATATGATAGATTCATGGGAAAATATGAATGTCTTTCGGGACTTATCTGCACTTCCGGGTTGCATTAAATGTGCGTTATGTAAGACCTGAGAAATTTGAAGTCTTTCTAGTTCAAGAGAATAACTGCACATGCAGACTGCCTTCTCAAAACTTCAATGTCCATGTTTTAATTGATTGTCATCATTTTTATAGGCTCTGTTGCTTGCTTTTAAAACCTCTTCTTAAAAAATATAATATAAGTTGAAGAAATGACGCACTAGCGCTTTGGTTAAGAAGGAAATTCTTTGATGTGGTGTGTGCATTGGCTAAAGTTCTTAAAATATGTTTGGACTAGTGTCCTAATGTGTTTAGGTGGTAGGGGTTCTGTGATTTTAGTTGAAGTATTATGAATTGGTATTTATATAGTGTAATTATGTATAAAATGTTATTGATTTTAAAGAATGTATGTTTTAAAGACTATGTCTAAACATTATTAAAGTATGATCTGAACTCTGGTTGAGAATTGAAATAGTTAGGGGAATATGCTAAAGGAAGTGCCAGAGAGAGGCGTTAGCCCATCCGGTTAATGCCTCTCTCCATCACTTCTGAAAAGCAAAGCTGCACCATTTGTACAAGAATGTGGTGCAGCCTTGCGTTTCCCCCCTGCGATGGACCTAAGTTTCGCAACTTAGTGCCAATGCAGGCACCCTTGTTCCATAGGGCAAGGGTGTCTGCGAGCAGGGGAGGATTGCTTATCTGTAGAAAGTTATCCCTTCCTGCACATAAATAATCCTAAAATGCTATTCAGTCACTGTCATGTGTGCTGCTTCGTGCAGAGACATGAAAGTCAAATAAATTGAATTTTTAAAAAAAATATTGTTTATGTGCAGGAAGGAACACCTTCCTACACATATACAATCCATGACATTTTCCTTTTTCCACGAGGAGAAATAATGCATTTCTCCTTGTTTCGCCAACTTAAGACCAGGTTGCTCCTGGTCTTAATGTTGGTGCTGCCTCCTATGTATGCCACCCTTGTAAAAGGGGGCTGCGTCAAAAACAATGGGTGTTGTGGTGGAATGCCCACCGCAACACAGACTACCCACCCCTTTCACGCTAAGTGTAGCGTGAAAAGGGGGCCTTATTTACAAGGCACCGTAAGTGGCTTAACACTGCCATGTAAATAATGTGCAGTCCCTATCGCCACCACAACGTTGGTAAAAGTGACATTGTGGTGGCAATAGGGGTTTGTACATATGCCCCTTAGTCTTTAGTTTTACGTGCTTTCCTTTTTCTTCCTTGTTACTTTTGCCTACTGACATATCTGCACCACAGCATATTATTTCTGATGTGAAAACACTGTGCAGGGCTAGCTTCACTAAATACATATAAACGCACAGTTCAATTCCTACACACAGCTGTGACTGGAGCATGACCATATTTAGGGGAGGCCTCAAGCTGGCACAGGAATGAAGTACTAGTCAGGAGAAATTGTCTCCATTCATGGCATCTTTCATATCAGTAATACTCAATCATAGCATGACAAAATGTAACACAAGGACACTTCCACACTCACAACATTTGGGCATAGTAGAAAAAGCTATAGAAATGTTACCAAATATCTGGAAGTTATTTATTTTGTTTACATTCACAAAAAACACATGGCTAAAGGAGAGTGCAAACAATTAGGTATTGGTTTACTCACAGCAAGAATTATTTTCGTTAAAAGAGCTCAAAAATTGTATAGGGCTAACATCTTTATTAGGGTTTTTCTGTGTTGAGCCCTCGTCTCGCCTGTTTCGCTCTGACTGTTTAGCACCTTCACTGATGTGGGCGAAATGAACACATTTCTTGGTAGTTATGCATGGTATGTCAGTAGGATTTTTCTCATCCAGTCCTTTACACCAGATTCATTTTTTTTTTATACGTCTTCTTGTTTACAATGCTGTTTGTAATTGCTTACCTGCTTCGCTGCGGCCGGAATTCCCCCGTGGTGCAGAGGAATTCCAAGCGTGCGCAGGTCGGATGGCCCCCAGCCGTCCTTCGCACACGCTCACCGTGACATGTGACAGAGGTTAACAGCGGCATCACAAGGGTTGGTGTCAGCCAGTGCGTAACTTATGGTGCCACCCCCTAACGACTTTACCCATGATGGACATTGGCACATGGAGACAAAGTAAATATTTAGGGGCAGATTTATGAAGGGCTTGCGCCACGTTTACGCCGCCGTTGCGTGACGCAACGGCGCGGAAACGTGGCGCATCCCTGCGCCCTATTTACAACGTGACGCATCTAGGAGATGCGTCACGTTGTACAGCACTGCGCCATGAGGAGGCGTTCCTGCGCAGGGGGGGGGCGTTCCTGCGCAGGAACGCCTCCTGAAAGTGGCTGAGTGAAATCTATGAGATTTCACTCAGTCACTTTCAGGGCAATGCTGCGTCAAAACCCTGCGCCTGCTTGAAGCAGGCGTAGGGCTTGAGGCAGCATTGAAAGAATAGGCCCCCCCAGAGCATTGCTGGAGCTGCGTCGCGCTTGCGACGCAACTCCAGCAATGCGTCACTTTTACGGCACAGATGCGTGACGCATCTGTGCCGTTTTTGCCCCATGGTGCGCCGCATCATAAATGCGGCGCACCATGGGTGGCGTAGCTGTGGCGCACTGTGGCGCATGTTAATTGGCGCATCCCTCGGGATGCGCCAGTTAACATAAATCTGCCCCTTAGTAGGAGGAAGCGCCTGAAGAGAGTGTCTCTATATTTGTCAGATAGCATTAAAATTCTGACATGTTTTATGTAGCGTTCTGACTGCCTTGTACTTTTGAGGCACTTGCGTGAAAGGCGTACACGCTGCTTTTGATAGTGTGCGAAAGGCACTTAATTACAGGGTGGACCTAGTATAAAGTTCACAGGAGGGGTGGGGGCTAGTGAATAGCGTAGTCTTTGCAGGAAGTTCTGAAGAACTGCTCGGCTTCCGCCCCTGGGACCCCCCCACTCGTGATAAATTGGAGTCCTAAGCTGGCCCTTTCAGGTATTCTGAATAACATCCAGGTGCGTGCAGAAGTCCCTTTGTATCAATGTAAACTTGCATAATTTTGGTAAGTTAGTGTTATGCTTGCTATGTGAAATACCAGAGTGTTTGAAATGAAAACAGTAATGTATACTTGCCGCCGGTACCAACACCTTCGCGCACTTGTTCAAGAACACAAACACCCGGAACGCAGACTGCTGCGTTTTGCAGCACTTGTGTTTTCTGCGCTTTTTAAAAGTGAAAAATGTGTCCTCACATCCATATAAAATATAGCACCAAATATGCTTTTGCATTTCATGTAATTATATGCAAATTTCCTGAAACTGCATGTAATTACGCAAATGCAAACTACATGAATGTTCACATACCTGGTCTGTTCTTATTTGCCAAAGGAGTTCAAATGGAACTCTATTTTTCCATGAAGAGCATTTTTGAGGAAAAGCCCCGTTAGTATCTGTCAACCAGTCAGTGTATCGCTGCTACAGGTCTGACTGCCAGATGTGTGTGAGCTTTTGCAGCGCGCGAACGTTCACGTTTCAGACGAAGCTGGCCTCACGTAGGTGTCAAGGTGGTGTCACCCCATGTGATGGTGTCACTCGGTGCGGTCCGCACCCCCGCACCCCCATAGAGACGCCCCTGGAGGTTAAGCGTATGTTTAAAATATGGTTCTTGTCTCGGACAGTCTTTTACAAAGATTGCATCCCCCAAAATACATGTATTAAAAAAACTAAAATAAAATACAACCAACTACATTGCATTCAAATTATTTAAATATTGCAGGAGATACTCTTCTTGTTGTGTTACCTGCAGGTAGTTCAGAGGCATCCTTGATGGTGATGTTGTCTGTATTTTCCTTCCTCTCCCAGGGATTCATCAGGTCTACTCGAGGAGCAGTGCTATGCCTAGTCCACCATGTTAAGCGAACAAGCTGATAAAAAAATGTTTTAAATATTTACATTATTTTAGGAAAATCATTAAAGTGACTGGCAATATAAAATCTATAAAGAGTAGCAACAAATTTCAAACTAAAATTGCGAATCAGAAAATACAAATTTTTGATTGGCTCATAGCCAGTCGATATTTTCAAAGAAAATTCAAAGACAAGGTTCATTACAGTATCAGCCCACATATCACTATGCTTTTTCCCCATAACAGCTGCCTGTGAAGATCACAGAATTGTAATAAACAACTAGATGTTCACCAAGCTCAGCAAATGTGCCTGCATTGGGAGACATACTGCTGGAGTGGATCACTTTATAATCATTCCATTTACTATTGAAAAGACTGAGGCCAAGATTTATCAAGGGATTACATTGCCCTTGTGTCCCATAAGGTTACGCAAGGCAACACAAGCCTTAAGTTACATTTACTATGCCACACAGAGGCACCTTACTTGGGTCTGTGTGGCATAGTAAATCTAAAGGAATGCAAGCCGGCGAAAGTTGATGCCTTGAGTTACTCTGAATTTGGAATGCATTCCATGGGTGAAGTTCTAGTGCTCCATGCATCCACCCATGTATTGTGACACATTCCCAGATTTACTAAGACTAGTAAATCTGTGAATGCATCAAAATGCTACACCTTTCCAGGTGAGGCATAACAAGGAGAAATATGCTTAGTTCTCCTCGTTATATACTCTTTCTTCGTGTTCTGCATTCTGCAGCACACATAGAAAGCGGAAAATGCCTCTACAGATTGTTTTCTGCAGTAAGGTATTACTTTCTGCACAAGAAGAATCCTGACTATAATGCGGACACCCTTGAACCATGGCGCAAAGGTACCTATGTTAGTACTCAGCAGCCACAAGTGCGCCAGCACAGAGGGAGAGCAGGGATGTGCCTTATGTTAGTTATTTTGCTGCATTCATGCTCTCTCCATTTGATGCAGCCGCAGGGCTCTGGGTGATGTACCTGACCCCAAGTGGGTGGCATAGATACCTGAGAAGACTTTGGGCAGCATTTCCCGATCCCCTAAAAAAAATGTGCTGCTCTCTACTGAAGAAGGACACCTATCCTGAAACATGTGTCTAGAGATACACAGCACTAGCTGAACCAACAAAGGTGAAAAACGAAATACTGTCACTGAAGTAAGTGTTATCATGCACTGCATTTAGCATGATGAATTGGGGTGAACTGAGTACTGCGATGTGAGAAGACTTTGGGCAAAATGTTCAGCCCCCAAAAGAATGTGTTGATCTCAACTGAAGGACAATCTTAGAAATGGGATTCCTGGTTTGCCGGAATTATGCACGCAGGTCAGGCGGGAATCACCACTCTAGTCACAGTAGGCTAGATAAACAATAGGATAACCTGTGCTCATCCTGTAGTAGCTTGGCACAGAGCAGTCAGTCTTATATACAAAGGCACTGTTTAAAATATTTGTGCAAGACACTCACACAGTAACAAAATGAATACAGCACCAAAAGACTCCATAGTGAGTTAAACATAAAATCAGCGACGGCTCGTGGAGGGAGTTACGGCGGGGCAGGAGGGTGGGGAGGGGGAGGGGCAGGGTGGAGGTTGCTAAAAACCGGCATATGGATAATTGCAGGTAAGTAAACAATTTAATTAATAAAACGAATTTCGTAGTGCGCCTTGCATCGCAAAATGCAATGCAGTGCGAGCTACGAAATTCGTTTTATTAATTAAATTGTTTACTTACCTGCAATTATCCATATGCCGGTTTTTAGCAACCTCCACCCTGCCCCTCCCCCTCCCCACCCTCCTGCCCCACCGTAACTCCCTCCACGAGCCGTCGCTGCATAAAATATTATATTTTTATGAATAAAACAAGACCAAAACAACAAAAATCCAATACGTAGAACCTGAATTATTTATTTTCAAAGAATAAACCAAAAACAGTGCTCAGAAGTCAATAGCTCTAAAAGATTTCTGTAGGTCACACTAGACTGGGGTTAATCCGATATTCAGGCTGACTTTGATGGAGTACGGGTGCAATCGAGTTCTAAAAGGGTTCCGCTGAAGTTTTAACTTTTCAAGCTGAGTGAAGTGCCCCGTTTGTGGAGAAAGCAGTTACTTGGGAGAGTGTTGCTAGCGATGGCCCTATGGGTGCAAAGTGTCAGCCGGGCATCGCAGACAGGGTCTTGGGGGTCAGGACACGATGCTGGGGCAGCTTGCCCTGATTCTTCCAGCGAGTGGCTTAGACCCACTGCAAACGGAGCCGTTTGCAGTTCCGAAGATCCCAAAATCTCGATTTAATGGGCTCAAGAGCTGTAGGCAGCCGCAGCCGGTAGTGGGAGTACCTGCCAGGCGGTGAGTGGGGAGGGGTAGGGGCAGGGTGGGGGGTAGTAATGTATGGATTACGGACCTTAACAGGTAAGTAGCCATATAAATAAATAAAACGAATTTCGTTACGCACACTGCATTGCATTTGGTGATGCAGTGCATACCCCAAAATTCATTTAATTTATTTGTATGTTTACTTACCTCTTAAGGTCCGTAATTCATACATTACTACCCCCCACCCTGCCCCTACCCCTCCCCAGCAGGGCAACAAGCAGAAAAGCAGTCCTTGCAGAAAAGCAGTCCAGCTGAGTCCTTTAAACACCAGAGCAGTTCTTCTAACAGAGGTTCAGTTCAAGATACAGAAGTGTCTGACTTTAGGGGGTCAGAGGACCAGTACCTATACACAAAATTGCCTATAATGTAGGGGTGACGGATCACTGACATAATATAGAATGACAAAATATAGACTTACCAAAATATAGTCACCAAAATATAGAATGCCAAAATATCGAATTCCTATCTACAAACAGGTAAGTACAAAAATATTGAATCCAAAATATAGTCTGTAAAAAATATAGTCAGTCAAAATATCGAATTTTTTTAAATGTCTTAAAAGTAATTTAAAATTGATGAAATAATAAATATAATTAACTAAAACATACTTAAAAATACTCAAATAACCTTAAAATGAAGATATAACTAATTTAAGTTATTAATAAAAACTGTACAATATTTTACCGTAGGATAGCAGGAGGGTAACATTTAATATTACCACTCCAGGGAGTGCAACAGTAGGGAAAGCGTTGGATAGCGTAGGGGTGAAAAATACTATTCCCACTCCAGTGAGTGCAACAGTAGGGAAAGCGTTGGATAGCGCAGGGGTAAAAAATACTATTCCCACTCCAGTGAGTGCAACAGTAGGGAAAGCGTTGGATAGCATAAGGGTAAAAATTACTATTCCCACTCCAGAGAGCGCAACAGTAGGGAAAGCGTTGGATAGCAGGAGGGTAAAAATTACTATTCCAACTTCAGAGCGTGCAACAGTAGGGAAAGCGTTAGATAGCGTAGGGGTAAAAATTACTATTCCCACTCCAGAGAGTGCAACAGTAGGGAAAGCGTTGGATAGCGTAGGGGTAAAAAATACTATTCCCACTCCAGTGAGTGCAACAGTAGGGAAATCATTGGATAGCGTAAGGGTAAAAGTTACTATTCCCACTCCAGAGAGTGGAACTGTAGGGAAAGTGTTGGATAGCGAGAGGGTAAAAAATACTATTCCCACTCCAGTGAGTGCAACAGTAGGGAAAGCGTTGGATAGCGTAGGGGTAAAAAATACAATTCCCACTCCAGAAAGTGCAACAGTAGGGAATGCGTTGGATAGCGTAGGGGTCAAAATTAATATTCCCACTCCAGAGAGTGCAACAGTAGGGAAAGCGTTGGATAGCGTAGGGGTAAAAAATACTATTCCCACTCCAGTGAGTGCAACAGTAGGGAAAGCGTTGGATAGCATAAGCGTAAAAATTACTATTCCCACTCCAGAGAGCGCAACAGTAGGGAAAGCGTTGGATAGCGGGAGGGTAAAAATTACTATTCCAACTTCAGAGCGTGCAACAGTAGGGAAAGCGTTGGATAGCGTAGGGGTAAAAATTACTATTCCCACTCCAGAGAGTGCAACAGTAGGGAAAGCATTGGATATTCGAAGAGTAAAAATTACTATTTCCACTCCAGAGAGTACAACAGTAGGGAAAGCATTGGATAGCGTAGGGGTAAAAATTACTATTCCCTCTCCAGAGAGTGCAACAGTAGGGAAAGCGTTGGATAGCGGGAGTGTGAAAATTACTATTCCCACTCCAGATAGTGCAACAGTAGGGAAAGCTTTGGATAGCGTAGGGGTAAAAATGACTATTCCCACTCCAGAGAGTGCAACAGTAGGGAAAGCGTTGGATAGCGTAGGGGTAAAAAATACTATTCCACTCCAGGGAGTGCAACAGTAGGGAAAGCGTTGGATAGCGGTAGGGTGAAAATTACTACTCCCACTCCATTGAGTTTAACAGTAGGGAAAGTAATGATTTAATATATTATTAAAAATAAATTAAATATCAATCCCAATAAAACATTATTTGAAATTAATAACCAATTTAATATTATGTAATAATTAATTAGAAATACAACTACATATTAGTTATTAAAAATTAATAACCTATTCATAATTATTTAACAACTAATTAATTTTCAATAACAAAAACTAATTAATAATACAAATTAATACCTTTTAAAAATTAACAGTAAATTATCAATAAACAAAATGTATTTTTAACATGTAATTAATTACAATTACATTACTTTCCACCTATTCCCCTAAAAACGCACATCCCACTACAGAAAATACATTATTACAATTATCATACTTATCAAATATTTAATTAATACAAAATAATTACCAATTAATAAAAATTAATTGCCAAGTAATAGAAATTAATTACCAATTAAAAATTAATTAACAATAAATTTAAAATCAATACCAATGAATGAAAAAAATTATTTACTTAATTACAATTAAATTACTTCCCACCCTTTTCCCCTATAAACCCACAACCCGCTACAGAAAATAAATTTTGAAAATTAACATAATTAACAATTAGTCAATTAATACAAATTAATTGGCAATTAATAAAAATTAATTACCAATTAAAAATAACAATAAATTCAAAATGAATACCAATAAATAAATACAAATATTTAATTAATTACAATTAAATTACTTCCCACCCTATTCCCCTATAAACCCACAACCCGCTACAGAACTAAAAAGCAAAATTTAATAAAAAATTAATAATAATTGCTAAAAATTAATATTTATTTTAATATAATTAAATTACTTCCCACCCTATTCCCCTATAAACCCACAACCCGCTACAGAATTAAATTACGGAAAAATTAAAGAACATAAAATTCATTACTTAAAATACATTAAACATACATTACAAAAATTAATATACACTTTTCACACATATACTAACATACAAAACACATTAAAATATTGATATTATAAAAAAATCGATATATTTAATGCCTATATTGTATACTTCGATATTTTGACTTCTATATTTTGAAAATCTATATTACTTACCTTAAATTCGATATTTTTAACCACTATATTGTGTCCATTCGATATTTTGTCCATTCTATATTTTTACTTCGATATTATGTCCATTCTATATTTTGGAATCGATATTATGACTGTTTACCAATTCCAATGCATGCAGATCAGTTCTTTGTCAAATCCAGCCCTTACTGTGCTTGTGGCTGTCTAGAGGGAATGCTCAAAGTGTGCTGTCAACCAGCCCACATGTGTATTGGAGATAGGCTGTCAGGCTCAAAGAGCAGTAAGTATCAAGAAAATATCCCCTTTCTAAAAGTAGCCTTTCCAAAACAGTAATGTTAAATACAGCTTCTTTTTCACAAATGTATTCTAATTCATATTCAGGTATCATTTGCATGACAATTAAATAGACAAAAGGAAGCCTTTTGAAAAAAAAATTACATTTGCATTCATCTTACTGGAGGTACAGAAAAGGTGGTCCAATGACATGCAAAAGCATTCTTCTTCATCAAGAACTGTAAATATAGACAGATTTTAAATCGCATTATGACATTGTTGCTTAATTCATTTTTCTGACCTTACAAAAAAATATTGCCAGAAAAGTAGAACACACACTCACTCATTCATCTAGTACTGCTTCCATTGGAGAATTCCAGATACCCTTGACTTTCCTCAATGCGTCCACCCTTTGCGCATACTGCTCCTCTAGTTTCCTAACACAATCCATTTTTGTTACTACGCTTTCAGATGTGGGAGGGACAGTGGATATATGGAGTGTAAAATTGACTTTGGCAGTCGGGATAGAATCTATCATATGGCCCACAAAGTGTGTACGGGGAGCACATGTTAAGTAAATGGCTTTCCAATCTAAATGGGCTCTCTACTATACCCGATATTGTCTGCAGCAAATGTTTTCAACCTTGTCAGCTAAATGTTTTCGCTGTGGGTATCTGCGAGGGGGCTGGGCACATGTGGAGTTTTTATGTCCCAAGCTGTTCGAGGTTTGAAATAAAATGATTGCCTTCTTGGGTGAAAAGCTACACATTCACATTCAACCAGACTTACAGGGGGCATCATTGAAAATTTTGCCATCAATATGTCAACTAAAGCTGCAACAACAACAATACTTTTTTATTAGGTCCCTGGTTGTGAAGTTGCTAATTCTTCAAAAGTAGAAAACACATATCCCTCCCACAGTGTTAAATCCAGCTTCACCATTACAATTCCAAACATATCAAACATGAAAAATCTACTCCTTCCTGTGCTGACATATACGTGCTGACATATACGTGGGGTAGTCCTCTCAGTAGTGAAAAATGAAATAGGCTGTTGGCCACTACCAGAACATGCAAAACATAAAGGTACATGTCCTACCTTTTTTTGTTTAAATCATTTTCATTAACCTTTTTTTTCGTTTTGCACATTATCAATAGAGCATACAGTCAGAACAGTGCTCAAGTAGCGGACGGAGAAAGAAAGCAAAGTGATTGCCAGTAGCGTGGTGCATAGTAACTAATAGCAACATAACAACGGAGATTTAAGGTATGGTGAGTACATCAAATTGTGAGGCAATATCTCAAGAAGGACAGAGCAGTGCTGACAAATCACGGCACCAGATAGCATGTGAATAAATCAGGTACTGTGCAGTTCAAACTCTACCAGGAACATAGAGCACAACAAAATGAGGACAACATAAGTGAAGGATGGGCAGGGGAGAGTCACTCAAGACCTGCTGCCGCATCCTATGTAGCCGGGGGGCCAATAACCGCCAAGATTTAGTGACAGTCGGGCTCTGAGACAGAGGGGCTAAATCAGTTTGGGTATCGGCATTAATCTGCATTTGCGCCAGTGAGGGATATACCCTGAGTGATAATCCTTGATGATGTAGTCTGGTTCCCTGTGTCAGTGTCCACCCGTAGAAGTTTGGAGACCATTGCTTCCCATTGAGGTGCTGGGGGAACATACGAATGCCAAGCAGGTCCTCTCTATCTAGCGCCACACCCTCCGCTTTCGCCCAGTTAAGCAGGGATTGGTGCCAAGCTAGAGGGTGGGGCGATAGGGGGATTTCCATCTCTTGGTGATCAAGGTACATGTCCTACCTTTATTGAACATAGCAGCCTGACCTTAGGTTTACTTAGGGCCTACCTTAGGGGTGACTTATGTGTAATAAAATGGGAGGTTAAGGCTTGGCAAGTAGTTTTAAATGGAAAGTTGAAGTGGCAGCAAACTGCACACACCGGCAAGGCAGTGGCAGGCATGAGACAGGTTTGAAAGGCTACTCCTGCAGATGGTACAATCAGTGCTGCAGCCAACTAGTAGCATTCAAAGTACAGACCCTGGGAATATTGTATGCCACTTCACAAGATATTCTAATCAGGTATACACCAATGTCATCATGTTTAGGGGAGAAGCACATGCACTGTTAGCAGTGATAAAGTGCTCAGAGTCCTGAGGCTAACAAAAAGGATCAGCAAAAAAAGGAGGCAAAAAGTTGGGGGAAAGACCACCCAAAGGATGATAGGCCTAACAGACAACTATCCTGAAGCACGTGTCTAAAGAGACACACAACTGGCTGCACCAACAAGGGTGAATAACTGTAGACTGTCACTGAAATAAGTGTTATCCTGCACATTATCTACCATGCTGCTTTGGGGTGAAATTAGTGCTGGGATGTGAGGCAGTGTGCTCCCACCCCTTTTTATTTGAAAAGGCTCCCATGACCTAATGAGCTGATGAGCTCTGGCTGATGCACCTGCACCATGAGTGGTAGAGAGACCTGAGAAGACTTTTTGCAGCGGTTCCAGCACCCTGAAAAATTGTGTTGCTCTCTACTGAAGAAAGACAACTATCTTGATACATGTTACTTGATACACTTGCTGCACCAACAAGGGTAAAAAGCTAAAGACTGTCAATGAAGTATGTTATCATGCACTACATTTACCTGTCTGTCACTGTATATGACCTTGCTCTGCATTTACCATGATGCATTGGGGCAAACTGAGTGCAGGGACATGAGGCAGTCTGCTCCAACTCTCTCTTTCTTTGGGAATTTATATTATTGTTTTTTTTTTAGTTTTTTTATTTAATATCGATTTTTCTTTTAATTACAGGATTATTTTCTTTAGCAACTGTGTTTTTCTTGATTATAATATGTTCTTTTTTTATATATTTGTGAAATATATTAATATATTCTGCTACTCATTGATATTTTTTACGTTGGTTTTTATTTGTGTATGTATTTTGTGCGTGTGTGTATATGAAAAACCAAAGGTTAAAAGGATGTTATAGTTAGCTCCAATTTGACTTGTCTAAAACCAGTGACATTCAGCAGTTATAGTTAGCTTCTCTAACTATAACATATGCCCCCCCCGCAATACAGTGTTTATGACCTCACATCATGGTCGGTGAAATCACTGATGACATCTCAAATTCCAGGACTGATTACACCATCTAGTGAATGTAAATTTTGTTCTAAGAGTTTATGTTTTTTAAAGACATGTTAACCTACTACAAATGGTACATTAGTATACTAGGTGCACTACCAATGAGTGATACTATTTCAATCAATCAGCAAAATTTGTATAGCGCGCTACTAATCCGTGAGGGTCTCAAGGCGCTGAGGGGGGGGGGGGGGTCGCTACTGCTCGCACAGCCAGGTCCTGAGTTGTTTCCTGAAGGAGAGATGATCCGGGGTCAGCCGTAGGTGAGTGTGGAGGGAGTTCCATGTCTTGGCTGCCAGGTAGGAGAAGGATCTTCCTCCGATGGTGGATTTCCGGACTCGTGGGACGGAGGCGAGGGCGAGGCTGGTGGATCGGAGCTGGCGGGTGGGTGTGTAGAATGCGAGGCCGCTGTTGAGGTACTGTAGGCCCTTGTTGTGGAGCGCCTTGTGTGCGTGGGTGAGGAGTCTGAACAAGATCCTCTTGTCGACGGGGAGCAAGTGCAGGTCCTTCAGGTGGGCTGAGATGTGGCTGCGGTGAGGGATGTCCAGTCGTGCTGAGGCGTTCTGAATGCGCTGGAGTCTCTTCCGGAGTTTGGCTGTGGTTCCAGCGTAGAGGGTGTTCCCGTAGTCCAAACGGCTGGTGACGAGGGCCTGGGTGACCGTCTTCCTGGTTTCGGTGGGGATCCACCGAAAGATCTTTCGGAGCAAGCGCAGGGTCTTGAAGCAGGATGACGAGACGGCGTTCACTTGCTTGGTCATCGTGAGGGAGGAGTCCAGGATTAAGCCCAGGTTGCATGCGTGGTCTGTTGGTTTGGGGGCGGTTCCCAGGGCAGGGGGCCACCAGGAGTCGTCCCAGGCGGAGGGAGATGGTCCGAGGATGAGGACTTCCGTCTTGTCTGAGTTCAGTTTCAGACGGCTGATCTTCATCCATTCTGCGACGTCTTTCATTCCTTCCTGGAGGTTGGCTTTGGAGGTGGTGGGGTCGTTGGTGAGGGAGAGGATCAGCTGGGTGTCGTCCGCGTAGGAGATGATGATGAGGTTGTGTTGGCGTGCGATGGCTGCGAGGGGGCTCATGTAGATGTTGAAGAGGGTGGGGCTGAGTGAGGATCCTTGCGGAACACCGCAGATGACTTCAGTGGCCACGGAACGGAACGGGGGAGGTGGACTCTCTGGGTTCTTCCGTCGAGGAACGAGATGATCCACTCCAGTGCTGCTCCGTGGATTCCGGTGTTGCTGAGGCGCTGTATCAGGGTGCGGTGGCATATGGTGTCGAAGGCTGCTGAGAGGTCTAGGAGGATGAGGGCAGCAGTTTCCCCGTTGTCGAGCAGGGACCTGATGTCGTCGGTGGCTGCGATGAGGGTGGTCTGGGTGCTATGGTTTGCTCGGAAACCGGACTGTGAGGGGTCGAGGGATCCATTGGTCTCGAGGAAGGCGGAGAGTTGTCTGTTGATGGTCTTCTCGATGACTTTGGCAGGAAAAAGGAGGAGTGAGATCGGGCGGAAGTTCTTGAGGTCCGTGGGGTCCGCGGTGGGTTTCTTCAGGAGAGCGCTCAGCTCGGCATGCTTCCAGCTCTCCGGGAAGGTGGCGGAAGGGAAGGAGCTGTTGATGATATCCCGGAGTTGAGGTGCGATGATGGAGTCGGCTTTGTTGAAGATGTGGTGTGGACAGAGGTCGGTTGGGGAGCCGGAGTGGATGGTCTTCATCGTGCGAGTGGTGTCTTCGGTGCTGACCGAGGTCCAGGTGCAGAGGGTGGTGGTGGGGGGAGCTGGTTCAGTGGTTGGGTGCGTGGTCAGTGCGCCGAAGCTGTTGTGTATGTCGGTGATCTTGCGGCGGAAGAACGCGGCAAGAGAGTTGCAGAGGTCTTGCGAGGGTGTGATGTCATTGTTGCAGGCGCTCGGGTTGGAGAGCTCTTTAACGATGCTGAAGAGTTCCTTGCTGTTGTGGGTGTTGTTGTCCAGTCTTTCTTTGAATGTAGTCTTTTTGGTGGTGCGGATCAGCTGGTGGTGTTTGCGGGTGGCGTTCTTGAGGGCTGTCATGTGTATTGTTGTCTGGTCGTGGCGCCAGGCTTTCTCGAGGGTGCGGCAGGTTTTCTTGGAGTTTTTGAGGTCGTTGGTAAACCACAAGGCTTTCCTGCTGCCGGCTCTGCTGGAGGATTCTTCAGTGGTGCGAGTTCGTCGGCGCAGTTGGTGAGCCACTGTGTGAGGTTGCGGGCTGCTTCGTTGGGGTCCTTTGTGTTGGTGGGCGGGTTCTGGCTGAGGTTGGTGGCGAGCTGGTCAGCGGTGATCTTGCTCCAGCTTATGTGGGGAACCTGTTGTGGGTGGTGGTGGGTCGTGGTTCTCCTGAAGTTGAAGTGGACGCAGCTGTGATCGTCCAGTGTAGTCCGGTGGAGTGGCTGAAGGAGATGTGCTTGCTGGAGGAGAAGACGGAGTCAAGCGTGTGGCCGGCGTAGTTGGTGGGGGTGCTCACCAGTTGCTTGAGTCCGAGGTTGGCGAGGTTGTCCAGCAGGGCGGCGGTGTTTCAGTCCTTGTTGTTCTCCGGGTGGAAGTTGAGGTCCCCTAGGAGGATGTAGTCTGGGGAGGTTAGGGCGTGCGGACTGACGAAGTCTGAGATGGCTTCGCTGAATTGTGTGCATGGTCCTGGGGGTCTGTAGATGAGGGTGCTTCTGAGGGTGGTCTTGGGGTCGGTGTGTATCTGGAAGTGAAGGTGCTCGGCGGCAGTGAGGGTGCCATCGGAGCTGGTTGTGATGCGGATGGTGTTTATGTGGACGATGGCGATGCCTCCTCTGGTTTGGTTGACGCGGTCCCTCCGGGTGATCTTGTAGCCATCCGGGATGGCTATGGCGATGTCAGGGGCTGAGGAGGCGTTCATCCAGGTTTCTGTGAGGAAGGCGACATCTGGTGATGTTGTGTCGAGGAGGTTCCAGAGGTCGACGGCGTGCCTGTATGATTGATTGATTGATTGCTGTCTGCCTGACTGTATGGGTCTATAACTGGCTATATGAATAGCTGTATGATTGAGGTAGTAGTTGTGTGAGTTGCAGTATAAGTGAGTGAGTGGGTGCACGAGTTGCTCTATGTATGTGTGAGTCGTTGTGTTAGTACTGTATGGGTCTGTGAATGGGTATGTGAGTGGTTGTGTGGGTATGTGAGTGAGAGTACAAGAGGTTGTATGGGGTGTGTAGCTGTTTTGTCGATGATGTTATCAGTGATGTCATTTGAGATGTCATGAGTGATGTCACTGATCATGTAATGAGTGATGTGAAATGTGAGTCATAAGCAGTGCATTGTGGAGCGTAAGTTATAATTAGCTCAGCTAAGTATAACTGCTGAATTCCATTGGTTTTGTATGAGTGAAATCTGAACCTGTAACGTCCCTGTAACCTTTGATTTGTTGAGTGAATTTCTATGTTTTTTTAATTCTATTTCAGAATTATAATGCCCCTGTAACCTTTGTTTTTTTCTGTGAATTTATAAGGTCTTTCTAAAGTTGTTTCCTAGTTTTAAAGTCCCTGTAACCTTTGGTTCTGTAAGTTAATTTCTAGGTTTTGTTTTATTTTATTTCCTAAATGTAACCACTAAACTTTGACAAAGAGTATGTGAAGGCAGGAGTGTCTTATTAGGGGCTAGATGTAGGTAATTTCTATTTACCGATTCCTAAATATCGACTTTTACCGATTCAGTATTTAAAAATCGGTAAATAGAATGTAGGTAAACAATCTGTACATTTTACTGATTTGGGAATATTCGTTATTACCCATTCGGTATTTACCGAATCGGTAATAAAGAATACCTTACCATTCATTACTATGGGCCTGGAGGCCCACAGGAATGAATGGGAAGCCATTCACTATTACCAAATTGGTAAATACCGAATCAGTATTAGGGGGAGCATATTCAAGGGTGGCAGGGTGTCACATTTACACCCTGTTGCACCCCTTAATTGTGCATGTGTGCCCATGTGGCCCACATACATGCCCTAAGGGCATGTATGACTGCCACATGACACTTTTAAAAAAGCACAAAATTGCTTTTGAAAAGGTATTCGGTATTTATCACTAACTTGTAGTTGGTGGTAAATAACAAATCATTAAACCAACAATGCACTCACTTGAGTGCTCCCTACATAGTATTTAAGGATTCGGTAATTTATCGGTATTTTACCTGTTCCTTAAAATGACGAATCGGAAAATTACTGAATCCTTAAATCCAGCCTCCTACATCTCAAAGGGCTAAATACCGGTCGGTAACGGGAAATTTACTGATTTTCGGCCTTTACCGACCGGTATTAGCCCACCTAAATCTAGCCCTTAGTCTGTTAGTGGGTGTTAAAATGTCTGAGTGGGTCAGTCAGTGGGTGTGTAAGTGTCTAAGTGGTTCTGTGAAAGGGTGCATGAGTGGGAGTGTGAGCGAGTACATCATTCTCTGAGTTGGTCCATGAGTGAGTGCATGAGTCTAGGTGGGTCTGTGAGTGAGTGCAAGAGTCTCTGAATGGGTCTTTGAGGGAGTGCATGAGTCTCTTGGTGGGTCTGTGACTGGAAGCATGAGTTATTGAGTGGGTATGTGAGTGGGTGCTTGAGTGTCTGAGTGGGTCTGTGAGTAGGTTCATGAGTGTCATAGAAGGTGTGTGAGTAAATGGATGAGTCTCTGAGTGGATGAGTGAGTGGGGGCATGAATGTCTTAGTGGGTTTCTGACTGGCTGGGTGAGTCTCTGTGTGAGTCTGTGAGTGGTTGAGTGAGTGTCTGAGACGGTTAGTCAGTGGGTGTGTGGCTCTGGGAGTGGCTCTGTGAGTGGATACATGAGTCTCTAAGTAGGTCTGTGAATTGGAACCTGAGTGTCTGAGTGGGTCTGTGAGTGGGTGGATATGTGTGGGAGTGGGTCTGTAAAAGTCTGCAAGAGTCTTTTGAGTGGGTCTGTGAGAGGGTGCAAGTGACTATGAGTGAGTCTGTCAGTGGGTGTGGAAGCATTCAGTGGGTCCATGAGTAGATGCATGATTGTGTGAGTGGGTGTGTGGGTGAATCTCTGAGTGGATCTGTGAGAATGTATCTGAATCGCTCAGTGAGTAGGTGAATGAATGCTTGAATAGATATGTGAGTGGGTACATGAGTGACTAAGTGTGTCTATCAGTGGGTGTGTGAGCTTCTAAGTGAGTCTGTGAGTGGGTGCATGGGAGCAGGTCTTCATGCCAGCTCCCTCTGTGATGGTCCTCCTGTCCAGCAAGCCTGCTGTCTGCTTCCCTCTGCTGCCTTAAATTTTGTGCCTCCTCCACTCGTTGTTCTGCCTCTTCTCTCTTATTGTTCCTGCCCTCTATTTTGCTTTTTTTCTGGCCATTCTGCCCATTATTTTGCCTCTTTCTGACTCCAGGCCTTTATTCCGCCTCTTGCCACTCATTTCATACCTCTCTTTTGCCTCTTGCTGCTAGTTCTTGACTGCTATTTGACACTTTCTGCTCCTTCTGCCCATTATTTTGCCTCTTTCTATAAACACCTGACCTTTATCCTGCCCTTTGCTACTGGTTTCTGAACTTTATTTTGTCTCTTTTTGCTCCATCTGACCTTTATTATGCCTCTTTTTGCTCCTTTTGACTTTTTATTTTGCCTCTTTCAGCCCGTTGCTGACCTAGATTTTGCCACTTTCTGCTCACTGCTGACCTTTATTTAGCCTCTTTCTGCTTGTTTCTCACCTTTATTTTGCCTCCTTTTGCTAATGTCTCACCTTGTTTCCTCTTTTTGCTCATAGCTGAACTTTATTCTGCCTCTTTCCGCTCATTTCTCACTTTCATTTTGCCTCTTTCTGCTCATTGCTGACCTTTATTTTGCCTATTTCTGCAAGTTTCTAATCTCTATTCTGCCTCTTTCTGCTATTTTCTCAGGGACCCCGCAGTCCCAGATGGTTCACCACCTCCCAGGGGAGACAGCATTGCTCCCTCCCTCAAGAGCAATTGTTTAATCTCTTTCCCTGCCTGCATGTATGCAGGCAGGGAAAGAGATGAAACCTATGCTTCCACCATGTGGGAGGTGGCAATCTTACAGCTCCAGTCCCCTGGAACCAGAGCATTTGCTTTAGCTTGGTGGGAGCTGGGACAAATCCCGCTAAGCTAAAGCAAACAGCTAAGTCCCCAGATGGGAACCCTAGGATATAGCAGGAGCTGACCATGCAGGGTGGCAGTCCCCAGGGCTGAATATGTCTCCAGGAGGGGGGACTGCATGTCCCCTTTTTGCTGTTTACACAGGCTGCCCCGTGGAGGTGGTGGTCCCCAGGACCCACTACAATGACCTGGATCTAGGTGAAAACGCCCTTCTCTCTATTTCTCTGCACCTCTGATGAAACAAAGTATGCATGATTGGCTGAGTAAAATACCTGTCTATTGTTTCCATAACTCTGAAGATCAGTTTTATCTTGGGGAAACAAAGTTGTTATGTTTATGCGGTTGTCAGAAACTAATCCCTTTTGTTTATTCGAGGAAGTTTCTAGCGACCTCTTAGCTAGCTGCCACTCACAATTAAGTTAAATATATTCAATAGAGACCTAGTCGACCTAAGTCCTATGTCACATCTATAGGATATATTATTCCAATGCACAGAACCTATTGGGAATATAGGAACTACACTACTATATATTTGCCGCAATATGTTTTTGTAAAAATACTGTTTGACACAATACTGTGTCATTGAATCCTATTTTAAGAAGTACCAATCCTTTCCTTTTTTTTATTTGCAAGATCAGTTTCAGTTACTGAAAAAATGTCTGAACACTTGAGATTATGTCAGAGCAAGTAGGTGTTAAAATTGGTATTGAGGTAAAGTTCTACTGATAAATGTATACGTTTGGGACAGCAGTAACTATGGGTTTTAAAGTATGTATGTCTAAACCTGATGACTTAATAGTACAGGTTGTTTATTGGAGTAATAATCTTAATATTACAGTGACTGGTAATCGAATTCAACCAGGCGTGGTGCATCTATTGGGGGGTATGGGCGTAGCTCCCCCGCCCGCAGCTCCCTTTGCATCTTTGAACTTCAGTAAACTGAATCAGTTTACTTAAGTTCAAAGACGCGGCCCGCCGAGGGAGAACTGATAATCCTGTTAGTCAGCATGACGTCAAACCGCCCACCCCTTCAGAGTTTGAAGTGGGTGGGCGGGCTGGCGTCATTTGGGGCAGCAGGCAGCAACACAAGTGAGCATGAGTGGGGACGGAGGCCGAATTTTTTAACAGTGCCCACTCATGCGCACTTCTGTTTCACCTGTTTGTGCACACCCATTAGGAGCCCTTGACCTCCTAATGGGCGTGCTGGGGCAAAGAGAAACCTGTGCCCCAAGCCAATCCATGCAGCTTTCAAGATATTCAGAGGTTACGAACGCCACGCTCGAATAATAGAGGTTCATAGACCTTCTGCTACATTGTGTGAAGGCTACAAGTAACAGTTTCTAAATAAAGATGTCTATACAAATCACCATTGAAGACAGGATTCTCTACATACTCTAGCATTGCTTCGCATCTAGATAAAGATCTGGGACCAATTGAGAATGCGTTTTCATCCTTTGGAAGTCCACTGACAGACTATTATAAATAACGTTAACTCTACATCTTACAAAGGGGTCAACTTGTATGTTTTTACTTGTCCTGAAGATGGTCTCTGCAATCAAATTCTAGAGACCGAAACGTCAACCAACGCTTTTTTTTTTGATTATCACGTATTTAGTACAACAAGGAAGAAAAGTGTATACAATAGTTACAGTGGAGTTGTTTTTTTCTGTATCATTTACTTCTTGTAACATTGTAAATATACTTTCCAGTACCCTTTCTTTGCTTGAATATTATATAAAGAATATTTTCTGTATACACCTGTTATCTCTGCTCCTTTTTTGATTTTCTTTCATTGTAAATTTTTTTTTTTTATTATTCATAGTGATTATTAACACTGGTTAACTGAATGAATAACAGAACGTTACATGTTTGAACATAGACCACTATTCATTGGGGTATTCTTCAATACACAAAAAATATTTCTCAACAAAATCCCTTGAAGGTACCTTTACCATATTATTCCAAGCTAATCCTGGCGCTGGCTGAAAGAGCCTGTTGCCGACGTGTTGCCGCCGTGAAGGTGCCAAGCCAGGGGAGCAGAGGTGGCGCAGACCGGCTGATGCTGTGAGGTAAGTTTTGTTTTTTATTATGTAATTCCTCGCTTCCCACCCCACTCCGCGCGCGACTCCCCCGCGAGCCGTGACTGGCATTATGCTGCTCTCAAGGGGGTCCTCGAAAGCATTATGCCCATGCAGTAACTTGTAGGGTATTCAACTTCCTAAATAAAAGAAACAGTTTAAGAGCCTGTAGATTTTAGTGGAATTGCAGGACTTGACACATGACATTCGATAAAAAGATTAATCCCTTCTATGGCTGAAGTCTGATTCCCCAGCCCCAGAAGGACTAACGGTATTAGAGAGTGTATTATTAAGCACTTTGAAAGACTTCAGCAACACGTCCAGTGTGTGTATTCGTGTGGTGTTCTGTGCACGCCTTTGTGTGCCCGCCTGCAGGTGTATAATTGTGTGTTTGTGTGTACATGCTAGTAATTGTGTGTGTATTCATGTGCCTGCACGTGTGTTTGTGTGTTTGCGTGTTAGATTACAATTTGCAGACAGACTGGACAATATTAACTAGCCCAAAATTGCATTTTGGGGGTCCTCCCATCCACCACACGTCTATTTAATGGCTGATTTTGAGGAATAGGGACACGGTTTTGCCTTAGTATGCACTCCGTTTTCCTCTTTTTCACTGAATTTCAGATCCGGGCCCGCACCGAACACTCCCGCGGGTATTTTTATGAATAAACCACCCTTCGATTAACACCTTCTCTCGCCGTTGTAACAGTTTACATTTTACGAAACAGGAATGGAAAATACATTGGTGCTCGAGTTCGGCAAAAATTTAACACAATTTCTTAACAGTTGTCATATGTCGCTACTCGTTTTCCGCACAGTGTCTGAATATTCGTTTTGTTTCTAGAAGCACTCTAAATCAATGGCATAATATTCATTGGGCCTCATTTATGAAAAGTGACGCATCGCTGGGTGAAAACAGCGATGCGTCACTTTTCACTGCGACCTCCTTGCGACACCAATGATGCGTCATATTTACAGTATGACGCATCATGTCGCAAGGAGTTACAGATACGTCAGTATTTCTGACGTATCTGTAAGCGCAAAAGTCACGCATTGCTGGGGTGTGTCACAAAAGTGACGCAACTCCAGCAATGCGTCCTTTCATATGGGGAAAGCCCCATGTGAAAGGGCTTGCGTCAGTCTTACGCCTGCTGTGAGGCAGGCGCAAGATTTTGACGCAACAGCGTCCTAAAAGTGACGCAGTGAAATCTCATAGATTTCACTGCGTCACTATTACGAGGCTTTTTGCGGAGGAACGCCCCCTCTGCATACATTATAACTGACGCAGGTATAATGCAGCGCAGGGGTTTACAAAGTGACGCATCTGCTTAGATGCGTCACTTTGTAAATAGTGCGCAACAGGAGGCATGTTTTACGCCGCCGATGCGTCACAAAAAGTGACGCATCGGAAGCGCAAAACTGACGCAAGGGCTCATAAATAAGCCCTCCTGTGTGTGTGCGTGCGCGTGTGTTTGTGTGTGATGTATGTGTTTTAAACCTCATTTCATTGTGCGTTTGTGTGTGTGTGTGTAAACCTCAGTATCTGTGTGTAAATCTCAGTGTGTGCGTGTGTGTGTGCGTGTGTGAGTAAACCTCAGCGTGTGTGTGTGTAAACTTCAATGTGTGTGTAAACCTCAGTGTGTGTGTTTTCAAACCTCACCTCATTATTCATAGAATAACTGTTGGGGAAAACTACATCCGAATTGTGGCTGCATATGTCCCATTCCAATAAGATAATCCCCCCACACACCCACAAACCACCGCTACCATGCACCTTGCTTTACATATTTGACGATAAATCATACACAATTCTCCCCACACCACTGACACAGGAGCAACTAAAATAAAAGCCTCCTTCATAAAGAAAAATCTATAACTACCAATAGTTACTGCTTTATTAGTTTTCAGAGCGCTTCAGATGCCAGGGCAAATCTTCCAGTGGCTGTTAAAGTTGAGCATTTGTTTGAATGTGCAACGATTGGAGATGTCTGAAGACGCATGTAGAACAGCATAGGTGTGATATATTTGATAATAATGTGCAAACCCAATTTTCAACACTACTCAACGGTATTTCGAAGCACAACAGTGTCACAGCTATTAAAATAAATATGATTCGAGGATGGAGTCAGCGGTTAGGATAATGTGTGTCTGGTTTACTCTTGCATTGTCCCTTATTCCGCCTTGAGGATTTTTTCCCTGAATCAATAGTCGTTTTCTGCGATCCAATGGCATGCTTTCATGAGCTCGAGGACGTGTAGCTGCTCTGACAGAAAGTTTACGCCCCGCCACTTTCAAATGTCACCAGCCACCACTGAATTCAACAGTCTCTGTGAGCAGGTGCACAGCTCTTAATCTCCTCAAACTTTAATGTGTAGCATAATAAGGCACTTTAAGTTTTACTATACACCTTCTATGGGTATAGATCTGATGCTAAATGTTCTAGTTGGGAGGGCGCGATGATAGATGAAATGTTTGTTTTCCTTAGTCCCTCCCATCAAGGAAGTTTGGAGGTAATTATTTAACAAACAAGTACTATTTTACATATTCATTTTATTATTTCTAATAACACAATCAAGTTTGGGATGGATCATTTTATAATGATAAGAACTTCTTGTTTTTGTTTGTCACTATTACAGTTGAGAGGCTATATGTTGCTACAGAATGGGCTAATTCTAACCCTTTTGGGAGTGGCGGGCTAAACATGTGTATTGCTATTATGTGGAAACCCCACTTTAATTTTAAAAGCCAGACAGAAGATGTTTCACATTTTCTGGGCTCCACTACAACAATTAGATGGTATGCTCTCATCTGTGGTCCCCCTACAATCTGTGGAGAGATCTGTGTATTGGCTTATTGAGGCAGTTATCTATAATGTATTAATCCTTTTCATGCTAATACTTCCATAAAAGTTTGAATTTGGACTGATATGTGCATCAAATGTTTATACTGTATTTATTGGTGCAGCAGTTCTTTTTTCATTTATACAATATTACAAAATGTACAATGCAATAGTTGCATTGTTTTTCTGTTCGATTGATTATTACCTTTTTAAAATTATATTTTAATAAATTACGCTTGAATATAGTTGTTCATAAGGTATAGTAAGAGATACTTTTATAGACAATAAAGGTACATTTTTTATGCATGCTTTATTGTTTCCATATTTTTAACTACAACAATTTATTTTTACGGCAGTGCACATTTATGCACGGAGATGTAACCACGTACAAAAGGAAGTGGTAAAAGTAAATAAAATGATATGTCCAAACTACAAATCATTCGGAGGGTTGCACTACCATTTCCTTATATTTAACTCTCAGGAAAAATGATTCTGATGACTCTCCACATTTATGCAATCAGATGGAACTAGTGACAAAACAAAGTGGGAGAAGTACAACAAAAATGAAGAGCCTCATCCTCAAGAAAATGACACAGTGCGGTGTCATTTTCACAGCACAGCGATGTGTCGTATTAACAACAATACGATGTATCCCTGTGCTTTCCCCAGCACTGGCTCACAATTGGCTGTCACACAGAAGCACTGGCCACCTTGCGTCCTTTTGCAAGGGTGACTGCACTAAGGGGATGATTTTTTCGTGCAGGAAGGAACACCTTTCTGCAAAAAAATAATCATCATTGGCATTTTCCTCTTTCTATGCGTGCTGCAGAATTCAGCACACATAGAAAGAAGACAAAAAAGAAGAAATAAAAGTATTTCTCCTCGTTTCTCCATTCCTATGCCTCCTCTGGGGAGGCATAGGATTATAATGCATTCCTAGTTTTACAAAATGCTGTAAATCTGGGAATGCGGCATTGTCCATGGATGTTGCGTGGGAACACCCACAGCAAAACCCATAGAACTCCCATTTCACGCAGAGTAATGCGTTAAAGGGGCCTACATTTAGAATACCAAGAAAAGTCATGCAGGATGACTTTATGTGCAAGCCCATTGCACCACCGGTGTATCAAAAAATGTGACGCACCGGCGCGCCATGGGCGCCATGGGCTTGTAAATACCCCCACAATACCAACTCTTATTGGAGGGTCAAGCTACCTATAGGAGCACAAACACATTAATTTTAAATGTCATTGCACGTCAATCTGTAAATACCTTCCTGCACCCTTAAAGATCAACTTCCATGTATCTAAATGGAAAGTTAACGAAATCTTGCATGTTTACCAAAATAGTTCTATTAAAAATAAGGAGGTATTAAATGACAGAGAGGCTGGTTAGTCAAAGGTAACAGATTTATAAAGGGTATGCCGGGCCTGAGTATGGTCTTCGGTTGCTATCGCTCTCATTAACAATGTTTTTCTCTTCAAAAATGTGCAGGCCAAAAAAAATGACTAAGAACCCAAACATCCCCTCACATTTTTAAACAGCTGGTTTAGTATTGGCATTTGCCCCTTTTATGCTTATTTATTCCGGCCTGCTCCGTAGGAAAGGCATTCATTTAATCAGCACCAAATATAGCAATAAGGTATTTAAGAGTGCCTCACTTTCGTTATGAATATAGAATGTTAGCATTCTAGTTTTTCATTAAAACTTTGATGTATCTACAAGACACTAGGGAATCCTTTGCCAGACTCCAACTGGAATTGGAAATACATGTTTTACTCAGCATGCCAGATTTTTTTCTCAAGTGGATGAGGAAGATATTTTTGAATTATATAACATTTAATTTTAGTTTCCTGGCAACTAATTGGATTTTCAAAAAGAAAATTATTAGCAAAATCATTTTCTCTCAAATCCCATCAGAGGATAAGCATTTTGCCACCTTAGAACTCATGACAATTTGTAAAATTAGCGTGGCGTCATGGACGTCATGTAGGGGTAGCCAGGGAACAGTGGCGGTTGGTGGATTTTGAAAGTGGTGAGGGTGAAAAATTGTATTGTAGTACAACGACTGAGTGAGCGAGCCCGAACTGCGAAATTAGGGTGCAGGGGATTTTCCCACGCAAGAAATTTTTTGAAAAAATGGGTTCAAATGGTGGCTTTTTACACTCCGGGCCCGATTCACAGAATGAACTGAAGACTCAATCCTAAACTTACTACTATTTTGGTATTCACAGAATGCACTTACTACTTTTGGCATTCACAGAATGCACTTACTACTTTTGGCATTCACAGAGTGAACTTACTACTTTTGGTATTCACAGAAGTTAGGATTTTGTCTTAAGTCTGTTTTAAGTCTGTCTTAAGACAAACTTAAGACAAAATCCTAACTTCTGTGAATACCGAAAGTAGTAAGTTCACTCTGTGAATGCCAAAAGTAGTAAGTGCATTCTGTGAATACCAAAATAGTAGTTTGTTTAGGATTGAGTCTTAAGTTAATTCTGTGAATCGGGCCCTACATATTTACAGTAAATTGTTGCAAAACGGGGATCAAAATATACCATTTTAAAGCACAAGTGTGAAGAAAACATTAGAAACAAATAAAAAATGTGCCCTATCCACGAACTGGTCTGCTTGCAAAATGACCCCCAAGCCAAGCACACACAACCAATCGAAACAGGGCCTCTAAGTGTTTTCTACCTGTGACACATCTCTGCCTCATTGCTGTATTGGTTGAAGTCAAGGCTCATGCCATTTGTAACACTGTACATTGCAAATACTTTAAAAATTAGATGGCGAAAGAGATCCATCCCAGGATTGCAGTTCCATTTTTTAGTATAAGCCAGGAAAACAGAAATTATATTTCAGCACAATGTGGTATTTTTAGATTAACACTCTCCACATGTAACTCAGCACACTAGCACACTAACACAGGCACAGCGAGCGCATGTTCTCACATGGGGTAGTGACAAGAAAGGACGATCCCGCCAGGGCCTCTTGACTCGAGGCAGTCCAGTTCAGCCCTGGTTACACTTATCTATACATGTTATCGGGCGGAGCTTAACAGTACAAGAATTGTGAAACTTTAGGTATGACATCAATAAAGATATTTCATATGCTAATGTTGTTGGTAGCTGCTTATTCAGTATAATCAGAGAACTGCTATGCCAACTCACTGGCCTGTTCACAAGAGCACAGTGCATCAAAGCGAAGTGAGGCCTCCTTAGATTACCTTTTTCAAAGTTTACACTAGAGCAGAGTACAGCCCAAGGCAATGGTGTCAACCCATCTAATCTGTTACCAGGCCCAGTGTTTAGTTTTTATCTCCTGACACATGGCTTGAATTGTATTGCTTGCATTTGTAAGCCCTTTGCGTTCATCAAATCAGTTTACGTAGGCTGCAAGCCCTTTGTTATTCCATAAACAAACAAAGCGCACATTTCGCAGGCCAGGCTGTAAACTGTGCTGCAGGAGGTAATCCTTGATGCTCAAACATAACAGTCAGTCACAGCCCTAGTCCATTGGTAAATGTGAATTTTCTGGTTTAATACATGTGGTTGCAGCAGAGGCTCAGAACAGCAACATCAACAAATTAATCACAGTGCAGTTTAGGTGAAAATCGAAAAATGGAGGCCCATTGGACTCGGAGAGTGTGTTAATGAGAAGTGAAAACATATGGTGCCGGTGATGTATTCATGGTGTAGTTTACTATCCCTGTGCATAAGTGCTTCAACACTTTGCACATGTATAGCAAGTGCTATATAAATGGTACAGTCTAATACAATGTGCATGGGTTGTATACCTCCACACTCTCCCGTGCCCCATCACCCCATCTTTTGATGATTCCTTTCATGATGGAGCACAATTTCACTTTTGATTTGCAAGACTCTCTGGACGATTTACTTTAACTGATACCGAACCAGGGGTGTGAGGGCCAACACTAACCTTAATGAAAAAATCTACCAAAATAAGTACACAGAAAGCTGGCAAAAATAAACATTTGTAATGCCACATGTTATCTACCCCATCTCGAAGAGATAAATGGCCATTCAAATGCAAACTGTGTTTCTGCAACACATCAAATTATGTCTGCAGAGCCTGTGTATGTGACCACCGAACTCAAACCTTTACAAATATTCTCTTTGTAATGAAAGTCAGACGAGAGGGAATGTCCCACTCTAGAACATACACATAAAAAGGGAATATTTGGTCAAGGGGGCACAGGATGCAAAAACAGGCTTCAGTTCAGGAGTGTGCCTCAGCCGACGTCACCAGAGCTAAGCTGCAGCTGTCTTCACTCAGAGATGCTGTATTTCTGGCTGGTAGTGGCACTTCTATTATTGCTTGCTTTTAGCCCGGCTGCCATCCGTGCCAGCCAGAGAGTCCACAATGAAAGGGAGTAAGAGGGGGGGGGTCATAACACCTGGGGCCTACAGATATATGGCTGGACACATAAAGAACAGAGACCACACACTCGGTATACTATTCTGGACCGGAAGCCACGAGCAACCTCCGTCCTTTTATTTATAGCCTTCTGGCCACGCCTGGCCAGAAGGTGCTACAATGTGTGAGAGTGTTTCCGGGTCTCGGCTGAGACCCGCGAAACACTAGAGCACCACATCCCTTCCCAACTTGGTATTTGTTTTTCTTCTCCAATAGTCTTAAAGAGTCAACACGCAAAATCTGCCAGCCTCTGGCTTGGCCTGGGGTTTGGCCGAAGGTTGTGAAGACTTCGCCCCCTGGCTGTCGAGGACTCAGGCTCTTGTCTCACTGGAGATGGTGGTGTGCTGACAGACTCACCAGCCTCACCTGGAGCACCGTCATGGTCAGATTGATCAGCCACTTCGGTGGGTGGTCCATCACAGGTTACTGGGGTTTCGGGCGCAGATGGAATGCGCTTAAACCATGACACGTTCCTGGTGACTTCTTCCCCATTCTTTTGTACCGTCACAGCAGTGCCTTTTGTCGCCTTGATTATCCACGGTTCAGCTTCATAAGGAGTACGAAATTTTCCTCCCGGCCTACGTGTTCGTATCAATACCGTGTCTCCAGGGATTAATTGTTTGTCTCGTGCCCGCCTCTTCCGGCTTGCCCTCTCGTTCGTCTTTCTCCTTCTCTCTTGAGTAGCGGCCGGCACATATGGTTCAGGCCTCCAGTTATCGGCCATTGGTAACAGGTCGCGCCGGGGTCCTGCAAACATCAACGACCATGGGGATCTTTGAGTAGTACTGTGGGGGGTGCTTCTGTACTCCCTCAGGAAAAGTTGTAGTGCTTTCTCCGGGTCTGTCTCTTCTACCATTGCTATCCTCAGTGTTTTATTGATAGTCCTCATGAATCTTTCCGCTTCTCCATTGGCCTGAGGCCATTGAGGTGTGACTCGATGATGTTTTATCCCTAGGCCTCGCAGGAACTCTTTAAATTTGTTTCCTTGAAACGGTGGGCCATTGTCCGTTTTGATCAACTGGGGAATGCCAAACATCGCAAAGATTTTACTGAGGATCGGCTGTATGTTTATGAAGCTGGTAGATGGTGCTACCTCAACCACTGGGTACTTAGTGTAACTGTCTATCAGCACCACAGTCACTCTTCCGTCAGGAAAACTACCAAAATCCACGCTGACCCAGGTCCAGGGTGATGGAGAGGGTTCTTCCGTGATAATGGGTGCTGGTGTATCTGGCAAACTGGTTAGCTGGCATGCCCGGCAATTCCTCACAACACTGTCAACTTTTTCTTCCATGTGGGGAAACCATACCTTTTCCCTCATCCTGGCTTTCATCCTTCTCGTGCCTTGATGTCCTTCGTGGGCCAACAATGTCGCTTGATCCTGGAGAGCATTTGGAATCACTACTCGTGACCCTCGAAGTATGAGCCCATTGTTTGCTCTGCTAAGTCCATTGTGTACCCTCCAGAATTGGGAAAGGCGAGTGCGGTCCACCTCATTCCAATCACTCACATTTCGTAAGAAGTTCTCCCAAGATCCGGCGTCTATCGCTGCCTTGACTCTTGTCACGACTACGTCATTGTCATACTGAGCCACAATGTCTTCTGCTGCTAATGCTCGGGGACATGATAGTTGGGACACCATATCCACAAATTCTTCGGTCCGCAGATCTTGATCTTGAGCTGCACCTCCTTCCACCTGAGGATGTCGTGACAAGAAATCCGCCAGATTCTTTGCTCCCGGTCTGTAGAACAGATCCATTTGATAGTGTTGGACCTGAATGGCCCATCTCTCAATCCGCGGCGGCGGGTGCGGGGCTGTACCTTTAAACAAAGGTATCAACGGCTTGATGATCTGTGACCATTCTGAACGGCTGTCCGGTGATATATAGATGGAAATGATTGCAGGCCCACTCCACTGCCAGCGCTTCTATCTCTATCTGCGAATATCTTGCCTCTGTCGCTGTGAGGGCCTTGCTTGCAAAGGCCAGGGGAACCCACACTCCAGGCTCTGACTCCTGTGTCAGCAGTGCACCCAAACCAACAGGGCTGGCATCCACCAGTATTTCTGTCTGCCTTGCCGTATCAAAATACGCCATCGTTGTGCTGTCCAGCAATGCCGCTTTCACTTTGTCAAACGCTTCGGCTTCCGTTTGGGACCATCTCCATGAATTTTCTTTTTTTGTCAGGTTCCGCAAAGGTTCCGCTATGGTGGCTAGCTGAGGGATAAAACCGGGCACAATATTGTGCCATGCCCATAAATCTTCTCACCTCTGACGCGGTTGTTGGGGCTAGAGCACACTTTATGGCGGATGACTTCCGGGGATCTACCTTGACTCCCTCCGAGTCAAAGACGTATCCAAAGAACTCTATTGATTGTTTGAAAAACTGACACTTCTCCTTGTGTAACGTGACACCAAATTCGGCCAGTCTTCTGAGCGTGGCTTTCAACCTCCTATGGTGTTCTTCACTCGTCTTGGCGTGGATGAGTATGTGATCGCTGACATTTAATAACCCATTCAGTCCTGTCAGGATTTCTTTAATGGCGTTTTGAAAAATTTCGGCTGCAGATGTTATGCCGAAATTGAGTCTTTTGTACCTTCTCAGTCCTAAGTGCGTTGAAAACGTCGTGATGTAGCGGCTCTCTTCCGCTAGCCTCAGTTGGTGGTAGCCTGCCTTTAGATCTAATTTGGAGAACCATTGTGCTCCGTTCAGGTCCGTTAGTATGTCATCTACTGTGGGCGTGAGATGCCTCTCCCTCTTGATTGCCTTATTGGGCATGCGCATGTCAATGCATATACGGATCTTGCCGGGCTGTCAGGGGTTCTCTGCGATCACCATCGGAGATACCCATGGTGTCGGCCCAGCTACTTTCTCTATCACTCCCTGCTCTTCCAGCTTCAGCAACTCTTGTTCAACTGCCGACCGAAGATGGAACGGAATTCTCCGATGCCTCAATGCTATGGGTTGTATCGCCTTGTCAATGTGTAGTTTGACTGGTGGCCTCTTGATGGTTCCTAGACCTTGAAAGAGTGATGGGAACAGTTGAAGGATTTCCTCTGTGTGTAGTGCTTTGACTGCATTTGCAAAAGCAATTAGCTTGAGGTCCTCAGCTGTGTGACTTCCAACCAGCAGGTCTGCCTCTTTGTCAATCACATGAAAAGTGGTCGTTAGCTCTTGACCTTCCGCTTTCACCTGCACAGTCATCTTCCCTCGTAGGGGTAACGGCGTCTTGCTGCCATATGTTAAAATGCGAGCCTTCGACGGTACAAGCTGTGGTCTCGGTTTTAACGCCTTCTAATGTTGAATGCCCATTACATTGATCGTGGCTCCAGTGTTTATAACTCCTGTTACTGTCGATCCGTCGATTTGAATCTGACACTTCGGTTGCGGTCTTCGCCTCCTTTTGAGTTCATTCACGAAGGATACATAATAGCACTCTTTCTCATCCTCCGTCGATGAATCCTCTAGCCGCTGTGGATATCGGGATGGTGTCCTGCTTCCTCTCGATGGGTGTGCATCACGCCCATCATCTAAAGCAAGTTGTCTGACTGCTTTAGTCGGTGTTCTCTTTCCTGCTGTTCCTTGTCCCCTGAAGCTACCTCTTGCACCACCCCTGCAGACACTGGCAAAGTGGTTAAGCCCTCCACATTTGGGGCATGACTTGCCACGTGCAGGGCAGCCAGGTTATGTTCTTCATATCCACAGAAACCACATTGTGCGCGGCGTTGTGTCCTGGTCGGCCATCTTCCTCGTCCTCCGCGGCCACCGCTCTGCATTGCATCTACTCTTTCCATTTTCACTGTTACTTCAGTGCTTGTTGAGGGGTTCATGGCCGCTTCCATCGCCGTGGCCCGTGCATCCGACAACTCATGTGACCTGGCCAGCATTAATATTTCATCCAATGTTATACGGGGCTGTCTTAGTATCAGCGTCCTTAGATGTTTATTCTTGCATCCTTGAATCAGCTGCGCTGTTACCTCCTTTGTTTGATCATCGTCTGGACATGTGCTTATCAGCTCTCTCAGCCGCGCGTGAAAAGCGTCCTTCGTTTCTCCCTCCCTTTGCCTGGACTGCCTGAATTTGAACCTTTCATAATGGGGGTTCAATTGCGGGTCAAAATGTGCGTTCAGCGCTTGTACGGCAGCATCATAGTCTGACGCTAATCCGGTGTTCGGCAGGTGTGAGAATAATTTTTAGAGTTCATCACCACCAAAAGGCAGTAGCAGGGATCTTTTCACCTCAATGTCCTTTTCCCTTGTTGCCGTGAAGTAGTTGTTTAAACGACTCAGCCACACCGTCCATCTCGGCACCGCTGTGCTGGGGTCAGCCAGCGCACTGAATGGTGGTATTGGGTTGATTTGGGAGTGTGGCGATTGCTGGATCACTGGACCCACTGCCTGTTGTACTACTGGTCCTGCCACCTGTGCTGGGGCTGCTGCTTGTTGGGTCCCTCCTGCCGGTGCGGCGTTTTGCACGACTGACATGGCTGTGGCTGTCTGGGCTTGCTTCTACGCCTCACTCATCAGACTCAGTGCTTGATGTGTGTCCCTCTCTGTGACACAGCCAACCACTTCCTCTTTACCTCGTTTGTGTTTCAATGTCCCTGTTCATGCACTCCTTCTACCTCTTTTTTTTTCTTTCTTCTTACTTGTGTTTGATTTTTTTTTGTTTTTGGACGTACCACTGCTTGTTAATGGCCGTTCACGCCGATGCCGTCTTCTCGGCACGCTACCTGCACACGTGCAGCCGTTGCTGGGACACTTTGCACCCTAGCGCCGACTTCTCCACCCATGCGCTGAGACCGAGGCTTCTTCACGCGTCTCCAATGCTGGGGCAGGCCTCGCGCTCACAGCGCATGCACACACCATTCCAGGCGCCAGCTGGGTCCTCGTACCGCGCGGCCCGTTGCCTGCCTCGTCCCCGTCTGCTGAAGGGCTCCACGCTCGCCGGTCTCCACGCAGTTCCACTCACGCTGAAGTATTTCGGGGTTCTCAAGGCCTACACGCTCCAGAGATTACCCACTTACACAAGAACTGTTGGCACGGAAACTGTAAAATGCAAAGAACAAGTTTATTAAAACCCCATGGGGTGGTGGTACACTCAAACAGCACCCTTCGGTAATGCAAGAGGTATCACACCGAACACCGGTGTGACCCCGTTTATATACAAGTTTGGGGCAATAAAAGATAGGCGGCACAAGTTAAGACATAGTTTTAGAGACATATATGGTCATGTTTTGGAATACTGCCAGCTCATTGGAGAGTTTCAAACCCACTGGTCAGTTAGCGGCACATTCCTGAAGGTTTACGGGTCAGTGAGAACTGCGCATGTGTGGCTTGACCAGTACTAAAAATAGCCTGTTGCTGGGCAGATGAGAGTGGTCAGTGGAACGGACAAAGGACTAAAGGGCACGTCGGCCACGAGGCCGCTCATGGTCTAAGATGGCCGCTGCAACATTCAAAAATGGCGTTTATCGTATATAGCCAAGTTAAGGAGGACAACGTGTAGGTTCAGCTAATCGCTAATCCGAACGGGCCAATTACGACAGACGACCCTTTTAGCGTTTAGCTGAATCTACCTCATAATGAACATAGTCTGGATGTTCGTCCTCGATGTCTATTAACATAATTTGTGTCACCTCTTTGTGTAGCATCATTTTGTCATGGGCAAGAGCCCGCCTCGATGGTAAGCAAGCTGATAGACACATTGAACATAAGGCAGGGCCACATTGGATACACAAGCATATAAAGAACATTGCTCCCACAAGTATGCAGAGAATTGTCAACAGTTTCCAGCCCCAAGTTGCAATCATGGACCAGAACCATCCAGAAAGTGTCCAAGTTCCATTGTCCGGGTGTATTTCGGCAGCTATTTTATGCAGCTTGGAAATCGCATCATACACAGATGGAGAATTATCAGGAACGTAAACACAACAGCTGCTTCCGATGATTCTACATGCCCCCCCACGATCAGCCAAAACAACGTCCAGCACCATCCGGTTTTGGAGGGTGACAATTCTGGAAATCTGCAGTTCTTCGGTAATATTCCCCAGGGCAATAGCAGTGTCATTCGCAACAGCCTCGACAACGCGAGTCAGCCGTCTGATTTTCCGGCTGTTCAATGCAGCCCCCACAAAGGAGAATAGTCCCAGATTGAAATCCACATACTGTTGTAATGCAGTGTCCGTTTGATCAATGTCCTCTAGAGCAACAGTTCGCTTAACTCTGTTCAAAACAAAATCGTGGTACAGAGTATAGTCGTTGTGGTACATCGGAGGGGCAATGAATACAGGAGGTAGCACAAACGATACATAACATGTGCCCAACCACCCCACTGGGAGCTGATGGTACCCCTTCGTTCCACAGATGAAGTAGGTGTTTCGAGATGCAACAAATGAAATGCCATTCGGGCTATCAAACGTGAGAGTAATATTACATTCGCTTTTCCCCACTGCAATCGTACCCTTGTTTCGGATACATAAATCGACTTTTGTGGCAATGACATTTATGACATGAGCACTGGATACATTCACATTTCGTTGATTGCTATATATTCGTGGAGCAGATACATTATCAGGCCTGTATTCTTCCCACTCGAAACGTGTACCCTCAGCCCGGGGAAACCCATCCTTGTCATGGGAACATACTTTATTCAAACGGAAAAGCACCCCCCCTTTGGTTGGCCATCTCAAAGTAAAGAGGAGGGTGTACCAGGCATTGCATGACCCATTGTGCGAAAACGGGAGTGGAATAAGTGGGGTGCCCCCTCTCTTCTGGTGCCCAGGCAACATTCCACACACCCAGCAGTTAGAGGTATTGGTCATATTATGCGTGTGGTGAAGAATCTGAATGAAGCTGTTATTTAAGTACGTTTGGCGATGGCGTTCTTCATGGAATGGCAATGTAAAATGGAAATGTTCAGACGGTGCCGGGGTAGTCGGCAACAAATGTTCTCGTACAGGCACCACAAGTTCGACTACCCAGGCTATAACAGCTATCACCACAATGGTTAGAACAAAGAGAAAGGCACCCAATATTTTCTTGTCACGAGATGCCGTTGATGCCATAGTTCAAGAAAGTTTGTACAGAGTCTTAAGTAGCACGAATTGTTCACAAATTGTCCCAGATACACGTGCGTGTATACCTAAAAAAAAGAAAAATGTGGTGCTGAACTCCGAGGTAGCCGTTGTTTTTTTCTCCGGGCCAAGACGGGTGTCGCTACTCTGGCAGAACTGATCCCCCCCCCTTGGAATTCCCGGTTTCCGTTTCACAAACCTGGAGCGGTAACCAACCAGTCATAAAAAAGGAACAAAAAATCTTCTTATCGCGGGCGTAGATTGTAGCGCTCTCTTCCGGTAGCAGATTGGTCCGGGAAGACTCCCTCCACTTCGGCCGACGTCACAGCTGGGCTCTTCTCTTTCTCCAAGATCTCCTTATAGTCAGTCAGCACAGCAGGAGTCACCAGGTCCGGAGAGACACGGCGACAATGGGTCGAATGCACCCACCGCTTCCTGTTCGTCACTCGTACTGCGGTGCGGGTCGCCAAAAGGACCTGCTCGGGGCCTTTCCACCTGGGCTCCAAACTGCTTGCTCTCTCAAACGAGCGGATCATCACGTGGTCCCCAGGACGAAGATCGTGGCCTTCTCCAGTGGAGTTATCAGGGAGCGCTTCTCGAACCTGTTGATGAATAGAGAGCAAATCATTTGTTAATCGTGCCAAATAATCATTCATCATAACACAAGGCACATCATGTATTAATCGCGGCTTGGGCACCCCCCAGATATTCATGGGGCGGCCAAACACCACCTCATAGGGCGTAAGGCCAGTTTGTGAGTGGGGTACTGATCTAAGAGAGAGCAGTGCTAGCGGCAATGCATCTGGCCACTTCAACGATGTAGACGCCACGATTTTGGCCAGCTTAAGCTTCAAGGTGGCATTGTACCGCTCGACCAAACCTGCTGACTGAGGGTGGAATACAGCGTGGAACTTTTGCTGAATCCCTAACCCCTTCAGTACATATTCCACAATCTTTCCAACAAAATGGGGCCCATTATCGCTCCACAGAAATTTACAGACTCCAAAGCGAGGAAAGAATTCCTTAAGCAACACCTTAGCTGTAGTCAAAGCCGTATTGTCTTTCGTGGGGTAGGCCTCAACCCATTTGCTAAAAGCACACACCACCACTAGGACGTACTTCAGGTTATTGCAGCGCTCGAGTTGGATGTAATCCATTTGAAGCACTTCAAACGGTGCAGAAGGTGGAACGAACCCTCCTTTCGGAGTATGGGCCCCCTTCCCAGGATTGTGTTGCAAACACACCAGGCAGGTCTGCACTACTCTCTTTGCAGTATTTGCAATCTCAGGATGTTCCCAAACTCGTGTTAAAAGCCGAGTTATTGCAAGAGCTCCGACATGGGCCAGTCCATGAGTCATCTGGACCATCGCCTGTAAGTAAGCCGCAGGCAATTTCCACTTCTCCATGTCTTTGCTTCTCCAACAACCTTCATCATCTAGCACCCCATCTGCTGCCCAAGCCGCAAGCTCAGATTCTGTAGCTGATTTTTGAATATCCCGTATCTCTGCTCTAGCATCACTCCATCTCTCGGCCTGTGATTGTACCACGTACATAGGGGAGCTAGTTCGGGACATAGCCGTCTGCCTTGCTATGCTGTCTGCAAAGGCATTTCCTTGACCCACTTTATCCGTGATCTTTTTATGGGCACTACACTTCACTATCGCTACTTTCTTGGGGCAAAGCAACGCGTTTAGGAGATCACGCACTAACTCTCCGTGCATAATGTGCTCTCCGTGTGATGTCAGAAACCCACGTTCCCTCCAGAGAAGTCCGAAGTCATGGGCCACTCCAAAGGCATACCGGCTGTCTGTGTATATGTTCACACATAGGCCAGCACTCAATTCGCAGGCTCTTGTTAAAGCTATCAGCTCTGCTGCCTGAGCCGATTTTTGTGGTATTCTAGCTGTTTCAACCACCGTCTTAAGAGTCGTGATCGCATATGCTGCGGAAGTCGTACCATCTGGTAGCCTCAAACACGATCCATCAACCCACAGTTCCCCATCCACATCAGGAAGTGGCACATCCTGTAAGTCAACACGACCCTTTGTCTGTTCCTCAGTCAGGAAAACACAGTCATGATGTTTTTCTTCCTGACCCTCCTCGGCCGGATAGGGCAATAAAGTCACGGGGTTCAAAGTAGCGCATCTTTTCAATGTTATGTGTGGCGCTAAAAGTGTCAGCTCATATCCTGTAAGTCGTGCGCTCGTGAGGTATTGGGTCTTTGTTTGGTTTAACAGGGCATCTACTGCGTGAGGAACTAACACCAACAGTTTGTGTGATAACACTATGCCCTCACTCTGTCGTATGGCTACTGCTGTTGCCGCTACCGCTCGAAAACACCCAGGCAACCCTCGTGCTACAGGATCCAAAATGGCAGAGAAGTATGCACATGGTCTCTGCTTATCCCCGTGTAACTGCACTAACACTGACAACGCGCACCCATCATTCTCGTGCACGTACAATGTGAAAAGTTTCGTGTAATCTGGTGTTCCTAGCACGGGTGCAGAACAAAGGGCCTGTCTCAACTGCTCAAAGGCTTTCTGACATTCGTCTGTCCACTCAAGAGGCATCGGTGTAGTTTTGGACAATAATGCTAGCAAAGGTTTTATGATATGTGAAAAACCCATGATCCATTGTCTACAAAAAGATGTCAACCCTATGAAGGCACGCACATCTCTCTGCGTGCGGGGGACTGGTGTGTCTAAAATTGCCTGAATTCGATCAGATGTTAATGCCCGCCCCTCCTTAGACAACAGATGACCGAGGTAGGTCACCTGGGGTCTACAGTATTGAAGCTTTTTCTTGGAAACCTTGTGATTGTTTTGTGCCAAAAAGGAAAGCAACGCAAGCGTACTCTGTTCACATTGTGCATAGGAGTCGGCGGCGAGCAGAAGGTCATCCACGTACTGGATGAGCGCCACACCAGACTGCAATTTAAAGGAATCTAGTTGACGTTTCAAAGCCTGGCTGTAGATGCTAGGGCTCTCAGTATATCCTTGGGGAACACGACAAAATCTATACGATTTATTATTGAGCGTAAAACCAAACAGATATCTGCTATCTGGGTGAACAGGGATAGAAAAGAACGCATTCTTTAGGTCCATAACGCTAAAAGTGGTGGCTGTCGGTGGAACCAAAGTAAGCAAAGTCGTGATATCAGACACCACTGGGTATTGGGGAATGACAATTTTATTTATTTCACGCAAATCAATAATAAATCGATAGATCTTGCCATCTGAGTCTCTCTTAAGAATCGGTAGAATAGGGCTGTTACAAACATTATAAGGGACCTCCTCCACCACCCCTGCAGAAATCAAATCCTGAACAATATGCGTCAGTGCAATTTCACCTTCCTTCGAGATCTTATACTGTGGCACTCGTGGTAGAGGGGCCCCCTCCTTAACAGTAATGTGTATTGGTGGAACGCGCATCTCTCCCACATCCGTATCTGATGTCGCCCACAACGTGTGCGGCAGAGAGGCCAAAGCGGGAATATCTAAAATGACACAAAATCTGTCAGGGTCAGGGCAATCATCAGGGTCAGGGTAGTTGTCATTCAGAATAACCCGCACTCCCTCTGGAGCGCAGCGTATTGTTGCTCGAAAATATTTAAGCAAGTCAATGCCCAAGATATTATCTGGGGTATGGGGCGATAACAAAAATTGGCCAAAACTAAAGTATTTGTCAATGCATAGTGCAAGGGGCTTGGACAATGGGCTGGGGGAGGGTGTGCCATCAAACCCTACACACGTAATCATTTCGCCAGACAGGGGAGCCCTCGGAACCAAGTTTTTCGACAGAGCGCTACGAGTAGCTCCTGTGTCGACTAGAAACTGATCAGTAGAACCCAAAATACCCGCTGTTACATATGGACCTTGCTGATCTACTGGCACTTCAACTGATTCCTTACCCCATCCTACGCAATCCTATGCATGCACATAATCCTGATGTTCCACATTCTCTCCTTCCAAAATCTGATATTGATTCCGTCTATCAAACGTATTTCGTTCGTCCTGGCCACGGCCCCTCTCCTCAACCTGTCTACGTTCACCTCCGCCACCTCTCATTCCAGTATAACCTCCTCTTGACCTTCCACTACCTCGACCACGCTGACTACGCTGTTCACGAAGTACCGGACAATCGTCGGCCCAATGCCCAAACTCCTTACAATAAGCACACTGATCCTCCGCAATGTCCGTACGACCATACGATGCGTTACCTCCACCTCGTCTACCTCTCTCATTCCCTCTACCCTGTGTTCCCCGAACCTGCGCCAACATCACCTTCGTTTTCAATTCCTTCGTCTTTTTCTCTACACTTTCTTTAGCCTCCACTTCCTGCCGCTCATAATACTGAGCCATAGTTAACAAGGACGCAGGGGTCGCCGTGGCCCAGGAACTCTCACTCGACTTCAATCGCTTTGCAATCTCTGGTAGGAGATTAGCCACATACTTATCTACAAACAAATGCCGACCCGTATCGTCAGTTAAAGATTGACCACTGTAATCATGAAATGCCTCCTCGAAACGTGTAAAGAAATCTGAGACCGTTTCATCGAGTTTCTGCTTGCACGACGTTAACATGGTCCAATCTATCTTTTTGGCAGGAACAAGCGTTTTCAATTTATGCAAGATAGCTGCCGGAAGATCTAGAATTAGCTGACAAGGCTTACATGCTGGTTCTCTATCTAAATCTGCAGCATTTATCTCTTTCCATGTCCCCCCCAAAATCGTTTCGTCATTAGTTTTACGAATTTGCCTCCACATATCAGGTGGTAAAATCAGCCCAAAAAACAAATCTATATCTACAAGAGTCATCACACAAGACGATATAGCCCCCTCCACCCCTTCATAAAATGCCGCCGGATTCTTCCGAAGGTCAGGTAAAGAATTTTTCAAGGCCATCACATCTGCTCTATTCCATGGCGTATATACCCAATTATACACAAAATACCCTTTCGCATCCTTCGACAACTTATCATCATCCGTACCTTCCCCTTTTGGTGGAACATACAAAGGCGCGGCTTCACGCATAGGCATAACATGCAACGCAGAATTCTTATCTGAACCACGAAGAGAACACTCCTTAGCCTCCCCGCTATTTCCCGGCTCGGACTCCTTTTGCCTCCGTTTTCGTTCCTGTCGCAACTGGGTTGTCTCATCCCGCAGCTTGATCAATTGCTTGAACAGGTCGTCAACATCTGTAAGATCAAAATCACCTTTAGCTAAATTCTCACGATACACCGACAACACTTTAGGCTCAAGCGTATCAGAAAGTTCACGATATGCATTTACAACTTCATCCGCCAAACTAGACAGAAAATACATTAATTCAAGATCCGACCACCCTTTCTTCTCTGTTAACAACTGCTCCTGAGTAACACAATGCTTATTCACTTTACGAGCCCAACTACGTAAATGAGCGGACCTATCCGCAGTAAACCTGAGAGCAGATACACCCTTTTGGTTCGACTTATCCTGTCCATCATCCTCGGAATCCGCAGCCGGAGCCGTCGGCAGAACGTACGGAGGCGGTGACCGATCTAACAAAGAAAAATCATCAATTTCATTATTAAGGACAGGATAGAGTGGTCGGCGAATAGGAAATTGACCAGTCGTTTGCAAATTACGCTCCCGTTCCTCCCTTTCTTTCTTCTCCTGAGCCTCCTTTTCCTCAAGCTGTAAAGCCTTATCCCGAGCAGCCTTGCGCTGCTCTTTGTCCGCCAAGGCAACCTCACGCTTCATTCGTTCACGCGCCGCTTTCTCCCACATTCGCACACAATCAAACATGTTTTGTCTAGACCTGCGCTGAAACATACATTGCTCCACAAATTGGATTTTACTCAAATCGTATGACCCGTGTAGGGGCCATTGCAATTCGGGATCGGCCTTAGTGTACTTATGCCACAATTTACTGTACATAATAGGGGGGAGGCCAAACTTGATATACATTTCCCTATTTGGAGTCCCCTCTGGGGGAGCCGGCTGTGATTCCGCTAACCTAATTGAGGCACCTTCTCCAAAACAACACATTCCTCGAAGTGTGCTAAAAACAGGCATGTTCGAAAAGTATCACGAAAGCGTGACACCAGACAAAATGGCACTTACAGTTCTCCTCACGATTGTGCCGCTCAAGGGAAAAAACAAAGTTAGAGAAACATCTCTACATGCCTGCCTATGTGAAGTGCACTACACATATAAGTTCAAAGATCACAAATTCACAATGTTAGCTAACTCAAATCAAAGTTCATAGAATTCGGCAGGCGTCCTCACCGATCACAAAGCACAGATTTTCAGTAAGCGTCCGAAGACTACCTTACCGAACACAATTCGTAGGACTTCAGTAAGCGTCCGAAGACTACCTTTCCGAACACAAAGCTTACCAAATACTCAACTGTCCAGGTTCCAACTGCCAAGGTCTTGTAAGCCAAATCAGCCAAACGGCACTCTCTCAGTGATGCGGACACTTCGAAAACTCAGTCGGAGACCGGCGCCACCTGGAAGGTCAGATCGGAAGGAAAGGAAAAAACACCGTGGCAGCCAAGACTCGGGTCACTCGTGGCAGCGCGCGCCCATGGCGGATTTCCAAGCCTTCGTCACGACCTCTCCTTCGGGCATCCGAGTCGCCGATGAGTCCCTTCGTGGTCGCCAATTGAAGTATTTCGGGGTTCCCAAGGCCTACACGCTCCAGAGATTACCCACTTACACAAGAACTGTTGGCACGGAAACTGTAAAATGCAAAGAACAAGTTTATTAAAACCCCATGGGGTGGTGGTACACTCAAACAGCACCCTTCGGTAATGCAAGAGGTATCACACCGAACACCGGTGTGACCCCGTTTATATACAAGTTTGGGGCAATAAAAGATAGGCGGCACAAGTTAAGACATAGTTTTAGAGACATATATGGTCATGTTTTGGAATACTTCCAGCTCATTGGAGAGTTTCAAACCCACTGGTCAGTTAGCGGCACATTCCTGAAGGTTTACGGGTCAGTGAGAACTGCGCATGTGTGGCTTGACCAGTACTAAAAATAGCCTGTTGCTGGGCAGATGAGAGTGGTCAGTGGAACGGACAAAGGACTAAAGGGCACGTCGGCCACGAGGCCGCTCATGGTCTAAGATGGCCGCTGCAACATTCAAAAATGGCGTTTATCGTATATAGCCAAGTTAAGGAGGACAACGTGTAGGTTCAGCTAATCGCTAATCCGAACGGGCCAATTACGACAACGCTGCTTACCGGTGCACCACTCGAGCGGCGGTACCCTCAATGCCGGCTCATCCACCACCTTGCCAGACCACTTGCAAGACCGGAGGCCACACCGCCAATGCCGACGGTAGGAAAGTCTTACTCCTCAGCCAGGGTTCTTCCACAGACGTCACCAACCTCGTCGCCAGTGTAAGGGAGTAAGAGGGGGGGTCACAACACCTGGGGCCTACAGATATATGGCTGGACACATAAAGAACAGAGACCACACACTCGGTATACACTTCTGGACCGGAAGCCACGAGCAACCTCCGTCCTTTTATTTATAGCCTTCTGGCCACGCCTGGCCAGAAGGTGCTACAATGTGTGAGAGTGTTTCCGGGTCTCGGCCGAGACCCGCGAAACACTAGAGCTCCACACACAACACCTACCCCCTAACTAAAACAATACCGCAAAACTGAAATTAATATATGCAGGCAAGGAGAGACAAAGCAGATTTAAAGGGCTCTCTCTGGCGCCGTTCTTTGTCCTTCTCAGGAGCGGCAGTAATTCCTCCAACGGACCACCTCCTGTGAGCCTGAGTGGTTGGTGTACATTACAACAACGGTTGCGCGCACTGACTCGCAAAATCTGCATGGCGTCACTTTGAGGTGCGGGCACCGTTACAGCATAACTCTCACAGTGCACAGCATGAATCATGATGCAGCTGGACCCGGATAAACAACAGTAGACACCGGATCCATGTGAGGTTGGACCAGCGGCATTGCCATTTGTTTTAACTGTGAGGGCAACGTCGCGTCTATAAGCCTAAGGGTCAGCCGGTATTATATGGCAGCTACCAATAACTTCAAATGCGCCCTGGCCTGCGCTCCCACAGCGGTAGGAGGGAAGTGACAGACACCATAATTTGATTGGTCACAGTCAGGGTGGGGGTGGGATTAACACTACAGTGAGGCTTGCACAACTGTGATTGATGTGTAGCCCTGGCCTCTGCAGAGCTGAAGCTGACAGCACCCAGGGCTAGCCTTATTGGCGGGGGAGGTCCTTCAGCAAGGACTTCAATGGCTTTGCCAAGCTGGTGGTGTCACAAGCCTTAGGGCTGTGAGCTTGTCAGCTGGCAAATCTAGGATTGCTGGCGCATGTTCAGAGTGCATGATTTGTGCCTGCCATAAACCTGACTTGTGAACGCTGCCTGCAGTCACCAGACAGCCTGAGTCAGTTTACTGGCACTTTGGCTATAAAGTACTATAATAACAAGCATTTGCAATGCAATAGGTCTCGCATTAATTAAGTTTGAGCTATTGGCATTGCTAAATATTGCAACACCAATTGCAACAAAAGTCTATAAATTGTGGGCCAAAAACATGTGTATTTATTTTTGTAGCAATGGTGGCATGCTGCACATTAGATAAATATGTTTAAAAGTAAAGTGTGCCATACTGCGATTGCTCCAATAGTTAATTGTGGATGTGTTAACAATTGATGTGTGCACTGATGGCTAGTGGTGTGTCTGCCTGTAGAAATTGTGCACTGATGGCTGGTGGTGTGTGTGCCTGGTGGAAGCGTGCACTGATGTCTGGGGTTGTGTGTGCCTGGTGGATGCATGCAATGATGGCTGGTGGCGTGTGTGCCTGGTGGAAGTGTGCCCTGCCGGCTGGTGGTGTGTGTGCCTGGTGGAAGTGTGCACTGATGGCTAATGGTGTGTGTGCCTGGTGAAAGTGTGCACTGATGGCTTGCGGTGTGTGCCTCGTGAAAATGTGGACTGACGGCTCGTGGTGTGGTGTGCCTGGTGAAAGCATGCACTGACGTCTGGTGGTGTGTGGCTGTTGGTGTTTGTGCCAGGTGAAAGGCGTGCACTGATGGCTGGTGGAGTTTGTGCCCGCTGAAAGTGTGCATTGACGACTGATGGTGTCTGTGCCTGGTGAAAGTGTGCACCGACGGCTGGTGGTGTGTATGCCTGGTGAAAGCGTGCACTGACAGCTGGTGGTGTGTGTGTGACTGTTGAAAGCGCGCACTGACTGCTGGTGTGTGTGCCTGGTGAAAGTGTGCACTGATGGCTAATGGTGTGTGTGCCTGGTGAAAGCGTGCACTGTCGACTGGTGGTGTGTGTGTGCCTGGTGAAAGCGTGTACTGACGGCTGGTGCTGTGTGCCTGGTGGAAGCGTGCACTGATGGCTGGTGGTGTTTATGTCCGGTGAAAGTGTGCACTTACGGATGGTGGTGTTTGTGTCCGGTGAAAACGTGCACTGACGACTGATGGTGTGTGTGCCTGGTGAGAGTATGCAGTGACGGCGGGCGGTGTTTCTGCTTTGTGAAAGTGTGCACTGACGGTAGGTGGTGTTTGTGTCCGGTGAAAGCGTGCACTGACGACAGATGGTGTGTGTGCCTGGTGAAAGTGTGCATTTACAGCTGGTGGTGTGTGTGTGCTTGGTGGAAGCATGCACTGACGTCTGGTGGTGTGTGTGCGTTGAGATCTCTGTCCTTAGTTGGCATCATTTGCTGTTTTTATATGGAATAAAAGTGGATTTCACTATAAAGGGGGGCACATTAAGTGATTCTAAAATTACATTTGTTTCACTTAACGCGGCTATATAATTATGAGACACAGAACTGCAAAACTTGTATTATGTATTTAAAACTGCGAAAATCAGGCAGCCAATTAGAAAACGTGTGAAAAATGTGACTTCAAGTAATATTTTTAATATTTATCTAATCATTTTATATTTATGAAATTTGTGAAATTTTGTGAATCTTTTAAGTACGTAACTGTAATTTTTAGATTGATCAATACTGTCTTTTTATGATATTGAATTATCGAATAAAGTACTTTGACTGACTTCAAGTATGTACACACCTTACTTGGGAGTCATAGCAGGTGGTCCCAAATGGTCAGAATGTTCTGTTCAACTCAATGTCAATGTGTTTCTGGGAGATATGGCAAACTTCGGCAAACTTCGGGCCCCTCATCAGATTGTGCTGGGGGCATCATTTTGCATTACGCCACTGCTTCATTAGTAAGGCCCCATTACACAAGGGATTCTGGGAGACGGGTGCGTGAGTTAGGTCATTCACTGTTAATTAAGTTTAAACTATTGGTGTGGTACATCATGCTGAATGACTAAATATGTTGAATTTTGTGTAGGCTGGATGGGTGTCAAATTATCTTAAGTACAGAATTACAAAATTGTGCACACCAGTGTTTGTGGAGATTTTGGTGCTGTAGTGGCATGTGGGCAGATGGTGGGGGAGGTGCAGGAGCAAACATCGAGGGCTGCCATATGAAGCCGGATGCTGTGCCTGAATTTAGTACTGGGAGGGGGAGGGGTGGCAGGGTTTGTCCCAGCGCTGCGGAAAGGTCACCAGCTGGACCCACAAGTTCATCCACAATGGCAGTGCGTTTTCAGACCTTGCTTCTCTAGGTACAGGATTGCTTTCCAGGGCAGCTGTCTGCACAAGAGAAAGATGATGTAAGCCCGGCCAGGTTTCTGCCCTACAGGCACATGTAGTGCTGGTGGCAGGGGGTCGTGGCACGAAGCCTTTGACCAGCCATAGCCAGCTGCTCTGGGTGGCACCAGGGTTATTTTTTAGGTCTCGGCATGCCAATGCGCTTGCGCATTGCTGGCTGAGATTATAGTAGGGCAAAAGAACAGTCTACCAACGGCGGATTAGCCACAGTTCATGTGAGCTATGCGCGTGCACAAACCAGCCACGTCACAAACCACCATTTGTCTGTGCCTCCTGTCACACTTCAAAGCTGCCGCTCCCCAGCTCGCCGCATCGGACTTCAAAGCAATGCGCTGCCGCCCGCCCCCCCCCCCCGTAGCAATGCCAAGAGCTTGTTAATCCTCCTTGTGATTAAACCAGCCGCTGCCGCTCCCTGGGAAAGTTTGCTCGAGCTGTCTCCTTCACTAATCCCCACCTCTCGGTCTTGTTCGTCTTCACGTCTCATCCTTTCTTCTCAGCGCCCCTCTCGTTCACCCTCCATCTTCTTCATTTCTCTCCACTCCCTTGTCATATTTTTTATTTAACTTCTATCTCGCATTTCATTCTCTCTTCTTGTTTCCCTTCTGTGCGTTCCTCTCACCTCGCATCTCAACCCCATCCGTACTTCTGTTCTCTTTTGCTTTCTCTTCCGTTTTCTCTTCTTACCTCACCACATCACTCTTTCTTCCTCTAAGTCTCTTTCTTTCATATATTACCTTGTCTCTTAAATTCCTTTATCTTTCCTGTATTCCCCGTTTAATTTAATTTCCCTCATCACCTTTCCCTCCCCTTGCCTCTCTCCATTTTATTTCCATGACTTTTTCTCAAGTCGCTCCTCATTTCGCATCGTTTCCTTTCACATTTTTCTCTTCTTCCCATCCACACTTCCCTAAACCTCTAACTCCCAATCTCCTTTCTTTCCTGTAGGTGTTATCCTGTATTCTCTCCTTCCATCTTGCAGAACTTCTTCTTTCCCCTCTCTTTTCATTCATTCTTTCATTCTTCCTCTCCTTCACCCTTCTACCCAACTCTTGCCTCGCAAACTCCTACAACCTCGTGCCATTTCCTCGTGCACAGAAGTGATCTGGTCTCTCCTGTGTTAGAGGGTTTTAAGCGTAGAAATGATTGAAAGCCCAGTGTGTTCACAATCAGCTGTCAGACTTCAGTGCCTGGCGGCGTTTCATACGTAGACGCTTTAGTAATGTATGCAGACGCCTATTTATTTCTGCAGTGTGTCACTTATAAAGTGTTAAATGTAGAGGATGACTCGTTTTCTCAGCAGCTGGGGAATTCCCAGTCTGACTAAACTGCGCCCTTCCCAGTGGCTATAATATACTCACTATCAAATTTGAAAAGAGCTCTTTTGGACAGTTAGGTGCTGAGTGTACGATCTGTCACAAGGGCCTCTGGAATTATATGGTAAAAGAGGACCCAAGGTCAGGCTAACTCAATCAATTAGCAGAATGCTGCAGCATATCATGTGACGGTATACGCTTGTTATTTTATCAATTTATTAAAGATGCAGATTATACAGCAAATTATGGAATATGTGGCAAATACAGTAAATTCACAACTATACCAGAAACACCGCAGATTAAACCGCATAATTAGTGGCCCTGATTATAACATGACTTGCAGGATTTGCTAGCTCTGATATATGGAGGATAATGGATGTTCTGAACACGTAAGAAAGTACGTCTTGTATTTTATTAAATAAATTACCAAAATTATGAGAGACATAACATGCTCAAAACCTTTTCTTACTGTCTCTAGCCCCCCTTTCTATCTTCAATCATCTCTCATTTTGATTTGTTCTCGCTCCAAGTACCCCCCCAACCTCTCGCTTCTCTGTTTCTCCTTGTGTCTTTCTTACTCCTACCAATCCGGTTATAGTCCTCTTCCACCTACACCACGCCACACACTGCTGCACGCCTCACACTGCTGCACGCCACACACTGCTGCACGCATCACACTGCTGCACGCCACACACTGCTGCACGCCACACACTGCTGCACGCATCACACTGCTGCACGCCACACACTGCTGCACGCCTCACACTGCTGCACGCCTCACACTGCTGCACGCCACACACTGCTGCACGCCACACACTGCTGCACACCACACACTGCTGCACGCCACACACTGCTGCACGCCTTACAATGCTGCACACCAAACACTGCTGCACGCCACACACTGCTGCACGCCACACACTGCTGCACGCCTCACACTGCTGCACGCCACACACTGCTGCACGCATCACACTGCTGCACGCCACACACTGCTGCATGCCTCACACTGCTGCACGCCTCACACTGCTGCACGCCACACACTGCTGCACGCCACACTGCTGCACTTCACACACTGCTGCACGCCACACACTGCTGCATGCCACACACTGCTGCATGCCACACACTGCTGCATGCCTCACACTGCTGCATGCCTCACACTGCTGCATGCCTCACACTGCTGCACGCCTCACACTGCTTCATGCCACACACTGCTGCACATCACACACTGCTGCAAACTCCACGCCACACACTGCTGCATGCCTCAGACTGCTGCACGCCTCACACTGCTGCACGCCTTACACTGCTGCACGCCTCACACTGCTGCATGCCTCACACTGCTGCACGCCTCACACTGCTGCACGCCTCACAATGCTGCACACCTCACACTGCTGCACGCCTCACACTGCTGCACGCCACACACTGCTGCACGCTTCACACTGCTGCACGCTGCACACCACACACTGCTGCACACCTTACTCTACCACTCTACTGCCCTCACTCACTCTATCGCCCTCACTCACTCTATCAACCTCAATCACTCTATCACCCTCACTCACTCACTCTATCGCCCTCCCTCACTCTATCTATCACCCTCCCTCACTCTACCTATCACCCTCCCTCACTCTATCTATCGCCCTCCCTCACTCTATCTATCGCCCTCCCTCACTCTATCTATCTATCTATCGCCCTCCCTCTATCTATCTATCTCCCTCCCTCTATCTATCGCCCTCCCTATATCTATCGCCCTCCCTCCCTCTATCGCCCTCCCTCTCTTTCACCCACCTACTTCTCTAACTCCCTGTTCTCTGCTCCTGTGCTGATCTGCTGCTCTCTTCCACCCCACCTCCTTCTTTAACTCCATGTTCTCTTCTGCTGTGCTGATCTGCTCCTCTCTTCCACCCAGCTCCTTCTCTAACTCCCTGTTCTCTTCTCTTCTCCAGTGCTGATCTGCTGCTCTCTTCCACCCTGCCTCCTTCTCTAACTCCCTGTTCTCTGCTCCTGTGCTGATCTGCTGCTCTCTTCCACCCCGCCTCCTTCTTTAACTCCCTGTTTTCTTCTCCTGTGCTAATCTGCTGTTCTCTTCCACCCGCCTCTTTCTCTAACTCCCTGTTCTCTTCTACTGTGCTGATCTGCTGCTCTCTTCCACCCACCTCCTTCTCTAACTCCCTGTTCACTTCTCTTCTCCAGAGCTGATCTGCTGCTCTCTTCAACCCGCCTCCTTCTCTACCTCCCTGTTCTCTTCTCTTGTGCTGTTTTGCTGCTCTCTTCCACCCCACCTCCTTCTTTAACTCCCTGTTCTCTTCCGCTGTGCTGATCTGCTGCTCTCTTCTACCCACCTCCTTCTCTAACTCCCCTTTCTCTTCTTTTCTCCCTCTGCTGATCAGCTGCTCTCTTCCACCCGCCTCCTTCTTTAACTCCCTGTTCTCTTCTGCTGATCTGCTGCTCTCTTCCACCTCGCCTCCTTCTCTAACTCCCTGTTCTCTTCTCCTGTGCAAATCTGCTGCTCTCTTCCACCCCGCCTCCTTCTTTAACTCCCGGTTTTCTTCTCCAGTGCTAATCTGCTGTTCTATTCCACCCGCCTCTTTCTCTAACTCCCTGTTCTCTTCTCCTATGCTGATCTGCTGCTCTCTTCCACCGCCTCCTTTTCTAACTCCCTGTTCACTTCTCTTCTCCAGAGATGATCTGCTGCTCTCTTCAACCCGCCTCCTTCTCTACCTCCCTGTTCTCCTCTCTCATGCTGTTTTGCTGTTCAATTCCACCCCACCTCCTTCTTTAACTCCCTGTTCTCTTCTGCGGTGCTGATCTGCTGCTCTCTTCCACCCACCTCCTTCTCTAACTCCCTGTTCTCTTCTTTTCTCTCCCTACTGATCTGCTGCTCTCTTCCACCGCCTCCTTCTTTAACTCCCTGTTCTCTTCTTCTGATCTGCTGCTCTCATCTACCTCGCCTCCTTCTCTAACTCCCCGTTCTCTTCTCCTGTGCTAATCTGCTGGTCTCTTCCACCCCACCTCCTTCTTTAACTCCCGGTTTTCTTCTCTAGTGCTAATCTGCTGTTCTCTTCCACCCACCTCTTTCTCTAACTCCCTGTTCTCTTCTCCTGTGCTGATCTGCTGCTCTCTTCCACCCGCCTCCTTCTCTAACTCCCTGTTCACTTCTCTTCTCCAGAGCTGATCTGCTGCTCTCTTCCGCCCGCCTCCTTCTTTAACTCCCTGTTCTCTTTTGCTGTGCTGATCTGCTGCTCTCTTCCACGCCGCCTCCATCTTTTACTCCCTGTTCTCGTCTCCTGTGCTAATCTGCTGCTCCCTTCCACCGCCTCCTTCTTTAACTCCCTGGTCTCTTCTCCTGTGCTGATCTGCTGCTCTCATCCACCCCACCTCCTTCTTTACTCCCTGGTCTCTTCTCTTCTCCGGGTGCTGAACTGCTGTTCTCTTCCACCCGCCTCCTTCTTTAACTCCCTGTTATCTTCTCCTGTACTGATCTGCTGCTCTCGTCCACCCCAACTTCTTCTTTAACTCCCTGGTCTCTTCTCCTGTGCTGATCTGCTGCTCTCATCCACCCCACCTCCTTCTTTACTCCCTGGTCTCTTCTCTTCTGCTGTGCTGATCTGCTGTTCTCTTTCACCCGCCTCCTTCTCTAACTCCCTGTTCTCTTCTTCTGATCTGCTGCTCTCATCCACCTCCCCTCCTTCTCTAACTCCCCGTTCTCTTCTCCTGTGCTAATCTGCTGGTCTCTTCCACCCCACCTCCTTCTTTAACTCCCGGTTTTCTTCTCTAGTGCTAATCTGCTGTTCTCTTCCACCCACCTCTTTCTCTAACTCCCTGTTCTCTTCTCCTGTGCTGATCTGCTGCTCTCTTCCACCCGCCTCCTTCTCTAACTCCCTGTTCACTTCTCTTCTCCAGAGCAGATCTGCTGCTCTCTTCAACCCGCCTCCTTCTCTACCTCCCTGTTCTCTTCTCTCGTGCTGTTTTGCTTCTCTCTTCCACCCCACCTCCTTCTTTAACTCCCTGTTCTCTTCTGCTGTGCTGATTTGCTGCTCTCTTCCACCCACATCCTTCTCTAACTCACTGTTCTCTTCTTTTCTCCCTCTGCTGATCTGCTGCTCTCTTCCACCCGCCTCCTTCTTTAACTCCCTGTTCTCTTCTGCTGACCTGATGCTCTCTTCCACCTCGCCTCCTTCTCTAACTCACCGTTCTCTTCTCCTGTGCTAATCTGCTGCTCTCTTCCACCCCACCTCCTTCTTTAACTCCATGTTATCCTCTGCTGTGCTGATCTGCTCCTCTCTTCCACCCACCTCCTTCTCTAACTCCCTGTTCTCTTCTCCTCTCCTGTGCTGATCTGCTGCTCTCTTCCACCCGCCTCCTACTTTAACTCCCTGTTTTCTTCTCCTGTGCTGATCTGCTGTTCTCTTCCACCTGCCTCTTTTTCTAACTCCCTGTTCTCTTCTCCTGTGCCGATCTGCTGTTCTCTTCCGTCCGCCTCCTTTTTAACTCCCTGTTCTCTTCTCCTGTGCTGATCTGCTGCTCTCTTCCACCCCACCTCCTTCTTTAACTCCCTGTTCTCTTTTACTGTGCTGATCTGCTGTTCTCTTCCACCGCCTCCTATTTTAACTCCATGTTCTCTTCTGCTGTGCTGTTATGCTGCTCTCTCCCACCCACCTCCTTCTCCAACTCCCTGTTCTCTTCTCTTCTCCAGAGCTGTCGTGCTGCTCTCTTCCACCCACCTTCTTCTCTTGCTCCCTGTTCTCTTTTCCTCTCCTGTGCTGATCTGCTGCTCTCTTCCGCCCGCCTCCTTCTTTAACTCCCTGTTCTCTTTTTCTGTGCTGATCTGCTGCTCTCTTCCACGCCACCTCCATCTTTTACTCCCTGTTCTCGTCTCCTGTGCTAATCTGCTGCTCCCTTCCACCGCCTCCTTCTTTAACTCCCTGGTCTCTTCTCCTGTGCTGATCTGCTGCTCTCATCCACCCCACCTCCTTCTTTACTCCCTGGTCTCTTCTCTTCTCCTGTGCTGAACTGCTGTTCTCTTCCACCCGCCTCCTTCTTTAACTCCCTGTTATCTTCTCCTGTACTGATCTGCTGCTCTCGTCCACCCCAACTTCTTCTTTAACTCCCTGGTCTCTTCTCCTGTGCTGATCTGCTGCTCTCATCCACCCCACCTCCTTCTTTACTCCCTGGTCTCTTCTCTTCTCCTGTGCTGATCTGCTGTTCTCTTTCACCCGCCTCCTTCTCTAACTCCCTGTTCTCTTCTCCTGTGTTAATATGTTGTTCTCTTCCACCCGCTTACTTCCTTAACTCCCTCTTCTCATCTCCTGTGCTGATCTGCTGCTCTCTTCCACCCCACCTCCTTCTTTAAGTCAATGTTCTCTTCACCTGTGCTGATCTGCCTCTCTCTTCCACCACACCTCCTTCATTAACTCTGTTTTTTTCTCCTGTGCTGATCTGCTGTTCACTTCCACCACCTCCTTCTCTAACTCCCTGTTCTCTTCTCCCATGATGATCTGCTGTTCTCTTCCTCCCGCCTCATTCTCGAACTCCCTGTTCTCTTCTCCAATGATGATCTTTCTGCTATCTTCCATCCGCCTCCTTCTCTAACTCCCTGTTCTCTTTCCTGTGCTGATCTGCTGTTCTCTTTCACCCCGCCTACTTCTCTAACTCCCTGTTCTCTTCTCCTGTGCTAATATCCTGTTCTCTTCCACCCGCTTCCTTCCTTAACTCCCTGTTCTCTCCTCCTGTACTGATCTGCTGTCTTTTCCACCGCCTCCTTCTGTAACTCCCGGTTCTCTTCTCCTGTCCTGATCTGCTGTTCTTTTCCACCCCGCCTCCTTCTTTAACTCCCTGTTCTCTTCTTTCGTGCTGATCTGCTGTTCTCTTCCACCCCACCTCCTTCTCTACCTCACTGTTCTATTCTCCTGTGCTGATCTGCTGCTCTGTTCCACCTCACCTCCTTCTTTCACTCCCTGTTCTCTTCTGCTGTGCTGATCTGTTCCTCTCTTCCACCCACCTCCTTCTCTAACTCCCTGTTCTTTTCTTTTCTCCCTCTGCTGATCTGCTGCTCTCTTCCACCCGCCTCCTTCTTTAACTCCCTGTTCTCTTCTGCTGATCTGCTGCTCTGTTCCACCTCGCCTTCTTCTCTAACTCCCTGTTCTCTTCTCCTGTGCTGATCTGCTGCTCTCTTCCACCCCACCTCCTTCTTTAACTCCATTGTCTCTTTTGCTATGCTGAGCTGCTGCTCTCTCCCACCGTCTCCTTCTTTAACTCCTTGGTCTCTTCTCCTGTGCTGATCTGCTGCACTCATCCACCCCATCTCCTTCTTTACTCCCTGGTCTCTTCTCTTCTCCTGTGCTGAACTGCTGTTCTCTTCCACCCACCTCCTTCTTTAACTCCCTGTTATCTTCTCCTGTGCTGATCTGTTGCTCTCATCCACCCCAACTTCTTCTTTAACTCCCTGTTCGCTTCTCTTCTCCTGTGCTCATCTGCTGTTCTCTTTCACCCCGCCTCATTCTCTAACTCCCTGTTCTCTTCTCCTGTGCTAATATGTTGTTCTATTCCACCCGCTTCCTTCCTAAACTCCCTGTTCTCTTCTCCTGTGCTGATCTGCTGCTCTCTTCTACCCCACCTCCTTCCTTAACTCCCTGTTCTCTTCACCTGTGCTGATCAGTTGCTCTCTTCCACCCGCCTTCTTCTTTAACTCCTTGTTCTCTTTTGCTGTGCTGATCTGCTGCTCTCTGCATCCTTCTCTTCCACCCACCTCCTCCAATTCCCTGTTCTCTTCTCTTCTCCCGTACCGATCTGCTGCTCTCTCCTACCGCCTCCTTTTCTAGCTCCCTGTTCTCTTCTCTTCTCCTGTGCCGATCTGCTGTTCTCTTCCACCCGCCTCCTGCTTTAACTCCCTGTTCTCTTCTCCTGTGCTGATCTGCTGCTCTCTTCCACCCCACCTCCTTCTTTAACACCCTGTTCTCTTCTCCTGTGCTGATCTGCTGCTCTCTTCCACCTCGCCTCCTTCTTTAACTCCCTGTTATTTTCTCCAGTTCTGATCTGCTGCTCTCTTCCACCCCGCCTCCTTCTTTAACTCCCTGTTCTTTTCTCCCATGCTGATCTGCTGTTCTCTTCCACCCGCTTCCTTCTTTACCTCCCTGTTCTCTTCTCCTGTGCTGATCTGCTGCTCTCTTCCACCCCACCTCCTCCTTTAACTACCTGTTCTCTTCTCCTGTGCTGATCTGCTGCTCTCTTCCACCCGAATAAAACGTTAACCTCCTGTTCTGTTCTACCATGCTGATCCGCTGCTCTCTTCCACCCCGCCCCCTTCTCCAACTCCCTGTTCTCTTCTCCCGCGCTGATCTGCTGTTCCCTTCCACCGCCTCCTTCTCTAACTCCCTGTTTTCTTCTCCTGTGCTGATCTGCTGCTCTCTTCCACCCACCTCTTTCTCTAACTCTCTGTTCTCTTCTCCTGTGCTGATCTGCTCACTTCCACCGCCTCCTTCTTTAACTCCCTGTTATCTTCTGCTGTGCTGATCTGCTGCTCTCTTTCACATACATTCTTCTCTAACCACACACACATACATACAACCATGCACACACACACACAAACAACCACACACACACACAACCACACAAACACACACAACCACACACAACCATACACACACAACCACACACAACCACAACCCCACACACAACCACACACATACAATCACACCCAACCACACACACACAACCACACACAACCACAACCCCACACACAACCACACACACACAACCACACCCACAACCACACACAGCCACACACAGCCACATACAACCACACACAACCACACACACATACAAACACACACAGCCACACACAACCACCCACACACAACCACACACACAACCACACAACCACACACACAACCACAAACACACAACCACACACCCAACCACACACACACAACCACACACACACAAAAACACTCAACCACACACACACACCCACACCCAACCACACACACACACAACCATACACACACAACCATACACTCCCAACCACACACAACCACACACTGAACCCCACCACCCACAACCACACACACAACCACACCCATCCACACACACATACAACCACACATACAACCACACACAACCACACACAACCACACCCAACCACACACACATCCACACCCAACCACACACAACCACACACACACACAACTACACACACACACACACACACAACTACACACACACACACACACAACCACACACACACACACAACCACACACATCTATCGCCCTCACTCTATCTATCGCCCTCACTCTATCTATCGCCCTCACACTATCTAGCTATCTATTGCCCTCACTCTATCTATCGCCCTCACTCTATCTATCGCCCTCACTCTATCTATCGCCCTCACTCTATCTATCGCCCTCACTCTATCTATCTATCGTCCTCACTCTATCTATCTATCGCCCTCACTCTTTCTATCTATCGCCCTCACTCTATCTATCTATCTATCTATCGCTCTCACTCTATCTATCTATCTATCTATCTATCGCCCTCACTCTATCTATCTATCTATCTATCTATCTATCTATCTATCTATCTATCTATCTATCTATCTATCTATCTATCTATCTATCTATCTATCTATCTATCTATCTATCTATCTATCTATCTATCTATCTATCACCCTCAATCTATCTATCTATCGCCCTCACTTTATCTGCCTATCGCCATCATTCTATCTATCTATCAATCGCCCTCACTCTATTTATCTATTTATCTTTTGCCCTCACTCTATTATTCTATCGCCCTCACTCTATTTATCTATCGCCCTCACTCTATTTATCTATCGCCCTCACTCTATCTATCTTTAGCCCTCACTTTATCTATCTATCGCACCACCACAGCATCACTCAGGGGCACCACAACATCACCATGCGCTACCACAGCATCACTGAACGCCACAGCATCACTCGTCGCCACCACAACATCACTCAGCGCCACCACAGCATCAGTCTGTGCAACCATTCAACAACAACTGGTTCAAATATGTTCTCTCAATGTTTCAAGCTTTATTACAAATGTCACAAAAAGATGTTAATATTTCACTTCTTTTCTTGGATTTTCGTCACAATAAAATACACGAACATAATCTTCACAAAAGTTAATTACAAAAATGTAAGCTATTGCCATTATAAATTACAATAACTTTTATTTAAGTAATAATTATTTAAAAAAATTAAAAGCCATTGGTATTTGTAATATCAATACATCTAAGTCACGTAAATACAAAACATGTTGCATTACAAATGCTATAGGTGTCACATTTGCAAAAGTTAAAAGTATTGGCATTGTAAATGACAAAGCTATTAATTTCGCTTTTTTCAAAACCAACACATTAATAAAAAATGTGTCATTTACAAGACCAAATGCTCAAACTTTCCTAATGCGAGACCTATTGCATTGCAAATGCTTGTTTTTTAAGAGAGGTCCCGTGACTCACGTCTAAGCATGCCACACTTAAGGAGGGTGACAGATTACATTTAAAAAACTGAAGAATGCGCTAATTTCACAATAGGACTATTTCAGTGGTCTTTTCGAACAACACGTTAAATGTTACCTTTCCAGCAGACACAGGTTTCAAGGCCCAGGCCTGTAAGTGATGACACACATGCAGCCTGGGAGAGACAACAATACTTGCCATTACAGCTAAACACAAAGGGCCTCATTTATGAGGCTGTGCGTCACTTTTACACCGCCGGTGCGTCACTTTTGTGACACACTCCAGCAATGCGTCACTTTTGCGCTTACATATACGTCAGAAATACTGACGTATCTGTAACTCCTTGCGAAATGATGCATCATACATTAAATATGACGCATCAGGAATGTCGCAAGGAGTGCGCACTGAGAAGTGACGCATCGCTACTTTCACGCAGCAATGCGTCATTTCTCATAAATGAGGCCCAAAGGGTCGGGATTCAAAACAACGCAGTTGGAGACCAGAAGGAGTGCAGGTGTGAAGGAGACTGCAGACGTTGATTTGCGGTGAGCTGTGCCATGGCAAAAAGGATGTGAATAACGAAGCTGTTGAGGATAGCTGGCGCCAGTACAGAAATGGAAGGATGGAGGCTGCAAAATGGTTCAAGATGAATATCTCGGACTTCAGTTCATTTCGCAAGAAGATGCTATTGAGTCCTTCGCGCTTGGCACAGGGTGATACTTACAATCCGCAATGATCTCTGCAATGGCACAGGAGGTATGTATGGTGGGCCAGCTTCTCAGAGGATCCAGCGCCCTCACAGATGCTGACATCGCTCCTCGCACTGGCAGGAGGGAGTAGATTGATATTGTACATTTCCTATTAAATGTATTTTACTGTGCCTACTTCTTGAAAAAATCTTCATTGCTATTAAGTAGTTGGGGACGGTATCCTCAAAATAAACAGTCTGGCTTAGAGACATGTTAGGGTGGGCAGTGGCAGAAGAAGTAGAAACGTGTGGCGAAAATTAGAAATTGGAAGGTGATTTGGCCGCATGGGCGGAAACGCTATCTGATTAAAGCGAACCCTCAGAAGCAAGTGTGAAAGAGATAGAAGAGGGTGCAGAATTGATACGTTGATTTGTGGTGAGCTGTGCCATGACATAAAGGGTGTGAATACCAAATTGGATGACCAATGAAAGGTGGAACCGTCTCCAATCACAGCAGACTCTCATGCAGGTCGAAGGGCTGCAAGACACGCTGCGTGGTGGGTGAAAGTTTGAGCCCGGCACAGCGGCTCATTACTGTTGCTGGAAGAGGCTTTTGCCGGTGAAGTAGTGGGAGGAGCATCAAATGGGCAGGCTGTTTCGGGCGTTCACTCGCAAATGAACGCAAGCTTTAGGCCGCATGAAGGCAAGCTTTAGGCCAGTGGGTCGCAATTTGAAAAGCCCCTTTACTATAAGTCGAGCAACAGCGCATGCGCTGTCCTAGCTCGACCTAAAAGTCACAAATTAGGAGGCAGAAAATGGACAGGGGCGTAGCCCCTCCGCTCATATGAAAGAACCGCCACTGCAAGGGAATGCAGCTGTGACCTTTGATATATATGTGGCCACCCATGGAACTGTACTTTTGCCCCTTATCATCACAAGGGCCACGGGGCTAATGTGAGAAAGCACGCCTTGTGCATTCAGCACAGGTCTTCCAAAACAGCTGCACAATCGACTATTTCTATGTTCCATTTTGTTTCGAAATATTTTATATGTTGGGTCATATTCTCAATAGCAGCAGCACATATAGAAACTATCTCATTATGCTACCAAGTCCCTTCTAAATTACCACAGTGAAATACAAAATCCTGTGACAAAGAGCCATGGGATCCGAGATAATGACAAGGTCTTTACCCAGTTTAAACTTCGTAAACTTGTTGTTTTCAACTTTGTAAACCAGTTGTTTTCTTTTTATCTGAAGAGGCAAATAATCCAATCCAAACTAAAAGATAAAGCCAAATATAATAAAGGCAATAATCTTTTCTTAGGTATTTCTTGCAGTAAAAACTTACAAACAAGTAACATTTTATTCTGACTGGCCAGGTTGTAGCTTTGTTACTTGCACATCGGCAAACATTGCATATTGTTCGAAATTCATTGTCATATAAGTATACATTTAAAATCATAGATGACCATTCTTGAGGTAACAATTTGCAGGGAATGTGAAGTTGGTTTTACATCTTCCAGTGACTACAACATTGCTTGTGTGTGTGTGTGTGCGCGCACACGCATGCACACGAGCGCAACTGTGGGAGGAGGCACATATGAATCAAATTGTATGCAAAATGTCAAATTGAATGTGGAGCTTGTATGTGTCACACAACTCGCCTGGGAGTTTTCCAGGCACTAGGCTGCATTGATTTATCATATGACAGACACATGACAGACCAATTCCCAGGAAAAATTTAATTTAGCCCAGTAATCTATGATTTGAAGGATGCATTGTTTGTGTTTGTGTAGCTTTGGCTCTTGTTACCTTTTGTCTTCACCTTGATCATGTTTTAAACGACACCTACACTGATTTTCACTACACAAAATACAAAAATGTACATTAACAAGCAGAAATTAATTTGGCAATTATTTTTGTGTCTGATCTCCTTTTGAGCACCAAGCGTGGACAGGATAACCTTGATTATAGATATAATTTCTTTGAGACGTCTGGAAATGGCAGCAGACGTTCTATCCAAAATGAGTTCTAATTGTTAGACCTCTATATATGGGTTTACATTTAGTGTAAAATAATTGAGCCTGGGCACATTATGATTGATCCTGGATTAATGATGGCTGAGGAAAGATCAGCGTGGACAAATGAGATGCAAGTCTTGGCAAATTATAGATGAGAATAGTCAAATAGTTCTGGGGTTTATGGTTGAGTCTGGGTAAATGATTATAGAGCTTAGGCATTTGAGGACTCCATTTGGTCATGCAAAGGTTGCACCTGCAGCATAAAATGGCTGCATTTCATTGCTGTGCCCATGGCATTTCATAACTGCACGATTGGCATATCATAGCATCCTCAAGCCAAAAATGCTTGTTTTTCTCTTTTTATATCTTGCTACTTTATAACCTTACACTTTACCTGACAGAGCACTTTCTTTGATTTCAAATGGTTCCAAACGTAAGTGGCCCTACTTCCTGTGATGTCTCCAGGGCCAACAGTCATATGATGTCATATTTATTTATTTATTTTGTGACATTTATAAAGCGCACTGTTACCAGCCGGTGTCCTGGCGCTGATAGACCACTCCCAAGACTAGCCCTGAAGCTTATTGCCTAAAGAGCCATGTTTTCAAGGCCTTTCGAAAGGACATCAGATCCGGAGCCTGTCTAAGGACCGCTGGCAAAGCTATCCAAGCCTTTGCTGCTCCCCAGGAAAAGCTTCTGCCCCCCCAACGAGCTTTCCTAATTCTTTGAACCACAATCAGCCCCTGATCAGCAGACCTGAGGGATCTAGCTGGCTTGTACCACTAAAAGAACTGGGTCATGCACTGAGGGCCCAGTCCTTTAAGTGCCTTAAAAACTATGCAAAGTGCTTTAAATGCAATCCTTTTACGCACCGGTAATCAGTGTAGTTTCACCAGCTCTTGAGTGACCGAGGCAAATTTAGGTATACCCGTGATCAAGCGGGCCGCTGCATTTTGCAGGACTTGTAGTTTATTAAGCAGCCCCTGTTGCGCAATAACCAGCAAACCGTTGCAATAGTCCAGGCGGGGCAGGATCAGTACAGTCACCACTGTTTTCCTGTATTCGTCAGGAAGAAGGGGCAAAATCTTGCGTAATGACTCAAGTCCAAAGTGGGTGGCTGAGGACAGTGCGTTTACTTGGGGCCTAAAAGACAGTTCATCGTCCATCAGAATCCCAAGATTTTGCTGGGATATCATCTGGGTCAAAGGGTATGAGACGTCACTTCCGTGACTCCTAGCATTTGATGAATCGGGTGTGTGGCTTCAACAATAAAATTATTAAATTGTGTCTACAATCTACAGCTTCTTATTTCCTTCTTTTTATGATCCCCAAAACCAGACAATCTCTGCAACTCATTTTAATGGGGCAAAAAAGGTGAAGCATTTGCACAAAAAATCCCACAGGTATGATTCTGTTTACGTTCCACCTAAACAGTACAACAAAAGCACACCACCTAACAATTTAATGAATTTCACACCAACTTTTGAGGGTCTAATTTACAATGACAATATTATCAAAAGGGTAGAGTACTCTCACACAGTTATGGAGGAGTAGGGCACTCAGCTTTGTCAAGTCCTCTGGCTCCACTCCTTAATCCATAACTAATTGGTTTAGCCCTCGTCCCTGGATAATATTCCTGCTGTTACATGATTTTCACTGGCATTTCGATCGGCCCATATATCATGTATGTCTATCATGAGTGCCTGTTTATCTATTTGTGCGTACATTTAATAGACTTGACCACTATGGGCCTTTATTTGAACAGCAACGTTTTTAAAAACTCCTCGTTTCAAATATTAAAAGAAGGCCTCTGTGTGTGATTTTTTGCTGTTCTATAAATTTTTATTCATTCAAGCTGCAGGTTTTTTGTTAGTATTATGATACCATTTTGCAATCCGCATACTGTATCATTTTCAGCTAAAAGCGATACCATGCAACACACTTTGAAAATAAACAATTACAAAGAACTAGAAAACATGGACATGAACTATAATCCCTTTAGTGATGCCTCCAGCTAATGATATTAAAGCTGCGGGACTGCATGTTCAAGATGAGGGGTGAGGTGTTCAAATTAATATTCTTGCTAATCTCACAGAGTTTTAGATCGAAAAGTTATATATGCCTTTTAGTACTTGTAGCATAGACGCCTTATAAGCCTCAGCAGATTACGCACTCTTTACATCTAAATATGGAAAATATACATGCTAACCAAAACTAAGTTTGAGAGGTAATAGATTTACGAATACCAGCTCCAGAGTAAAAAGTAAATTGGCAGAGATATAGGGGCATATTATCAAGGGGGTTTATCTCCGCTTTTTTGGCTTTAAAAGCCAAGAAAGCGGAGATAAAATTATCTCCCTATTACCAAGCTGTCGCTAACACCAGTTAGCAACAGCTAGTAGGAGATAGCGACCATCTTGGGCCCCACTTTGCATGTCAGTGATATTTATCACTAATGAGATGCAAAGTGGGCGTGCCAAGATGTTAGAGACTGAAAACAGTCGCTAACATCGCTATCTCCTATTACCAACTTTTGGAGATATTCGCGCTAAGCGGGAATATCTCCAAAAGCTAACACCTGCCCTGAGCAGTTCTTAGCCATGTTATCCAATGGGAGGTGGATAACATGGCTAAGAGCATTTGCTCGATAATGCATGAATATCGCTGACTTTTCAGCGATATTCATGCATTTCGGCCGTTTTTTATCGCATTTGCGATAAACCTTGTTAATAGCAAGGTTTATCTGCGATAAAAATCGCCGATGTGCGGCGATAATTTTTGTCATAGCGCCTTAAATTGATTCCCGCTTTGATCTCACGAAAACAGAAAATAAGGTAGAAGTATCTGTATGCCGGGAATGATTGTTAATTTCCTAAGATTTATTGCAAGAGCAAAGCATGAACAAAGGTAATGCCGCCTGTCACTTTCTGCTGAAGTACTGTAATTTGTTGGTTCTCACCTTTCTATTGGATTTATTCTCTCATCATTTTTTATCATTGGCATATGTTAAACGAAAAATGAAAAGTTTCAGGCAGGGAATTTTTTTTTTAAATGTAAGATCTCCATATTTCCACAAGTGTCTAATTACTACTAACACATAGATGGGTGTAGGCGCAGCTAAGGTCAGAATAAAATGAAAGAAAATAGCACCAAGTGGGAAATGATTGTGCAAAGTCCATTGACGTCAGCATCTCTTTCTTTGATGAGTACCATTCTGGACATGCCAAGACATCCTCAGCCTTCGTTTTGAATGCAGCTCTGGAGTCAGATGCAAAATTCGCTGGGAGAAATACTATTTGCATAAAGTTTCAGTTTGATTTGTCAGCCTTAGGATGGAAGACCTTCACTGGTGAATGCTGGGAAGATGTAATGTTTTGAAAATGAATATTCACCCAAAGGTCTTTTATTTTTTCAGGGTGTTCCCATTAGAAATTGCAGGGAAAGAGATTCAGAAACTACAATCTATTTGTAGTAGCTTCTTGTGGGCCCAGGATAAACCCCGCCGAGCTATGAAATGTATGACCCTTCCGCGCGTATGAGGAGGCTGGGCGGTTTCCTATTTCAGTATTACTATTGGGCATGTTTACTAGTACTACAACACATGGGAATCTTATAAGTTGGGGAGAACAAGGAAAATGTAGATGAAATACTGCATATTTTCCAGATATTATTGGATTCTACAGCTGAGAGAAGTTTTTTTAAGTATCTTGAGCCCAGCTATTTAAAAAAACACGCGTCTCAAGGCGGTCCAGGTCGCCCATAAGGCTTGGCCTCAGATTCAGAGATATCTGCAGATTGATAGGATTAATTAATTGTCGACAACTGAAACAATTAATTAATATGATGTAGACCTTCTTGACGGAAGTTTCAGGGGCTCGGATTGTGATAACCCCTACAGTAATGTTACTGGGGGTATTAGAAGATGGTGTGCTAGCACAGGGAATGTATAAATGTAGATATTTAATATCCAGGCCCAGGTGGAAGCATCAATGCCCCAGTGGTGCCCACCAGTTCTCCTCCTCCAGCATGAGCCATTATTACTCCAGCATGCAGTGAGCAGAAACAAATGCTGTTCACTGCATGCTGGAGTAGTTCCTTCACCTGCTTTCATGTCCACAGTGAAAAGCCCACTACCAGCAGATGGGAGCAGTTTTCCTGCTCCCACCCGCTGGGAGCAGACTTACTGTTTGCTCTTCCTTAGTAGGAGTTGTCAAATCTCCCACCAAAAGAAAGCAAACATCTATGTACCAAGGTTGGGCCCTCGGACATAGGAACCAGCCATGGGAGGGATGGCAGTCTCCAGGGCCATTAACAGCACCAGGACAGGGGCCACATGGGCCCACTCTATTCAAATTATATGGGCTGCCCTGGTGGTTCCCGGGGCCAAAAGTTGGCCTGGGAGGGGGCTGTACAGCCCACCTACCTCTTATTTTATAGTGGTCTGCCCTGGGGAGGTGGCGATCCCTCGGGACAGAATCGTCCTTGTGGAGGGGGCTGAGTACTTCTCCCTCCCCACTATACTAATTTTCATTTGCATGGGATAAGTTAAAAAAAAATGCTTTTTGGCCCCGGCGGTGTCCCTGCAGAACCCCTCCACCAGGCTTAGGGTATTCCTACCCTGTTCCTTCTCTTTTTTTAACTTTTTTTGGGAAATTGACTCAGTCTGAGTCCCAAAATGGCTGCCAATACTTCCAGGTTGAAATGTTGGCAACCAATCTGATTTCAACATGAGATCTGTTGAATACGTGGAGCATCCACATCCTTAGAGATACAAATGTTTTCTTTCTTTAGTAACTAGAAAACTACTGAACGGATTCACACCAAATCTCAAAAAGGGTTCTTTTTTGGACAAAAAGCTAGCTTTCTGGCAAATTTTGTGTAATTCCATCCAGCAGTTCGGGCTTTAGTTGTATCTAAAATCTCTTTTGAAAATTGAATGGGGAAAACACATTTTGGGACCCCCCCCTTTTCATCTGCCCCTGCTTGGTGAGTCATCTCCAAACTTTCAACATGCAGCAGAACTCAGGTGCATACTAGTTTTGAACATTTTGTGAAGATTTGTCAAATGGTGTCAAAGTTGTTAGAAAAACAAGAAATGCTTTTTCAATGGGAACTAGGTCCTAACTAGAAGTGTCATCAGTGATGTCATTTGAGACCTCAACACTGATGTCACTGATCATAACATAACATAACATGAGTATTTGTAAAGCGCACGTTCACCACTACGGGCCTCTTGGCGCTGAAATAACAGATGTTTGTTGTTACCCAACTCAATGGTATCATGTCATGGTAATCATGTCATGAGTGATGTTATATGTGAGGCCATAAGCAGTGCATTGAGAGAGCGTAAGTTATAGTTAGCTCAAGTAACTGTAACTGCTGAAGTTCACTGGTTTTGTATGAGTGAAATATGAGCCTACCTATAACGTCCCTGTAAATTTGTTTTTTTCAGTTAAGTTCTACATTTTACTTCTTTTTTTAAATTTCTATTTCCAAACTATAACCACTGTGTAACCTTTGATTTATTAAGTGAATTTGTATGATTTTTAAAGTTGTGTTCTTAACTGTACCCACTAACCTTTGACAATAAGAGCCTTATTACAATTTCCGGTAGATCAGTGTGGAATCCCAACTGCAGTATTACAATGCAACCGCACATGATGCGGTCGCATACTCCCATTTCTCTATGCGAGCTTGTGCTGCAGCTGTAAGGTGGCCATAGCACAAGCACCCAGAGAGAAATTGGAGAATCTGTTTATCTCTGCACCTAGGGTGCCTGCCACACGGTGGGGGGTTCAACAGGGGGCACGCGGAGGCGCAGAGAGAAGTGGGCCCTGCTATGGGCCCCACAGTCGCTTTCCGACAGGTTTTTTCATGTCGGAAAACCCAACATGGATAGCCTGTCAGTAACCAACATCGTAATCCCTACTGTGGAAATGCCATCCATAGGGATTACGGTCAGTCCTCCGACTGCCGATGGGCTCTTTGAGCCCATTGGAATCTAGTCGGAATGACCGGCTGGGTTTCACTTCTTACTGCCTGCATCACAATGCGGCGGTTGAAACTGAAACTCACAATGAGACTTGGAAAGCCTACAACCAGCGGTCGGAGGCTTTCCGGGTCTCATCGAGTGTCTGAGTTGGCATGTAAGTGGATTTGAGAAAGTTTACTGGGGCTGTAAGTGGGCATATGGGTGGGTGTCTGGGTCTCTGACAGGGATGTGTGGTAAACTCCACTGCAGTGGTGGAGTTTGAAGAGTTTTGCTACTCCGTGCTCTGGTTGGAAGATCCTCTGCAGAGTGGTTGAGAAAGGGGGCATGGCCTCTGATAAAGTCTGAGCAATCCCACTGTGGGGGAGTTACTTGTGGCAACAATAGTGGTACTTGACCCCAAACGACCCTCAGCAGCCAAAGGGACTTAATTCACCAACCAGTAGTGCGCTAGGAGGTTCCTTTGCACAGTTATGTTATGTTATGTTATGTTAAAGTTTGTCTTAATATAGCGCTCAGCTACTCCGAAGGAGTGTCCCGGCGCTTTATCAGATTGAGAACAGATGCTTAGGAGCGGGCAGACCAGGCCGAGGACTATTGTACAAAGAGCCATGTCTTTAGCTCTTTCCTAAATTTCAAAAGGCTGGTATTCTGTCTCAGGGGAACAGGCAGGGAGTTCCACAATTTTGGAGCTAGATAGCGAAAGGAACGCCCGCCCAGTCGGGCCCGTCGGACAAGAGGAACAGTTGCCAAGGCCAGAGAAGCTGACCTCAAAGTGCGTGAAGGCATATAAAAAGCCAGCCTGTTTCTAATATATTTGGCTCCAATGCCATGGAGCGCCTTGAAGGCTAGCGTGAGAGCCTTAAAAGCTGCATGCTTTTTGATGGGGAGCCAATGAAGTTTTTGTAACAGTGCCGTCGCGCTTGTTCTACGATGGAAGCCAAAAATGGCTCTAGCAGCGGCATTCTGTACAACTTGCAGACGAGAAATGAGAAAATTCGGCAGGCCCAGATAAAGCACATTAGAATAATCCAGGCGGGAGCCTATCAAAGCCTGGACGTCACTTTCCGGTGACATAGAGACAACATCGGGAGGAATTTTCTGAGCATTTTGATGATGCCAAAACACTTGCCCACAAGGCCCATGACCTGGGGTTTCAGTGTCAATCCATCATCAATCTGTGCACCCAGGTTCTTAGCCCTGGAGGACACAGCCAAGGGAGGGAACATATCTGGTGGCCACCAAGACTGCCACCTGGGGTCTGATGGGCAGCCAAAAAATAGCAGCTGCGACTTATTGGAATTGCATTGTTGAGTGGTTGAGAAAGGAGGCGGGGCCTCCAATGAAACCTAAGCAGTCCCTCTGTGGGTGACTACAGGTGGCAACAATGACCCTCTACAACCAAGGATACTTCATCCACCAACCGCTTACTTATGGGCCCCAACAACCTTCAGCAGTCAATGGCACTTCATTTCCCCAAACAGTAGTGCACCAGGAGTCCTCCGATGAGGTATGAGAAATCCTGCTGTGTGCGACTTACTTGTGTGTGTTATCTAACCCTGGGAAGGTGATGGTTCCTGGGGCTCAATAACCCTCAGGAGGGGGGTCTGGGCTCCACACTCCCAACTGGGGGCTCTTTTCAAACCAAACTCATTTTTTTAAAAACATGTTGCCGTGGATTTGTGGCTCTGTTGTGTTTTTGTATAAATGTTTATATTTTTTTAAGTGCTTTTTGGCCCATTAGGGTTCCTCACGGACCCCATGACGAGAGCTAAGTGGTTAGGGTGTTCCTACCCTCTACCCTTTCCCTTTTAAAATGTTTTTTGTGGGACTCTGCTGAAACCAAGTCCCAGGTTAACTGCCAATTCTTCCTGGTTGAAATGTTGGCAGCCAATCAGATCTCAGTACGAGATCGGGAGGGTTCACCAAGGGTTTGCACCTCAAGATAATCAAATTTAGATTTCTTTTAATAACTCAAAAACTACTGAATAGATTCACACCAAATAACAAAATACACTCTTTCAAGAGCTAGCTTTTTGTCAAGTTCGATGTAATTCCATTCAGCAATTCGGGCTGTAGCCGTGTTCAAAATTCCCTATGGAAATTAACAGTGGGAAAACCCTTTTTTTGACCCCCCCCTCTTCTGGGTTCCAGCTTGATGGATCACACCAAAACCTTCCATGCACAACAAGAAGCACCAATGGCACCAAAGATATAGGCACGTCTATAGAAACATGGCCCAAACTATAACTATGTACTGACGACCATCAGTAGGCTTTTATATATATATATATATATATATATATATATATATATATATATATATATATATATATATATATATATATATATATATATATATATTCCTCGGTTGCTCCAAAAGGTTGCGGTGATATTTGTTTAGTTACTGTGATTGTTAAGATGTATTAACAACGTAGTTTAACTCCTGGTATTTCACCTAGTGACTGTCCTCTGCCATTATCAATGGACTATGTCTTTCACATATCATGCATGTTTATTTTTCCATGAATTTGCCTGGCCATAACACGTGAGCGCTCACTCTAACCACTCGTGTCATGTGTAGACAATGAGATGCGTGTTATGGGTCATAATCTTGACTCTTTGAAGTATGTTTACTATATACGTACTTACTGTGTTTGTTAAGAAGTATTAACAACGTAGTTTAACCATTCCAACATGGCCGAACCAAACCTTTGGGCTTGTGACCTGCGACCTGTGTCCTTTGTCTATGTTGTTATTGTTTCAGTATTTACACTGCACAAACGCGTTGCACAAACTTACGTGAACAAGGCTTCCCGTAAGCCGAAACATGTTGTAAGGGGTCATTAAACACCCTTGGAACCTGCTGATGTCTGGCGTTTATTGAGTGCCTGAGAGCGTGGTACAATTTGTTACGAAGTGTCTGACAATATATATATATATATATATATATATATATATATATACATACATATGTATATATATGTTGAAATCAATGGTTCAAGACTGGGGTAACCTAGTCGAAACGCGTCATGTTGGTGAAAATAAAAACTGCACTTTAAAAAGAACTACCTTTCGTTGTGGTCCGTTCCTGGTAAGAAGCGTTGGGTGGAGATTTTGCCCTGGCAAGCTGCTTCTCAAGGACTTGTTTGTCATATATATATATATATACATATGTATATATATGTTGAAATCAATGGTTGAAATCAAATCAACTTCTAGCCATCCAAAAACCGATCTTGTATATATGTATATAGATTTATTTATATAGATTTATTTCTTCAGACTGTATATATCATCACATTCATTGAGCAATTTTTTCACGAAAAAGTGACGAATTTGCACACTTGTATGATGGTCTTACCATGTATTGAAAATCTATCCTTGAATGAAGTAATTCGGATGTATATGGAACCAATCCTGTCATAATTCACAAAATACAATGCTTTGACCTTATGACTTTGTTTTTGTTTTTTTAAGCTTTTAGTTCATGTATCAGCGAGCTGATTTTGTTTTCATTTGCATCTATGAGCATTCTTCAAATAATCTGTCTTACCCGACAGAACCACTTTTTGTTTAACTATTAAATACCCAGGTTCTGAGGGACACAGGGTCACCCCTTTTTTGTGAATCATCTCTTTTATGGCTGGCCACAGCCGAATAAAGATTTTCTGACTGACTGTCCATGGATTTGTTGTGAAAAGAGAGTCAGTAACAGCTTCTCCGATGTACACCTGGAATTCTTTGTGAATTTTAAAAAGCCAGGAATTGTCTCCAAACACAGACAAAAGCCTATGAAATTACTTTTTGACTTTTGTTTTAGAGAATTGACCCATAGATAGAGGCGTTACAGAGCTGAATTAGGTCCATAAATGTTTTACTAAATTAGGCCAAAGTCATTAATGCCAGTTTCACAACACAAGAAACGGCATAATTAATGACATATTAATATTGTTAATATTTAGAACTTTATATAGTGTTTCATGTTCGCATGTCTGCTGTTTCTAACCACTATTAATAACAGATGTTACATTCCACGATTTAATGGTACTCAATTGTTTGTGCTTACCTCTCGGACTATTCTAGTCTGCATGTTGAGTCAGTGGCATGTTGAACATCAGAAACAAAGCGGGGCACACTAAACAAATGAAATGCCCTGGCTCTGCATGTTAAATGAGCAGCAGAGAGGCCGCTGAAGACTCTGAATGGAGGCATATGGGATGCTTTATGTATGTGTGTATCTCAATACCGGTACTTCCACGGTCACCCACACGTAATGAATCCCATGCGCTTATTGCCTCTGATGGCACAATTGTTGTTTCCCACTGCATATGTGTAGTATGCACAAGTGGTTTAGATTCCTCGCCCTCCTTACCTGATTGACAAGGCACCAATGTGAGCATTAGAGCGTTGTATGCAGAGGAATAATTTTTACAAGGTGAACAAAATCAAATATTGTAAAAAATAAATGTATTATTGTATCACACTTGTTTCCATAGAGTTGCAGCCGTACACACCACATGTTGCGGTTCTCCCCACTAAACTAAGCATGTTTTTGGACAGTGGCAAGGTCAAAAGACAAGAATGGGAGGGCACCCACTGAGCAAGTGAAAGTCAGGGGTGCTAGGCCATGATCCATCTACAAATGACCTCTTTTTAGTCTGAAGTGGCAGCATCCTGCACATGGTGCCCCTCAGCTTGTCACCGGGAAGCACAATAGTGTGGGTGCTTATTGGAGAACTTATTTTCACTATCAGACTTTGACCTATCTAAAGAAACAGGGAGGAAAGAGTATGGAGAGGAAACAGTGGAAAGCAGAGGTGAAAAAACACGTAAAAATGGGGCAATGAGAGAGGAAGTGCAGGTTGGTAGAAGAAGGAGGGATAAGATGGAATCAAGACTAGGTATCTTCGACTCACACTGGTCTTTCACATAATCTAGTGGCTAGTGACAAAGAAGAAGAAGGAGACATCCTCAAGGGCGCTACTAACACCGAGTCCGCATTGGTGGCCCTGGCAGCCTCAATCGCATCAATGAGAGAAGAGATTCGTAATGACTTTCTAGTCTCCAAGACAAATCAGAACGACATTCGGACATATTGCGAAGCGCTGGAGAGAAAAGTAGATGGCTTGGGGGAGAGAACAGAAGCTCTGGAGAGCTCGATTGGAGAAATGAAAGCAAACCTAGATGCAGCCGAATCAAAAATCCAAAAACTACGGAGGGAAGGGGACACGATGAAAGATAGAGTGGAATCGCTAGAGAACTATTCACGCAGGAATAACTTGCGCCTTCTTAAGATCCCGGAGGGAAAGGAAGGTGGAGACCTTAAAGGCTTTATAGTTAAACTATTGAAGGAAGCCTTAGACCTCGAAGAGTCAGCAGAGGAGTTGGATAAAGACATACAGAGAATTCACCGCGACCCGTTCCGATTAAACTCTGGCAGGACGAAGCCCAGGAAAATCCTTATAAACTTCTTGACATATGCCCTGAAAGAGAAAATTCTCAACGCTGCCCTTAGACTTAAAACCACAAAAGGCCCTGATTTCCCTTTCGAAATCCGCTCCGATCTATCCAAGACTACGCTTGATAGGCAATGGGAGCTGGGCCAGAAGATGGATAAATTCAGAGCAGCTGGTGCAACGGTCCAGATGAGGTTCCCGGCTTTCTTGCGCATTATGTATAACAATAAGATGCACAATGTCAGATCACCTTATGAGGCAGATGAACTCCTGGAATACATTTGTAATCACTCCCAGGGTAAACTTTAAGTGAGCAGAATCATTAACCATATTCTTCTCTATATTTCCCCTGTTTACCTCATTCTTACTTGACTCGATGTATCATTGTTGAGAATGTAGTTTGAAGTGGGCACAGTATTAGGGGGCGCTCTATAGGGCTTTAGAAAAAGTTCTAGGAAAAGATTTAGAAAGAAAGAAAAAAAAAAAGAAAGAAATTATATAAAAAAAAAACCCTAATAAACAAATAAACAAATAAATAAATTTAAAAAAAAAAAAAAAAAGGGTATGGGAGCAAAGAAAATAATCATATAAATAAATAAATAAATAATCGAAGATTACTAAAGGGGGAAGAAAAAAATATATGTAAGACCCTACACAGGTTAATGCACAGGGCACTTGTTAGTTTTTTTTTTTTTTCTTTAAGAAGAGCACTCCGTGGTGTGGGAGGAGAAGGCGCAGCTTGGCGCGAAGCCGGCCATACATCTGGTCGGAGTAAGTATGGGTGGGTTCTCCAAGGGGGAGGGGGATGGGGGGTCGGGAACTGGGGGGGGGAAACACAAAAATGCAAAACTATCCTCAGGAGTCTGGCCCTCAAATTCAGGTTTTTCCTTTAATCCACTCAATTGCCACTGATAAGACAAATAAGGTTAATAAAGGGAATAACACCAAAGTGAGCGGGAGGGAGGAATATACTAGGGAGGATGTAGAAAGATGACCTCAGTTCAGTTCTTATCTTGGAATGTTAATGGTCTGCGTGTGCAAGGGAGAAGAGAACGTATTTTACAATACTTGCGGGACTCCCCAGCGCAGATCATTATAATCCAAGAATCACATCTTTTAAAAAGTGAGGCCAATTCAATACTAAAAAAACAAAAGTGGATTGACAAATTCATCAGCACTGATCATAACGCTAATATAAGAGGAATCCTTTTAATCTGCAAAAAAACAGCAAAGGTGCAGATCCTCAATTGTAACGAGGACAACAGTGGAAGATGGCTTCTAGTTAAGCTGTCCATCAATGGGTGGGTGTGTAACCTAGTCGGATATTATGGCCCCAATATAGATGATCCGTCTTTCTTAGAAATAGTCAGGAACAACTTAATGACCACTACAGAACCTATAATATGGACAGGGGATTTTAATGTTATACTGAATCCAAGACTAGATAAATCCACTCACCACAGTGGATATAGAAGTAATACCCCCTCTAAAGCTAGACAGTCTCTCAAAGGGATTATGGAACAAATAGGCTTGGCAGATCTATGAAGAGAAAAAGCGGGTAACAAACAAGGTATATCCTATAGGAACTTAAAGTATAAACATACCTCAAGAATTGACTTCGCCTTGTTCAGCTACTGCCTCCAAAATTCTATTCCTAGTATCAAGTATATACCCTCCCACCTATCGGATCATTCAGCTCTCTCATTTACGCTAAAACTTCATGATCAAATTAAACATTCCTCTTGGTCATTTGACCGTACTATTTTACTAGAGCAGGAGGAAGTGACATACTTAAAAAATGAAATTAGCATGTTCTTGGATATCAACCTCGGCTCAGCCTCTCTCGATACGGTTTGGGAGGCTCTAAAAGCATATTTGAGAGGTTGTATTACAAACAGAGCCTCCTATCTGAGGAAAACTTATATATCAAAAATTCACAATCTTGAACAAGAACTAGAAATAATTGAGCAGAGACTCGGGGGCTCAATTGGGTCGCTTCAAGATCAAAAGAACATCTCCGATCTGAGGAATCAGCTAGAAAACATTTTACAAGAGAGAGTAACAAAGAGATGGGAGGCGAGTAAAATCTCAAACTTTGAATTTGGGGAAACAGCGGGTAAGATCTTGGCTTGGAAGGTCAAGGCTGATCAAGCTAAAAGCCATATAAGAGGAATTAAGGTTGAAGGTGAAAGCGAACTCAGGACAGCAAATCAAGAAATAAGTACAGTCTTCAGGGAATTCTTTGAGGAGATCTACAGGGAAGATATCCTTGACAACCAACAGGCAAGAGATACATGGTTAAATCAGATCGCTTTACCATCCCTTTCACTCGCACAACGCCCGGGGATTGAGATGGATATCTCCGAAATAGAAGTAAGGAAGGTCATCTTGTCACTTAAACATGGCAAAGCTGCAGGTCCTGACGGACTTCCTGGAGAACTGTACCGTACCTTGGCCGATGCAATTGTCCCCACTTTAACGTCCCTCTTCAATGATATTTTGAGGGAAGGTCACGACCCCCCTCGATCGTGGAGCGAGGCCACCATAGTATTGATTCCCAAACCCGGCAAAGACTCAACTTTATGTGGGTCATACCGCCCAATATCACTACTGAACAGTGACTACAAGATTTTTGCTTCCATTTTAGCAGCCAGAGTGGGATCAGTAGTGGGTGAAATTATACACCAGGACCAGAAGGGCTTCATCAAAGGTCGCCAGCTTTCCGATCTAACGTACGACCTTGTGGGGGCAATTGACATCGCCTCATCCTTCTCCCTTCCGCTGGCAACACTCACCCTAGATGCGGCTAAAGCCTTCGATAGGGTAAATTGGCCGTACCTCAATGATGTACTGAGGAAGTTTAACTTTGGGGAGAAATTTGGCCGCACTATAGAACTCATGTACAACTCACCATCTGCACGGCTCCTAATAAATGGAACACTATCTGAATCATTTGGGATGTCGAGAGGCACTAGACAGGGCTGCCCGCTTTCCCCCCTCCTCTTCAATTTGTATATTGAACCATTTGCGGAAGTCCTAAGAAGAGATGAACTTATTCCATCCTTCAGATTTGGGGGGTGGGAAAAGCGGGTAGCTCTGTATGCAGACGACATCCTAGTTTTTACCTCAGATCCGGAGATTACATTTCCAGAGGTAATAAGGAGAGCTGAAGAGTTTGGCCGGATCTCGGGCTATGAGATTAACCCAAGCAAAACCGACATCATGGCTTGGAACATCCCTGATTTACGGCTAAAAATAACCAACTCAATGAGATACCTGGGTATTCGGATAGTGCAAGATGTCAGCAAAATCGCTCAAGTTAACCTCGAGAGAGTGTCTAATGAAAGCAAGAAATTATTAAAATCTTGGTCCAATCTCCCACTGACTATCCTTGGTAGAATAAGTCTGATGAAGATGTCCATCCTTCCCAAATTTACTTTTATTTTTAACTCCATCCCCCTTGCATTCGATAACGCAGCCTTGGAGAAATGTCAGAGAGAGCTCAATTCCTTTGTTTGGTGTTATAAATCGGCAAGAGTGGCATGGAAGAAATTGAGAAGGAGGAGGGAAAAGGGGGGCCTGTCTTTGCCGGATTTGCAATATTATGCGTGGGCATTCCAACTGTCTCACTCAAGAATGCTCCTAAAAAATCCATCTAATACCTCTATTGGTCTCATGTTTAACGCCATGCTGATTGGTGCTGGGTTACCAACTAATGGATTCATGTTTAAATATGGCGATCAGAAATATTTCAAAAAAGTAAAATTAAAAATTCTTATGTCCCAAGCGAAGTTATGGTCACATATAAGGAGGAAACTAGGCTTGCCATATTACTCTAACTCTGCACCCATTTGGGACTCTCCAGGGTTGCCGCTTTGTCTAGAAGACAGGCTTGCAAACTCGTTGAGACTAGGAGGAATATTAACATGGGGAGATTTATTGGTAGGCGAATCCTTGAGGCCCTGGGAGGAATTACGGGATCAACTGGGTTCAGAGTTTTCGTGGTTTAAGTTCTTACAACTAGACAGTTGGTTCAAAGCACTGGTCAGGTCTGGAGTAACTCTTGGGAAGTGCAGTATCACTGGAGAAATTGGTAGCTAGATCAGGAGGAGGCAAAGAAGTCTCGCAGTGGTACTGGAGCCTGTTAGAAGAGATAGATGGAGAATTCATCCTCCCGGAACAACTATGGGGTACAGAACTTGGAGCCCAGAGTATCGAATTCTGGCAGAAATCCTGCACCCTGCTATATAAATGTGTTAAACCTGCATGGCTTAGGCGTAACCATTTTTTTACGATACACCAAGCTTATTTTACACCTCTAAAACTCTAAATTCATCCCAGGGAAGAAATGCAATAAATGTGACTGCTTCGCTGCTTCGGACATTCACATGTTTAAAGATTGTCCAAACATACTACAGTTCTGGAATGAGGTAAAAGTGACTTTGGACTCTATCCTCAATATCTCGATTTCTATTTCACTCCCCTTGATTATATTTGGATGGGATAATAGCATTAAGGGTCATCCAAGGACATTTCTGTTTTATGTAATACTGCTTGCAAGAAGGGAAATATGCAAGGTCTGGATAGAAAACTCGGCACCAACACATGCAAACTGGTTGTCATCTCTCTATGCAACCTCTAAAACAGACTTGTTGAGATCAGGTGGCCCACGCAACCGGGCTTTTTGGAATTTTTTGGTTCAGTGGAGACAGTAACCGGGTTTTTTTTTTTTTTTTTTTTTTTTTCCCCCCCCGGTCCAATGATTATGCCTTAGAACTCCAAGAACTAGGCCCCCCTCATTTGGTCTCAAGGCTAGTTCAACTGGTTAAACACTAAGTTTGGAGTCATTACCCGCTTTCTCTTCGGGCCATCTCCTGCCGATTCTCATAAATCGCGTTTTCAGGAGCAGGGGTAAACTTGCACCTTAAGTCAACACGCGCATGGCAGTTGGAGGCTAAATAAGAGGAGGGTCCAGGCAAATGAGGATTAAAAAAAAAATGAAAAAAAAAAAAAAAGACTAGGTATCTTTGCATTTCATTCACATGTTTCAAGGGGACTGTATCAGCTAAGCCAGCTCACAGGTGCATCATATCACAACAAAGTAGTGCATCCCTGATAGTGGCCAGATAGAAAAAAGATATGATTGGAGTGCCATAAAACGACTGGCTGGCATCAGATCTCTCCAGGGGTAATAAGAAGCAGGCGGGTTAAGGAAAGGAGGCAGGTACAGGCATGAAGAGTTAGGAAAACAGGTGCAGGGAGAGTGAGAGAAGGAACAGAGAGAGAGCAAGGGAAAGAGCATGAGCACTCGCCAATGGGAGAGGAGGCAGAGCAGGGATGTGAAAGCAGGGGAGAGCAAGAAAGGGGGTTTAGAAAGAGACAGGAGGCATCCAGAGACAGAGAGAGCAAGCAAAGATAAGAAAGAGCAAGCAAAGACAAGAAAGAGCAAACAAAGACAAGGGTTGGGGCTCCTAGAGGTGGGGCAGTAAGTTGAGGCATGGGACAACAAAGACTAGGGAATTGGGTCTTAGACCAACAAAATAGAGACTGACACTGAAGCTGGAATTCAAAGAACAAGTTTATTAATCACTCATGAGTGGGACTACATGAATACAACACATTTTCCAGTGCTGCCTGAGGTAGTACATTGAAGTCACAGAACACAGGCCTTATATGCAGCTTTTTCTGCACTGGTAAGTAACGGGGACTAACAGGGAGCACTGCATTCCTGGGAGGCTTCCCCACCCGGTGCCTAAGGTGAGGAGGGGGAGACAAGCGCAGAGGCACAGAAGATCTGTCCAAGGGGCTGGAAGCCGTGCAGTGCACTTTGTCTCTCGTCCTGCAAAACACAGCATCCAGTGCGGCAGTTGAGAGGCCCTGTGTGAAGTTCCCTGACCGGTGAGGAAACTCCGGAGCAACGGGACGCCCAGCCGAGCCCTAAAGATCGGCCGGCTTTCAGTGATGCTGCGCTCTACATCGGCTGCAATACACAGGGTCGATATCTCGCAGACGCCTCAAGAGAGGTGAGGTGGGTCCTCGTGCATGCCTGACTTAGGGGGCTCTGCTAGATCGAGTGCGAGGACTAAGCAACTATCGGCTTTGTAATTGGATTTACTGGTAGTCCTTCCGGTGCCATTTTTTAGGACAGCACTACCCCGTATCTCTCCAGCCCTGTCTCAATCTCGACTGGGGGCTTTTGAGTCCCACCCTTGCACTTCTGCTGGCGTGTTTTAGCTTGTGATGTAGCTGGAACACGCTTGTGGATGAACTCTGGGGGAAGTCCTGGTACCCTTGGATTCTCAGGCAGCCCGCTGTTTGTAGGTTTGAGCGGACCGCTGACTCTCTTACTGTTATTGAACTTCAATGTGGCTGGAAAACTACTGACCCCATAGTCTCTCACACTATCTGGCTACTGGTCTGTGGAAGGTCCAGGGGTCTGTCACTGGACTCAGAGTCATTCAACAGGGGGTGATCTCCTGATAACAGTGTGCATTTGTGAGGGCCCATTTTGTATGTCTATGGCCTGTTGCTATAATCAGACTACCATGTCGTCCTCCTACCGCTGATCCTGAAGATGGCGCCCCCTTCCCTTATCGGAGGATCTGCTGAGCATGGAAATAGAAATGGGCCTGCTCCCTTCACAAACTATAGTGGCCCTCTTGGTGTGGTCATTCACTTTACCTATACTCACACTCCTTGTCCCTTCTATTTATGCCCAATATCACATACTGGGTGACGTCGCCTATCTTCAAAATGGCGCTGGGCAGGCGATTTCAGGTCTATGCACTGTGTGCTCCCCAAAGGTGAACAGAGGGGCCGGCTGGACATCAGGCATTATTTTCTTCCTCTTCTTGTTTTTCTTTGTTTATTGACTGTACTAGCAATAGATCTAACTGTAATATAACAGCAATTGATTTAACGCTGTAACATGCCTTATTCCTCATGTAAAGTGCTCTGATACCTCCGGGTCTACCCTGGACTTCCTCGTCACCTCGTTGTGTCTCCTACCCCCTCCCCACCTCTTCCCTCCTTCATTCTTTAATTGCCTCCCCTATTCCTTTCCCCCTACCTGCTCTGTTTATCCTTATGCCTATGCTCCGCTCAAGTCGCCCTTTTACATTATCCCCTTACCCTTTTACATGCCTTGAACAAATGGATGTCTACCCTACCAGCCCGACTTCCTATTATGTCCCACTCTAGTATGCCCTTGTTCAAAGCACTCCTATTCCCCTTGTTGGGGATGGATATAGCATTTTGCCCCGGGAGACATACAGATAAACTGAGTAAAAATAAAACATAAATATGTACAAATACGTAAGAAGTATATTCAGGAATTGTCGAGTTGTACATTAAAAGCTGTTTGCTTACTTATGCTAATGCTCAATTCACACACATACAAGGAATCTGGTACTTTTGCTGAACATTGTGCACCAGTTCTGAGAGCATGAAAAAGCAGGCTTGTGGTGTGGCCCACCGTCATGTGCATGTGGACGCTATCCTTTCAGGCTCCACTCTCCACTGCACTTATCTGTCACATGCAGGCATGTAGGTAACCCAAAATGTGTCAAAACCGAGAGGACTAGCGGCAGGGCATTGAGGGCGGCTCTGACGACTGGGACTACCTGTACGAATTAACAGCAGCCTCAACAAACAGGAGACTTGGATGATGTCTGTGACCCGTCGATGATCGCAGCGGTCGAGGTGCTGGAGAGGGGGGACTGATGCCTCCCACAGAGGCTGGAGAGTAGCGCATACGCGACGGCCTGACCCCAACATGGCATGGCACCAACCAAGAGACTGATCTACGGGCTCCTGAGGAGTTGAGACACAGTCCTGCTTATTTAATTCAACCAATGGATACACTTGATTATTTAAGGTTTAATAGGAGTTATTGGCATTTAAATCCATTCACAAATTGGGATATATTTCCAATCACACAGTGTTCCAAATACACTTAAAAGTGGAATCACAAGCCATTTGTCTCCAAGCCATGCAATTTCTCTCATTACAACTTCTCATCCGTTCTTCCACAACAGCAGTTCAAACATGAATAGCAAAATATCCTAATATGTAAATGTTTTCTATATAATTATGGTTCTGCCATATTTGACCGCATAATACTTCATGCACTGCATAATCTTACAGTTTTAACTAATCATTTTTGTAGCTCAAATGGATAAAAGTTACTAAAAAATGTGACTTGATTTGCTGCAAAGTGGGTGGCCCTTTGCAAAGGTTGGCTGATCACCTTTCTTACTGCTGTATTTGTATGTTATACTAATACTACTAAGGCTGAATCTTTGCAGACTTAACAAGTGTAAAAATAACTAAATAATAAAGTATAAGAAAATATTGCACTATGCTGCAGCCTTTTTTTATGGCATAATTTAGTCAACACTGCAGTATCATTTCTTCCTCCATTGCTGCATAATTCCAGTGGCTCCAGAGCAGGTAACACATGTTAAAAGTGATTGTGCATGAAGCAGAGAGACTGTGAAGTTTGCAAACTTAGTTTGATGTGCGTGCAAATCCTGCATTGCCGATCCTTGGTGAGTTGCAGCTACTACTGCTTAACCAAGGCCAATGCAGATACCAATGGGTGAGGCGGACTGGCCTCGATGGCAGGGCCGGCTTTAGTGCTGGTGGTGCCCTGTGCAACAATGTTTGCTGGTGCCCTCAATGATCACCTATGCCTCGGACTCTCTCACTACCACCCTTTAACAGTCCCCCTCAAGTCTCCATAACTGCACTCTTTCTCAGATGCATTTAATTGGATTTACAGCGCCACTCATACCAGTTTATGGTGTCAGAAGACTTTACATCACACCCTACACAGAGACAATCATTTATACATGTGTAAATCACTGTATAGGAAGTGTTACATAAGACAAAGGACTACAAGGTGTAGAAGACACATGACGACCATACTAGTAGGCAGCACAGTTTAATAGCTCACTGGTCTATGTTAGGATTTTAACTTATAAACTGGAAGTAACAAAGGAATCTCTCTGACAAAAGCAGTAACCTACTAGCCTAGTAAACATTATGAGCACTTTGCGACCTGTATGGTACATGTTCTTTGCAGCAGGCACATTAACCCTCTGTGCTACCTTTCCAGGAGTCAACCCTTCCACTAGACAAAACTCCAATCTCCCTCTAGAAAGAACATTAATCACCAAAGTTATCATGACATTTTTATTGTTGCTGTAAATTGCTGGAGTCCAGGAAAGAGGCAGAAGTTTTTTTAAACCATAATACACTTGCAAACACTGCGACCCCACCCAAAATAGGTACCCAGTGCGGTCACATCGTTTGCACCACCCAAACCTGCTCAAGGTTCATGTGACCTCAGTGACAGAGTCACAGTGACTGGATCACTGTTGCTCTAGGCTGTGCTGCTTCGTAGACCTGCCCGATGAATTGGAGATGAACTTCACAATTGGCACTGCTAGGGTACACTTGCTTGTGCTAGGACATCAGGCCTTCTAAGGTCCAGTAGGGCCTTCTAAGGTCTGGCATAGGAATATTCTCCCTCAGTAGAGTGGTCTGGTGGACTGGTCATGAAGGCTGAACCCACTTCCCCAGTTCCAAATTCGACAGATCTGGCCATAGTGCCACATCCTCTTCCCCACTGAACACCATACTGCCCCACTGAAAGAAATGTGCACTGCCTCCATCTACAACCTAATTGTAACCGTTATAAACACATGGATGTGGCTCAATTCAAATGATTCACTTGATAAGAGTAATATGCTGCCTAAAAAAAAAAAGGTTAAAGCAAACACTCATAGGGAATGCAAGATTAAGTGAAGCATGTGAAATGTAGCAGAAATAACATGGTTACCTTAACGATCTCTTACTCACTATTCAGAAATCAGCAAGTGGTTGTACCTGAAAAGTTAAGGACATGACTACAGGGCCCTGAAGGGAACCGTTTCAATGTCCATCATTTATATCCATACAAAACGTACCGTACAAAACGTAAGCTGTATAGGTTAAAAAGACCACATCCTTAAACACAGACCCATGGTACACATTTGGTTTTCTAATCGACCCATGAACCAGGTTTCGCAATACATCCAGGAATGGTGCACTTCCCTACCTGGGGACAGCAATGCTGTTCAAAGAAAGAGGAGAAAACAAAAGTAGCGCTTCACTGCAAAGTCTGTAAAGTGAGGCTGTTGTGTTTGGATGTGAATAAAACCAATCTGACCACATTACAACCCCCACTCTGGCTTGCTTTATTTAGTTATGTGTTTATTTTTCATATTTAAAACCTTTTATTTCTCTCCATCCAAGGCTACACTTTGGAATAAAAAAATGTCAGAAAAGGGGCATTTCCCGCAAGAGTGTTTTTCTTTTTTGGATCCATTTTACAGGGAAGCAAGTAAATGAAAGAAGGAAAGAGAGGTTGTGAACCGTTTCTTCAAGTCACGGTAATCATTAAGTGAGGAGCGAGACAGAAAGAAAGGGAATAATAGGAAGCGGGGGGCCGCTGCCAGCACAGAAAAGAGGAGGACATTGTCTGTGTCTTCTCTGGGCAGTAGGGAAGAGACAGAGTCCTTTTCCTTCTCTGCCAGTCCCGCCCGTCCCTGATTGTCCACGAAAACAAGCCGAGCATTGTCGGAATGCCTTTGCTATTTCTGCCATCCTAGGACATAGTTTTGAAAATAAAAAGTAGGGGAATGGAATCTTTTCAAGGAAAGAAGTAGGGGCACGCCCAAGACGGCAGAAATAGCAAAGGCCTTCAGAAAAGGCTCTGCTTGCTTTCGTGAACATTCGGGGACGGGCAGAGAAGGAAAAGGACTCTGTCCAGAGAAGACATGGACAATGTCCTCTTCTTTTCTGTGCTGGCAGATCCCCCCACCCCCTCTGTCTTCCTATTATTTCCTCTTTTTCTGTCTTGCTCCTCACTTACTGGAAACCGTGATTTAAAGAAACCGTTCTCAACCTCTCCTTCCTTCTTTCATTTAGTTGCTTCTCTGTGAAATGGATCCAAAAAAGACAAGCGCATGCCTTGCGCTGGCAGCAGGGGGAGGAGAGAGAGGAGGGGGGCCTGCGCCTGTTTCCCTTGCGGGAGCGAGCAGAAACCTTATGCTTTCAAGGTTTGCTCCCGCAGGGGAATTGCCAAACGTGCACGTGTTGCCATTGAAGGCAATGCAAGGCGTGCACATTTTTGGGACCAAAACAGAATCGATCACTAAAGGTCTACTATGCAGCGCATGTGTGCTGCGTAGGCGAGACCTAAAAGCGTGCATGAGGCATGCTGGCAATAGGAGTGTCAAATGCAAACCGAGGGCCACACAGATGAAAAGGCACACACTGGTGGGAACACTGTTGTCACCTAATGTTCCAGTGACGAGGTGCTGATTGGCCAGCCCAGGCCAGTCTTCCAGGCAATCGGATCTGTGCATTTCATGCTGCTAGCGAGATGCAAGCTTCGGCTGGGTAGTGGGTGGCCCTATAGTAAGAATGGCAAAGAGGGCAGGGAAAATGGTAGGACAGATAGAAGAAATAGTACCTGCATCGCAGTGGACTGGCACTAATCAAGTAGATTTGGTCTGTGCTTAGCCAGTGCTCCTCAGCTAGGAACAGAAGTGATGTATCAGCTGCGCAAACCAATTGGGGGCAGCAAAGAAGCGCAACACTGGAGTCAACCTGTGGTAATTAGTCGGTGGGATCAAAGTCCTATTCTAAATACAGCATGTCTCGAAGACAAAGCATGCGCTTTTTAAAGGCTAGACCTAAAAAAGAGCTGCATAGATTTTTTACTGAAGAAGTTAGAAAAACGATCCAGGGAAATTCCAAACAGTTCAGGTTAAAAAATATTTTCAGTAAACCGTGACAGACAGATCAATGCTTGTGTTTTTCTGATGATAGATCCTTGGGCCCTGATTCACTAAAGTGAAGCTGGACATTTGCATTTTTTGGAACCAGGTCCTCAGTCACCATTAGGACCTGAGAGTGCAAGGATTGTCTGGCAGGAAGTAAGAATGCTGTGCTTGGCGTTTTGCCCCGTCCTCAACGGAAATCCTGCCGGTGCTGTGTGCATGAGTACAGGGCCTGCTGCCACTGGAAGTGTAGTGGCATGTAAATGCCTTAAATGGTCTGTAAATGTCAATGCTTACATTTACAATTCCACCTCATGCTTAGGGATGGGGAATGTAAATATACACTTCATCTAAAGGAAAACACAGGTCTGCAGCATTCTGATAAAAAAGTGAAAACACAAAGTTTTGGTGTGTGAATTACAAGAGATGAAAATGGGGCACCTGCTGAACAATAATCTTTGAAATTGAAATACTCATTTAACATACAGATGATGGGCTGCCACTGGCTGATGTTGCTGGGTCTTTTAAAGTCAGCATGTTGTGTATGTAGTGTGACCTACTCGTGTTAATCGTTATTAATTTTGTTTTCCTTTCTTTTCTGATTAATGCGCACATGAGCACTTCTACAAACACTTTTCCTTTTCACTCTGTTTGGAGCAAGCATTATGAAATAAACTCTAGGAGTTTTTGTTAATATATTATACATGAGTTTTTGATACATCAAATTTATTGTGACTGTTAGACACAGTAGTAAGTGTGATTCATGTATTGATCCTGTTTTTCGCTCGCATACATTGCAAACTTAAATGTTACATCTTTCTCTGATTAAGTGCCAGTAGGACCACATACTTTTCACGTACATTAAAGTAGGCGCACATCTTCGGCCGCTTTGCAAAAATTTTGAAACAAGTGGAGAAGAAAATGCCTAGACAGAACATCAATATAGCTGAAAAGCAAAGGTTGGACGCTGTTAAATAACTGCTTATTTTACTGATGTATTCCAAAGAGCAATTAGTTTGTATTGACTTTAACTGATTTTTAGCAAACTGGTTAATTACTTTAAAAAATTGATAATATGAAATGCGATATTTTGTAGCAATGGTTTTAAGTAACTGTGCTAAACAAAATAAAGTTGAACAGAGCTGATGCTAAATCATGAACTCCGCGCATTGGTCCCAGCAGACGTCACAGGTTCGAATAAGCCCGTCTGGCCAGAAGCACCATCTGCCGCGAGACAGTTGCTCCATTCTGCAGTCTCATTGGGTAATGAGCTGCTTCTCTGCACATTTCCAAGGACTCTGCGACAATATGGCCCACCAACTGGAAGGGAGAGAGCGGCGCTGCTGTGTACCCAACGCCTTCATGGAGATGTTTGCTTTCCGACACAGCGTGAGCACAATAAGGCTGGGACGTGCTCCAAAACAGTAAGCAAAGCAGACAAAACTGTTATCTCTTGCAGTTTTTGCCTTTAATTGAATTACAAAGCCACATTGCATACCAGTCCCACTGGGGCAGTGTCAAGGAACTGCCTTTTTTTCCTCACATTTGATTACAATTTGCAAGTGCCACATTGCAGCACAAACTCATCAGCAGAGAAGCAATTAGAAGTTGGGTTTTCAGTCGGCACTGTGACTGATCATGGCCACCTACTTCTTTAACAATGTAACATGCTTGCTGATGGTCTAATAAATGCTGGTTCCGCGTTAAAGCTTTAAACTGATGGGGAAACTAAAACCCTAGAATATTTTATTAAGGCTGGATTTTTTAAACGAATTGGTGGGAACTTCTTTAATTTCAAATCTTCCTCGCCCTTTTCTGAACTTATATCAGGTTCAGTTTATCTAACAAGTTAGAAAGGACTATTTTATCCACGGAGACCAACCGAGTCACATTTCTAGGAGCTGCTGTGAGCTTCCGCCTCGACTAAAGTTGCGACTTAAGCCGGGCTACCTATCTCATGGTCGCAAAGGCCCGGAACCTCCAATCCACACAATCAGGACTGCATATTTACGTGCTATCGCCATGGATAGCAGGAGAGCTTGATTGTTGCAACAGAATATTCTAGTCCTGGTCCCCATCTCCCATGTAAGGGATACAATTCTGGTATAGATACCCCAAGGTACAGAAAACAAAGGGACAAATAAATCAACACATGATGCACCAAAAGTGACGCAAACTGGTTTAAAGTGTTGATACTTTCCATCACAAAACTTAATAGTAGCACTAAAGTGATGCACAGTAGTGCTTTGTCGGCATTGTGCTACTTTGTGTCAAGGGAGCGTTCAATGGATGGTACATGAGTGCTCGAATGCAACCACCCCTTGTTTTTGATGCAAAGCCTTACATATGTTGACAGTGCTTTGCGGCAAATGTTTACGCTGCCTTGAGGCAGTTTGCAAGATAGGCAAAAAGTTGTATTTTCTCCGAACTTTTCCAACGTTGCATGAGTGGTGCACTATACTGCACATATACAAAGTGGGGAAAGTCCTAGTAATGTATTTTATACAGGAAGGCTATGCTTCCAGTACTAAACCTATGCTAGACTCAAGCACATGCCTTTGCATCACAGTGTAAAGGTGTGCACGCGGTACTAGGGAGCTAGAAAGTGCACCAGCGCTAGGGAAAAACATAGCAGGACCATAACTTAGTAGATATGAATCTATCCATCTCTCTCTTTCATGCAACGCAGAGCAGCAACTTTGGTTGCTGGCCTACCTCGTGTGAAGAAAATGAAGATTCCCACCAATATCGTTTAGCCTTCACAAATAGTTATGTCAAAATGCAATACAAAAGGGAGAAGTTTTTATCACAATAAACACCCACAATATAAAAGAAGCTGCCAAAACCACCAAAAGCTCCCTCTTTAACAATGTTCAAACAGCAAATAGCAACATGGAAAAATAACAATTAGTAGTGATTTAGACCAGCGCCTAAAATCACCATGGAGTACAGTGGACACTTCCTCGACTAGTGTACTGGCGCAGAGTGTCCTGCATGGATTATCTACTGAGGTTTTTACAGAACAAGGAGAAAATGCAAGACTTGAACAACAAACAGGCTACACTTTAAAGATACATATCAAAGGGACACCTAGAACCCGCAATCCATTATTTCATCACATCATCAACAGTCTTGCACTGCCCCAGCCCGATAACACATGTCACATATCTCTCTAAAGTTGTCCATGAGTTACATATTCCAGAAAATAGCTGGCCAATTTTACTTACTGAATCTGAATCTGAATCTGTATTTTAGTTGTCCACATCAATTATTACAGTTGAGAGTTTAATCTTGGTTTCATGCTTATTTTTGTTATGCCACATCTTATATTCATATGGACAAGAAATACTTAGAAGAGTCTTTGTTAACTTTCATATTGTCTTTTGATTGTGGGGGAGAATGCTGCATACTATTCCACCCAATTCCCTTCCTTAACAGGGCACACACATAAACTCAACCAAAAATCCAGGTGCGAACGTTCTCACCCCAATTTTCCTAAAACGTGAATACATTCTAAAGTAGGCTAATATGCTTACACTCTCGTCTGGGATTGCTGGGGTACAGAGGCTCACAACTATGCTGATGATGCCGGTCACTGCAAAAAGGATCAAAGCGAAATACAGGTAGTGGACATCTTTCACCACTGAGAGACGTGTGTCCACCTCACCGCAATGCGGTGCTTGATTAGTGAAGTCCAAGATCATGCGGATCACTCCAACAATGAATCCAACGGCGAGACCCCAAAAAGCACCCTGTGAAATAAAGAACATTAAAAATGAGAGGAAGAAAGTTAAATCTTAAACATTGCGATATGCTTCAGGGAATTATTAGACATTTACAGTGAAATAGATGCTTCTAAATAACAGGAGCATTGATGTATGCCCTAGAATATCTCCCAAAAATAAATGACACTTTCTGCACAAGTGTGAAGGAAAACTCCTGCGGAAAATAGCTAACACTAGTCAGGGGGAAACAACACTTACAACGCAACTTTTACAACGCACTACCTTTACAACGAAACTTTTACAACGCAACATCCATTACAATGCATACCATTACAACGCAACCATTACAACGCATGTCACTACAAGGCATACCACTACAACGCATGTCATTACAACACAGTCATTACAACGCATACCATTACAACGCATACCTACACTATCCAACACTTACCCTACTGCTGCACCCCCTGGAGTTAGAATAGTAATTTTTACCCCTACACTATCCAATACTTACCATACATGCAATGTAATGGTATGCGTTGTAATGGTATGCGTTGTAAATGTAGTATGCGCTGTAGTGGAATGCGTTGTAAAGGTAGTTTCAAAGAATTTGTTGTAATGGCATGCGTTGTAATTGAATGCGTTGTAATGGATTTTGCGGTGTAAAAAATGCGTTGTAAAGGTATGCGTTGTAAAAGTATGCGTTGTAACGACATACATCCCTAGTCAGGCTATGCCAGCCCATGCGCTAAGATTAGAATTGCTTCTGACAAGTGCATACACAATTGCCCGGCAAACAGAATTAGATGGGCCTATAATATGCTACATGCAGATAAAGATACTGTGAGGTCTCTAATAAAGCTCGAGACCTTTGAGGTTGAATCGAGCACTCTTACAATTACTTATAATCTTGAATAAGCTCTATCAAACTTCAAGTGCACTATTCCACTCTTACACTCCTGTACATGTGCTCATTTAAAGCTATATTTATTAAATATGATACAGCACCTTAGTTTTGACCTAGATTCATATTACCTCTCGCAGTTATCCCACTACGGGTCTTAGTCAGCCTCTTTTGAATATAACATTTATCATCAGCAATATCTAAGATTTGCACACAGCGCATTATACTACATTATCATGCTCCGATTGAGGCTCTTGCCTTTGAACTCCTATACTAAACATTGGGATAAAACAATAGATAATACAGGATTATGTAAACTGTGTAGTGGCACGGAACAAGACTTAGTACACATGCTATGCACCTGTCCAAATAAAGAGGTAGCAGTAGCCCGGCTTTGATTTTTATACCCCATAAGCTATAGACATATGGTATCTACTGTGAATGACCTGGTCGCTCTTATACATTCTCCTCCAAATGAATTAGTCTGTAATAATCTAAGAAAATTTTCAAATCTTTGTTACCATTGTTTTAGATATATCTGTGTGTATTTATTGTAAACATGTAACTATATTATTGAATTACTGTGTATCTTAATTGTTGTCCTCAGTGGAGGTCTAAATCAATTCAATAAAGAAATTTAAATAACAGCAGCATAATCACAGATACAACATGAAATACAATTGAAAGATATGGACCACAGATGTTCTTCTCTAGCCTGATGAAAAACAGAATACTGCTGTTGCTGGTTGATGCCCATACAATTTATCGTAGCACCAATATGGGAGACTATCTCAAAGTAATGTATTTGCTGTACCCTAAATATATTTATCTCATGTATACATTCATGAAAGGACCAATCGTATGCGAATCAGACAATCCCACATCTAAAAAGGAGCCTTCCAGTCTAAACTGTTAAATCACACTCATTGCGAACAAAACAAAAACCAACTCCAGATGAAATTAGACATAATAGTGCCGTAAATTAAACCTGTGTAATTTTGTGACATCAAGTAACTCAATTTTGTACAGATTTAAAAAAAAAAAGAAGCCATTTTAGGGATCGGAACTGAAAGTGACAGCTACCCGTCATGATCTTCCTGGCACCCATCTTCAATGTCAATCTGTGTAAACCAGTTTGCCTAACCCCGGCCTAGCACTGTTCCTGGGACCACCAGCCCTTGCCCAGCCTGGGGAATCCTTGCCCAATTTTACCAAAGATAAAACGTCCGGGTTTCGCAATGAAAGTTAAAACTTCACTCACTCGTACTCTAGACATTGACTGTAAGGTGGCCAAGGCTGGGCAGACGTACTTCACTTTGAGAAATGCAAAAGACAAAAAAAAGGATTGATATGCAAGTTAAAACTAATCAAACAGGGGGGGCCTCATTTACTATATTTTGAGGCATGGAAGCGCAGCAAGCCTTCTTGCTGTGTTGCCGTGCCTCCAAATGAAAGGGCAGGAATGCACTGTATCTGCAAGATATGGTGCATTCCTTTCTCCTCTGCGCCGGCACACAAGCAGCTGCTGTGCGCCAGCGCAGACATCCATGCATCATTTTGCAAGGGTGCCTGCGTTGAGGGGATGATTGTTTTTGAGCAGGAAGGGACACTTTCCTGCAAAAAAACAATCATTAAAGCCGTTTCCCTCTTTTTGTGCATGCTGTGGAATGCTGCACACATGGAAAGAGTAAAAAACTAGGAGAAATAAAATGATTTCTCCTTTTTGACCCTCCTGATGCCTCCCCTTGTTGTGAATCCGCCATAGCGTGCTATCAATCACCCAAATCAAAGCCTCTGTTCTTCGGTTGAGATAAGAATTTCCAGGAATGGAGTGATTATTTATCAATAAATAGATGCAGTTTAATCTTATCAGAAAAAATCCTTCTTGATTAACATATAATCGCTGGGATTCCCGGTAGCGTAAAGAAGGTAAGGTCTACTGAGCAAATATCCTCAGTCTTCTTGCCGTTTGTCTATCTGTGAATGAATTCAATTTTTCTTTTCTTACCCTAGGCATTTACAAAGCACCTCAACCATGGATATCAGTCTGCAAATCAGTGGAAAGAAGGAAGCCTTGCCCCAATTTGTGCTGACTCGTAGCAAACAGGTCGTTGTGAAGTGAACAATGGATTCCCCGTGGGTCGATTCTATGGTCGAGGATAAGGACGGTATGCAGAAAGGCATGCCACCTCTAACATTTTGCTGCATTGTGTTGAAGAGCCAGACGGAAGGGGGTGAGACCTCCAGATACCTGAGTCAGCGTGTGTGATGTCAAAGGGACTGATGGAAATGTTGTACCTTTTGGTAATATGACTTTGAAATACCAGCACACCTGCTATGACTAGGGTGCAAAGGTGCATGAGCTATTCAGGATTGCATAGTACATCCTCTCCTAGGCAACCATTTACTCATGGGCGCGATCTACCTGCAACCACGGATCTCTTGTATGCTGCAAGGTGTGAACTTGTCGTAAATGAGCCGCTGACACTTCTTATCTTGTGAAGCTGATTTATTAGGGAGAACAGCAGAGAGTGACCCAACGCCTGCTGACCAAACTCCAACTGACTCTAATACAACATGGAGTCAGAGATAAGTATTCTGGAATGTTAAAAAGTAAATAGAACAGCAGGGATCATAGAGAATAACAATAGATAAGATTTACAACAGAACTCCTTTGCCTAATGCCAAAGGTAATTTGTACTGTGTGGTTGTGTGTTCCAATCTCCATTTTCGTGCTACTATTGGTATCACTGTACAAAACGTGCCTCTGTACCATCTTGCAGGATGAGCAGTGTGTAAAATGAATGCAAACACCATACTATTGTTCTGTGTTCAAAATGGGCAAGATGGCTGGAGATATATCTGATATACTCAGTGGCGTAACAAAAGCCCCCGCATCGCCCGTGGTGCAGGGAGGATGCCGAGCTCCGTGGGCCCTCTCCAGCACTGGCCGGCTCAGGGTCTGAGAGTGTCAGACTGGGTTGAGAGCATGGGAGGGCTCTTCCATGTACTTTGCAGGGGGGCCCCCTCAAGTTTCGTTACGCCACTGGGTATACTACTGATTGGGTGACCGCATGTCTGTGTAACTCTTTTATTCAACTCAAGCATTGTCACATGCACCCCTGCTCTGCTCCCTGATTTTCAGTATCCAACTGGAGTTGCATACCCCCCATTAGTTGCATCCAAACAATTGACAAGAGGGGGAAAGGGTCGGATATGGGGGCATCAAATCCCTTTCTTCCAAGGAAATCATTAAATCCCAACATGATTGCTTTTTTGCCAGGGTTTCTGTTTGTCGAAAAGCATGTACAAGTGATCATCGGCATGCTGAAGGCGGCTATTGAGATGCACAACACAAATGCATCTCAAGTGGAGCTTGTAACTTTATATCAGTGAATACATCAACAGGCCTTATTGATGTTTCTAATTGATGGTTTGTGTTCTATTCTTCATTTTTAATACATACAGTCATTCCCTTTTCCAAAACAATGTATTTACCCAGTGATAATGAAAAGGGAATATTTTAAATGTGTTAACTTAAGTAAGGCAATCTGATTGCAAATGTTATCGCTTAAAGTGAAATCTAAACTAAATTATTTCTTTAAGTGCAAGGTAACTAATTTACAATAGGTAAAGTTACATTGGATGTGCTTGTATGCTTTATTTATGGGCATACGCATGTGCATGTTTGTCACAATTGGGGATTTGTGAAGGAGCCCTCGACACAAAATGAAATACCAAATGTTGAACGTTCACTATTAGCATTAGCAGTTGAAGAACATATCCACGTCCAGTTCTGCTGTACTTTGTACGTAGTACTGGTGGGCCACTGGGGTCAATCAAGCATCACAATGACTACAAAGACGTCTTTGAGAGAGGCACTAGCAAAAAGAGATTGCATGTTTGACACTATACCTTAAAGAGGCAGTGCAATTTTCACCTGGAATGATGACATCATATCACACTACCCTCACCACCATATTATAAGCAGGCTTCGTTAACTGGTTTACCTATTCTGTCACACAGAAAGTATTATTCTGTAAAATCAAGAACCAGGATATCCCAGATTATGTCACCCTAAATGATTCATATTACTTACAGATTCATTTATTCTTTTGCAAAACATTGCAAGCAGGAAGATTGCAGTGAATGGCGGGGCTATGTAGCTGCTCATAGACTGCACATACTCAAAGAGCTTTCCACTGTTGGCTGCCTGAATGATGGGTATCCAGAGGATACTGACAGCAGCAAGGATTAAAATGAATATTCTAGAGGGAAAAGGTTGAGACACAGAAAGTTAAAATGTATTCATATACCGAATCGTTGAGTTCTCTGACCATAATAACATTTATAATTTGCCAAGAAGAACATAATTGGTTCTGAATTTAATACTCAATGAAATTGACAATTGTTTTGGCTGATGTGTAATGAACAGCTTTGTTGTTATACTCTGGGGCATAAGGGATAGAGAATTGCTGCAGATGGTGGTGGTGACATCTGAGTAGAAGTTGAGAAGAACACAAGATGAAGTGGAGGAGTACAAATGTGTGTGAATGTGGTACACTGGTTTGTAGGAAGAGTTAAAAATGGTATGCATTTAATTCTAACAAATTAGGCACATTTGGGAATAAGAACATATGTTTATTTAAAAATGGAACTAGGGCAGGTGGAGTCCTTTCAGGAATGTGGAACCACATTATTGTGTGAAAAGCTGGCTCCAGGCAGCAGACTTAGCTGACTTCACCAAAATATTTTATTGGCAGCAATGCAGGTTAATGCATTGCAACAAGGATTGAATGGGCAGATCTTTAAAAGAAATTCCAAACAAATATATTCACTGAGTCGTTCATTGTTAGCCTATACCCTTAGTGAAGGATGCATACTCATGATAGCATGGTTCCATGCCTCCCTCCGGGTAGACGACAGTTTGAGAGCAGCTGCCATATTTCCAGGTGGACTCGGGGCAGACATCCTGCCTAGCCCACCAATAATGCACTGCAAGACCACAACCTCTTTTTGAAACTATGTGACTCCCCCTCAAAAAGACCTGCTTCATCTTTCAGTTTGAACCATTAATGCTGAATGAAAATAAGTGTGACTTTAGGAAAGAACTGCCTTCTGAAGTCGAGTGGAGTATGCACGAGTTTGGGTGAGTCTGTCCCAGAGTGGCTAAGACACATATGATCTCCAGTAATATAAAGAGGGTGGAGCACCATAGTATGTGCACTATAGAGAGGTTAATACATGAGGATGTCAACTGCTATGGAAGGCAGAGGACTCTTTTAGTTCTAGACAGCTGCTTAAGTGCTACCACCAGTCGTGTAGAAGTAAACATAGCATATCACAAGGCTTTAAGTGATTTTTGAAAACACTAACGATTCCGGCCTGGCCTGACACTTTACACAAGCAAGTCATAGCCCTTCCACTCCAAACTCAACCTATCCACCATAACACCTTTCCCCATTCCCTTCTTCAGTGAGTTCTTTTTCAGTGATGGCAACAGCAGGGTCCTGCAGCAGCATGCTTTGGCTCCATATTCCAGCAGCACCCTTTGACTCCACATCCGACAGTCACATTCTTACACCATTCTCAATGGTTTATAAGGTTTCATTGGAGGGAGGATGAAGTTAAACAAAGCCAGACTTTATGAGCACCAGCAGGTAGCTGACAGTGAACCAGTGCAATTCAGCTAGCAACATGGAGAGGAAGTTGGTGTAAAGAAAAATCAACCACAATAAGGAAAGGACTATTTCCATAGAAGAGAATAACTGAACAACATTCACAATGATACTCTCTGTGCATGCAAGTACTCTAATGAAGGAGCAAAATATGGAATACATAATGTCACTTCCTGTCCCATGCGAACTCTTGGCCGCCAAAACTCTAATTTATCCTCAGAGTTGCTAAACAACAGTGTGCCTAAACTCAAGGGAGAACTCAGGAATCACTTCTCAAAAAGTTAAAATTATATGACGTGCCATAAAGGCGCAATTTAATATGACAGAAAAACAACCTGCCAACTATCATGAGCTCCTGCTCAGATGCATTCTTGCGTATCCTCTGCCAAATGTCAAGAGTAAAGAGAGTGCTACTACTGTTGAAGATGGATGTGAGTGAACTCATTAAGGCAGCCATTAGGACAGCGATCATCAATCCTCTTAGACCTGTAGGTAAAAGAAGACAACACACAGTATGAATCAGAAGGTCTGACCAGGACTTAAAGCAACAGCCAAATATTAAAATTGTAACATTGTCAATGCAATACCAAACAATATCTATCTATCTATCTATCTATCTATCTATCTATCTATCTATCTATCTATCTATCTATCTATCTATCTATCTATCTATCTATCTATCTATCTATCTATCTATCTATCTATCTATCTATCTATCTATCTATCTATCTATCTATCTATCTATCTATCTATCTATCTATCTAACTATCTATCTATCTATCTATCTATCTATCTATCTATCTATCTGTCTGTCTGTCTGTCTGTCTGTCTGTCTGTCTGTCTGTCTGTCTGTCTGTCTGTCTGTCTGTCTGTCTATCTATCTATCTATCTATCTATCTATCTATCGGACTCACTCTATCTATCTATCTATCTATCTATCTATCTATCTATCTATCTATCTATCTATCTATCTATCTATCTATCTATCTATCTATCTATCTATCTATCTATCTATCTATCTATCTATCTGTCTATCTGTCTGTCTGTCTGTCTGTCTGTCTGTCTGTCTATCTATCAATATTGATTTACATGCAAGAAGGAAATGAAGCTAATACTTGGACTCACCAAAGGACATAAAATGTACTCCTTACTCAGATAGTACAATATTGTTTGTTTAATGACTGCGCTACTGTTAACAAACTAAACCAATACAATTCTTCAGCTATATTTACATCAATTGACTATAGCTCGAGCCCTAAACGAACTATAAGTCGTGCCCCCGCCATCCACAGTTTTATCAATGATATAATTCCAGATTTTGCGGTGATGTTATTATAGATGCCATATAACATGTCATATGTAATTTTGGAGTGCATGGTGCTTGTTAAAGTTACAATAGAAAGAGTGTTTTTTGTTTGCTAATAGCTTTGGCGCCTATTATTACATCTTGATAAAACTTTCCAAAGTTCACCCACCTCAGTTTTTTCCTGGAAAGTTTCATGCTAATCCATCAAGTAGGGGCTGAGAAAATGAGCATTGGCATATCCAATAGGTTCCGCTTTTGGGACCTTATAAGTATTTAGTTATGCAGCACAATATCCTTGGTGCAACAACATCAACTGTTGCATGGCTAAACACTTATAAGGTCCCAAAGGTGAGACCTATTGGCTATGCCAGTGCTTGTTGACAGTGCAAAGAAAACGTAAATTGCTGCTTTACTTTCTCCTAGTCAATCAAGGCCAATGACTTTCTACTCGCAATAACACAAACAAACCCAGTCCCAGGTGGTTTGGACCACTGTCTTATCAAAGTAAGCTATATGGAAATAGAAGCAGACAGCTCATCTTTTTAAATAAAACGTGAAAATGGTTGACTCCAGTCTGACATTACGTGTCTGCCCTGAGTGCTCGTGAGTGGACTCAAGCAGTTGTCTCCCTCCCACACATAAGGCAGATGTCAATGCTGTGTCCATGCCGCTCTGCTGTCATTACTGGTACTGTTCGTGTACTGCCTGGAGCCTGTCACAGCAGAGATAACTGTGAGGGGAACTGTTCCAACCTATTTCCTTCAAACGTGCAAAGAACACTTTTTCATGGGACCATGGGACACAGGGTGACTGCAAAGCACCTTCTTCTGGGCTGCAGATTCGGAAAAACAAACAATACCATTACAATAATGGGTCCTTCATCATCTGGTTTGTGATCATGTGGGCATAGGGCACAAATGCGTTAAAATAACCCACAGATGACCAGTGGTTGGCCAGCTGGCTTCAACTTCTAAGTTGCATTTGTCAATGAATTTTTTGCAGGCAGGCAGCAGGGTCCGAGTGATTCCCACTGAAATGTAATGTGTGGGTGCCCCACTCTACTATGGGGGGTACGCCGGACTCCGTTACACCCCTGAATGTAAGGCACCGGTGCTTGCGAACATAATACCACGTGCCCTGCAGCCCTAGGCCCGGTAGTAGAATTCTGTCTGAATTAAAAGCTATAGGCAGGGCCAGGCGATGAGTGGGCAAAGTGCAAAACTGTACCTACAATTGGGCAACAAGCCCGAGCAATGGGACGATGGATGGCTGGCAGCAGGCAGGGGATGAGGGAGGCGATGGAGAGTGCTACAGCCTCACTAATGGGATGCGGGATGCAAAATCTGAACCACAGTTTCTATCACTGAGTGTGAACCTCACTTCAAGTTTCCCCTTGGAGAAATCAATTCACAAAGATGGTGTTTCTGAAATTGTGTGCGATCATGCCATCTGTAAGTGCTCTGCGTCAGGAAGGGGAGTTGAAGAATGAAAAAAACATGGAGGAGCCAGGGTATTGAAAACAGAGTGGGTGAACACCGGATAAGAGAATGAAGAGAGACGGAGTGTGGGGTGAAATAGAGGGAAGAAGAATGAACAGAGGTAGAGGAGGACATGCGCCCAAAATGAACATTTTGTAGTACAGGATTGGTACATCATGTCTCGCATCGAGGCAGACCTCATGATGTAAGGACTGGAAAGGTTTAAAAAAAGGTAGTCAAAATTCATTCCTTTAGGAGACTTCTATCAGACTAAGTACTTTAAAAATAGCGATCACAAGAACACAAAATTAAAAAAAATTAACTACTTAGACAAGCTAATACTAATATGTCCAGTTTCTAAGTACTGCCGTAGAGTTTCATGCAGTGGGACAACTCATTAGAGCAAGAAAATTCAACAAAGTTAACGGAGTGGTGCTGATATTTTAAAACAATGTGGCTATAAGGCTGATATTTAAAAGCAATGCGGTGCATGTATGTATGCGCGCGCACAGTGTTCTCTTTTTCAAAGCACATACTCGTGCCTGTGGCGGGCAGCTGCGCACTCCCGCAAGGCGTATGCCGCCACAAGCACGAGTATGTGCTTTGAAAAAGAGCTGCATGATGGCTAAAGGTCTCCTATGTAGCGCATGCAGGTTGCGTAGGCAAGACCTAAAAAGGGGGTCCAAAACACAATTTCCCAATGCAGTTTTCCACTGGAAAATTCAACAGTGATACTGTGAAAAAGACTGCACAGAAATACATCACATTTTCCAGAAAGCTAAATCTTAGCCCACAAATCGTGTTTGTTTGTGATTTGGTGTAAATCTGTTCAGTAGTTTTTGGGAAATGTATTTATCTGGATGATTGTGTTCGCAGGAGTCTAGCAAGACTCCCCGTTGAAGTAACTTATGAAAATAGAGCTAGGCACAATATGAGAAGAATTCTTGTGGCAGCCCTTGTGGGGGTAGAGGAGCATAAGGGGGTTCAGACAGATCCCTCTGGAGCTGAAAATACATTGTTTTTACTGCAATCCTGTGGTTCTTCTGCAAGATCACAATTAACAAACAAAAATATTGCCGCCCTCAATTTTCTTTATAACTAAATGACCCCAGGATGGGCCAGGGCCCAGGGGTCAACACTATAGTCTTTGTAGGCATGGAGGCAGATGGAACCCCCTCCGTGAGCCTTCCCTAAGCTTCACAAACCTGGGCCCCTTTATTTTACATCAGGATGGGGGCATGTGACCCCCCGTCTCTGAACCTTATGTGACCCGGGAGACCCCATCTCCAAGGGCGCTTAAAAAAAAAGAAATGGCAGGGGCATGTCCTGCTACTCCCTAAATATTATTTTGCCCCCAGATTCCATCCCTCGGGACTGATATATATTTAGGGGACGGGGCATGCAGCCCACCACATTGAGGCTCTTTGAGGCCCCAGGGACCCCTTCCCCATGGGTAGTGTCTATTTTCTATGGTGTATGGGGCCATTAGGATCCCCTCCATGTTCGTACATCAGTCCCTTTCCCCAATACTGTTAGAGTGTCCTGGAGAACCCATCCTCAAGGAAATATATTTTCCCTGTCCTGGATAATGAAGAAAGGGAACAGAAATGTATTCCCTGCCTGCACTCTCCCAGGAAGGGAACAACCTGCCTGCACCCTTCCGGGCAGGGAACAATTTTGTTCCTGCCTGGGCAGGAGCAAAGGAACTAAGCCAGCTCTCACCAGCATTACAATGGGAGCTGGAGGGGTGGCTGGGGCCACAGGGGCCTTGGGACTCACCTATATGGCCCCGACCATGGACACATTGTGGGTGTTCTGGGTGGGCACTGGGGTACGCACCAATAATCTGAGTAGCAGGCTTATGCCCGGGGAGCTAGCAGGGGCACCAAGGGTCCTGGGGCTTCCCTTGCAGCCCTCAACTAATACTACCTTGTGGGTACCCACTGCTAAAAAAACACCGAATGCTAGCTCCCACCGGCACCTGCGATGGGCAGGCTGTCTAGCTGGTAGAGTCAGCGGAGGTCCTTGAGGCTCCCCCTGTGGACCCCACATTTAACAAAAAAATGCAGTAATAGTTTTAGGAGCTTGCTGGTGCCCAAAGAACTGGCAGAGCTGCACCAAACATGAATTTTTAATATTGTGGACGCTGCAGGGAGTGCAGCAGCCCTCAGCGTCATTAAAAAAAGCGCACAATAAGTCTTCTGTGTCAATAAATCCATGAGGCCAGGAGAGCTTATCATATTTTTTAAAGCTCTTAAAGCTGGAGCCGGAGAATTTTCATCTGGATTGCAAGTCTCTCTTGTGGTGGGGGTCTAAAGCTGCACTTTATGGTATGACATTTTTTTAAATAAATACCCATAGACATTATTTTTAAAATGCTGCTGTTAGAAATTGGGTTACTGGTTGGGATGTGAGCTCTTGTCATGCAGCAACAACAATCCTAGTGAGGGTAAGGCACAAGCAAACCCCAAATTAACCTGTGCTCTCAATTTAGCTTGGAGCAGAGCAGCCAGGCTTAACTTGAAGGCAATGTGTAAAGTATTTGCGCAACACTTCAAACAGTAACACAGTGAAAAGACCACACAAAATGTTCCCACACGAGGTTTGGAAAAACAGAGTCAACTTTAATAAATAAAACAAGTCCAAAGCAACAAAAATCTAATAGGGGAAACAGGAGATATTGAATTTTAAAGTTTCAACGTAAAATAACGACAAAGAGCACAAAGCGCCAACAAGGAATTTCTGGTTGTGCTGGACTTGGACAAAGTCTCAAGTTGAGGCTCACCGTGACGGAGCGTGAGCCAGCTATAAGGACCCAGTTAGGCCTGCTGAACAGAGCACCCTAAATCCTGGTTATAGAGCATTGCATGGGTCCTAGGCGAAGAAGAGTTGTGCAGTCAAAGCAATGCGTTAGTTCCGAGATATGGTGAGGCTATGGCACGAAGTCCTCTTGCAGCATCATTGAGGATCCTGTTGAAGCGGCTTGTGATATGAAGTTTGGGCACAAATTATTTCTGAGGAGCTGCAAGGCTGCAATGCAGAGGCCGGTGTCATCGTCAAGCGGCAGTCGGCGAGAAATACAAGAACCCGGGTCAGAGATGCGCCGTCCTGCTATTTGAATCACATCTCCCAGCAGGCTCAGGGGTATACAGGAAGTGAATCCTGTGAATAATTGTGTGTGGACAGAGGGAAGGCAATAAGCCCTTCCTTGTCAATCACTCGGGTATTGTCAATCGGACTGTTTTGTGTTCTTGGCACGATCTGAGGATTTTTCGGATTTTGTCTTGACTCTGCTGAAACCTGCCCACGCCTGCACAAGGGCAGGGTGTGCCACGTTCCTTTTCTTGTTCTTTTACCTTCACTAGCCGTAGTGGACTCACCGGGGCAATTTTATTTTGTCGGCGGCCTCCTTGAGCTGCGTCTTCCATTCCTAGCGAGGGACACTTTTCCTGACTCCTGGATTTGGCCGCTATTTCCTGTTCCCAGATTGCCTGAGTAACGGTTGCAGCTTTTCTCTGCTGTTCATTTCTTTTTCTTTTTATGGTTTGTGGACTGGACTGTTTGCATCCTGCTACTTAGCTGCTGTGACTGAGCAGGGAGCTCTTGCCTTGTGGATTATTTCATTTTGTGCTGCAAGTCTTTTCAAGGACCCCGTTTCTGTAGGAAATTGCGTCATTACTTTCTTGGAGGAGAACATAGATTCAAAATCTGGTGTTCCTCGACTGGGTTTCCTGAATCCGGTTCTGGACATAATCCCTGCCATTGGGACAACGTGGTATGCACCTTTAGCTTATGTTGTGCAGTCCTACAAGAGATTGAGGCTTGGGGTGATGGGAGATGAGCCAGGGTGTGCATGAGTGCTGGGAATGACACCTCTTGTCTTTTTGTCTTACACACAGGGGCACTTTTAAGTGACTGAAGTACCCCAAGGCGTTTCTGTGAAGCCAGCTGTCCACGGGGGTATCCAGACATGTGCTTCTCAACCCTTCGTAGCCTTTGTTGTTTTACCCTATTCCCCTTTTTCCCGTGGCGCTCCTGCATAGAGGGGTGGTTAGGTATACTCCTCTTGGTGGTAGTGTTTAGGGGAATAGAGGACCTGGCAGCTTTCCATCATCCCCCCCGGAGTGGTAGCTGACTCTGGGTCCTGACAGATTGACAAGCCCAAGTTGTTTGTACAGCCTGGGTGATGGTAATTCATGATATGTTGGCAACAGTACTCGAAACCATGACAACCTTGCAAATTGAGGTGCAGGCCTTCCGGGCTGAGAACCAGGAATTGAGGAAAGAGCTAGGGACTGTACATAGAGAGGTGGCAGGATTATCAAGGAAAGAGAAGCCTGAGTAGTAGAGAGCCTTACATTAAGGATTCGACATGGCCTCCTCTCTTACAGGCATTTGGGCTTCCTCTTGTTCAGAGTCCTCAGTCAGTCATGGAGGGCCACCAACCTATCACACGTTTTTTTGCTGCCAGCCATACCACCTCCCAAAGTGAAGGAAGCAATACCCTTATCAACGTCATACAACATCCACAAGTTCCTCTGGCCCTTCCTGAATGTTTCTTTGGGGATTCGAAGAAGATTGGCACATTCTTAAATCAGTGCTGGTTACATTTTCTCTGTAAACCTGCCATCTTCTGGGAGGATCAAGCAAAGATGGCCTTCATCATGTCCTATTTGGGAGGGAACGCCGCAAGCTGGATCTCCATGGAGCTTATCATCTGGTGCGAGTGAAGCAGGGAGACAAGTGGAAGACGGCCTTTCAGACCAAGTTTGGTCTCTTTGAATAGCAAGTGACGCCCTTTGGGCTATGTAATGCTCCTGCCGCCCGGCTTCCAATACTTCATGGATGAGGGCTTCAGAGGGTATCTCAATGTATTTTGTATCCTATATATTTATGATTTACTCATTTTTCTACACAGAACATGTGAGAGCAGTACTGGTACGATTACAGAAAATCTCTCTATATGCCAAACTCGAGAAGTGCCTGTTTCATGCACCCAAAATCGAGTTCTCAGGACATGTGATAAACAAGAAAGGGTTACACATGGACAGCAGGAAGGTGTTGGCCATCACACAGTGGACCTCTCCTACTAGTGTGAAAGGGTTGCGGAGCTTCCTTGGGTTTGCAAATCTTTATAGGAAGTTTATACAGGACTTTGCTCGCATTATCCAACACATCACCCGTTTGTTGAAGAAGGGCACTCCTTATGTCTAGGGAGACGATGCCGAACGAGCCTTTCAAGACTTGAAGGAAAGATTCACGCAGCCCCCTAAATTGCGTCATCCGGACATCCATCTGCCTTAGATGGAAATCAATACCTCTCAGTATGCATTGGGGGGAGTGTTATCACAAAGACATCCAGAAACAGGACAAATGCACCCAGTCGTGCACTGTTCCAAGAAGCTAAATCCCAGTGAGATCAATTACAGTATCACTGATAAGGAATTGCTGGCTACAAAGAGAGCATGTGAGGAAAAAATACATTATTTACTAGGCTCCTCCCACAAAATAGAGATATATACGGATCATAGGAACCTGTTATTCCTAAAAACAGCTAGAGCCCTTACACCAAAGCAGTTGAGATGGTCCCTCTTCTTTTCAGACCATCATTTTGTCATTAAGTACAGGCCTGGTCCACAAAATGGCAAAGCTGATGTCTTCTCAAGAATTGCTCAGGAGCTGGATAGAGCAGAGGAACAAACACCGCCTATAATCCTCCAAAAGGGAGCATTCCCAAGCCCGGAGCTGGTGATTATCACCACATACTCCTTCCTGGACGAGGTGAAGACACATTTGGCCTTAATGGATCAACAGGCTTGGATTTTAGAAGAACTAGCCCTTCGAACCCAGAAACAGGGCCTGCTGTATCATTGCAAGGCGCTTTTTATAACCAATAACCTCCTACAAAACCAGGCATTGTCGTGGACCCATGACTCGACAATCAGTGGACATACAGGAAAACCGAAAACCAAACCTAACTGCACGTCATTTTTGGTGCCCAAACCTACATCATGATGTCGGGCAGTATGTACAAAACTGAGCTGTCTGCATTCAGGGAAAATCCCACCATGGCAAACCAGTGGGTCTAATATGCTCTATCCCCATTTCTCCTTCCCCTTGGCATACTGTCTCAATGGATTTTATTGTTGAAATGCTGATTAGTGAAGGCTTTACTGTGATCCTAATGGTTGTGGACCATTTCACTAAAATGGGTCATTTCATCCCCATGGAGAAAGTACCTACGTTGTCTGAGGTAGCACAGGCCTTCCTACAAAACATTGTCAGACTCCACAGAATACCTGCGGTCATAATCACTGACAGAGAATCTCTGGTCACCTCAAGGTTTTGGAAGCCTTTATGCACAGCTACCATCCTCAAACCGATGGGAGGACAGAACCCCTAAATCAACCCCCCGAACAATATGTACGGTGTTTCACTCTACAGAATGAAGAAGAGTGGGGCTCTTTACTTTGGATGGCAAAGTTTGTGTGCAATAATGCAGAGCATTTGTCGTTGGGATGATCTCCCTTCTTTTGCCAGAATGGATGTCATCCAAATATTATTCCCTTTGAATAGCCAGTTTCAACAGCACATCCATCCATGCAAGAACATCATGAATAGTTACGCACTATCCTCTAAGACGCCCAAAAATAATTATCCAAGGCACAGAGCAGTAACGAACGTTTTGCTGACAAGAAACAGGCGAAAGAACCAGAGTACCAGGTTGAGGACAAGGTGTGGTTGGCAACAAAAAACTTGCATTTAAGAGGGGTTAACAAACTGAAACCAAGAAATGTGGGCCCCTATTCTATTGCAAAGATCATGAACCCAGTGGCTATGAAACTGGCTCTGCTTTCTACTTGGCGGATCCACCCTGTCTTTCATGTTTCCCTACTATGCCTTTGTTCTGCTCAAAAGCGGTTACCCGATCTCCTTCCTCCCTTCGAAGCCTGGCAGACTGCCGAGACAACGGCCTTTGCGGGGGTACTGTCATGGTGGTATCAGTTGAGCTGTTCATGCAGGTAGCTTGTTGTGTTTTATCTAGGACCCCAATCAATATTGTGACCTCATGCCCCTATACGGCTATAATCAATACATATCCCTATAATGGCATAAACGATCAGAGCCATATTTCAGTAACTCGTCTCTGCAACTCATGACAGTCCATGACACAGCAGAAGCCACCTGGGAAAGCCCCGTTTGCTTTGTTTTGATTAGTAATAGAACTCCTGCGAGCACTGTAAGAACGACCAGTTCTTAGTTACATCTTTATTGACGTCTTATGTCCAAAAACATATGTCAAACTCGGCACCTTTCAGGTATAAATATACCAACGTTGCCTTAAGCAAGCACACGTGGTGGTGAATACTGGAGCAGAACAGCTGTCCCTTGCAGAGACCAGCAGATGCGAGAAGCCCACGGACGCTGCCCCTCCTCCATGACGCGCTGAGAAAGACGCTGTATTTCCTCCTGCCGAGAAAAACCAGCTCCGGCGTTTTGAGCCTACCCTTGCGGGTGACTGGGATATCGGGCCTGAGAGGAGATACCGGATGTATGACGCATACTTTTACCACGCATACCATTACAACGCGGTTTTTACAACGCATACCATTACAATGCATAGCGCTTTGGGGTGCTGGATAGTGAATAGTTTCATTTACTATTCCAACTCCAGTCCCTGTGGACACTAGCGAAGGTGTTGGATAGTAAATTAAACTTATTCCCTATCCTAGAGCGCCCCCCAGCGCAATGCGTTGTAATGGTTTGCGTTGTAATGACTGCATAGTAATGGTAGTGCGTGGTAAAAGATTCGTTGTAAAGGTTGTATACCGGAGATACCAGACCTCCTGCATTCTATTCCAGAGGTACGGTGCTGACTAAACCCTTAGAGAGAATTCTTGAAACAAACTCTTGGCAAAACCAACTTAACATAAACTGCTACTTACTTACTCCCTCCCATGTATTAGGCTTAGGTCAGGTACACCGGGGTAGGCGTAGTTAGAAGCACCAGTTGAGGTCGTTAGCTAATGTATACATGAATGTATATATTTTATTCATTTTAACCATCTTATGGCTAAGAAACCATATCAATGCTTTTACAGTAATATTTCGTAATACTCCTTTTACTGTACGCACTTTTCATAATAACAAGTTTTGCAATTGTGGCAATTCATTTCTCTTGCATGAGAAGGAAGACTGCTCAATAAATAATATCTTTTATTGAAAACGCCCGTCTCTATTCTCTGCATCCTGGTGAAAGTAAATCTGCACAACTGACTGAGTGAAATAGCTGTCTATTGTTTCACACGACTCTAGAGATTGACTCTTATTCTGAGGAACAAAGTTGTCATGTTTATGCGGTTGTCGGAAGCTGAATCCCTTCTTGTCTGAAGCCTGGGAAGCTGATCACTTCCTATTCAGTCAAGAAGGTTTCCAGTGACCTCTGAGCTAGCTGGCGCAAACCTAAATTAATTCTAACATAGTCAGTAGAGATCTAGAAGACCGCTCTCCTACGTCTACACTGCTGTTTATGTTATTCCAAAGCGCAGGGCCTATAGGGAAAATAGGAACTACACTACACGGCGCCCAACGTTTGGTAAGGCGATAAAACTAACGCAAGACGTTAGAGTAACTCAGTCGTGCTTTTTCACACAGACCCTTTCTCCCGTAAATACTCCAATAGACGTCTGGAGTGGGTGAAAGGTTAAAATCCGCCGGAACTTAGTAGGAAGAGATTCCTATGTAAAGTTTCTGGTTTAGTCAACGTTGAAGGATACAGTGTTCCAAAATATTGGGCACCTAATCTTTGTTTCCTTGGAAACCTGCTCTGCAAACCTTCATTAATACAATGTCAGAAAATGGCAATAACAACAGAACCAATGAAATCGCAGTAGATGCGGATCAACCGGGTTTTGATGTTACAGGAATTAATGAACCGGGTGCGATCATCATCCCGGCACACATAAGAAAAACTATAACTTTAAAACTTATAGAAAATGGACTGACATCACGAGGTGGTACAGTCATTTTCGTGATAGAGGCACACGAATATCAGCAGACAGAGGTATTCTTGGATAAACTTTCCAGCGGCAGACGCTACAACACACGAGTTTCACTATTACAAAATAGAGGAACCACCGGAAGAGTACGCTCCTTTCGAGGAGATTGAAATCCCATTAAAGTACCAAGAGCACCTGCTCTGGTTTAAAGGCGCCCTTAAACATAATGATCACATCACCAGGCTCAGTCCACTAGGTAGACCAGGAGCAATGTGGCCGGTTCTAGCCAGCTACACACCACATCCAGACATTGGAAAAATGTCAAGAGAAGAACTTTTAGCACAGCTAAAATTATTAATTAAAATACATAGACAATCAGTCCAATATGTAATGCGGACTGCAACAGTCCAAACAGCTGTTAATGTTCCACAGCTGACCCCTCATCAGGGGAACACAAATAAAATTACACCACAGAACATACAATCATGTCTTGGAAAAACTCCCGCAATCGGGAACAAAATCCTTTCTGGTTAGCACAGAAAATTACTCAAATAGAGGCAGTATTCCCGAATACTAACCTTATTGAGAAACACAGAATTCTGACTATCTGCCTTCCAATGGGGGTCGCACCACATGTGGAGGACTGTGACACTTGGGGTACAGTTTTTGCTTCCATTTACACAAAAACACATGGTGTTCCTTCCATGGCGGTAATACCGGATGTGCTAAAACAAATTCAGAATGAATACGGTCCAGAACCTGCTTTAACTCTTGGTATGAAATTACTGAAAGACTTCAAGCAGGTCTCGGCTACATTACTAGCCAACATAAAAGGAGAAGCAGCAGCTGTGGCGATCTGCCAGAAATTGAAAGAAACAGATATAACAGATCAACCAATTGAGCTTGCCAGAATTATAGAAAAATGCTATGAAGAATTAGGTAGAGATAGTTTGGGTGGGAAACCTGTAAAACCCCAACTACTCGAAAATCCTGAAAAACTATTTATTAAAAATAATCTAAACACTCCTAAAAAGAGTTGGGATGGAAACAAACAGTCCTCTCCCAAAGAAAAAGTTTACCAGTCCAGAGGAAGTCTCCTCGACGGAGGGAAAGAACTCCGACTCGAGAACACCAGTCTCCCCAGAGGGAGCACTCTGAGAAAATATATAACCTTAGAAATAGGGATAACTTGAAAAAGCCTGATAGATATCAAAGTATTGATACACGTCCCTCTCTATCTTTTTCGCAGAAATCGGAAAGAAGAGGACGGTCAGACCCAAGGGAAGAGCACACCAAGTCCAAAGACAAGGAAACTGCTCAAAGTAAAAAATTACAATTCCCAAGGAAGAAGGTAGCCAGTATTAGAGTAATCGAACATGCAGAGAATACTGAGGACACAGCTGAAAAACGGAGAGTGGGCACAGACAATGCTAGACAGTGCAGCAGAAATCAGCATAGCTCGCAAGATCCTGATAAGTCATCTGGAGACAGTGGACACGAATTAATACATTCAAGTAGAAACTGCAGACAGCAGAGTTAGCAAACCTCATAAGATATACGAAATAACACTGCATATAGAGGGAGATAAGACTAGAAAAATAAGGGGTCTATTTTGGAATAACCTCTCAAAAGGCCATGACATCCTGTTAGCCGAGAAAGATTGGCCACCAGAGTTTGTCAGGGAGTGCACTTATGGCGAAGAAATGATTATGCCTGCCTTCTCAAATCACATTCCAATTCACACTAAATATATATATGCAAGGAAATGGGCAGTAGCCCAGGCACCAGCATTATATAAAAATCATGTAGGATGGGATGAGGACTCTCCCCCTCCTAAAATCCAGTTAAAAAATCAACCAACTGCACAAAGGCAGTACCCAATTAAGCAAGAAGCTAAAAAACAGGTCAGGGAGATTTTAGATCAACTCGAATACCAAGGGGTAATTGAAACATGCATCTCTCAAATGAACAATCCTTTGTTTCCTGTCTCCATACCGGACGATTCATATCGTCTAGTCTTGGACTACAGACACCTTAACTCATGTTGCAAAACATTTGCGGTACAAAATTCGCACAGTGCGGCACTAATGAATAACATAGTTCGCAAAAAATACAAAACAACATTAGACATATCTAATGGGTTCTTTTGCCAAAATATTGCACCAGAAAGCAGATACTTGACCGCTTTCTCAATAATGGGGTCACAGAAAAATTTCTGTAGGCTCCCAGGACTATTCTCAGCCAGAGTAACAGAGTTACTACAAATATATGATGATGAGGCATTATCTTATGTCGATGACATATATCTCACAGACGACGACTTGGATACTCACTTGAAAAGGGTGAACACCATAATACTTGGGTTCACAGCAGAGGGTTACAAATTCAACTTTAAAAAGTCGAGAATTGCCCATCTAACAGTCTTATTCTTAGGATACGAATTATCAAGTGAAGGAAAAAGCCTAGCGTACAACTTCTTAGAGAAGTGTGCTGTTCTCCAAGCACCAAAAACGCTGAAGAACTTACAATCGATTCTAGGCTTCCTGAATTTCGGAAGAACTTACATTCTAAACTACGCAGAAAGAATTAAACCTCTCTACGAATTAATAAAACCTGATTTTAAACCAATCAACTGGACTCAAAAACACACAGAAATTTTGAGAGCACTGCAAACAGACATGTTAGCAAAAACAAAATTAGAAAAACGTGACAATACACGCAACCTTGTAATCCGAGTCATCCCAGGAAGATGCGGATTCACGTACCTGACCTCTAATGAGGGAGAAACGGTACCAATAGCTTACAAATCACATTTGAACACACACGCAGAAAAAACATTCAGTCTCACAGAAAATACTGTAAAGACAGTGCAAACTGCTATAGCGAAAGAACGAGCCCTAGCACAAGGCAAAAGGATCACTGTTCTCACAGCAGAATCCGCCTTCGAGGCACTATTCAGCCCAGTAAACCTGGCTACAGTGTCACTAGATCCGAAATGGATACAGTGGGAAAATTCTCTTGCTGCAGAAGACGTGAAATACTATTTCGCCCCGCACATGAAAAAAGTGAATGATTTAAAATATGAAAAAGAATATCCTCTGCCAATCGAAATTCTCCCTCTAGAACAGTACTCCTGTATAATCTATACAGACAGAATTGTACAGCATTACAATGTAGAAGAAAAATCCTACGATGCAGCCTTCACGATTGTTAAAGGTCGCTGGTTCTGCGGTAAATTCAGACCAAAAATAACAAAAACTGAATCACTGAGAAAATGTTCAGCTCAGCGAGCTGAAATCTGATGTTTAAAGATGGCGCTTGAAAATGCCGAACGTGAATTCCCGACACTAATCGTGTGCGATTCGCATTTTTGCGTCAACTCCTACAATAATGATTTGCAGAACTGGGTTCAAAATCATTACAAAGATGACACATGTGCCACAATCAAGCATAAGATGCTTTGGAAACAAGTAGTTCTTTTACAGAAAGAACTACAAAAGACTCACGTGATATACACTCTGAGTCAACGACGTGACGGAGTTCACGTTGCAGGGAATTCATTGGCTAATACAGCCATAGCAGAAGCAAGTAAACCGGCTTCCGTAGCCACAAAAAAGCGTTCAGAAAAATACATAGACGGGGAAACCATGCTCGTGGTAAAAACGTCTTCAAAAGGCAACTGTGCAGCACTACCTGTAAACTATCCACTCAATTATACATACGTAATTGATGCAAACTCCGTTCCTTTTGCTCGAATCCCTGGAGTGGGGGATAGGGTAATTCCAAACCCGAACCGGAGAAAATTATTAATAGCAGACGCACACATGGGTGAAGGTCCGAGGCACAAACAGATAAAGGAATCTCTGACAGAATTACAATCAGCATACTGGTGGCCGGGGATTTGTAAAGAACTGCCCAGACTGCGACAGAGACCGCAGTAACGAGTCAAGCGGAGTAATGCTATGGCCATGTATGAAGGTAGCATAGAGCTATCTACACATGCAATCCAGCGTCCTATTATTTGTTTAAAGACTACATTCACTTTAAAAATGTGGCCCCAGCGCTCGGCTGACGCCAAAACTGTTATAAAAGATTTGCGAGTCCTTATCGGCACATACGCTATTGCCATGCTTCATTCTGACCAGGGTCCTGCTTTTAGCTCTCGAGCTTATAAGGAGGCCATGACCAGCATGGGCATTGGATTGCGATTCTCTTGTCCATTTCATCCTGATTGAAATAGTGTAGTGGAAAGAAAAAACCGAGACATAAAGCAATCTATAAAAGCAAAGGTATTAGGTTCGGGTGATGGGTGGGTCAAACATTTAATAAGTGTCCAAAGTAGTCTTACCAACCTGCCAAGAAATTCTCTAAAAGGTTTCAGCCCGTACGAACTATTGTTCGGAACTAGAATGCATGTTCAGGACTTAGATAGTCTTGCTTCAGTGGTAGAAGATAAGAATAAGACTTTGATATCAAAGATCGTTTGGCTGTTTTACAGGACTTAAATGAAACAAGAAAAGCCCTGAGCAACATAAAGTTAAAACAACAGCCAATCACCACTGAAGACACACCACTTGTCCCAGCAAGACCTGTCTGGATTCCAAAGATTGGGGATCTGGTCAGAGAGAAAATAGAGGTGAAGAAGGAATTTGGGCCTTCGTACAGAAAAGCAGTACCTGTCTTAGCAATCAACGGAACAAGATCAGTAGTACTACCACCCCTTGCTGGTAAAAAAGAGAACAGAGTTGTATCAATCGACCTGGTAAAACCAGAATCGTGTGGCCTATAATCAATAGCAAGCCTAGTGGACTCCCAAGAAGTAACAGAATACCCAAATTTGCAAGTATCCAAGAGGTTCAAACTGAAAGACTAATCACATTTGATAAACCTGCAGTTATTAAAAAAGGACTATGCAGAAATGCAATGGAACTTGTCCCTCTTGAAACACAGATTGAAACAGTTCGTCATGAAACACCAGTCTACAATGATGTAGCATCAGAATATGCTAATGAAAGGCAAATTGAGAAAACAATTCCAACAATTGACAGAACTGCATCTGGCTACTTCATCAACTTCAACAACTTTTCTGAAGATCAAAGCGACCAAGAAGTGACGCCAGAAACAAAGACTTTTAAGGAAAAAGCAACAGAACTCTTTCATCAACTCAAAGAAACCTATCTTATTTCTCCATGGTTAGAATTTTGGATTGGGCTAGGTGTATTTTTCCTCCTGCTTTGGCTCATCATGGTACTTTGCTTGGGAAAATTCATTGAGTGAAAATACAGTTCAATGGACACAGCAAGTCAGAACATCAACTTAGTTCTGAAACGACACAGATCATCTCACGTGGAGAAAAGCGAACTATCATCGGTAAATGTCACAGCCATTCCAATACCCGGCGGGGTAGTTTGGTACAAGACAGACTATGAAATATATGGCCCGGTCGAGATCTTGAAATATCCTCACCAGTTTAAGGTTTCATTAAGTGACTTTGTAAAACCAAGTACATTCTCTGATGATTGGGACTTTAAAAGTATAAATGATATGATGTCAGATTTGGTGTTGTCAGCAAAATTTACAGAACATGATTATTTACAAGGTTCATCTAATTATGAACAGATGTACTGTTTTTCACATTACGCAGACCACTATTTACATAAATCTGCTCAACCTAGAAATGTTTTTAAATATAACCAATGGGAACATTATGCTACTCCACCTAAAAGAGGTTCAAAAACTTCTATGAGAAATTCCAATACTTCTCCTCAGGGTTTAACACAAGTAATGCAGAAACATTTTATAATAAACTGTTGTATAAAATAGGGATGAAAACCATGCTGACAAATACTAAATTGATATATTCAGAAGCATTTTATGAAAAACTTATTACATTTGGTTTTGATTTCGCGAAAAATAACATTGAAACAAAAACCATCTGGGGTACAAAAGAATGGCAGGTACAAGGCCTAGAAGCATTATTTCGAGCCTGCATGATCCCAGAACAAATAATGTTCTTGAATGACACAATTCAACAAACAACCTGTCTTGGCCTAGCTAAGATTAAAGACCTTAATAAACCGTCTATTCCAAAGCCAATACCTGATAATGCAACCACAGATATTGAAATAGACGTATCCCAAATTTTAAATGAAAACAACACATCCTGATTGGAAAAAGTGGTTAATCTGGCCTACAGACACGAATAACTGTCAAGCTAGATTCCTGAACAAAATACAGGGGTTAAAAATGTCCAGACCAGACCCTAGATACTCCCAGAGACAACATCCAGGGATAGTAACAACATACAGTGTAGGGAAACTCTGCCTTGAATGGCTACAAACATCCACACTGGCACAAATTAAGCAACACTTGTCTTTACTTAAAGATGGTGCTGACTTGCGCGATTTCATTATGGGACCACGCAAACAGCGTCAAAAACATTTCATAGCGGCCAGCATATATGCGGCATACAACGAGGCTTGGAAAGGAACTCAAATTGAAACAGCCGAGAAAATACGAGAAATTGATCGTATCAATTTGGAAAAATCACTTTCTGTTGTGGACAATGGGTTAATGACTCTGTCCTCCAGAATATATTCACTGGACAGTATTGTATCATCTGCTATTGATATAATAGACCAGGACTTGCTAATGTTACAACATGGCCAGTCCCAATTACGTTCTATTGTACAGCTAGGATGGATGTTGCAAAATCTCCGTTCGGGCTATGTGCCATGGCGTTTAATCAACACAACGTCATTGTTTTCCATCTTTAACCTTACTGATAAACAAATCAGTTTGGCACAGAAAGGAGCAGACTATACAATCCTGAGCATCGAAAAACTTGGGAGATTGCCATTGACAATGTCAGAAAGACCTGTCATTGAATGGATAATACACGGGATTATCAAAATTGCGATAACAACTTTCCAATTTAAAAATTGCCTTGAGTATATACCGGCAGGCCAGTATGAAAAGTTGGGTAAAGGATACATTAAGTCATCATGGAAATTACCTTATACACACACATGTTATAGTGAGAACAACAAAAATGTATTTGTTAGTGGTAATGAGTGTAAACATTCACTAAGCGGTATACTTTTGTGCCAAGGTATTAACTTACATGGGGCCTGTGAGGGTACTTCAAACAACCTTTCATGGTTGAAAAAAAAATAAATAAATTAAAAAACGGCCCTGGAGACTCAGTGAATCCGATTTGGCCTAATTTGAAAGTCTCTTCTATACAAATTGATACTTTAAGCAGAATGAAGTCTTTTATTTTTGCAGACAACAGTGCCCATCACGTCATCAAAAGAGATGTATGATCTCCAAGTTGCAAGGACGGCGGCAGAGATACATGCACTTTTATCAACAAATTGCCCGGTGCATTTCAAAGAAATGCTCAGCCAAATACTAAATATGTCGAATGCCAGTGGTATCTCGAATGTATTTAAGACAGTTTTTTCGGGACTGTTAACACCATTTGAAGCGGTCCTGGGTATCTTTCCAAATTTTGTACATTCGATTTTTGGCAACGTACCACTACTTTTGGGACTCGTAGCAGGTATTTTATTTTTGCCTCTCCTGCTCCGATATGGCAAACCAAAACGCAGACATGACTCCGGCACGGATGGAAGAAACGATCCTACTAATACGCTACCGGGACCGCATAACTAAAGTCCTTGGGATAGCTCGGCTACGAGATCTGAATATGACCTGGTTTCTTTCATTCAGACCTATATGGCAGACCTGCATCTTACCTGTGCTTCGATGTATGCTATGCGGAGAGGAATGCGTGTTAGACACATGTCTTGCACTACCATCAGCAATACTAATGGACGTCGATACTTTGCTAAGTCCAGTAACGGCTCACGCATTGTGTTGTCCCCAGCGGTTACCAATCCTGATGACGGCATTCGTTGAGACTCCTGCACTACGACTAGGTGGTGGCAGTGAAGCAAGAAATGAAAGCAGCATCACCCAGGTACGACCTTCTGTGAGCATTGCTGATCCTGAAATCGATGATAGCAATCATTCTCACAACTGCCAAGTTACAGCATTATCGAACTTGGTCGAACTGTCACCTGAATATATAGACCAATTCTTTGCGAGCCTGTCTTAAATGATGTTCTCTCCTGAACAGAAACAATAACTTTTTGGGAAAACAATCTGGCACACAGCGTTCCCATGAACTCTGAATTCGGCCTTCAGCTTTGAACAACAAAAGCTACTGAAAAGCGTTTTGAACTACTTTTCCCCCCTCACCATGAAATTAATTTTTCCAAAATATTTACTTTTTTTCTGGCACACGTCCTTTGCTTAAAGTAGAACTATTCATAAAGAACATAGCTTCTATTTTTAGTAAATCTAGAGACAAAATATAAACTCAGCCTCTAGCACATTTTAATGCAATAGTATTTAATATGTGATGAAATAGTCTCGCCCTTCTTTTCTGTATTTAGAGACATTTCATGTGTAATTATTCGCAAAGTCGTTCAACTGAATACATATGCAATATTTTTTTTGAATGATTACTATGCTTGATAACGTACAGTACCAATTCATTTCCATGTATTTCAAGTACACCATTTCAAATGCAAAATGTATTTTGGGGTGGGTATGAATACACGTGCTTCTTATTGCTTTAGTTTTAGTAATTTGATGGACATAAATTTGTGGAGTGGGTGTTGTGTTTTATCTAGGACCTCGATCAATATTGTGACCTCATGCCCCTATACGGCTATAATCAATACATATCCCTATAATGGCATAAACGATCAGAGCCATATTTCAGTAACTCGTCTCTGCAGCTCATGACAGTCCATGACACAGCAGAAGCCACTTCCTTAGATTCCTAGATAGCACACCGAGTTCTTTCGACATCTCAAACCCCCCAGCAACCTGGGAAAGCCCCGTTTGCTTTGTTTTGATTAGTAATAGAACTCCTGCGAGCACTGTAAGAACGACCAGTTCTTAGTGACATCTTTATTGACATCCTATGTCCAAAAACTTACGTCAAACTCGGCACCTTTCAGGTATAAATATACCAACGTTGCCTTAAGCAAGCACACAGTGGTGGTGAATACTGGAGCAGAACAGCTGTCCCTTGCAGAGCCCAGCAGATGCGAGAAGCCCACGGACGCTGCCCTTCCTCCTTGACGCGCTGAGAAAGACGCTGTCTTTTCTCCTGCCGAGAAAATCCAGCTCCGGCGTTTCCAGCCTACCCTTGCGGGTGACTGGGATATCGGGTCCTGAGAGGAGATACCAGACCTCCTGCATTCTATTCCAGAGGTACGGTGCTGACTAAACCCTTAGAGAGAATTCTTGAAACAAACTCTTGGCAAAACCAACTTAACTTAAACTGCTACTTACTTACTCCCTCCCATGTATTAGGCTTAGGTCAGGTACACCGGGGTAGGCGTAGTTAGAAGCACCAGTTGAGGTCGTTAGCTAATGTATACATGAATGTATATATTTTATTCATTTTAACCATCTTATGGCTAAGAAACCATATCAATGCTTTTACAGTATTATTTCGTAATACTCCTTTTACTGTACGCACTTTTCATAATAACAAGTTTTGCAATTGTGGCAATTCATTTCTCTTGCATGAGAAGGAAGACTGCTCAATAAATAATATATTTTATTGAAAACGCCCGTCTCTCTATTCTCTGCATCCTGGTGAAAGTAAATATGCACAACTGACTGAGTGAAATAGCTGTCTATTATTTCACACGATTCTAGAGATTGACTCTTATTCTGAGGAGCAAAGTTGTCATGTTTATGCGGTTGTCGGAAGCTGAATCCCTTCTTGTCTGAAGCCTGGGAAGCTGATCACTTCCTATTCAGTCAAGAAAGTTTCCAGTGACCTCTGAGCTAGCTGGCGCAAACCTAAATTAAGTCTAACATAGTCAGTAGAGACCTAGAAGACCGCAGTCCTACGTCTACACTGCTGTTTATGTTATTCCAATGCGCAGGGCCTATAGGGAAAATAGGAACTACACTACAAGCCAACACACATCACCATGTTTCTCCACCTCTAATCTATAACCGAATGACTGGGAGATGGGTATGCTAGTGGAACCACATCTCGCAACAGGCTCAGGGGCATACAGGAAGTGAATTCTGTGAATGATTGTGGACGGAGGGCAGGATATAATCCCCTCTTTGTCAATCACTCGGGGCTTGTCAATTGGACTGATTTGTGTTCCTGTCTCGATCTGAGGATTTTTCGGAATTTGTCTTGTCTCTGCTGAACCCTGCCCTTGATGGCACACTGGGAGTGTGTGGGACATCCCTTTTCTTTTTCTTTCACCTTCGCTTGCCATGGCAGCCTCACTGTGTGCAATTATCTTTCGTCAGTGGCCTCCTTGAGCTGCGTCTTCCATTCCTAGCTAGGGGCACTTTTCTGAGTGCTAGCAATGACACCTCTTTTTGCTACATACAGTGGCACTTATATGTTTCTGAAGTCCCCCGAGGCATTCATGTGAAGCCAGCTGTCCCGAGCGTATCCAGATACGTGGTGCTCTACTTTTCACAGCTTTTGTTGTTTTACCCTATCCCCCTTTTCCCCGTGGTGCTCCTGCAGAGAGGGGTGGTTACGAACACTCCCCTTGGTGGTAGCATTTAAGGGAATAGAGGACCTGGCAGCTTTTCATGATCCCCGCTGGACACCTCAGCAGGTTAGTGGTAACTGATCTGGATCCTGACATCGAGGATGCACAGTTCATCCAAGAACACGCAACGTTCCAGCTTGAGGATGCACAGCTCAGCAGAGAAGATGCATCAGTTCTGCTGGTAAGCACATTAGGCCCACTTCCAAGCGGCCCAGGACTAGGGTGGCACCACTTGGCAAGGTAGACTCACAGATGGCAGAGTCCGAGTGCAGATACAAGGTTGTTGGAAGCTTGTTAAGACCCAAAGTCTACAGATCAGGATGCCAGCCAACTAGCCCTTGGAGACACTCTAGGTTCTGGGTTCAAGAAATTCAGATCCAGTCCTTCACACCCTGTCAAGATGGCAGCAGGTCCGCACATCAAAGAAGGAGTGCAGCAAAGTAGCAGTCCAGCAGAGTGCCAGTCCTTTCAGCAGCACAGCAGTCCTTCTACCTGGCAGAGTATACACAGGTCCAGAAGGGTACTGAAGTGGTGGTGCTTTGAAGCAGAGAGAACCATCTAAAAAAGGCTGGAAATGCACAGATTCCCTGCTCTGCCAGTCCTGGCTCCAAACTAACTGCAGGGGGTAGGCAGCCCTTTGTGTGGTGACAGGGTCCAGCTCCTCCCTCCCATCCTATCAGGATCACCCACTCAGCCACACATAATCTCCCATTGTGTGTGGCTGTCTGGGTGGAATACAAAAAGTCCAATTTACAACTATAACCAGTCATGTGAACTGAGACAGACTGCAGGCAAGAAAATGCCAAGTTTCTAATAGTGCTGGCCTGGCAGTTTGGGCTGAACTGTTCCCATTGGGCGCAGGGTCAAGACTGATTTTCATATGGCTGCGTCCAAACTGGAATGGCATGGTGTGCAAAAAAACAATGGATTTAGGCCCAGATCTTTGTACTGGGGTGAATGTAGGAGATTGTTCTACATTCTGTCCATCAATTGTTATTTTTGCAAGTTTCTAATAGTGGCATTTTCAGAATTGTCATTTAAAATCCAACTTCACCATAAGATAGCATTTTAAATTAGGATTCCAGAGACACCAAACAAGAATCATTCAGAAATTATGCTTATAAAATGTAATAAAATAATCCTGATGTTATCCTATGGGTGATATAGGCCTTGCAGTAGTGAAAACTAATGTAAGGGTTGTTCACTACTAGTACATTTAAAACGTAAAAAGTACATGTCCTGCTTTTTAAATTCACTGTACCCTGCCTCTGGGCTGTCTAAGTCCTACTATAGGGGTAACTTATATGTATTAAAAAGGAAAGTTTTGGCTTGGCAAGAGGTGTAACTTACCAGGTCGACATAGCAGTTTAAACTGCACACACAGGCTCTGCAATGGCAAGCCTTAGACATGTTTGAAGGGCTACTTACGTGGGTGGCACAATCGGTGCTGTAGGCCCACTAGGAGCATTTAATTTACAGACCCTGGGCACAGGTATTGCAGATTCCTAGAGAGTTATAAGTAAATTAAATATGCCAATTGTAGATAAGCCCATGTTACCATTTTTTAGGGAAAGAGCACAAGCACTTTAGCTTTGGTCAGTAGTGGTAAAGTAGGCCAAATCCTAAGGCCAGAAAAAACAAAGGCATCAAAAGCAGGAGGTTGTAAGGCAAAAAGTTAGGAGAAACCACACCAAGGATGCCAGGTCTAACAGCTACATTAAAGAAACAATGAGAATCATTATTATTAAACATTCCAATTTGTGAGTTAAAGTACATTGGAGACTTTTTGACAAAGATAATAGGTCTGCTTTACACATGTAAATTTGCTAACTCGTTCCCTTCATAAAGCCAATAGGCCCACTTTTTATATTTTGGTATTCTGACACTTTAGCAAAGTCAGCAGGTCTGCCTTATTTAAAGTGTCTCTCATTATATTTGGTCCTGGATTGCTGGTGTTCTGGTTCAGAGAGAACCTGTCCTGGCAGTTTGAGCTGGACTGTTCACATGGAGAGCAGGGTCAAGACAGATATGGATATGGCTGGGTCCAAACCGAGGTGAAATGGTGGGAAAAACATGATGGATTGTGTTGTAGCCCAAGAGATTGCCTGTGGCTGAGATTAATTCAAGCATTGCATTCATCACCTTGTTTTTTGTGTATTTGATGCCCAAAGTGTGCCGGGTATGCTCTCATGTTGGCCCAGTGTGCACACTGTGCCTCTGGAACTAAGCTACACTTGGATGAAGAGCCCTATAAGGTGCAAAACCAGTCCAGGGTTGGTTGTGTTCCTGCTCAGGGAGGACCTGGCTTGGCAGTTCCGGCTGAATTGTTCCCATCAGCAGCAGGATCAGGATTGATTTAGAAATGGCTGGGTCCAAATTGAGGTGGCAAGGGGGGCAAAAAATGATGAATCAGGATGCCTCCTTGAGCTATTGCCAGTGTCAGAGGTTAATTCAAGCATTCCATTCGTCACCTTGTTGTTACATTTGACATCCTTTATATTGTAACATCACATAGTCAGGCCGTTCACGACAGGGGCTTGGGAGCCAGCAGGGTGTTTAGTTGCAGGAGGCCAGGCCATACGCACAACCCCCCACTGGGCCCTGCAGTGGACATCTTGCTTTACGTAAAATAAATCCCTATAAAATCACGGAAAAAATAAAAGATCAAAGTGACGTTATAGTTAGGAATTGTAATTATGTCTTACTTTACGCTGAAAAAACCTTAGGGGTTCACTGAAAAAAAACAAAGCTTAAGGAGACGTTTCAGTCAGGTGAAAATGACAGTTAAGACACACCCTTTAAAACAAACAAAACAACTGAAGTTGACCAGTTATAGTTATCACAAGTAGCTCTAACTCATGCCCTAGAGTAGCTATAAATCACAACCTTGCCTTCTTTAAAAGAAATGTATTTAATATAGTCATGCCAAGTACATTTTATGCTTATCATATAAACAAAGCATGACTAATTCTGTAGGACTACGTACATCTTACTATGCACATACACAGCATACAGCTATACATAATAGTGATAGCAGTCCAACATTTCTAATAGCCACTAACCTGATTAATGAACCCGATGTTTGCAGTAATTTCAGATATCAGTGCCAAACATTTTTTGTGCAGGGATAGATTGTTAGTGGGTGGATGAAGTGAAGGAGAGGAGCCTATGCCTGCTCTGAAAATCCGCTGATTTGATGACTGCGTATGCAGGCTGGATTGTGGCATCGAGAGCAGCATTGGCTAAAAAGTCCAAACCAGCCCTGCTAATTTCCTCTCCTCCCGCAATCTCTCTCTTTCCATGCCTCCATTGTACCAATCTCCTTCTCTCCTCTCACTCTCACTCTCCTCCCTCTCTGTTTGCTTTCTCTTTACCTTCCTTCTTCTGCTCTCTCTTTTTCTTTCTCCAGAAGCCTTCCTTAATCTGCTTTAACACACTTCTGGAGTAAGTGACCATGAGCGGCTCCTCCATTAGAGAGGAGGAGTGTCGCCCCACTAATTAAAATACCCACATGCCCAGAGATGAAAAATAAAATGGTAATAAAGTTAATTTACTATCATCTTATTTATCAGTAACCCACATCCCCAGCTGAGTGTCAGGGTGGAGCAGAGCCATTGCCGCTGAGTGATAGTAGAAGGGAAGAGTGGTGGGCTGCTCACTTAAGTTTACAGTGTGCATCTCACTTTGACCAACTATCTTGCGACGGCCGGCCAGACATGGGCACTTTAAACCTCTCTAACCCAGCTGTCTGAGACAGCTGAATTAACAGTAAGCACAGGCATCCAGTGTCCTTTGGAGTGCAGTGACAGCCAGCTTCATCTAATCCTAGCCCTTTTCTCATGCTGTTTAACAACATGAGAGCAGTGCCAGGATTGGTTAGGGGTGTTGGCTGGGGTCTGTGCATGAGGAGAGAAGAACACCAGGACAAGAACGAGGATGTGCAGTGTGCAGAAAGGTAAGGGACTTTTATAACCTTTCTTTAAGTATATTTTATGTCTTTGTGCTAGGTGTGAGAGATGCAAGAAGTGCATTGTAGGTTAGAGAAAAGCAGGAACTTCAGAAAAATGTAGTAATTTGAATACATGCAGAGACACCTGAGAGATGTGGGGTAATTAAGAAGAACCTTAGAGCAATGCAAGGACCTCATGGGTCTTTGGAGTCGTCGGAGAGATGAGGGGTCATCAGCGGTGTGCAGAGACTTGAGGAACATGCAGGGACTCACCAGATATGTAGGAACTTTACTAAGATGTGAAGAAGTCCGGTTTGTGCAGGGACATAAGAGATCTGCTGGGACTCGGCATAGATGCAGGGATTTCTGAAAGATTCAGGGACATCAGAAGAATGCAGGGACTTTAGAGGGACGCAGTCTCTGTAGAGGGTTCAGGGACTTAAGTAAAAGCAGGGACTTGATAGAGTTGTGTGGACTTTAGGGAGCACCAGTGTCATTGGTGCATGTAGGGATTCAAAGAGATGCATGGTAAACAGGGTTGCAGGAACATGACAGAGATGCAGGGACTTCAAAAGATATGTGTTCATCAGGGAGTGTATTGACTTTAGGGAAATGCATGGTCATTAGAGAGTTCAGGGCATTGCTAGAAGTGCAGAGACTTGACAGTGATGAAGGGACGCCATCTCAAAGAGATGCTGCATCATTAGGTGTGAAGGGATTTGAGAGATATGCAGGGGCTTGTCAGAGATGTGTGGACTAACTACAAAGAAATAAAGGGACATCAAAGTTGGGAAACAATCTCACAGTGTTACAGGGTTCTTCGAGAGGTAATGGGGCACAGTGTGTGTGTCGGGGTGGAGTGTGGGTGGTACCTAAGGAGGGGGGTGAACAAGAGACTTAGTGATGCACAGCCGAAGCTGCATAGATCCCTGGGACGACTGTGGTCTGAGTGTCTGATTCCAGTGCTCATTGGTTTACAATAACAAGGGGGGCTCAAAGCAAGGGCGTAACACAGGATCCTGCAGCTCAGGGGCCCTCATTCTTCATGGGGCCCCACTTCAGCCCAATGCCTATGGATATTTGTGAGATATTGGGGCCATTACAACGTTTTTGCAGAGAGCCCCACCATTTTGCATCATGCCACTGCCTACAGCGACCACTTCCGCTATGGAATAGGCCTCATACAGATGTTTCTTGTTTCACCAGACTACTTTACATCACATTATGTCTCAAAAAGACCCCAACTGCCATTACCAAGAAATGATCTGGAAGGCCTTGTGGTGAATGGTAGGGATGCAAGGGTCGGTAACGATTGTTTTTTTTTTCTAAATGAGATGGCCTCTTCAAGGCCAGGCTGAACAAGTTCTTACAATGTCCGCCTTGGTATAAACATTAGGACGGGCTGACTATTCTGCTCGTGATATTTGGGGTTAGAAAGGCACATTTTGCCTTCAGAAAAAGATTGGCAGCGCTCCTAAGTGTGGTTTTTTGCCTTCTGGTGGCTGAACGCCAATAGGTCATTCAAATGTTGTTATGAAGAAAAGGCTTGGTCTGAAACCCTCAACCCCCTCCCGGTGTCTGCCCTGAATGACATTAACATAAGACCATGAACGGAATTCAAATAAACAGCATAACAGGACCAAAACCATCAATTTGACTAGAAAAACAAAACATGGCCATTTCATGAACCCAAGCAAATGCGGGGCATCTAATATGTGCATTATCATCCTTACGATGTATGACTCAAAATGTGAAGTGAATGGTGTCCTCTCACTTAAATAGGAAGTGTCAAATCCATTGTTTTTGTTCACATTTGATTATACTATTATGGCTTCGAGCCGGCTGCAGAGTGCATATTGTGCATATGGATAGCTCAGTCGGCTAATGCGCTTATATCATGAGTTTTGGGCAGTCGGTGGGTGCCAGGCTGAAGATGCCTTCCTCCCTCTGAGGTCGATAACCCAAGCACCACTGAGGTGTGTGTCTCTTAATCATCGTCATTATTATTAATATTAATCATAGTCACGTTAATACTCATTACCGTAATTCTATTGACCATAATCTGGGATTATCTATCAGATCCCATTATAAATAGTGGGTGCAGTTTGATCAAGTTGGATGGTAGGTCAGGGTAGACTTCAAAAGTGTAGTCTGGGGGAATTATGCCCATTTGACAAGAAGAGAAACCAGGGGCCGGATGTACGACCTGCAAAATAGAGCCTCGCAAATTGCGACTCATTTGCGACTTGGAATCTGGGAGACGCTATTTGGCATGCACAACAGTGTGTTTAACTCTGTCTGCGATTCCCAGTGGGGTCGCATATTGCAAGGCTCATGAATATTAATGAGCATCTCGCAATTTGTGAGCCCACTGGGAATGACAGGATCTCCCAGGGATGGTGGCCTGCTGGGCTCAGCAGACCACCATGTCTGGGACTGCTTTTAAATAAAGCAGCTTTTTATTTTTTAAAAGCAGCCCGTTTTCCTTAAACGAAAATGGGATGCATTAAGAAAATAAATAAATAAGAAACATTTTCGGTTAATTTTTTAAGGGCAGGTAGTGGTCCCTGCGACCACTGCCTGCCCTTAAAAAATATTTTTAGAGACAGTCAAGAAGTGAAAGGGGTCCCATTGCAAATTGCAACTGCATTACCACCCTCTTGAAGAGGTTGGTAAATTGCAAGTGTTTTGAGACCGCATTTGCGGTCACAAAACATTCATACATTGATTTGAAGACCCTATTAGGAAAGGAAAGCCCCTTCCTAATTTCGACTCGCAATTATACATGGCCCTGGGCCATTTTGCATGCACAAATGGGTCGCAAACCTGTTTGCGCATACTTTTTAGGGTCATACATCTGGCCCCAAATCCGGTGAAATGAGGTAACTCGAGGACAGAAAAACAAGACAACCAAAACAAACAAATTATATCACCAGCGGAGGGAAACGCTGTAAATATTAGTTTCTAATAAGAATGACACTTGGCAAGACAACGTCTGTGTAAATGTATCAACACCTTTTTAGGTCTTGGCTGTGGACAGTGCTTGCGCTGTCTCAAAGGGACATGCTGTATCTACTTTGGGGGCTTCAGCCTGCCTTTAGGCTTTCAATATGCTGGCTCTGCTATTGTTTCTCCCCATTTGTCCCTTGCATGCATTTGTCATACCTCTATCTGAGTTTACCTCTCCCCAGAGCAGGGACTAAGTATACTATTCCTCCACTGCTCTCATTTTCTGACCATTTTAGGGACTTTTTTTCTTGGCTTGTGAGCCCTCCTCTGGAGTGCTGTGTTTTCACCTACTCCAGCACCATTGTAAACAGCATTCATGTTTTCACATCTTCTTGAAGCCCCCCAGCTTCCACTCTGTATGGTATTACTACTTCACTCCCATCCCCTTCTTCTCCTGTTGTTGCAGCCGCACTTCAGGTTTCACCATGGCGGCCACCAGCCTAACTTTTTTTCTACACAGGAGACTTATATTACCCATGCCATTATGGGGCCATGGAACACGCTCAAGTTGAGTAACTTTAATTCTCTAAATAACTGCTGCACCCTTACACAGGAATCTGCCTCAACATTGCGCTGCTGGGTCAAGGTGATTGTTAGTGAATTACACTGTTTCAATGAGATCCGACGAGCGCCATATAGTAAAATACCAACCAAATATGGGGGCATATCAGCAACAGACGGCGATAAATATCTCAAAGCGCACTTAGCGTTTTTTTATTTATCGCTGGCTATCACTGGAATGTATCTCCTGTTAGCACATTATTAAGAACTAATTTCTCTAGGCGATAAAATTCCAGCGATAGCAGCGTTGTAGGAGGGGATGTCGCCGGAAATCCAGCAAAAAGTCCACAGGAATGGCAAAAACGTTGTTGATAGGCCAGGGTGCACTCAGCCTGATGATCCACCTTCCATTGGATAATGCAGGGAAGTCAGGTTTTCAGCAGACATTAGTTTTCGGTGAAACCCGCGGTTAGCGCGGATTTCAAAATCGTTAACTGTGTTGTTGGCCACCTTGTAAATATTGCAATGTGCACATAGCGATAATTTACATGGTGTTCCGTGAGGGGTACGGCCATGACGCCCACTTTGCATCCCATCAGAGATGCAGAGCAAGGTGTCTGGAAACGGCTGCTAACATGCGCTAATGCATGTTAGCACCGCCTTGTAAATAGGGCAAAAATATTATCTCCGCTTTTTTGTCTTTAAAGCCAAAAAAGCGGAGATAAGGCCCTTGATAATATGCCCCACAGTGTTTGTTTGTCCGCCGCATCCTCCTTACATAGGACTATAACTCGCTTCAATATGGCACACTTATCAGGTGATGCCACAGTGGCATTGCCACTTTATCAATTAAGTCCGATGAGCGCAGAGCCGCTGCATATTTAAAGTCAAACAAAATATGCCGCCTGTCTTATCAGCCACATCTCACCAATCGCAGGGACGCCGGTCGGCCCTGCATATAAGCAAAGGAGGTTAAGTCATGAGATTTGGCTATATCCTGAATTCCTATGACGTGTGGCTTTAGTTGAGGAGGAAGTGTGTGTCTAAAGAGGAAACAGGGGGTACCCCATGTGCGTTATATGAAACGCCACCCCATCACCCTCCCAAACTGTAGCCTCTGGTTTTTTTTGCCACTCTGCAGATGCTACTCAGGGTGCACAAAAATGCTAAACCCAATGTTTACAATTTTTGGAGAATGTTAAACTTTCTGTTAATTAGTCAAGGAGTGGACTTAGAACAGCGACTTACACTGTTTGGCGTGCAACCTCTCTTTATCGACCGCCAAATCAAAAGGCTCGATTTGGCCATGCTGTGATTGACTACTGTGCCTACAGGTTGCATATTCGACGGAGCAGCGTGTGCCTAATCCTGTTTGTGAAAACGAATTATGTGTATTTATGAAAATACCCGTCCTGAGGCATGTTTCGCTTGCAGTTTGTTTTTTTGCAGCAAAAAAATATTTAGCCATGTTTTCAATTTTTTTTGTAGCATCTGTGACGTGAACCAAGGGCATTTTATTACATAGGTAATACAATGAACTTACTCCAAAGCAGAGAAACTACTTTAAAGTACAACACCAATGGACTGTGACGGGTGCAGAGTCAAAACCAAGTTTGATTTTCATTTCTTTTTCATAGGAATCACTGATTATACACACACACCCTCCCTTTCCGTTTTAAAACTGCAAAAAGAAAAACTTATAAAGAGGGTATTAATTATATGATGAAATCCTCTGCTCTATAACTCCATGAGCGCCACTGCTAGATTTTAGAATGGAGGTGATTCATTGACCAAGATGCCCCCTGTAGTACTAGGAAGTTTGGGCTGCAGCCTGCAGTCAGAGCTTCCCAATTTGTCTAAACAGTGTGCCTCTGGGCAAAGCACATTAACCCTCTCTGTCTGGATCCGTCCTCTTAACAGAAATGGATGTCCTATACAAAATGTGAAGGAAGAGGCCAGTATTTTGTTTGAAAAAATGTGAAAAAAACTATTGAATATGAAAGAGGTTGGTTATAATGTAAATCGCTTAAGTGAAGGCTGTGTTTGAAGGGAGGCAGGGTCGTGCTATACGGGTGGGAGGGGCACGTGAAGCGATGTTCAATAATTGCTGCCTTAAACAGACATCATAGCTGATGCTTAGGGTGTGGCTGGCTATTCAGAAAAGTTGGGAGGGGCCTTCCCACCTCCACTGTCTTAGGGCATCTCATCCTGCAGACCTCCCATTGAACTCTTACCAACAGCCGAGTGGCGGACTGACAACACCTAAAAACACAGACCGCTGCCGCCTCCTACACTGTCTTTTTAAAGTTGGGAAATGCTTTTGAAGAAAAAGTCACTGCCTTCCCAAATTCATTGCACAGGTGACAGGGCCAAGACCTAAAATTAAAAAAGGGTGTTGTGCTTTCTACCACCAGAAGGCATCTGACGGGCAATATTAGCTCAGCATTCCCCTGGAATGAAAATAGGCAGATGAGCAAACAAATTAAAAGGGAGAGAGAGGCCAACAGGCTGGCTTGACAAGCAGAGCCATGAATATGTTTGGCATGTAAATCGTTCAATTAGCGTCATGTAACGAAAAGTATATTTCTATATTGTGGAAAAAGTTCACGTTATTATATCAAAGTATTGCTTCAGTCAGTGACTTTTATTAGAACTGATAGGTTTTAAATATGAAAATAGAGCGAAAGAGAGTGTTTCAAATGTTAATTTGCAGTAGCGGAATTTGTGGACTTCTGTACAATCACAGCTTTTTTAAGTAAAGACTTTGAAGTATTCACAATAGGAATCATTGATTTTACTTGTTTATATCAAACTGCTAATAGGCATTTGCAAAGCCAATAGGTCTTGCTTAACAGTGGCCACTATGTGTGCTTCTGAGATCTTTGCTCTTAATGTTTATAGTAGTTCAGTGGCATGCTTAGAAAATAAATACCTCTTTTTTTGTTCTCGAACTCCATATAAATTACAATGACTTTTAGCAATGGTGGTATTAATATGCACTTCATTTAAACTTCTTTCAACCCTATTTTATCACAGTATCTAAATCATATCACTTCTTTATTTCATGCCTGCTACATTTGTTTAATTCCTGGAAATGCTGCACATATCTAGGCATGTAAATCATACATTTGATATGGTAAAAACAAAGACACTTATTTGAAGTTTGCAGACATTTTTCATATTTTATTTGCTGTGTTGTATAATTTACATAGCAATTATTTTCAGCGCTCAAGCAGTGCACAGGCTCTGAGATCTCAACTGCCCTCCACACCCTCCTGTGTTATGTTGCATGACTTGCCCCCCACACTATTTTGATTGATTTTCTTCTCCGCAACTGCCCTGCACCCCATACTTTGTTGTGTAGCTTGACTCACCACTTGCTGTGCTGCTTAACCCGCCATTATGTTGCTTGTTTTTATGAGTGCGGGGATAACCTTTATAGGTTTTGCCTACTAAACAGGTTGTATATAAGAGAGCCACTTCTGTACCATTCCAAAAACGTACTTACACACTTAAATTGTGTGCTTGTAGCTAAAAGACATTAACATTGACAAAGCCAATAGATCTACCATTGCTGAGACCTATTGGCTTTGCCAATGCGTGTTAGTAGGATGACGTTGGCTGTTCCTCAGGGTGGTCTATTGGTTTTGGACAGAGATGCATAAAATGTGGACCCCTGTCCCGTTCAACTTTTTCTATTTTTTAAATCTTCTAATGTGCACCACATTTCTGACATGCATTACATTACAGTTTTAAAGTTGAACATTTTAGTTAATGTCATTTTGGGGTTGCATGCACCCACCACCCATTTGCCCGCCCCGCCAATCTGCCTTGTATCTGTCCTTCAGCATCGTTCTTGTGGGCCAGACAACTTGACCTCTCTGCGGCGGAAAAAATGTGGAGTCCATCTTTGTGTCACGTTGTAGATTTGTATGGGATACCAGATCAATTCTCGATGAATGACTACTGCACATCCATCACTGACATTAAATGTTCAAAACGTGGTGCAACACAACCTTTGCTCTTCTCTTTGTCGGTCTGGGATTGGTGATTTAGTTATTATTCACCCTGGGAACATTTCCCAGAATTCAGAGCGGACACATCTACATCGGTCCTTATCATAGTCACGGACAGTACAGCTTCCTTAGGATTTATAAATGCTTCACTATCCTTACACAGATGATTTGGGGAAAGATCTACAAATCAATGTCTGCAAATTAAATTATAAGGAGGTTTATCTCCGCTTTTTTGGCTTTAAAAGCCAAGAAAGCGGAGATAAAATAATCTCCCTATTACCTTGCTGTCGCTAACACCAGTTAGCGACAGCTAGTAGGAGATAGCGACCATCTTGGGCCCCACTTTGCATGTCAGTGATATTTATCACTAATGACATGTAAAGTGGGCGTGCCAAGATGATAGCGACTGGAAACTGTCGCTAACATCGCTATCTCCTATTACCAACTTTTGGAGATATTCGTTCTAAGCGCGAATATCTCCAAAAGCTAACACCTGCCCTGAGCAGTTCTTAGCCATGTTATCCAATGGGAGGTGGATAACATGGCTAAGAGCATTAGCTCGCTAATGCTTGAATATCGCTGACTTTTCAGCGATAGTCATGCATTGCGGCCGATTTTTATCGCATTTGCGATAAACCTTGGTAATACCAAGGTTTATCTGCGATAAAAATCACCGCAGCTCAGCGATACATTTTTGTCTCTAACCAAGCAATAGCGATAATTATAGCTATTGCTTGGTCATATGCCCCAATATCCATTCCTCCAACTCATTTGGCACATATTGGATCAAAGGCTGCGCTGTACTACAGAGCTTTCAGATACAGGAGCATATCTGAAAGACATTTGAGAGCATAATCACATATCTTAAAGGGTATTAATATATATCTCTCTTCAAATGTCTAATGCACCCTACAAATAATAGACGGACATAGTGCAAATGATAGAGATTTTAGATGACTCTCACCTTCAGGAAGCAGTTCCATTATCAGTTTAGGATAAGCAATGTTGCTACAGCCCACTTTAGTTCCACAAACACTTTCACAGATTTCTGGAACCACACAGGCAATTTCATCTGACAAAAAATTATATAAGCTTATAAATTAAAGTTCAAAGTACCCACAATTTACTTCTAAACAAGACAGGAACATATATTTATGATGTGTTAATTGCTAAACAATGTGAAACAGTAAGGTTTCTAAAGGTCAAGAACAAGAATAAAATATCATACACTAATTAGCTTAGAACATACTTCATGTTGATGTTAAATATTATGAATGCACAATGATTTTATTCAGACCAAAATACCAACTGCTAAGAGGATGTTGATTTTTGAAAATAATGAAGTCCCTGACATGCTGGGAATTTCTGATACATATCTGACACATTGACATTTTTTTCCCTTCTAGGAATGCAAGACAGAGGACAAAACATTAGAGAAATGATGTTGAATGCTATACCTTAAATAAGTAGCTCTTTTGATACTATGTTGGCTGGCAAATGACAATCTCTGACCAACTAAGAGGGTGTTTGAAATGTTTGAGCGGCAGTGACTCTGCTATCAGACACACACAGATCATTCATCTGGCTATGGAAAGGGGAATTGAGAATTGGGAGAATGAGACAGCCAATAATTTGTGGCAGGTGGCTCATTACCATCCACACCTAGATCACCCCCTTTGCTTTCACACGTTTTGAGGGTTGCCTCTCAGAAGTAAATTACCACATATTTTGGTAGGGTTGTGAGGGAGCTTTTTATTAAAACTGAAAATATATATATATTTGGAGTGATGTGCAATTTTAACGTGAAATTAATATTAAATGGACAGAACACTAAAATGTGCAAAATGCAGTAAGTAGTTATACAAATGGCTTAACCAAATCTGCTAAGGTATGCATAGCATGTTTAAAAGGGTGACCATACCCTGACATGACTTCAATTAAAGCTTCCCCTAGCACTGTAGAACGTTCCTAATTAATGATTCCTATTGAGAATGTTTGCTAAAACACCTTACTGCTAAAAAGAAGTAATGAAACCTTTTAATTTTCTAGAATACAATGCATGAATAGAAATATTGATAATTTTTAACATATTTTCCTCATTTCACAATGAAAAATGTGGAGCTGAACAATATTCGTTGCAGCTGATACATTTTATTTGATATAACTCATTAAGTTAAGAGACTATTTTTTATTGGAAGGCATTCTCATGGGAAAAGAGTCTAGCAATAGAAAGGCTTTGTATGTAGATACAATTTTAATATTGTGTCACACTTAGGGGCTGATTACGAAGTCATTAGGAAAGACTTCCAGATGAGCCTGTGCCGGAAAGCTTTCCCTATGAATCGCACTCCGGGAGTCCCTCCCACCGATTACGATGTGTCCGTATGTCTGCAGACTCAGTTCGGTCGGACTCCCAATGAATTCAATTGAAGTCTGTCTACCCGACGTGAGCACAGGTTCTCATTGAAAAAAGGGTGGGTGGGGAAAAGCATGCACCTTGTGGCGGGCACCATGGCCACGCTGTGCTTGCAAAGAAAGGGGGAAACCATGGGTACCCCCTACAACCGATTCGGAGTGCCCGGGTGAAGGGTGCCTGCTACGGGCACCCAAAGCCTGATTCCCACAGCCTTTTCATCTCATCAAAACAGAATCGGTACGGCCTTGAGATTCGGTCATCGTACTCACTCGCACGGAAACCGTCCCCATTGAGCTGCACAATTCTGCTCTGAACCGGTTGGGCTGTCTGATTGAGTTCGGAATCAATTTGCTCAGCCTGAATGGCTTCCTCGCATTGTACGCGGTCATCCGGATAGGTGGACTTTTCAGTCAGAAACATCGGCTACGAATCGGATTCGCTTGATCCGATTCCCGCTTGGACCCTTTCCTAACGACATTGAAATCGGGCCTTTAGTGATCATTTTCTGTAGTCTATTGTGCCAGTCTTGGGAAACAAAGAGGAAAATCTATCTATTATTAGAAGAATACCGAAAGTGGATTGGATGAGAGTACAGGAAGATACATCTGGACTGCAACATTAAACTTTACAATAAGTTCTGCTGACATTGTTTGATTGAATTTTGAGCTTCAACCTATCTCACTCTGTCCTCTTGAACTTAAACTCTTTATGGGTTCTAGCTCACACAATTTTCACACCGTTAGTAGAATAGGGATGTCTTCCTTTATGGAACATACTTGTTGCATTATTATTATGATCTAATCACATCTTTTATTATCAAATCTGTAATTTGACTGAGATTTTAAGTTAACTAAATAAAAAAAAGATTTTACTAAATGTTTAATTAACATAAAACCCTTAAAACCAATTCAAACTCTCATTAATGACTGAATTTAGAAATAGAATTGTGATTTTTGTGATGCTTAGCTTCTGATCTTCTCATAAATAGTAGCAAAGGTCTGTCATGGAGAAGAAGGCCCATTCCTCAGAGCGGGTATCAACTGTGTTTGTGTAAAGTAGAGATGTTAAACTATTTTATCAAAATTGATTCCTGCTCCAGCAGTTGTAATTGTAAAGCTACAATTGGCATGAGTCTCCTTCCTACACCTTCCTCCTGTTACTCTGTCACATCCAGCATGGCAGAAAAGAGAGACTTAACAAATGGAATTCATTTATATTATTTTCATCACAGGTATAATCTCCAACCTACAACCAGTCTTAATGATTATTCACAATAACACCTGGTGGACACGCAAACCAAGATCAACAGGGCGTTCCATGACCACTTGACTGCATTATATGCCCAGCCTACATGCGTCAACCCAGGTCAAATTACTGCCTTTTTGACGGACCTCCCATTCCCATTCCTTGACGCCGAAGACCAAAGAGACCTCGAGGGCCCCGTTACACAACACAAGATCAGGGTGGTCATCAAGTCCCTGAACCTTAAAAAGACGCCGGGCATGGACGGACAGCCAGTGGAGTTTTATGCGACCTACTCAGATATCTTGGTACCAATCCTGGAGAAAGTATACCGAACGGCATTGGTGGAAGGCCATTTGCCTGACTCCACGATGCAGGCATTAGTTGTATCGCTCCCTAAACCCAGGAGGGATAGCCTAGATAGGGTAAATTACAGGCCGTTATCGATGCTCTCCACGGAATACAAAATACTCAGCAAAGCGATAGCTCTGAGATTACAGACGCACCTCCCTGCCCGATCCACAGAGACCAATGTGGATTTCTCCCAGGTAGGAGCACCTCCATGAACACCCAACGCTTACACGCGCTTATGGCGTCCACTCCACCGACCCTCCCTACAGCGGGTTGTATAGCATTGGACCTCAGACAGGCTTTCGACTCCCTGGCTTGGTCGTATATGTTCCAGGCCCTGGAGAAGTTTGGGCTTCCCGCCTCCCTTTTGGCATGGATCAGATTACTTTATACTTCTCCGACGGCACGGGCGTGCACGGGGCGACATATCTATGATGCATACAGGATCCATTGCGGCACTAGACAAGGATGTCCCTTGTCCCCACTGCTCTTTGTACTGGCCCTGGAACTCCTGGCCATAGCCCTGAGGACCAGGATGGCACGGAGTGGCATTCCTAGCGGTGGTGCCCAGCACCTGATATCGATCTACGCGGACGATATACTGTTGTTTTTCCGTGACCTAGAAACCGATTACGCTGCCATATACGAGACCTTTGAGAGGTTCTCCGCAATTTCGGGACTGGCCATAAATCCTGAGAAGTCAAGTGGCTTCTACTTCCAAGACACTCCGAACCCCGGTTCCATAACCTTCGGGGCCCACCTTATTTCGGTGGCTCCCACCACATTTAAATACCTGGGGATCCAGGTCTATAGGCAGCAGGAGGACCAGATAGAGGGGAATATTAAAAAAGCTATATCACGTCTCCGCGCCTCGGTGGGGTTTTGGACGACGCTACCATTATCGGTCATGGGATGGGGAGAACTACATGCCCTGTTGCTCCCGAAGAGCCGCATTCCTGTGGAGTGCCATCCACTCCTCCGTACATCTCTAAAATGCTGGCGGAAAGCTCTAGCATACACGTCCTTGGTCGAGGCGTACGTGGCTAACACCCCCCTGTATGGTATCCAGACGCCGCAGGGCAGGCTTACGGACAGAGCGCTTCGATCATGGGGGAGGCGGGTGTGGAGAGAGTAGGAGACTTTTTCGGAGATGACCACCTTCTTACTCATGAAGCCTTCTTACAGGCCACTGGTGCCCCCCCTAGACTGTACCTATTGCATGCCGCAGTCACACACTACATACAACACAGATGTGCACCTCAACGCCTACAACCCCCACAGCATGAACTAGTACACTTATTGTATCTCATGGGTTCGGGAGGACACCTGGTCAGATGGCTGTACACAGGGGTCAGGGCGCACGCTGCAGTCTCACTCACCTCGCTTATGCACACCTGGGCGCATGACACAGGCCAGGAGCTCTCGACCAAGGATTGGACCACAATACTAGAACACCCCAGATGGGTATCACGCAATGTCCGGATCAGATTTATTCAGGGGATGGTTTTAGACAGGGCATTACTGACCCCTATGCAACTACATAAAATGTTCCCGGTCTCTCCCCATGGTTGCCCGCGCTGCAGTGAGGAGCAAGCTGGGTTCCTTCATATGTAGTGGTTATGCCCACGACTCCGAGAGTATTGGGTAGGGGTGTGCTGAATAATGCGAACAGTCACGACCCTGCCAGTGCCGGAGGAAGAGCTGTACTGTCTGCTGGGGCTGCGCAGAAGACCTAAGGCACTGAAAGCCCAATTTAAACTCCTAGACCTGGCATTGTTATTAGCACTCAGGACAATAACGATGAGATGGAAGTCCCCTAGACCACCCAGGATACACTTATGGCAGGCAGAAGTGCTTAAGTGGGGGAGGGCAGAGGGGACAACACTTAGGAGGGAAGAAACACGTGGTCTCCGGAAATTCCCATTATCCTAGGAATGGGAGACTATTGTCAGCACACTGGAAAGCGAGGACCTAACCCAGGCAGCGGGTACCGGACCGGGGAATTAGTCAGGAGAGGCCACAAGAACTGTAGAGGGAGGCGATGTACCCCAGATCCTCTCGCATCATAACTTACAACACCCCAAGATGTAGCATACGCTGACGCCTACAATAGCCCGAGAAGTCCAATTCCCATCTAGATGGTTGGAATTGTTAAACTGCCAGGGGATGGGAAGTTCAAGAAAGTAAGAGGGCGGGGGTGGTGGGTGGGAAAAGGAATGTTCGGACACTTTTTATGTATATTCACACGATGCTGATGCTTAGGAGCTTATGCAAAAGAATTGTGTGTTATTACTATTATCGTCTCCTGCTGGTACCACTGTAAGGAGATAAGGGGATATGCACGGTGTGAAAATACAAAACACCAGCTGGTGTGTTGACACGGTTAACTGTGATGTACAATTTTGAATACTGCAGCTGTGAATAAAGTTTAAAAAAAAAAAACAGACAACTCTCTACTTTTGTGGAGAACCATAAATTGCTCCAACCCTCAGAGTCAGGGTTCAGAGCATGTCACAGTACTGAATGTGCAGCTCTGGGTGTCACAGAGTATCTTAGGTGGCTCCTGGATGATGACGGGATGGCAGCGCTGATTCTATTAAACCTCAGCACTGCTTTAAATACTGTGTCACATGCCACAGTATTGGAGAGGCGGGCCATTCTAGACTTCAAGTTCTGCCCTATCCTGGATGGAACCTTTCTTGAGTGACCAAACATTCCAGGTCTCCTCAGCGAATGTCTCCTCCACACGACATGTCCTTACCTCAGTAGTGCATCAAGGCTCAGCCTTAGGTCTGGCATTATTCAATATATCTGTCCGGCTGACCTGGTTGAAGGCTTAAACCTGACCTTATTTGCCTATGCGAATGACACATAGTCATCTTGTCTCTGTTATCTGCTTGGGATCATAACTCTGAGGCCCTGAATTCCTGTCTCGATGGGTTTCCTCATGAATGAACACAAATTCTCTGAAGCTTAATGGAGAAAAGACTGACACACTAGTGCTGGGAAAGAACCCGTCCCTATGAGGCCCACCGCACTGGCCTGAAAACTTGTGCTCTCTTCCTGTGCCGTCCTAAAAGGGTGAAGAACCTTGACTTCCTGCTGGGTGAAAGGCTGTCCAGAAGCCTCATTTTGTGAAGTTGGCCTCTACCTGTTTTGCTATCTTAAAAGGAGTGCGCAAAATCTTTTGTGTTCTTCCATTTTCAGCCAAAGGAGTGTCATTCAGGCACTCATTCTATCTGAATTCAACTACAGTAATGTCCACTATTTGGGATCTGAAAAAGCATCTATCAGAAGGCTGCAAGTGGTACAAAACTCGGTGTCCAGGCTGCTCTACAGACTCCCAAAATGTGCATTTCCTGTAGGGGTTGCACTGATTTAAAGGTGGAGAAACTGATCCAATTTAAAGACCACTGCTTTGTGCAGAGAGCTAGATCAGGAGCTTGCCCCTGATACCTCCACAGAATGGTGAGACCATATCAACTGGCTTGCTCCCTATGTTCCAGTCATCTCTCCTTATGGATGGTTCCGATAGTTAGCCGGGCTCGTATGGGCGACCTGTTGTTTGCCTATCAGATCTGTAAGCTTCGGAACAATCTTCAGCAAACCTTGAGAAGCTGTACTTCACTGACTACTATTCAGAAACAGTCGAAGATCTGGATGTTTTGAGTTATTGGTCTTGCTGCATCCTACCCATCTTCTAGCATCGAGAAACCTTGTGTGTGCAAGTGTTGTGCTATACAAGCTTTAATAATAATAGCATGCTGTGTCCATTCGGCGATATTGCTCTTTGTATGTTGTAGGTAGGAGGAGGTAAATCTGATTTGCCCAATAGGATTCTGCCTGACTTTGGATGGTGATTTATATGCTAATTAGAGAAAGGTAAATCTATGAAAATCTTCTCTTTACAGGGCATAGCTAGCTATTTGCATGGATAATGGATCTTCCACAATCAGTTTTCTCTGCGGAACAACATAATCAGACAATATTCTCAAAAGTAGCCCAAGGCTTGACTGTTCTTTATTTTTTGGGGTAGAAAACTCTAACACTGACCTGTGAAAATAGTCTGTAGAATTATGTAGGCAATCTTGGTGTAGGAGATGGGCTTAAATTGGACCACATTTCAAGGACATTCTCCAGGAGGTTCAGGGTCAAGCTAATATTGATTAATTAATAAGTGACTGGTTGTTTGACATCACAGCCTATGAAGAGTTTCAGTTTCATGTGCAGCTTATCTAATTCTGATTATGATAATTAATCTTATAATAACCTTCAAATTTTGAAATGTTGTAATTAATAGTGATGCTATTATCCAATAGAAGGAAAAATATCTACTTTTAGGCATAAGTGTAATAGTCTGATTCACCCCCTTGTATTCAACTGTGTGATTTGAGGCATACAGTGATTTTCTCCACTGAGCTACAGCCCCCAATTTCTTGAAGGCAAATCATACTCCTAAGAAACACTGGGGCAACATCACAAAGGCATTTGCTGCCACAAACCTTTATTTATGGATACAAATGTTTGCATTTATACCCACCAGCAATTCACAAAAGAAATTCTGGTAAGCATAAATCATTTCTCTGTGGTGTACCTCTTCTAGACAAATGCAGAGCTATACACAGCATATCCCAATGGGTGGTAAGTGAGCAAAAAAAAATATGGTCAAACTTGTAAATTGTGTGTTTGTCAACAAAGATGTACATTTGTGGGCATTCAAAAACTCTGATCCACCATTTTCCACTCTTGAAATGATTGTTGATTTACTCTAGCAAATAAATGGGGTAACTCCCCTTTCAGGAAAGAAAGGCGAGCGGATCACCACCAATGTTGGAGGAGATGTAGGTGAAGGATTTCTCCATAGGGAAAATGCTTTGGGTGGAGAATAGTAATAAAAAATACATGTGCACAATGAGCATCATTTCCCCAGTGCCTGACCCTTGACTATGGAGAGATATCTACCTGGGAAATCGAAGCTTGGTAAATATTTCACAAGCCATTCTCCTCAGTATGCCTAGAAGCATGCACTTGGTTCAGCTTTTAAGGCACACTGCTGGGTAAAGTTGTGAATTCTGTAGAGTGGTAAATTCATAAGAGTACTTCTGTTGGTGCTGATTTAATACTTTCTTTGTGAATTTCCTCCTTATATTTACTGATGAAATTTCCAGGCATACTGCTGGGAATATTTGCGAAATCCAAAAATAGTAAAATTGCAGTAAAAAAAAGCAATGAAACATTAAATTACTGTGATGTCAGTGGTACAGAGGCCCATTCCAGAGCAGCTGATCTAAAAAGAAGTAAGTGGGAAGTAAAATCTCTATTAATGAAACTACTGCCACTGTAAGCAGTGTCAGCAAAATTATTATTTGTAATTTTTTTTAATGAAGCGCACATCCACTCTGCAGAGTCTTTTGGCGAAGACCAGCTGCCTCACAAATGATGTAACATGACATTACAAAATGAAAAACCTAGGGCTCAGTTTATGAAGCGCAAATCGCTGCATTGCATTACTTTTCCCTGGGAAGGCTTTCCATGGGCATTGCATAGGTGTTCCCATGCAACTCCAATGGATTTTGAAACATTCCCAGATTTATCATTATTGCTAGACCTGGGAATGCGGCAAAAAAATACCTCTTCCCAGGGCAGGCGTTACTAGGAGAAGTATCTTTATTTCTCCTCTTTTTTTGTGTAATGTATTCTGCATCGATAAAGGAATATGCCACAGGGGATTGATTTTGTGCAGGATGGTACCCATTCCTGCACAAAACAAATCCTGCATGTAACAAAGGCACAGTGCCAAGGTGCCTGCATTGGAACTTGCAGCTCATTGTACACCAGTGCTGCTAAAAAGACTGGAATGCGCCATATTGTGCTAAATACTGCACATTCCTGTCCTTTCCCTATCTTGCAGCGCTGCGGTACATTTACATAAATATGCTCCCAGCTTTTTAATGCATTCCTATAATCTAGAAGAGTGGACTGATCTCTAGTAGTAGTAATAGTAGAAAATACTTAATTTTGGCCATAGGCCATAAAAGTTGTACAGTAAAAATAGGCTAAAACACAATACATTTGGCTCATAAATACACAATACAACACTCTTGGAGGTCTCCCACACATTAAAATATCACATAAGATACATCCCTATTAGCCTAGTTACCTGAAAAAAAAGAAACACAGCTCAATATAGACATAAACCTAAAAGGCCTGCCATGTCTAATAGTGGAAATTATGCATGCAGTAATAATAGTGCTAATAGTACTTTTGTTACAGTTACAGACCATAAAAGCAGTTAAAAGTAAGGTTCAAGAATCATAAATATTAGTTAAAACATAACAAAACCCTTACATTTACCAACAAGTGTTGACGCCTAGTCCCATATCTCAAGTCAAAGACACATACATGCCCTATATATTTCGGTAGGTTGACCAGGTTGGATAAAGTGCAAGTGCTTAAGCATTATAACGGGAGACCAAGTTGTGATCTGGCCGTGCCCACTGCCAATAAAAATCTGCTCACATAGAAAACAGTGAGTATGTTCATTTCTGTGCTCAATATTTGAAGAGCAGGTATGTAAAATGTTGGAGCCCCAATCTCTGGCAGTAGGGTTTCAGCCATTTCGCTCTAGCAAAAGAATACAGTGGGCAACAGAATATAATATGTTCTTTGGTTTCCACCCGATCCAATCATATAGGGCACAGTTGCTCTAACTTCAGGTAGTATTTGTTAGTACAGCTCCATGGTGCCTGGATGATCTGCTTTGCAATTTCAGATATTTACAACAAATTATTTTGAAGATGTTTTAAGAAGAGGAGTGTGAGTTCCTTCGGGGGGTACATTGTTTTAATTTCTTTATTAGAAATGGGGTCAGTGCCCTGAAAAATATTAAACATGATGCAGGTAGCTTTGAATTAAATCATTCTCACACTGGGAGTCAGAAAAGCTGCTTTAGCTGGTCAGAGATGGAGTACATTTGTTTTTTACATTAAAGATGATGCTAACCAGTGCATTCTGGATCTTTTGGAATCTGTTTAGTGAGTATTGGGGCAAATCCAGATACACTGAGTTGCCTTAACCCAATCGAGATGATAGCTATTATAATATTTTTAGGGAAAGTGTGAAATGGCATTATTTGATGCATGGTGGAGATATAAAATAAGCAAGACTTTGGTTCCATATCAATTTATTTGCCTGGATTTAGCTTTCAGTAAATGATAATCTCTAAAGTGCCAATACCGGAATCCTCCTCTGGACAGTATCCCAGATTTGATGGTTCGGGGGAATATTTCCATCGATTTATCATGCTGAAGATATGTAGGATTTCGGATTTTGTTGGATCAAATTTAGGCAATCCATCCATGAAGCCACTGATTAAAGCATGGCTTGTGACCTAAAGTAAGGATACTAGGGGTCCTCTTTCAGGTTGAACAATATTTGTATGTCATCTGCATAAAGAAAAGACAATTACATCACAAAGTTACAGTCTACCGTCTCAGTATCCCATGGAAAGCATCTACACTGTGAATGGTGGGGCGGTTACAGTTGGCCAGAAGACCACAGGTTTCGGGGGCCTACATAATAAAACCAATCAAAACCAGAATCAGACCTCGCTATCCCCTCCTAAACAGCTCAATTGCCTATACGGCAACGCTCGTTCCCTCCCAAAACACTCCCTCGAAATATGGGCATTATTAGATCAAGAAAAGCCCGATCTTTTCTTCATCACGGAAACTTGGCTTCAAGATACATCCACCCCAGACATAGCCATTGCCCTTCCTGCTGACTATAACACCTCCAGACTAGATAGGACGTGCAAGAAGGGCGGAGGCACAGCAGTTGTCTATAAATCCCCTATGAAACTTTGCATGATCGATTCACACATAGAAAGCTGGGGCAAATTACTTATCTTCTCTCTAGACCTAAACAACAAAGAGTCCTGGAAAGGAGCTCTAGTAAACAGACCCCCTGGAAATAAAACAAATTTTGCTGCACAACTATTAGATATCTTAGCTCCCCACGTCCTAGCCTGCAAGAACTTCCTCCTAATGGGGGACTTTAATCACCATGCTGAACTACGCCAAGATCCACACACCACTGAACTGATCACTAGTATCATTTCATTAGGCTTGACTCTACTGGAGACTGGTCCCACACATAATGCTGGACATACCCTGGACCTCATATTTACAAATATTCAGGAAATCAGGATCACCGAGCTCTACCCGGTTTTATGGTCAGACCACTCTATAATCAAGTTTAATATTGCTGTAAACTCCACCTAACCATCCCATCGAAAGGAAGTGAAAATGAGCCGGCCTTGGAATAAAATTACCCTGGACTCATTCTCAAGTCATTTCCCCCCCCCAAACGACCCAACTTACCGACCCAAATCAGGCGGCCAGTGATCTTCATCTGACAATCACTGTAGCCCTTGATTCTATTACCCCTAAACAGGCAACCAAAAAGTCCCAATAAACGATCCCCCTGGTTTACACCAAATTAAAAAATTGTTAAAAAGGCCACAAGAACAGCCGAGCGACAATGGCGAAAAACCAAAAATCTATCGGACAAACAAACATACAAAACCTTGCATAAAGACTATATGGATCAAATAGCATCGGCAAAGAAAGCCTATCTTGGAACCAGAATCAACCAAGCTGGAAACTCACAAAAATAACTCTACTCAATAGTAAAAGAGTTCACTAATCCTTCGTCATGCAACCCCCCTAGCACAGAGTCCCAAGAGTGGGCAAATGTCCTTTCCATTCACTTCAGAGATAAAATAAATGATATACACAAATTATTCCCCATACAAATGACACCCGCCACTGGCGAAAGGCCAATAACCTCATCACACACAGAACATCAATTATCGCAAAATGTTCTACAAGAATTTTACACACTCTCAGAGGTAGAAGTAATGGCCACTATGAGTAAAACTAAATCAGGATCCAGCAGATCCAGCATCGGCCCAGATCCTGACCAAAATAGCTCCGGCTATTATTACTGAAATAACTGCAACCCTGAATCTTTCACTAGCCCAATCCATTTTTCCAACGACCCCAAAACAACCCTTAAACTACCGCCCGATTTCCCTTTTACCCCTCTTCGGGAAAATTATGGAAGCACAAATAAACAAACAGCTAACCAAACACTTGGAAGATAACAAGCTACTGGACTCTTCTCAGTCAGGATTTAGAGCTTTCCACAGCACCGAGACAGCCCTACTTGAAGTAATAGACAACATTCGTCTGACAATGGACGCCAGACAATCTGCCATCCTGGTTCTACTCGATCTGTCGGCAGCCTTCGACACCATCTCGCACAGTATTCTGTTATAGCGTCTGATGGAGATTGGTGTTGAGGGCTCCGCCTTACGGTGGATTCAAAGCTACCTAACTGGCAGGACATCAAAGGTCAAAACGGGACCGTACACCTCAGCCAGTGTTGACAACGATGAGGGTGTTCCCCAGGGGTCAATACTAAGCCCCCCCCTTTTTAACATTTATCTGTCCCCACTGGCTAAAGTGATTAGAGCTTACGGTTTCGATACAGTGTCTTACGCCGATGACATCCAGATTTTAATCACCTTAGGCCCTAACCCCTCGAACAGAAAGCTCAGATTCCAACAGTGCATGCTCTCTATAAAAAGTTGGATGTCAAACAACTACTTAATGCTAAACGCAGGGAAGACAGAAATAATGTTATTCGGAAATGCGAACAAATATTGGACAGACGATTGGTGGACACCGGCACTAGGCCTCTGTCCTGCCCCAAAAAATTCAGTCAGGAATTTGGGAGTCACCATTGATGACAAACTATCAATGTCCTCCCATGTAAACAAAGTAGTGCACACTAGTATAGGTATAATGAGTAGCCTGAGAAAGGTTTTTAAACGGATACGCCAGTCAAACCCCTAGTGCAGGGCTTAATCATAAGCTGACTGTACTATGGAAATGCATTACTAGCGGACATCAAGGAAAGTTCCCTGACCAAACTTCACACCCTCCAAAATACAGCAGACAGACTGGTCTTAGACCTTCCACCTCACACTTCATCTGCCTCATGCTAAAGAAGCTGCACTGGCTCCCCTTAAGGAAACGCATCAAATTCAAAATCTGCTGCTTAGTTCACAAATCCATAAATGGCCAGGGACCAAAATACCTGGAAAAAAAACTTAAGAAGTACTCTCCATCTAGAACCCTCCGATCTTCAGACAAACACCTACTAACAGTGCCAAAGGTTAGAACGGTAAAAAATGGGGACAGATGTTTTTCAAAGTTGGGCCCGGCAACATGGAACACCTTACCATTATCTATCAGATCCGATACAAACCATAAAACATTCAGTAAGACCCTGATAACATGGCTCTTTTAGACCTGGGCTATCTTTCCACCCTACCTCTCTTCTCAATTTTCTGCAAGCGCTATGAGACCTATTGGTGATTTATGCGCTATACAAATTCAAAATACAAATACAAATACACTGGACCCTAAATAGGACTCTCTTTTACCACCCACCCAGGGACTGGAGTTGCCTTTTCCATGTTTGAATTTCGGTTCTGGCACTTGCTATGCCAAAGTGGGGAACCATCTTCAATTCAATACTATATTGCAGACCATACAAATAAAAAAAACATTATATGTGTGCAAGCAAAAGATAGTGAATGCACTCTTACTTGGATAAAGTGCTCTGCTGATCATGCCAGGAAGGACCACAAAAAAGGTGGGCAGTATTTTCAAGTAGCCACCTAACACTGAGCCTCCTTTTGCATGTGAAAGGTTTTTAGCTGAGAGGGACCTCTGGACTAGTACCTGAAACAGATAAAAAAGAAAGAGACAAAATGCGGTTATAAACAAATAACAATGTATGCTCCTAGTGTAAGAATCTGTAAAATTACTAGCATCCACATTTCCCAAAGCAATATAAATTAGAAGGTCTCTTGATGGATGCACAAATGGTAAGATTCGGTGGTACCCTACTTCTTGTAAATTGTATGTTTTAAAACAATAACACTATGGATCACACTCTGAGTCCCAAAGAAATCCTGATTCATGTTTAAATGGGAGATTTTCCATCCAAAGGAGGATTCTGAGGTTTCCAAAATTTACTGCATGTCTGAACTTTTGCCCTGCAACATTTCACTGTACAAAACCTGGCGAAATTGAAAAACATTAATCAGAGAGAACATCTTCAACGTCACATGTTATGCCATATTCTGAGCAGACAGATTAGGATATACTGCCACATCTATTAAGTGCTGCACTCTGCTATTAGTATTTAGCTTGTGTGGGATTACTGAAGCAAATCCAAGGAAAGAATATCTACCATTTTAAAAAATGAACCCTCCCACTAATCAGAGAGAAGTCAGAATGTTTTGTGAAATGGTGATCTACTGTCTTCAGTGGATACCAAACTTTTCCCTAGTGACAAAGCCTCTACAGATTTTAACACACAAGGACGCGTCTGATCCGCTACCATAGACAACAAAAGCATAAATTCCTTTCTTGAGCTCATAGAAAGTCTTTGCCACACCTAGGAATGCCACATTACAGTAAGTAGTTCCTTCTGTAATGCAGTAAAGCAACAGTGTGCTCGCTCCCAATGTCTACACAAGACATTGTGAATTCTGAAGACCAGGGGCCTACTTTTCAGCCACACTGGACCCAATTGACACAGGGTTGATGGATTGCCTAAAGACAGTGACAATGGTAGTTGGGAGCATACAGCAGAGTGAGGGCATCATTAGGGGCTATCCTTTTATATTGATGGTTCTCCACTCAGTGGAGATGCTCCTAAGATGCAACATTTGAATAACAGCTGCCTTACTAAGTATGAGCAGGTTACATTATGTTGAAAAAGTGTTCTTGCTTAAACCCTGCTACATTGTTGACATTGTCTGAAACTGAAAAGGGGGGGCGAAGTTGAACATGACTGTCTTGATGTGACTGAGATGTGCATCATGATGAGACCTGATATCAAATACCTGATTTCCAATCCCAGTATGTACCGTTTTATGATGGTTCATGCTTGAGGGATGATGGGGAAGGTTGAGATCTGCTTATGCCATCTGCACTATAGAAGGTGTAGTGGAAGCCTACTTTTTATCTTTGTTTATCAGTTTTCATCATCCCATAAATAAACACATATAGACACCAAAGTGCCATTGGGAACGTAAAGTGCAACAACAGAATACAAATTGCAAGAGAGCAATGACGTTGAACATAAGTGCAACAGTGATGACAGTTCAGAGACCCAGGCAGGAAGTACATGCTAAAAAGAAAAATAGTACAGCAAGGCAAACACCATAAGCATAACCAGCTGGGACAGTTGCATGGGGATCAAGTGCAGAGCAACCCAGAGCCCAGCACTTCTATGTATCTGTCTCTGGCACATCTAATGTTAACAGATAGTCTCTTAGTGGTTGCCCTATGTCCTTAGGTCTAGAAGGAGGGGTTGGAGAGTAGCGTACAATTCACTAGTGTTGTTGCAGCATATTAGACTCTGCAGCCACAAATGAAAGGTCTTCAAATGCATCTCTCCAGTAAGGTGCCTCACTCCTACAGGTCCATGTTAAGTGAGAAAAGTCAATTTTGGAAAAGGTGATGGACAGAGTTTCTGAATGATGCAGAATACTCCTACCCAGTCAAGAGATCAGGGCTTGATCCATCACCGTTTTTTAGCTCACTGCACCATCCCAGCTCAGAACCTGGCTACATGCAAATTAGTCTGTTCCCGTCCCAGTGCATGATGGGAACAGGGCAGACCAAACTACCAAGCCAATTCTTCACCAGAAAGGAGACAAGCTACCGGGGACCGGTTTCTGGCATTTCAGCCGTCATCGGCCCGGCTTGCTTGAATCCTGATGGTGCAATGAGCTAGGGACTCACGTCTGAGTATACCCTCCCACACATAGGGGGTCATTACGATGGAGGATTTTCCGCATCCTCCGGGCCGGCGGAAGCCACCGCCGGCCCGGAGGATGCGGAAAATCCTCTGCGGACCCACCAGGACCCACCGCCACATTAGGATGGCTGGTGGGTCATGGTTTAGGTCCGCAGCTTTTCTGCCGCGGCTGGCTTACAACCGCGGCGGAAAAGCACTAAAATGGTGACGGTGTCTATCAGACACCGTCAGCCAGATTAGGATTTGCTTGGGAACATGCTTTTCCGCGGCGGCTTTTCCGCCGTGGAAAAGCATGTGTAACTGCACTGCGAGGGCCCGTTGCGGGCCCCCTAGGTGTAGTGGGGGGTGCACATGGGGGGTACCGTAGGTACCCTATGCATTTGCGTGCACAATGCAGCAGGCACCGCGCGGTGCCTGCCACTTTGTGCACGCAAATGCTGTGCATGCTTTTTTAACATTGCTGCGGGTGCAGCTTGAAGCTCCACCCGCAGCAATGTTAAAAATAGAGGATGTGACCGCCACCCTGGCGGTCACATCCTAATCTGCACAGAGGGAACGCCGCAGCCCATGCGGACGTTCCCTCATGCTCTGGGGTCGCGGACGGACTCAAGTCCGTCCGCGATCGTAATGACCCCCTTAGTGTGGATAAAATCAATTTTGGAAAAGGTGATGGACAGAGTTTCTGAATGATGCAGAATACTCCTACCCAGTCAAGAGATCAGGGCTTGATCCATCACCGTTTGGAGTGAGAAAAGTAAGCCTTACATTTTGGGCAGGTTGAGGGGTGGAAGGGATCAATACATGCCAATGTAGAAGTTGTGGTAAGCCCGGCATAGCAACTTATACTGAATGAGCTTATGTCAGTGGTTAAGGGATACCAAGCGTGTTTCTGCACAACAGGCATACCATACTTTGTTAGGCAGGGGTTGCCTTAGATCTTTTTCCCAGGTATCTCTAAGCTGTGAATCATGTACTGGCAATAGGTTCAGGCAATTTGGAAGTGAGTCTAGCACTTATGGTGGCGGTGATGACAAACGTAAGCAGCATGAACTCCTCCGGGGTTAATGGGTAGGATGTAATCAGGGCATGTAGGGCACTCTGTAAGCACCTAAGTATGAAATGTTCAACATAGGGTGCACTGGAAAACTGCTTGGCTTCCATACAGGAGAATACATACCCATCTGGGAACAGAGCTCCATATGTGTGCAAAGGCAGCTAATGGGCGCTGGACCAGACATTCCTGGGTAATGGAAAGCCATGGCTATTTGTCAGGGGTGCTGAACGAGTGCTAAGTTTGTCTGTGTTGGGAAGTCGAGCATGTCTACAGCGCACCCAACTTCTGTTGAAGAGAGTTTCTATGTCATTGAAGTTTGACGGTTTGCCCACTGGATGGAGTGTGCACATGGTCGCCGGGGCTGTAATTTTTTTTCAGGGATTCCATAAGGGAGGTGCGCATCAGAGTGAAACCAGTAGTGATCAAACTAGCACTGTGCTGCTGTGTAATACATGTGGAAACGTGGGACACCAAATCCTACTTGTTTGTATGAGGACATCTCAGCGAATTTTGGGTTGTTTACCTGTCCATATAAGACACAGAAATAGGCTATGTAGGGTCCTAAAAAGGAGTTTGGATCTGGTATGGGCACATTAAAAAATAAATAAAGAAACTGAGGCAGCACCACCATTTTAATGATGCCAATATGGCCACCCATAGAAAGGGGAAGCTGAATCCAATGATCCACCTGTGATTTTAGTGTTTCCACTGCTGGGCATAGTTCAAACTTAAGACTTGGTCTTTGCCAAGGTGTACGTTTATGTCAAGGTATCAAACATATTCATTGAACATTGTCAGGGAAAATCCTCTGTGGATATGTCATTCCTGTAGATGGCACACAAAAGGATCCATTGCTATAATGAAGAGCAACGGGGACAGCGGGAATGCCTGTCTTGTCTCCCTGTTGACAGCAAATGAAGGAGATAGGATACCATTGGCTCTGATTTTAGGGGTCGATTAGGATTATAAAAGCACGATCAGTGAAGTGAAGCCTCACTGGAGCTCGAATTTATGGAGCGTGGTGTGTAGAAAGGACCATTTTAAGGAGTTGAATGCTTCCTCTCCATACAAGAGGGCTACTCCAGCGGGTGTAGTTGGGGAAACCCGAATAGGTACTGCAAAAACTGTGTCACAATTTAAGGAAATAGAGCAGTGTAGGACAAATCCCGATTGGGCTGGGGAGATGATTTAGTCCATCAATAGGGAAAGATATTTGGCAAATAATTTTGATAGTATCTTATTATCAAAATTAAGCAGGGACAGAGGTCTATAAGAGCTACATAGATGGGGGTCTTTCCAAAGTTTAACCCCTTCCCTGCTCATGACAAGCTCAGCTCGTCATGCAGTACACTGGTCGTGTGCTTATGACGAGCTGAGCTCGTCATGAACAATGGAAATCTGGAGAGTTCAGCACCTTGCTGGAATAGCTGTAGCAGTCAAGGTGTTAAGTAGGAGTGTGATGACTACTTCCCATAATGTGGGCAGGAGTGTACCTACCTCAAGTGCCTCCAAAAACATTGGAAGGAGGGGCAGCACCAGTATTTTATCATAGGTCTTGTTGAATTCCCCAGTTAAGCCATCAAGGCCAGGAGCCTTAGCGCCATCAAAGTAATCAATGGCAAGGACTATTTCTTTGGGTGTGAAAGGCTCACTATAAATTGCTGTTGGGCCATAGTCAACCATTACATAGATCGTTCAGCGAGCTATTGCGCCTACTCGGGGTTCTCCATCATGGTGGGTGAATTAGAGATGGGTGTAGTAGCTGAGTAGTTAAGCCTTACTGAGACATTTAGTCTGTATGTCCACTGTAGCAGTAGTATTGGTATCATTAAAACATCTCAGTTCTGAGATGTGTGAGGGGGCCCTGCGAGGTCGCAGTAACCTAGCCAATGTGCGCCGGTGCCTCTCGCCCTCCCCATATCGGCGAGCCCATGCATATTTTCTCAGATAATTTGCCTCACACCACTCTAGCTCATGGAATAGGTCCATTAGGGTGGAACATTTATGCAGTTGAAAGTTAGTGGTTTGCTTCTAAATTCTTTATCTAGGTCCATCAGTTGAGCTTCAACATGGGACTGGGACGCAAGTCTCGCAATACACCAGAGTGCTTAGCTATGCCGACACCCCTGATGTATGCCTTAAAGGCCACCCACAGGTGATTCAAGTGGAAATGCTCAGTATGAAAAGGGTCATCATGCAATGCCAAGGTGGGGAAGCACCACTGTCGCTCAAGTCCTACCTTGATGGTGCGAGTTTCATCAAAGCAGGGGAGTGATTCATGAGGGTATGAGGAAGATGCATGAAAGAGGTAAGCCATGGGGCATCAGAAACAGGGAACAGCCAATAATACATGCATGTCCACATGTTGTGTGGTGCGGCCTGATACATGTATGCCGGTTGCCATTATGTTTCAAGCACCCAGAATCAGTAAGTGTGTAGTTGTCACAAATATCCCGGAGCACATACAGAGAGTGGGGTTAACCAGTAGGCGCTGAAGTAGTGGTATCTACTGCACGGTCGAGTAGCATATTAAAATTGCTGACCAACATGATATGATTGACATCAAAGCGATCCATATGGGATTGTAGGGACTGTAAGAATTCTGGGTTATCAGTATTTCTTACATAGACATTGGCAAGCAGAATGCGCTGTCCAGCCATTGTCCCTGCGAAGAGAACGTATCTGCCCTCCTCGTCTGCATAGTTATCATAGGGTTTGAATGGGAGGTTTTTATGAATTCATGTGCAGACCCCTCTGGAAAATGTACTATATTTCAAAAAGTATCTTTGTGGTCCCCATGTGGCTGCAAAAGTATGTGCAGAACCCGGAGGTAAGTACGTCTCTTGTAAAATTCCCATCTGAGCTCCACGCCTGTTCAAATAGTGCAGAACTTGTTGGCACTTATGGGGGTTATTAAGACCATGGATGCTCCAGGATAGGAAGATAATATCAGAAACAGAATTTCTACTGTAGCTCGTGTGTGTCATCTATACATATATGTTATTAGTAAAGAGAGTAGGCATGATGTGATCTAACTGCAATAAAAAAGGCTAAACGAACATGAATACCCAACCCAACTAAAACCCTTCTCCCTCCACCCCACCCACACCTGGCAAGAACATGCCTGATGAACCTATACACTGCAACAAAACCATAAAAGAACTCCGAAGGAAATCATTGTGGTGTCAACCTCATGGATGTGGCAACACCAAGACAGAAACCCCTAAGCCCAAGAATTGTAAGTAAGAGGATGGGCTCATTAGGAAGATATGAGGCAGGAGAGTCAGACATTATGACCAGTTAAGTTACAAGGATACGATGATAGACTTCACTGAAAGGAACATGCTGTATGTAGCGGCTATTTAACAAGGATGTATTCCAGTCCAGAGGAAATAAGTCCATACTGGCAGGAACCTGGTAGTCAGGTGGGGAGTGCTCTGGTATATTTTGTTTAGAGCAATTCTGTTCTTTGTTGTGTTGTTTATGGAATGCCAAGGCCTGGGTGTCAAGGATGCAAGCCTTACACTTCATATCCACTTGCTGTCTGTTAGGATATAGTATTCTGTAGCGGGCCCATTTTGCAGACTGCAGCCTTCACATCTGAAAACCTGCATTTAGCTTCCTGGACTGCAATGGTGAAGTTAGGGAAAAGGGAGACCACTACCCCCTGATACTGAAAAGGGCCCAGTTCTTGTGCCAGCCCCAATGCTTTATCACGATCCCTACAATTAAGGATCCATGAGAACATCAGGCCAGCAAGGGTGCCCGGCTTGGCTCAGGGTCCCAGGGAGTGGTGCGCACGTTCCACTAGAGAGGTGGTTGTGAAGTTCTCCTGCCCCAAAAACTCAGAGAGCAGTTATTCAACAAAGAGGTCCATGCGACCAGTATCCCTGGTCTCCGCAATATCTATGATACGTATATTATTGCTTTGCCCCTGGACCTATAGGTCTTCATTTTTAAGTGCGATTGTAAATGTATGTGTCTTGTAAAGCGCACTGCTGCCCTGAGGCGTCGTGGCGCTGTAGACCGCTGGGGAACCCATCCTGGCTATCCCTGTGAGATGGTCCCTACTGGGTATCTCCAAGGTGAAACCAGGCATCCCCGGCAAATGTTGGGGCCGTTGTAGATTTGAGGCAAGCTAATGACCATAGTTGCCGAGTGTGATCCCTGGTTAGAGTAGGCACCGAGGCGAGAATTATCGAGTCCGCTGACCCTGGTCCACAACCCTGCCGCGTCGGGAATTGAACCCTGGTCCCGGGCCGTTCTCTGCTTCCGGGTCTGCTGCCTCTAATCAGTGAGCCACACCACTTCAAGTCTAGATTCCAATTTCTCTAAGAGTTTTTCTTTGTTAGTTGTGCCATCTTCCAGTTTGTTCTTCCACCGCCCTCTAGCCATATTTGCTGCTGGTCGAGTCCCTTCTCATACATTCCAGGCGGGTTGTGAGGGTGTCAAATAGAGAATCAATTGCCCGAATGCCAGCCCAAAGTTCTGCCATGATGGCATCCACTCCCTTCAACTGTTTGGGCTTGGGTTTGCCTGCTGTGCCACCCTCCATAGTTGGTGGAACGTCAGGGGTATCAAAATGTTTATTCTTTTCTAATTGCAGTTTGCGCTGCTACAAGTCGTCATGTTCCATTGCAGAGGTCAAGGCAGAAAGGGTACGCTTATATAAGGTTAAAATGGGTAGATATCGTCCAGTTATGAAACTGACCCCTAATATCTGGAGGCCAGAGCCCGCACTATAGAGGGATTTCATGTAGAGAAGGTCAGAGAGAGCGAGGCTCACCAGCATGCATCAAAGGTCGGAGGAGTGTGAACAAGAAACGGGCTGGAGAGGACGCTGTGATTCATGGCGGAGGCCCCCCAATACCACAGTGGGGAGAGAGCAGGTGCCACTCCACTAGGTGAGTATGCAGGTCATTGAGCCCAGAGCTTGAACTTAAGTGGTAGACCAGTGGTTCCAGGAGGGAGACCCTTGTATGGCCTAGCTGCAAATTAAGGAGTAGGTTAGTATTGCAGGTATTGCTAGCGAGGCATTCTGGGTGGTATCTGCATGTTTCACATCCGCTATGCAGGGCTCTGCCACATTATTCCATTTTACCAGTTAGTAGATGTGCTCTTACTCTAGTCTCCGATCACTGCCTGAATATGGATCCTGAGCGGTATTCCTTCAGCACACATTCCACGCGGTCCCGCAGCCTCATAGCGATGTGTGCAGGAGCCTCCCACTGTGCTCTCTCCTGCTTGGATGAACCACCATGCGCGGAGTGCTTCTGGAAAGGGTTTTAGGGTAGCAGGAGAGTGGCGCTCATACAGGTAACCTTTTCCTATATGGATGTGTGGGGAATAGGAGTATGTGGTGCAGCCAGATCAGAGGTAAACCCAAAACCTCTGAAACAGGAGAAAGAGCTGGAAAACTCTTAATACAGTATACATAAACACAGCACTGGGCACACATGTATGATCATAAGTTGATACATTTGTAGATAATGAAGTCGTCAATACTGGTGGTTTTCTTTATAGATAGTTTTTATGAGAATGTTCATGTGAAAAATTACAACAACGCCAGCTGACACGTGTTTCGTCAACAGGTCAGTGCCAGTGACTCTTCAGGGCTTGAAGCGCTTGTATGGATACTTTAAAGACCGGTGATAATTCTGAACCGGTACGTGGGTTCTCATACGCCGGTATGGCTGTAGGTAATAAGAAGGTAAAGTAAGGGTGATATATCCATGGGCGGGTTCGTCCGTAGTAGAATGGAGCCTAGAGTAACAGAATCCATGAAGTTGCTCGTCTCTCGTTGGAGTTTCTTTGGAGAGCCAGGAGTGGGATGTAGGCCTGGAAAGACAGTGGGTCCTGTGTGTCACACTGACAGCACCGTTTGGTTCTGTTGGCCCAACACCTCAGGCTCGCCCAAGGCCCTTTTCAGCCTGCAAGGTGGGTGGACGATGCAGTTGCTTCGTTTCCGCGAGCTAGTGAAAGCCTCCCAACCTGCAGATAAAAGACACCATACCACCACTTAAACCCCCCCAGTTCACTGAATCATTTGTGTGGAAGTGCGGGCACTTAGGTCTGCATTCATCAACCCATCAAAAAGCTTATAAGGACTTGATCCACTGGAGTTTCAGCGCCACCTGGTTATATTGCTTACCGGCGTGGCCAGGAGCAGATCATTTACACTGATAGTCAGTATGGCTTTGGTGAAATTCATGATTTTGGAATGTTCAGCCGCCCTCTTTTTCTCAACTACTTTCAAAGATGTCTCATAGACTAAGGTTGAGAAAGAATACTGTTCTCTGCCCTTTGTTCAGGCTGGAACATTTGTTAACCTAATTACCAGGGGCCTCATTTAAGAGGCCTTGCGTCAGTTTTGCGCTGCTGATGCGTCACTTTTTGTGACGCATCGGCGTCGTAAAAGATGCACCTTGTTGCGCCATATTTAAAAAGTGACGCATCTAGGTAGATGCGTCACTTTTTAAACCTCTACGCCACATTATACCTGCGTCAGGTATAATGTATGCAGAGGGGGTGCTCCCCCGCAAAAAACCTCGTAATAGTGACGCAGTGACATCTATGAGATTTTACTGCGTCACTTTTGGGACGCTGTTGCGTCAAAATCTTGCGCCTGCCTCACAGCAGGCGTAAGACTGACGCAAGCCCTTTCACATGGGGCTTTCTCCATGTGAAAGGAGGCATTGCTGGAGTTGCGTCAGTTTTGTGACACACTCCAGCAATGCGTCACTTTTGCGCTTACAGATACGTCAGAAATACTGACGTATCTGTAACTCCTTGCGACATGATGCGTCATACATTAAATATGACGCATCATTGGTGTCGCAAGGAGTGCGCAGTGAAAAGTGACGCATCGCTGTTTTCACGCAGCGATGCGTCACTTTTCATAAATAAGGACCCAGGAGTGTGCCAACACAGCCTGTGAAACTCACAGCCTCACTCTTTCTTCGAGCAAGTAGAATTTAATATCTAGAATGTGAGTAGTTTAAAAGGTGTGTGATCTAATAGCAGTAGGGGCAGCCATTATCTTCCCAGGCAGGCCATCCAAAAGTAAATCTCTGAAGCCAATGGGCTATGAAAATTAAATTCTCTGTAGAACTATATGGTAACCCTCATTTTGGGTAAAACTAACCCTAAATATGTGTCTTCAACCCATTCAAACATAAATGCAGAACCAAATCCCGTTTCTGCCTTATGTGCCCATCAAACAAAATATTCAACCCAGTCAGACCCTGTTCAGGGGTCCATAGGGCGAAATGGGCCATCTGGCACTAGTTTTGGTGGCTAAGGTTATGTACCACTCGTGTTCTGGGGTCTGTACTACAATGGTTCGGCAAACTAGGCTAATAATACCCTTTCTTCACTTGATTCACAGGGCAATAAGGGTGAGGAGTCAAGGACTTATCAGGGATTTAGGGCTTCATTTATGAGAAAGTAACATAGCGTGGTGCCGCAAGCCATTTGGCTGCGCTGTGCTGCATTACTTTCAAGCACAGGGGTGCGTCATATTAAAACAATATGACTGATACCTGTACTCTCCGCTGCACTAGTGCACTATTGACTGCCATGCGCCAAAGCAGGCACCCTGCACCATGGTGCAAGGGTGTCTGCATTTGGGGATGATTGTTTGTGTACAGGAGGTTCCTGTACAAAAACAATCCTAAGCGGTATTTTCCTCTTTCTATGCGTGCTGCAGAATGCAGCATGCATGGAAAGAGGAAAACTAGGAGGAATAAAAGTATTTCTCATCATTGCGCCTCCTTACGCCTCCCCTGGGGAGGTGTAGGATTCTGACGCATTCCCAGGTTTTCATAAATGTGTAAATCTGGGAATGTGGCAGAATCCATGGGTTTTAAGTGGGAACACTCACAGCAACACCCTTAGAACGCCCCTTTCACGCAAAGTGCTACGAGCAAAGGGGACGTTTTTTCAAGGACATGAAAAGCCATGCAGTTGGCTTTACGTGTCCTTGTAAATATGGAGCACCAAATTGTGCCACCAGTGCAGCGGCGCAAAGGGCTTGTAAATATGCCCCTTAGTGTGGAGGGAACAGTTCAGAACTCAGTAGTCAACCAATGAACACAATAACATATTCTCCAATCCAGTGTTTATTTCTTTATTTCTTTATTTTATAAAGGAATTTAATCTTACAGCAAAATGAAATACTACACAGCTCAACAGGTTTCGCCATTATGAGTGAGGTGCTAAACCTCTCTACTACCCTCTGTCCTCTTTCAGAGTTTCCTGATATCTATAGCCCATGGTCTGTAGCATGCATATAATTAAAGTTAAAGTTTCAAAAATCTTAAATTCCCACTGCTGAGATTTTCTGCACTTTCAGTTTCTTTTTACACAAACAATAGGTCCCACTTTTACCTACTCACAGTCAGGGCAGTTTGGATGGTGTTGGCTGGCATGTTCAGTGTTACCGCTCCTGCAGTAGACTCTTGTAGTGGCAGGGCCATGTCAGCGACCTCACTTGGAACTCGACCTTTATGTGCAATTAGCATGGCCGGTTCTTTCTGTGGCACTTGTCATGAACAGTAGTGGTCCCTAAGGCCAAGTGCCTGGATTCAGCAGGGCAGCATTTTGACCTGTGGCAAGGAGGTATGGTTTTTCAGCAGTTGTGGCCTTTGGGCTGATTAAGGTTTCAGCATCAATGATGATGAGGAATCTCCATCTTTGATGTTGGAAGTAACACACCAGTCTCTCAGGCAAATGGTAGGATGATGTGTGGCACAACTAGGCTTTGGAACTTCAAAGTTTTGAAGCAGTTCACAGTGGAAACTTCTAGAAGAGGCAGGGAGACTCCTTTGATAGCTGTGTCAGTCCTCGCAAGCTTCTATTTTTTGATAGTCCACTGGTTATTCCTCATCTCAGGAACACAATGGGCTTCTACTTGTGGTCAGTTTATCCTTATGCAGGTCTAGACACTCTTCTTACCTATTTCAGCAGGCAAGCTTGACTCCGGGTCTAGTAGATATTCACTTGAACTAGTAGCTTCCTAAATGGAACCATAAGTTTGCAGTTTGTGGAATTCCTCCGGCTTACAGATTGACAGCTCAGCGGAAGGCTTGTCATTGCCTTTCAGTTTCATTTCCATTAATACCACAAATGTATGGTTCAGTTTAGACAACTACTAGTCCAAGTGAAAATCTACTACAGCTCCAGTGTGTACCTTGGACATTTATTTGGGCCATAGGTATCAAACAAGTTTGCATTGCAAACGGTGCGAATTGCTAAATTTGACTGTTTTCTAATGTAAAATAGCCTTTCCTATTGTTTGAAAGGCATTTGCAGCGAAAAATAAGGGAATCACAAGATTTGCAAATCCCTAAAATTAGGGAATCACAATTAGGTAGTCACAAAGTCAATATATGAACCTTTCGCAAATTGGGAATAGTCACAAAATCGGGATTATGAAAGTACAATTGGCCACCAACTCAAATCAGATGTTAACAAGGTACAACCTACCTATTTAAACAGGCATCAGCATTTTACAAAAAGGCTTCACTCTACCTCATGGCAAGGAGGCAATGAGAGGTGAAGGGGCCCCCTGCAAGTTACACGGAGGGCCCCACCTCTGGATTTAATCCTGAGCTTGTATGTCCCTGCAGCTCGGGGGCCTCCCCCTGCACCGCGGGGGCTGTTGGGGTCGGTGTTAGGCCCCTGAAAGGAGGATAAGGATCCTGACAGGTTTGCATAGAATGAGGAGGAGACAAGAGCACATTTTCAGAATGCGCATAAACCTTGTTCGACCAAACTGAGAAGGAAATCCATGAGAAGTATAGGCTGAATTCTGCAGTGATATCAGACTTGATAGCTGAACTGTACCCACAACTGTAGCTTTACACTCACATGACCAATGCTATTTAAACTCATGTGCAGGTGTTATGTTCCCTGCACCTGTTAGCCTCAGGAAGCTACTAAGGGGTCATAGCTGCAGCCGGAGGGTTGTCCCTAAGTGCACTGCCATGCTTTTTAATGCATTTCTGGATGAAATGTTCATGAAAATTAGTCATTACATCAGATTCCCTAACACACCACAGGACTTGCAGCTCACTAAACTGAAATGTTACCAGACAACACAATTTCCATGCATCATTGGCTGAATTGATGGGTTTCAATATGTTCACCCACTCTAAATGAGTATATCTTCACAAATAGGAAATTTAGCCATTCGTTAAACATACAAGTGACATGCAATGCTCAAGTTTTATAACTTCTTTATATTGTGGCCAGATGCCCTGGTAGTACAAATGATTTCTTTATTTTTCACCATAGTTGAATCTTAATAGTTGACTAATTGGTGGTGAATTTGGGGAAGGATATTCACTAGGTAAATCTCATTTATACTGTGTACCACATAATACAGATGCAGTAACTCATGACAGTGAATCATTATTTGCTGTTATGATCCTCACCTCTTATTTGGATCCATACCCTACAATCAGCAATAAAAGCACACTTAATGTGATAAAGAGGACCTTTTGGGTTGCTTAAGACGGTTGTATGATGATCCATTGCTAAAAAAAATTTCACACGCGTTTACAGCGCTGCAGTTACATCGCAACGATGATCACAGCGGCAATGTTTTCATTGCACGTTGTTGCAACGCTAATGCGGCCTTCTAATTGGATAGCCAATCACATCGGAGACTTTACATCGCGCGACATGACAACGCGATTTGTGTGCCCTACCACACGTTTAAACGTGTGCACCTGCTTTATTTCGATCTGTAAGTGCTTCGTATTGATATTTAACTTTTTGTGGCAGGAGTATCGCCACCGAAAGTTAAATTCCAACACGAAGCACTTACAGATCGAAATAAAGCAGGAGCACGCATTGAAGGGCACAAATAAACCTCATAGTTAGCAGCTACATCTTTTCAACCAATGTTTAATCTGGATCGGACCTTGAATACTTCTCGCCTACTCCAACCATTCAATCACAAATAGCATTCAGACTCTGACCCCTCCCCTGCCTTTACAATCATAAACGTGGTTCCAAGCCACTCTATGTGTGAAACAAATCTGCTATAGTGCAGACGCTTCACACAGGCAGATTCGCAGGCCATTTTTCTAGTCAAGTAAAATTAAAATCTGCTGACAGGTGTGCACTTCAAGTCGAACAGCACACAACAACAAACGCCTCGTTTGCACAAATACTAAAATAGACATGGCATGTGCAACACATGACTTGGGTACAATATGCAGCAGAAGATGAAGGGAAGCGTCAAGCTTTGATGAATCAAACCCACAATGCAGCTTAAAGCCAGGAGAAAACGCACGACTGTGAAAGAGCAAAGCAACGAAGACACAGTCTGCAGGAAGTTACAGGCTAACTTAAACAAGCGCGTTCCTCGCGCTAAAAGGAGGTAGCAGGGTGGGGGTGAGAGGAGGGGGCGAATGCATTTCACTTGCGGGAGTGAGCAGTGCCAGAAGCGATAATTGCTTCCATATGGCGCTGTGCGCTCCTGCAAGTGAATCGCCACACATGCACACCTTCCCATTGAAGGCAATGGAACGCGTGCACGTTTTAGACTGAAAAGCCATAGCGATAGCAAAAGGTCTTTTTACCTAACAGCGCATGTGCGCTGCGTAGACGAGACCTAAAAACCAAAAGGAACTTGCCTGTCCAAAGGTCAGGGATCACATTCATAAGAGACATATGTATATCAACAATTTTAGGGTCCCTAGAGAGTCAAGCATTTTTTATTAGATTCTCAACAAATTCTAGCATCTATAGCTTTTCAATGCTATTGCCATCAATGGAAATATTCAAAACATGTTATAAATTACAGCCATCAAGGGGATTGAAAGTGTTCTTGCGATAGTGCCATTGAAATATTATTACCAATTTCTGTACTGATGGTAGAACCAGTTCCAAAATTGTTTTATGTCCTGAACTTTAGGCAAACACATACATTAATGGCCAACTGTGTTGCTCATATTGCCTTTTTGCAACAGCAGACCTATACTCTTTCCTAGAGTTATCTACTAGGAGCACATCTTGATGGCTAGTGATGCCGTTAGAGTTTGATGTAAATATTTTCACCAAGCCCAGCTTCTATTTCTTGGACCTTTAGCAAAGTTTGTACATAGTTTATTCTTGAGGAGCATAACGTAGGGTATAGGCCACTTGATTTCCCTCTGTATCTTGTCCACCTGAAATAAACCTAGCAGACTTATTTGGTGCTGATGGGCCTGAAGCTCAGGTGGGGATGCCACGGAGGAAAGTTTGGTAGGCACACATGTCTTCTTAAACTATAGGTTTTGCCTTGTGCAGTTCTTCCCTTATCTAAGAAATCTGGCACAGATCAATAATTTCAACTTCAGCTTGGAGAAAGGCGAGAGTCTGTAAGTTATGCCTCAACAAATTATTTCAATTTAAAGGTCGTCTTCGGCCTGAAATGTAGTATATTATGTAATGTACTCACCAATACTGTGCTCCCAAAAATAATATCTTTGTTGGATTTGCTGGAATTTACAAAGATTTTTGATGACATCATTTGCACTGTCTTGACGACAGTTATTCATGAACCCGTGAAATTCCATGAAACAGATTGAATTATTCAGAGCGTAGTTGTTGTTTTGCCATGGCTCCAACTTTAAAATGCTTGTATTAACTTCCAATTATTTAGTGATAGGATGGATACCAATGAGCATTATTATTATTACCACATAAAATCCATCAAATGCCAAGTACGTTTTTGTGGTTTGTCATTTGTCCCCGAGCACATACTTAAATTAGAGAGCTTATGACCCTTTTGGTTGTATGCTTATTGTTATAGAATACACTTCCTGATTGCTTAGGTGTTTTTCAAAACTTAAGAGAACCTGGGAAATTATAAAGATGGTCATAAAAGTGGGTAAAGAGGATGAAATACTCATAAGCCACATTATTAGGGCCTCATTTTATCAATCCAGCTCTGTCAATGAAAAAAAAAAATTGAAAATTAAATAAGGAATGAAGTATTACTGCAGTTCCTTAAATAAGTGCATGACTGAATTGAAGATATTAAACGTGTACACAAATTGTAAAAGAAGGCGCCTTTACCTGGTCTGCACACCAAACCCAAGTCGAAAGCACCGTGAGGCCAAATATCATTCCTGGCCAAGGAAGGTCACTTGTGACAGGATCCCTGAACACGTGAAATGAATCAGCACGTGGAAGGTGGCAGGTGGTGTTAGGTATTGTCTCATTTGGAATTGCTTTCATGTACTTTTCCTCAAGTCCAGGATACCAACCGATTTTATCCAAAGCTGTAAAACAAAATTGTTCATCTTTTACTGTAAGTATATGCAGATCTTTAACTTAATGCTGAAGGAAAATTAAAAACAGGTTTGGTGTATAATCTTTAAACCCAAGAGTTTATTTGTGTGGAAAAGGAGTAATTAAAGTAAAGCATGATCACCTTTTCCCCATACATCACAAATAGATTTTCTTGAAAAAATTGCTACAGATTTCTACAATACTAATTCATAAATATGAAGATAATAGAACATATACTCAGAATGGTGTAAGAAATAGAGTTACTGATTGAGGACCCTATTAAGGCATCAACCACAATCCTCGTCAGGGTGAAGTCACAAACAAGCCCCAAATTAACCTGTGCTGAACTCTTGGGTAGCTTGGCACAGAGCATTCAGGCTTAACTCAGTGAGGCTATGTGTAAAGTATTTGTGCAATGCTTCAAACAGTAACACAATTAAGGAATCCCTTCCCATTCATTTCTATGGGCCAAGAGGCCCCTCGAAATTAATAGGAATTGCATTCGCAATTTGGTAGTAGGCAGTAGGTACTCGCAAATTGCTCATGCAATTTCAAGGGTGCAAAAGTTCCAAAAGGATACCCTGTTGCACCCCTATGGGCATGTATGTGTTTTTTTTTAGGAAATCGCAAATAACCACCAACTTGATTCTCTAAATGCATGCGCAAAATATTGGGTTTTTCTTTCCTACTTTGCACACAGCTATATTTCGATAGCAAAAGCTGAAATTCTGCACATTACAGCGTTTGTGATCGCAATTTAGCTTGATACATCTGGCCTAATGCCTTTCTTTTAGGTTTTAAAAACCAACACATAAATAAAAGGCATTGTCATTTAGAATGCCGATAGCTCAAACTCTGTAAACGCGAGACTTATTGCATTCCAAATGAGTGTTTTATATTGCATTCACAGATGTCATGCTGAGACCTAAAAATGATGGCCATATACTTCCAATAAAAATGATTTATTACAATAATCTCAATAAAAAGAATTAACCATGGCAAATAATTGTAATATACAGCACAGGAGCTTCCTAGCGGACAGGTGTATTTAGAGCGTGCATTGAAACCATAATTTAGCTTAAAAGCACAAAACAGGAAAAGAGGATTCTTAATGATGCATGGAAAAAGAACTATTGGCTTTGAACCTTTCTGAAAATATATGTTTTAACACATAAGGAAAAAAAAACGATAAAAAATGGAGGCAGAGATTTAAGTGTGCCAGTTGCTTCTGTGGGAAAAAAACGTAACAGCAGCAATACCACCCTTCACTGCCTTTAATGTAACTTCAAAGAGACTGATTATAGATCTTTCACAGTCTCGTCATTTTCAATATTTTGCACAACAAAGCCATAGTTGTTGCTTTTTATTTATCTTATGCTACTAACAGCCATTGACATAGGCAATAGTCCTGGCTTGTTGTAGATGTAAGGTTACTTGTTGTATTATATATCTAAATGCAATAACAGAATCAGCAAAATACCATTCGGGCATCACACTATGCTGAGCACAGATTTTTAGTTTAACCCTTTCGCTGCTGATGACGAGCTCAGCTCGTCATCACCCACGGGTGGCGTGTGCTGATGACGAGCTGAGCTCGTCATGTAAACAGCAAAATGATCATTTGCAGCACAGGGGAAAAATGACCACAGCAGCGATGCGGTTAAGTGTTTTAAGCCACGCCCTTAATTACATCGGCTACGCCCCTTTGAGAGAACCGCCCAGTTTGTTATACCACTTAAAACCCTGAATGAAGGGAAGCAGTTGTAAAGTTATTTATTGGCCCACCTACCCTGGCCCTAAAGCGTACATCTTTTTAGGCAGATGCACACGTGTTGAGCCTAAATGCATCGCCCACAGTGCAAGAGAGCCGAGGACTTAAGTGAGCTGACCATGAATTACTCCATGCTGCCTGCTGTGGTGGTAGAAGCAAAATTTGATTTGAGAGCTGAATAGAGCAATGAATAAAGAGGGCTGGTCCTAAGCCACTCTATATGTAAGCACGTATTTTTTAATGTATTCATTGTTTAATTAACTATGGGAAGCTGGCTATCTCTAGGCCAAGCCTACAAAGGTTAAGTATGAATCACCACATCCAAGAAATACAGCAAGCATCCTTAGAATCTCTCCTCTTCCCCATTCCCATTCCCACCCCCTCCAACCTCAACACCACACCCTTCCACCTCAGTCTTCACTGCCCCATGTAACGGAAATGATTGGGTTGTATGTCTTGCAATAACATTTGTCCCAAATGTGCAATACAGTCTCCCGTTGTGTGCAAGGAAAGTTGAAGACCATCCTGAAAATATATTTATGACATCGATCTGGCTTTCTTCCTCACCTTTCAATTCCAGGAAAAGAGCATTTGCAAAAAATAAATAAATAAAATAAAAATAATATGTGTGTAGTGAAGGGGTCTTCCTGTTCTACATATCGTCTCATGTACACTCCACTGGGTATAGTCTCAAATTCTGCTGCATAACAAAACAAGCTCTTGCAGAATCCCTAGGCCTCGAGTAGCAACCACCCAAGACAAGTACTTTTCTCTTGTTCATTTAGGCAAACACGTCCCCCGGGCTGGCTCTGCTGCTCAACATATTGTGGTGAATAGGATTCTAGTGCATGCAGCATGTGCTTGTGGCCAGCTGCGGTAAACTAGTAGGACACGTTGTGCAAACCACATTCATTGAACCCACCTGACAAGTTGCTAAACCGGTGGTGTCACCAGAGGCCACGAGACAAAGGGGAAAAAAGAAAACAAGGAGGTATTATTATTATTATTACTATTTTTAGAGAGTTGGTGAGGATGTGTCCTAATGGCCAAAGCGGATGACTTTGAAGCTGGGGAACCAAGTTTGAATCAGGTGGGAGGCTCAAACATCCTGCATTTGAGGACACATTAATTAATCTACCGATGACCAAAAAATATTTAAAAAAAAAAGTCTGTCTGAAAAGTGCTGCTAAATAAACCGGGCAAAAAGCAGCACCGGGCGGGAACAAAATTGTTATCTTCAACTAATAGAAAAGCACTGCAAGGGTAACAATACTGTACTTAGCCGGTGCTCCTCTGCCGAACAAGGGAAATGACGCATAGTTGGCTGGTTATGAGACTGTAAAGAAGAGCGACGCATGAGTTTGACCAGTGGTAATTTGCAGGAGGGAATAGCGTGATATTATTGATGACAGCAGGTCTTGCAGACAGCGCATGCACACTGATGCTCAACCTAAAAATAACAATAATAACATCTACAGTTAGTATTACTGTTGATATTAAATCAAAGTAGTAATAATAATAATACAAAGTAAGAATAGGAATAAAAAGAATAATAATCATATTCATCAACTACATTCATTTTCTAAATGGCATAGCAGAGGCCCCAACCTTTGCCATTATAACTGTCCTTCTTTTAGCACTGTGCAGATACTTAAAATGGAGTCTAGACAATCAGAAATGAAATGTTCCAGGTGTTATGAGAGATGGAGGAACAACAAAACCCCAGAAACACACACAATCTTCAAACCCCCGAAACTCACGCAACCCTCAAACCCTCTGTTAGACCTGTCTGGCTTCTTGACGTAGTCCCTCCTATTTTTTTTTATTTATTTTGTCCCCTTTTTGCCCCTCATACCCTTGATAATTTTTGTCCACTGACTTTTTATAGGTGTTGGCCAGGGGGATAGGTGTTCTTTCTCCCCCTCATAATTTTTCACCTCAGGCCCAGAGGCCTGTTCTGACAGGAAACCACACAAAATGGTGGCCACCAACTGCCCTAACTGTCACACTCAGAACTTGGCAATAGCCTTTCATAGGGCATTCTAGAACCTTCTGGTCCATTCTGGACCACTGAGGGTCAGCCTTTATAAGGCGGAATGCGGGGCAGCCATTTTGTCTTGCCAGAGAGGGATTCAGCTGGAGGACAGGCTGTAGCTAAGGGTGGGAAGAGGCTAGTCATAGGGTTGACCTCCTGGACTGGGAAGCTGCCTTTTTGAATCACCACACTGCCCCCTTTAGGTTACTTGTCCTGACCCCGCTGGTGAGGGTTACTGGAGACCCTGGGCGCCTAACTTGCCCCTTGTCCAAACTATACAGGGGAAGTTCTCAGGAGAAGGAGACTGCAGCGCTGCGGAGCGCAGTCCTCTGCCCAGAAAAGGAACTTAAGGGAAGTGATCCCCAGAATACTATTACAGAGGCTGAAAGGGTGAAGAACTGGAGAGGAGTTTACCGCCTCGAATCACGAGTAATTCCCCCCCCTTTTTCCCTGTACCTGGGCGGTCCTGACTCAAGTGAGCTCCCTGTGACTGCAGTGGGGGCTGTGAGTGTGCTCTACTCGAAGTGTCTCAGGGAACACTAGTTGTGTGATCGGGCCGCCTGTGTGCCTGTGACCCGTAGTGGCGGCGAACGCTGTGGCGGTAGGTCGCTTCTCCGCGCTGAGTCCTTTCAGCGCTATCCCGACCTGAGCAGCGAGAGAGAGCCGGTGTTAGTGGGCGGAGCCGGAAGAAACAGAGCCGAGCAGACTCCAGCCGAAGCCACTGCTCACCCGCGCATGCCCGGTCGCACCGCTTCCCTTCAGGAAGGCGGAGGCGGGACCAGGCGAGGTAGCGCCGAGAGCCGAGCAGAGGCTGTGGTGAGTGACATCGTCTTCTCCGCTCGAGCGCCTCACATAGGGGCCGGTGCGAGCAGGAAAGGAGGGCCGTGTATTCCGTTTTTGCCACCGCATCAGTCCAGAGTGAGCAGCTGACTGGAGGAAGATCATTTGAGTAAACAAGACCTGTGAGGAGCCACCGGTCAACAGAGACGCGCGGTGTCTGGTAAAGCCGTCTCATCCGAACAGTAAGGAGAAGGGGTCCTTGTGGGCTCGGTGTGGAAAGGGGAAGAGCGGAACCGGCCAGACAATAACTGTTAACTTGCTCCTCTCCCTTCAGCTGTGAACAGGAAGTGGGGAGTAGTGGGAGAGTACAAGTTTGGTTCTAATATTGCTGGTGCCTGCTCACCTGAAGGAGTCATCAGATCCCCATAGAAAGTGTGGGTGCTGTCATACAGGCCTGAGATTCTAAACCCCCCCTTTAAGGCTGTCTACTTGTTGTGGGGAAAATTACCTACAGTGGGAGAAGGGTTAGAGCACTACCTCGTTTCTACACTTAATTAAATATGAGGATCTGAAGTAGATGTATTAGTGTTGTGAAGCTGATAATTTTAGTTGGCATTCCTGCCGGATCTGTAGCAATTGCCTGGCTATATTGAATTGAATTTTCATCTCTAAAAGGAAGTTGTAACAGCAAAGTTTAAATAAGCATAGAGCTTAATGAGACGTTCTGCTAATTCTGTAAATGTGGTGATTTGATACTTTTGAAAGTGCCATTATTGATTCATTGACAAGTGTATTGTATTGTTGAACAGGTTAACATCTCGGGAAGTGGAATATTGATTGGAAGAGAACTGAATGTAGTGTACTGAAGAAATTAATTGATAATTTGCTAGTAATTTAAATGGTATAACTGCTGATTCTAAAGTAACCTGTAATGTTATAGGCTATATAAATTTTGAGAACAAAGAGAATATTATTTTTATAAAGCAGTACTTATTTTTCCACATTTTTGGTGTAGCGTTTTCTTTTTGTGTGTTATTGCGTGGCTTTACTGTTGGGTGGTCTGCAACCTTTACACTGTGCCTCTGAAATGTCTGACTTGCCCTAGGCCAGGCTACCCCAGTTCCAACAGATTGGTGCCTAGCGGTGGGATCGTGACTTGGTTGTAGCTACTCAATAGTAATTCAACGTAATACACTAAACCTACACCAGGAGTTTTCTCCTTGCGGCCCTCCTAATTTGTCTTTTTGATTTTTCTAAATTTGTTCCTGGTGGTGGGTGGAGGTGGCTTTAGGTTGCCCTTGCAACTCTGAAATTTCTGGTGTGTTATCTAGGTTTGCCTGACTCAAAATGGAGTTCGCTGTGGAAAACCTAGAGGTCTATTCTGTGTCACAGTTGAAAATGTTCTGCCAGCAAATGGGGGTATTTTTCAAACATGGTGCCAGGAAGGGGGAGCTCCAGATCAGTCTTAGGGCTTGGGTGGAGGCACACCAAGAAAAGAAGGAGGAGGAAGAGGGGGTAGACCAGGACACGGTGGGGGAGATAGATGAGTTATTCCACACTGAAGGGGAAAACTTACTCCCAGGACCAGTGTCCTACTCCAGAAGGGGCAATAGCGCCTCTGGGGGAAGCTTAACTGAAGCTGAGCTCACGGATAGGAGGGAGAAAAGACAGTTGAGATGGGAGTTGGCTAAGTTGGAGCAGGAGAAAGAGGAGAGGAGGATGGCCCACGAGTTCAGACTGAAGGAACTGGAGCTCCAAAGCCTGCGACGGGGGTCCTCTCCTGGAAGGAATGGTGGCAGCGAACCAAAGGAGACAGCCAGGGAGACCAAACCCTATTTACCAAAAGACCTGATAGCGAGCTTCAGTCAGGGGGACGATATAGCTAAGTGGCTAGCTGCTTATGAGGTTTCTCTGAGGGTTCATGGGGTGCAGGAGAAGCACTGGGGGGGTAGTCTGTACAAGTACATGCCTCCTGCTGGTCGGGACACTTTGCTGGCCCTGGAACCAGAGGAACAAACTAACTACCCCACCATGAAGCTGGCGTTGTTAAGGAAGTTCGGGCTTACCCCAGAAAGGTACCGACAGAAGTTCAGGGGGAGCCACAAATTAAGCACCCAGAACTGGGTGGACTTCCTTGACTACGCCAGGAAGGCCTTAGAGGGTTGGGTCAAGGGCAGTGAGGTGAAAGATTATGAGGGGCTGTACGATCTATTTTTGAGAGAACACCTCCTCGAGAAATGTTTTCCCGAGCTGCGCCAACACCTGGTGGACAGCAAGCTGACCAATCCCCGGAAGCTTGCAGAGGAGGCGGACATCTGGGCAAGTACCCGGGTGTCCTCCAAGGGGACTGGAGGGGATTCTCAAAAAGCCGGACAGGGCGCCCCCCAGAAGAAGGAGGGGGGGGGGGAGAAAAAGAAAGAGTTCTCCAAAGGTCCCCAAAGTAACTTCCAAGGGAAGGGAGCAGGTTTCACCCCTAGGGCAAACCCGCCCAGAAACCCTAATCCTGGCCAAAGCCAGCAGCCAAGGGTTCTCCACTGTTTTGAATGTGGTGGTGTTGGACATTATAAGGGGGATGTCAGATGCCCAAAGAGACCACCCCCTCCCACCGGAGGAAAGTCACCGGGAGTAGCTAGTGTAGCGCTCGGGGAGGAGTTGCCCTTAGATAAGGGGGGTGAGTGGGCGGGTGTCACCTTAGTGTCCTGGGAGAGCGGGAGATGGTTCCAAAGATCCAGGTGCCCCCAAATACTACAAAGTATGGGCAATGGGTTACCATCAATGGCCAGAGAGGGGAGGCTCTGAGAGATACAGGAGCCAGTATGACTATGGTGAGAAGTCAACTGGTGTCTCCAGAGCAGGTTGTTCCTAATGTACTCCACCCCGCCGCGATGGCTGACGGCAGAATGGGCCACTATCCAGTGGCTGAGGTTCCCTTTGAGTGGGAGGGGGTTGCAGGTTCACTTCGAGTTGCCGTAAGCCCTGCCGTGCCAGTCGATTGTCTGTTGGGGAATGACATGGAACACAACACTTGGAGAGAGGTGGAATACCGGACACATTCTGCGATGCTGGGTACACCTGACTGGGCCTGTGCAAGCACACGGTCTGCGACTGCCCGGAGAGGGAGTTCGCCTGTGTTGGAGCCTGGAACAATGGCCCAACCCGCTGCTAAGAAGGGACAGACCCGGAGACAGAGAAAGCCTGCTCCGGCTTCCACACCCCATGTGACAGATCGGCCACCTGCGGTGGTGGACCAGGAGTCCGTGGAGGGGGAAGTAGACTCGCTGGAGGATTTACCCATCCCTGCGGAGTGGCATGTGGAGGGAGGTCCTACCAGAGAGGAATTCTGTAAGGGGCAGAGGGAGTGCCCCACCCTTGAGGGACTGAGGCAACAGGCTGAAGCCCAAGCAGCAGGTGATGTTACGGGACACTACCATATTTACTGGGAGGATGGACTCCTCTACAGTGAACCCAAGGTACCCTTGCCTGGTTCATCAAGGGCCTTGGTAGTCCCGCAACAGTACCGAGCCTTTCTTTTGGAATTGGCTCATGCCATACCCCTGGCAGGACACTTAGGCCAGGACAAGACCTTTGCACGGCTTGTCCTCCACTTTTACTGGCCTCAGATGAAAGTGGCGTCCAACACTTACTGTCGGACATGTGTAACCTGCCAGGCCAGTGGGAAAACAGGGGTGAAGCTAAAGGCTCCCCTGGAACCACTACCAGTCGTTAGCACACCCTTTGAGAGGGTGGGCATCGACATTGTAGGGCCTTTAGATCCACCAACAACAGCTGGTCACAGGTTTATCCTGGTTCTGGTGGATCATGCCACACGGTACCCAGAGGCAATTCCTCTGAGGACAGTCACTGCACCTGTAGTGGCAAGAGCCCTAATGGGAATCTTTACCCGAGTGGGATTTCCCAAGGAAGTTGTGTCTGACAGGGGGACGAACTTCATGTCAGCTTACATGCGGGCAATGTGGAAGGAGTGTGGAGTGACCTACCGGTTCACCACTCCTTATCACCCCCAGTCAAATGGACTGGTTGAGAGGTTTAATAAGACCTTGAAGGGCATGATCAGAAGTCTGCCCGAAAGCCTGCGGAGGAGATGGGACGTCCTCCTACCCTGTTTGCTCTTTTCTTACAGGGAAGTGCCCCAGAAGGGAGTGGGCTTCAGCCCCTTTGAACTTCTGTATGGGCACCCTGTACGCGGTCCTCTCAGCCTGGTGAAGGATGGTTGGGAGAAGTCTCACAGGAAACCCCCCCAGGATGTGGTGAGCTACATGCTGGCCTTCAGGAGCCAAATGGCGAAGTTGTGGAAGCAAGCTTCTGACAACTTGGAGGCCAGCCAGGCAGTAATGAAGGAGTGGTATGACCACAATGCTCACCAGGTGGAATTGGAGCCTGGCCAGAAAGTGTGGGTGATGGAGCCTGGAGAGCTTAGCGCCCTTCAGGATCGCTGGACAGGCCCCTTTGAGGTGTTGGAGAAGAAGAGTAAGGCCACATACCTGGTGGACCTTAAGACCCCTCGACAGCCCCTACGGGTGCTGCATGCCAACTGTCTCAAGCCCCACCATGAGAGGCCTGAAGTCATGTTGATGATGGTGACTGACGGGGAGGAGGAAGCGGAAAGCGAACCTCTCCCAGATCTATTTGCGTCTCAAGAGAAGGATGGGTCAGTGGAGGGAGTGATTCTCTCTCCTACTCTAACTCCTGAGCAGCGGGAGGACTGCCGCCAGATCCTGGAGCAGTACTCTTCGTTGTTCTCCCTTGTCCCGGGAAGGACTCACCTGTGTACCCATGACGTGGACACAGGAGACAGCCCACCAGTGAAGTCGAAGACCTACCGGCTGTCTGACAAGGTGAAGGCTAGCATCCACGGGGAGGTTGCCAAGATGCTAGAGTTGGGAGTTATTGAACCTTCCAACAGCCCTTGGTCCAGTCCGCTGGTGCTCGTGCCAAAAGCCGCACCACCAGGCACCACACCTGAACTGAGGTTCTGTGTGGATTACCGAGGACTGAATTCAGTGACAAAGACTGATGCTCATCCGATCCCTAGGGCGGATGAATTGATTGACCGGCTAGGAGCTGCCCAATATCTGAGTACCTTTGACCTCACTTCAGGGTACTGGCAGATCTCCTTGACAGATGGAGCAAGGGAAAGGTCAGCCTTCTCCACGCCTGAGGGACACGACCAGTTCTGTGTGATGCCCTTTGGGCTCAAGAACGCCCCTGCCACATTTCAGCGGCTGGTGAACCAGGTCCTCTCTGGAATGAAGAGTTTCTCTGCTGCTTACTTGGATGACATTGCTGTCTTCAGTAGCAGTTGGGAGGACCATCTGCAGCATTTGCAAGCAGTTCTCCAGGCCCTGAGACAAGCTGGATTGACAATTAAGGCCAGCAAATGCCAGATTGGGCAGGGGTCGGTTGTGTACCTTGGACACTTGGTGGGTAGGGGGACTGTGCAGCCCCTGCAGGCGAAGATTGAGGCAATCATGGCCTGGGAACCCCCCAAGACACAGACTGAGGTCCGAGCTTTCCTGGGCCTCACAGGCTACTACCGTCGCTTTGTGAAGGGGTATGGCACTATTGTAGCGCCCCTCACAGAGCTCACCTCCAAGAAACAACCTCGACGGGTAGTTTGGACGGGAGCTTGTCAGCAAGCTTTCGAGAAATTGAAACAGGCGTTCATTGTCCAAACAGATGCATCAGAACATGGCATTGGGGCAGTCTTATCGCAACTAAATGAAGAGGGCCTGGATCAACCTGTAGTCTTCTTATCCAGGAGACTGCTTCCCCGGGAACAGAAGTGGAGTGCCATTGAGAGAGAAGCTTTTGCGGTGGTGTGGGCTCTGAAGAAGCTGCGGCCATACCTTTTTGGCTCGCACTTCCTGGTTCAGACTGACCACCGACCCCTTCGTTGGCTGATGCAAATGAAGGGGGAAAATCCCAAGCTGTTGAGGTGGTCCATCTCCCTACAGGGAATGGACTTCCGGGTGGAACATCGGCCTGGAGTGGACCACGCCAATGCAGACGGTCTCTCCAGGTATTTCCGCCCTAGTGATGAGGACTCCCAAGGGGTTGGGTAGTTCTCCCCACTTTCAGCTGGGGGGGATGCGTGTTAGACCTGTCTGGCTTCTTGACGTAGTCCCTCCTATTTTTTTTATTTATTTTGTCCCCTTTTTGCCCCTCATACCCTTGATAATTTTTGTCCACTGACTTTTTATAGGTGTTGGCCAGGGGGATAGGTGTTCTTTCTCCCCCTCATAATTTTTCACCTCAGGCCCAGAGGCCTGTTCTGACAGGAAAGTTGGAACCACACAAAATGGTGGCCACCAACTGCCCTAACTGTCACACTCAGAACTTGGCAATAGCCTAGCATAGGGCATTCTAGAACCTTCTGGTCCATTCTGGACCACTGAGGGTCAGCCTATATAAGGCGGAATGCGGGGCAGCCATTTTGTCTTGCCAGAGAGGGATTCAGCTGGAGGACAGGCTGTAGCTAAGGGTGGGAAGAGGCTAGTCGTAGGGTTGACCTCCTGGACTGGGAAGCTGCCTTTTTGAATCACCACACTGCCCCCTTTAGGTTACTTGTCCTGACCCCGCTGGTGAGGGTTACTGGAGACCCTGGGCGCCTAACTTGCCCCTTGTCCAAACTATACAGGGGAAGTTCTCAGGAGAAGGAGACTGCAGCGCTGCGAAGCGCAGTCCTCTGCCCAGAAAAGGAACTTAAGGGAAGTGATCCCCAGAATACTATTACAGAGGCTGAAAGGGTGAAGAACTGGAGAGGAGTTTACCGCCTCGAATCACGAGTAATTCCCCCCACTTTTTCCCTGTACCTGGGCTGTCCTGACTCAAGTGAGCTCCCTGTGACTGCAGTGGGGGCTGGGAGCGTGCTCTACTCGAAGTGTCTCAGGGAACACTAGTTGTGTGATCGGGCCGCCTGTGTGCCTGTGACCCGTAGTGGCGGCGGACGCTGTGGCGGTAGGTCGCTTCTCCGCGCTGAGTCCTTTCAGCGCTATCCCGACCTGAGCAGCGAGAGAGAGCCGGTGTTAGTGGGCGGAGCCGGAAGAAACAGAGCTGAGCAGACTCCAGCCGAAGCCACTGCTCACCCGCGCATGCCCGGTCGCACCGCTTCCCTTCAGGAAGGCGGAGGCGGGACCAGGCGAGGTAGCGCCGAGAGCCAAGCAGAGGCTGTGGTGAGTGACATCGTCTTCCCCGCTCGAGCGCCTCACATAGGGGCCGGCGCGAGCGGGAAAGGAGGGCCGTGTATTCCGTTTTTGCCACCGCATCAGTCCAGAGTGAGCAGCTGACTGGAGGAAGATCGTTTGGGTAAACAAGACCTGTGAGGAGCCACCGGTCAACAGAGACGCGCGGTGTCTGGTAAAGCCGTCTCATTCGAACAGTAAGGAGAAGGGGTCCTTGTGGGCTCGGTGTGGAAAGGGGAAGAGCGGAACCGGCCAGACAATAACTGTTAACTTGCTCCTCTCCCTTCAGCTGTGAACAGGAAGTGGGGAGTAGTGGGAGAGTACAAGTTTGGTTCTAATATTGCTGGTGCCTGCTCACCTGAAGGAGCCATCAGATCCCCATAGAAAGTGTGGGTGCTGTCATACAGGCCTGAGATTCTAAACCCCCCCTTTAAGGCTGTCTACTTGTTGTGGGGAAAATTACCTACAGTGGGAGAAGGGTTAGAGCACTACCTCGTTTCTACACTTAATTAAATATGAGGATCTGAAGTAGATGTATTAGTGTTGTGAAGCTGATAATTTTAGTTGGCATTCCTGCCGGATCTGTAGCAATTGCCTGGCTATATTGAATTGAATTTTCATCTCTAAAAGGAAGTTGTAACAGCAAAGTTTAAATAAGCATAGAGCTTAATGAGACGTTCTGCTAATTCTGTAAATGTGGTGATTTGATACTTTTGAAAGTGCCATTATTGATTCATTGACAAGTGTATTGTATTGTTGAACAGGTTAACATCTCGGGAAGTGGAATATTGATTGGAAGAGAACTGAATGTAGTGTACTGAAGAAATTAATTGATAATTTGCTAGTAATTTAAATGGTATAACTGCTGATTCTAAAGTAACCTGTAATGTTATAGGCTATATAAATTTTGAGAACAAAGAGAATATTATTTTTATAAGGCAGTACTTATTTTTCCACATTTTTGGTGTAGCGTTTTCTTTTTGTGTGTTATTGCGTGGCTTTACTGTTGGGTGGTCTGCACCCTTTACACTGTGCCTCTGAAATGTCTGACTTGCCCTAGGCCAGGCTACCCCAGTTCCAACATCCACCTTCAATGCTAACCAGCTTCTCCTCAAAATATTAAAAAAACTGCCTTCTAAGACAGAATCAATCCCAATGCACACAACAGCAAAGAACTCTTCGCCATCATTAAGGAGTTCGCCAGGCCCAACAGCGAGACCGCAGACGTCCCATCCTCCCAATACCTCTGCAACAAACGCAGCACCTTCCTCCACCACAAGATCAGGCAGATCTACAACAGCTTCTGCACCAACGGCCCTGCCACAACACCCGCCACCACTGCATGCAACCATGTCGCACCCCAACAGATCGTGCTCAACTGGACTCCACTCACCACAGATGACGCACACAAGATAATGAAGAGCATCCACTCACGAGCCCCATCGGATCCCTGCCTGTACCACATCTTCCACAGAGCAACCGCCTCCATCGCCCCCCAGCTTAGTCGCACTATCAACTGCTCCATCATAGCTGTCACCTTCCGCATTGACTGGAAATACGCCGAGATCAACCCCATACAGAAGAAACATTCTGCTGTCCCGACAGACCTCAAGAACTTCAGACCTATCTCCCTCCTTATCTTCCCAGCCAAGGTAATTGAGAAGGCCATCATTGCTGAGCTCTCCAAGTTCATCAACGAGAACCACATCCTGGACACCTCCCAATCCGACTTCGAACCAACCACAGCACCGAGACTGCACTCCTTGTTGCATCTGACAACAACCAATCCTTCCTAACCTGGGGGAACCATTGCCCTCGTTCTACTAGATCTCTTGGCCGCCTTCAACACTGTCTCTTATTGCATGCTAATCACAAGACTTCACGTTGCTGGCATCTGCGAAAAGGCACTGGACTGGATCGACTACTTCTGGACAGGTCAAACACAGCGAGTCAGACTACCCCCGTTCCTCTCAGAGCCTACAGGGATCTGATGCTGATTGCTGGGGGGCTCATCCCTGAGCCCAACCATCTTCAACGTCTTCATAGCCTCCCTCACAGTCATTGTCAGAAGCCATGGATTCAACATCGTCTCCTACGCAGATGACACCCAGCTGATCATCTCCCTCACCAACAAACTCACAGCTGCCAAAATCAACTTTCATAATGGAATGAAGGCCGTTGCTACCTGTACGACAGACAGCCACCTCAAGCTCAACTCAGACAAGACAGAGGTACTCATCCTGGGACCCACCCCCTCAGCCTAGGCCCACAGCACTTGTAATCCCTTCCACCCCTATTGACCACGCACACAACCTCAGCATCATACTGGACTCCACGCTCACAATGAAACACCAAATCAACGCAGTATACTCATCCAGCTTCTAGATCCTCTATCTGCTTTGAAAGACATTCCGATGGATCACCACTTAATCCAGAAAGACAGTCGCTCTCACACTCATCACCAGAAGACTTGACTATGGTAATGCTCTCTATGCCAGCGTCACCCAGGAAAAGCTCAGGAAATAACAGAACATCCAAAATGCTTCAGCCAGACCGGTCCTAGAGCGCCCCCGCTGCAGCCACATGACACAACATCTCTGACAGCTCCACTGGCTTCCAATCAACAAGAGAATTGCATTCAAGCTCCTCACACACCTATGAGGCTCTTCAAGACAGACGCAGGACCAGAATATTTGAACCACCCCCTCACTTTTCACACACCCATCAGACAACACCGCTCTGCCCAACCCGCCTTGGCCTCCGTCCCATGGATCCACAAGACCAGAACCAGAGAAAGATCCTTCTCCTACCTCACCGCCATGACCTCGAACACCCTGCCCCTCTACCTCATGCAATCCACTTTGTTGACCCAGTTCAGGAAGGAACTCAAGACCTGGCTCTTAGACTAAACCTCCACACCCAGATGGATCCGCAGACCCCCCCCCCCCCCCCCCAGTGCCTTGATACCCGCACAAGTGAGTAGCCACACTTTGCAACCCCTTGATTGATTATGGAAGGACTCATAATTCAATTCAGTGGCTTGTGCTGCTTTGAGTTACATTTCGAGTTGATAGGCATTCCAAAGGTGAAGCATAGGTGTTCCTGTGCATCTACTCACAGATTAGATGCAATTCCAGATTTACAAAGTTTGGTAAACCTGGGATTTCTATCCTTTGGGAAACACCATTTATTTAGGTACAGCATATCAAATAGAAACCCTTGCAATGAAACAAGTTGGAAAAGAGTACATAATCAGTTTAGTGGGTCTGCTTGGTGTGCACTGTGCAGAAGGTAATGGTGAGTGATGCTTAGACCAAAAAATGATGTTAAAAAATAGAGTGCATATGTTATACTGGAAATTACTATGGCTCAGATTCCTGTAATTTGTTTCGCTTGCTCGCTATGCACCACAGACACTAACCAACCCTAATGAAACCATTCTTGGCCCTGTACAAAAGGGACCAGCCCCAAAAATGGAGTCTGGACTTAGAATGCATTTTCCGAGTTGTGATACATGGTGTGGAATAGTTACAGCTTGCAGGTGACTCACAGACCCATTTGCCAGAAAAAACCTTGAATAGTTTCTAGACGTGCCAACATTGAGAGGTCTGGTAACAATAGGCAGATAGTTTATATCAACCCACAAATTCTGCTAAAAAACCTGAATGAAATACATGAAAACCTTTCATAATTTTTAGAATCCTCCCTGAAATACTAGGACTCTATGAACCAACCAAAAGTATTTGAATATGAGCATTAGCTGCTGATGTTTGTTCAGCCAGCACCAGGGTACCGCAATGCTGAGGGCACATCTGGTGCCCTAGTAAAGGCAAAAGATGACAGCTGTGACTAGGCTGTCCTTTACCCTTTTCAGTAATTATGTAGTCCCACATTTTGCTCAGCTCTGTAGCAGGATGAGCAACTAACATCCTGAAATGCCTTTTTCAGATGACAATAATGCTTAGTTTTTCAATCCACTCACTGTCCCCCAGCTATCTACCTCAACACCCGATCTGCGGTCGCCCATGCGCACGAACTTTCGGTCCTGCTGGACCTTCACACCCCCGATCTCCTCTTCCTAACTGAGACCTGGTTCTGCGACGACTCCCTCCCCGCACTTCTTTCCACCTTACCGGCCTCCTACTACGCCCTTAGGGCTGATCGTCCATCTGGTAGAGCCGGGAGCGGCGTGGCGGTCGTCGCACGTACCGATCTCCCCTTTCAAATCCTATCCCTTCCCACCATTGCTACCACTGAATTCCTAGTGATCCGCACACTCTCCACCTCTCCCCCCCTAACCTGCTTCCTCACTTACCGTCCCCCCCAGTCCCCCCTACAGTTCCTCCCCGACTTTCTGGAGGTCCTGGCCACTATTACTGTCAACAATTCCTCTATCTTACTCCTTGGCGACTTTAATTTCTGGCCTTCCGATCCTGCCGAATGTCCTTCATCAAAGGAATTCTCCGAAACCCTTCACTCTCTCAACTTTACATCCCATGTCCACTCCCCTACCCACACTAAAGGTCATCGGCTTGACCAGATCTGGTCCCTGAACTGCCCTGTGGAATCACTCTCTATCTCCCCTTGTCCTTGGTCTGACCATCACTTGATCTCCTTTCTCCTCCCCATTCTTCCCCCAGCTAAGCCCCTCCGACCCAAAAACACCTGGGTCCGATCATGGAGTCGTGTCAATCTTGAAAATTTCTCCTCCCTCCTGACTAATTCTTTTCCCTCTCTCCAGGGCCTCACCACCGCTTCCCAGGTTGATTCCATAAATCAATGGCTCACTCACAGCTGCGACTCTGTTGCCCCGCTCAAACGCATCACCTCCAAACGCGACAAAGACGCCAATCGGTGGTTTAATAATGAGCTTAAAACCACCAAATTAACTGTCCGTCGCGCAGAGCGGGCCTGGAGAAGAAACTACTGCCCCACTTTGAAACTGGAATACACCATCATCCTGAGCCAGTATAAAAAAGCCATCTTGGAGGCCAAAACATCCTACTTCTCTTCGTAAATCCTAGCAGCAGAGAACCAGTCCAAAGAGATTTTTTCCATCGTCCACAACCTGGCGTTCTCGGACAGAACTACTCTCAAACCAGCCCCTTCCGAAGTTCTCTGTCTCTCTCTTAACGATTATTTTATTCACAAAATTACCACCATTAAGGCCAACATCCCCCCTCCCTCCCCATCTTTTGTTGATCCTCAATGTCCTTCCCCAAAAGGTGCACTAATCTCCTTTCCCCCTATCACTCGGGAAAGTCTGACATCTGTAGTGTCACTGATCAAATCCGGCTCTCCGCTTGATCCCTGTCCTGCCCACATCCTCCGCCATGTCTTTGTCTCTTGCCCAAACCCTCCCCTCCACCTCCTCAACAGTTCCCTCTCTCAAGGCATAGTTCCTAACTCCATGAAATCCGCGGTCATTGTGCCTATTCTGAAGAAACCGGGGGCAGATCCCTCTGTCCCGGCCAATTTCCGCCCCATTTCCCTTCTACCTTTCCTGGCTAAGGTGCTTGAGCGCCATGTCACCTGCGCTCTGAGTTCCTTTGTGGAGAAACACGGTGTCCTTGCCCCCCGTCAAGCCGGTTTTCGCCCCGCACACTCTACGGAGTCTGTTGTTATGTCGGTCCTTGACACCCTCAGGGAGGGTATGGACACTAATCAGCACCAGGCGCTTGTGCTCCTCGATCTCTCAGCCGCTTTCGATACGGTGGACCACAACACCTTACTTTCCCGTATCGCGGCGGCGGGGATCGGGGGGAGTGCCCTGGTCTGGTTGTCCTCCTTCTTGAGTGACCGCACCCAGGCTGTCCGCCTGGGTGACTACACAGCGGACACCCGAAGAGTTCAGTGCAGGGTTCCCCAGGGTTCCTCTCTCTCTCCCCTCCTATTTAATCTGTATATTGCCCCTCTTATTTTCTCTCTTCAACAGATGGAGGTCACCGTATTTAATTATGCGGATGACCTCCAGCTGGTTTTCAATCTCTCTTCTCCTTCTGCCACACTTAACTTTCAAACTGTTATGCTTCATATCAGGGACTGGATGAACCACAACCACCTTAAACTCAACCCTGATAAAACAGAACTGGTGTTGACGGGTGGTCCATCCAGTCCCTGGTCCCCTCTCTTCTGGCCCCCTTCTCTTGGTCCTTCTCCTGTTCCCTTCAGTCAAAACTTTAGGCATAAAACTCAACTCTCAACTCACCCTTCACTCCCAGGTTAGCTCTGTGGTATCTTCTTCCTTTCTCTCACTGCGTACTATTCGCAGGGTGTCCCGATTCTTCACTTTCTCCGCACTTAAACTCATCATTTTGGCCATGGTGGTGTCCCGCCTGGATTACGGGAACGCCCTGTATGCCGGCATTCCTGCATACAGCCTGCGTCGCCTTCAACAAATACAGAACCAGGCGGCCCGCCTGGCCTTCAATCTCCCTAAATTCCACCACTCTACCCCTCTCTTGAAATCTCTGCACTGGCTCCCCGTGCGAGCTATAATTCAATTCAAGCTCGCATGCATTACTTTCCTGGCCCGCTCCAGTTCGGCGCCAGCCTTCATCTCCTCTGAGATCGTCCCTTATGTCCCCACTAGGGCTCTACGATCCTCCACCCAGTCCCTCCTTACCATCCCACGCTTCCGGAGAAAGAAGTGAGGTGGATCTAAATTTGCTGTCCTCGCCCCTACCCTCTGGAATTCCCTTCCCCTTGAACTTCGCTCCATCCCCCTCTATTCGCAATTCCGTAAAAGCCTCAAAACCCATTTTTTCACAAAATCCTTTGACTGATTGCCCGTTTTGACCTCCCTACCTTCACCCTCAGTCCCCGTTAGCTATAGCGCCAAGAAGCCGCTGGTATACGTGCGCTTAACAAGAACTTTTAAACTCAAACTCAAACTTTCATCAACCTTGGATCAGGAATCCTTAACTTAGTCTTTTGTTCTGGCCTTTTGTTTCTTGAGTCCCTAAAGATGTGTCTAGATCCTAATAAAAAATGTGAACACTTGTAGCATCTGATTTTTTTAAAATAAGAGCACCTGCCACAATTGGTTCTACTTCATTTCTGGGCTATATTCTCCAAATTAACCGGATTGAAATTGTCGCTGGCCAGGACCAACAGTTAGTATCTCTGGCAATGGGCACTAGCAGAGACTTACGTTACTTCACTTGAAGGCCAGATGGTTCCCCATAGAGTTATGAGCTATACATGCAACATGCAAAACAACAAGGACCTGGGTTCTGTGGGTTAGCCAGGAACATCAAAATATAATTGGCGTAGAGCACAATGTGCTCCTCAGGTCCCCCATCCCACGACGACCTCTGGATGCGAGCATCATGGCAGTTGAGGCACCCCAGGTGCGCTATCAAAAAGACAAAGAGGAAGGGAGAGGGGGGCAACCCTGACAGGTAGCTCTGCAGAAAAGGAATGGTGAAGACCTCATTCTGTTTACCCAGACTTGGGTGGTGGGGTTGGCGTAGATGAGACCCACAAGTGCGCTGAAGTTATGCCATGTTACGCGATTTATAAAGTGCATGGCTGTCCCAGCAAAGGGACATCCCAGCACTGAAGATCATGGGGAGAGGAAAGTAAGAGGCCTAGAGCTACTGAAACAGCCAAGTCTCTACTGCCGTTCTGAACGCCAGAAGGTTGGGAATACTCCTGATCGCGAGAGGCATCGAGTTCCATAAAATAGGGGCTAACACTCTAAATGACCGGCCTTCTACTCTGGCTCTACGAAAACGTGGCCCCCGCATCAGGTGTAGATCCGCAGAACGCAGAGCACAGGAGGGGATATAGTGGTGGCCAAGGTCTCTAAGAATCGCCAGACAGGTGCCTGTCTGAACTTTATGAGTGGCACAAAGTGCTTCAAAGCTAATTCTTCACTCCACAGGGAGCCAGTGGAGTCGACGTAGCACCCCTGAGACCGAGCTATACTTAGGTAGTGCAAATAAGATGCATGCAGTCGCATTCATGGTACGTTGGAGTCTATTGGTGTCAGACTTGTTAGCACCAAGCAAAATGCTGTTACAATAATCTAACCTCGCTAGGATCATGGCTTGCACAACCAGCTGGGATGTGTGAGGGTAAAAAAGACCCAAAATGGGTTTGTCAGTGCAAAATACCAAAGTAGGGTCCTGCCACCGTCTTGGCATGCTCCTCAAACGAGAGTACAGTATCCAGCCGGATACCTAGATGTTTTACTGTGGCCTTGGGTGTAGGAGGAGTACCCAAATGTAAATGTAAATGTGTGTGTCTTGTAAAGCGCACTGCTACCCTGAGGCGACCTGGCGCTATAGACCGCTGGGGAACCTGTCCTGGCTTTCCCTGTGAGATGTTCCCTCCTGGGTATCTCCGGCGTTTGTGGGGAGCCGTTGTGGAGATGAGGCAAGCTAATGCCCAGAGTTGCCGAGTGTGATCCCTGGTTAGAGTAGGCACCAAGGCTAGAATTATCGAGTCCGCTGACCCTGGTTCACAACCCTGCCGCATTGGGGATTGAACCCTGGTCCCGGGCCGTTCTCTGCTTCCGGGTCTGCCGCCTCTAACCAGTGAGCCACACCACTCCACCAACACAGACGGCCACCAGTCGTTACCCCAAAGGTGAGAATCTCTGCCAAACAGAAGGATCTCAGTTTTGTATGAGTTTAACTGCAGGCAGTTCACCTCCATCCAGCCCATTATGGCTGTCAGATCCTCCTGAAATGTAATCATGTCATGGCTGGAGTCCTTGGTACAGGAAAAAATGAGATGTGTATCGTCCGCTTAAGATACTAACAGTATGTTGCAAATTTTGGCCAACAAGACCAGCGGATAAACGTAAATGTTGAACAGGTTCGGACTCAGAGACGAGCCCTGAGGAACTCCACAGCACAGAGGATGTATCTGAAAGTGGAACGGAGGAGCGATGACCTGGAAAGACCTGCCCACAGAAAGGAGGAGAGCCAATCAAGGGCGCTATCTGTGACACCGATCTCAAGCAGTCGATGGATCAGGATGCTGAGTGAGACCGTGTTGATGGCCGCACTGAGATCAAGCAGGATGAGCGCAGCAATGTTGCCCTCATCCATGGAGGCTCTTAGTTGCTCTGTTACAGCTAATAGGGCTGACCCTATGCTGTGCTTAGGTAAGGTACAAGACCAGCCATCTTCAGCACTAGTTCCAAAAAGGACCAGTCAAAGGCATTAAAAGCCTTCTCTAAAGCCACCAGTAGTAGGGCTGAGGGATCCTCAAGGTGAGGGGCTTGGGAGAGGGCCATTTGGTCACTCCACATACAATGCAGATTTCTTCTGTGAGGCATGAAGCCACATTGGTATTGGTGGAACAAGTAAGCCAGGGTGTGGGATATATGATTTGCTAGGACTTTAGCAAACACCTTGATGTCAGCATTAATAAAAGAGACAAGCCTATAGGAAGGGCAGCAGTTCAGATGTTGGCCTGATTTAGGGATTGTCTCTGTGGTGACTCCTGGGGGAACGTCCCTCGGTCAGCCATCTTGGTGTAAAGCGGCAACAGATGGGGAAGAAGGCGGGACCAGTACAAAGGAATATATTCAATCAGGAAACCATCAGAACCTGGGGTTTTCCCCGGAGTCAATGTGAAGGCTCCGCTCTGATCCCCTCCACTGTAATCAGCATCTTTAAATTGGTGGCCAGCGATGGGGGAATCGAGGGCAGGGGTATGCACTATTGCATCGGATGAGCAATCTCCAAAGGGAGTCTGGGCATTTCTGCATACAATGGGCAGTAATAGTAAGCAAAAACCTGGACCTAGAGCATCACGAATGGAGGGCGCAACTCTAGAGACCACGTTTCTTGTGACCAACCAGTAAAGAAGCTTTCCCATTGTGTCCCCTTGCTCGTACACTCATATCGTAAATGTCAGGGAAAAGCTCAGGTCCCAGTCCCCATCATGTCTCATTTGTACCAATCCCCAAGGCTCTCTGGTTGCCCATGTATATTATCATTATGCAGGGTTTATCACTCCTTGTATATGAAAAACGAGGTTTCTGTTGGTTGTAGCATTGCCTGCTTTAATAGTGTGTAATGATAATGAGTGTTTAACTGTTGCACTGCTTGTTTGCACTGCATTAGTGATGTTATGTGGTTAGACAACGTGCCTTTCACTTGCTAGGCAAAAGTCATGTTAGTGGGCGTGGTTGGCCTGGTGCAACCGGCATGTGCAGGGGCGTGGCTCGCCTTGTGTTGCATCACCTGTCCTGATCGGTGATAAAAGGGCGAGCCCCGCACATGCCGGTGCATGGCTTACTTCCTGGAATCTATTACAGGACAGGAGGCTTCAGATTATGCTTCTCATTCTTTTACTGTAAGTAACAGCAGCCAATGAAAATACGTATTTTTCATTACAAAACAGTAAACAAACTACATATCCCATCATGACATGTACTTAGGCACGCCCCCTTAGTCTATAAGAGCTCCTTGCGTGCAGCCATCTTCCTCTTTCTTTGCTGCTCACAGCAAGAGATAAGTGCACTTTGTTTCCTCCCTCTGCTGTTGGCATGGATGGTTGTGTGATATTGGTTATTTAAATATTGAGAGAATATATTGAACGTTATAAAGATTGTTTAGCATGACTACGCTTGAGACTGTCCCTCCTATTGTGTGTGGGTCAGGGTGACAGGTTTTGGTGCACTGGTGGGAGTACGAATGCTTACATCGCTGTTTTTCTCCCCGTTTTTGGCATTCCTGAGGCTGGTGAAAGCTCGACTGAGCGTTTAGATCATTCCGGTTGTTGACCGGGGGCAGACCGGCACCGTTTCTCTTCACGGAGCCTTCTTATTACCCAGAGTTTATTTTCCCTGATTGTGTGAGAGGGCGCGTCTATCGCGCGAGCGCAGGGCTTCCCTCATCAGCCCGATGACGCTGTAGAGACCGGGTGGCTCTCGGCAGCAGCGCGCTCCTCAACGAGCTGAAATTTGGGCTTCTTTCTAGTAGGATTTCAGTCGAGTTTGGGCAGCGCGCTGCGGGGCGAATTTCTTACTGACAGTTGCTCGAGTCTGGGCATAGCTTTGCATCGGTGGTCGTTCTGCCCCTATAAATCGCCCAAAAGGTTGTAAAATCGAGGCCTTCATTTTGAGTGAGCACACACTCTTAGTATCTTTCTTTGGCCTGGGTCCCTGGCCCTACTGACTACAGCTTTGCTGAGGGGGGTTTTAAAGTTGATCATTGGTGTGCAAAGTGGGCTGACCCCCCCCTACCCTCCTTGTGGCTTGTGAAGGTCTCTCAACGCAGTGTGCTATAATTCCCTAGAGTGGAAATAAGTAAGCCACCTCTATAAAGATGTCAGAAGGAGAGCATTACTATGAGGAGTATGCTGAGGAGGAGACATATGACGGACAGCAGGAGGCTGTCTTGGAGGACAATATAGTAAAGGCTTTGGACGCTTCCGTCCAGTCCTCAGTAAATAGGGCTATGGAGACTACGGTCCCACAAACTGTCCAGCAAGCCCTAGCTGCAGCCCTACGCCCTATCAGGAAGCAACTGGAGGGCTTCGCTAAGAGGCACGGCTACGACAAGCCGCAAAAGAAGAAGGTAGAGGCATCTACATCAAGTCAGCAAGCAGCTGACTCTGCTAAATGGCCACATGCGCAAGCCTTATCCACGTTGCCCGCAGGAGGGGCAGTGGATCATTCTTACTCCGAAGGCAAGGCTAAATACAAGTGCAAATCCTATCCAGACACGGATACCGACACAAACACCACTAACATGGACACGGACACAGACACCTCGGAGGAGCCTCCTTCAAAGAAAGCAAAGATGTCACAGCCTGCGGGGGTGACACCGGTGAATACCCCATTCACTTTCGATCCGTCGGATATCATGCACCCCAGGTCCTCGGTCTGGGTACCCCCAGCCGCGGTCACGGCTTATCTCTATGAGAACATTCGTAAAAGTTTCCCGAGGGAGGTGCGTAATCGCCTCAGGTCCGAGTGCCCTCGGCCAGATCTCCAGGATAAGGTGGCGGAAACGCCGGAGATAGACGCTAGTCTCTTGACTTTTCTAAAAATAAATTCAAAGGACCCCAAGCGTGGTCTTGATCGGGCATGGAGAGGGGTGCCAAGACAAGATGTTGGATGCTGTAGGCCCTTTGGCCAAGATCCTAGAGATGGCTCTAGCGTATAAGGAATCCTCTACGACCGTGGACCCGGACGTACTGGCAGGATGGACCCAGTGGGCCATATGCCTTATTGGCAATGCGAATTGCGCCATATCTGCGGAACGGCACAAATCTCTCCTGATGAAAATGGACGGCAACCAAACCGAATTGGCAGGCGCAGAGCTGGGTCCCCTAGCAGCAGGTCAGCTCTTCGGGGATAAGTTTGTAAAGGACGTTTCTAACGATGTCGGAACTTTCATGGCGCTGGACAAGGCGCAGTCAGGCATCAAAAGAGCCCTGTGCCAGGATGTTTTTAACAGGGCCGGACGAGGCGGGGGTCGCTCGTCGGGCCATGGTGGTCCCCAAGGCTCCCAGAGAGGCGACTACGGTCGTGGCAGGAGCGACTATGATTTAACCAGAGGATGGACCTTCTATCCCTCGCGCAGGCGGTTCAACAGGAATTGATTCCAGTCGAACAACAATAGAGGAAACTTCAAAAGCCACCAGAGCACAGGTGAGAGTTGCATATCTTTCTCTTCTTCCTTTGGGGGGTCGGACGCGATACTGCCTCCGGCAGTGGCAAGAGCTTACTCAGGACGCCTGGGTGTTACAGACAGTACAGGGCTTTCACTTGGAGTTTTATTCTCGTCCTGTTCAGTCAGGTTTCCCTGCAAGTCTCCATTTTTCCCAACTAGATCTCAGTTTTATAGAAGAGGAGATCGAGGGATTGCTGCAAAAGCACGTGATAGCACCGGCCGATCAGGGGCCTCATGGCTTTTGCAGCAATATATTCATTGTTCAGAAGAAAGGAGGCGGACCAGGTTGGTTCTGAATCTCAGGGAATTCAACCAGTTTATCACTTACAATCATTTCAAGATGGAGGGCATCCATCTTTTGCCAGACTTACTGCAGGAAGGGGACTGGATGGTCCGATTGGACCTCAAAGACGCCTATCTCCCCGTCCCAATCTTCCCTCCACATCGCAGGTACCTCCAGTTCAGGTGAAAGGGCCGATGGTAGGAATATTTGGCTCTGCCTTTCAGGCTCTCCTCAGCTCCTTGGTGTTTCACCAAGATAATGAAGCCAGTCGTGGCTTATCTCAGAGAGAGGGGGATTCGTCTCATAATATACCTGGACGACATCCTGATCATGGCACAGGATCAGAGGATCCTTCAGCAGCACCTCGAACAGACGACAACGCTGCTTCAAAACTTGGGGTTTGTCATCAATTCGAAGAAATCTGTGATGGTCCCCACCCAGGTAATAGACTTCCTGGGGTTCACAATAGACTCAATGGCGGCACAGCAGTGCCTTCCAAAGGAGAAACTGAAGGATCTAAAGAAGGAGATCCGGAAGTTGCTGAGCAATCAGACGGTCACTCTCAGGGCAATTGCCAGAGTAGTGGGAATATTGGCCTCATCAGTCCAAGCGATATTCCCGGGCCCTCTGCACTACAGGGCCCTGCAACAGTTAAAGATAAGGCACCTGCAGAAAGGACTGTCGTATTCGGACGTCGTCCCTCTCTCGCAGGAGGTAAAGACCGAACTACAATGGTGGCTAGGCCATGTAGACGCCTGGAACGGCCGGGCAATATTCGGCTCGCAGCCGGAGATCATAATCGAATCCGACGCCAGCCGCTGGGGCTGGGGGGCGCGCTGCGGAGACATTTCCACAGGTGGCAGGTGGTCTCCACAGGAGCTTGCGCTACATATAAATGGCTTAGAGCTACTAGCATGGTCGTTCGCCGTGCGGACTTTGTCCCCGAGGCAGACCTCTTGTTGTATCCTCTTTCGCATGGACAATGTGTCGGCGGTGAGGTACATCAACAAGTTGGGCAGCACGAGATCGTCACTACTTGTACAGATATCCAAAGACTTTTGGCACTATTGCCTGGCGAATCAAATATCCATAATAGCGGAATATCTGCCGGGCCAGGCCAATCAAGTGGCAGATTGGAATTCGAGATACCTCAGGGACTCCAACGACTGGAAGTTGCTCCCGGAGGTCTTTCAATGGCTACAGAAGATTTGGGGTCCATTCCAGACGGATCTCTTCGCCTCCAGACTGACATATCAAATGCCCCAGTTCTTCAGTTGGAGGCCGGACCCTTTGGCAAAGGCGACCAATGCATTTCTCCAGGACTGGTCGAATCCTTAATAGAATTGAAAATTCTTGGCACGAATGTTAGTAAATTTTTGATTCCTGGCGGCTGGTGTCCTCCGCTCGACGTCTTTGCTCCAACTGCCAAGTGGATTCCTCGACTAAGGACTCATGTCGGACATCCTAGGTGCAGCGCATTTCTTTCTGCTTGTCTTTTCCTCGCTTTTGTGACGTCCTGGCCTCGGGCTTGACTTTTTCGTATGCGCTCGTTGCTAAGATTTAACCATTGACTCCCTAACTTAACTGCACGCATAGTCAGGGCGAATTTGTTGGTTTGCCTTATTAGAAGACTTGAGGAAAGGTAAAAAAAAGACTCAGCAGTGCGTTATACACCCACTGGACAAGGAACGAGAAGTGTTCATATTCATTATTTTCATTTTTGTTTTTATTGCAGCTTTGTGTGCTGTCCATGCCTGTGCGAATGTCAGGGATTGGAAAACACGATGCTCAATATGAATGGTGTCATTGGTTTTAGTACTCTTATTATTTATTTAGTTCTGCCTTATTTTGCGTATCCTTTGAACTTTCATTTGATTTACTCCTGTTGGAGCAAGAGACTTGTACTCATGATGAGTATTCTTTCAAGTGTCTAAAAAAGAGAATGTCTACGGTCTAAAGAGGACTCCTACAAACTTCACGACTATCATCCCTGTGGACGAGAGGTACCAAGAGAATGCAAATGGTCCTTGCATTAGGTGAATAAATGTCTATCATGTGGCATTGATGTATCTAAATGTGTGTGTGTGTGTGGGTTCGAAGAAGTGTAACTGTTTACATCCTTACTATTTTTCCACTGCCAGAATTATTACACAATGCTGTCAATTCCTCAGAGACCCGAGACGTGGTGCCCGGCAGGACCAGGCTGAGTGAAGAAGCATTGATTGTTTTTTCTCTTGACTTGTTTCTCCATCCACTTCCCCTTCCTTTTGTGAACTAAGAGGTGTTCCAAGAGGTTTGGGGAACATTCATCATTCATCGCTCCTACAGACATATCGAGATTTAAGGTGAGTGGTAGTGCCATATTATAACAGTCAGTGCTCTCCAGCATTGCCTGGCCTCCTCCAGCAAGATTTGATGCAGGCAAGACCTCAGAGCATCCAGCTGGTGGTATAAGTCGAGCGAGGGCCATCGCTGTGCCCTCCATTCCACAACTAGAATTTAAGTCTCAAGATTTGCCATCTGTGGCAACCTTTCTTTCTGTTTGCCACGGACATATCCCTTAATCATCCCTTTAAGGAACGGCTTGTTGGCTGCCTAAAGTGTACCAGGGGAAGGCACAGAGCCCTTGTTCACCTCAATGTAAGAGCAGACTTCTGCTTTGATAAAGCCAGAGCAATCCTGAGATTTAAAATACCAAGTTTTAACAAGCCACATCTGGCACATCGCTGTTGCAGGGGGCTGAAATGGATTAGGAGCAGGGCATGGTCTGAGATCCCTTGGGGAAGAATATCAATATCTGAAAGCTGAGGGACATCCGTCGCTGGGAGCCACAGCAGATCTATTCATGACACAGTTTTGTGCACCGCTGATGTGTGCATAAGAGTGTGGGTATGAGGGTACTAAGAATGTCATGCATCGCTCAGTCCCAATGAGTTTGCCCAGGTCCCGAGCTGGTGGAATTACAACTGATGTTCTAGTCACTGGGGGCCAGTAGTGTCCTGCACAGGGTCAGGCATGTCATTGAAGTCATCCCCTGTCAGCATTGAGTACTTAGGGGGCTCAATAGAAGGGACCCAAGTGTTTGCAATGTGGATTGGAGCTGTTGCTGTGAGCCATAGACTGTGAAGAAGTCATAATGTTGGCCTTCTAGCCTACCCTTAACTTCCACCTAGAACCCCTAAAGGTCTGCAGGAGAGGAGGACACCACAAACGGAAACTCCCTATACAGCAGGATGGCCACTCCACACGATCCCGGGAGAATCCTGCATGGTGCACCCTATTGTAGCCAAACTGACCCATTAACAGGCATTGTGGCCCAACAGGTGAGTCTCAGCTGCAAATGGTTCACATGTCTGAGAATGGCCGACCTCTTGATATGATCCAGGAGGGCATTACCATTCCAGGAGAGTACCTTCATCAGCATCAGCGTCGAAGGCGGTTGAAGCGTGGCAAAACCACCATAGGAGGACACCATAAGGTCCAGTGAGGCAGTAGTTAAAGGGCAGATTAAGGGTACTTGGTGTGGGACAAAGGTGTATGATCAGACATACAATAACAAACATCCAAAACACCAAAACAACCCAATCCACTAACCGACCTCCACCTTATACTTCTACCACAGTAGCATCTGCTGCCCTTACACTAAACATAAAGACGAAGGCTCAGACCAATAAGCCCAGTGGGGGCCACCTTCCCACAGAGGATCCAGATGCATGCCAGTTATAGTTAAGCACTCACAGTGGGGTGCAGGAGGGGCAGCCACAACAATAAAAGGGCAACATCAGTAAACAACCAAGAAAAACAACAGATTCAGCACCATCTCCGTAGCAGTGCTGAACCGTAGGATGGATGTGAGGGCCCATCAAGTCTCTCAAGGGGGGCACCAGGGTCACCAGTTTTAGATCAGAAGATGATCAGCATGTCAGTTAAGGCGGCCTCCTGGTCTTCTCCCCCAATCAGCACCCTGCCATTATCCAAGTTGGAGGATTCATGTCTGCTTAAGAGGCGTGCAAGAGGGTGTTCCTCCACCTGAGTGGTTTTGGAGGAAGGCAGGGTGTGGTATCACTTATCTCTGGGTCAGGACCCCCAGGGTCATCCTCTCTTTTGCCCACCCCCAGGCCTCTTAAGGAGAATCACAGAAGTAGGTTTGCAAGTAAGAAATAATTTTCAACCCTGCAGGGAAGATAAACACATACTGCAAACAGAGGGCACAGAGCTTCTGCTTGACGTTCTCGAATGAGAGCCTGCGCTGCTGGACCGCTCTTTGATAATCATGAAAAATCTTAATCCTTGCATTTGGAAGTGGATATCCTATTGCCCTGTGGCATCTTGGGGGATAGTATCTCTATCTCTGAGGTTGAGGATTCACCCAATCAGCAGTTGAGCCATAGTCCAGGTGGAGAGCAGAGAACAAAGGGGCAAAGATCAGTGTGCCAACTCAGGAGGAACCAGGGCAAAAGCTTCTCAGCAGGAATCCTTGACCTCAGCCATGCCTCCAGAAAGCATTCCGCGTCCGAGACTTCAGCTCCCTCAAATGGAATCCAACAAAGTGGAGGTTATTCCTGTGGGAGCGATTTTCTGTGCCTTCTGCCTAGTCCTCCAGCTGTGCTGTCATGGAAAGTAGTTTGGAAACTTACAGCTTAAGCATGGCCAGCTCATTCTCCACTGAGGAGACCTGTGTCTTGGCCTCGGTAACCGTAGTGGCGACGCTTCGGAGGTTCTGGCTCAGCAAGCAAATATCCACCTACTCTTCTCCTACCTTGGTCTCCACTACCAACTTTGAGTCTTGGATTGCCTTGAGTATGGTGGCGAAGACTGACTGTGCTGCAGGAGGGTGGTTGGTGGTACACATGGCCACTGAGGTCCGCCAGGTGTATTGGTCTATTTTAATTTGGGTGGATGCCCGGGGTGGTGGTGTGCCTCGCCACATGGCAGCATGGGGCCAGAGGTCTCTGAGGATGAAAGAGGGGGATGGGAGGAGGACGGAAAGCTTGTACCTCTTAAAACTGGTGGACCTCTTACCCACAGGCAGAAGGAGCAGCCAGGGCATCAGTGCTCCTCAGGTCCATCCAGTCCATAGGCTCCAGTCCTTAAGACAGGGTTAGGTGGGACGGCAGACCAACTGGTGATACAGGTGCAGCCAAGGATGTGTATCTGGCCTTAAAAGTCTTAGGTAACACTTCGGCACAGTAAAATGGAGGGGCTTCAACAGCGTGCCACTGTCTTTGGGCAGGGACAGGGGATTGGGGGGGGAGGGGCAGCAGCTCAACAGGTCTTCAGCCCTTTTCAGGTTATAGTATTTCACCCCTGGGGGCAGCAGCCACTACAATTCATTCCAGAATGTTCTCAACAGCAAGGCACTGCAAGCAGCTCCAAGTGGTGGGGAGGGCAACACCTAAGTCCTCCACATACCTCCAGTCTCTTGCATTCAGAATCCACCCCATGGCCCACTCCCAAGTCTCAGTCTCTGTATTAGCGGGCTCAGGCTTTTCCCAGGGCCTCAGGCTGATCAGTGTGCAGGCAGTTAAAGCAGCAAGGCAGGACCAGACCGCATCAAGAATTCAGCCTCTCAGAGGCATGAGCGAGGCTCTGCATACGAGGGCAATTACCGCAAGCTGATGGCTGGCATTCGGTCCTCTGTCCGAATTTGAGCTCCAAGAAGAACTGCCGAGCCCTCGAGAGAACCTGGCGCAGAGACCCAACACCGGACAACATGACTGCCCTCAAGCTCGCCACCCGAAAACACCACCAACTCATCAACGACACCAAGAAAACTGCATTCAAGGAACGACTGGACAACAACGCACACAACAGCAAGGAACTCTTCAACATCGTCAAAGAGCTCTCCAACCCCAACGCCGGAAACAACGACATCACCCCTTCGCAAGACCTCTGCAACTCCCTCGCCTCCTACTTCCACAACAAGATTGCGGACATACACAACAGCTTCAGCACTCAACCGACGAACGCCACGACTGAACCACCGCCCCCCACCACCACCCTCCACGCCTGGACCCCGATCAGCACCGAAGATACCATCCGCACGATGAACTCCATCCACTCCGGATCTCCGACCGACCCCTGCCCCCACCACGTCTTCAACAAGGCCAACGCTGTCATCGCACCCCACCTGCGGGACATCATCAACACCTCCTTCGACACCGCTACCTTCCCGGAGAGCTGGAAGCACGATGAACTTAGCGCTCTACTAAAGAAGCCATCGGCCGACCCCACGACCTCAAGAACTACCGCCCCATCTCGCTGCTCCCGTTTCCTGCAAAAGTCATCGAGAAGACCGTCAACAAGCAGCTGCCGCCTTCCTCGAGACGAATGGATCCCTCGACCCCTCGCAGTCTGGCTTCCGGGCCAACCACAGCACCGAGACTGCCCTGATCGCAGCCACCGATGACATCCGAGCGCTGCTCGACAACGGTGAAACAGCGGCCCTCATCCTCCTCGACCTCTCCGCGGTCTTGGACACTGTCTGCCACCGTACCCTAGTACAACGCCTCAGCAACGTCGGGGTCCAGGAGAAGGCATTGGAGTGGATCATCTCCTTCCTCGCCGGAAGGACACAGAGAGTCCGCCTCCCTCCGTTCAGATCTGAAGCCACCGAAGTCATCTGCGGCGTTCCTCAAGGCTCCTCGCTCAGTCAACGTCTACATGAGCCCCCTCGCAGACATTGCACGCCAGCACAACCTCAACATCATCTCCTACACCGACGACACCCAGCTGATCCTCCCACTTACCAACGACCCCGCCACCGCCAGAGCCAACCTTCACGAAGGGATGAAAGAGGTAGCCGAATGGATGAAGAACAGCCGCCTGAAACTGAACTCGGACAAGACGGAAGTCCTCATCCTGGGATCCTCACCCGCCGCTTGGGACGACTCCTGGTGGCCCCCCGCCCTAGGCAGCGCACCCAAACCAACAGATCACGCACGCAACCTGGGCTTCATCCTGGACTCCTCCCTCTCCATGACCAGACAAGTCAACGCCGTCTCCTCGTCATGCTTCAACATCCTGCGCATGCTACGTAAGATCTTCCGGTGGATCCCCACCGAGACCAGGAAGACGGTCACCCAGGCCCTCGTCACCAGCCGTCTGGACTACGGCAACTCCCTCTACGCCGGAACCACCGCCAAACTCCAGAAGAGACTCCAGCGGATCCAGAACGCCTCAGCACGACTCATCCTGGACATCCCCCGTCGCAGCCACATCTCCGGACACCTGAGAGACCTGCACTGGCTCCCGGTCAACAAGAGAATCACCTTCCGTCCCCTCACCCACGCACACAAAGCCCTACACAACCAAGGCCCAGGATACCTCAACAGCCGCCTCAACTTCTACGCTCCCAAACGCCAGCTTCGATCGACCAGCCACGCCCTCGCCGCCGTCCCCCGCATCCGAAGAGCCACCACAGGGGGACGGTCCTTCTCCTACCTCGCCACCAAGACATGGAACTCCCTCCCCACCCACCTCCGCCTGACCCAGGACCACCTCGCCTTCAGGAAGCAACTCAAGACCTGGCTGTTCGAGCAGTAGCGGACCCTCCTCCCCCAGCGCCTTGAGACCCTCCGGGTGAGTAGTGCGCTATATAAATGCGATGATTGATTGATTGATTGATTGATTGTCCATTTTTGGAAAGATCTTCCGCTGGCAGTCACAGGGAGGATAGCGGTTGCAGAAATGAACCTTGTTCGGCGACTCCTATACTTATTTTTCAATCTCCTGGTGGTTCCCCAACGACCTTTTTTTCGCAAGCTTGACACCCTGCTGGGAATCCTCATCTGGGGCTCCGGCCACTGGCATATTGCTCTTGCAAAACTGCAGCTGCCCCTTGACCAGGGAGGGCTAGCGGCCCCATTCTTTGAGTCATACATTTTGGCCACCCAGTTGCAATGGGTGTTCCGTTGGACGGCGGGCCGGGCACAAAGGGAACTGATCACTACGACTGGGCACTTTCAAATCCCTACTATCCATCGCATGCTGTTAATAGGGGCTCCGCCACAGCCAACTAAGCCACTCCAGGAGATGACTGCGCAGACCTGTCTAACACGCATTCACAGTATGCATCGAGCTGCACCTTCGTATTCCCCGCTTCTGCCACTAGTAGGGTTCCCCAAAGGCCGGGCACACTACACAGAGAGTATGCTACACATATGGACTGACTGTGCCTTGACGGACATAGGGGCGCTGTATTTAATGGACAATTACAGACATTTGAGGCACTTGTGACTGACTTCGAGCTTCCCAGGGGACAGTTTCTATTGCATAGACAGCTCCTAGAAGACTGCCGCAAGCTATGGCACATGATTGACACAGAACCCCCACGCACCCGGTAATCCATGCTATCCTGCAGATGGGTCCAGGGCGACACTTAGTCACCTGGATATATAAAGCCATACGTGCCCTCAAACAACCCACACTGGCCCCACTCAGAGAATACTGGGAAACCGACTTTCACAGGCCACTGCATGTCAGGGAATGGATTAGGGCACTTGAACATACCAAAAAAGTAACCCGATTCAAAAACATACAATTACACATACTGCATAGGGTTTACCTCACTCCCGAAAAACTTCAGAAGTACTTCCCATGCAGTTATTTGTTTGCCCTAGATGCTTGGAGCCCAATGTCTCTTTTCTACACATATTATAGGATTGTCCATCACTTTATAGTTATTGGCACACAATCCACATGGCCCTTCGAGAGGTCAAGGGGCTACGGGATCTTTACACATGGGAGGTCAGCGCCCTGGGTATTCATAGGCGACACAAATACATGAAAGTAGAGAAGCGATATGCCTACTTGGTACTCCTCCTGGCCAAGCGATGCATTTTTATGCACTGAAAGGCGACGGAGGGTCCGCCCCTGGCGGCATGGGTGGGCGCGGTCAAAAAGTGGGGCACGGCAGAAGAAGCACTACTCCGAGCGGAGGAAGTCCAGGGAATCCGCAAACATCCAATTTCCATGCCCTGGCCCATGTTGCTTCATTCTTTTGCGCAAGAAAAAACAACAGTGGCGGGACCTCGGTCGATTGGTTCACCCGGGGTTCCCATAGCCCATGAGACTACCCAGGGGGGAGTACAGATCGCAACAGCCTGCCACAACAGACTCCACACCAAGCCCTCATGTGGGCAGCAATCAGTGACCCCATCTCCCCCCCACCCCCGCACCTGCACAACTCCAGCAGGATACCCCGCAATAGAACAGCTCTTAGGCAAATTACTACACATAACCATTGCATGCAACACAGTGCACCCCAGTTTTGTGTATCCCCAGTTGGGTTCAAGGTTAACACCGGCTGGCATCCCATAACCCCTATGACAACCTGCAAGGGGGAAACAGACGCACCCCACAATTTCAGCAAGGAGCAGCAACCATTCTGCAGGCTTGTTAGTTAGAATTGGACACAGACCTCTTGGGACTGTCGCCAGCTCAAAGACTGAATGGGGGCCTTTACGCTCTAGGACTATACACTCTAAGGTCAAAGTAGAGCACGTTTGCACGGTCTTGCTTGTAAGATAATATCACCTGCGTTTAAAATTGTGTTAAATGTACTATAAAATAAATGTTTTTCCAAAAAAATGAGCGAGGCTCTGCATGGCCTTGACAATCACACAGGGCCAGCTGCAGGTTGCAGGGCGTAGTCTATCAGGGTCCCACACAGGCCACCTACACAGGCCAGCCATGCTGCTGTGCCCCAATTAGAGGGCCCAGCCGTATGATGTCCAAGGGCAGCCCTCCTCTCTGGGCTCCTTGCCCCACTTGGCACCTCTGCTCCCTCCTGCACGAGCACTGGCCCGCACTGGAAGCCTGCAGGTAGCATCACATGTCGCTCCCTCAGGCCCGCCACTCAGCCCCCACCCGGTATAGATATCACCAGATGGACATCTGGAGTTTGTCCTCTCCCAGGCCTCAGATATGGGTCCCCCTCAAGCGGGAATCCGCTACAAGCCAGCCACGTGGACAACCAATCCCCTGGCTCATGGCGTCTCAGGCAACCTCTATTGACTACCATAGTGACTCTGTTTTCTGGCCCCTGCATGGAGCACGGAGGTGGGGGGTCAGAAGAGGCGTTCAGCCATGGATGAAGAGGAATATTGAAAGGGTGGAATGGAAAAACACTAATTTGAGGCCGCTATCTTGACCAGCCCGACCTCACCCCCAAATATGTGTCAAGGATTATGTGTATAACAGAAAGGGATACATTGTAAATCTTAATTTGTATATCAATAGAACTTTTGAAAAAAGCAAAATCAGATTTCTACCAATCATTTTTCGTTGAATCTTTTAACGTCCAAATGTTTCAATTTTTTGTAAAAAATGCCTGGTGTTAGCTTTAGAAATAGTTATAGTTTTTAGTTAGTTAAAGATGTATGGATAGAGATAGAGGGTGTCCGATCCCTAGAATGGTTTTTTTTTCCAGGGAAGATTAAGGTGACATATAATTTTGGTTAACTATTGGGTAGGTTTTGGGTCATTTATAGGGTACTTCTGAATAGGGGTTTGCGGAACTCATGGACTTTCACTCTGTGGAATTCCAGAGTTACATGAAACTCCATGAGATTTCACGGAGTTCCACGAACAAGTGGAATTAGGTATGCTGTGCTGCTTGCACTGATTTTTTGCCCAAACAAAGAACTCTATTACTCCAATCACAGATGCACATGTGCAATGTAGCTCCTAAATCTCTTAACCTATGATTGTTACTTACCAATGAATGTAAGGACAAATGATCCAGCCACCATTATGACAGTCTGAAGTGTATCTGTGTAAATCACAGCAGTTAGACCACCTGCAATGAGATATGGAGCAATATGAATATTAATCTTATTTTTAGAGAGTGGTCTTGAGCATTATGTATGACTGAACCTATTCTAATAATAAGGCCAGGCAATGACAACAATTATTTTCAATTTTCCATTCTGCACAGACATATGTTTACAAAGCTGTCCATGTTAACGAGAAAACACACAACACCCCATTTTTACTTTGCCCTGAGTTTCTCACAGTGGTCTGCTGCTTAGTTAGGCATTAGACTTTTAATTGGTGTAATGCATCATGGCTTTCTGATTGATGATAGGATATTGCAACATGTGCGCATCATCCAAACGGCCCATATTCAGTGCACCAATCTCGTCACACATACGGCCCAAAAATCATTTGTTTCCATAGTGTGCTTCAACCCTATGTCTGCCAGAGTGAGGATGGCCCACCATCACCCTTATGCGCTCCTTTATTTCAACACTTTTAATTGCCCATATACATTTAAACTTTGCCAACAATTCCATCAGACACACTACTACTCACCTGCTCTGTACATTTATCTTAAAGTGCCACACTATGATCCCAAATATTGACTATACCATCAGCATTGGATGTCCTCCCACAGTAGTGACAAATCACAAACCTGCATTGTTATGCTATGCAATGGTGACTTGTAAAAAACATTAATCACCCATGAGGGTTTTCAGGTGCTTGAGCAAATGTATAGGCGTGTGATTCCCATTGCGCTATTTGAAAAGCCCGGTTTTCAGCATCTTTAAGAACTCAAGAAGTGACACATCATACCACCACCATTCCTACACTACCAGCTCTTTAATAAGGGTGGGCATAGTTGGCGGAGTACCACTACACAGTGTTCGGAAGAATTAATAAAAAACTCTGTGAACTCCACTCCGCAACTCCGTTGCGCCTCATCCCAATTACTAAAAGAGACCTCACATACCCTTGATAAAACAACAAGTATCTCAATCATTACATTAAAAAATGCATATAGTCATCTCACAAAAGTGAAAATGAAAATATAGCAAGCAGTGAGAGAGGTGATGATTTTGGTGTCCTAACTAACCTAGGGAGAGAACCAAGCAGATGCCTTGAACATAAAGAGCACATCATGCTGAACGATTGGTGGTGGTGGTGGTCAATCCTCCTAGGACCACCCCAAGCACAGTTATGGGCAAAAATACAATCCCAACCGAAGGCCCAACAAAGCATTATGGAACGAGATTCTAGAGTATAGTGAATATAGTAGAGTGTAGTGAATATAGTATCCAATATCAAACTTTCCTCAAGGGGGAGGCTCTCCAGGTTCAGCTGAGAGCTAATACTATAATATTCACTGCACTCTAGAATCTCGCCCCATAATGCTTTGCTGGGCACTTGGTTAGCATTGTATTTGTGGCCATAACTTTGCTTTGAGTGGTCCTAGGAGGATGGGACCACCACTGAATCGTTCAGAATGATATGCTCTTAGTGTTCAAAGCATCTGCTTGCCCTCCCCCTATTTTAGGGATGCCCCCAAAATCACCACCTCTATCATTGCATGGTATTCTTTAATGTTTGCTTTTGTGAATTGGTTATATGCTTTTTAGCATGTAAAGGTAAAGTTGTTTTATTAAAGGGTTGTGGGTGTCGTAGCTAACTCCACTATGTATTGGAGTCAGAATTATTGCATGAATTGTGTGTTTTCAATGAAATGCTTAGTTTTCAAATCTCTGCAACCTCCGCACATCACCCATCAGCACATGAAGTGACATCACTGGATTCTCCATCATCCACCTGCACAGGAAATGACATCACTGAATTTCCCATCATGCATCTGGGCAAGACAGGACAATACTGGTTCTCCCACTAAAATCATCTTTAAAAGATGAAGCCAAGCTAGAGGACTTAATTTTCCATCACCCATTAGCACAAGAAATTACATCATGGCACCCTGGACTCCACTCCCCTCCCAGGGTCTACTTAATGAAAGATGCAACATGGGAGCACAACTGGATTGCCTTTAGCAAAGGCATGCCAAAGGTGAGTTTGTCTGAGCCCGTCTGTGCCTGGACCACACCCAGGGCAGGAACCCTGATCTGGTCACTGCCCGTTCCCCCAACTGCTACTGTGTCGCACCTCATACCACAATAGGAGCTTTCACCTGCTCTCACTGCTGGTTCTCCAGCTGCTACCTACCCACATACCCCATGGATATATTCACAATGTCCTCAGCACCCCCTCCCAACACACACCACACAAGCACCAACAACACCTACACCTCCAGCCTATACCACATGCTACAGCAAACCCACACGTCAACACCCACTCATCATCATCAAAATTCTTTATTTCGGTTCAAAATAAAACCATAAAAGATACATCATAAATATACAAATACAATTGTATAAACAAATGCAACAATTTCATACATGAATAATAACACCTCAGCACGGTAGGGGCTGAAAGTCTAAAACAATAATAGAATTACCGTACCACAAGAATACTATTAAAATATTTACATACATTAAAAGCCAGACATAAAGTTTAAGAATAATATTTATACTGTGTGCATAATTCATATTTATTGTTCTGATATAGGCATATGCACCGTTATTTAAAAATGTCTTTTTTTTTATTCCTTTTTATTGTTGACAGGCTGACAAGGAAGAAATACATTAAAGCATTGATACATGAGTTAACATACATAAATTATATCATATAACATATAATAAGGCGAGTAGGCCATGAGATATGAGAAGAGAAGAAAAAGAATCCCAAAAAAAAAAAAGAAAAGCAAACAAAAAGAGTAGTAGCAGTTTCTTTTAACAGTCATACAGGATATATTGTCCTAAAGACACAGAATATCAATTCATGAGATTTATTAAAATCTTTCCCTATACCCAAAAGAAAATAGAGTGAAACATCATCGTTCCACAAAAGTTCCCCAATTTTTTTCATGCTTTCTCAATGTGCGTATTCCCCTAATGTTTGCTAAGGCTAGTTCCATTGAGTGAATCTCGGTTAGCAATGCCCACCAGTCCCAAACCTTAGGTGTTCCTGAGCTGGTCCAAGCTCTAGCCAGAGTTAGCTTGGCGCAAGACATAAGTACCGTAGCCAGGGCAGCCTGTGGAAAAGAGACAGGGTAGCTGTCTAACAGAACAGAGGCTGCCGTGAACGTAGGCAGCTGAACCTGTTTCATTTTCAAAACATTTTGAATATCGCACCAAAAAGTCTTGAGATTAGGACAGGAAAACAGCATGTGTACCAGATCAGCTGCTTCAGCAGAGCATTTGAGGCATTTTGTGCGGTCACTGTAGGTATTGTTAGGGGACCATTTAGAAATTCTTTCCGGGGTGTAATATAACATGCAGGTTGTTCTGAGTTGTTGGAGTCTTAGACTAGATGACCGTACTCGTTTATTGATATTTATCAAGGAGCTCTCTATCTGTTTAGATGTTATATTTGAGCCCAATATTCTGCTCCATTTGCCAGCCAATTTGAAACAATCGTTTAGTTTAAAGTCAATTAGAAGTCTATATGCTTCACTTATTGCTGACTTATTTTTTAGAGAATATAAACAGGTCCAAATATCACATTCAGAAACCTCCATGATTTGTTTTTTATTAATCAAATAGTCATGTAGTTGTAAATGTTTGTACCTCATGTTTTCAGGTAAATCGTATAGCAGTTTGAGAGTATTGAAGTCTAAGAATCCTTGTGTGCCATGTAGGTCCCCTAGAACAGTAATTCCTGACCTAAGCCAACCAAGTGTAATATTGTCATTAAAAATACTTGGAAGACTCGGATTACCCCACAACGGAAGCTTTGGATGAAAAAAGCTAGTTTTACAAAAAGAGAGTATATTGCCCCAAATCTTTGTTATGTCTCTTGCGGTCTTAAATCTAACCCTTTTATAGTAGTTGGGATCGTTGGTTCTGAACAAAAACACATTTGAGTCAGATTTTAGCATGAAAGAATGAAAGAACAAAGCCCTTCCTTCCTTAAGTAAAGAGCGGAGGCGGATGACAAAAGCGGACCAAAAGTACAATTTGAAATCGGGAAAATTAAGCCCTCCTTCGTTCGTGTTATTTTTCATAAAGTTCAATGACCTTCTCGCTTTTTTGTACCCCCAGATAAAACTACTGAGTACTCCATCGAGTTTCTTAAAAAATTGATTATTTAGCGCTAATGGGATAGATTGAAATAAGAACACATATTTAGGCAATACCTTCATCTTAATTAGATTGATTCTGCCGATTAAGTTCAGAGGTAGTCTGTGCCATTAATAATAGGCTGATGGATTTGGTTAGTTTGTTATAGTTTATATTATTAATTTCCTGTAATTTGGCCGTTATTTTAACCCCTAAGTAAGTAGCATTGTTGCAGATCTCAGGCACTGTCACAGCTGGAGTGTAATTAGCAATAACCTGTGTTTTTTGTAGATTGAGTTTATAGCCCGCCACCTTCCCAAATTTTCCGGCCTCTAAAGCTATTCCCTTTAGTGCCTCGACAATATCTTCTGAATAAACCGCGATATCGTCAGCGTATGCAGTTATTTTTAGCTCTTGTGAGCCTGATCTAAAAGGTACAATCTGGGTTTGGGATTGAAGGGCAAACAAAAAAAGTTCCAATGAGAGGGCAAATAAAAGAGGTGATAGGGGACAACCCTGACGGGTTCCACGTTGAATTGAAAAGTCTGAGGATATCAGCCCCCCATAGCTGGTATAAGCCGTTGGGTTATCATACAATGCTTGTATGCACCGTAAGAATTGTCCCCTGAACCCTATTTTAGACAGTACGCACCAGAGAAAGTCCCACCCCACTCGGTCGAAAGCTTTTTCAGCGTCTAATAAGATCATACCGAGTGGGGTGCATTCAGTCTCTGCTACATCAAATGCCGTAATAGCCATATTAACATGTATAGTAGTGTCTCTCCCAGTTATAAAACCATGTTGCTGTGAATTAATGATTTGGGGCATGATAGGGGCTAATCTTAGTGCTAAAATTTTTGCAAAATTTTTTGCATCTGTATTTATTAGAGAGATAGGGCGGTATGACGCTCTCTCTGCCTTCGGCTTATCTTTCTTCAAGAAAAATATTATTTTTTCCCTGTTCCAAGATTTAGGTGTTTTTCCATTTAAGCCTACAGATTGGATAACTTTCAGCAGTAATTGTTCTAGTTCTTTTAAACATGATTTGTATATTTCTAAGGGTATAGTGTCTTCCCCGCCGCTTTTCCTACAGGTAGTAAGGCTATGGCTTGATGTAGCTCAGCCATTGTTATATCGTCAGATAGTGAATCTATCTCTGGAATGTTCTGAGTATCTACTATATGATCTTCGACATATTTCTGTATGTCATCTAGATTGGGCTCCAATTCTGGGGTATATAAAATTCTATAGAAATCGGCGAATTGTTCTAAAATATCTTGTGGTTGATTATAAATTTTATTACCAGCCCCCCGAATGTTTGTAATTGTAGAGTTTGCTCTATCCTCGGCAGCTTTATAAGCCAAAATGTTCCCAATTTTGTCCCCCCCCCCCTCGTATTGTGTTATTTTAAATTTGTGTAAGTTGTTTATACTTTTCTGGATACATTTTGTCTTAATTTCATTTTTTAGTGAGCAAAGGTTAAGACCAATTTCTGTGCTCGTTGGTAAAAATGTCAATACTATTTCCACGTAGTCATTCCAACTCGAATATTTTTCTGTACAATAATAAGTTCATAATTTATTTTTAGCATCACGGGCCGTAAAGTATATGTGCATAATTTTAAAAAGCCATAGATATAGGAACACCAGTACTCAGAGCATTATCGTTACACTCTTAATCCAACTTTAGCCTTTATAAGACTCACATTAAATATAAATCTACTGACACTAAAGGCAATTTTTATAGATGTATCTGTTTTTCATATTCTTCCTGCCTCTAAGCAAGCTCTAATGTTCCTTGGTTTGCCATATGCTGGGCAGAAGAATAATATATGAAGATCATTCTCCTTCGACACATTTTGTCATAGTTCACAAAACTCATTGCTGTTCCTACCACAGTTTATAACCCATTTTGATGTGTCCATATTAATTTGTAACTCGCCATATCTGAACATATACAAGGCTTTAGCTAGTTGTGGACTTATCTCATCCAAAAAGGATTCAAAACTCGCTACATCCTTAAAAAGAAGAAACATAGCTATTAGTGTGCCATTGTCTTTGCTGTGTAACACATTATTTTGAATATGAGTCAAAAAAGTGGATTTTCACAATTGTTTTGCTAAACACGGTCAACTGTGTCAGAGTTTTCCAAAAATGACTCAGGCCCAGTTTCTCAAACCAAGGAAAAACACGTATGAACGACGGAGTACTCCTGCCCTTGTCATTCTCTAAGATCTCCTGTAGAACGTCCTTATAATTAGTCAATTCAGTAGTTGACCAGAGCCGTACCAAAAATAATAAGGGTCTTATTCGTTTGACGTTTAGATCCATGGAAACAGGAATTAGGGCTGTTCGCACTGGCAAGCTTAACACTCTTCTAAAAAATTAGTTTTTTCCTAATTCAAAACTCTTTTTGCAATGGGGCCCCCATAATTCAGCGCCATAAAGAGAAGCTGATTGTACTTTGTGTTTAAAGACCTCCAGAGCAGGAGTCAACGCCTTCGAGATACTACTTCCATGCTTCTTTGTTATTGGCAATGAGTTTTGGAGTTGGATAATCTTGTTTTTTTCTAATTGTTGCTTACAAGACAACTTTATATCTAAGGTTATACCTAAGTAGGTAAAATGGTGTACATACTCTAATTTTTCTTATATATTTCCAGCATAGACATAGAAATCTAAAAACCTGGTCGATTGTGCTTGTTTTAATTCTAAATCCCACCAACGCAGCCACGTGTCTTCGGAGGGCCCCCGTGGTGGTCCCAAGGCCCCGTGGGCCCGTGCCACCCATGGTGGGCATTTTTCCTCAGCTGCCCAACTGTTGAAGGGGATCCGCTGCAGCGTTTGGTGGCCACTTCCTGAGGGCTCCTGGGGCACGGTGATTTTCTGGGCCTGCAGGCTCCAACGAGCGGCAATTATTTCTTGGAGGGCCCAGAGGGGCCATGTTTTCCCCCATGGTGTGGCACAGTGGTTCCCCCATTTGTGCAGTCCTGGAGAGAGTCCCTGAGAGGGACAGAAGCGGCACTGTGGAGCCAGGCCCCAGTGGATTTACAGCTACCCAGCAAATAGTGGGCAGCTGCAACGTTTAGGCCGCTGGTGACTTTGGGGGCATGTCTGAGTTAGGAGTGAGTCACACTCCTTTTCCCTGACACAGCTGTGCAGCACTTAGTGCCAGCTGCAACGTTTAGGTTTGCGCAGATGGTCCACCCTTAACTTCCGCTGCATTGACAGCGCGCTCTGACATTCTGGACACAGGGCATTTAAACCCCTTCGGAGATGGCCAATTGGCCAGAGGAACGGGTAGATGGATAGGGCGCAAGGCTCTAATGCTCTCGAGATCATGGGGCCAAACGTTTGACGGCCCGCTGGCAGTTGGGGCCCCTCAAAGTCTGCCTCTCCCCCCTTAGGATCCCTTGGGCACTTATCGGCTGGAGTGGAGGCAGGACTCTACTTCTTTTCGGGCGTGGCACCTGCAGGGCTCTCCCTTCACCTCGGGAGCCCCGCCGACCTGCCACAGCGCTCCTCTCTACAAGTGCGGCGGCACACGGCGCTCTCCCTCTTCCTAGGAGAGCCCCACCTGGGATCAGTCTTCTGATGCGGCACACAGGGCTCCCTCCTCGCAACGGGAGCCCTGTTGGCTCCATGGCCAGACTTCGGGGTCATCTTCCCCCGTCTGGGGGAAGGCGGAAGTGACGCCGGCAGTCCTGCACCGAAGGATGGACCTGCATCTGTCTTCCGGGTCGCGCTAGGCAACGGCCCGAGGGAAAGCTCTCTCGCGGCTCGGGTCAGACACGGGGTGGGCACCCGCTCTCATACAAAAATAAAAACTCTGGCAAAGTCACGGGGTGGGCACCAGCACAGGATAATATATAAATAAGGCCCAAGCCGCGGGGTGGGCACCTGCGCACCACCCCAATAACCACAGAAAGTAGCAAATCAGCAGGGTGGCACCCACAAGGCTGCCATCACGGGGGAGCCCCTACGCTGGGGATTCCCCCTCCAGCAGCGCAGCGCTGCCCCGGGGGAGTGAAGCTCCAGTGCCCCCGGGGAATGCAGGCAGCGCCTCCTCATGGTTAACAAGAGTCAGGTGTTCCTAAAGCAAAGCCAGCCCTCCTCGGGCTTAAAGGAATCAATGTCAAGGCTCCCGGGCAAAGAAATGGAGCAGACAGCTCCCCACAAAGGAAAGTCCTCCAGGACCAGACCGAGGCATAAGGGTCCCAGGAAGAAGTCTTCCAGGCATCCAGGGGCAGGGCATGGCCCAGGGAAGCAAGCCTTCCTCTGGGCCCCAGCAGCAGCACGCCCCTGGTAGATTTGAGTAGCAAGACAAGAAAAATGTCATGGGGTCACAGCCCCTTATTTATACAGCAAATTTCCTTTGTCACCTAGCACAGGGTTTAGGGAAAACCAGATGCAACTGGTTTGGGAGCACTTGAGCACTTTGTTTTGCTCTGCTCCTCTTCTCTTATTCACAGGATCGGTCAGGGACATCAGACGGACCACAGGGGGTAGAGCCAGTATTGTGGAGGGAAGGCCCAGTCCTATTCAGGTCACAGGTGCAACTCCTCCCTCCCATCTACATGCAGATCTCCCCTTTCACCACCGGGCAGACCCATCCTGACTCCTGGAGCCAAGCACACCAGCCAGCTCCTGTCAATCACAAGCCAGACAGTCAATTTACATTCACTGCACACAGAAATGCCAACTTCTAAAAGTGGCACTTCTACACTAGTCACATTAAATCTGCGCACACCGCCGTGCAGCATTTATTCCCACGAGTTAGCACACGCCAAACTCGCCCCTGCACTCTCCCACATTAGGAACTACCATGGACACACTAATCCCCATGCATTCCTATGGGAGGGCAGGCCACTCTCACCAAACATACACAGAGAGCGCACGCACTTTACACTGGACCACAGTGAAAAAGTGCGCAGAGGCCTCAAATCACCAACACCAGGTTACAGAAACAGGCTAGGAGAATGCAAAAAGTTTCGGGGTGAACCTGCCAAAAGGGCCAAATCCAACAGGCCCTCTATATTCCAGGAAGTAAGTTGTACTTTTTTCTGATTGTTTACTCCTGTGTTTATCATGTTTAGCCTATATGAGTTAGTCATTAGATCAAAAGAAGCATTTAGGGCCTGGGTAATAACCCTTGCTGCTCCTCCGCCCCAAATTGTACATACAGCTCAGATGCCTTGCAAGAGATTGTCTCCCCCTGTACCTTGTTGTAAACAAAAGGAAGTCCGGACTTCTGGCGTAGATTAAGTAGATTCTTTTATTTAAGTTGTTTCAAGAAGTTAAGAGGAAAACCCCACCAGGAGCAGCTACCCTGCTGCTCAGCCCTTACCAAACTGACACTCACAGACATCCAACATTCTTTCCATCCAACATTCAACACAACACACATTCTAGCTGAGCAGCAGGTACACTTAAGTTACAACACATCTCCCTTCTTTAGGGGAAACAAATGCATTGTGAAATAGATTAGATTAAACAATTAAACTAATGACAATATGGCAAATAACATCTAGTCAAGAAATTGAATACAATGCACTAATAATAAAAAATGCAATACAATAATACACATCTCGCATGAAAATGTAGTAGAGGTTTCACACCACATTACATACTGAACAAAGCATCACATTATGACTTCCTGAATTAAAACCACCATCCTACATCATACACCAAAACCAATATGCCACAAATCATACCAGTTGGCCAGACAGGTACAACGAGCAACATACAGGGAACAAACCTTAAAACAACATATATATATATATATATATATATATATATATATATATATATATATATATATATATATATATATATATATATATATATAATTCAGGAAACAACATGCGCATCACAGACCAGTAAATATACACCATAATAGCACTGCTACGCACACTTATCCAAACTCAAACTCAAAGACAAAGGGTGTCATATTCATGCACCATCTCATACACAACTCAACCGATGAGTGGCCTAACAACTCAACACCAACTCATACACAACATTCTAATGCTTCTGGGATCCTAGTCCCTGTTGTGGATCAAGTTCTGGGACAGTTGTCTCCAACATGGGCTCTTTGTCCCTGTTTTTTAAGCTCTCCATTATGTTTCAAATTGTGGGACATTCTCCCTAACATGGCCTCTCAGACCTGCTTCCAATACTAGGACCTTTGTCCCCTGCTTTCTATACTGGGACCTTTGTCCCCTGCTTCCAATACTAGGACCTTTGTCCCCTGCTTCCAATACTGGGACCTTTGTCCCCTGCTTCCAATACTAGGACCTTTGTCCTGTTTCGGCTTCTTCTGGGCTCTCTGCCCCTTTTTTCCATTTTTTGTAAAAATATTCACTGTGGTTGGCAGGCGTCATTAAGAAAATACTGCATCACAAATAAAAAAATAACTAGATATATCTCAAACTCTTCGTAGTGACATTCACGGAAATATGGAGTATTTCATTGACAGATTTCATTTCTTTGTCGTTGTGCAGAGGTGTTATGTTGTATCCTGTTATTTCTTGTTTTGATGTTCTGATCCCTGTCCCTTTAATGCCTGCATTCCTTTTGGATCTTTCTTGTCTTTGGTGTTCTCTCTTTCTGCTGGGTCTGGCAGTTGCTTGCTAGCCTGGAGAGGGACACCAGCTAATAGCTGTAGCTTGAAATAAATACTCTATTTTATCTCTACTTTGATGTGGTCGTTGTAACTTCTTCAACACAACATTTTGGCGATGGAAGCCTAGCAAGCATTAGAGAAGGAGCTACTGAGAGATGACTAAGCAGCTGGTGGAGAGAACCGCGCGTGTAACAGGAAAAGAGAGAGCTTATTACTAAGAAGAGTCTGTCTACATTGCCCAATTTGTTAATACTGTGACCAATGGAAAATTTGTCGGGACTGTACCAAAGGTGAGGTATTGACCTTGAAAAGCCGCAGGAAAATACGACACTGTGTGAGTACTGTCCGATTTTATTTGTAAAGAGTTTACTCATTTTGCCAGCCGTGTTTCGAGCACAACGTTGCCAAGCAACTTTAATGGCCTGCAACGTTTCTCAAAAAGAACGCGGCTGAACAGAAGGCTGCCATTGTTGCTCCGGTTGTGCGCATGACAACAATCTCGGACTCACCACGACTCACGCAGCGTATCGACGTTGCGCACTGACGTGCTGGCAGCCATATTTCCGCTTCCTGTAAAATAGACGGTTGCTAGGTAACGCGGCCGAGCGCAAAAGGAGACAAGAAAGTGAGGAGAAATGAATTCATACAGCAACATGAGTAATTAGGGGTGATTTTTGACACAAGCAGTGCAAAACGAGGAGTAAGGGGAATTATCGATTTTTACCTAAATAAGGAATATTGTGTTTTTGGTCACAAGGAACATTTTGGGCAAGGTACATTTGTTAGAGTTCAAAGTACTGTTCAAGTAGACAGCGCAGTAAAAGTGGAGCAGCGAAGCAGTGTAAAAGCTCACTGTTGAGGTATATCTTAAGCTCACTGTGAGTACTGCATAGGCTTTCAGTGGAGGCAGAGGATAAGTGTGACTTTCAGTGGAGGCACAGGATAAGTGTGACTAAAGTGATGGAGAGCAATAGTGTAGTCATGCCACCATTGTTCTTACAGCAGAGTGGAGACCCTCCTATCGAATGGGAGGAATGGATCGAGGTATTCGAAAATTATCTTGAGGCAATTGACGGAAAAGACTTTAGTGCAGTGAGGAAAAAAGCACTATTACTGAGTACTTTGGGGAAAGAAGGTCAACACGCCTTCAAATTTTTGTCCCCAGGAACAAATGCAGAGGGGAGAGCGATTACTAACTTGTATTTGGAGGCTAAAGCACGTTTAAAGAAAAGGTACTCTAAAGAAGTGAACATAGTAATGGCTAGACATAAGTTCTACACGCAGCCTCAACGTCAAGGGGAGAGTGTGGACCAATTCGTAACTCGCCTAAGAGAGCTGTCGTTGAAATGCAACTTTGGAAACATCAGGGATTTGATGATCAGGGACTAGCTTATCGTCCAGTGTGGGAACAAGAAGATGCAAGAGAAGCTGTGGGCGGCGAAGAATCCCAGTTTGCAAAATGCCATTGACATTGCAAAGATTGTTGAAGAATCTGGTGCATGCATGAAGGAGATGGAACGGAAGGATAGTTTAAAAGAGAATGTGTCGTGTGTGGAAGTTGTTGAGGAAGTGGGAGCTGTTGGTGGAAAGAAATCCTATGAGAAGGGTGAAAAGTTACTAGGGAAAAAAACATATAATGTTAATAATAATAGTGACTCTTATAGGAGTAGAGACAAGATGTGCGCAAGGTGTGGAAGCACCTACCACACTTCTGATTATAAAAAATGCTTTGCCATAGATAAGGATTGTTTGAAATGTGGTAAGCGTGGACACTTTTCGAGAATGTGTAAATTTGCAACTAAAGGGAGGGTTGTGGTCGTACAACGGGAACAAACTGAGGTTGCAACAGTTGACAGTGTGGAAGGTGCAAATAAGATTTTGGTGGTGAGTGATGAAGAGTTGGATATGAATCCTAGAAGAAGGGTGAGACCGAAGGCTGTGTTTGAGATTGATGGTGTGATAGTTGAGTTGACGGTGGATTCGGGGTCCTTTTGGACCATTATTCCAGTGTGCTTGTTTAGTGTGAATTGGCCAAAGGTTGTGCTAGAAGCGAAGGAGATCAATCCTGGTGGGTTCCAAGGTGAAAGAATTAGGATTTTGGGGTTCATGTCTGCTGTCATTTCGTTCAGAGGAAGATCTGTGAAAGGTAAGGTGTATGTGGCACAGTCTGGTCCAGCAATATTGGGGTGGGGACACCAGTATGATCTCCACATTGTATTGAGCCCGAGGGCTGTCGATCAAGTGATGGTAGTGGACGAGGTGACTACTCTTTCAATTGTTGATGGGATGCCTGAGTTGTTTAAGGAAACGATTGTTGAGTTGAAAGGCTATGTGCACAGGATCATGTTAAAGCCTGATGCAGTTCCTTTACAACACAAGGTGAGGAAGGTACCTATTGTAGCTAGGGCTGAGGTTAAGAGAATGTTGGGTGAAATGTTGGAACAGGGAGTCATTGAGCAGATTGAGACCTCATCTTGGATTTCGCCAGTCGTGATCACGACCAAATCCGACGGAAAATACAGGTTCTGTGTGGATTTACGCACACTTAATCGCAACATCGTTGTAGATGGGTTTCCCCTTCCAAATATTAACGAGTTGGTGCTGTAGTTGAAAGGTGGTAGGTTTTTTTCAAAGCTTGACTTACGGAGTGCCTACCACCAGATCAGACTACATGAGGAGTCCAAGCATTTGACGGCATTTATCACGTCCGAGGGCATTTACCAGTTTACCAGGATGCCGTTTGGGTTGGCGTCGGCAGCAGGAGTATTCCAGCGTATGATGGGCTCGGTGTTGAGTGGGGTGGAAAATGTCGTTCATTTTCAAGATGACGTATTATTGTTTGGCAAAACTAAGGAGGAGCATGATGTAATCTTGAAGACGGTCCTAAATAAGATGGAGTTGGCTGGTTTAACCTTGAGGAAGGATAAATGCAAGTTTGCGGTGGAGGAGGTGGAGTACCTTGGTTATACTTTGTCAGATGATGGTGTGAGGCCTAAGCGTGATTTGTTGGAATCAATACGGAAGGCACCAGCACCTGGTGATAGAGATCAGTTAAGATCGTTTCTCGGTCTCATAGAGTATTACGCAAAATTTGTTAGGAATTTTGCAGACAAGACGGAGAAAATTAGGTTAATACTTAGGAAAGGTTGCAAGTTTAGTTGGGGTAAGGAACAGGAGAGTGCATTTGTGGGAATAAAGAAGGAGATATGTGAAGCTGGTATCTTAACACCGTTTGATACTAAGAAAGAGTCTGTTTTGACTGTTGATGCGAGCGGTGTTGGCTTGGGAGCTGTGCTTGCACAGGTTCATTCTTCGGGAATAAAGACAGTTGCGTTCGCATCCAGGTCTCTTACTGTTTCGGAGAGGAATTACTCCATAATTGAGAAGGAAGCTCTTGCCGCGGCTTGGGGGTGTGCTTATTTCAGGATGTATCTGTGGAGATCTCTTTTCAGAATACAGACTGACAACACACCCTTAGTAAGGATATTGTCTCCTGGTGGAGCTGGTAAAGGCTCGGCGAGATTGGCTAGGTTGGCTGCGAAACTCCAAGAGTATCTATACAAAGTGGAGTATATTCCGGGATGGAAGAACAATTTGGCTGGCGGTCTGTCCAGACTTCCGTTACCCTGGCAAGAGGTTGATCGTACGGGCATTGAGTCATCTTTGTGTGAGGGCTCGGTAGCGCCAGTGGGTGATGTTGTTGAGTTCTGTTCAAGTGCGATTGGGAAGGAGAAGTGGGATGAGTGCATGGCTACTGATGATGTGTTGAAGAAGGTGAAGGAGTTGATTGTTGGTGGGTCAAGGCATGAGAGCACCCTTGACTGTGCTGTCAGGCCATTCTTGAAGGTGCTAGATGAACTGTCTATTCTGGATCAAGAGAAGAATATAATAATGAAGAGCTACAAGTTTATTCCCCCACAGGATTTGAGGTTCACTTTATTCAAGCTGGCGCACGAAGGTCATCTGGGCCAGTCACTCACTAAAAAAAGATTGAGAGAGTGTTTTTGGTGGCCGTCAATGGATCAACATATTTCTGATTGGGTCGAGAGGTGTTCTGATTGTGTGGAGAGCGAGAAGAGGCTAAAGTTGGGCAGTCAGATAACACATGGTTCTATTGAAGATCCTCTTGCTCCTTGGTATTCTTTTTGCATGGATTTTGTAGGTCCTTTCAATGGTCTAAATGAGGATTTGAGATTTGCCCTTGTCCTGATTGATGTTTATTCTAGGTGGTTGGTGGTAAAGTTCTGCAGGGAAATATCCACTAGGATGACGATTCAGTTGTTATCTGAGATTTTTAGGGAGGAAGGGTTTCCTTTGAAGCTCATTACGGACAACGGGACTCAGTTAACTTCTGAGGAAATGAGAAAGTTCCTTTCTGCTTGTGGAATTGTGCATTCTAGGACGTCCTTTTACAAGCCACAGGGCAATGGAATGGTTGAGAGGGCAAACCGCATGGTGAAAGGGGCAATCCAAATGGCTATGGCGACAGGTGGCTCTGTGAGAAGCATGGTGGAGGAGTTAGTCTGGGCGTACCGTACGACAGAAAATTATTCTTCTGGTATAGTTCCTTTTACTGTTATGAGAGGTCATTGTGCTGGCACAAAGTTGATTCCTGCGTGGATGAAGGAGTGTGTGAGTTTGGATAATCTAGGAGGTGTAAAGGGTGTTCTGAATTCTGCACAGGATTTGTCTCATAACATCAGGGTCAATGATCTTGTAAAAGTAAAACCTGGATGGATTTCGGGTGGTTTGACCAAGTTTAGGGGACCGTACAAGGTGAAATCAGCGCATGAAAGGTATGTTGTTTTGGATAATGGTGAACACTGGAACTTCAGAAGAGTTGCTCTTTACAAGAGACATTCTGATGTGGGTGCTGGTGACAAGGGACATTCTGATGGGGGTGCTAGTGATGCATGTGCTGGTGGGAAAACGGGGGATGGTGCTTGTGGTTCCTCGACCAGGACAAGGAGACCTCCATCATATTTGAGTGTTTACTTTTGTGATGACCCTTACTTTTTTTTTTATTCTGTTTCTTTTCTTTCTATTCTTTCTGTTCTTCATGGTGAAGGAATGAGGATATGTTGTATCCTGTTATTTCTTGTTTTGATGTTCTGATCCCTGTCCCTTTAATGCCTGCATTCCTTTTGGATCTTTCTTGTCTTTGGTGTTCTCTCTTTCTGCTGGGTCTGGCAGTTGCTTGCTAGCCTGGAGAGGGACACCAGCTGATAGCTGTAGCTTGAAATAAATACTCTATTTTATCTCTACTTTGATGTGGTCGTTGTAACTTCCTCAACACAACATGTTATTTAACCACTAGATGTCACTGTTGTGATTGTGCACAAATACGATCCCACACATAACACTCCATAAGCCCGGGAAGACAGTAAACCTGTGAGAATGGAGATCACGCAACTGTGATCTAATGGCAGTTTCTGGGAGTCACAGTGGAAAATTTCTGGACGTTAAATAGACGTCACGTTGTAAGATTCTAAACTTTATAGAAGGATAAAAAACAACTTGGTTGGCAAAACAAAACCAAAGTGTAAGGCAAAACACCAAGGAATACTACGAACTTCCTGCACTTTAGCCAACCACAAAAATGGCTGCACGTTACTGACGCTAAGCCGGGTGGTTGTCACCTAAAAGCTCTGTGACGAAGCCTGAAAAGGATTCAGGGCTCACGCTGATTCAGAGATCGGTGCGCATGAGCTGAATTCGTTGCGGTGGGTGAGTTTCCAACTGTCATAATTTTAAAGATGAAAGTAACGATGTGTGTATTGCCACAATGGTAATTAAATAGTCCAATACAACTACCGCCTTATACATAGCTGCCAAGGTTTCAAATTGCTGTGTGTGACATTTTCATAATTTCAGTCAAATTATGAGTGACATTTGAACGACTATGAGTGACACTTTCTCACGAGCAAAATCAAGCAATGTAGATGACGGAAACATAAATATTCAAAATTATTCCCATTTGAGCAACAAGAAATGCTAAGAAGATCTTAAAACTGTTTCAAAACACCAGAATGGGAAGTGCACTAACCGGAGACTGCGTGACTGCAGTTCTCAGTAACAGAGGGCAGACAGGCACTGCAGCTGCTCAGATTTCATTGATCATTCATGACTGCATGCTAGCCGAAAAGCTAATTTTATAGTTTAGCGTAGCAAGTGTAACTAGGAGATTAAACCATCACTCAGTCTCAGGCATAATCGGGTGCTAATGCAATAAGGTAAAACAATCATATACGGTTTCCACCTCGTGTTCCTAAGTTGTAAGTGTGTACATTTCCACTGAGATGAGACACTCTTTTAGCTTTGTCATTTATAGGATGACCACTTCCATGATAATTGTACTTGTTACAATAACTGCCTCTCTGCTTGACAAAACATAATGTCAGTTAGATCAGCTGAGCCCAACCCGCGGCGGCACCAGCGCGCAGTTCTACTTAACTTGCAGGCTTAGGCAGCTTGCTAAAACTAAATTATTACGAATGTGTTAAATCAGAAAGCAACATGAATTGTCAGACCTGAGTTGCGATGGGACGAGGGAGATCTCTTCTTTCAGCACGGGCCGCATTGTGGAGGCCCTCAAATTTCTCGAGATCTTCCCTCTGCACAGGTGACTGTCCGACGTCTGCTGAGTGCTCTCCCTGTCCCTCGTGATGATGGGGCAGCAAACTACTGGTGGCACACAGGCTGTTAGAAACATTACTGCCCGCGTTAAATTGCCGCCTTACTACTAGTGACATCCTGTTGGAAAATCGACAGTCACGTGACGGCACGTAACGTGATGCCGCCGCAGCCGACCCTAGCTGAGTGAGTCTAAACAGCAGCTCAGCTGGCTCTGTGAATGTTGAATATGCCGCCTGCGCAGCTGAGCACCCTGGAGGCGCGACCCTATACATTGCAGCTTTCATTTTAAAATCTAGTCTGCACCAGCCAGCCAGCCGGCCCGCAAGTGAAGTCTGCTGCGACCCGGCCCAGGTTGGCATAGGCAGCCAGTTTCAGCATTGTCAGCAGAGTGCCAGTCAGGGGCAAAATGCGTGACAATGCATTTCAGTGGGGTGATGCGGGAACACCACACTGAAATGTTTGGCGTCACGCGGGATGCGTGACACTTGGCAGGACTGCTTATATTAAAGATGTAAAAAACATCAGCCAATACCGGAGCCCGATTTCTGCCCCCGAACATACTCCTCATGATCACCTCACATTGGGACTTAGTCCTTGCCCCAGGTTCCACCTTATATTAAAGATGTAAAAACATCAGGCAACATCAGAGCCCGATTTCTGCCCCCGAACATACTCCTCATGGTCACCTCACATTGGGACTTAAACCTTGCCCCAGGTTCCAGGTGATAATTATCAAATTGCTCAAACACCTCGCACTGCATCATAGACACTCGATCATAGCCCCCATAATTGACAGTAGGTGTTCTCTTCGATGCCAAGCTCTTTGCCTCATATCACCATAGATACTCCCAAATGTGAACACTGAAAGTGCATGAAGACCTTACGTTATCAGCACTTCCCACCGGGGTCCATTTCTTTTGCTCACGAACAGCAGGTAACAACAGTAAACACCGGGGCTCGATGACTGCACCTAAAGACACTTCTTAAGGTGTGATTCATTATAGTGTCTCCTATTGATACGTGGTGAGTACTCCACAACAGGACTCGATCTATATCCCCGAATTAGCATAATACAGTTAACGCTGTAACTTGTACTTTGCCAATGATTAACATAGCAAGATCTGGCACAACATGGGTTTTAGGGCGATCGAAGGTAGGGTCACTGGTGGGGTTTAGGTGCCAGACCGCATTACTCATATACTTTTAATATAGAGTCATTTACCTTGAGATTTTCTTGGCTTCTGTTTTCTGTGCCTGTCAGGTTTTCTTTTTACAGAGTCCATTAGCTTTTCTTTTCTGTTTCTTGCAAGTTTCATTTGTTATTTTCAGTTGGCTGAATTTGCACACGTGGATTCTTCTTCAAAAACGTCGCCAAAATGTTGTAAACAAAAAGAAGTCCGGACTTCTGGAGTAGATTAAGTAGATTCCTTTATTTAAATTGTTTCAAGAAGTTAAGAGAAAAACCCCACCAGGAGAAGCTACCCTGCTGCTCAGCCCTTACCCAACTGACACTCACAGACATCCAACATTCCATCCATCCAACATTCAACACAACACACACTTTAGCTGAGCAGCAAGTACACTTAAGCTACAACATACCTCCTCTAGCTGCTGCATATTTAGAGGACGCATCTGTTCCATCCTACAATTTATCTCAATGGTAGCAGGGAAGAATGTCATCTGCTACAGGAGTTGGTTGTCAATCTAAGGCATCCAGAGCAGATAATGCCTGGAACCTATTTGGGGATAATATTGAAACTTCATCATGAACAAGTATTATGACTGCAAGGCCTCCACCATGACTTCAAAGGCCCTTTGTAAATCATGCCCACAGTCTTTTGAATTGCAAGTGGAGCTGTGCACAGCTCTGCACCCCCATCCTTCCTGAGATAGTCCATTCAGGCACACCTAGTTCCTATATTTTGTGGCTGTGTTGAAGGAATATACAAAGGTGAACTGCAAACTGCACCTATCACATGACCCAGGAACAGGTCCCAGGCACCAAATGGTGAGGACAAGAAAATTCCAACTTTTCAAAAGTGGCTTTTTCAGAATTTGACTTAAAATGTAACTTAACCATTAAAGAAGATTTTAAATTACTGTTCCTCAGACACCAAACTTGACTTTTCTCTATGCTCCCAGTCAAAAGATATCACTTATTAAGTGTGATAAAGGAAGCCAATGGTATCCTATGGGAGATGTGTGCCCCCCAGTAGTGTGAACACAAATTTGTAAGCTTTTCCACTACCAGAACATGTAAAACTAAGAGGTACATGCCCACCTTTTTAATTACAAGGCTCTCTGCCCTGTGGGTTGTCTAGGGCCTACTCCAGGGCTGACTTTTATGGAAAAAACGGAGTTTAAGACTTGGAAAGGGTTGTAGTATGGCCTGAGGCCTGCATTGCGCGCATGTTATGTTAGCATGGTTTATTAGAAGTTTAAACACCATTTTACCTTTTGCTGCTTTTGCATACAACACTGCATAGCTGTGTTTTGTACGTTAGCCTTCACAAAGGTCTATACATGAGCAAAGGTTTGTTTTCGGAATCTCTAGACTTTCATTGTGCCCCTAGTCTGAACAGTTAGTGCTGAGCCATCAAGGTTATCAAAACATGTTAGCTGTTCTTCGACATGTCCATGTAACCCTCTCTAGACAGAACAGTGTGGCAGCTGTGAGCCAAGTAAGATTCTGGCGTCCTTATTATCACACACTCGCCATGATTTTACACACTTGGAAGATTTTCCATTTCCAGGAATGCAGAGAGTCTATGCTGATCCAGATGTAATTTACTCTTACTGAGCGGAAAGAAAATGGGGTCACCCAAAACAAGCCGAAGAGACCTTTAGTTTATAATACATATTTCCTATAGAGGAAGGGTGCTAAAACTAGGCGCTATAGGGCCTGTTTGCACTATCATTGTAATATGATTCCTCCTTTTGTATATTATGGAATTGTAACCATGCTGACCATATTATTCTTAATCATATGTCTGCTTATGTTGGCTAAAATACACACACATGAGATTGCGTTGTTAAAATGAATATTTTAACCTTACCGTGTCTCTTCTTTACTCCTGTTGTGGACTGGTATGAGAGTATAACAAAAGAGTGTTCTCACTTCCCACCATTCCTGAGCTGGTCCTAAATCACATGTTCTAGGTTGTCTAATCATTGGTTACTTTGCTATAGGACGAAGAGCTAATGTCACACTGATGCTAGCTGGTTGGGGTTTTTCTAGGCACTGAGGTGATTTTCTGGTACACCACAATTCACTGATGTCCTAGGTCTCTGTGCACAGTTCTGTGTATGAGCAGAATCCTTGCAACATGGTGTTGTTGTGGCAAGTCAAATTGACAGCTTTAAACTGTCAACAGGCTGCAATGGCAAGCCTGGGGCCATTGTACAGGGCTACTTAAGTGGGTGACACAATAAATGCTGAGGGCCCGATTCACAGAGCTAACTTAAGACAAAATCCTTAATTTCTTAACATTTTGGTATTCACAGAAGGCACTTACTCATTTTGGTATTCACAGAAGGCACTTACTACTTTTTGTATTCACAGAAGTTAGGAGGCCTAACTTTAGGACTCCTAAATGCCTTCTGTGAATACCAAAAAGTCTTAAAGTTAGTTAGGATTTTTCTCAGTTTAGGAGTAGTAAAGTTAGGACTACTAACTTTAGGACTCATAAATGTCTTCGGTGAATACCGAAAGTCTTAAAGTTAGGATTGATCTCAGTTTAGGAGTCCTAAACGTTGGAGTCCTAACTTTACTACTCAACTACTACTAATCTCAACCACAGCGCCCTGGACCCTGTCCCTGCAGTCCAGCCAGGCCAATAACTTGCCCGCTTTATCACCTACATCGTAGATTCTGCTGAGCGTGGCCCTGTTTTTTATTTATTTATCTGTGCAATTTTATATAGCGCAAACTTTACCCGAAGGTGTCAGAGTGCTTTACATAAGAACCAGTTGAAAACATAAGGACTAACGGTTACATGAAAAAATTGCAAATTTTTGCTTTATATAAGAACCAGTTGAAAACATACGGATTTAGGAGTACATGTGTTACAAAAAAGGTACAAACAGAAAAAATTGCAAATGTACAAGAGATAAAGTCACTCAAGGAGGAGATACAAATGGATATACTCTAGGCATATACTAGTAATATCTCTATCTAGATATGGATATACTCTAAAAGTCACATAGGAATGGTAGAGAGCATGGCGGACTACTGCATATTCTAGTGATTAGAGTTATCTCTATATACATAGGGAAGGGATACACATGGATATACTCTAAACGTCACATAGGAGACTAGTCGTTAGAGTTATCTCTATATACATAGGGAAGGGATACACATGGATATACTCTAACAGTCACATAGGTGACTAGTCGTTAGAGTTATCTCTATATACATAGGAAGGGATAAGACTGGATATACTCTAAGGGTCACATAGGAATGGTAGAGAGTACAAAAATCTACTGCATATACTAGTGATTAGAGTTACCTCTATATACATAGGGAGGGGATATGACTGGAAATACTCTAAGAGTCGCATAGGAATGGTAGATGGTACAAGGTCTACTGCAAATACCAGTGATTAGAGTTATTTCAATATGCCAAAAGGCAGAGTTCCATAAGTGTGGATGCAGTCACAGCACAAAGGGAGGGTGAGAGAGATACAAGGGTATGGAGAGAGGGGAAAGCAGAAAAGGGAAGAAACATTTGAGGATTATCCACGGGGAAAAAGGTTAAAGGACGAGGGAATGAAAGGAGGGCCAGAGTCCAGAGAAAACTGTCCGAAATCAGCAGCAAAGTGTCGGCCAGGACAAAATAAAAAGTCAAGAAGTCCAGGAGAGAAGGTGGGAGCCCAGGTGGGAGATGAAGCTGGAGGCCAGCCGCAGGCGGGTCATCATCGTGGAGAGGTGGTGACGGATTCAACCGCCCAGGAAGATGTGTGGACATCAGCGGCGGGCCGGCAGGGGGGCAAGCAGTGTGGACCCCGGGAGCAATGCAGCCTTGCACAGCACATTCAGAACACTGGTGCCATGCAGCGGGGGGAGGGGTAAGTGATCCGGAGATCCGGCCCGTGTTGCAGGACCACAGACAGGGCATTCCGGTAATGGCAGTGGCCCCATATCGGCAGCAGGTCGGGTGGCAGGCCAGACAATCTGAGAGGGGGCCGCAGGATCAAGAAGAGGCCGGAGAGAAGTTGGGGCGAGCCAGAGGAAGCGGCGATCGCCATCCGAAAGTCGCTGCCGGCCGCCATCTTAGAGTCAGCCAGGCGCTGGGAGGATTCCCTCTGTGGGGGTCGCCGTCAAAGTAAAGCTAGATGCCAGTCAGCTGCTGCAAAAATCTAGGCATCTAGGCATCTAGGCAAGCCGGGGGAGCGCAGGTCGCAATCCTACCTCCCAGCAGCGGCCGCAGTCGGCAGGGTCCACGGCGAGGTGCCGCCCGCCATTTTGAGCGCCACCGCCCTCTCTTCCTTCTCTTCGGGAGATCGGACCTGTCCGCCTACTAAGGAGCGATCACTGTTGCTCCGCAAATGCCCCACTCGCTCCGCTTCATGTGGGGATAATGGGTGATCCAAAGAGGGGCTGTAGCCGCCTAGAGCCAGATTCGAGCAGCTCGTGAACCGGGAGCCGAGACGATCCACGTCCGCTCGGCTCCCGGTTCACTCATTTTCCTCCCAGTGGACCCAGATCGGCTCTTGGACCTCCCCTGCAGCCAAAAAGGGGTGTGTGTGGCGTAGTATTCACATGGACCCACGTTACCTGCAGCAGGAAGCGTGCAACAGGACAGGAGGATGTTCCTTCGGCTGCCAAGGGGTGCCTCGCGCCGGCTGCTCCAGAGCGCGCGCCACCCTCTGTGAACTCATACAGCGGGCGCGCTACAACGCAGCTAAAGCACTTAGGGAGAACCCCCCCCCCTCTTTCAGATGTCAGTCCGTCTGCCCTGGCCCAGCACCTGCGGGACCCTGTAATCTGTCTTAGCGGCCTCCGTAGCTAGATCTGAGAAGTCCTTGATTTTAATGAGTAACTTCTGACGCACCTCCACCGAGTCCTGCATCTGGAGAGCCTTTTCTAAATCTAAGATTTCCTCTTCCAAACGAGCCATGTCAGCCCCCCTCTCCCTACACTGTCCAGCAATCTGAGCCAAGACCACCCCTGTATAACAGTCTTAAAGGCCTCCCAGAGTACATTCACCGAGTCGATTGCTCCTTCATTCTCCTGGAATTAAAGATCCGACCTTGTCCCTGATGGGGGAATTGTAAGGTACCAGGAATTGATCGGCGCCACACGACCAGCCGTGGGCTCGCCCATTTCCAGACTACACAGTATGGGTGATTGATCAGAGATCCCCCTGGTCAGATGTTGTATGTCCCTGACCGTGTGAAGTTGGTCCGCTAACGTCAATGCATAATCTATGCGGAACATACTGTGATGACGCCCAGATTGATAAGAGTGTTGAAGTTCAGTCGGATGCAAATTCCTCCAGATATCTACCAGGCCCACTGCACCCAAAAAGCTATGAATCCGCCCACGCGAAGGCGGCAGGGCACGCTGGGGCCACCAATTAAGGGAGTCAGAGACTATAGAGTTAAAATCAACAATCTTGCGTCGAGCAAAACGAGAAGGAGTTCTCCGAGATCAGTGAATGCTTGAGTGTGCAGACCGGGTGCCACATAGACTGAGACGATGATTCAGAGTGCGCCCCTCCCAGGTCCCAGAATATGCAACAAACTTACCCAGGGCATCAGTGCAGACCGAATCATTAGTCAGGGGGAACGATTTCCAGACTAGTACACCCACACCCGAGACCCAGAGCCGAAAGCCGAGTGGGCTGCCAGTTGGAAACTCCATTGTGACAAGGCTCTGCAGGTATTTCCAAATAGGTGGGTCTCCTGTAGCAGAACAACATCAGGAGAGTGTCTCTTTAAAAACTGAGAATCCACCCCGCTCTTGATCTTGTCGCCCAACCCGTTAACATTCCAAGACAGTAGCTTAAGCTCATGCCTAGTCATCATGCCCTTTAGTCCGTCTCAGGGGTAAATACATTTCCAGAAAGGAGCCCTCAGAAAGGCCTCTAGGGGGAGACTTTCCGAGCACCTTGGTTGTAACACCCAGGGAGACACCAAGAACATGGAACCAGCACCAGCCGTTGCCTGAGGCCAGTTAAATATGTCTTGCCTAAACAACAAAAAAACAACAATACAAATGAAAACAATCCTCCCCACCCCCTCACAAACTTGCAAAACTGCCACTGTATCCCCCCTCCCTGCCTCCCTGCTTGGCGGTGTCAAAACCCCCCGACCTCCCAAACTAGCAGAGTGCCTATCGCCAACCCCTCAATACTTGTGGGTGCGTATGACCAACCGAGCACCCGCCTCCAAACATGGGCAACTGGTAATCACACTTTGCAAACGAAAATAGTCCAGGAGCATCAATCAAACCCTTTAAAATGCTTCCCCCTGCCATGGCACTGTCCATTCCACCAATGCGAACTTCAGGGGACAAAGGGCAGGATCGTTCCACCCAAGTAATGGTCCGTTGGAATCTTCACTCGAGTTGCGACATTGAAGACCCATCACAGCACTGTAGCCCAAAAAAATGCGGGAGTATGGGCGCCAATGGTAAATCAGGCAGCAGCTCAAAGGGATCTGGGTTATAACACCCCTCACTAGTCTACAAATCAATCTTGGCTCAGTTCCAAGGCAGCCGGATTCTCCACTGGTCTATAGAAAGCGACTGCGCCCAGCTCTTTCCTTCAGGGACCCGCTGCAGGCTGCCCGTACCCAAAACGGCCGCAATTTGCGCAATCCCCCACTCCGATTCCTCAGGGAGAGTCAATACCCCCCTCCGCTCCCCGCATATGGCTGCAGCCATCTTGGAGCTTGCAAACAGTCACTAGTCCGATCAGGAGCCAGCGAGGGGAGCGCTGCATGGAGCCCCCAAAGTAGGGAGCCCAGAGAAGGGGACTGAGTCACTCCATCCATATGGTCCCTCCGGAAACCTCTGATCCACTCACCTTTGTCCAAATGTGACCGCCTGGTTTTGGATTTTACTTGCTCGACCCTGAGGGCTCCTGAAATCTGCTGGTGTTTCAACACCGCCTTCTCTATGTGTCTTGACCAACCAAGTTTACTTGAGATCTCGACCCCAAGGTATGTAAAAACATTTACCAACTCTAATTTGATATTGTTCAAAAATACATTGGGTCGAGATTGACGCTTTTGCCCAAAGGCCATCAACTTGGTTTTATTTACATTAACCTCGAGACCCCGTTCTTTACAGAATGAGTCAAAAATGTTCAAGGCTCGCTGGAGACCCGACGGGGTTTTGGACACGATCAAAGTGTCGTCAGCGAACATCAGAATTGGAACTCTGATGCCCGCTAACGAAGGTGCGTCAACCATTGCGTCCATCATCCTGTCTACAATGCCATTAATGAACAGGGAGAACAGCAGGGGTGCCATTGCACATCCCTGCCGGACCCCCCGCTCGACTGAGAAGTTGGTGGTGGATTCCCCATTCCTCCCCCACTGGACCTTTGCATAGTTGCTTTCATGCAGACGCATTATCAGCGTAAGCAAATCAGGTGGGACCCCTATTTTGGACAGAACCTCCCACAGCGTGCACCTGGGCACCAGATCAAAGGCAGCCCTTAGATCTACAAATGCTACATAGAGGCTGCCTTTGCCCAGGAGTACAGTCCCCCACCGCAGCATGGTGAAACGAAAAATTTGATCGACCGTACTAGTTGCACGTCTGAAACCTGCCTGGAAGGGGGATAAAGCATTGTTGTCATCTACCCAGGCCATGAGTTTGTCGACCAGCATCTTCCCCACTACTTTTTGCATGGTGGCCAGCAAACTTATTGGTCTATAATTTGCCGGGAGTGACCGATCGCCTTTCTTAAAGATCGGTATTATTATTGCCCCCTTCCATATATTTGGGATTTTTGCCCCTTTCGCTAGGCCGTTTCCCAACAAGGTCGCGTATTTTGCCCACTGGACCTTGTCGTGTTTAAAAATGTCTGAAGGGATTCCATCTAGCCCAGGGGCTTTCCCCCCCTGCAAACTTGCTATTACGTGTTCCGCGTCCTTAGTTGAAAATAAATCACCCTTGCAAAATGCCATAGGGATTGGTTCAATGGCCATTATATCCCTACTCTCAGCATACTGGGGTTTAAAATATTCGACCCACAACGCCTCATCGACATTGTTGTCGGGATTGTTGGGGGCGCCCCCTCTTCCCCATTTCACAATTTTCCAGAAAAGTCTGGAATCCTTTTGCCCTGAAGCCTCGAGTAGCTCCTCCCAGTACTCCTCGTCCCACAGCTTCTTGGCCTTGCGGATACTGTCATTATAATATTTCCTAGCGGCGCTAATCGAGGCCTTGTCCCTGCTTTTGAGTGCTCTGCCCAACTCCAGTCTGGCTACCCTGCACTGTTTGTTGAACCAGGTCGCCATTGTGCTTGGTACTTTTCTGATAGTCTTTGAAGGCTTGGTAAAGTGCGGTTTTATCAAAGAGAAGAATGTGTCATGTATATCAGTTAATTGGACAGAGTCTGGTGTTACCGGGTCTACTTTTGCCATGGCATCAATAGCATTGACTGTCTCCATATTAATGGACTCCATAGTGGACAAATTGGCCAGGACATATGGCCATCTCACCCGTCTTGAGTCATTAGCCATAACAGGTACACTCCCACTACCTGACACTAAGTTGGTTCGTGCGGCCTTCCACCATGAGTGGGAGACACAGAGGGGGTTATGGTCACTTTCTACTCTCCCCACAATTTCCATGTCACCCACGCCACACCATAACTCAAGACTACAGATGACATAGTCAATCCTACTTTTATTATGTCCATTGTCGAATGTACAATTGCCACCTTGGTCGCTTTTTGTCCTGCCATTAAGGGCCCTCAAACCATACTCCAGACATAACGCATTCAACAACAGAATTTCTTTTGTCCACCGCTTCACAGGTATGAGGTTTAGATTTGGGATGCCCCAAAGGGCATCTTCCTCTATTCCTATTGGGTATGCAGTATTTTCTAAAGGCTCAAATGTCCTATTCAAATCACCAGCCAAGATTACTCTGTTTCCAAGTGACCGGGATTCGAGGGAGGCGGATAAGACCTCTAGGGTAGCAGAATTCCCAAGACTCTTGCCCCTAGCATATATGTTATAGATGTCTATCAAGCCACCCTTTCCTGCAGATAATCTCAATAATTGTATATCCTTGCAACCTAGATCAATAATTTTTACTTTGACATTAGAGTTTTGCTTGATCCAAATTGCGAGGCCTCCCATAGGTCTACCCCTGGGGCCTCTCGTAGCTGGTATACAAAAATTTAAATATCCTGGGAAATATATTGGGTCGCAAGCCCACGTCTCTTGGAATAGGCACATTTCAAACCCACTTACAAAATCAATCCAATGCTGTGACAACAATCTGACCCCCAGCCCCGCTATATTCCATGACAAAAGTCTCTCCAGGGTATTTTCTATACAAGTCCCCTTTTCGTTAGATGCCATGGGCAAGAAATCATCCAGCTTCCCACAATCACAATCCTTTCCTAGAACAATATTTATACAGTTTGCATCTATTCCCTCCTTGATGCAAATAGTGGTTGGAATGGCTAGTTCACCCGCACAACCTGCCGGACTTGCAATGATGCTCCCATCACTCACATTCACTACTTCAGATGTTGGGCTCATTTCAACTTCATTGTGTATCCTTGTTTCAACAGGGTTACTTCCCCCAACCTTTTCCCCTTCCAGATGTAATTGCTCAACTGATCTATGTCAACATCCCCACCTCATCTGCCCCTGCCCATTCTGGGGGATAAATGCCGGTATATAGCAATTATTTGTTCTTGATATGGGAGCAGCAGTGGGGCCAGCCTCTACCCCGGTATAGAGACTGGATCTCGATAGCTCCCTACAGCCCCCTGGGTAGATGACCGGTCTGGGATAAAAAAAGGTGAGGTCCTCAACCCCAATCCCACCAATGCTAATATTCCAACCAGGTCCCGTTATCAGCCCCACAACCCTTGGATCCTGGAAGTTAATTATAATACACTCACCCCCCTGCTTTTTTAGGGTATTCCCTATCCAGTTGACCCTTCTTGCCCCAATTATCAGGCCATCCACTCCCCCTGGCAGGGGTCTATTGACACGAAGCCAATGCATGGCCTTATTTTTTAGCGTGGAGTATTGATAGGGGGGTGTACCCAGTTAAAGTTAGGGGGACCTGGGTAAACAAGCGTATAAAGCGAAGGGGTCCCAGTAACAGAGAAACATTAACCACAAAATTAGAAATAAATCAAATCAACAAAGTTTTGGTCCACATTGTTTTAATTCACAATGGGACGTTATGCTAAACATGCACATATTACACAGTAATCAAGCATTGGTTAAATACAGTGCCCCAAAGAGTAAAGGCGGGGAGGGGAATGTGGTAGTGACGGGAATCAGTGAGGAAGGAGAAAAAGATTCTTAGGTGACGATATAATCAACACTAGAAGCTTGTTTTGCACAGTTACAAATTCTGTACCAGAAAATAGGACCAATAGGTTCAAATATAGTATTTTAGACAAATATCATACTCCAAAAGTTCAGCAAATGATAACAATAGGGTATGGAGTTGAAAATGAAAGGCTGTCAGATGTCGACGTTTCGACCCATGTGAGCGCAGATAATATTATAATCTTGCAGTAGGGTCTTCATCAGGACTGGAAGGTTGGGGACACGTGATCTATTTAGTACACAAATGAAAATGTTTTAATACGGGGAAGTATTATTCCTAACTCAAGTTAAAGAGCATTGCACATCACCCATATCATGGAAATGGCTCAATAGATATCCCGCTGGCTTAGCTGAGAATCCAGGCAAGAAAATGCATAAATTTAAGTGCAGCACAGGGCGCACACTATGGAGATGGTTAAGTGATGTTCGAGATTCACAAGTATTAAAATTGACAATTAAAAACAGTTAGTGAAGAGCAGTTGAGGATAGGCTGAAACCGCGTGGGTGGACAGTCTTAAAAATCACCCGATAATCCAGGATGTTATACGGTAATTCCATAGACAAGAGAAAACCTGCTGATGGCAGATAGCATGCATTACTACTAAGTAGTGCTAATATAAACCTGGCTAACTAAGGAGGCTTACCACACACGATGTTTGAACAGGACCCGATTATGCATGAGTTCAAGGTTGATTAGAAGGAAGATATCTATAATGTAAAAACAAGGTGTATAGACCAATATGTCTTTAGAGAAACAATGGTGGGATGTATATACTTAAAGGGCGAAGGAGGACTTACCAAGAAGTAGCCCAAACAATGTTCAAATTAATTCCACAGGTTAGAGGGGGTCCATTAGGATCATCGTCATTTATCTAGCGAGTTCAAAAAAAACGCTATTTAGGGGATCATAGTTTCAATGTTATCAGTACATCGAACAAACAAAATAACCCAGGCGACGGGTTGGGGACTCACCCGGGTGAGGCAGCGTGAGCACGTCCGACAGGGATCGTGCTTCGAGCAGTCTGGGCGGCGGTGCTGTAATTGCTGCGTCTGAAAAACAGGGCGAGGGCAGTCAATCTTTAAATTAAAGATCGAGTCGTTTAAGAAGCGTAGGGAAAGGGTCCTGATTGATTGAACGCTTACCGTTCACGGAGCTAATCCGGCTCGGGTCTGGTCTCACAGTTGCAATGGCACCGCGGAGTTCCGGGTTAGGAATATCACCCTGACAACCAGGTCACGTGGTGACGTCTCGCTCGCGGAAAAATAGTGGAAAGACTAACTAAAGGCATGTTGTACATGGAACATGCCAAATGTAGTCCTAATTAATAGTGAAATCTTTTGATAAATTATAAATCCAACAATGATAATCTGCTGTATTCGAGATGTCATTATAAAATTACTAGACCTGGTAGGTTAAGATGGGGTCACTATTTACAGGGATAAAGTTATCAATTGAAATAAAATGAACGACTGAAATGCCTCAGTGTGTTAATTAATAACGTATAGTGGACTTAATGACGAGGCAAGATTGGGGTCATGCCAATATAAGATTTGGGGATAACATTTATACAAAAAAATGCTGTATGAATAATCATTGCAGAGAAACATATTGAAGATACCATGGCGTACCTCTCACAAGAGGGTAAAGGCCACATAACGCGCTGTACAGGATTTCAGACCGATAAAGAAATAAAATTAAATTAAATGACGTAAATAGTCAAGCAGTGGCGTACCTCTTCCATGAGGGTAAGGCCACATTACAGGTTAACAACACCTATTACAGACCCATACCGGGTTGGCAGTACATGTGTTGGAATCAGTATGTTAAATAAATGCAAATTGTGACTCATAAAGTGTAGACAAGGAAATGGCATGACTTATAAATCAATTGCGTTACCCACATGTATAAATAATGGCCTTAGTGCTATAACTAAGACAGTGTTCAGATCAGAGTGGCCAATTGGGAAAAAGAGCTGTCGTGTTCGTTAAGACCTGATTCTATTGAGTCAAAGGTAAACATCCATTTAAGTTCACGGATATTAAGGATGTTGGAAATATTGCCACCACGCGGTCCAAGTGCAGCTTTCTCTATGATTACCCATTTCAAACTCTCAGGGGTGTGCCCAGCGGTTGAGAAGTGGTCAACAAGTGGTGCGCCTGGCACTTTGCACCGGATTCGGCTCATGTGTTGGAGTATCCTCATCTTTGCTTTCTGCTGTGTCTGGCCGATATAAATCAGTTGGCATGGACATATAATGGCATAGATTACGTTAACAGAGTTGCAATTGGTATGCGTCTTGAGCGAAATTTTATGATGACGGTATACAAACTCTTTAGTTTGGATTGTGCTTTCGCATGCTTTACAGCTGCCACATCTGGAGTGGCCCACAATTGGAGGCAAATTCCACAAAGCCGTGATTGTGGGATCCTTTGGTGTTTGTAGGAAGGAACGCACCACATGATCTTTGATGCTTCTGGCTTTTTTGAAAGCATGTAATGGCGGATTGGTTTGTCGAATATCATCAGAGATGAGTGGCCAGTAGTGATTGATTATACGCTTCATTTGATTGCTTTTCGTATTGAAGGTGGTAACACACACAATTCTTTGTTCCGATTGATCTTGTTTAGTCTTGGCTACAAGTAGCTCTTCACGAGGGTAAAACCACGCCCTCTTCCTTGCTCGTTTGATCAATGATTTTGGATATCCTCTACTCAACAGCCTTTGTTGGAGTTCTTCAGACTCGGAAAAATAATATTCTTTATTTGAGCAATTCCGGCGAATGCGGAGGAATTGCCCAAAGGGCAGATTGTCCCGCAGTGCTCTAGGGTGGTGACTGTCATAGTGCAGGAGTGAGTTCCTCTCAGCTGGTTTTCGGTACAGAGTTGTTAGTAGTTGACCTGAGTTTTCATATATCGTAAGGTCCAGGAAGTTAATCTGATGATTGTCTGATTGGATGGTGAACTTGATGAAATTGGACTGCTCATTCAACCATCCAAAAAATAGCATTAGTTCTTGAAGACCACCGTTCCATATCAGTAGGATGTCGTCTATGTAGCGCATCCATAGACTGAGATGGTCTTTAAATGGGTTGATCTGGCTCAGTACAGTGTCTTGCTCAAAGGCCGCCATATAAAGGATGGCCACATCAGGGGCAAAAGGAGCCCCCATTGCTACTCCTGACGTTTGGATGTAGAATTTTTCTTTAAAAATGAAAAAATTCTTGGTCATAGCTATACGGAGTAAAGCAACAATAAAATCCGTAGGTACCTGGACAGGGGCTGGTCGTTGATTCAGACAGCGGGTAATCACCATAAGTGCTTCCTGTTGAGGAATGCATGTATACAGTGATATGACATCACACGTTGCTAGTAGTTGGTGATCTGTGTTAAATGCTAATCCTTCTATAAGATTTATGGTATGCATTGTATCCCGAAGGTAGGCCGGAGTGGCCTCTGCTATTGGTTTTAAGAAAAAATCAATATATTTGCCCAGAGGCTCAAGGATTGAGCCGCACCCGGAAACAATGGGACGGCCGGGGGGGTTGGTCATTGATTTATGAATCTTCGGTATAGTGTATATGGTTGCCAGACGTGGATGTGGGTGGTTCAAGAAATTAAATTCTAATTCCGATAGGAACCCCTGATCAAGGCCAGCTTGAGTTATTTCAAGAATTTCTCGTGCAATTGCTTGTGTAGGATCTGATCTTAGTAATTGATAACTGGTACCATCATTCAACTGGCGAAGGATTTCTGATTCATAGGAACTGACATCCTGCACTACAATTGCTCCACCCTTGTCTGCCGGTTTGATAACTAGTTGGGCATTTTGTGCCAAAGTTTGAAGAGCCAATTTTTCATTCTTGCTAGTGTTAAATCTGGTGTAGCTTTTCGTTTCCAGAAGTTGTAATATGTCCCTAAGTACAACTGATTCAAATGTCAGAATCTTGTGCGACATTACACTGTTGAATGGAACAAACGTGGACGGTGGTCTCAATCCAGTGACAGTTGGTTGAATATCCGGTGTTGAGTTACGAAAGAAGTACTTCAACCGTATTTTGCGAAAGAATCGGTATAGTTCAGTGCGAATGGTAAATGAGTCAGGATGGTTGGTAGGAACATATGATAAGCCTTTGGCCAGGATTTTAATTTCATCATTGTTCAGAAGATGTCTGGATATATTTACAACAGGGCTGTCAGCCTGAGGGGGAGCACCTCCCAATAGTCTTAACCGAGGGTGATTTTCGGAGTTTTTGGTAGTCTGTAGGTTTTCAACGCCTGTTACCATCTGTATGTTTTGTTTCGGGTAACACGTTCCCCGTGTTGTGGTTCTGGTTGGAAGTGTACCTGTTTGGATGGTTGGCCACGACCCCCATTCCATGAGTTTGTGTTTGGTTGAGATCCACGTTGTTGGCCGCGTTGCCAGTTGTTGCCTCTGCCGCGGGATGGGCGCCATGACCCCTGGCGTTGCCCTAAAAAAGGGTTGTACTGGAACTGCTGATTGTAACCAAAATCTGGGTAGTTCTGTTGGTAACTAGGGCCTGGTTGGTCTTGCTCACCCTCCGAGCTGTAGGAGGAGTCTGAAAAAGTGTAGTAGTTGCCTCTGCCTCTGAATGTTCCTCGGCCTCGGTTGGTAAATCTACCTTGGTTATCTTGTCGGAAGTAGTCTTCTTGCAGATATGGATAAGTTTTTTTCTTATCATACAATTTAATGTCACGAGCCAGTTTCTCAAGTTTGCGATTTTGAGTTGTCAGATCAAAGTCCTTGAGTGTGGCTTCTAGATTAGTGATAGTTTCTTTTGCGTTAGCAAAACTTGCATCAGCCGATATTTCTGCCTTTAGGGTTTTAATTTCAGCAGTGATGACTTGAATTTGTTCGGCAGCTGTTTCGACGCCAAGGACCATCCAATGGCGGCTGCAATTGTTCGCCACGTGGCTGAATCCCTCTCTAAATTTGGGTACCTCCACAAAGATAGCTGGTTCAATCTTAATTTGTAACCCAATGGGGATGATATTTTCTTGGAGGTATTTCTTGAGGAGATGTCCGTGCCACCGAGTGCGGATCAGCTTTTTCTCCAACCGCTCAAGACGGGAGATCTTATCCTTAAGTGAAAAATCAATAGTTGGGATATCGGAGGAAATGAAAACGTTGTTGGGATCCTCTAATAATTTGTCAATATAATCCTCGGAATAGGATAGTAATTCAGCCATGATGTGCATAGGTCAAATAGATTGGACATGGAGAGGAACCTCGCAGAACATCGTCTGCTCGAAGTAGAGTATTGATAGGGGGGTGTACCCAGTTAAAGTTAGGGGGACCTGGGTAAACAAGCGTATAAAGCGAAGGGGTCCCAGTAACAGAGAAACATTAACCACAAAATTAGAAATAAATCAAATCAACAAAGTTTTGGTCCACATTGTTTTAATTCACAATGGGACGTTATGCTAAACATGCACATATTACACAGTAATCAAGCATTGGTTAAATACAGTGCCCCAAAGAGTAAAGGCGGGGAGGGGAATGTGGTAGTGACGGGAATCAGTGAGGAAGGAGAAAAAGATTCTTAGGTGACGATATAATCAACACTAGAAGCTTGTTTTGCACAGTTACAAATTCTGTACCAGAAAATAGGACCAATAGGTTCAAATATAGTATTTTAGACAAATATCATACTCCAAAAGTTCAGCAAATGATAACAATAGGGTATGGAGTTGAAAATGAAAGGCTGTCAGATGTCGACGTTTCGACCCATGTGAGCGCAGATAATATTATAATCTTGCAGTAGGGTCTTCATCAGGACTGGAAGGTTGGGGACACGTGATCTATTTAGTACACAAATGAAAATGTTTTAATACGGGGAAGTATTATTCCTAACTCAAGTTAAAGAGCATTGCACATCACCCATATCATGGAAATGGCTCAATAGATATCCCGCTGGCTTAGCTGAGAATTCAGGCAAGAAAATGCATAAATTTAAGTGCAGCACAGGGCGCACACTATGGAGATGGTTAAGTGATGTTCGAGATTCACAAGTATTAAAATTGACAATTAAAAACAGTTAGTGAAGAGCAGTTGAGGATAGGCTGAAACCGCGTGGGTGGACAGTCTTAAAAATCACCCGATAATCCAGGATGTTATACGGTAATTCCATAGACAAGAGAAAACCTGCTGATGGCAGATAGCATGCATTACTACTAAGTAGTGCTAATATAAACCTGGCTAACTATTTTTTAGCGTGTCATAAGTTTCTCTTTGGCCCTCCATTAACGGTGGAACATTCGTAAGTATGGCCACGTATGGGTGGGAGTCCGGGGTGAGCTGTACTGGGGGGATCCTAGTCAGCAGTTTAGTTATATGGGGTTTTGTTTGTGCTTGCTCTGGGAGAACACGGCACTGTGTAAGGATGTTTTCCACTGCCACAACAGAATTAGTCCCGTTCCCGATACTAGGGGCACCCCTCGTGGGACCACCACCCATTACTATCTGGGAGGTAGGCCCCCCCTTATTCCCGTTGCCATTACTAGAAGGGATTTTGTCCTTTCCTGGCCATTTGGCCACAGTTTTCCCCGGTCCGGTCGGCAGAAGTGTGGCATTTTTACTAATAATGGTGGGCAGGTTTTTCACACTATCCTTACTACCCTTGTTGGTAATGTTATTGGGCTTAGTTTTCCCGCTATTACTAATGATTTTGGTGGACATTAAATCAGATACATTCTTACTATTCGCCCCTTTATTTTCCTGGACAGGAGTAACACTTACAGGCGGGGATTGTAAGTCTACCAACGCGACTCCTTGGTCTTTATCAACTATCTGTAGGTGTTTCCCAATCTCACCCATTTTATTGCCAGCCTTAATTAGAGATTTAATAGAAAAAAAATTATCTAAGCTAGCTTGTTCTAGGTGGTCAAGTTGTTCAGCTAGCTTTTGCAGTCTGAGCTCTACGGGATGTAGGAGGGAACGCATTATTTTTTCCACTTCTACCAGGAAATCATGATTGGGAGATAGTGGCCCCGGCAGTGCTATGCAGGTTGAATCTGCGGCTGGTATCGCCAATTTTGTAGAAGGCACCATAATTACAGGGTCCACTTCTAATTGGACTGCTATAGCCTCCCCCATTGGCATTGCTGCGCCATTCTTTGCAGGGACATGGCTTAAGAATGGTTTGGTACCCAGCTTCCTGTACTTTCTAGCAGGTTTTTGAGTTTGTGGTTTTTTAACAGTAACTCCCCATTTCCTTTTAACACCGGGCTTGGGTTTAAGCACTTCCAAATGCACACAGGGTTTTTCCACAACTCCTTTCTCTTTAGATAATTGACTAGGTACATCAGAATGCTCAACAGATAGACTAGTTGCTACAGTGACTAATGATGAGATGTCAGCTAACTCATTATGGGAGGGTAAATCAAGTAGTAGGTCCTGAGTGACTGGTAAAACAATAGATGACAGAGGTGTAACCAGCGCAGGAAAGTTCAGACCTTGGTTTTTCTCAGGCGGGTTTTTCAAAAGCTCAATCGAGAGCCTACGCCCAGCTCGTCTTTCCGCCAGTGCGATCTCTTTATCAATATCCTGTGGCAAGCGTTTAAAGTAGGAATCAAGGGGGCCCATGACAGCCGGCTCTGCCTCGACCATTGGAGGCAACAGGGTAGAGGTGCTTGTTGAGCAAGCCATAGTACAGGGATCCCCCCTTCAACCCCCCAATAAACCCACAAGTCACGAATCAGTTAATATATCAGTAGGTGGGTCAATACCTGGACCGTAGATGTTAATGGGGTAGCCCAGCCCGGCCTCCCTCGGCCCCGGACGGCCACAGACGGTCCCGCCCTTGTCCCGGGCTTCTCCCGCGCGCTCCCGCGCAGCGGGGATGCAAGGTGCGTAATATACGGTGTGTGCACAAATAGGTGAAGAGGGGGGAGGGGTCGGGGAGAGCGGCCCAGGTGTAACAAGTCAAGCAGGCAGGCGGGCGCTCCTGGGATATGCAGTCCCAGTTGAGCGCACGCACTCGCTCGCAGCCCCGGCAAAAATCCTTCCCTCAGCGTCCCCTTGTGAAAAACGGCAGGCAGCACTCCTAGCGCAGCGGGACCCGCGGAGCGGGTTCCGCAAGAAGTGGGCTGATGGCAAACTCCAAACTCCAAATAGGTCACAACAAAATGCAGAGAGGCGTCCCACTCGCCAGATCCAGAGAAGCAGTTGATAAGCGCTCGACGATGAGAGGGGGGAGGGGTCGGGGAGAGCGGCCCAGGTGTAACAAGTCAAGCAGGCAGGCGGGCGCTCCTGGGATATGCAGTCCCAGTTGAGCGCGCGCACTCGCTCGCAGCCCCGGCAAAAATCCTTCCCTCAGCGTCCCCTTGTGAAAAACGGCAGGCAGCACTCCTAGCGCAGCGGGACCCGCGGAGCGGGTTCCGCAAGAAGTGGGCTGATGGCAATCTCCAAACTCCAAATAGGTCACAACAAAATGCAGAGAGGCGTCCCACTCGCCAGATCCAGAGAAGCAGTTGATAAGCGCTCGATGAGAGGGGGGAGGGGTCGGGGAGAGCGGCCCAGGTGTAACAAGTCAAGCAGGCAGGCGGGCGCTCCTGGGATATGCAGTCCCAGTTGAGCGCGCGCACTCGCTCGCAGCCCCGGCAAAAATCCTTCCCTCAGCGTCCCCTTGTGAAAAACGGCAGGCAGCACTCCTAGCGCAGCGGGACCCGCGGAGCGGGTTCCGCAAGAAGTGGGCTGATGGCAAACTCCAAACTCCAAATAGGTCACAACAAAATGCAGAGAGGCGTCCCACTCGCCAGATCCAGATCCACTGTATGCCACTGCACAAACATGGGTAATGTATCCCACAACTGACCACCGATGTGAGAATTTGGTTTGTTGATTGAGAGGGGTGTAGCCATACTTAAGCAACAGCCATAATCATTGTCAGGGTGAACCAACAAAAAATCACAAAATTAACCTTTGCTTAACCCTCTTAACTTAGAGACAATGTATAAAGTATCTATGCAATACGCAAACAGTAATAAAGTGAAAAAAGGACAAAAGTAAAATCTCACACCAATTTAGACAAACTAGAGTAAAATGTAATTAATTATTTGACACAAAAATTTACAGTATCCAATCATCTGAACCAGATATATGTGTTTTCAAAGATTTAAGGTAAGTATTGTGCCTAAAAGCACAAAGTGTCATTCACGGTTATCACAGGAGTATTGCAGATGTTCGTCACAGTAGCACGAAGAGCATGTCGGGTGTCAGAGATGGTCTCCACTGTAGTGAAAAGATCCTAATGGGATGTCAAGACGGCCATTGCTGAACCTTCTTTTTGGCAGTAACCACAGGCAGTCGATGCTGTTTTGCGAAGTGCAGATCTAGCTTTTCTGTTCATCACTGGTGGTCACCTTTGTGCGGGTTCACTGGAGCATCACGTTGGCAGTCAGTTTGGGCAGCACGATCTTTAGGCGAACAGGCCCGTTAATGGACGATAAGAGCCCAATGGTCATCAGTCAGATGACCACTGGAGTCACTTAAGCCTGGGATGACGGGTGCAAGTCCAGTATTCCTTCTCAGACCGCAGGTAGGCCTCAGGCATCTGGATAATCCTCTGGAAGCAGGGGTGTTCTTCTTCTGTGGTATCCCCATGTCCAGGAGTGAACCGAAGAATACGTTGATGGTTGTATTTATACCTGGTGCCTCCTTTGAACAGGGAGAAATGTCTGGAGGCTTCCCTCACAGATGTGTCTGGAATTTCCTGCTTCCCTGGTCCCAGTCTGTCTACAGGCACCATAGGCTAATGTGAAGCATTTTGTCGGAGAGTAGACAGTATTTTGAAGTGCATATGGGGCTGTGTACAGCTCTGCCCCTCAACCTGCCTGAGATGGTCTATGCAGGCACAACACGTCCCACTATTTTGTGATGGTCTGGGAGGAATACACAAAGGCCCAATGCCAACTACATCAAGTCATGTGACCCAGGAACAGCCTGGAGGGACCAAATGGCTAGGACAAGAAAATGCCAACTTCTCAAAACTGAAAAGTGGAATTTTCAGATTTGTGACTTGAATTCCGACTTTTCCATTAACCCCTTCCATGCTGATGACGGCCCCCAGCCGTCATGCATCACGGTGCTCATGTGCTAATGACGGCTGGGGGCCATCATGAACCCGCCCACTCTTAAAAACAGCCGCGCAGAATCGCGGCCGCGCCCAAGGGGTTAAAAATGATTTTAAATTACAATTCCTCAGACACCAAACATGACTTTCCCACCTGCTCCAAATAAACATTTACACCTTATTAAATGGAATAATGGAACCTAATGTCATACCAGGCAATGTAAAACTAAAGAATAGATGTCCAACTTTTACTTTTTAATTGCAATGAACTCTGCCCATGGACTGTCTGGAGCCAACTTTAGGGCTAACATATGTAATAAAAAGGGATTTTAAAGCTTGGTAAGGAGGTTATTTTGCCACATCAAATTGGCTGCTTAAAAATTCCAACAGGCTGCAATGGCAGGCCTGGGGAATATATTTTTAAGGATTAATCAAGTGTGTGGCACAATAAGTGCTCTAGGCCCACTACTAGCATTTAATTGTTCATCACTGGGTATATGGTATACCATTTTACTAGAGACTGATAAGTAAATTAAATATGTCAATAAGTTTTAAGACATTTTAGCATGTTCTGGGGTTGTGAGCCAAGCACTTTAGCACTGGTTATCAGTGGTAAAGTGCACAGAGTTCAAGGCCAACGAAAACAAAATCAGGGGGATGGCAAATTACCTAAGGTCTAATTGTTTCTTATTTGTCCATCTGTCCCACAAGCGGTCAGGCACAAGCTCTTCAAACTAAGCAACATTAGTGTGAAATATCTTTGTATTTATGAGAGAAACACTTGGTCGCAAATAGTGCTCATATCAGGATGAGCTATTACTCAGATTCATGTGTATTAAGATGCAGCCATATTCTTGACTATCTGTCCTCTGCCGGTGGATGCGGGGTACAATTTTAAAAGAGAGGCCCAGATAAGGACGTCAAGACATATAGTCTGTCTCAAGCAAGGCTTTTGTTTTCTGGCCCCTTAAAGCCTCTACTGAACCCCTTAGAACATACACACCATAATGTGAGGCATGAGGCATTTTGATAGCAGGTGGGAGGAACCATGTCCCCATGTCCCAAAAATTCTTCAGTGCCCAGCGAAGCAGGTAGATCAGTCTATTCCTGACTGTGATTTGTAAAACTTCTTCCTTTGAGTCTTTGGGCCGGATTCACAGAGCTAACTTAAGACAAAACCCTAAACGTACTACCATTTTGTTATTCACGGAAGGCACTTACTCATTTTGGTATACACAGAAGGCACTTACTCTTTTTGGTATTCACATAAGTTATGAGTCCTAACTTTAGGACTCCCTAATGCCTTCTGTGAATACCAAAAGTCTTTAAGTTAGAATTGTTCTCAATTTAGGAGTCCTAAAGTTAGGAGTCCTAACTTTACAACTCCTAAACTGAGAAAAATCCTAACTTTAAGACTTTTGGTATTCATAGAAGCCATTTAGGAATACTAAAGTTAGGAGTCCTAACTTTACTACTCCTAAACTGAGAAATATCCTAACTTTAAGTCTTTCAGTATTCACAGAAGGCATTTAGGAGTCCTAAAGTTAGGAATCCTAACTTCTGTGAATACTGAAATAAGTAAGTGCCCTCTGTGAATACCAAAATGGTAGTAAATTTAGGATTTTTTCTTGTTAGTTCTGTGAATCGGGCCTCTTCTTACTTTCTCTTTTCCACTTGCTTTCTTTGTTTTATGTATTTCCCCCTCCTTATAGCACTATAGCCCTTAATGCTTTCTTTTTTTGAACACCTATAGCTAGATAAACGGAATTCATTCCCTTGTCATTTTCACTACATTTCAACATTAGAGGATATTTTTATTTTTACCTTCTAGTAGCTCTTTGTGTTAACTAATTATTCCACTGGACCACTGTGTCCCTAAAGTTTTCTCTGCAAAATGAAATTCCTTGTACCAGTTAGTACTGGTAACACCCAGGTAAAATGTAGATAACTTTTTAAAATAGTGCTTAATACCACAGCTGTACATTATTTCTAAGTGCTGTACTGTACGGAAGTAACTTGCTCCCAAATAATTCTATTCAATGAACCGACCCTGGAAGAAAGAAAGGCGGAGATGGTCAGTGGATGTTCAAACATACAACTTGGAGGTGACTCCAGAGATCAGTAGTGCGTATCTAACTCCTTCAGGCATGCGGCTGACAAAGAATTAAATACAAATTGTTATATTTATTTATTTGAGAGATTATTGCATTTCCAAGAGAACAATTACAGTAGGTTATATAATCTGCCAGATCTCTGTTTTGAGCTATTCTTCCACTAATTCATGGCATCTTTGTATGTTGCTACAGAATACAGATTTTCGTTTGTCATTTCTGTGTACCAAACTCTACAAATAAAACTCTGGTAAAATAGTAATTACCTGCTTCTGTAGTGCTTACTATACCAATGTTTTCTACTTCTGAGAACTGTAAAGTACAGCTGTTACTCCTACTCACTGTCTTCAATTCACTCATCTCAGAAGGATGAAACAGCAAGTCTGCTCTGTCTGGTATTTAGCCTGTATCAAGGGGGCCACTCCAAATATCAGTAGTCAGCTCAACCATTTTAAAACTGACAAAATCAATGATTGCACAGTCGTCAAATCATTATAATTTCTTATTTAAAAAGTAATTCTTCTTCCATGAAATGAAAAGTGCGGACTACAGTTCACAACAAAACAACCTAAAATACCATATGTAGCAAAAACATAATTAAACTTACAATGCTCCTGGAAAACCTTTGGTACACTTCATTAGAATATAACTTACAGTAGTATCAACGACCTGGGAAAGATTGCCATTTATTTCTAAATGTCCCAGTATGTGTGTTCCTTGGCATTCGTGTTTCTTTACACGTGGGATTCTTGGTAATCTTACTGTCTTTCCTGGGATGTCTGTCTGCTCTGAGTTAAGCATTTCATTAGGTTAATATTTACAGGAGTACTCTAGCACAGTCCAATTTTTTGCATGGATCAGTGAGTGGAAATTGGATTCTTGTATTCAACATGATTTCCTACCATCCATGGATATCTTCTCAGCAGTGGCGTAACACAAAATGAAGGACCCCACCCCACGCAGAATGAGATGAGGGGCCCTGAGTCTCCTAGATCTTAGAGATGTTTATTGGCCTTCAATTGAATGGGTGCCCCCCTTGAAGGGGTGAGGGCCCTTGAGGGTTGAGGGACCCTTCACTGCAGTGGCTGCAGGGGCCTGCGTGCAGACCTCCCTCTTCTCCCAAATGGAATCAGTTGTTAATCCCATGCAAGGTGTCACATTACTAAAACTGAAACATTCACCCACAACAATCTCTTACAAATAAAATGCTGCCCTCTGCATAACCCTGCTACTAAAAAAGAATTGCATCACTTCAAAGAGGCCCTTATTAACTGCTGTTGTGTCCTAGCTCACCATTCAGAACTTCATGACACAAGTCCTAACCCCTAACTCGAACTGTTCATTGTGACTAACACTTTGTTTAACACTTCCTCGTAAGTAATTATTGTGTTTAATCTTCCTGAAGGTTTCTGCATTAGCCGCCTCCTCAAGGATTAGAAGAAGGGTGTGGGGACTAGTGATCAGTCAAAAAAATGCCACCTCTTGGACACTTCTCTCCACTCAGGGTAACACCTTTCCAATGCCTGCATGTGGACACCTGGCTATCGAGTCAAGGAAATCTTACCCCTATACTGAACTCTGGGAGTTCAAATTACATTGTGCCTGCCCTACTGTTAGATTACTATGGTGTGTATGCAACAGCATGTGAATCCTGGTGTGTGTCAATTAATGAAAACCAAAACTGAGAAAACATACTGGAGTGAACCTGATTATGGAAAACCAATTTTAAGGAAAGATAATTTTAAGGAAATACAATTAAATCGAAAATTAAAGGAAGCCTTTCCAAATAAAGAATATTTTAATGTAAAGTCCAAAATTGCATTAAACTTAGGTGGAGTTTAGAACTACTATGGGGTTGTTAGGCTCAGGGATGGGTAATGCTTAGGGTGATGAGGGGTTCTTAGGAGTCAGGAATAGAAAGGGGTTTCAGTGTTCATAGATGGGTGGAGTGTAGGGGTGGGGAGGGTTTTTTTAGAGTTCACTGATGAGCGGTGTTTAAGTGTGTGAGGTGCTTTTAGGTTTCAGGCTTGGGCGGAGTGTAAGGGTGGTGAGTGGTTTTAAGGATTCAGGGATGGGTCGAGTATAACTGTAGAAAGGAAGGGGTTTTTAGGGTTCAGGGATGAGTAGTTTGGGGTGATGAGGTATTCTTATATGACATTGATGGCCGATGTTTAGGCGCGGTGAGGCTTTTTTAGGGTGCAGAAATGGGTGGAGTTAGGCGTAGGTAGTGAATTTATGCTTCAGGGATGGTGAAATTTTGGGGTAGAAAGGACTTGTAGGCTTCAGGGGTGAGTGTAGGCTTTAGGTGTAGTGAGAGGCTATAGGTGCTTGATGGAGTTTAGGGATTGAGAGTGGTCAGTGAGTTAAAAGCATCTTAAGTAATTGCTTGACAAAGTAAAAGACATAAATATGAACTAATGTCCCCTTAAATAAAGCACTGATATAAATATCTCAGACACAACTGTTTCTGAAAGTAAGATCTGCCACCCTTGCATTTACACTTTAAAAAACTATCCAAAACATTCTATGAATTGGTTTCTACAACTTGGAAATTTGTATGAAGCAGTTGGGATGAAATGGTTTCCCAGTAATTCTATTCCCTGGAATCCTTTTTTTATATATCACATACAACCCTGGTATGCATCTACAGTCCAGCAGCCCAGTGATTTGCTATTGTTCTCTACTTAAGCTCTACTAGGATTAGCCAGTCTTGTTTTCATATATGTAACCCACACGATTCTTATTTCATTGTCGTTGCTTAGAACTCTGCCTCATTTTCGCCTCACTGTCACTTTAAGGAGCCAGGGGCCAGATGTAGGTAAATCTCAATTACCGATTCATAAATACTGAATTTTACCGATTCGGTATTTATGAATCTGTAAATGAGATGTAGTTAAAAATTCGGTATTTTTTACCGAATCGGTAAGATTCGGTAAATACCGAATCGGTATTTGCTATTGAATCCTATGGGCCTTGAAGCCCATAGGATTCAATAGCAAATACCGATTCGGTATTTACCGAATCGGTTAAAATACCGAATTGCTAAGGGGGACAGGGTGTCACTTTGACACCCTGTTGCACCCCTGTACCTAGGTTTTGCGCCATGTGGCACACAGACATGCCCTTAGGGCATGTCTGTGTGCCACATGGCACAGTGGTACATGCACAGATGTGCATGCACACAGGAATTCGTAATTTAACATGCAATTGTATTGCATGGTAAATACCGAATTCTAAAGGCCCTGTAGCACTGTTAGAAGTGCTACCTACATCACAAAATACATTTTCGGTATTTTTACCGAATGGTAAATTTACAGAATCGGTAAAATGTACAGAATCGGTAAACTTACCGATTCTGTAATTTTACCGATTCGGTAAAATTACCGATTCGGTAAAATTACCGAAAATGTACGTTTTTTTAGCCCCTACATCTCCATAGCCCTTTACCGGTCGGAAATGGCCGAAAATCAGTATTTTTGGCCGTTTCCGACCGGTAAAGGGCTACCTACATCTGGCCCAAATGCTGGTGTTGTGCAGTCTTCCTCTGCTCCTGTCAATGCTTTATTTTATCTCCCCAACTGTACTCTTGTTTGCCACTCCTACTCCTTGTAAATAGCTTGTTATATCTGCCTGCTCCAATCCTGGATTTAACTTGTTATTGCTGAATCTTGTAAATAACTTCTATCACTGTAAAGCGCTCTGATACCCTAACGGGTCACGTTTGCGCTATACAAAACAATAAATAAATAAAAGCCACTATAGAAACCAGTGCTTAACCCTTTGGTAGCTTGGCACAAAACAGTTAGGCTTAACTTAATGTCAATATATAAAGTATTTATCTAGTACTCAAATATAATTATGGAGTAAACACAACACAAGAAAAATCCCAACCCAATTTAGAAAAATAGAGAATATTTTAATAAAGAAAATGTCACAGAATTAGCCAAAATCCAAGTAGAACCAGACATATCAGATTTTGAAATAGTGCCAAAAAGCAGAGGTGCTAGGGGGCGTGCATGCAATATGGCTGCACAGAAGTGAGGCTCCTGCAGCCTGGGCCATAACATCCATAATTATCCTTTCATGTAGGCAGACTAATCGCATCCAAAGTGCAATCCGTAATGCCAATAGCAGCGGGGCAGTGGTGAGAGCAGGTGCTGATCTCCCAGATGAAGCGGTAGCTGAGACAGAGGGCGAGGAGGAGCAGCTGAAGCGAGTGTGACAAGACTAAACACAAATTGAGCCTGAGGCATTAAACCTGAGTTGGGTCAAGACAGCACACCACATGGCGTTTGGGGAGAGAAGCAGTTCGCATGGCGGAGTCCTATTTGGCTGAGCGCTCAACTGCAGGATATCTATGACCACACCAAACATGAAACCCATGGATCGCATAGCAGTGTGGCACTGGTGAATGCTGCAGCCAGTCCGGAATACAGCAGTAACGCATGCATTTCCCAACACTACTGTGAACGGGAGGTGAGGTAGAGAGGCTGAGGAGCGTGCGGTAGAGAGGCTGAGGAGCGCAAGGCGAGACTGCAAGTAAATTGAGTCCGATGTATCATACGCTGGTAAGACCGCACATATTAGCCGCACAGCGCGAAAGAAGAGAACAACAGTTCGGCCGGCCAGAATTTGTACATCAACGTACCCGACCACACTGTACCTGTAACAATGGCGCTAGCACCCGACCAGTGGAAGACGGCACCGAGAACACAAAGCACGACAAAGGCTGTGTGCTGCCACCAAAACTTGTCTCCACTGACCACATGACGACTGTGAGGCAGTCAGGGAACAAAAGAGCGAACTTGGTCACACTTGCTTGGACACTCCAACAGAACCAGAAATAAGCAACTGAGCACTTCCTCTGGACAATGAAATGTAACAGTAACACTCACTGCATTGCAGACTGAACATCCCCTGTTGTTTGAAATCAGACCACTAGTATACTGCCCCTATTGAAATGACGACCTTCTGGTACTGTGAGTAGTGTAGGCATCCCCCCCCCCCCCACGGGTCTCACCTAGTGGGACCTACCGAGGGCGAGCATAGCTGTGGCCCCCTTGGAATTACTGTTATATGGCCATTAGGGTCATTGTCGACGTTGCTTAGTTAGCCTAAGCTCTGCTGCCATGATGCTGCTTTTGCGCACTCTACTATATGATAATATTTCGCCATTAATCTGTTTATGACTTTCACATGAGAACTGTCTGCTTTTTGCGTTCTCTGCTGCTAGTTCCTGGAGTTTAGTCTGAACACAATGCAAGGTCGACAAACAATGCCCCTTGTTATTCTGTTCTGGTCAGTCCCTAGCACCTCGACAAAACATGGTAAACACAGACGCACTGATGGAAACGTGTGCTTTGATATTAAGGGGATGCTTGTTGTTGAACACACAGTTGGAGAGAGACCTTTCCATGGGGAAGAGCTATTCTGCTCCTATGATGTAAAGCTTCCATCTAGGCTTTAAGGTATGCGGTCTGTTGACAAAGCCCAGAGATCTTCTTTTATATAATAAAACGTCTTCTAGTCAAGGGGAGGGTGGTTAGGCCTTATAGTCCTTGTTCCACTGTCTGTATATGTGGACTTCCCCCTTTATATTCTATAGAATCGTAATAATGCTAATTGTTCTGAGCTTATGCAATTAGCTGCTGGCAGTGGCTTGTATACTGCATTATAGAGCACAATAATTAAAGTAAACATTTTGAACTATTACAGTAACTCTGCCAATTCTTATTGCGGACCAGTACGAGTGATTCCCGAGAGAGTGGGGAGTGTTGTGTTCTGGATTGTCTAATCATTTGTAGCTTCATGATTATGTAGGAGAAGGAGTGAGACACTATAGCTAGTCGATTCGGGGATTTGGGGTACTAAGGTGGTAGGAAGGTACAACCCTTATACACCGAAGTCCTGTTTTCCTGCGCATAGTTCTGTGTATGTGCAGAATCCCCACAACAATACCTCACAAGCAGAACCCTCTATTGTTTTTCTTCTTTCTAGCTTATAGTTTTTTTTTCTTGTTCCGAATGTTTTTCAGAGTTCATGGGAGGATGAAAAATTGACTCCGACAAGATTGGGTTGTCGCTGGGGAAGGGGGATTTTAGGAATATATCAGCAGCAACATATACATCCACACAGGGTCTATAGTACATTAAAGACAATGATGCTTCAAATTGCCATACTATATTGAAAATGAATGGCCGGGGTTTGAATAACCCACATAAATGCAGGCATATCCTTGCATACTTAGATAGGCATTAGGTCAATTTTTGCTTTTGCAAGAGATCCATTTAAGTCCTTTGTTTGCCCCTACCTTTGGAACTCAATGGGCAATGTATCACTGCTTTGCATCATATTCTACTTACGCTAGAGGCACTGCCATAATAATTTAAAAAAAATACCCCATCATCTTTTAGAAGCTTGGAGACACCTCCATCCCACCAATAGAGAGGGTACACATTATTCAACAGTGCATTCAACATGGTCTACGCTGGATAATTAGGTAATTTCTAGAGGGATAGGACACTGGGTAGACAGAGTCGATCACCTTGCTCTAATGTATTCAGATCACTCCCTGATAAAATTGATGTTAGCCACCCAGGAATGAGGCACCATATGGGAATTGCAGGCTTCATCCAACTACATTACTGGATACCACATTTAAAGCCATATTCATCAACCTGAATTGCGCTCGCAAATGGCCAGATTCTGAGAATCTGGCCGTTTGCGAGTGCGATTTTTGCATTTGGGATTCATCATCCCAAATGCAAAAATCGCTATTTGCGAAATCGCATATTTGCGAGGAATTGGATTTAAGGAATCTCTAATAGAGATTCCTTAAATGCAATTCATCACCCTATTTGAAATTGCGAATTCGCAATATTTGGTCGCAATTTACCACGAAATCTGACTTCGTGGTAAATTGCGAAAAACGAGTAAAAAGCACTTTTGTGCATTTTTTACTTTTGCATGTTACACACACACATGTCCTCTGGACATGTGTGTGCGCAACACCTGTTCAAATGTGCATTTGAGGGGTGCTACAGGGTGTCCTTTGGACACCCCTGGCACCCTTCAAATCGCAATCTTATTTGCGATTAGCAAATTGCTAATCGCAAATAAGGAATACTCCACATTCATTCCTATGGGCCTTTTGGCCCATAGGAATGAATGGGGAGCTTTTCCTTATTTGCGATTAGCAATTTGCTCATCGCAAATAAGGAATCAGTAGGAATCGCAATAAATTTTGCTAATCCTACATGAATCCCGTTTTGCGAGTCCTTAATAGCGAATCACAATAATTCGCTATTAGGGCCTCGCAAAAAGGGAGATTGATAAATCAGGCTGTTAGAGTTGAAATAGGGCAAGAAATCCGCTGGGCCCAATTCACAAAAATAATCGGAGGCATAATCCTAACTTTACAACTTTCGGTATTCACACTAGGCATTTAGGAGTAGTAAAGTTAGGATTCCTAACTGTACTACTCCTAAACTGATACAAAATCCTAAATTTAAGACTTTTGGTATTCACAAAAGGCATTTTGGAGTAGTATTTACTACTCCTAAACTGAGACAAAATCCTAACTTTACTACTCCTAAATGCCTATTGTGAATAGCAAAACTCGTAAAGTTAGGATTTTGTCTCAGATTACTTTTGTGAATCGGACCCAAGATTTTTTTCAACGCAATATAGGATCGGTGACCCACATCCACCGTATGGGAGACCTTTAAAGTAACAATAAGGGGACTGTGTATATCCAAGGGAGGTGGTACCTTAAAGGATATTCAGAATTCCTCACACAACTGGGATAAGACATAAAACACTTAGAACAAGAGATAACATCTTCTACAGAGGGGGTAAATAAGCAACCCCCAGAGGCAAAGTAACTGAATGTAAGGATTTAGCAGAAAGAGAATGCAAGTTTAGAATTAAATATTATAGAGCCCGCAGCTATGGGTAAGGCGAAAGACCGGGTAAGGTCATTGGAGACACCATCCAAAAATCCTGATTCTCAAATTATGTAACAGAAATCCAAGATCCAAGCGGCACAATACACAGAGACACTCCAGATCTCTTACAAAACTTCACAGTATACTACTCCGCTCTATACACCAAACAAAGAAAGTAATCACTTGATCTCTCCACATATCTAGAAAATCCAGCACTTGGTTGGTTGGGTAATGCACAGAGAGACTTCCTAGCGAAAGCACTGGAAGAAGATAAAATTTAAACTGCAGATGAAATTGTGGAGCACCCCAGGATCCAACAGCCTCCCTATTGAATTTTATAAAATGTATATAGACTGTCTTGTTCCCATATTAAAGAACGTGTTTGAGGAGACCAGTGAAAGCAGAATCCTGCCCTATCTATGAGGGATATATATATGACAACAGGGTTTGCCCTAATCCTCCACCAGCATCTAGGCAAGAATGAATGAATGAATGAATGAAATGGCATTTGTAATGCGCAACTATGCCCAATGGGCGTCAAGGCGCCTAACTCAAAAAACTAGCTGTCAGCAATCAGAAACAGAGCTTACTGGTATGCTTTAATGAAAAGCCAAGTTTTCAATGATTTCCTAAAAAGGTCAAGTGAAGGCAATGACTTGATCTCAAGGGGAAGTGTATTCCACATCTGGGGTGCCAGAATGGAAAAGGCTTTACTCCCCCAGCTAGCCTTCTTGGCACGAGGGATTACCAGTTGGTTAAGTTCACTGGAGCGTAAGCATCTGTTCGGGACATACCTAGTAAGTAGGGATCCAAGGGCATCAGCCGGACCTGCAATTAGGGCCCTGTATGTAAGACAGAGAAGTTTGAACATGATCCTTGAGGGAATAGGAAGCCAATGGAGATTCTTCCTCGCCAAGGTCATAGATGACAGCCAAGGCAGGGCAAGGGCAAAACGTGCTGCCACATTTTGTATGACCTGCAGGCGCTGCAGAAGGCCCTTGTTGGCCCCGGCGTAAAGTGAATTACAGTAATCGAGCCTTGAGCCAACAAGAGCGATCACAACCTGCTTCCGTGCCTGTGGGGAAAGATAGTGGACGATCCTTTTCAGAGTCCTGATGACGCCCCAACAGGTGGCCACTGTTCTATTGACCTGGAGCTCCATAGAAAGCTGGGTGTCAAAGATGACACCAAGGTTCCTGGCAGATTGTGTGGGTGTGGGGCAGATGCCTAAAGATGGAGGCCACCACTCACCTGACCACATGCCCTGGTCTTTGCCGAAGACCAGGACCTCTGTCTTGTCCCCGTTCAACTTTAGGGAGTTGGAAATCTTCCACTCTGCAACAAGTTGCATGCAGGACCTAAAGTTTGACGCGGCTACATTCACAGAGTGGGTCAGGGATACCATAATCTGCGTGTCGTCGGCATACGACACTACCTCCATCCCTTGAGATCTTACTAGTCTTGCAAGGGGGGCCACGTAGATGTTAAACAGGGTCGGACTCAGTGCCGACCCCTGTGGCACCCCGCATTGCAAAGACTTAGCAGGGGAGAGGAACTCTCCTAGCATGACACGCTGCTCTCGTGGATGTAAGAAGGAGCTCAGGAGACTGAGGGCCGGTCCTTCTACCCCTGCCTCCCTTAACCTGGATGTTAAAGTAAGGGGAGACAGGGTGTCGAATGCTGCTGTAAGGTCCAGCAGTACCAGCACGGTGGTTTGACCCAGATCAACTTTCCTGCGGATGTTATCCATGACTTTAGTCAAAGCAGACTCCGTGCTATGCAGCTTTCTGAAGCCATGTTGGGACCCATCCAAGAAGCCTGAAGCATCGAGGAAGTTAGAAAGATGCGAGTTCAGATGAGTCTCCAACATCTTAGCAGGGGCCGGCAGAAGGGATATGGGTCTGAAGTTCTTCAGTATGCCGGGGTCTAAGGTGGACTTTTTCAGAAGAGGCTTTACAATAGCTTTCTTCCAGACTAATGGAAAAGTACCTTGTTCCATGGCTCCATTCATTACTTCCAGCATCGGAGAAAGAATGATATCCCTACAGTCCTTTAATAATTTCAAAGGAACTGGGTCCAGTGGGGAAGACGATTTCGTTTTGTCCAAAAGGAGATTGAGTCCCTCCAAAGAGAGAGCAGGGAAATGTTTGAGGGACTGGGGGGCATCTGTATTCCAAGATTCCAGCAGTTTAATTCGAGAGAAGTCCTCATCACTCAGAGAGTTCCTCTGTGATTGTAGAGCTATATAGATATCATCTATTTTTTTATAGAAGAAGTCTGATATGTTATTACATAGCTCCTGTGAGCCAACCACAGGATCTGGAACCTGGAGAGAGCACAGCGAGTCCACGATTTTAAAGAGCTCTTTAGAGGATGTTAGAGAACAGGTTAAGTTGGTAAAGTAATCCTGTTTTTCCTTAATCACTCTATTTTTGTATTCTCGTAACAGGCTCTTGTAGACTTCTCGATCTTTAGGATCCCAGGTTTTGCGCCATCCTCGTTCCTTCTGTCTGCATTTTTGTCTAAGAAGCCTCAAAGCACTTGTGAACCAGGGGGCAGTTGGCTTCTGTCGAGCTACAGATTTCAGAGAGGGGGGGGGGGCTAGTTCATCTGCGGCTCTGGTGATGGCATCGGTGAGTTCTTGAGCCGCCTCATCCACCACCCGCTGAGATGTGATGTTAGTATTATGGATGAAGGGGGCCAGAGCCTCATTTGTAAAATTTCTGAAGCTCCTTTTGAAGCATTTTTTACCAGTGCCCAAATCAGCATCAGAGCAAGGGAGGTCTAAGGACAGTGGGACTGCTAGATGGTCAGACCAAGTTATCGGTACCGGCATGCCGACAATTAATCTAGAGTCATTAGAAAAAATCCCATCAAGGGTGTGCCCCGCCTTATGGGTCGGGTGGAGAACTCTTTGGACAAAGTTGCAAGCCTCCAGAGAATTAAGCAAGGAGGAGAGTATCTAACTATACATAGATAGTGATGCGGAGGAATACATGCAGTACAAGTATCAATAGGACACATACAAATTAAATCCTATTCTTTGGTACACAGTCCCTTCCTATTTGACTTACTATTATGTCAAAGTGAATGTGTTTCTTTGTTAATGTTTATGTAATTAGTTTATCTGTGTGAGCTGTTGCATTGATGTATTTTATGTTTTGGTAAAAACAAGAGAACAATTGAAAGAATTTATACATTTTTCCTATTGGAATCAGAGGTGGTATGTGCTTTAATGATAGTAAGTCAAATCGGAAGGGCCTATCTATGAGGAAAGCAACAATTACCTCTCTACTCAAACCTGGCCTACCAACAGAGCAGTGTGAGTCTTATCGACCGCTCTCTTTGATTAACTGCAACACTAAACTTTTAGCTAAAGTTCTAGCTAACAGACTCAATCTCCTAATGATGTCCCTTGTACTACCAGACCAAGCAGGATTCACTCTGGGACATGCAACATCCCACAATATCCGCACTCTTTTTTCAGTAATGCAAGATATAGATCCCGACATAGAAGCAATAGCAATATATTTAGACGCTACACAAGAGTTTGATTCAGTGGAGTGGGACTATCTTCTGGGGACACTTACAGCCTTATTCATGAAGGCTAAATCGGCTCGCAAAGGGCCGGATTCTGAGAATCCGGCCCTTTGCGAGTGCGATTTTTGCATTTGGGATTCAGCATCCCAAATGCAAAAATCGGCAATTGCTAAATCGCTAAATTGCGAGGAATTACATTTAAGGAATCTCTATTTGAGATTCCTTAAATGCAATTCATGAAGCATTTGAAAATTGCGAAAATGCAATTTTGGGCCGCTATTTACCGAGAGGTCAGACCTCTCGGTAAATAGCAAAAACTTAGAAAAATGCTTTTAAAAGCATTTTTCTAAGTTGCATGTTGCACACACACATGTCCTTTGGACATGTGTGTGCGCAACACCTGTTTCAATTTGCATTTAAGGGGTGCTACAGGGTGTCCTTTGGACACCCCTGGCACCCTTTAAATCGCTATCTTATTTGCGAGTAGCAAATTGCTAATCGCAAATAAGGAATACTCCCCATGCATTCCTATGGGTTTTTTGGCCCATAGGAATGCATGGGGAGTTATTCCTTATTTGCGATTAGCAATTAGCTAATCGCAAATAAGGAATCAGTGGGAATCGCAATTAATATTGCGATTCCTACATGATTACCGTTTTGCGAGTCTCAAATAGCGATTCCTTATGATTCGCTATTTGAGCCTCGCAAAACGGCCCGATCATGAATCAGGCTGTTAGTCATATGGAAATGCCCCCAAACTTTCTAAATTTGGACTGAACTGCATTATTTCCACCCTCAAGCCATCATTCTCCTTAATAGAGCACACTCGTCATCTTTGCCGATAACTCCAGGTGCCTATTATCGCAACTACTCTTTGCGCTAGCAATCAAGCCACTAACGGGCAAATTGAGGCAACATCATAAAGAGCGGGCCCTTCGATATCCCACCAGGCATCTTATAATATCTCTTTATTCAGACGATGTTACGCTTTTCCTCAGAGATCCACAGGTAAACCAGAACCCCATACTAAGCAAATTTATCATATTTGGAGAATATTCCGGAATGCACATCAACTGGGACAACTCTCACATATTCCCTCTCACCGATACTACTTCTCCATTTTCATTAGACTACCCAATAGAATGTTGTGCCTTGGAAGTGAAACACTTAGGTGTCAAGCTCACCAGAGATAAGACTGCATTTATCTGCATGAACTATGGGACAAACTTAGCAACCCTGACTGACTCTATCACATGCTGGATAGCTATGCCCTTAACTATGGTAGGGCGGGTATCCCTAATGAAAATGGTGGTATTGCCCAAACTGTTGTATCTTTTTTCAAATGTCCCTTATTATCTGGGACAACCATTCTTCGCGGCCCTGAAAACACAGCTGATCCGTTTAAAGTTGGGCGGCAAACAAACCGGATGAAGTGGGAAATACTGACGCTTCCCTTCTCACAAGGAGGATTTGAAGTGCCTGACTTTTTTGCTACATATTGGTTTCATCCACCCCACACAAGCCACATCTAGTTGTGGAATCTGGATATATGTAATTGACTCCACTGACTGGAGTCATTGCAACACATGCCAAAGTCAGAGATGCCGATCCTACCCCGGTGGCATGTACCACAATGCGTGCTGGAGAATGGCTGAAATGCCGGATGTGCTTATACTATACTCGCCCTGGTTGCCTCTCACATATCAGCCAGACCTGAAAGTAACTCCTGAGCTAACATGTAGGCAAATTTTGAATAAAGTAAAGGCTCAGAAATGAGGAAACCTGCATGAAAACGGTACGTTCCGAAAAAAGGAACAATTTTTCCGAGGGAGTATACCCACCACAATGGACTTATTCATATATGTCAGACTCAGGCAAAGCGTGAAGGCTGCCACCCCATGTTTTCTGCAGGAACCACAGGTAATGCCCCCTCGGCATGAGATTTTACAAGCTGGCCCGCCTCAATGTGTAACCTCCCTTATTTACCACAGCACCCAAGTATCTCGTAAGACATATCAAGTGAAATTGTGTACTAACTCGGAAGTTGAACTCTGAGTCACAATCTCAGATAAGCAGTTGGAGGACTGCTGTGGACAGACAGTAAACATAACTTCCAACAGTAGCCTACGCATGATACATTATAAGTGTATGCACCGCCTATACTATACCCTAGTCAAGATGTACAAATTTCAACTAAGAGATAGCGATAGATGTGAAATGTGCAGGAGAGAAGCTGCAGATTTCCTACATCTGTCATGGGAATGTACTGAAATTAGTCGATACTGGCATCAGGTATTTAATGCATGGACACAAATGATTGGATCCGCCTCGGAATGTATCACCAGTCGCAGCCTTACTAGGATACACAGGGGAGGTTGAGGAAGTATATAGGAAATATACAGCATTCGGGTTGTTCATGGCTAAGCGCAGAGTCGCCTGTAGATGGGAAAGGGGAAGAGAACCTAAATTTAATGAATGGATTCAAAATTTTGTATTATGGCAGGAACAATCACTCATGTATGCCGAGCTACTTCTGCTCTCTTCCAGACCAAAAGATATTGGGGACCTATTGAAAGCATAGCAAACACAAGGTGAAGATGGATGAAGCGCTGAAACATTTCAGACACTAACCCCCAGTCACAGATCTGGGTTGAATCCATCATCATTCTTGAGCTCACTACGCCACTTCAGTTCAGACCCAACTAAATGCAAATCAGTCTTGGTACCCTGTGCCTCATGGGAACAATTCAGCCCGAAATGCCAAGCCAGGTCTTCCCTGTACCGGAAACAAGAATCCTGGGACCGGTTTCTAGGTACCACCCTTCATCAGCCAGGCTAGCTTGAATCCAGTGGCAAATTCAGCAAAGGACTAACGCCTGGGCATACCCTGCCTACTTAGGGCTAACAAAGCAAATACAAGGAGATGATGGAAGGAGCTCTGAAACTTTTCAGACACTCACCCCCAATCACAGATCTGGGGTGAATCCATTATCATTCTTTAGCTCACATCTCCATCTCAGTTCAGACCCAGATATATGCAAATCAGTCTTGACCCTGTGCCTTATAGGAATAGTCCAGCTCGAACTACCAAGCCATGTCTTCCCTGAATAGAAAACAAGCATCATGGGACTGGTTCCTGTTTAACACCCTTCATCTGCCAGGCTAGCTTGAATCCAGTGGCAAAGTGAGCAAGGGACCCACGTCTGGGCATACCTAGCCAACTTAGGGTGAACAAAGCAAACACAAGAAGATGATGGGCAGAGCGCTGAAACTTTTCAGACACTCACCACAAATCACAGATCTGGCTCGAATCCATCTTCATTCTTTAGCTAACTTTGGCACCTCAGTTCAAACCCAGCTATATGCAAATCCGTCTTGACCCTGTGCCTCATGGGGACAGTCCAGCCCGAACTGCCAAGCCACGTCTTCCATGGACCGGAAACAAGCATCCTGGGACTGGTTTCTGTTTAACACCCTTCATCTGCCAGGCTAGCTTGAATCCTGTGGCAAAGTGAGTATGGGACCCACGTCTGGGAATTCCCTGCCAACTTAGGTTGAACAAAGGAAACACAAGGAGAAGATGGCCAGATCGCTGACATTTTTCAGACACTCACCCCGAATCCATCATCATTTTTTAGCTCACTTCGCCACCTCAGTTCAGATCTAGCTATATGCAAATCAGTCTTGTTCCTGTGCCTCATGGAAACAGTCCAGCCCGAACTGCCAAGCCAGGGCTTCCCTGAACGGGAAACAAGCATCCTTGGACCTGTTTCTGGGTAACACCCTTCATCAGCCAGGCTAACTTGAATCCAGTGGCATATCTACAGACCACTTCGATATAAACAAAGATGCAGGAAGGGAGGAGAGTCAAGAGGAGGGATGGTATAAGCGTCCAAGGAGTTATGTCTCCACACTAATACATACCTGCCCACAAATATGTACAGAGCTGGGGGATGGATTGGGGGACCTGAGAGTACAATACACACGCCAGATACACTGTTACCACACATTAAAGCGATGCTGTAATAAATGGCAATGATGAAAAAGAATGCTGATAATGTACTGTGACGCAATTTGACGATGGAAATTATACATGTTGATAAAGTAACATGAACATGTTCCTCATAATGATGTATTATATGTATGCTGCTGATATTGTTGCATCTGAAACACAACACAAATAAACAAATATTTAAAAAAAAGAAAAAGAAAATAGTGTCAAAAAGCACAAAGTACCAACCGTGGTTATCTCTTTAACAGGGGTCAAAGTCAAAAGTTAATGTCGACCGCTATGTTGAAAGGGTCAGATACAGGGAACAAGTTTGTTGTATTGGAAAGTTTACCTTCTGACGTAGAAACATTTTTTGAGGGAAAGTGGTCATTGATGGTACAAAGTAGGGTTCGTCGACAGCAGGTTGCTGAAGAGCGTGTAAACAGCAAGTCTTCAGCAAAGGCGGGAAAATTCAGGGTTGGCAAAGTCTTAAGTTGGTGCCTGGGAAGGCCTTTACTTTGATGGTACGCTGCTGGGGGTTGGTCCCGATAAAGCCCTATAATTTGGACGTCAACATTTTTTTGCATATAAAATCCTTCAGTGGGGCAAACCACCAAGCTGGGGCTGACCGTAAATTTAACGTCAATGCCTGAAGGTTCGACAGCAATTCTGGTCTCTGACAGGTCTCCAGGCAGATAGTTGGCAAAATGTTTCTAAGATTCACTTCTTGCAGTTTGGGTACAGAATGAGTACACTCCAACACCTACTAAGAGTCCAGGACCTGGGGTTACCCCTTGAGGGTTAACTCTCACTCCAACAGAGGCCAGCAGAAGTTCTACTGAAGGTCCAGTAGGTAGTGGTGAGCTGGGATATTTCAGGGAAAGACCTCCATAACCTTGGTGTGTACATGTAAGAGTCATCCAACTGATCCCTGAAGTCACTTCTTAGATCCTGGTTTCAAGGCAAAAAAGTCCAGTCTTCTTTCAGGTTTCATATAGCTCCACAGGACTGCTCTGAAAAGAGATTCTGGGGTTGCCAGTTTTATAACCAGTATCAACCTTCTTTGGACTGCAATTCATTTGTCCACCCCTAAATCAGTTATGGTCAGTTCTTCCCCTTCTTGTGGGGTTGAGACCAGCCTTTCTGCAGAGACAAAGAAGAGGCAAGCCTGGGTGTGAGCTGTATCTTCCAGTGACAATGTAGGCACCTTTTGAAGTCTGGAAGGTGCTGGGCACATTTCTAGGCTAGCCTTGGAGCTCAGGCAGGGCTGGGTTCAACCCCTTCAGAAAGGAGAGGGGCTTAGGAGAGGAGCACCCCTCGGCATACTCAAGGCCCTTTTGCCCACTGTCTGGGAGGAATACACGTCTCACCCCAGGGGAGTCATCAGGGGACATTAAGACACTGGTATCCAAGTCCTTTTGGTTTGGGCACATAAATTGCAACTTTCGAAAACTTCAATTGGTATAGTAGTACTAAAAAAATGAAACTTGACCATTATGTTCAATTTTAAATGAGCCCTTAAATTATGGTTCTAGTCACTCCCAAACTAAAGTCATACATAATAAATTGTTATAATGTAACAACCCAGTATGTCTCTATGGGAGACGCAGCCTTCCCACAGTGAAAAACGTTTTTGAAGATTTTTCACTGTCAGGACATGCAAAACATTAACTATACATGTCTTGGCTTTTAGATACCATGCCCCCTGCTCTAGGGGCATTTAGGATCTATGTAAGAGGTGACTGAAAGGTATTAAAAAGAAAGTTTAATCCTGACAAAAGGTTTATTATGGCAGTCCAAAATGGCAATTTAAAACTGCACACAGGCTGAAAGTGCCGGCCTGGAAACATGTTTTACAGGACTAGGGTAATGAGTGCTGCAGGCCACTTGTAGCATTTAATTTACTAACCCAGGGTACATGTAGTACGATATAATAGGGATTTGTAAATAAATCAAATATACCAATCAGTTCTATACTGCATCTAATACATTTAGAGAGGAGATCACAAGTCCTTTACCTCTGGTTAGCAGGGGTAAAGTGCACTTTGTCCTTTGACCAACCTAAAAACAGGTTCAGCAACAGAAGGCAGCATTCTGGGATGACACAGCAGAAATGGCAAATTCTCAACATTTGTACAATCTCTACATTCTCAAACTGGGAAGACGGCCGTCTAAAGAAAAAATAACTAGCAAATTGAAGCAAATGGGTTCTGCATTTTAGTCCTCTGGATATTTTGTTTTGACTACCCAGTTTTTGGACTTTTACTGTGAGCGAGTCTCACCACCTGAGTTTTACTTACAGTAAATTCACAATAATCTGAATGAGTGTGCTACCTGCCAGTGTCTGCCTTTTAAAATAAAGTTGCTGCTGTAGGAGGATCCACACTGGTTACCCATGATCACCTGTGTGTATGCACAGGTGTAGGTTGTGGATATATAACTGTTAGACCTGGCATCTTTGGTGTGGTTTCCCCTGTCTATTTTATTGCCTCTACCTTCTGTATTTTTGGCGCTGTGCTGGATCTTGTTTTTGCTTGTTTAGATGCTTTGGGCACTTTGCCAATGTTGATCAGTGTCAAAGTGCAAGTGCTCCCTGTATAAATTGTTATTGTAATTGGTTATCCAGGATTGGCATATTTGTATCACCAAGAAGTCCCTAGTAAAGTGCACTGAATGTGCCAGGGCTGGTGATAAAAATTCTGCTAGTGGGCCTGCAGCACTGATTGTGCAACCCACATAAGTAGCCCTAAAATGGTGTCTCAGGCCTGCCACCGCAGTGCCTGTTTGCAGTCTGCGGACTGCCATGTCGACCTGGTCAGTGTCCCCATTGACCAGGCCTAACCCTTCCCTTTCTGTACACATTGGTCACCCCTATGGAAGGCCTAAGGTACCCCATTGGGAAGGGTGCAGTGTATGTGAAAGGTAGAGAATGTACTAGTGCAGGTGACATGCTCTGGTAGTGAATTACAGCCATTTTTGTTTTCACTATTGTAAGGCTATCTTGCCCATAGGCTATCATCGGGAATGCTGGCTACAGTGGTCACCTGCATATATTCCCATAGGAACAAGATAGGACATGAAAGTCTGGTATCCCTGGACTCAGAAATTAATAGCACATCTTTTAGGAAAGGTGTTTTTAAATCCTGTGTTTGAGAACAGCACTTTTAGAAAGAGGATGTTCTGTTTTGTCTGACCTTTCTGCGTCCCTTGGCCTGTTTGTGAATTGACTGTCTGGTTTGTGAGTGACAGGGGCTGGGTGGCTCCCAGAGGTGAGTTGGTCATCCCTGGGCTGAGTAGCTCCATCTGCATCTAGAGTAGTGGGAGGGGATAGCACCTGGGCCTGAATAGGGCTGTGCCTGCCTTCCACAATGCTGGCTCCACCTCCTGCTGGGCGGCTACCGACCCTGCCCCTGTCTCTGAAAGGAAAGGAGAGGCCAGGAAAACAAAGTGCTCAAGGAACACCCAGAACTGGTTCAGACCGGGCTCAGAGCCCTCCTGCACAAAGGGAACAAAGACTTTCAGGGGTATAAGTACAGGACCCCAGACTACAGAAAATTAGATCATCCTGGAATCAAGAAGGAACCTCTGCCAAGGAGAAAGCTGGAAGAAGGAAGGAAGATTGTCCTGCTGTGTGCTTGTGGACTGACCTGCAGTTGCTTTGCTGGAAGGAGAGGGGGAGGACTTTGCTTTGTGCTGTGTCCCCTTGCTTGCAGGAATCTCCAAGGGCCTGAGAAGAGCTGGCTCCCTGTTAAGAAGTCCCAGGAACAAAAGGACTTAACCCCCAGCTTCTCTGTACTCTACTGGGAGAGTTCTTTCCTTCCCAGAGTGCTTGGGCCAGTTATGGTGCCTCTGGAAGTTATACCTGTGTTTGGGAAGCTGGAAAAGAAGATACTAAAGACTTTCTGCAAAGTTCCACGCATCGCTCGCTTGCAGAGCGCTTCCTGGTCAGTGCGAGGAAATTCCCGCCTGCGCTGAGATCGAGATCGACGCAGAGCCTGTTGCTGCTGCAAGAACCAACGCATCCTTCGCTTGCGGAATGCATCACTCCGGTGTGGGAAAAGTACCATCGCTGCGAACATCGTCGCAGAGCCTGTCGTCGCTGGGTGAGATCGTCGGACCTCCTGCTTGCGGACCGCATCTTGTCACTGCGAGAGTCGTCGCAGAGCCATCGCCTTGAAGGGCCGCAAGAGGAGAAGATTGGTGCTGCACCGCGCATCGCCGCCGCACCGCACCTGAGATCGTTGCCGTCCCGAAGATCGTTGCATCGTACCTTTTGCGAGCCGCTTCCACCGAAACCTGCGCACCGGAATCCATGCAAGGTATCGCATGCCTCCCCATACAGATCGGAGTCATCGCAACACGCCCGCTACGTCCAACGGGGTTGTCGCATCGTCTCCCCAGGGTCTCAGGAGTGACACATCGCTTGCTTTTCAACGCTGCAGCTTTCACTTGGAACTTTTGTCTCATCTAAAGGTACTGTTGGCTAAAACGTGACGCAACTGTGCATTATTTTAACGCAACCTTAAGAACACTTTTTAAACCATATTCCTGAACTAGGTATGTTGGATTTTTGTCGTTTTGGTCTTGTGTAGTTTAGATTAAATACCTTTATTTTTCGAAAATGTTGTGGAGTCAGTTTGTGGTGTTTTCACTGTGTTACTGTGAGTGTTGGTACTTTACACATTGCCTTTGATGAGCCTGACTGCTCGTGCCAAGCTACCAAGGGGGTGAGCAGGGGTTATATAAAGATTGTATTCTTCTTACCCTGACTAGAAGCAAGGGTCCCTATGTGGACAGTGGTACCTACCTCTGCCAACTAGAGACCCCCAGTTCTAACATTTTTGGTCAGCGGTGGGATTTTGAACTTGTATTTGTACTAGACCCACAGTGACTGGTATACATCACTAGTGAGTGCAAACCACTACGCCACCGCATACTACGCTTGAGGTTTTTTGGTTCTATTTTTGAGTAACTCTTAAAAGCATCATGTCTGTGAATGGAAAGGCACCAAGTGTGGAGGCAGAATTGGAATTTGTTATTGAGGATTTGTATTTATACAAAGTTGAGGAGCTTAAGCAATTCTGCAAACAGTTTGAGTGCCCCATAAAGATCAGCTTCAGGAGGATGAGCTGCAGAGAATCTTGAAGACCTGGAGGGAGGCCCAAGAAGGAAATGATGCAAGTGGAAAGGAGGGGTTTCAACCCCATGAATTGCCAGTGGGCAATCCAGGCTCAAGGCCTGGCAGCAACCATTCCAACAGGGGTCTTTCCCCAGAAGAGTTAGAAGAGAAGCAAAGAGTAAGAGACGATGACTTGGGAGTCATGAGGATAAAGATGAAGCAATTCAAAATGGAGAAAGAGAGAGAAAGGGTGGCGGAGGAGAGCAAGAAGGCTCGTGCCCTGGAGGAAAAGAAATTCCTTTGGCTCATGAGTTGAGCATGAGGAAACTGGATATCAAGGCCAAGCAGGTGGATTCCAGTTCCAATGGTGGCAGCGCACAGCCAGTGCCAGGGGGTAAAGTATATATTCCCAAGGATTTGGTACAAATTATAATAGGAGTGAGGATATTTATGCCTGGTTTACTTCTTATGAAATTGCATTGAGAATGAATGGTGTGCCTGAACAGCATTGGGGGGCGGGCCTGTAAAAACATGTTGAGGCTTCTGGGAGGAGTGCTCTGGAGCCCTTAGAGTTAGCAGGTACCATGACCTACCCCAATATGAAGGAGGCCCTATGTCTCAGGTATGGACTTACTCCAGAGCAGTACAGACTGCATTTTAGGAACTCCAAAAAGAGAGAGTCTGAGACTTGGATGGAGTGTGTGAATTTGTACTCGCGTGCACTGGAAGGTTGGATGAAGTGCAGCAAAGTAACTGATTATAAGGGGTTGTTGCATTTAATTAGTTGGGAGCACATGAGTAGTCTTTGTGTTCCAGAGCTGTGCCAGCATCTTTTAGACAGCAAGCTGACAGACCCCATTGAGCTTGCTAAGGAGGCGGACCGCTGGAACGCGGACCGTTGGAACAGTACCAGGGTTCACAGAGGAAATGTGGGTACCACAGCCAAAGGTGGGTGAGGTACCCAGCAGAAGAGTGGGGGGACAAGGGTAACCAAAAGAAGTTCTCGCAAGGGTCCCAAAAGGGTTCCCAGGGAAAGGAATCCCAACCCCCCTAACCCAAGCAGCCATGGCCCCCTAGAGTCAGAAAGGTCCCCCTACTTGCTATCACTGCAATGAGGTAGAACGTGTTATCAATAGGTGCCCTAAGAAACAGCCAGCACCCACTGGTGCTCCAGCCCCAGGGTTAGCAAGTGTAGCTTTGGGAGGGGAGTTAATTACCAGTGGGGAGGAAGGATTAGCAATCATGACCCTTGTCTCTCTAGGAGACCAAGAGATGGTCCAGGATACCTATCTGCCCCCTAACACTAAGAAATACGGGCAGAAGGTGACCATCAATGGGAGGGAGGTAGAGGCTATGAGAGACACAGGAGACAGCGTGACATCCGTGAGGTGTCAGTGGGTGTCTGAAGAGCAGGTCATTCCCAATGTACTCCACCAAGTAGTTGTAGCTGACAGCTCAGAGATCCTCTGCAAAGTGGCGTGTGTTCCCTTTGAGTGGAGGGGGGTCTCTGGTCTCTTGGAGGTTGTTTTAAGTTAAGCCTTGTCTGTAGACTGTCTGCTAGGTAATGACCTGGAGAGTTCTCCATGGAAGGAGGTGGAGCACCAGGTTCATCTGGAGATGTTGGGTTTGCCTGCGTGGATCTGTGTGACCACGTGGGCTATGACAGACAGTAAGGGTGATTCAGCAGAACTGGAGCCTGAAACAGTGGCCCAGGAACCTGCCAGGAGAAGAAGAGGCAGGAGTGCGGAAAACCCACCCCCAGCTGTTCTCACGGCCCAGGAAGGAGCAGAACCTGAGGGGGATGCCCTGGAGCCTACCGGGAAACAGGTGGCCGAACTGGTGGACCTACCTGAGCTGCTTCATTGGCAGCAAGAAGGTGGCCCCTCCAGGGAGGAATTATGCAAGGCACAGAATGATTGCCCTTCCCTCATTGGTGTGCGGCAACAGGCTGCAGACCAGGCAGCAGGTGGATAGTCCAAGGATGATCTCATTTACTGGGAGGATGAGTTGCTATATAGTGAGCCTAAGTTTGCTGAGCCCGGTGCAGCCCGTGTGCTAGTGGTACCCGAGCGCTTCAGGAGCTTCCTAATAGGTCTGGATCATGACGTGCCTCTCGCAGGACATCTGGGGCAAGACAAGACCTTCCAAAGGTGTGTTACCCACTTCTACTGGCCCCAGATCAAGAAGCACATCGGGACATTCTGTAGATCTTGCCAGACATGTCAGGCGAGTGGCAAAAGTGGAGGGATGTGCAAGGCACCCCTCCAAAGCTCTCCTGTGGTGAGCACCCCTTTTGAGCGGGTAGGCATCGACATTGTGAGGCCACTGGACCCCAAGACAGCCTTAGGCAACAGGTTCCTCCTGGTCTTGGTGGACCATGCCACCCGGTACCCAGAAGCTGTCCTTCTCAGGACAATCACAGCCCCCGTGGTGGGCCGTGCATTGATGGGGATCTTTTCCTGTGTGGGGTTCCCCAGAGAGGTGGTCTCCGACCGGGGTACCAACTTCATCTCTAGGTACATGAAGTCTCTGTGGGAGGAGGGTGGGGTAACTTATAAGTTTACCACTCCTTACCACCTTCAAGGAAATGAGTTGGTTGAAAGGTTCAACTCCACCCTGAAAGGTATGATTATGGGCCTAGCGGAGCCCATGAGACGGAAGTGGGACGTCTTTCTGCCATGCCTGTTGTTTGCCTACAGGGAGGTGCCTCAGAAGTCCATAGGGTTCAGTCCCTTTGTACTTCTGTATGGCCACCCTGTTAGAGGACCTCTCACACTGGTGAAGGAGGGGTGGGAGAAATCCCGTGGAAAAAAAACCCAGGATGTGTTCAGCTATGTGCTGGCCTTACGCAGCCAGACACAATGCTTCAGGAAGCTCACACAGGAGAACCTAGAACCTAGCCAGGAATAAATTAAAAGATGGTACGACCAGAATACCACTCTGGTCGCATTTCAACCTGGGCAGAAAGTGTGGGTGATGGCGCCAGTGGAGCCTTGTGCACTCCAAGACAAGTGGACTGGGCCATAAGAGGTGGTGGAGCGCAAGAGCGAAGTAACCTACCTGGTTAACTTGAAGACCCCCAGGGACCCCCCTAGAGTCTTGCATGATAATTTCCTCAATCCCCACTTTGAGAGGTCTGAAGTGACAATGCTCCTGGGTACAGATGCTGGAATGGAAGAGGAAAGCGACCCTCTTCCTGACCTCCTGGCAGCCAAGGAGCAAGACGGGTCAGTGGATGGCGTGGTTCTCTTGCCCACCCTGACCCAATAACAGCAGAGGAACTGTCGCCAAGTGTTGGGTCAGTTTGCCTCCCTGTTATCCCTGACCCCAGGTGTCACCAATTGCTGTGTCCATGATGTGGACACTGGAGAAAATTTACCAGTGAAACAGAAAATGTACAGGGTAGCTGACAAGGTCAGGACCAGTATCAAGGAAAAGGTTTCCAAGATGTTGCTGCTAGGGTAATTGAGCCCTCCAGCAGCCCCTGGGCTAGCCGAGTGGTCTTAGTGCCAAAAGCTGACCGCCACTCCAGAACTCTGGTTTTGTGTGGACTACCGTGGGCTCAATGCGGTCACCAAGACTGACGCACACCCCATCCCCAGAGCTGATGAGCTCGTGGATCGGTTGGGAGCTTCCCAGTACCTCAGTACATTTGACTTAACTTATGGGTACTGGCAGATTGCCTTAACTGAGGGGGCCAAAGAGAGGTCTGCGTTCTTGACGCCAGAAGGGCACTTTCAGTTCCGAGTCATGCCCTTTGAGTTGAAGAACGCCCCTGCCACATTCCATAGACTGGTCAACCAAGTACTGATCGGGCTGGAGGAATTCAGCTCCGCCCACCTGGATGACATTGCTGTGTTCAGCTCCACGTGGGAGGAACACTTGCAAAACCTCTGTGAAGTGTTGGAGGCTCTGCAAATGTCAGGCCTCACTATACCAGGCCAGCAAGTGCCAGATAGGGCAGGGATCTGTGGTGTATTTGGGACACCAGGTGGGGAGCGTCCAGATGGTGCCCCTACAAGCGAAGATTGAAACCATTGTGGATTGGGAGCACCCCAAGACCCAGACAGAGGTGGGAGCCTTTTAGGCCTCACCGGGTATTACCGAAGGTTTGTCAAGGGATATGGCACCATCGGTGCCCCCTTGACAGACCTGACTTCAAGGAAGCAGCCCAGGAGAGTGAATTGCACAGAAGCATGTCAAACTGCTTTAAATGCCCTGAAAACTGCTATGTGTACTGCACCGGTGCTCAAGGCACCTGATTTCTCCAGTGAGTTTGTAGTGCATACAGACGCTTCAGAGCATGGTGTGGGAGCAGTCCTCTCTCACAGATCAACGACGAGGGCTGGAACCAACCTGTAGCTTTCATTAGTAGGAGGCTACTACCCAGGGAACAGAGGTGGGGTGCAATTGAAAGGGATGCTTTTGCTATGGTCTGGGCTCTAAAGAAGATGAGGCCCTACTTATTTGGAACTCACTTCCGGGCTCAGACAGACCACAAGCCCCTCATATGGTTAATGCAGATGAGGGGTGAGAACCCAAAACTGTTTTGGTGGTCCATCTCCCTACAGGGAATGGACTTTACGGTGGAACACCGTCCTGGTACTGAACACGCCAAGGCTGATGGTCTGTCCAGATTTTTCCGCTTTAGTGAAGAGAACTCCCAAGAGGGTGGGCAGTTCTCCCTACTTTCAGCTGGAGGGAACACGTGTTAGACCTGGCATCTTTGGCGTGGTTTCCCCAGTCTTTTTTTTTGCCTCTACCTCCTGTATTTTTGACGCTGTGCTGGAATTCGTTTTTGCTGGTTTAGATGCTTTGGGCACTTTGCCACTGCTGATCAGTATCAAAGTGCAAGTCCTCCCTGTGTAAATTGTTATTGTAATTGGTTATCCAGGATTGGCATATTTGTATCACCAAGAAGTCTCTAGTAAAGTGCACTGAATGTGCCAGGGCTGTTGATACAAATGTTACTAGTGGGCCTGCAGCACTGATTGTGCCACCCACATGAGTAGCCCTAAAATGGTGTCTCAGGACTTTGCTTTGTGCTGTGTCCCCTTGCTTTAAGGAATCTCCAAAGGCCTGAGAAGAGCTGACTCCCTGTTAAGAAGTCCCAGGAACAAAAGGACTTCACCCCCAGCTTCCATGAACTCTACTGAGACAGTTCTGTCCTTCCCAGAGTGCTTGGGCCAGTTGGGGTGCCTCTGGAAGTTGTACCTGTGTTTGGGAAGCTGCAAATGAAGATCCTAAAGACTTTCTGCAAAGTTTCACACATCGCTCGCTTGCAGAGCGCATCCCAGTCAGTGCGAGGAAATTCCAACCACCGCAAAGATCGAGATCGTCACAGTGCCTGTTGCCGCTGCAAGAACCGTTGCATTCTTCGCTTGCAGAACGCATCGTTCCGGGGCGGGAAAAGTACCATAGCTGCAAACATCGTGGCAGAGCCCGCCGTCGCTGGCTGAGATCATCGTACCGCCTGCTTGCGGACCGAATCATGTCGCTGCGAGAGTCGTCGCAGAGCCATCGCCTCGAGGGGCAGAGAAGGGAGAAGATTGACGCTGCGCATCGCCGCCGTACCTGTGATCGTCACTGTCCTGAAGATCGTCGCATCATACTGTATTTGAGCCGCTTCCTCCGAAACCTGCGCACCGGATTCCACGGAAGGTATCGCATCCCTTCCCATACAGACCAGAGTAATTGCAACATGCCCACTACGTCAGCGGGGTTGTCGCATCGCCTGCCCAGGGTCTCAGGAGTGATGCACCACTTGCTTTTCAACGCTGCAGCTTTCACTTGGAACTTTTGTCGCATCTAAAGATACTGTTGGCTAAAACATGACGCAACTGTGGATTATTTTAACGCAACCTTAAGAACCCTTTTGAAACCATATTCTTGAACTGTGTATGCTGGATTTTTGTCGTTTTGGTCTTGTGCAGTTTAGATTAAATACCTTTATTTTTCTAAACTGTTGTGGAGTCAGTTTGTGCTGTTTTCACTGTGTTACTGTGAGTGTTGGTACAAATACTTGCATCCTCCTTACCCTGACTAGAAGCAAGGGTCCCTATTTGGACAGTGGTACCTACCTATGCCAACTGGAGACCCCCCGTTCTAACAATAACTACTTTCCTGAGCAGCCCACTATCTCCACATAGGGAGCCAGTCACAGAAGAGTATCTTTAGGATTGGTAATGACCTCGGTTTGACTTTAAAATGTAAGTAGGAATTCATAGTGTAGGTCCGAAGTGCTTACTGAAGATTTGTGATGCATATATTGTGTTACAGATTTTTAGGCAAAATCAGCCCTGAAGTACTGTTTCACTACACTTAGGCCTACAAGGTCCAGCAATGTACCAATCTGCAAGTATGCACCTACATGTGGATTTACAGTCATTAACATTCCATATACACACATTATGGCATTTTCACGTTTGCCTTGTTTTCCTGGCTCAGCTCATAATAAGATTCCAGTTCTTTGCCTCCCCCCCCCCTACTGGATCATGTTCATTAGTATGCCCCCCTGCAGAGCGAGCAACGGCCTCCAATCACAACAAAGCAATTCACACCCCTGGAAAAGGAAGGGGAGGGGAGGAAACTGGAACTGTTTATTATCTTGTCACATTACATCTCGCCTGGGCCAAGCAAGGATCACTCCAACAAAGGAGGCGGTCAGACCTCTTGGTCCAACTCAAAGGAGAGACTCACATTTGAAGTTTCGGAGGAAGAGGATCAGAAAGCTGTGCCAACTAGGGGCAGAGCTGAAGCTTTAAGGTGAGCTCTTTCCAGAGACAACTTTAAGTTGCCATATTGGATTGTCCCAGAACAATGTGCAGGAGGGTTGTGACAGGGGTGGAGTGATGTTGTAGAATTGGAGGATGGACCAGAGGTGCCAGGTTTCTAGAGTTTCCCATCCCTACTTAAAAGCCCCTGTACAAGGGAGACATGGATAATAAGACACTGGACCTAGGAGCCACAAGGAGCAATGATGCCCATCTGAATGAAGAAGACTCCAGCTGACCCCAGTACTAGGATAGGTCTCTCCAGGGTCCGTGGTGACCCCCTAATTCATACCTATTAAAAATGGGGGGTCTCTAGTTGGCTGAGGTAGGTACCTTTGTCCAAATAGGGACTCTAGCTTTTAGTCAGGATCAGGGGGATACACTTCTAAAATAACCCCTGCTCACCCACTTGGTAGCTTGGCATGAGTAGAAAGCCTTATCTCAGAGGCAATGTGGAAAGCATTTGTGAACATATACTGTAACACAGTGAAAACGCTACAAATGGACACCACACTAGTTTAGAAATATAAGCAATCTTTATCTACACAAGACCAAACAACAAAAATCCATAATCCATAATATAGTATCAAAAATAAGGCTCTTACATGGTAGAAATAGTTCAGTCCAATGCAAGTTGTAAATGTAACACTTTTCCCACAAAGTACCTTAGATGTGACACACAAAACAAACAAAGGGTCGCAGGGAAGGTGATGCGTAAGTTCCTTTCTTCGTGGGAGGCGATAGGTATGTTCCTTACTGCAGCCCAGAGGAGGTGATGCATCTGTTCCTTACCAGAGTTCAGGGGATGTGTCTGTTTCTTACTGCATGTCACCCTCTGAGCACACTAATGAGTAACTAAAGGACGGTTTCAACTAAATTTGAGTTGCACAAAGAAAATTAAATAGCTGGCAATCCACTTAATATCATGACAAAATCAAGCCCATTCTCCAGACGTAGTAGACTCTGCAGATCCTCAAAGGTTTATTCCAAAGTAACATAAGCTCTGTACATCAGTCTCTGTGCATGGATGGTACATCAGCCAACACGTGTTTCGTCGTGTATTTATATCACACATAGACTTCTTCAGGGCTGCAACCAAATAAATATTGCCCATAAATAGATTTGAACTGTAGTTTGTTATCAAAAGAAGAGAGAATTAAATAGTTCCCTTCACCAACACAGAAGAGAAAGTTCAAACAGGGTCTAATCTTGCGTGTAGGTACTCATCATAAGAAAGAAAAGAGGTTTCCATAGCCCTAACAAGAGTAGAAAGTTCACACTCATAATATCCGTGAATACCTTATAACCCAGTCGGATCACTGAAATAATATCGAAAGTACAAAAATATTGAGTACAAAATATCGTTAACAATAATATAGATGTAAAAAATATCGACTTTATTAAAAACAGTGTTAAATTAAATTAATATTACATTTTAATTACTAAAATATACTTACAAATACTTAAATTAAATTATAATAATTAAATAATAAATGAAAATAATAAAAATAATTTTTTACAATCTTATTTGTTGACCCTGAACCCTAAAATATACCCCTTTACCCAAAAACCCAAAACTGACCCTGAACCCTAAAAATACCCCTTTACCCAAAAACTAAAAACTGACCCTGAACCCTAAAAATGCCCCTTTACCCAAAAACTGAAAACTGACCCTGAACCCTATAAATGCCCCTTTACCCAAAAACTGAAAACTGACCCTGAACGCTAAAAATGCCCCTTTACCCAAAAACTGAAAACTGACCTTGAACCCTAAAAATGCCCCTTTACCCAAAAACTAAAAACTGACCCTGAATCCTAAAAATGCCCCTTTACCCAAAAACTGAAAACTGACCCTGAACCCTAAAAATGCCCCTTTACCCAAAAACTGAAAACTGACCCTGAACCCTAAAAATGCCCCTTTACCCAAAAACTGAAAACGGACCCTGAACCCTAAAAATGCCCCTTTACCCAAAAACTGAAAACTGACCCTGAACCCTAAAAATACTCCTTTACCCAAAATTTATCAATATTATTTAATTACCAAATAATTATTAATTAACAATAACAATAAAGTAAATATATTAGAACATTAGCTGTAATTATTTTAATAATTAATATTATTTTTTCCCAATTAATTACTTAACAATAACACAAAATTATATATATTAAAATGTACTCTAATTAATGTAATTAACTAATTACAATTAATTAATTACCAATTAATTAATAATACAAAATATGTACAAAATTATATTAATTAATTAACTAATTATTATTAATTAATTATCAATTAATTATTAATTATAAATATTTACAAACATATATTAATTAATTATTATTAAATTACTTCCCACCCTATTCCCCTATAAACCCACAACCCGCTACAGAATTACATTACGCAATTATTAAAAAAACAAAATTCATTTACTAAAATATTTTATAACATTAATACACACTTTTCACACATATTATTACATAAAAATACACTATAAAATATTATATATTATTAAAAATTCGATATTTTTGCTATCTATATTTTATACAGCCGATATTACTTCACTTACCTGAAAAACGATATTTTTGTAGTCGATATTATGTCCAGTCGATATTTTGTCCAGTCTATATTTAAAACTCGATATTATGTCCAGTCGATATTTTGGAGTCGATATTTTGTCTGTGCACCAACCCAGTCACATTACACTTTCACTGCTAACAATAGAAGATGCTTCAGTTTCACTAGCACTGACGCTAGGTGTAGTGTTAGACCTCTGTTTTGAACCCTGGGGTTGCTGAACTAAGTAATCAAAACGCTTGGCAAACGTGAAGACGCGGCCTGTCTTGTAGTCTCTCTCATCCCGCTGTAACTTCCTGGCCTTTCTACGTTTAATGTCTGCCTGAAGGTCGTTTAAATAGTTATCAAGAATAGTATAATTCTTGATCGTAGCCTCAGGCATATTACTTCGTGATAATATTTAACGAGGTGAGAATTATGTAGAACTGTTATACTTATTTGAATTACTACGATGATAGCGGGATACATATAGTACTTTGTCTTTCAGGAGGCATTATTCAAAACGTTGGAATATTTATGTGGAATACTGAACACGTACTTATGGTAATTTTTGGTGAGTGCCAGTTCACCCACAACAATATGAGCATTAGTGTGTATAACATTTTGGTTGACTTATAGTGAGGGTCTTGGACAGTATTTTACGTCCTTGTATACTGGATACCGTTTCTTGGGATTATCAAATATTACTTAGATCTGTTGTTAGACCGCTGAGTAGGACTCAGGAGATTCACCTAATAGAGATATATATGGCATATGGTAGCCGTGTTTGGTGACTTTTGTTTGCACTCATTTCCAGATCATTTTTCCTGGTAGCAAGACGAAGGAGTTATATATCCAGGAAATTCTATTTGCTTTGAGGTGATTATACCTTACCGTAATTTCAGCTGAATGTGACTGGGTTATAAGGTATTCACGGATATTATGAGTGTGAACTTTCTACTCTTGTTAGGGCTATGGAAACCTCTTTTCTTTCTTATGATGAGTACCTATACGCAAGATTAGACCCTGTTTGAACTTTCTCTTCTGTGTTGGTGAAGGGAACAATTTAATTCTCTCTTCTTTTGATAACAAACTACAGTTCAAATCTATTTATGGGCAATATTTATTTGGTTGCAGCCCTGAAGAAGTCTATGTGTGATATAAATACACGACGAAACACGTGTTGGCTGATGTACCATCCATGCACAGAGACTGATGTACAGCGCTTATGTTACTTTGGAATAAACCTTTGAGGATCTGCAGAGACTACTACATCTGGAGAATGGACTTGATTTTGTCATGATATTAAGTGGATTGCCAGCTATTTAATTTTCTTTGTGCAACTCAAATTCAGTTGAAACCGTCCTTTAGTTACTCATTAGTGTGCTCAGAGGGTGACATGAAATTTTAGCTTCTGTTGTTTCAGAAATGTTGGGTATTGGATGCGCACCCTCCCTCTAGATGCACCACCCATTGACCTTATTGTGAACATAATATACTTTCCCTGGTATTATTGTGGTGCGCCCGTACAGCTGCTAGCATCCAAGTGTTTAGTCTGTTTCTTACTGTTTTCTGGTGACAATGCAACAAGATGGCGCCTTGATGCATGGCGATGAGCCTGTGTGATACCACAAAATGGCAGCTCGATGCGAAGCGATGGTCCAGTATGATGCGTGATCTTTTGCAGCCGCACGTTTTTCTCGGCGATGCGTCGGGACCCCTAGGGGATACAGCGCGCTTCTTCCTGGTTGGTAGGCAAGGCGTAGGAACCAAGTGTGGATGCAGCATGCTTCTTCTCCGTGGCTTGGCAATGTGTCGGGAATCGGTGCAGATGCAACGCGCTTCTTCCTCGTTGCGTCGATCTTCCAGCTCCCAGCGACAACCAGCCTTTAGAGGTCCTAAACAGTAGCAGGCACCTCTTTTCAGGTTACAATTCCCTACAAGGAAATTCAGGGGAACTGGTGGTGAATTCTTTGTGTCCCTGAAACTTCAGAACAGGAGGAAAACTCAGTTTCAAGCTCTTGGAGATCACTTCTTGTAGCAGATGACAAAGCAAACAGCAAAGTCCTTTTTCTCCTTTCCTTGGCAACAAGTAGCCACTGCAGGCCAAACCCAAACAGCAAACAACACAGGGGCAGTAATCCTCCTCAGCTTCTCCAGCTCTTCTCCTTGGCAAAGGTTCCTCTTGAATTCCCAGAGGTGATCTAAAGGTCTGGGGTCTGGGTCCCCCTTTTTATACATACAAATTCTTTGTTCTCTGAATCAAGAGAATGTTTGCACCCAGCACAACCCAGCTCTGTCTTCACTGGTGCAGCTTCCTGGCAGGAGGTGGAGACAGGATTGTTGAAAGCAGACCTGGCCCAGGCAGGTGAAATGAAATCTCCTCCCCCTACTCTAAATTCAACCCAAGTCCATTCAGCCCAGCCCTGACTCGTCAGACTGCCAGAGCCGCAGCCCTGCTCCAGCCTCTGTCACTCACAAGCCAGGCATGTAATACACAAACCTAACAGAGGCACACTGGATGGTTAGGCAAGAAAATTCCTACTTTCTAAAAGTAGCATTCTGAGAAAATTCCTACTTTCTAAAAGTAGCATTCTGAGTACAGGCTTACTAAACTTTAATTTCCCATCTTGTTCCCAGGGTCAGTTATGATTATAAGATGTTATACGAAAACTAACCATTCTGGCCTATGGGAAAGTTAGCCTTGCAATAGTGAAAAATTAAATTGGCAGTATTTCACTATCAGGACATGCCACACACATCAGGGCATGTCCTACCTTTCACATACAATGCACCCTGCCCCTAGGGGTACCTTGGGCCTACCTTAGGGGTGACTTACATGCAGAAAAGGGAATGCTTGGGGACTGGCAAATGTGTGCACTTGCCAGGTCGACATGGCAGTCCAGACTGCACACAGGCTCTGCAATGGCGGGCCTGAGTCACATTTTACTGGATGCTTCTGTAGGTGGCAAATTCAGTGCTGCAAGCCCACCAGCAGCATTTGATTTACAGGCCCTGGGCACACACGTGCACTGTACTAGGAACTGACAAGTAAATCAAATAACCAGTTATGGAATCACTAATCCATACAACAATTTACAAAAGGGAGCACTTGCACTTTGGCACCTAACAGCAGTGGCAAAGTGCCTAAAGCATCTACACCACCAAAAACACAGCAGGCAACAGCAAAAAATGGGAGACCAACGCCAATGGTGCCAAGTCTTATATTACCCCTGAGTAACAGTTGGGGTAATGGACCTATTGGGGACTTCTGTTAACTGGTCACTGAAACCACTAACATACAGGTACCCTTCAATATGCCAGGAAGCTTTGGGGTGTAGGATGTTTGGCAGGGATGGTGTTTTACTGTCTGGCTGCAGAGAGGCTGCGCAGAATGCCCCTACAATCTTGGAGCCAAGCAGAGGACAGGTCTGGAGCAGGGAGCCAGAAAATCCAGGTCTTCATGAAAGGTGCCCCTTTAGAGACCAGGAGACCTAACGTAAATGCTCCTGTGGCTAGGTCTGTCCACTAAGAGCACAGCAAGACACCAATCGTATAAATCACTCCTACATGGCCAGAGAAACAGGCCTGGTGAGTCTGGACCCCTAGGAACAGAAACTGAAAGAAAATGAAGCGCATAGTGCTCCGCTCAATTTTCTAAAAATACCCCTACAGTGGCCATGGCCCAAGGGTCAGTGCAACTGCCATTGATTTTTTTGCCCTCATGAAGGGGCATGCATGAAGCCCCCTCCCAGAGTTCTACCAAGGCCCGGGAACCACATACCCAGGGACTCAAAGCAACAGAGTGTGTCTTGAGGCACCCCAACTCCTCCGGACAACTGAAGCCACGTGGAGCACCACCATGCTCCTATGTTGCCGTTGGGCAGGCCGAAGACCTAGGAGGTATCTGGTGTTCCTCCTCTCCCCTCCATGCTTGTGTCTGGGGGATGCACAGAGTGTACATAGTCAGCACCCTTCCTGCCTTCTGCAAGATTGGGTAGAGTTGGAATGTTTGGCTTGTGTCTGTTGCTGATAGTGGACCAAGAGTGAGAAAGCCAGCAGGGTATGCAAGTTTCTTGGGCCTCCCAACATGGCTCCCAATGTGAGAAGGAGGCTTGTGGGTGCCCCAGGTAAGAGTGGGAAACCGCTACAACAGAGTAGAAGTATGGAGCATCAGGCTGTCTAACCGAAAAAAGCATTTTCAAGGCCACTCATAATATCCATTACCTCTGCAAGGAGCGCTCCACAATGTCCTATGAGGGGCTGAAATATGCACATTGCCGAGGTGGACTAGGGGTACTACCAGAATTCAACAAACATTTTGGAGACAGTGCAAGGAGTGCATCATTCCCCCAAAAATATTTTTTGAAGACTCCCTACGTTTGCTGAGGTATTAAATTGGTGCCCTCTGGAACAGTTCCCCATTGTTTCAAACAACCCTAAAGTTGGAACTTTTGTTCTTGAGCTCTGGAATAGACCTGGGCTAAGTTGTAATTATATTATAGTAATTGGCATAGTTTTCATTACTGAGATTGCCATTATGCCACATCGTGTAATTTCAGGGAAACATTTTAACACAAGAACTACTATTCAGTTCATTTTTTAACATCAGGGGCAATTCAGGTAAATGTTTTACCTTAACAGACCCTTTGGGCAATTCTTAAGCACAACACCACACATCCGAATGCAAACTGCAACGTTTTGAACATTAACCGCAGTTCCTTTAACATGGGTGGTCATCAAACATTTTAATTACATTTTTCACCAGAGCAGACTTTTGGGTAAATTTTCAGCAACAACTACAAACACAAGCAACCAAAAAATCAACTCAAAGTTACATTTTCGAGTTAAATTATTTCCCAAACTGACTATTCTGGTACTTGTGTTTGAGTTGGAGATGCATTTCGCATAATTAGGTGTAATTATGCATACTTTTGTGGTAATTTTTTGTAATCAGGCTACTCAAAATGAAGCATGTCACACCAATTCCTACTCTGGAGTGAGGGGACCCCTCATGGTAGGCGCTCTGATTGAAGCAGCAGTCCGCATGAAGTGTAAGACAGACTCAGAGATATCTGTGCTTGACTTTGAATGCTTTATTAATAATGTTTGTTATGAACAATGCAATGTTTCTATTACAATTATTGCATCGCAGTATTGGTATTGCCCCCAGTATGCATGCATTGTTTATAATGACACCCATTTATATTGTGATGTTGCATTCCGTTAGGTGGGCAGTATTTTGGTTATAGAGTTCAGAACCCAATGGGGTGTAACATGATATAAGGGTTTCATGCAACATACTTCCATCTACCCGAATGTGTGTATTTGCAATACAATGTATAGTATTTAGTAGTGTATATGTGTAATAATTTCCTTTATTTTAAAAATGGCACAGGACAAATGTTTATTGAGAGTGTTGCAAACCAACAGAATGGGATTACTAGCTCACACCACCGACCCTGAGTAGAGGCCTTGGACTGTACTGTGTCCCTATCCTGAGAGAGTCAATTGCTAAAATGAGGTGCTTGGTTCCCTGCGTCCTTTATAAACCACCTGTTAAAAAAAATTACACTTCCCTCTTCTTGCTGAAATCCTCTTTTTTTGTTGGGGCTTGTAAAAGAAATAGCTCAATTTTCCAATGAATAAAAACATAAAAACTTGACGTTGAATCACCAATTGGAAACTCTACCAAATTACAAAAAAAAAGCAAAAGTGAAATGCTTGACGTTGTAGTCCAATGTCAAACTCTAAACTCACAAATAAACTTTGAGCACAAAAACGTTATCTTCTCTAGATGACTCCTTAATAGCTTCCTGAGCCAACAATAACTACTCCTCAAGTGGAGGAATCCTGGTTTAAGTTATTATAAGATGTGCCTTCATCTAGGCCATTTTCCCGATTTCCTAAACACCGGCCATGTCAAACTCTGACTGAAGAAATGTGGTAGTGATCCAGTAGATTCTAACAACCACAAGTCAATCACAGGCCTCCATTTCTTGCCTGTCTCGATAGCTGCCTGGCTGCTCAACTGAAGGGTAATATGTCAGACAATAGCTTTCTTGCTGACCTCCAATCTAGGTTTAGATCAAAATGTAGCTCCAATTCTGTTGTTCTGCATTATGTCTATGACGCACTTAGAAACTAATACAAAGATGAGGCTTGTCTCCTGGTACTTGTTGACCTCTCTGTGGTGTCCAATACCAAATACCTTAAAAATAGTCCTATATACACCCCCAAAACCATGACACCATGACACATAACAGACTTGACTTCCTATCTATGCAGGCGATGACATCATCGCTAGTTAACAGGACCTGAGGTTCATCCTCAATAGGAGACTCCATCTGGATGAACGCATGAAACATTTGGCCAAAGGTGCACAGCTCCAACTGAAAATGTTATGACAATTAAAATATTTTATTCCAAACTAAGTCTAAAAGTCAAATCTTAAATTTAACAAAATCAACTATATCAATGCCCTCCACCTTGACTTTCCCAAAGCTGGGCTTGCACCTTTGACAGCAATAGCCTATTCAAGTGCACATCTTGCAGATGACACCTGCCAAAGAGACCAAAGCCCTCCAGTGGTGAAGGATATCCAATGGCTCATGTTCAAAGCAAGATATTACTACAAACCAGCCCTCTTTAGCTGTAATGCATACCATCTGCAAGAACCAAAAACCCTCCCACAAAAACTTAAAATACCTTGGGGAGCCTGCTATCCTAGCAGCAACACACATCTACATCAAGTAGTTGTTAAAGCACTGAAATAAGAAACATCGACAGAGGCCTTCACTAGCGCAGTGCCATAAAAATGAAGCTCCATCAGCCTCTACCGCAGGAAAGCACCCACTCTAAAAATAATTCGAATTTGAACTCAGAAAATAGTATCCCTAATATATGTTCAGGTTGGCCTTGTGAAACATAGGGCTTGTGTACGGGGGGAGCGGATTGGACTTCCTAGGCGGAATTGCAGTTCCCTCGATCATAAATATGCTGGTGTTTTGACGCCCAGATTTCTTAAATGCTGGAGCACTGGGCCTAATTTTACCTGCCAGGAAATCTGTCCTGTGAAATAATCCTAAGAATAGAATGCATTGCAGACCAGCCCCGGTCCCTGTCCTCACCAAACCTGCTGGAAGGCATGTGGAGGATGTAATGATCCTACCTCCCAGACAGCAAACTCACCTACCCTTTCCTGCATCTGCCCAGTCACACAATGACACCACTTGCTTAGAGCAGGTTGTAAATGTGTGCTCTAGTTCCACAAATTGGGAATTCCATGCCAATTTCTGCCTGGTAAACTAAGGTCTACACCGTTATTCCCTATTCTGTGTTATCTATCTTGTAGTAGGAAGAAAGATGCATGAGTTAACTCTGGACACCTGATGTTTCTGCACACGTATATGTCCTATTGCGATGCATTCGTGCAATGACCTGTCACTTATCTCTGCATGCCGAGTGATGCTAACTCATGTCAATATACAGTTACACGAAATTGTCATTAATCCTCTATTTCCTTGAACATTTGTCCTGCAATAGCTTAGAACTCTATATCTTTTGCACGCTTGTCTGTTAAGGTCATTTTGAGACTGGAACTATTTTCTATTTATTGCAAATGCTTTTTCTGTACAGCATTCTAAGGCCTTTGTTGCATGGTCCATGCCATAGAAAACAATGCAATCAAATACACTAAAATTAAATGATATAAAAAATAAATGAATGCTTCACTGTTTCAGTACATTGGTGCTTGCATTACACTTTTTTAAATACCGACATCAGTTTGCTTCTAGGTTTCGAGAATCAGGGTCATCAACGTTATTATAATATTTTTGAGGTTAAAGTCAACGTTTTGCCGCACCATCACCAGCAGTAAAAATGCTAGAAAAGCAAAGCCTTTTGGTAGACAAAAAGCATAAGTACAAATGACAACCACTATAAGTAAACTGATAGAATTCACTTTTCGATGCCCTTATTACCCTATGATGACGTGCGAGTTAGCATCATATGACTAACTAATGCAGTTCGTATATGCACTTATGCTGAATTCATATTCTTACTTATTGCTTATATTCAAATGTATGCGTGACCATATTAGTTTCTTAGCTTAGCCTGTGTGCCACCATTTTGTGTAACTCTCTGTGCCTGCGGGCTCTGCTCGCTCATGCCCCTCCCGCAGGAATACAGAAATATACTAAGACAGCAGTTTTCGTTTCTCGGCTCACTGTGACCGAAACTAACACTTCTTGTTATCTGTAATGTTCTCATGCCCAGAGACGCCGAAGCCTAGCTCCATGGCCTTGAGCAGGGATAATAATGTATCCCTTGCAGGTGCAGATGCCTGCTGTATGAGAGCATAGTCCACTGGTCTGAGGCTCGGTAACTTTCCACAAGGGGCGTACCCCATTTACTGTATTGCATTATAATGTATTGCTGTGATGCAGAGAGTCAGTCCTCTCGTTCGCACTCCTAGGAGTGAGGTCGGACAGGGCCCTCTCATATGAGTGTTGTTTGGCCTAATAAAGACTTTTGTTTATACTTCTCCACTGTCCGGCTGACTTCCTATAAGGTAATTATAGGTGAGTGCTGTAAGTCACTCCAGTGGATTTGAGCCACGCTTATCAGATGGCGCCCGAATAGGGACCCCGCGATAAGGATCTTTCTCACCCGTAAGTGGGTAGCAGAAGACCGGGGACCCGCTGGTCGGCACGGTGGGCCCGGGATCCCATTTGATGCCGAGCTTGGTTCTCGCAGCGCTGCCCCACCCTGCTGATCGGGAGAGGTCCCGGTTCGGATCTTACGCCGGGGTCCAGAAGGCGGAACTTGAAGCTGACCGTGTTGGTCCTGGCAGCCGGAGGTGGAGAACGGTAGAGGTCGGTGCCGCCTACAGAAGGTGAGTGGTCCACCTGTGATTGCTGCAAGAACGGGAGTGTTCCGGGTGACTAGAGCGTCTCCGATGGTTTGAGGAGCCGGTGTGCTCCTGGGGCTAGTGTGCTCCGGGGAACTCAGAGTACGAGTTGGTGCTCTGACAGACTTGACGGGGTTGGGGACGTATTTCGCGATAATTGTTTGTAGTGATCCGACCGAATGGTACTGTGGTGAAAGCGTGGCTCATTGTGGGCAGACTCTGGTGCGCTTACCCTGAACTCCTGGTGTGGTGATTCAGTGGAGGTGTGATCTGGGTTTCCCGCGGTAAAGTGCGCAGTGATCCACAGTGCCGCACGGGTGGCGGATCTGTTCCCCTTCCTCAGAACAGTTAGCATACTGTTCGGTCTGCGGTAAAGTCCAGGTTCCCCAGGACTTGGTCGACGGGCCTTGTCCCATTTGGTAACACGTGTTTGGAGATATTGTATATGTGTACGTGGTTCTCTGATGTCCGTCTATATGTCTGTGTGTGAATGAACTTGAGTTGTGATTCAAGATAAAGTAAAGATGCCGTGTTTTAGCAAGTTACGATGTTTTGGATGCTGTTGTCGACCCTCAGATACTAGACTGGCCGAGAGCCAACCTGCACCCCCTGAAGGGACACCGAGTTTTGATATGTATGTTAAACATGGACTGGTCCCGATTTTGTTTGGTACTTTGTGGCATCGGTACACTGCTGATAATGTGGATTTACAATGGCCTTTGACGGGTTCTTTTGATGAAGCTAAATTGGATTATTTGCAAGACAAACTGTTTGCTAGGCGTAGCCGCCAGAGTATGTTCGACTCTTTGCGAGTGTGGCAGAAAGAGGCCAGGAAACGTAAGATGCGAGAGGAGAAAGAGGAGTATAAAAAGTCCACCCAGACTATGGCGCAGAAAGCGAAGGAACAGGTGGGGAATGAAAATGCACTTCGTATGGAGCGTGCAGATAGGCTTTGTAGGTTGAAAGAAAATAAAAGTTATGTGGTACGAGAAGATGACCCTGATGAGATGGAGGACATTTTGAATGCCCGACCCCCTCCCCCTTATGCCCCACAGCCCTTGTACCCCTCCTTGCCACTTTCGGCCCCTAGTAGTGCCGTGCCAGGTCCTTCAGCGAGTGCCCTCCAACTATCCCTGCCCTCGACACCCCTCGTTTCTCTACTCCAGACCACTTCACCTGCCCCCTCACCCTTTTCTTTGAGCACTCCCTACTGTTTCAGCTAGTACCACCCCCAGTCAGGAGATGCTAACACCGAGTCGCGGCGCAGGTAGCGGATTGTTTTCACAGGTACGGAAGCTGCTTACACGTTCTACAGTTGGTTTGGATGAAAAAAGTATGGTGGCTAATCAGGCATGCCAATGGGCCAGGAATAATATTTATTCGTTCGAAGATATTTGGTCCACCATGAAAGATTTTGAGCCCTTGATGCAGCAGCACGCTTTGTGGCACATGGCTGGTGTATTGATACCGCTATGGGAGCAGGGATATGGAGGTGTGGCTCCGGCGGTTTTACGGGATATACAGGCTGGAGCGTACAGAACGAACACAGGGGTGAAGGAAGTGATGAGTAGTTTGCGCGCACTATTGCAATACAGGAATGAATTGCCCTCTGTTGGTACACCCCATTTCCCAGGTCTCCACCCAATGCGAGAGGTGCACCCTATTTTTCATCCTGAGGTCCCCGAGTTGTTAGACCCAGTCACGAGGGCTGTTACAAGGAACAGAATTGATGCGCATTTTCAGGAGCAATGGGTGTATACGCCATGGAAGAGAAGTGAGGTGTTGTCATTGAAGGCTCAGCTGCCGGATTCCAGAAAGAATCCGACCGCCTATTACAAAGAGCTTACGGAAGCGGCGTCTTCTACGGTGATGACGTTGGCCGATGTTGAATTGTTTTTCGGGCTTTTGGTCCCGGTTGATGTGTGGCGGCAGGTGAAAGGCACGGATCATAGGGAGGAACTGGGAGGTACATGGCAGGAGTTACAGGACTGGGACAAGGAGCGTAAGCCAGGGGAGAAGCCGAGGGCTGAAATATTAGCTTTACCGGGGCGCATAATAAAGTATATGCACTCCCTTATTCCTCCGAAAAAGGTGGATTGGGACAAATTGACGGCTTGCAAGCAGAAAAAGGATGAGGCGGTCTCAGATTTCTTTACGAGGTTTGAGGAAACGTTCATGGATTTTAGTGGACAGGATGTGTCACAGGATGGAGGGTTACGACTCTTTGTTAACAGGTTTGTCACAAATTTATTGCCTGAAATATCAGCTAGACTGCAAGCGTCGGAGAGCACGTGGACGACGTCCTCTCCTTCGGGAATACTAAGTATGGCGCAATATTACGAGCACAGGGAAAATGAGAACAAGGACAAGCAGGAGAAGAAGGCTAAAGATTTGAAGACGAGGGTTTTGTTGCAGCAGGTGGCAAGAGGCAGAGGAAGAGGTGCGGCACTGAGTCGCGGAGGTGGTTTTGGGAGAGGTGAGAGTAGGGAAAGGCTGGGACCGAACCAGTGCGCCAAGTGTAAGCAGGAAGGGCATTGGTGGCGAGACTGCCCGCTGCTCCAGTCAGGTACCGGTCCAGGAAGAGGACGAGGACGAGGTAGTGGTGATTTTGGGAGACAGGCTGCGCGATCAGAAGGAGGCGGGAGACCGGGAGGCAATTACTTTGACAACGGGACAGATAGACAACAGTCACAGAGGAGCGGGGGCCAGTATTACAACGATGATTACTCGGTGGACGATTTGACAGGGTTCTCCCACAACTAGGACAGCGTAGGACAGAGCATGGGACCAGTACTTATGGAAGTTGATCAGAGGGGACCTTATGTCGAAGCCGACTTACTAGGGTCTCAACAGAAATTTCTAGTGGATACGGGTGCAATGAAAAGTTCAGTGGCTCGTTCTCGGGTCCCAGGGGCGGCTCTGTCTGGCAAGAATAACATATCCGTGGGTTTCGCAGGAACTCCGGTGATTAGCCCCATTTCTAAACCTCTCACGTTAACGATTGGTCCTTTTACTGTTGATTCACCGTTTTTATTGACATCAAATTGTGGAGAAAATTTGTTGGGTTTAGATTTATTGAAGAGATTGCATGCCACCATTTATTGTTCTCCGGATGGCGTGTACCTTACTCTAGGCCCCAATGTTGCCCGCCCACTACAGTGCTTTTCAAAAGACGACCCGCTGCCACCTGAGTTTCGAGGCATACCCGACAGCATGTGGGCTGTCAGTGATAATGATGTAGGGAAAATGGATATTGCCCCGGTGTCAATAAGAGTGAAGGTGGGAGCCAAATTGCCCAGAATTCCACAATACAGAATACCTAGGGAGGGTGAGAAGGCCTTGTTACAAATAATTCAAGATTTAATACAGTCTGGAGTAGTGGAAGAGACTGATTCGAATATATGTAACAGTCCTATTTTGCCTGTACTTAAAAGACGGTCACCTGATGCTACTGATAATACTCCTGATGTTTATAGATTTGTGATTGATTTGCGGCAAGTAAATAGAGTAGTGGAGCCACAGTATCCGGTGGTCTCGGACATCACTACAATATTGACTATGATTCCACCTTCGGCCAAATATTTCTCTGTCCTAGATTTGAAAAACGCTTTCTTCAGTATTCCAGTACATGAGGAAAGCCGTTATCTCTTCGGATTCTCATTGGCTGGCCGAAGCTTCCGCTTCAAGAGAATTCCTCAGGGGTACACTGAGAGTCCGAGTATATACAGTCAGGCTCTAAAGGCACAATTGGATGACCTGGAACTTCCACCTGGCAACGTCATGTTGCAATATGTGGATGATATCCTAATAGCATCGGATGATGAGCAGGGTTGTCGGGATGCTACTGTAAAATTGTTACACCATTTGGCAAAAAGGGGGCATAAAGTGTCCCTTCCGAAATTTCAATACTGTCGAACGGAGGTCACCTACCTCGGTCACCTCCTTTCGAAAGTGGGGAGGAGATTGACGCCGGAGCGCATAAAAGCGATCACTAACATGCAAATACCTAACACGCAGCGAGAGGTGCGCGCGTTCCTAGGCATAACATCGTATTGTCGTCAGTGGATATCTAACTATGCGTTACTAACAAAACCCCTATTGTATCTGACTACCAAAGAAGTGCGCGAACCCCTACCCTGGACCCCCGCATGTCAGGAAGCGTTTGAGTCACTAAAAACGTCTTTGTGTTCTGCGCCAGTTCTTGGAACCCCTGATTACCAGAAGCCTTTTGTTCTTTATGTGCACGAGGCGGAAGGTTGTGCGTTGTCTGTCTTAACTCAGTGTTTTGGGGGGAAGCAGAGACCGTGTGCGTACTTCTCTGCAATGCTCGATAATGTGGCAAGAGCGCTGCCGAGCTGTCTGAGAGCCACGGCGGCTGCTGCGGTCTCCATAAGGCAATCGGCAGGGCTCGTGCTGGGATCAGACCTCACAGTAATGGTACCGCATGCTGTGGACATTTTACTGAACAGGACGCAGACGCAGCATTTAACAAGTGCTCGTCTGACGGGTTACGAGATGACTCTTTTTGCACCCCATGTAACAATTAAAAGGTGTGCCACATTGAACCCCGCCACCTTGTTACCTATCCCCACAGATACTGACACAAATGACACAAATGATGATGACATACATGACTGTCTGTATAGGACTGAGGAAGAGACAAAGGGGAGGGTGGATCTGACAGACAGGCCCATGGAAGAACCAGACGGGGAACTGTATGTCGATGGATCCTGTTTTAAATTACCAGACGGTACATCGACAGCAGCATATGCAATAACAACATTACAGACGGTGGTAGAGACTTCTAGAATACCTTACAATTCTGCTCAGGCTGCCGAGATTATTGCCTTACTGAGAGCATGTGAGTTGAGTGAGGGGTTGGATGTGAACATTTACACCGATAGCCAATACGCCTTTGGCGTGGCTCATAATTATGGGCGACTTTGGGCAGAACGGGGATTTCTGACGTCTCACGGACAACGTATACAACATGGTCCACTGATATTACGTCTGCTAACGGCACTGACATTACCCAAAAGATTGGCTGTGATAAAATGTAGCGCACACAAGACAATAGTGGACGATGTCGGGCGAGGCAACGCTTTTGCCGATGAGACAGCAAAAGAGACTGCTAGAGAAAAATTACCACGCATGTTTGTGGCAGGACCAGCACGATGGGTCCCAGATGTTCATATGTTCGCAGACACGGTACAGAGTGTCAAGAACATACAAAGCAAAGCGACGGATGAGAAATTGAGAGCATGGAAGGATGGGCAGGGACGACTGGATGCGGATGAATGTTGGACAGATGTGACAGACAAGAGACGATGGATGTTACCGAATGCGTATGTCCTTCCAGTAGTGACGATGGCACACGGGCCTGCCCATGTGAGTGCCAAGGGTATTTGCAAATTGTTAGACCCGGTGTGGAGCAATAAAAATATCTCTAAGATGGCCACCAATTTGGTTCGTCAGTGTATGGTGTGTTTGAGACACAATCCTGGAAAGGGTACCCCTGTCCCAACTGGAAATTTTGCACCCCCCTCTTTCCCTTTTGAGGTGATTCAGATGGATTACATCGAAATGGAAAGAGTCAATAACTTGAAGTACGTCCTTGTAGTCGTATGTGCTTTTAGTAGGTGGGTGGAGGCGTTCCCAACGAAAGACTGTACGGCCATGTCTACTGCGAAAATGTTGATAAAGGAGTATTTCTCCCGCTTCGGATTACCTAGGGTGATCTGGAGTGATAATGGCACGTCCTTTAATGCAGAATTGGTGAAACAAATTAGTAAAGGTTTGCACATATCGCAGAAATTTCATTCAGCCTTACACCCTCAGGCAGCAGGACTCGTGGAGCGGTTTAATGGCACGCTCAAGCTCAAGATGGCCAAAATATGTGAGAGTACAGGTCTCCGTTGGCCAGATGCACTTCCCCTAGCTTTGCTTTCCACGAGAGTCACTGTAAATGCAAAAATGGGCGTTTCTCCACATGAAGTGGTATTCGGCCGCCCGGCCAATATCTGGGGAGTGCCTAGGCCTAAATGTTTTGCTGACATACCTTACCCTTTGTTGACAGATTATCTGTATGCTTTGACTAAAGATCTTCGTTCTATTCATCAGCAGGTAGCAGACACTCTGAAGCCATTGCCAGAGGGGCCTGGACACACCATCCACCCGGGGGACTGGGTCGTCGTCCGAAGATATCAGCGGAAGTCTTGTTTGGAACCGAGGTGGTCAGAGCCTCGCCAGGTGCTCCTCACTACGCGCACGGCGCTTCGGATTGACGGCAGAAAGTGGACCCATGCCTCTCATGTGAAGAGGGTCCCGCTCCCGTTGCCCTATGATCAATGGGTACAAGATGGCATCGCTGACCAGGAGTCTGAACATATCCCGAGGTATGTTCCTTTCTCGGATGCTTCACTGATTGGAGAAGAGCGAAGCGGAATTGAGAATACTGTGAGCTCTACCACTCCTTTTGCTGCTAGCAAAGAGATATCGGAAAGTTCAGCATCTGCCACTGATACACCTGCTTTGTTTTCTGACCCCGAACTGCCAGGGAGCACTCGCTATAATTTGCGGCCCCGAAGAAAATAAGTACAGTGCTGGAATATGATGGACTAAATACTGGAAGAAGGGCTTAGTGGACATTCTGAAAAAGAAGATTTAGTGGTAGGGATGGACTTGTAAGAGCCCTGGTGTTTAGCCGAAGATTGTGTTCTTTGAGTCTATAGAGTGGCGCGGGGCCCGAATTAAGTGCTTCCCTTGTTTCAAATTGTTGAACAGCGACGTTGGAGTAGGTATGGACGGTAAAAGCCTGCCTGTGAGGCTTTGAAGGACACAGGGAGAAGATCCCTTTTTAAGGGTTGAAGAACCCCTCTGGCCGGTTGAGGATTGTCTGGGACTATTTTTTTTTTTAGTAACAGTGTGATTTTTATCTTTTTGATTTTTGATACTTTTGAACGATTATTAGAAATGTATCCCTTTGGGCGGCCCATCCCTGATGAGGAGCAGCCTTTTGCAGCTCCCCCGAGACGTGAGCCTGATTCCCCCTGGTTGGCCCTTCCCCGAAAGGGAAAAATAGTAGTGATCATAATAGTTTTAATTGCCTTTCTGGTGACTCTTGGAATACTGTTTTTCCTAGATAAACACTATCCCGTTCATACATTTGCACCCACACCTACTGCTGTTCCGGAACACAAAATGATAACTGTCGATTATGGTGAGAGAATGATACGTAAAAATTATAAAGACAATGTTTTTATTAAAACTTTGCATCATGCACATGCCACTACCAACATGACAGATTGCTGGGTTTGTGGGCTTTTACCTTCTGCTGCCTATAAAAAAGATAGGTTCCTCGCTCTCCCTTTAACGCCAGTGAATAGTTGTGTGGGGTGGTATACTCTTATCGGTCTTGTTAAATATTTTCAGCAGCCAGATTCTTTGACTCCACGCCTGCAGAATAGGGGGTGGACAATGACAATGCGAGTGCGGCCTTTGCCTTCAGCTTCCCTTGGACGAATATACACTGACGGACGTTTTGACCAGACTTTTATAGAGACATGTGAGAAAAAGTTGGGTCGATTCTTGACACCTAATGATACTGATCGACTCAGGGATAGTTTCATGAAATTGAACGCCACTTTGTCTTATAGGCATCCCCCTAAGAGTAAAGACAGCTCCAAGTCTTTGATACCCCTGGCTGTGGTGGGTCCTCCTCCGTTTTTCTGTATAGAGGGAAGGGGTCCCATCAAGGTTGGAAATAGCTCTTGTAATGTGACTGCTTCAATACGCCCCTCTTTGATTGCCCCACCCAGTGTCTATTTTGTTTGCGGTGAAAATGGATACTTATGGTTGCCCGAGGGTTGGGGTGGGGTGTGCTACCTGGCTTATATGATTCCTCCCGTGTATGTGGCCCCCTCTGATTATCACAGAACTCATCGACGATTCCCCAGTCCTCAGGAGCAGCCGCAAGAGCAGCGTAAAAGGAGGGAACTTCAGGTAGAGGAAGTTGATCAGACAGATACCTCGTATCAGCAATGGACTGATTTTTCTAAGGGTTTGCTTCCTTTCTGGGGCCCTATATTCAACAGTAGAGCTATTAGACGACTCTCTAGGGTAATGGAAAAGGTGGTTCTGGTTGAGGCTGACATTACGACTAACATCTCTGTTGAGGTTCAGGCTATGAGATTATTTACGATCCAGAACAGGATGGTTCTTGACGTCATACTAGCTGATAGGGGCGGGGCCTGTCGCGTCATCGGGACATCTTGCTGTGTTTATATCCCAGACTCCGCCCCGACTGTTAACTTGGCAGTGCAAAAATTGCATAGATTAGCGACTGAACTACACCAAGATAATGGGACATGGTCTCTCCAAGGGTGGCTCTGGGGTGCCTTTTCTTCCTGGGGCTGGAAAATATTGATGGGTTTGGTTGGAGTGGTGAGTGTAATTCTGTCATGCTGCCTTTGCATATATTGCCTCCCTCCATGTTGTTCAATGTGTGCTGCAAATATACGTCCGAAAAAGAAGTTACATGGTCAATATGCCACTTCTATGATTACTGAAATTCCTGCTGATGCCAGTTGGTTGATGTTTATTGCAGAAGATGTTCTAGACTGAAGAAATATAGTCCTGCCCCTAGAATGGATGTCGGCACTACCTTTGGCAAATAAATGAGGCTATAGTTAGCCAATGATGCTAAAAGGAGGGTCTGATAGAATTCACTTTTCGATGCCCTTATTACCCTATGATGACGTGCGAGTTAGCATCATATGACTAACTAATGCAGTTCGTATATGCACTTATGCTGAATTCATATTCTTACTTATTGCTTATATTCAAATGTATGCGTGACCATATTAGTTTCTTAGCTTAGCCTGTGTGCCACCATTTTGTGTAACTCTCTGTGCCTGCGGGCTCTGCTCGCTCATGCCCCTCCCGCAGGAATACAGAAATATACTAAGACAGCAGTTTTCGTTTCTCGGCTCACTGTGACCGAAACTAACACTTCTTGTTATCTGTAATGTTCTCATGCCCAGAGACGCCGAAGCCTAGCTCCATGGCCTTGAGCAGAGATAATAATGTATCCCTTGCAGGTGCAGATGCCTGCTGTATGAGAGCATTGTCCACTGGTCTGAGGCTCGGTAACTTTCCACAAGGGGCGTACCCCATTTACTGTATTGCATTATAATGTATTGCTGTGATGCAGAGAGTCAGTCCTCTCGTTCGCACTCCTAGGAGTGAGGTCGGACAGGGCCCTCTCATATGAGTGTTGTTTGGCCTAATAAAGACTTTTGTTTATACTTCTCCACTGTCCGGCTGACTTCCTATAAGGTAATTATAGGTGAGTGCTGTAAGTCACTCCAGTGGATTTGAGCCACGCTTATCAAAACCTTCAACAAAATCACTAGTGAAATTCACTCCTGTGCTGCCTATTAGAAGCGCCTATGAACATTTTATAAGGACACTGTAAGACCAATACCATACATTAACTCGGAAGCCAGTTAATTATTTCTTGTTTAAAAAAAAAAACGATCATACTCACAAGCATTGGTAACCTTCCTCAGTGGCCAGTGTATAACGCTTATGATGGGGCCTGAAGGCTTGGCTCTTCGGATTAACTTTGCACCTAGTCTGATCTGCTGCGCCTCCCCCGCCCCCACAGCACCTTGAGCCCCTCATAGGTGAGTAGCTGTGCTTTACAAACCCTGATTGATTGATGAGAGAGAGAGATCATGTGCCCCCTTTTTTCATCCTTCCCATCTTGCAGTGCAGTACTCTTCTACACAAAGCCTAATTGCCGCATCCCAAGTCTGCGTTCGATGTGTTTCTGGCGTATGGTCAGGGCTCGAGTCGGAGTACCACGCGGGTGGACGGCGTCCCCCCACTTATTTTACCGGAGGGACGCCGTCCACCCTGCAAACAGCTGGACTTCAATCTTTGGCCTCTCTGGGACGAGGAGCTCGACACCTTTCGTGATGTCACTTCCTGTTGTGACGTCACTTCCGGTGACAGCGTCCCCCCACTTCTTTTTTTACGCCTTGTGCCCTGCTTATGGTTCACACAGGTGTATCACATATGTCCGTTATATTGATACTGGTGTTAAAGAAGGCTGTCTTGGAGCAATCAACCTGACTGTTGTCAAAAGTAGATAAAAAGTGCCCCAAATGGGGCTGGCACTGACATATACAAACAACACTGACCTCCAATTCAGCGTATCCAGGTTGCTGCCATCACATGTGAGTTAATTATTAAGCAACATCATCATGCAAAGAAAGTTGGGAGTCGACATAGCAAAGGAGATTTCATTGTCGCCAGACCACCCACATGAGAGGAGAGGAGTGACAGCGAGGATGCCCCAGAGCCAGGTCTGGGCCTCCTGACAGCCTGCGTGCTTGGAAAGCAGACATAATTACCTGTGATGGTGTAGATGCCAGTCACTGCCAGTAGCACAACTGTGGACAGGTAGAGGTTCCAGCCCAGGGCCACCTGGATGAAGAGCGCGCCGGAGAACAGGTCTACCTGCAATAAAGACAAGCATCATTTGCATCTGGCAGCAAGAGGCCTGGCATCCAAGTGACCTCTAGGCATTCATTGATTACAGTAACCGTCAAAGATGCATCTTACATTTATTGGTTAAATTACATGTTTGTAGGAAACTGGAGTGGGTGTAAAGAAGAATCAGAGAACCACCACCAAAGCATGAACAAGTGTTAGATGGTAAAAAGGAGGCGGGCGAAAGTTTTAAGGATTGTCCAATTTGTCAGAAGAGCTTTGACTAAAAGACATCACATAAGAAAACAGGAGGATTGTGCTTTTTACACATAAATGAATGGAGAAAGGTTGAGCCTACCACAGAAATTGACCTTATGGAACCTTCTCCTCCCAAAGAAGAGTCTATCTTGACGACCATCAGTGTATTTCTGGTAACCTTAGGTCTGGCTACCGCCAGCCCTTCACATGAATGCAAATCCAGACACTAAAACAGAAGGGACTCAACAGTGGTCCTAAGCGCGAGAATGACCTCCTCGTTACTGAGGCAGTCTTAAGAGCAAGAATGACCTCCCTGTTAATGAGACTGTCCTTAGAGCGAAAATGACCTGTCTTGAACTAATACTGTCCTAAGAGCCAGAATGTCCTCCTTGTCACTAAGACAGTCCTAAGAATCAGAATGAGGTCGCTAAAACTAAGACTGTCCCTCTTAGCTAATTGTACAACTAATACCGGAGGGGCTCTTTCACCATACCAAAAGTCCTTCTCACTCACTAGTAGTTTCTGTGGCAGTCAGGGCCTACATATTGTACACAGCCCCTTTTTAAGTCAAGCATTCAAGACCTCTTGTGTATATACTTTAGTATATACTTATTATATACTTACATGTGTATGTACTTTGTGGGCTCTGGAGATCAGCCCTAGAACTTGTCTGCTTCGGCTTAGGGACTTTTTTTCTGTTCAACTGCCTCTATTTAACTGCCTTGATAGAAAACGACCAGCAGAGGTCAGTAAAATACCTGAACCAATTTAGCATTCTCTAGATTCCAGTTCATAGAAATTGTCTTCCACAAGCACTCGTAGACAATAATATTTTTTCAAATCTTGTATTTTCAGTGATATGACCACCGAAGGCCTTGAGTTCATATTACAAATAGGGCTTTGGACTTTATAATTTCCTGCTGAAAGGCAATATTTCTCTCCATGTGTTCCCATACCTGGTGTGTCACGCAGTTTGTTGCTTACTTTCCCACCATAGCCAAATACATATAAGGCCCCAAAGGCGAGACCGATAGCATTGCAAATGATTGTTTAACTAAAGCCTAATCTGTAAACATGAATCCAGCTCTTGGGTAAGCATCCACCCTTAGCAATGTGCGACACTGCATTTCTCTTCGAGGCTTTTTCAATATTTAAAAAATTACATGAATAAAGGAGGCAAAGAGTAGGCCTGGGCAAGATTTCTGTTCCATTGCTTCCATATTACCTTTGTTACACACCATTCCTGAAATGGCATCAAGAGGCCACGTGGTGTAATTATGCTTCATTCACTGCAAAATGTTAGCACCAAAGCATATGAATAACGTGAATAGTCACAATGCAGGTGACTGTTGTTTACACCACTTGTGTTTTTGTGCATGCATTTTTTAGCGACAAATGCGTCCTCGTGCCCAGAATGGCGCAAGAACACATTTCACCCTATAATATAGCACAAAATGCCAGTTTTTCGGGTTTCCATTACTTTTGTGCAATTTCATGTAAGTTCGCGGAATCCATTTATAACAATTCTGCACACCACTAGTAAAGAGCTTTCACTTCTTGTGTAGTAGTCTCTGCTAGTGAGATGCCGTTGAACAACTCCAAGAAGTTGCGGGGGTAGGAGCTGGAAGCAGGGGCGGTGGGGTGCTACGGCAACCCGAAAATTGTCATGCTGGATTTCAGAAGGTGAATGAGCAATAAAAATGCCTTTAAATTTTGCTTTTATCTTGTCACAGTTGCTGTACTTGAAAGACAGAGGGCAAGTATCAGACTGCTTCTTGTGAGAAACTGCTTCTTATTTTAACACAGAGATAGGTGTTTGCCGATTGATGTCCGCAAAGTCAGAGTAATTTTTAAAAGTGAACTATGTGACGCTCCTGCTGGGGTACTGGAACTGTGAAAGGAAAGCCTGCAGGTTGACATTTTTACTAACACACAAAACAATTCAAATATCTCTAAATTAACTGTATACATATTTCAGAAAAAGCAGTTAGGATACAAAAATGAAGTACTTTTTTGTAACTCTGAAGCGTAAGGAAAACATAGATTTTAATTGGATTAAAATTTATCAAGACACTTTATTTGGAGATGTGCAGATTGCAAATATTTGATTAAACTTAATTTCCACACATTATTGTTTGTGCACTGTCCCATTTTATCAGTAAAACTTTACATTTGTTCAAATGTGGTGGCTATTTCAATGGAAAGTGTGCTGTCCATAAATGAGAGTGCAGAACACTTCACCCTTATCACTCTCTTGCTAAATACATTTGCTATACTTGATCTTTGTGTGACGCTAGGGATTTTTACAACCCCTATGACTTCAGTGATGTAACATCAATGGCGCACCCACACACCGCCACCCTGAAAATTGTTCCAACACCACTAGGTGCAGGATTATTAGCCTACAGAATAGTGAGTGCAATCACACATCATGTGCTACTATCGCCACAGTGCAAAGAAAATATGGCACGGCTGCTTTTCAGGACAGGTCTTGATGTGCATAGATGGGTGAATTTTACCCGGCATGTTGGAAATTGGGTTAGTAGTTGAGGGGAGTGAAAACCCTACTCAATCTGCAACCACAATTCTTGTTAGGGTGAAATACATTAATTAAGTGACTGAAAGAAATATCCCTGACCAATTTAGACATATAGAGAAATATTTAATATTTTATTTGAGACCAAAATGATAAAAAATCCAATAGAACCAGAGATAATCAATTAAAAAAATGTAGGTAAAAACAGTGCTTAGAAGCACCAAATGCCACCTGTTGTCATATGGTCATGTCAGACTGGAACAAATTCACAAGTTCAGGCCAACTGCAATAGAGTCATCCTTTTCACTCCCAAAAACAGTTCTCTGCCTATTCAACTCTGGATCAATGATATCAAAGCTCTCAACTGCTCCCTCTCCACCTCTAACTCTGTCAAATCCTTGGGCATCAGCATTGATAAGAATCTTACTCTCATCCCTCACATTAAAAATGCTGCTAAAGGTGCTCTCTTCACCCTTCCCTACCTTAAAAAAATCAAACCTTTTATTCCAGCGGATGACTTCAAAATTGTTGTCCAATCTCTTGTACTTTCCAGAATTGACTATGGCAACGCCACCCTTGTAGGCACCCCAAAAGTCCACCTTGCCCCGATCAAATCGGTCCTCAACCTGGCTGCCTGACTTATCTTGGATTGTAAACAATTTGATCACATTTCTCCTATCCTCAAAAACCTTAAGTGGCTCCCAATTGAAGGTAGATCCACCTTCAAGATGGCTTGTATTACTCACAAAACCCTTCACCAAAACACCCCCTCTTACCTCTCTGACAAACTACAAAAAGCTGGTTGTTCCAGGTCCTTGAGAAGCACTAACGCCCTTGTCCTCATCCCCCCGAGACTCAAATGTACAAAGACACAATCACGTGCATTCTCTGGTAATGCCCCTACGATTTGCAACCCTTCCTACCCTCTCTTCAAAAAAAGACTCAAGGTGCTTCTTCTCAACAAATATCTGGGCACCTAACGTCTCTATATTGATTCAGTCCTCATTTTCTCTCCTTTCTTTCAACCGTCCCCATCTCCCTTACCCACTCCTTAATTACTCTCTTTCCTCAATCACCTCGTCTAACTGAAATGCCTTATCCCATGCTAGTTTTTATTCACTCTGTAATTTTGTTTTATTTTGTTTCAAAATGTTTATCTTGTTTATCTGTCTGTAAAGTGCTCTGATACTCCTGGGTTCTGTAGCGCTATATAAAACCTTTTAAATAAATAAATAAAATAAATAAAGTGCAAGCAAGCTACAGGGACCAGATTGGGCCCGCTGAACAGTGTACCCTAAATCCTGGTTTAGCAGTATGTGAGGTCCTATATCGAGGAGGGGTTGCACAGTGGTGATTCTGGGCTGTGATGCGAAGTCCTGCGTTGAGGATGCGTCGTACAAAGGTGGCTTCAGGGAGCGGCAGGGCTGTGATGAGAGCTCCTGTGTCAAGGATGCGCAATGCTGCAGTGGTTCTGAGGAGAGGCTGAACTATGATGCAAGGTCTTGCCTTGAGGAGGCAATGCACAACAGTGGTTCCAAGGAGCTGCTATGTCCTGCATTGGGGTTACAACATGCAGCTGCGGTTCTGATGCAAGGCGGTGTGTCATGCTTTGTTGATTCTGCTTGCACCGCAGCTTGACTGGTAGAGCACCTTCGGGCCCACTTCTTAGGGTGCATGACTGGGAGACATCACTTGGGGGGATGAGACTTGCAAAAGACACACTTTAGGTGCTGGGTTCGTGGTGGATGGAGCCTTTTCTGTCCTTGAGGCTCTGATCAGGAGCCAGCCAACTAGCCCTTGGGGTCACTCTGGTGGTCCTGGATTTAAGATGCAGGTCCAGTGCTCCTCACTCAGGCAGCAGGACAACATAACATAACATGTGTATATGTAGAGTGCACATTCACCCGTAGGCATCTTGTAGCTGAGTAACAGATGTTTCATTGTTACCCAACTCAACAGTACTCATTTTATCGATCTCAGAAGGATGAACCTCTGACCATGGGAGGTCTAACACAGGCCCTTGCAGTGGACACATTTGTCCACTGAGGCTAGGGACCCGGCTCACAGGGCAGCAGAGTAGCAGTCCTTCGTGGGGCGGAGCACAACAGCAGTCTTGTGTCTTCCACAAGTCCATAGGCGTATTGAAGAATTGGGTCTGAGGGTCCACTATTTATCCATGGTGCCAGCCGTAAAATTGGAGAAGTTTCTATAAGGTTCCACCTAGAGTTGGCTAAAATATTCCAGTCTGCCCACGGAATTGGCAGATGTTTGGCCACTTCGGGTTACTTTTTAACGTAGAGTTCTTGGCAAATTCTGCCAGTCGCCATATGATGGAATATTTCTCCTATGAGGTTCCAGAATATGTGAGCTGGCAAGCGTGAGAAATTTAGTGTCCCCTAGTGCGGGTGACATTGTTTGTTGTCAGAGGGCTGCCGTTTAAGTAGATTTGGGGGTGCTCAGGTAGAGTTTCTACTAGAACAGCAGCAAAATTAACTTGAATAGCTGGGTGTTCTTGCGCAATGCATGGTGCCGTTCTCTGATTTCCAGTGCTGCTCATGCCACCAACACTACATTGCGGTACAAAAGGGGGTGTGATGGACGGAGCATCTGAACCAATCAAACACTCACACACAGTCAACAGATCTGGGTTTACTCTATCACCGTTCTTTAGCCCACTATGCCACCCCAGTTCAGACATGGCCATATGCAAATCAGTCTGACCCTGTGCCTCATGGGAACAGTCCAGCCCGAACTGCCAAGCCATGCCTTCCCTGGACCAGAAACAAGCTTTCTAGGACCGGTTTCTGGCATTACAACCGTCTTCAGCCAGGCTTGCTTGAATCCAGTGGCAAAGTGAGCAAGGGACTCACGTCTGAGCATACCCTGCCAACTTATGGCGAACAAAGCGGTACAAAAGGGTTTATTTTTCCAGGTCAAAAAGACAGCTTAAAACTGCCCTCAGAGGCTGCAATGGAAAGCCTGAGACATGTTTAAAAGGGCTACTGAAGTGGGAAGTACAAGTCCCACTAGTAGCATTTTTTACAGGCCCTTGGGTATATGTAGTACCACTTTACTAGGGACTTACAAGTAAATTAAATGTGCTGATTGGGTGTAAGAAAATCTCTCAATTTTTAAAGAAGACAGCGCAAGCACTTTATCACTAGAAGTGGTAAAGTATGCAGAGTCCTAGAGCCAACAAAAACAAATTCCACAAAAACAGGAGGAGTGAGGCAAAAGGTTTGGGGGAAGATCACTCTAAGGCTAACAGGTCAGGTCTAACACTGCATATAATATGCATTTTTCTCCAGGCACTCACCACTTCTGAAAACGTCTGCACAATTGATAATTATGATCACAGCCTTTAGAGACTGTACACATTATTATGTGATGAGTGCTGGCATACACAGTCTTAGAAAATTGTCTTAACTTTACATAACTACTGCTAGCATGCACAACCTTAGGGAGCTGTAAACTTTACACACCTGCTGGTGTCCACTGCCTTAGGGTTTGTGAACATTTTCATGAGGACACTGCAGGTGTTCGTAGACCTAGAGTTTGTGTGCGTTTCACATAAACACTATTGTGGCAAACTGGCTATTTTTCTGTTTAATGAAGCAGAGCCTGTACATTGGTTTTATCTCTACTGCTGCATTATGAATCTTCACAGCTTTGGTGTTCAGGTGTGTTCTACTTGACCCCTCATTCACTGGGGTTCAGTATCTGTTATTTGGGCAGGTAGCACTAAACTCAGTTAAGATCGTTACTGTAAGGTGCTGTATATGCTAAATGCATTACTACCTCCCCATTTCAAGTTCTCGGCCCCGAATGGGAGATAATGCGGGAATACTGCACATGAGATTACAGGGGCACTCAGAATGAGGCCCATAGAGCCTTCTTTATGTAATGGTACTGGTTTGTTAAACATGATCTGGCGACAGTGTTTAGTGTTTCTTTCATTACTAGTGTGTGAACTGATTATGCTGTGTGCTGACTGCTGTCTGATGGGGAAGTGGGTATGGGCACTTTTGCTATGAGGAGCAAGTATTGACTATTGTGGAGCTTTGGTAGAGAGAATATATGATAATAGTTACATGTTAGTAATCTTTTGCCTAAGCCATACAAAATCACATTGTCCATTCTGTAAAATGAGTACTTCTATAACAAGGTCGAACCTGTTAAATAGCATGTTAACGAATATTACACACAGATAATGCAGACAAGGACTGCTGAACTTCTTCCATAACCCTCTTGGGATTCAGTTTCTCTCATAGCATATCTTATAAGCATGAAGAACCCCAACTCTTGCAGAAACTTGAAAATCTTCAATCTTTGTTCAATAAAATGATAAAATTTTAAAATAACAAGATTTCATAAGAGGCATCAATATCGCTCTGAATAGACTGCATAAATGTAGCTTCTTCATTCTTGTTTGTGCTTCAAGTGTTATTTGAAAATATAGTAATGTATATATTTGTTGCAAAGTATTCCTGTGCCCTGGGCACTTCCATTTTTTGCTGAATGGTACCAGTGGTAACTAATTCTGACTGTCCCTGGTCTCTGCCTAACCAGGTCCAGGTCCAGGGCCAGTGCTATGCTGAAATCACTTAGAATACAGTGAAAATACCTACAGAAATTAGGGTACAATATAGGTTAGGGAACCCCCATGTTTGGCATTACCTCCCCTATAATGCCCTAGTACATATTAGAGCAGGGGATTAAAACTATGTATAAGTCCCTAGTATCTGGAAGTTTAGACACCAGCAACCCTTTCTGCACTTGCATATGTGCAATTTAATTATTAAGCCAACAAAATCAACATACATTTAAATTACTTTGATGACTATGAAAAACAAACATAATCTCTGGGAGAGAGCAAAAATAAAAGGAAAACAACATATATATAAAGAAAATTAGTTACTGTAAGTAGTCGACTAACACGCTCCAACCAGCGTTTCTGCGGACCCTTTAGAGAATAAAGACTGTATTCCAAATTACATATAGCATACAATTTGCCCCTCCACATTTCAAAAGATGGTGGCTCTTATCCCTCCATAATGCTGAGATACACAGTCTTGCAATCACCACAGATATAAATATAAAATATCTAAATTTATACATCCGCTGTAAATCTACTTCTTCCTCCACTACTCCAATCACAGTTGAAGTAATCACTACCCGCATTCCCATCACCTCTGTCACAAAGATCTCAATCTTGTTTATAAACTGTCTCAAATCTGGACACTCAGAATACCGTATTTTCCGGCGTATAAGACGACCTTTTAACCCCTTAAAATTTTCTGGGAAGTCGGGGGTCGTCTTATACGCCGGATACAAAAATTGGCGGTTTATTTCACATAGCGCGGACTTCACCCGAAGGTGTCAGACCGCGTCTCAATTGAAATGGGTGCCGCTTAGGGAACTCCAGCACAGAACAAAGAACGTAGGCGGTCTTGAAAATAAATTGATCGCACTGTGCAACACGAGATCAGCCCCTCGCCAGCCAGAGGCAACTCAAACACTGCGCAAGCTTTAAAAGAAAACAAATGGCGCGGGAACTCCAGCACAGAACAAAGAACGTAGGCGGTCTTGAAAATAAATTGATCGCACTGTGCAACACGATATCAGCCCCTCGCCAGCCAGAGGCAACTCAAACACTGCGCAAGCTTTAAAAGAAAACAAATGGCGCCGTGAACCCTACCTGGACTGCAGCTGCACATCCCCCAGGCAGACGAGGCGCTCCTCCACGTGTGCTGATCTCTCTCTCCTTCCGCAATTCTTACGCTCATCGGAAGGAGAGGAGCGTCAGTACCACATGATCTCCTCAGTCCATGGAGATAGAAAGGGGACTGTAGGACGTTAGGAAGTGGGGGTCGTCTTATACGGCGAATATATCATGAAACCTACATTTTGTCCATGAAAGTAGGGGGTCGTCTTATACGCCGGGTCGTCTTATACGCCGGAAAATACGGTACATGTGGAGGTTATTTGCTTGATCGAATTCAAATCGAGTACATTTACCTTGATTTGAGCCCCCCCCCCCATTGAGCAATTTTGACTGGTGTGTAGTAGAGATCATATATAGTTTTGTAATGTTGTGACTTGAGGCTAGAAGAGAGGAGGAGTTTTTCTGCCAATATTAATGACTGCTGTAAGAGATTCCCTAGCTGATTTAGCTTAATATTCCATTTAGAGTTCTGCTTTTCCAAATCATCCCCTTGTAATTCTAAAAGATTCTGATATAGAATACCAATCCTCCCTTGTTTCCTAATTGTTTCCAGCAGCTTAATTTTTATACTCAATTATTGTACATCTCCTCTCTTTTGTAAATAATCACAGATTTTCAAATATTCTAAAAGATCAGTTTTGGGAACATCATAGTTGATTGTTAATGTAGCCTAGGTCTTAATTCCATTACAATCCACTAGATCCCCTAGAGTCATTAATCCTTTCCGCCTCCACCTAGCCAAAACGTTGACAGAAACAATACTAGAGGGTAGGGCTGAAGATGAAGTAGGTGTATAATAGTTAACTTTATTGACCTTCAACAATTTCTGCACCTGTTTCCATACTTTATGCACATCTTGCAGCACCTTAAAATGAGTTTTTTTTATAATAACTGGGCTCCAAATGTAAAAATCAATTCCTGTCTGTTCTAGAGCCCAATAATAACTGAAAAATGTTTGGAGCTGTTTCCATTTTTTCATCTCGTTCACCAACCAACAAGATGCCCATATGTTGCAACATGCACACCAGATAGTAAAACAGAAAGTTCGGGACTGCCCAGCCCCTCAGGATCTGGGCAGGGTCATATACCTCATTGCTCACCGAGGTTTACCTTGCGCCCACAAAAACCTTCAACATATAGATTGCAATTTTTGCAGTTGTTTCAATGTAAATTCCAGGTGAACACATCTAAAATAATACATTACTTTTGGCAAAATATCCATTTTTAAGACGCTACATCTCCCACCAATCAACAAATGTAGATTTTCTATTCTATCTAAATCTTTCTTGATTTTCTGCATTAGTGGCTCCCAATTTGATAATACCATTTTATCTGGAAAGGCATTAATTCGAATCCCTAAATATATAGCCTTTTCTATGACCCTAGAATCATTGCTACGCACTTGCCCAGTACAGATTACTTGTGTTTTAGTAATATTTAGCTTACATTCTGATCCTTCCCCAAATTGAGTAGCTAGCTGTTCAAACTCTTTGACAGTATTGATTGGATCAGGTGAGATAACCGCAATGTCATCTGCATATGCAAGTATAGTAACCTATAGCCTAGGTCTCGCTATTTCCTTATGTAACCTATGTTCTAATAAATTCACGAAGGATTGATGTATAAGGCTAATATTAGAGGGGAACAGGGACACCCTTGTCGGGTCCCTTTTGATATTTTAACAAAATGAGACTCTAGTCCTGTTGCACTTATTTTTGCCTTGGGTGAGCGGTACATGGTTTGTAAGGCTTGTATATAGCCAGGTCCAAAACCTTGCCCCAGCATCGTGGTCCATAAGAACTCCCAGGAGACACTGTCAAAAGCTTTCTCCTCTTCGAGTAGAACCACACCACACGGTGCTTTTAATACCGTAGCAATGTGCAATGAGGTAACTACCCGACTGACATGATTAACCGTGCCTCTTCCTGGTATGAACCCATGCTGTTGAACAGAAACTATAGAAGTTATAACACGCGACAGCCGAGTTGCTAATATTTTTGTGTATATCTTCCCATCACAATTTAATAAAGAGATGGGTCGACACGAATCCGGCAATAGAGGACGATTATGTTTTTTTAGAAAAATAACTATGCTTGCTTCATCCCATGACGTTGGAGCAGAGCCTCTCTGCGCTTCCCGAAACACCGGCAGCATATCTTTTTGTAATTCCAAGAATAATTTCTTTGTAAAACTTCAATAGGATTTTATCAGGCCTAGCAGCTTTCCCAGACGCTAATGAGCTGACTGTCTCTTCTAGTTCTTCCAGGGTTATGGGCTTTTCCAAATACTCACTATTGTCTGCGCTTAGTACCTTCCTATAAGTATCTATGAAAACATTTTAAGATATACCTTGACACGTATATTCTTCTGTATATAAGTCCTCATAAAACATTCAAAAAACTTTAAGGATTTCTGCTAGTGTTCCCACCGTCTTTTCATTCGGATCTTTAATTGCTGTAATAGCACCTCTTGTTTCTTTTTGCCTTATTTGTTTAGCCAAGCACTTGCCGGTCTTCTCCCCATACTCATAGCACTCTTTCCTATATGCTTGGTATTTGCTAGCATTATCTGTGGCCAACGTCTCATTTATCTTAGCCTTTCACTTAGATATCTCAGTTTGCGCTTGTGAGCTGTCTGATTTCTCTCTTAAATTGCGAGTTAAAGTACACTATGCTTTTCTAAGGTTGTGATATAGTCGCTGAGTCAGCTGTCTCTGTTGTTTCTGAGCATATAATCCAAAGCTAAGAAATTCCCCTCTCAATGCAGCTTTTAGTGCGTCTCACACAATACAACTATTAGCTGATTCCCGATTTATGTCAAGAAATTCTTTTAACCATTGTCGTATGTGGGTGACGATTAGGTCATTTAGCAGCATTTTACGATCAAATGAAAAGCTCCCCCTATTCAAATTACTCCTGACATTTTGATTGTTAAAGCAAGTGGATTATGATCTGAGGTGATTCTAGGAAAAACCTGTATATGCGCGTCAGATAGCAACGTTTTAGTAATAAGGAAATAGTCAAGTGTTGCTAACTTCCAATGGGGATAAGAAAAATAAGTATACCCTGGATCTGACTGCTACAGTCTGGACCAGACATGTTCTAATCCATGCTCATATAGTATCTGTTGTAGAGACTTATAAACCTTGGGCTTTCGCCTTACATATTTATCTCCAGAAGCCCCCTTGAATACATCTCCCAACTGAATATTCAGATCCCCACAAAATATCAGAGGAGATACCCATGATGCTAGTTCCGTATGTAAGTACTCCAGTATTTGAGCTTCATCATGGTTAGATACATACACTGAGCATACCGTGAATGTTTGACTGGCTGTTACAAATTCCACAATTACCCAGCGCCCATATTTATCTGCTAAACATTTCCCAGCCTTTATATTATTATTTTTAGTCATGACGGCCACCCCTCTGGAAGTAGTCTAGCACCTTGGATTTGACCCAAGGAATATCGGTCTCCTGAAGGCAAATCAAACCAGAAGATATATTTCTAATTTCCTGTGCTATTCTTTGTTGTTTAGACCTCTCATTAAGGGCCTGAACATTTAATGTGCATACTGAAAGTGAACTCATCATTTACTTTTCCTTCCTAATGCTAACAAAACTGTTGCCTCTCTCCAAAAGCACCAATCATTTACTCTCATTTGCATATCTCTATTTATTGGCTTTTTCCCCCATTTCTAACCCCCGTGTTCCCCCGAAAGCCACCTCCCCCACTACCCACCCATCCCTCCCGCTTGGTCTCCTCTGTCCATAAGACCCCCCTCACCCACCTACCCATGGAGGCTGCAAGACCCAGGTCTTGAGTGATGAAGAGCCCTGTCCCAACACTGACTGTTCCCCCTCCCCTCAAATTTTCCCCCTCTCACTGTATTCCATCATCGTCACTAATCACTCATGATGTATTTTGCAAGATAAGGACACACAAAGAAAATAAAGAAAATAAATGATGAATAATCAATAATCCATACAGACACATAAAATCCAAGGCCGTTATCATGTTAACCTTGATATTGTCCGAGCTAACTGCTAATGTAATATCCTATAATAACACTGCAATTTAAGACAGAATTATCTGTAAGAACTCTTTTGCTTTCCTGACAGATGTAAAAAACCTTGTTGTGTCCTGATAATGACCTTGGGTTTTGCAGGGTTCAATAGTAACACCTGGGCACCTTTAGCTTCAAAGGATGAGATTAATTGCCGAAGTTGCCATCTCTTTTTCCACTGTTTGGTGGCAATAGTCAGGGCGCACAAATAATTCAAATCCATCCCCCCTTCTCTTCCTGTCTGGCCTAGCCAGGTCATATAAAGCCTGTCTAGATAAAAAAAATTGGATAGAGCTATCAAAATTGCTCTAGGTTGAGTATCTTTACTAGTCTCATAATTAGATTTTTGTTGAAAAAGGAACCGATGGGCCCGTTGAACCTCGCTATCCCATGACCAGTGTGTCATGGGACTGGCGTGAAGAACTCTCCAACCCCAGCTCCAACACCAATGACATTCCACCATCACTAGACCTGTGCGACTCACTAGCCACCTTCTTTCACCGCAAGATCACCGACATACATGACAGCTTCAACACCGACACCCCCACACCCATTGCAGAGACCACCACCCTGGCGACCTCCACCCGCACCAATCACCTGACCGCTTGGTCCAACGTCAGCCTCGAAGACACTATCAAGACTATGAACTCCATCCACTCCGGATCCCGATCTCACCCATGCCCTCATCACGTTTTCAACAAAGCCAGCACAGCCATCGCACCCCATCTCCGGAAAACAATCAACATCTCCTCCGAGACAGCAACCTTTCCAGAGAGCTGGAAGCACGCTGAGATCAGCACCCTACAGAAGAAACCTAATGCGGACCCCAAGGACCTCAGGAACTTTCGGCCCATCTCCCTGCTCCCCTTGCAGGCGAAAGTCAAGGAGAAGATCGTCAACAAACAACTGACCTTGAAGACAACAACATCCAGGTTCCCTCCCAGTCCGGCTTCCGCAGCAACCACAGCACCGAGACCACCTTCATTGCCGCCACCGATGACATCAGGATCCTCATGGACAAAGGAGAAACCGCCACCCTCATCCTTCTTGACCTATCAGCAGCCTTTAACACGGTCTGCCGCCGCACCCTAACAGCACACCTCCACGACGCCAGAATCCAAGAGAAGGCCCTGGCCTGGACCACATCCTTCCTCTCCGGCAGAACCCAGAGCGTCCGCCTCCCACCCTTCCACTCCGAGACCATCAAAATCATCTGCGGCGTTCCACAGGGATCCTCCTTTAGCACGATGCTGTTTAATATCTACATGGCACCACTCGCCCACGTCGCATGACAAAACAACCTCAACATCATCTCCTATGCAGACGACACCCAGCTGATCATATCCCTCACTTAGACCCCCACCCCGCAAAAGCCAAGCTCCACAGAGGAATGAAGGCCGTCACCGAATGAATGAAGGACAGCAGGCTGAAGCTGAATTCAGACAAGACGGAGATCCTCATCCTCGGCCCCACCCCATCAGCATGGGACGACTCCTGGTGGCCCACATCGCTAGGAACAGCTCCAGACCCCACGACCACGCGCGCAACCTGGGGGTCATCCTCGACTCCGCCCTCTCTATGAGCAAGCAAATCAACACCGTCTCCGTGTCCTGCTTCAACACCCTCCTCATGCTTCGCAGGATCTTCAAATGGATCCCCCCGACATGAGAAAAACCGTCACCCAGGCCCTTGTTACCAGCAGACTGGACTACGGGAACGCCCTCTACGCAGGAACAACAACTAAGCTCCTGAGATGGTTGCAAGTCATCCAGAACACCTCAGCACAACTGATCCTCGACGTCCCCCGATGCAGCCACATCAAACCCCACCGGAGAGGCCAGCATTGGCTCCCCGTCGACAAGAGGATCACCTTTAAACTCCTCATCCACGCACACAAAGGCCTTCACAACACCGACCCAGCATACCTCAACGACCGACTCAGCCTCTACACCCCCACCCACAGCCTCCGCTCCACCAACCTCGCCCTCGTCACAGTTCCACGCATCCGGAAATCTACCGCCGGCGGCAGATCCTTCTCCTACTTTGCCGCCAAGACTTGGAACACTCTCCCTACCGACCTACGACAGACCAAGGACCTACTGGCCTTCAGGAGACTTCTCAAGACCTGGCTTTTTGATCAGTAGCAGCCCCCTCCCCTAGTGCCTTGAGACCCTCACGGGTATGTAGCATGCTCTACAAATGTAATGATTGATTGATTGAATACCGGAAATGCTTCTGTAAAGAAGCCTACCACAAACTTTCGTGGATCGGAGCCCTCTTTCCCTTCAGGGATTCCCAGAATTCTCAAGTTATTTTGTCGGAGTCTGTTACCAATATCCTCCAGTTTCCAGGCCATATCACTCCGCTGTGCTATTAACTCCTCTGTTGCTGTCCTCTGAATGCTCATTTGGTCTTCAAGAGTAGAGATCCGATTCTCCGCTTCCGTTATTTGCTCAGAAAACCCCGAGCAGGTCTTAGCCACCCGGCATAGTGAATTTTTTAGTTTTCGGCACGTCCCCTGTATTTTCTGCCTCTCCAGTCCAGTTTCTTCCCTGTGCGACATTGTAGATTTGTATATTACTGCCAGGGAGATCTCTTGTATAGCCCCTGTTGTATTAGACTGATCTTGTTGCATCCCCTTCAACATTTCACTGTGTGTCGCATTAGATAAAGGTACAGACCCATCCCCCTTTCTAGTTACTTTCTTACGTATTGTATCAACACCCGGTGTCTTAGCCCAGTTCCCGGGGGTCTCCTCCTCTTGATGCAGACTACAAGTCTCACTCCATCTTCTTCCAGGTGAGCTGGGCAAGCCATCAGACATTTGTGTAGACTCATCCCCCGATGAGTTAGTATGGTCAGAAAATGAGTCAAAAGGCTCCCCCGAGTCCTTTTCAGGAGCTTCATGAGGGTTGTGCTGAGCATCTCCGCTATTTTCGGTCATGTCAGTCAATTCAATTATCTCTTCATTACCATCCAACCTAACCAAATTTCTACCATGCTCAGACACCTGTGAGAGAGATCTGACATCATGGACCGATATATCCTCATTAACTGGTGTGGTATGAATACGCGGATGAATGATAGTGAGAGTAACTTCAATTTCACCAGCGCCCCTGCCCTCCTTGTCTCCATCTTTGCTCATTTATCACCTCCACACTACCTTCAGAGGACTCTATGCCAGCCCCGCTCTCCTCCTGTTGTAGTCCCTCATCTGGCTCTTTCAGTGCGCTAGTTGCTACCACAGTCACAACCTCCTCAGAGATGTGGGCTTTGTTCTTTGAGCCAATGAGAAAGATGGCAGGGGTAACCGTTTTTGCAGACCGAGTATTAGTTGTATTACCTGGTAGCAGACTACTTCCTGGGTCTTGTGTAGCCGCTACCTGTATATGTTTTTCTGGGGTAGTTTGGGAGTTCTCTGTTTGCTGCTGCTTGGCGGCTATCACAGCGGCATCCCCAGCTCGTTTGCCGCCACTTGCGCCCTATGGTGGCATCTCTAAAACCAAGCTTGCACGCCCGCTGTCCAAGACTGTGCAAGAAGCACCTCATGTTCGGGGAAGTAGCAGGTGCAGAAACAAAGGTCGGAAGTTCGGGACTGACAATCGCCGACACGTAACTTCCACAGCATCGGGGGTCTCTGTCAGTTTTCTTTAGCACAGCCTTTCCGTGCCTCCCTAGTGAAAACTAGTAAAGACTTGAGGAGCAAAATTTCAGAGGTTTTAAAAAGTAAATCGTACGGGTGTGGGACGGTCAGTAATGGAGCTCACTCGGTTACACCAGCGGCCGCCATCTTGCCTCCTGTAGTTTGCAGAACTGCTTTTAAATGTAAATTATGCCCATACTGCATGTTGGTTTTAGTTGCACTTAAAAAGTGATAAACTTCAATATGTGGGCACTTTAGGTACCCCCAAGGTCTCCCTAGGTGTCCCATGGGTGGCGGGTCTTACTTATAGGGAAGACCCTAATAAAAGACATTTTATATGACCTTGGGATAGAGAAATTGCACATTTCACTTCCCTCATTGTAGTAAAGTGCTTCCCTAAATTGACTTTTGCTCTAGGAGCACTGTTAAGGGACCATCTACATTAATACTGTATTTTAATGGCCCCTAGAGTCTCCCCTATGTGTCCAGAAGTGGGGGGGAGGTCATGTATATATAAGCAGGGTACTTATAAAAGCAATTTTTAGGCCCTGGTGTTGGAGAAATTGGACATTCCATTTTCCCAATTGTACATCCCCAACCACATAGGTTAACTTTGTAATAGTTAATGAATTCATAACTACTGTAAGGGACAACCAAAAAATATCATTCAAGGAGAATGATATTGATAAACCCAACAATATGATGTTGTTAAATTTATCTTAAAAAATAAAGAAAATAAGTTTGAAGACTTGTCTACAAGCCAAAATTCAGCCCTCTTGTGGCCTTCTCTGATTGGTCAGAGTTAAGTGGATTAGCCGGGCAGCTTTGATGAATTGACAAGTGCCACTCAGGGAGAAATGATAGATCTCGTAAGAGGACCCTACTCCACAGGAATGGCAGAGCAGAGGGAAGGGGCGTAATGCATCAGATTCAAAATTAGAAAGAGACAGCCAGATCCATCTACACCCTTCCACTCTGAACCGAGCCAGATAATAGGATTAAGGAAAGAAGTTGAAGATGTAGGACGGAGGGAGCTATGGAAATGAGCCATCCTGGAGGTTGGTTTAGCTAGCTCTTGCTTCTCTGCTGAGACTTCAGCCATACTGAATTTTGCACAAACAGTGCTTTCTGATAGACCATTGTGCTAAACGTTGGAGGAAAAGGTCATATACTGGGGTGCTGTCCTGCACCTCATTGGACAGACGTGCCCTCCTGCTTGACCCCAGAGAACACTGAATAAGTATCTGAGAGGGGCACATTATCTCAGATCTGCTGCTTGAAACAACAGAAGAGGAGGGTCCTTGTTGGAAGTTTGATTTTGCACCAACCAGGCCCTGCACATTGACTGACTACACCTTCCATATAATCTGGAACTACAGCCCTGTTGACCTAAATTGCTTCAAGAGGAATAAAGTGTGGACTCCCTGCAAGCTACAGGTCACAAGAGCTCACCTGGACCATCCCCACCAAGAATCCCCAGCCTGGAGTGCATCCAGTGGATGTGTAAGGGTTTTGTTCAGTGGATTGTGGGAACTAAAGTCCCAAACTTTCAAAGGCAAACTTGGAGATTCCAGACCCTTGGATTGTGTTTTGGAAACTTTGGAACCACAAAAAGAACTTCAGGAAAAAGATCCAGAAGTTTGGAGAAATTTGGAGCAACTTTGGTAAAAAGCTCAATAAGTGGACCCAACTCAACCTGCGCAGCCAGGGCCTGCGATCCTCAACCGTCAGCAAGCCAGCACTTCAGGTTCATTCCGCTGAAAAGCTCCAGAGGTCTGACCTTCACCAAACCCGGCCCGGTGAAGAGCATCGAGGGACCCGGAAGAAAAAGCTCAGTTACAGTTTCTAAGTCCAAAGGTAAAAGACAACCATGGGAGTCAAGACTCCCACCTTCAGCCGTAGCTGGCCTGGATCCCTGGTTTATCCCACTGGAAAGCTATGGTGGTCTGACTTCCATACTTTGACCAGGAGCTCGTCGAAGGCAACCTGGTGAACCCTCACTGAACCCGGACTGGTCGAGAGCATGGAGGGACATTGGCAGAATAGGCTCCCGAAAAGTTGCAGACAGAAGGTAAAAACTGTGACCAAGGCCTACAGCGAGGGGTATCCATGCAGGGTTCCATTGGGGTCATCCTGCAACTTTGACTTTATCCTGGTTTAGTGCAACTAATGCCCAATAGGAGCAGTAGGTTTATATGTGCTATATAGTTCTATATCTAGGATAATACAAATCCGGTTCCCTACATTGTTTTTTTTTTTGCTTTGGTGTCGGTCAGTCATTCATCATCACTTTATTTTGCTGATACAAATACAGCATAAATCTACAGCATTTTCTACAAACAGTGCCATAAAATATTCAAATTAAATTATACATAATAGATACAATTCCTAAAAGTTTAAATGTAAAATGTATACATTGGTAAAAAAACAGCTTATCTCATCTAAAGGAGAGAAAAATGTTTATAGATATGCACAGCTATGCTTTCTTGCCTCTAAATTTCATTGAGTCTCACATTTCAAACACTTTCTTCTCGTTTTTAAGGCCCACCAAAAAAACAAACAAAGGCAGTAGCAATGTAAAAGAGTCTGATAATGACTTAAGAAAGTAGAGGACTGGACAACATGGTCTGAACGGAAGGCTGAGCATAAGCACAGAGATATATTTTTTCTTTTCCTCAGGGTACAGACTACAGAAAAATAAAATATGAAGCTCACATTGTGGGGATGGCGCATCACAAGGGCAGGCTGGAAGAGCATCCAAAAAGGTAGGTGGAATATAGTTCAGTCGAAACCTCAAGAGTAGATATCTACGATGAGAATTTCTAACGAAAGATAAGTATGAAGTTTCAGTTTTATTAATTAGAGGTTCTAAATAATATTGTTTAACTCTAGTCTTATTGCAGCTAGACTCCCATTTATCTCTGGTGAACTTCTCTCATAGTAGCCCCTTTAGTTCTGACCTTGACACTAAGAATTGGGGAAGAACGGGTCACGCCCGCAATATATTGTTCATATGGACTCCTGACTGCTTTTTTAGTAGTAACATATAGCAATAATTGGTGTTCAGTGGGTTTCCTAGAGGTTTTGGCCCTAGTGCTTGCTAGGTAACTAACATGAGGAAGTCGTTTATATCGAGAAATGTATGTGTTCTGAAAGCGGCACAGTTGCAGATGGAATATATAAATATTGTGTGTAAACATAAACAGAAAAGCTTTCATAAAAAGTGCCCTTAAACGTATCCAACTTTCCAAAACGAGTTGCCACAGATGTTATAAAGCATATGCTTTACACATCAAAGTGAGCACCAGGCATTGTTAAATTTTGTTACAATGTGGCTACTCTCTTTCCTGTGAAAAGATCTTATTCTGTTTTTGACAGTGAATGGGTCATAAACAGTGTAAATGGTGCAAGATCACCATATGTTAGGCTGAAGCTGACACTGAAATTCGGTTTTGTACTTTGCTCCAAAAAAGGCAATTTCACAAATTAAATGGACTCACCAAAAAAGTCGAATTTTTCTAAAAACGTTCAAAGGTTGTGTGCAGACGAAGAATGAGATACCTTTTAAGACGGCTATGTATAAAATAAAATTAAAAAAGGGCACAAGCCGACTTTATGCTGCATTCCTCATTACTATAAACGCTATCACTTTGAAGTCAGCTGAAAGCAAAATAACCAGACTCCCACAAAAATACAGTTGACCTCTCTCTTTGAATGCCCAGCAAACGTGATGAGATAAAAACAAGATCTAAAGGCCTGTTGGCAGAAAACGAGCTCTGGGAAGTATACAGTGAACACAGCTTTCTCATCGGGTGGGACAAACTAAACCTGGACAGCCTAAAGCAAATAAAGCCAATAGTTAAGAAGCAAGAAAATGTGAGTTACAAACCACAAACTCCAAACCCAATGGCAAGTGACGGGCAGAAAGCATTCACAGGTCAACTTTATGAAATTCCCCAATATGTCTTTTGCATACCACAACAATATGTTCTTGAAGTAGAAATAACGACAGCAGAACAGAGCTTATTATCATGCCCAGACTGCCACCACTTCTTGGGTGTGGTTTTGTAAAAAAGTAAAATGCCATGGTTACATTTAAGAAAAAGGAACAAATGATGGATAGAATGCTGCACAATGCAAACATTCGCCCCCAGTTACAAAGATCTGGGTTTAATCCAACGTTCTTTTGCTCACCACGCCACCCCAGTTTGGACCCATCCAGTTGCAAATCAGTCTTGACCCTATTCCTCATGGTAACAGTCCAGCCCGAACTGCCAAGCCGGGTCCTCCCTGGACCAGAAACAAGCATACTGGGACCGGTTTTGGAGCATCACCCCTCATCTGCCAGGATAAGCTTGAATCCAGTGGCGCAGTGAGCACGGGACCCACGCCTGGGCTTACCCTTCCCACTTAGGGCAACAAAAGTAAAAGGAACAAATGATGGATGGAATGCTGAACAATGCAAACATTCACCGCCCAGTCACAGAGATCTGGGTTTAATCCATTGTTCTTTTCCTCGCCACGCCACTCCAGTTTGGACCCAGCCATATGCAGGTTAGTCTTGACGCTGTTGCTCATGGGAACAGTTGAGCCTTTGCTGCTAGGTCGGGTCCTCCCTGGACCACAGGCAGGCATCCTGGGACCGGTTTCGGGGCATCGCCTCATATCAGCTGGCTGATGTAGGGGGATGCTCCGGGGCCGGTCCCACGATGTTTGTTTCCGATCCGGGGAGGACCTGCCTTGGCGGTTCGGGTTGGACTGTTCCCATGAGGAACGGTGTTAAGGCTGATTTGCATGTGGCTGGGTCTTAGCTGCAGTGGCGTGGTGGGCAAAGGAACGATGTATTTAACCCAGATCTCTTGACTGGGGTGAATGTATGATTCATTCAGCATTCCGTCCATCATTTGTTTGCGTAACACAATGGTTAAATTTAAAACACTTCATACAAATTCTTCATGGCAGGTGGGGGCAGGGAGCAAAACAAGAATCTAAGATGGCGATATACGCATTTTACTTTTTACTTGGGTTAGTCCAATTTCTGTTGCCACATGATTCCACTATTTAAAAACTCATCATGGCGATCTAGCCATTTACATGGTTTCACGCTCATTTTTAGTAAGTCACTACCTGTAGGCCTGTTTCTTTACTTTATTGTATGGTAGGATATGAAAACACATACATAAAAAATAAAATACATTTATTTATATTTGTTTTTGTCAATGTTGCGTTGGTGCGTGTATGCCACATTGTTAATAAATAATTAGGGCAGTTGAGCCAATTGCTGCTCGAATCAGGGCGTTATGGGTGGGATTAGCCACTGTGAGGTCACAGGATGCCATTGAAGCTGCACACACACGCGTAGAAATTAAAGTGTAAAGGAGAGCAATGGACTAGGTGAGAACATTCCAGTTGCTGCTTGCAGGGTACCCTCGAGGGGTTAGTGAATGGATTGTGTGATGTCACACATCAGTCAATACCCCTGTTGTTCGCTTTCCACTGCAACTTCTCATGGGTAAATTCACTTGAGCATGGACTACTGTTATACTGCTACCAGATGTATCTTCTACATAGATCCTTTTCTTGTCTATTGTCCAACCAGGTCTTGGATACTGTATCTATATTTTGCTTGATATACATTGAATGTTTTGTTATGTACCCTTTTGCCATGTAGCTATGTTAGGAAGTTTATACTATCATTGACCAGCATTGAACATATGTTATTTTCTTTGTATTTATGTAACTTTGACACCTACCCTGTAAAGCGCTCTGATACCTGCAAGGGTCTGGTTCGCGCTATATAAAACTTTCAAATCATAATCATCCAACTCCGAGTGACAAATTACAGTAGAGCAGAGCTGTGTGAAAGGGGCAGGAATGCACAATATTTGTATTTTATTTATTTTTGTTCTATTTTATAGAACTAAGCGGTCACTGGTAATGCAGTATCAATACCATATAAAACATCTTTACATGTAAAACAAAGTACAGTTTTCGTATATTGGTACACTCTCATACACTTGCTCATACATATCAATTCCATTGTTGTTCTTGCATCTCCATCTCCACAGTGAGAGAGGTGCATATCTCCACCCAGTAATTTTTCCATTTGCTCCATTTTTTGTCCCACCTCTTGGGGCATCCCTGGATTTCTCAGCAATCATGCATTTGTCCAGCTCTTTGGCCCATCCCCCCACGGCCGGCACCTCAGCTGCTCCCCAATGCATAGCTATTGAATGTTTCACCAATGTAAAACCGAGGGTGACCCACTGCTGTTCCACTAAATTGAGGTCGGCTGTCTCCTATATTTTTTAGAAGCCCCAATCTTGGTGTCAGCTGGATATCCTTCCCAATGGCCCGGTGGATAGGTTGTGTGGCTTCTTCCCAAAGAAAGTTCATGTGTGAGCAATCCCTCAAGGTGTGGTACAGGGTGCCTCCTCGAGGCACTGTCTCAGGCAAAATGTATCTTCCCTGCGCCCAATCTGTGGACTCTGTGAAATACTATCTGTATCTGTAACCCTTCAATTTTATAAGCCGGAATTCAAGAGAAATGGCTGCCTCTCTCTGAGACATAAATGCAGCTTGCCAATCCTTGCCCTCTAATGGGCCCATGTCAGCCTGCCATTGTTCTCAAAGACTCCGAAGTGGGTCTGGCAAGTTGTTGCACAACTTATGATAGGTCAGAGATATCGCTTTTTTGGCAGGTTTTCAGAGAGTAACGTTTTCTCCACTCTGGCACCTCCCCCATTTCGGAGAGTGCATCAGTAAGAGCGTGACGGATTTGCAGGTAGCGGAACACCTCCCCCCCGGTCAGGTCATATTCTTCCTCAAGTTGTGCAAATGACACCATTTTATCTTTTTTCCAAAGGTGACCGATGGTAGAAATACCGATAGTGTCCCAGCTGTCAAAACCAGGTTGATAACATAGTGTCCCAAGTTTTTGGGTCGACCACAGCGGGGTAGCCTGAGCCAGGACATCCAGCCAGCCAAGTTTCCTATTGGCCTGCCTCCAGATAGCTATAGTTTGAGCCGTAGGGTCAGAATAGAGGGCCCCTAAATACTCCTCTCTCCCCATCTGGTATTTATCCAGAAGATAAGCTGGGTCTATCGGGGGCTATATATCCATTGATTCACCACCACCAGCTGTGAAGCTTAGTATTAGAAGTGCACAAGAATGCACAATATTTAACATGAGATGCTGCATCCCTGGCTTTTCCTTGCATGGGTGCACAATGCAGGCATCCCTGGGCCATGGTGCAAGGGTGCCTGCGTTACCGACAGGATTGTTTTTTTGCAGGAAAAGACACCTTACTGCACAAAAAGTATCCTATGATGCATTTTTCTCTTTCTATTTGTGTTGCACTTGAAAATTCCCCGAATTTCGCTTTACCTCCACCTGCTTCTTAATTCCATTGAGGTCTGACTTCTGTATTTTTGCTGCAGCCTCGCCTTACTTTTGCTTAAATGGACAAGACCTTCACATCCATATAGACATGATTGGTAAACTAAATTTGTTCTAACATAGTGAAACCCATCGATAAACACAGGGAGAGTAATGATTTATTATATCTGCACATAAACAAGCATTTCTCCTACATTAGGATATAATCTGCTGCAAATCATTGCACTAGATCTATGTCTAGTTTAAATAGGAATGTTCATAATGTCATTTAACTCATTCTGCCATTTATGCTGGTGGTTGACAGGACTTGGACAGGACGTGGAATTTAGTGAGGGCTGGGCCTTGTTGCGCACATTGTTAAGTTAGCATAGGCTTATTAGACGTTTAAACGCCATTTTACCTTTTGCTGCTTTTTGAACACAACACTGCATATAGCTGTTTTTGTAAGTTAGGCTGCGTGAAATACTTCACATGAGAACGGCTTGTTTACAGCATCCCTAGACTTACATCGCGACCCTAGTCTGCACAGTGAGTGCTAAAGCCTCCAAGGTTATCATAACAAGGTAGCCGTTGTTCGGGCTGATCGGCTCACGTTTTATAACATACATGCAGCTGTAGCCAATGGCGATTCTGGCTCCTTTAATATTCCACTGTGGGCATGAATGCAGGCACTTGGAAGAATCCCGTTTTTCCAGAGAGACAAGAGCTTTTGCAGATCCTGATGTGATTTACTCCTGTTGACCTTGGAGGTATGGGGTCCCCCACACAAGCCTAGGAGACCTTCTATATTTTATAAAACATAGTTCCTAGCTAGAGAGGGTGATTCACTAGGCACTATAAGACCTGTTTTCACCATCATTGTAATATGATTTCTCCTTTTGTGTTTAATGGAATTGTAACAATGCTGATCAAATTATTTGTAAACATATGTCTGCTTATATACTGCAAAGATACTGCATCTTAGACCACGTCATTAAAATCAATATTTTAACCTTTCCCGTGTCTCTTTTTTACTCCTTTTGTGGACTGGTATGAGAATATAATGAAAGAGTGTTCTTGATTCCCACCATTCCTGAGTACAATCTAAGTTGCATGTTCTGAGTTATCTAATCACTGGTTCCTTTGCTATAGGACGAAGAGCTAATGTAACACTGAGGCTAGTCGGTTAGGGTTTCTAGGTACTGAGGTGAGTTTTTTGGTCCACCACAATTCAATGAGGTCCTGTGCCTCTGTACACAGTTCTGTGTAGGAGCAGAATCCCTGCAACAGGACCAGTGGCGTAACGAAAGTTTAAGGGACCCCTTCTGCAATGTGCACAGAGGGGCCCTTGCTCAGTATTTAATAAGGAGCGCTCAGGCTTAATTATTGTGCTGAGGGGGCCGCCCGCATGGCCGGTGATGCGGGGCCTGTGTTACGCCCCTGACATGGACGTCTTATGGAGGTCAACTGAGCAAAATGTCAAGAAAACGTAAAAGATATTCACATACCCTATGACCTCCTCTCATGACATCACAGGAAATGACATCAAATGACTTTTACGAAAATGACATTACTGGAAATTATGACATACTAAAGATTAATTTGAATTCCAATTGCTCCCTCTAAATTCAGCCAAGCAACTAAACTGTGAACTATGGGTTTCCTGTAAGATTAAGGGGGACACTGTAATTACTTGTAATTACTCATTGCTTTTCTCGAGCACAGCTGGAAGGAAGCATTTACTCAATGGATACATTAATGAAAATAAGTGGAACTTTTTTTATGAACCTTTATGCGTCAACAGCCTCTTATTTGGTGTGAGAACACTACAGAAGGTAAACAAGGCTCACGAAGACCTAATTATTTTTTGAACTGAAGCTTTCTTAAAGGGTTAGTATCATGAGTCGCAAACAAGCTACCAGGGGTCGCAAATCACAAGTTAGATGTCAAGGTTGAAACCTCCAAAATTACGTCCAAGTTCGATCGACAAACGTTTACAGGCCAACGCGCCTTGCAACCTCAGAATTAAATTATATTTTCACATTTTAAGGAAGCAAAAATATTGTTTAAAAAACATTGGTTTTCAAATCCTCCCACCTCTCTTATGCTGAGATTTGAAGGCAGTATTCAAGACGCATTAATTGCCAAAGCCAATAGGTCTTGAATCTAAAAGTTTGCGCTATTGGCTTTAACAATGTTTTTTTGCTTATTACAAAGAAAACCCATTCAAAGATAGTCTCTGATGTGCATGCTTGCTTTGTGACTCATGAGCATGTGTGCATCATCGAGATGAAGGCCTCTTCTTTTAATGGACTGCTCTTACATAGTAAAAGGCAATATTATAACAGTACATTAAAATGTAAAACAAAAGTTGAAAAAGTATATGCACAGCAAAACCAAAGAACTGAGCAGCCCAGCAGCACTTCATAGATGCCAGGCCCTCATAAATATAGATGAGTATACATTTAACTAAATAAATAACTACATAAATAAGTAAATAAATGAATCAAGATGAGCATGACGGGAAGCCGGATGGGAAACAGGGCGGGGTACATAGGGAAGGAGCTGCGGGGTTAATTGAAGAAGTATATAGAGAATGAGTAAACAAGCATTTGCAATGTAATCAGTCTCGCCTTTGGGACCTTATATGTATTTAGCTGTGCAGCACATTAGCCTGGGTGTTGAAACATCTACTGTTCTTTAACACAGCGGGAAAGTAAGCAACAAACTGGGTGACACGCCAGGTATGGGAACACATGGAGAGAAATATTGCCTTTCAGTCGGAAAAGGTATAGTTCAAAGCTCTGTTTTTAATATAAAATCAGGGCCTTCGGTGGTCAAGATTTGAAAAAAATATTGTCTACGGGTGCTCGTGGAATTTCTATGGACTAGAATCTAGAGAATGCTAAAGTGATTCTGGCATTTTACTGACCTCTGCTCTTCGTTTTCTAGCAAGAAAGTTAAATAGAGGCAGTTGCCAGAAAAAGAAAAAAAGAAAGTCCCTAAGCAGAAAGCAATTCTGGTATTTTACTGACCTCTGCTGGTTGTTTTCTATCAATATAGTTAAAAAGAGGCAGTTGAACAGAAAACAAAGTCCCTAAGCGGAAGCAGACAAGTCCTAGGGCTGATCTTCAGAGCCCCCTAAGTGCATACACATATAAGTAGAAACTGAATTTTCGAATGCTCAACCTAAAAAGAAGTGCAAGTGAAAGTTAAGCAATGAACTGAGGGTTCCTACAGGACTTTGCAGCTACTGGACCCATGTTAAAAACATAAATAAATAAGTCATGGAGAGGGATATAAGCAGTGTGGAACAAAAGAAAGAGGAATAAACAAAGGAGGAAAGAAAGAAAGACACTAACAAACAAACAAAGAAACAAAGAGGAGGACAAGAAAGAAAAAGAAAGGAAAGAAAGAAAGAAAGAATGAAAGAGAAAAAGAAAGAAAGAAGGAAGGAGGTAAGCAAAAAAAGAAACAGGAAAAAAAGAGGGAAGAAAAAGAAAGAAGGATGGAAGGAATGAAAGAAAAAAAAGGAAGTAAACTAGGAAAGAATATAGGAATACTGACATTTAGGGTTCCAAAGAGAGAGCCCTCATGAGTTTATATTTCGAGTTCATTTGAGCTGTTGGCATGGTGTAAAAAAGCAGCTGTCAGATAAACAAAGGCCACATCAAAAGGAATTTACAACAGCATTGGCAGGAGTCAGGAACTGATAAAGATATAATGTGCTCTGTGCTGCCTGACAGAGAATGTATTACTGTCACATCAAGCGCCACAAACAAAGGCAACACTAAAGTAATAATACTAAAGTAAAAACAAAAACACTGGCACTGGCACTGAAGAGAACTGCCTTGTGTGCAGATGTGCTATTTGTGAAAGGGCTAAATGCAGTCACTCAAAAGGAAGTTTGCGATTGGCTGAAGAAGGCTGACCCATTGCCACATGCTGTATGCTATGGTGGGCAGAAGCAAAATGTGAATGACATAACAAGAGACCGCTGGATGAAGAGAGGTGGTTGAAAGTCCTGTTAAGTAGTATGATATTCATATAATTTTAGTCAAATCAAAAGGTCTTTGATAATGCCAGATCTAAAAAGTGTCCACCTAGGTATGCAGTGGAAAGATACTTGTCATCCAGTCAGAACATTGAGCACCCAAAATACTTCACGGCATGTATTAACAATAATGAGCACCTTCCCTGTTTGCACCATTACGCACCTTTAAATAGGCAAGAAAATGTATTGTGAGTGACTTCACCCCCATCGGCAGGAGGATCTTTGTGGGGTCCATCGAGCCCCATTCACCATTCTAGAAAGCTGCCCTTGATGGAGCAAGGTGGAAAAAACAAAATTTTGTATACCCCTCATGAAGTTACTTGCTCATAACAATAACATGAATTAATCATGTGTTTTTGAAAATTAATCAACATAGAATAGAATACACACACAAGTACACGTGGGAAACTAATTTGCTCATGTTGCAAACTATAATCAACTAAGTGATGTTGTTCAGTTCAGAATGAATGCAGCAGCTATAAACTAACCAAAAGCAGCCTGAATGTGCTTTCTGTATGTTTATTTGTGGCAAAAACATGAAGACTGGTGAGTAAATCACGCATATATGTTGCTTTATTTGCTAGATAATAACTAACAGGGATACCTTAGTAAGGGGGAGGTAAACAGAAGGGTTATAATTCAATAATTTATGTTTATTTGCGTTTGTTTCTATAATAGTTCCCGTTCTGGCCCATGAGGCCTGTAATAAAATGGACGTTTCTGTAACTCCGAGATTGAAATACAGCACACATGCGCATACTGAAAGAATCTGCAGATGAGTCTGAACTGTTTGTACAGGAACAGAATGGGTCAATGACAGCGTGCCCTGAAAGTCCAGCTGAGTGCCAACAAAATGGACATCCGTGCTGAGAAAACGTGGGAAACTGAAACTTACAAGTTAAAGGACATGAGCGAAGCGGATATAATGAGGACAAAGAACATTTTCATTGAGTTGATCTAGCGGAAATTAAACAATAAGATGATGAAGTTATGCTCACCCACCCCTTGAATTAACCAATCAGAACTGTTGAACGATACTGCTAGTTACTTATGTAGACAGATTAAGTAGGGAAAAAGGGTATAAAAGAGTATGTTCGGACTTAAGAAAAAACTCTCTCTTACTTCATTTTCATCTGTGTATCCTGACATCCTGCCGGAACACCGAGTTTTTCCTGAGGCGTAAGGACTTTGAATTTTTCTGAACTTTAACTTTGCTTGAATGAGTAAGGAGTCTTTAGATGAGGTTATAGCTACAGGGATTAGAGAGAGGTACTTTGGGAACTATTATGTCTTTTGCAAATATTCCCGTCCTATAATCTCAATAATAATGTGCTTATTTTCTGAGCTTTGAATTAAAATTGAAATATAAATGTATGAGTTAAAATTCTTTTTTTCTTTTAAAATCTATTTTTATTAAACAAATTTATAAGTGAATAAATAAAGGTCATGCTAGAAGATTTTTCTTTAAATAAAAATTAGATAAATGAAGAATTAAGCTGGTCTTGTTCGTCCTTAGCCTAATTTTTTACTAGCAGATCCATAGGCCATTAAATGGTGGTGTATCTGAAACGCGTTGTTTCTCGGTGCTCCCGAAGCGACCTTTAAAACCCTCCAACAGGTGCAAAATGCAGCTGCGAGAGTCCTTATGGATGTTCCCAGGAGGCAGTCTGCCGCCCCGGCCCTCAAAATGCTTCACTGGCTCCCCGTGAAGGAGCGAGTGAAATTTAAAGCGCTTTGCACGGCCCACAAAATTCTGCATGGCAAGGGCCCCCCCATCCTTTCTATCATGGCCCGTCCTTATAAGCCCCCACGTCTTTTGCGCTCGGACCAAAAACATCTTCTGCAGTCAGCGAGAGTAAGGAGAGCTCGTTCTGGGGGCAGGCGTTTCTCTGTGCAGGTGGCGACTTTGTGGAACTCGTTGCCCCTTAAGATTCGCTCAGAGCCCAAGATCCTACTGTTTAGGAAACTTCTCAAGACCTATCTGTTCCCACAGTAGTGATTAGATTGAGCTTCTCCTTTTGGTCTGTTTCGCGCCGGGATGCCCCCGGGTAAGCTGAGCGCGCTATAAATTTCATATAATAATAATAATAATAAATTGTCTCTTTGAAAAACCATGGTAAACGATTTAAACTGCAGGTGTATATATATATATATATAATAAACATTTAGCTTAATTTAGACACTTCGCTATGATCTAGCAGCTCTCCTTTGAGTCTCACCAATCCATGAAGTAGAGAAGGTGATGTAGTGTATGAGTGATGTGCAGTGTTATGGGACCCACTGATGAATAAATGTGTGATTTGAAACTTCAGGGAAAGGTGATGAGGTTTAAGAAGTTAATTCTGGAGTAGCGCTGCATCACCCTCAGTGGGCGCACTGAGAGTGCTCCACCATTTTGTGGGGCATTGTCATTAATATGGTTAGGCGTAGAGACAAAGTGATTCCCATATTTTTATGGGGCCACACACAATGCATATATGATAACCCCGACTCACGATAGCGTTGGTGCTACATATGCAACAGCGCTATCAGTATTACAGAAAGGGGCTGCACTAGTGTCTGCAGCCCCTTCGTAATACCAAAGAGCCTCAGAGGTGCACAAATCATGTGTACATGCCTGTTGCGTCCTCAAGGGCTCTTTCTGTAATATTGCCCCTGAATGACACCAACACAAGAATAGGGAAGTAAGCGATTGAATCAAAAGCAGACAAGTAGGACAGACAACAAAGCTAACAAAGAGATCCAATAATGAGAGAAGGACTGACCCAAAGCCATCTCTCGGTATATGCTGTGTATTAAAATCAATTGGTCTTCATACAGGTAATTAGCCTTAGCGCTACACTTGCAGCAGCGCTCTCATTTTCAGCTCGTGATCTTCAGCTTGTGATTTTAAACCTCCCTTTTTGTCATTTAATTTGTAATTTTGTTTGGGCACCTTCCCCCCTGATTTTAAAGCCTGGCCACGCATACCCCCACTGCTGCCACCTTACCTGCACCTTAATTTGGAAAACTCATCGCATTTCGCGGGTCCTCGGCCCCTGTCTCGTCGGCGGCCATATTAGGTGAGGGGCACAGATCGCGCGCTCTAGTCTGCTTTCTGTTTCTCGAGGCGAGCATAAAGGCAGGCAAACTGAATAGCTCGCACTCCTTAGCCTTAGCGCTACACTTGCAGCAGGGCTCTCATTTTCAGCTCGTGATCTTCAGCTTGTGATTTTAAACCTCCCTTTTTGTCATTTAATTTGTAATTTTGTTTGGGCACCTTCCCCCCTGATTTTAAAGCCTGGCCACGCATACCCCCACTGCTGCCACCTTAACTGCACCTTAATTTGGAAAACTCACCGCATTTCGTGGGTCCTCGGCCCCTGTTTCGTCGGCGGCCATATTAGGTGAGGGGCACAGATCGCGCGCTCTAGTCTGCTTTCTGTTTCTCGAGGAGAACATAAAGGCAGCCATGCCGGCGCGCAGCGGTAACGCGCAGCGGGGACGCCAGACTGACGCCGGAGTTACGCCAGAGTTCAGCCCGTCTGCGCCCGTCCGCGCTGAGGACGGGCTGCAGGTCGGCCTGGACTCTGCTCCTACTCTTTCACCTCCTGACAGGATTACCAGGCTATATTCAAGGTCAGAAATTCTCTCACTTAGACCTGTATCCCAGCCCTGTCTTCATCGTTATTCGCCTGAGAGGATCCTGCACTCTTATAGCTGTAGGGCTTGTATGGCCCCTTTTGATTTCTCCTGCAATGGCTCTGCAACATCTCTTCTCCCTCCCAAACAACCTTGAGATCTGGCTTCTTGATTAACGCTTGTTCGCTCATTAAGCACAACGTCGCCTTTCACGATTTCGTGGATGAGCGACAGCCGGATTGGGTGTTTATCACGGAGACCTGGACCTCAGATACCTCAGGACATGACCTGATTATGGCCATTCCTGATGGTTACTCTCTCTATAGACAAGATAGACCTTTGCGCAGAGGAGGAGGCATTGCTATTCTTCTTAAATCCACCTTCTCTTGCCTGACTAAATCTCTATCGATGCCCTCAGATCGGTTCGAAGCGCTATACTTTTGTATTACCCTCTCTCCATCGGTCTCTTTTACAGGGATTTTGATATATAGACCCCCCGGTCCCAGAGCCAGTTTCCCTTCAGAACTATTGACACTCTTGGAACCCTACTTTGGAAAAGCGGCTTTCACCATTTTGGGTGATTTTAATTTTCATTTGGATGAGGTCAATTCGAAGGACACAATATCGCTGGTCGATTCACTAGGAGCATGTGACCTCGCCCAGCTTGTGAATAGTCCCACCCATAAGGCTGGGCACATACTCGACGGGGTATTCTCTAACGACACCAGGCTCTCTACTGGCCTCCCGCTACCGTTGGTTTGGACTGATCATTGTGCCGTGCCATTGGAATTTTCCTTTCCTGCCTCATGTATTATTAACATGGGAACCTCTCCATTCATTCTTAGGAGAAATTTTAGGAAGATTTCGGATGAGGCTCTTGTCCCGCTTGTCTCCACCCCCGAATCTTTATTATCAAAAGACATAGCTGTGGCAGCTCAAGACTTGACGGATTCTATTTCTAGGGCAGTGGAACAACTTGCCCCCTCATCTCTGCGCTATGTAGCTCGCCGAAAGCCTATGGCACCTTGGTTTTCTGATCAGCTGCGACTCCTGAGGCAGGGATGTAGGAGTAGTGAGAGAAACTGGAGGAAATCTTGGGACTCCTGAGGTCCTGGGTCTCTGTACACAGTTCTGTGTAGGAGCAGAATCCCTGCAACAGGACCAGTGGCGTAACGAAAGTTTAAGGGACCCCTTCTGCAATGTGCACAGAGGGGCCCCTGCTCAGTATTTAATAAGGAGCGCTCAGGCTTAATTATTGTGCTGAGGGGGCCCCCTGCAGCTCGGGGGCCGCCCGCATGGCGGGTAATGCGGGGCCTGTGTTACGCCCCTGACATGGACGTCTGATGGAGGTCAACTGAGCAAAATGTCAAGAAAACGTAAAAGATATTAACACACCCTATGATCTCCTCTCATGACATCACAGGAAATGACATCAAATGACTTTTACGAAAATGACATTACTGGAAATTATGACATACTAAAGATTAATTTGAATTCCAATTGCTCCCTCTAAATTCAGCCAAGCAGCTAAGCTGTGAACTATGGGTTTCCTGTAAGATTAAGGGGGACACTGTAATTACTTGTAATTACTAATTGCTTTTCTCGAGCACAGCTGGAAGGAAGCATTTACTCAATGGATACATTCATGAAAATAAGTGGAACTTTTTCTATGACCCTTTATCCATCAACAGCCTCTTATTTGGTGTGAGAACACTACAGAAGGTAAACAAGGCTCACAAAAGACCTAATTCTTTTTTGAACTGACACTTCCTTAAAGGTTTAGTATCATGAGTCGCAAGCAAGCTACCAGGGGTCGCAAATAACAAGTTAGATGTCAAGGTTGCAACCTACAAAATTACGTCCAAGTTCGATGGACAAACGTTTACAGGCCAACGCGCCTTGCAACCTCAGAATTAAATTATATTTTCACATTTTAAGGAAGCAAAAATATTGTTTAAAAACATTGGTTTTCAAATCCTCCCACCTCTCTTATGCGGAGATTTGAAGGCAGTAGTAATCAAGACACATTAATTGCCAAAGCCAATAGGTCTTGAATCTAAAAGTTTGCGCTATTGGCTTTAACAATGTACTTTTGCTTATTACAAAGAAAACCCATTCAAAGATAGTCTCTGATGTGCATGCTTGCTTTGTGACTCATGAGCATGTGTGCATCATCGAGATGAAGGCCTCTTCTTTTAATGGACTGCTCTTACATAGTAAAAGGCAATATTATAACAGTACATTAAAATGTAAAACAAAAGTTGAAAAAGAAGTATGTGCACGGCAAAACCAAAGAACTGAGCAGCCCAGCAGCACTTCATAGATGCCAGGCCCTCATAAATATAGATGAGTATACATTCAACTAAATAAATAACTACATAAATAAGTAAATAAATGAATCAAGATGAGCATGACGGGGAGCCGGATGGGAAACAGGGCGGGGTACATCGGGAAGGAGCTGCGGGGTTAATTGAAGAAGTATATAGAGAATGAGTAAACAAGCATTTGCAATGTAATCAGTCTCGCCTTTGGGACCTTATATGTATTTAGCTGTGCAGCACATTAGCCTGGGTGTTGAAACATCTACTGTTCTTTAACACAGCTGGAAAGTAAGCAACAAACTGGGTGACACGCCAGGTATAGGAACACATGGAGAGAAATATTGCCTTTCAGTCGGAAAAGGTATAGTTCAAAGCTCTGTTTTTATTATAAAATCAGGGCCTTCGACGGTCAAGATTTGAAAAAAATATTATTGTCTACGGGTGCTCGTGGAATTTCTATGGACTAGAATCTAGAGAATGCTAAAGTGATTCTGGCATTTTATTGACCTCTGCTGGTTGATTTCTATCAATATAGTTAAATAGAGGCAGTTGAACAGAAAAAAAAGTCCCTAAGCAGAAGCAGACAAGTCCTAGGGCTGATCTTCAGAGCCCCCTAAGTGCATACACATATAAGTAGAAACTGAATTTTCGAATGCTCAACCTAAAAAGAAGTGCAAGTGAAAGTTAAGCAATGAACTGAGGGTTCCTACAGGACTTTGCAGCTACTGGACCCATGTTAAAAACATAAATAAATAAGTCATGGAGAGGGATATAAGCAGTGTGGAACAAAAGAAAGAGGAAGAAACAAAGGAGGAAAGAAAGAAAGACACTAACAAAGAAAGAAAGAAACAAAGAGGAAGACAAGAAAGAAAAAGAAAGGAAAGAAAGAAAGAATGAAAGAGAAAAAGAAAGAAAGAAGGAAGGAGGTAAGCAAAAAAAGAAACAGGAAAAAAAGAGGGAAGAAAAAGAAAGAAGGAGGGAAGGAATGAAAGAAAAAAAAGGAAGTAAACTAGGAAAGAATATAGGAATGACGACATTTACGGTTCCAAAGAGAGACCCCTCTAATGAGTTTATATTTCGAGTTCATTTGAGCTGTTGGCATGGTGTAAAAAAGCAGCTGTCAGATAAACAAAGGCCACATCAAAAGGAATTTACAACAGCATTGGCAGGAGTCAGGAACTGATAAAGATATAATGTGCTCTGTGCTGCCTGACAGAGAATGTATTACTGTCACATCAAGCGCCACAAACAAAGGCAACACTAAAGTAATAATACTAAAGTAAAAACAAAAACACTGGCACTGGCACTGAAGAGAACTGCCTTGTGTGCAGATGTGCTATTTGTGAAAGGGCTAAATGCAGTCACTCAAAAGGAAGTTTGCAATTGGCTGAAGAAGGCTGACCCATTGCCACATGCTGTATGCTATGGTGGGCAGAAGCAAAATGTGAATGACATAACAAGAGACCGCTGGATGAAGAGAGGTGGTTGAAAGTCCTGTTAAGTAGTATGATATTCATATAATTTTAGTCAAATCAAAAGGTCTTTGATAATGCCAGATCTAAAAAGTGTCCACCTAGGTATGCAGTGGAAAGATACTTGTCATCCAGTCAGAACATTGAGCACCCAAAATACTTCACGGCATGTATTAACAATAATGAGCACCTTCCCTGTTTGCACCATTACGCACCTTTAAATAGGCAAGAAAATGTATTGTGAGTGACTTCACCCCCATCGGCAGGCGGATCTTTGTGGGGTCCATCGAACCCCATTCACCATTCTAGAAAGCTGCCCTTGATAGAGCGAGGTGGAAAAAATTTTTTTTGTATACCCCTCATGAAGTTACTTGCTCATAACAATAACATGAATTAATCATGTGGTTTTGAAAATTAATCAACATAGAATTGAATACACACACAAGTACACGTGGGAAACTAATTTGCTCATGTTGCAAACTATAATCAACTAAGTGATGTTGTTCAGTTCAGAATGAATGCAGCAGCTATAAACTAACCAAAAGCAGCCTGAATGTGCTTTCTGTATGTTTATTTGTGGCAAAAACATGAAGACTGGTGAGTAAATCACGCATATATGTTGCTTTATTTGCTAGATAATAACTAACAGGGATACCTTAGTAAGGGGGAGGTAAACAGAAGGGTTATAATTCAATAATTTATGTTTATTTGCGTTTGTTTCTATTATAGTTCCCGTTCTGGCCCATGAGGCCTGTAATAAAATGGACGTTTCTGTAACTCCGAGATTGAAATACAGCACACATGCGCATACTGAAAGAATCTGCAGATGAGTCTGAACTGTTTGTACATGAACAGAATGGGTCAATGACAGCGTGCCCTGAAAGTCCAGCTGAGTGCCAACAAAATGGACATCCGTACTGAGAAAACGTGGGAAACTGAAACTTACAAGTTAAAGGACATGAGCGAAGCGGATATAATGAGGACAAAGAACATTTTCATTGAGTTGATCTAGCGGAAATTAAACAATAAGATGATGAAGTTATGCTCACCCACCCCTTGAATTAACCAATCAGAACTGTTGAACGATACTGCTAGTTACTTATGTAGACAGATTAAGTAGGGAAAAAGGGTATAAAAGAGTATGTTCGGACTTAAGAAAAAACTCTCTCTTACTTCATTTTCATCTGTGTATCCTGACATCCTGCCGGAATACCGAGTTTTTCCTGAGGCGTAAGGACTTTGAATTTTTCTGAACTTTAACTTTGCTTGAATGAGTAAGGAGTCTTTAGATGAGGTTATAGCTACAGGGATTAGAGAGAGGTACTTTGGGAACTATTATGTCTTTTGCAAATATTCGCGTCCTATAATCTCAATAATAATGTGCTTATTTTCTGAGCTTTGAATTAAAATTGAAATATAAATGTATGAGTTAAAATTATTTTTTTCTTTTAAAATCTATTTTTATTAAACAAATTTATAAGTGAATAAATAAAGGTCATGCTAGAAGATTTTTCTTTAAATAAAAATTAGATAAATGAAGAATTAAGCTGGTTTTGTTCGTCCTTAGCCTAATTTTTTCCTAGCAGATCCATAGGCCATTAAATGGTGGTGTATCTGAATAAATTGTCTCTTTGAAAAACCATGGTAAACGATTTAAACTGCAGGTGTATATATATATATAATAAACATTTAGCTTAATTTAGACACTTCGCTATGATCTAGCAGCTCTCCTTTGAGTCTCACCAATCCATGAAGTAGAGAAGGTGATGTAGTGTATGAGTGAAGTGCAGTGTTATGGGCCCCACTGATGAATAAATGTGTGATTTGAAACTTCAGGGAAAGGTGATGAGGTTTAAGAAGTTAATTCTGGAGTAGCGCTGCATCACCCTCAGTGGGCGCACTGAGAGTGCTCCACCATTTTGTGGGGCATTGTCATTAATATGGTTAGGCGTAGAGACAAAGTGATTCCCATATTTTTATGGGGCCACACACAATGCATATATGATAACCCCGACTCACGATAGCGTTGGTGCTACATATGCAACAGCGCTATCAGTATTACAGAAAGGGGCTGCACTAGTGTCTGCAGCCCCTTCGTAATACCAAAGAGCCTCAGAGGTGCACAAAGCATGTGTACATGCCTGTTGCGTCCTCAAGGGCTCTTTCTGTAATATTGCCCCTGAATGACACCAACACAAGAATAGGGAAGTAAGCGATTGAATCAAAAGCAGACAAGTAGGACAGACAACAAAGCTAACAAAGAGATCCAATAATGAGAGAAGGACTGACCCAAAGCCATCTCTCGGTATATGCTGTGTATTAAAATCAATTGGTCTTCATACAGGTAATTAGCCTTAGCGCTACACTTGCAGCAGCGCTCTCATTTTCAGCTCGTGATCTTCAGCTTGTGATTTTAAACCTCCCTTTTTGTCATTTAATTTGTAATTTTGTTTGGGCACCTTCCCCCCAGATTTTAAAGCCTGGCCACGCATACCCCCACTGCTGCCACCTTACCTGCACCTTAATTTGGAAAACTCACCGCATTTCGCGGGTCCTCGGCCCCTGTCTCGTCGGTGGCCATATTAGGTGAGGGGCACAGATCGCGCGCTCTAGTCTGCTTTCTATTTCTCGAGGCGAACATAAAGGCAGCCGTGCCGGCGCGCAGCGGTAACGCGCAGCGGGGACACCAGACTGACGCCGGAGTTACGCCAGAGTTCAGCCCGTCTGCGCCCGTCCGCGCTGAGGACGAGCTGCAGGTCGGCCTGGACTCTGCTCCTACTCTTTCACCTCCTGATGGGATAACCAGGCTATATTCAAGGTCAGAAATTCTCTCACTTAGACCTGTATCCCAGCCCTGTCTTCATCGTTATTCGCCTGAGGGGATCCTGCACTCTTATAGCTGTAGGGCTTGTATGGCCCCTTTTGATTTCTCCTGCAATGGCTCTGCAACATCTCTTCTCCCGCCCAAACAACCTGATGCGCCCTTGAGATCTGGCTTCTTGATTAACGCTTGTTCGCTCATTAAGCACAACATCGCCTTTCACGATTTTGTGGATGAGCGACAGCCGGATTGGGTGTTTATCACGGAGACCTGGGCCTCAGATACCTCAGGACATGACCTGATTATGGCCATTCCTGATGGTTACTCTCTCTATAGACAAGATAGACCTTTGCGCAGAGGAGGAGTCATTGCTATTCTTCTTAAATCCACCTTCTCTTGCCTGACTAAATCTCTATCGATGCCCTCAGATCGGTTCGAAGCGCTATACTTTTGTATTACCCTCTCTCCATCGGTCTCTTTTACAGGGATTTTGATATATAGACCCCCCGGTCCCAGAGCCAGTTTCCCTTCAGAACTATTGACACTCTTGGAACCCTACTTTGGAAAAGCGGCTTTCACCATTTTGGGTGATTTTAATTTTCATTTGGATGAGGTCAATTCGAAGGACACAATATCGCTGGTCGATTCACTAGGAGCATGTGACCTCGCCCAGCTTGTGAATAGTTCCACCCATAAGGCTGGGCACATACTCGACGGGGTATTCTCTAACGACACCAGGCTCTCTACTGGCCTCCCGCTACCGTTGGTTTGGACTGATCATTGTGCCGTGCCATTGGAATTTTCCTTTCCTGCCTCATGTATTATTAACATGGGAACCTCTCCATTCATTCTTAGGAGAAATTTTAGGAAGATTTCGGATGAGGCTCTTGTCCCGCTTGTCTCCACCCCCGAATCTTTATTATCAAAAGACGTAGCTGTGGCAGCTCAAGACTTGACGGATTCTATTTCTAGAGCAGTGGAACAACTTGCCCCCTCATCTCTGCACTATGTAGCTCGCCAAAAGCCTATGGCACCTTGGTTTTCTGATCAGCTGCGACTCCTGAGGCAGGGATGTAGGAGTAGTGAGAGAAACTGGAGGAAATCTTGGGACTCCAATGATCGAGAGGCCCACAAGTCTGCACTGCGGGAATATAAACGGAGAGTGGTGACAGAGAAGCAGGAGTACTTCTCCAATCTCACCAGCTCCCTCTCCTCCTCTAGGGAGCTCTTTAAAATCGCTGACACCTTATGCTCCTTGCAACTCCCTGATCCCGTAGTCAGTTCGCAGGAACTTTGCAATAACATCTCCAACTTTTTTCACAATAAAATTCTTGACATACATGTCTCCCTGGAAGCTCATTGTCATGCTTTGGACCAAAGCATACTGCCTGCCATTTCCAGTCTGGATTCTTTAGGTACAGATCCCTCCTGTTCTCTTATGGAATTCCCATCTTTATCCTTGGAAGGACTGAACCTGTTGCTTGACAGGACCAAATCTGCTTCCCCCCTGGATCCTCTACCTCTGAAAAAACTGAAAGAGTGTAGAAATAGCCTTCTTCCTCCTATGCTTGAGGTAATGAATAAGGCTATTACCCAGGGTTCTTTCCCTTCTGTGTGGAAGAAGGCGATTGTGAAACCTCTCCTTAAGAAGCCGTCCCTCGATCCGGCCTTGCTGAAAAATTTCAGGCCGATCTCCCTCCTCCCTGCCCCCGCCAAGATGCTTGAGGCGCATCTGAATTTCCATCTGTCCTCCTTCCTTGAATCATCCGAATACCTTGACAACACGCAACACGGTTTTAGAAAACACCATAGTACTGAGTCCGCCCTCACTTGTGTGGTCAATAACATCCGACGCAAAGTGGACTCTGGCCAAACCACGGTTTTGGTTTTGTTGGACCTCACGGCCGCATTTGACACCCTGTCCCTGGCCATTCTTACATCTCGGCTCAGGGAAGCTGGTGTCCCGGGACCGGCCTTGAGTCTCCTCAACTCCTTTCTGTTGGAAAGGGAGCAGAGAGTGATGCTCAGGAACCACCTCTCCCCTGCCAAGTCATTGCAGTGTGGGGTGCCACAAGGGTCGGCTTTAAGCCCGACCCTGTTTAACATCTATCTGGCTCCCCTGGCAAGACTAGTAAGATCGCAGGGGATGGAGGTGGTGTCCTATGCAGACGACACCCAGATTATGGTGTCGCTGGCTCACTCCTCTGTCAGGACATCTGCCGCCAGTTTCAGGGTATGTATGCAGTATGTGGCAGACTGGATGACTATAAATTCCCTGAAACTGAACGGCGAAAAGACGGAGGTGTTGATCTTTGGGAAGGACCAAGATGCTTGGTCAAGTGAGTGGTGACCACCTTCTCTTGGCATCTGCCCCACCCCCTCCCAATCTGCCAGAAACCTTGGCGTAATTTTCGACACCTCGCTTTCCCTTTCCCTTCAAGTCAACAGGACCGTGGCCACTTGCTGGGGTGTGATCAGGATGCTCAACAAAATCCGTGGGTATCTTTCCCCCCAGGCACGTAAACAGGTTGCAGTTGCCTTGGTAGGATCGAGGTTAGATTACTGCAACTCTCTGTATATGGAAGCCAATAAAAGCCTCATACATCGACTGCAGATTGTGCAGAATGCTGCAGCTCGCTTTGTCCTGGCCCTTCCTAAAACCTCCTCCGCTACTGCAGCCAGGAAATAACTCCATTGGCTACCTGTCCAGCACAGAATCTCTTTTAAAGTTCTGTGTTTGGCCTACAGAGCTTTGACAGAAGGCTCCTCTAGTGCTATTGGCTCTCTCCTTACGCGCTATGTCTCTACAAGAGGCCTTCGTTCTGCGGGACTCTGTCAACTTGTTGTTCCGCGTTTCAAACTAGCCAGATGGGGAGCCAGAGCTTTCTCCATGGTTGCTCCTCAGCTCTGGAATTCGATCCCTATCGAAATAAAAACCCTTCCCACAATTGAGTCATTCAAAAAGGCTCTTAAAACCTGCCTTTTTAAGAGGGCCTATCAATGAGAGAATGCTGTAGAGTGGGGGCTTAGCTACTATATTTGATTTAGGCGCCTTGAAGCCCACTGGGCTAAGTTTGCGCAAGATAAGATCCGTTTCATTCATTCATTCATTATGTAGCTGCGACCTAAAAAATAGACTTGCGTATTTTTTAAAGGAAATGTATTTGTGTAAAATAGCTCTTCTGCTGGTCCATTAACATATATTAATCTCCAAAATGCAAGTACAACAGAAATAACTCTTTCAGTAAACACAAAGTGTGCTCTCACACCTTGAAAAGATTAAACATGTTGATCATTTTTTTCTGTTATACCACAAAAAGTAACACACAATGTACATAGAGCATTCACAAAACTTGCACACCATATTATTGTCAACAAGTAAATTACAAAACATGTGAAATGTGATACATCAGGGTCGGCGCTAGGCAGCCCCGGACTGGAAACACAATCCAGCCCTGGCAATTCAGTTGGACTGGCGGCGCTATTGAGAAGCACTGCTGCTGCTTTTGTTACAAGGGGCCGATATTGCAGCAAAGCTGAATAACCGGACCCCAGTAACCAAAACGGCCTCCACCACTCAAAAATCAGGAAAGTGCCCAGTGCCAGATATGGCCAGTCCAGCACTGGTGGCAGGCATGGGCTCTATGGGCTGCATGATCAGCTTCCCAGGGCCCTGTGTTCAGCCTACCAACATGGGGCCTCGCACCAGTGTCGCCCATGACCTGGGCCTCGCACCTATGCTCCAGCACTGCGAGGCCCAGGGGAGGGGCACTTCTCTCCTGGGCCTCACAGGCATGTGTAGTGCTGCCATCAATATAGGAAGGCCCTATAGAAAAGACAAGTAACTCTCATCCTTCCAGCCCTCATTGAGCTGTGAAAGCTGCTTATCAGTGTCTGGTAGAGGGTTGCTGCACAGGAGGGCTCCTGCCCCATGCAGGTGCAGGATCACCTTCAACTATTGGAATGCAAATAAGGTTCCCATCTTGCAACAGAAAATTCCAGGCCATTTGTTGTTATTTTAGGAGGCTGCAAAGGCAGGGCATAATACTATATAGTACTTTAAAGAAAATAGTGTGCATCCATTTGTGATAAGATACTTCTGTCTTTGCTTACCATAATTATTACTCAGGGGTTGAACTCAACTCTAGAACATGTTTAAATGTGTTTTCTGTTTATAGTTTCTGTTTTGATTATGTACACATAAGGGCTAAAAATAACAATTTCTAGTGAGGTGCTTATTTCTGTACCATCTTGTACATAAAACAGAACACATCAGGAGAGAAAACCAGCTCGATGGAAACTCGAGATATAAACAGCCTTGAATGAGGATTGAAACCCATTTTTTGCAGTTTTGTAAAGTGCAAACCGGGCCCGAAGTTATTGGAGCACTTTTCATGAGAACCAGTTACATTAATTAAGGACACATTCTTTTTTTAGGCACAGGTAGATTAAGTAATTTGCCCAGAATCACAGGATCTTGAGCTGACTGGAATCTGATTCCCCAGTTAGAAAGTTGTCCACTCTAGCAGTAATGTCACATCCTGGTTAGATGGTGGGTGGCAGGCAGATGGAACATGAAAGCTCGGCTCTTTATGGACTTATGGTTCAAACTGGACCTCATGCTGAGCCAGAGCCAGGGAGTACACCTTTGGTATTTATTTCTCACATTAATCCTGTTTCAAAGTGCTGCTGTATAAACAGAGCAGTGGACAAGGCACAGAGATAGTATGATTCGCCCAGGACCAAACATTATGTTTAATTAGTAGACCCAGGACTGCAGTACAATGCTACTTGGTACAAAGGCTATATATTTACCACTGTGCTTGATTTAAGTGATGATTACATATGACTGGGCACCTTCTTTCTCTCAGGAAATATTCAGTACATTTGTAAAAATATAAGTGACTAGCAGTTTTTATATTAAATCAAAATACTCCCAATCTTCACAAATTATGTGGCAGGGATGAGTAAATTATACAGCAAGAAAAGGCATATAATGTGGCATAATTAGGTACATTGTATGATAGTATTACTTCACTATATTGTCATTGGTTGCACTTATTAAGTACCAGTTTAACATCCAAATATAGCAATAAGCACCAGAAAAGTAACTGGTCTAGCTTTGCCAACGTTCTTTGGCTGCACGGCAACATGTGTCATTGTGTTATTAGGATGTGACACTCATGAGTAATAAAAAAAAACATAAATACAGTGCAGTCCTCTTGTAATGATCAGTGTGCTCTGGAGCAACAGCACATAATGCAATAAATTAGCATGCCAGAAAGGGGCATAACAAGGCTACTATGGGATCTAAAGCAAATAACGAAAATGAGACTCCTCTACCCCACACTTTGGTAGTAAAAGGCAACCAAAACTGAGATCTAGTAGGACCATCAGACTGCTGGCCCGGTACCACTGCACACACCACACTGATGATAACTAAGGTCCTGATTACGATGGCGGACGGACTTCGTCCCAGGGATTGGGACCGCCCATCTATATGGCAGCGTTCCAGCACCTCAAATTACAATTCAGCCGCCACCACGGCAGCCGCAAAAGGTAGTTTTAACAATGAAGCCCGCAGCACCCACCACAATGTTAAAAATGAAGGTTTGCTTTTTCCTTCACTATGTGGCAGGCACCATGCGGGGCCTGCCACATGGTATAGGGAAATGTAGGGGGCCCGCAACCGGCCCCTAAAGTCAATCCCCACCAGCCTTTCCATGGCCGGGGAACAGACATGGAAATGCAGCATCCTTATGTGGCAGATGGTGCTTGCTAGGCACCACCACCATTCTAGGGATGTGGGCAAGGCCGACAGGCAATCGTAATGATTGCCTCTGTCGGACCTGTTGCAGATGGGCTTTCCTCCCTCCAGCACTCCGCCCGCTATTCTTATCTGGCGGGCGGGCAATAGCCTAACAATGGCGGTGAACCTGCCACTGTCAGCCTGCCGATAGCAGCTTCACCACCATCTTAATCAGGCCCTAAGTCCTTGATTGGGAAATACAAATCCTCTTTCAGGACAGGTCAAACAACAAACATGGAAGAAAGCACCCAGGCACATCCTCAACCACACGAAAAAGCACAATGACCAATGGCAGCTAGTGACCTTTAAAAGTGGTGGGGTGTAATCTTTGGTTCGAATTTCAATGAGCTTGTTCTTGAAGGGTTCTCTCACACTTTCTTGCACTAAGGGCCTCATTTACAAACATTTGGCGTAGGGCAGCGCCGCAGTGTTTTCCGCTGTGCTACCCTACGCCAAATTAAAAGGGCAGGAATGCACCGTATCTATGAGATACAGTGCATTCCTGTCCTTTAGGCCAGCGCTGGCGCGCAATTTGGTGCCCAGCGCCAACACAGGCACCCTTGTTCTGCATTGTAGGTAGGATTTTTCAGAATGCAGCACACATGGAAAGCGGAAACAAATGGGAAGATTATCATAGTTTCTCCTCATTACACCTGGTCTGAGGAGGTGTAAGGTTTTGGCACTGCCAAATGTTTCGGTGACTTTAAATCTGGGGCAGCATCAAAATTCATGAGTGTTGCATGGAAACACCCACCACAAGGCCCATGAAACACCTCGTTGACACAAGGAATGCAGCGCTGCCTAGTCTTAGTCCATATGTATGAGGCCATGCAAAACTATGCAGGGTGGCTTTGCATCGCCTCATAGATATGATTGAGAGGCCTACGCTACCGTAGCAACTAAAAAATTGATGCTCTGGTTGCACATGCCTTTTGTAGATTACCCCTTAAATTTACTGTCTGACTTTGACTCACTCAGTCTCACTCTGGCTCTCTAATTCTTGCTGTCTCACTCCTTCTACTCTGACCCACTCTGTCTCACTTAGTCCCACTCATTCTCACTAATTCTGAATTACTCAGATTTACTGTGCCTGACACACAGTAACATTCTGTTACACTCACTGTCATTCTTCCTCAATCACTCACATTCATCCACACACATTTCCGTATGTACTGTCACTCATTCTCAGTCACTCTGACTTGCTCCTTCAGTGACTCTCTCTCACTTTAACTCCCACATATAGCCACACAGGCATGCTTACAGTGCTGGAATGGCAGAGGCACCTTTATGCACCTATGTCAGCAATCAAAAAATGCCACTAGCTGCCTCAGTTTGTTCCTGGACTCGAAGCGGGTCTTCATTTTATTTTTACTGTACCAATATTGAAGAATGGTTCACTCTTGATACAGTAGAAATGGACCACAAAATAAGTAGGGTGTATTGCAGCTGTGGAGCCCATAAAGGAAAGGCGCCACTGGTCCAGGGACACCCATTTGTCAAACCAATCCATCCCCTCAATCATCTATTCTTTCACTTATCAACCCTCTTTCATCATTTCATTCATCCATCCTTTCAATCATCCATTTATCCTTTTGCTTATCTATCCACCCTTTTGCTCCATCTATCCATCCTTTCACTCCATCCACTCATAATCCTCCCTTTGTCTCATCCATCTATACACCCTTTCACTCAGCCATCCATCCTTATACCTAACTATCCACCCTTTAACCCATCTATCCATCCATCCAGCCATCATTCCATCCATTCATCCATCAATGCACCCTTTCACTCATCCATCCATCCTTTCATCCAGGCATCCATCTACCCTGCCTTTTACTCATCCATCCTTTGTTCTACTCATCCATCTTTACATATATCATTTCGCTCATCATCCATATTTTCACTCCATCCATTAATCCACTCATCCATCCTTTTACACTCCCACTCATTAAGCCATCCTTTCACTAAGTGTTCATTCCATCATTCCTTTCTCTCATCATCCAGCGATCCATCCTTTTAGTTCTCCATCCAGTCACTCTTTCACTGATCCATCCATTCATTCATCCCTCCATCCCTTCATCCATCCTCCCTTTCACTCATACACACTCTCTCTCTTTCACTCTTCTATTCTTACATCAATCCTTTCACTCATTCATCCATGCATCCATCCTTTCATAAATCCACTCACTCATCCTCCCAAGTTCATGATGACCCTTTGTGTGCCACGCTGCAGACAGAAGAGGCCGATCAAGATCCCCACTCCCTCTGTTGCTGCTAAAGCAGGGGTGTGGCGCCACAATGCTGCTGATGCAGAGGCTTAACTTCACACTTACCTCTTAGTCCTCTAGTGCAATTGTTGTCTGCAACTCGTTCCTTCTTTCTCTTGGAACTCTATGGTCGAGATAAGGGGCACTCTCTGTGTTCAGCTCCATAATGTTTTTTTTCAAAGTGAAACCAAATGCTTTACTAAAGATGTCACTGCCAGAAGAGTAGCCCCTGCACCCCTCCTACAGCCTGCCCCTCTATGATAATCAACACATTTTTGGCACCCGCTCCCTCCTTGTCCTCATCAGACTGCTCCACCCCCGCCCACTGAAGCGCATAGAGTTCTGTAACTCCTCCCAGGGCCACTGTTCATGCAGCCCAAAAGCCACTGGATCCATGGCTTTCTAATTCAGCACTCCCTCTCATGTGATGTCACCTTATTGTAGTTTGTGCCTACAGGTCGAATGAAACCTCGCTGGGCTGGTGCTTGCGCAGTAGGACATCTTCAAAGTTCTCTAGAGTTCACCCAGGAGATTCATCGCACCACCTCAGAGCAGTAATTTATTTTCCAGGGGCGGCACAGAGGAGAGGTGCCCCACTGTTCTCGGAGCAGGAAGAAGGAAAAATAAAATAATATTAACTCTGTTATTATCATTTTAATTTTCATTACGGGTCTTGGTTAGGGCGGGACAGGGCAGGGCTGGGGCCAAAGGGGGAAGAGTGGTAGCACACTCTACGTCTGCATGACTGGTCTGCCGTCTTGGGCCGCCAAACAGTCATGCGCACTTTGCATGTTCCCCACCAGGCTGCATGACACAGCCTGGTGAGGAACATGTTCAGACTCCCATTACCCGGCTGAGTGCCGAACCACAGAACTTAGACCTATCACAGCGCTGCATTGCATCATTGTGATTAGCTTAGCGGAGGCTGAGGAGAAGGCAGTGTGAGGAGGGACCAAAGCTGAGGAGAGGCGGAGGCTGGCAAAGAGTAAGTGGGGTTTTTTGTTGGCCCCTGCCACACCTGTTCCTTGCCAGCTGCAACTGTTTTTTTTTCAGCTGCTCTGTGATTATTTCCCTGTTCTTGTCTCTTCTCCAGGGGTGGCAGGGCAATGCCCCCTTTGCCCAGTAGCACAAGTCACACCTGACAATGACACAGACACATATGCCCAAATGTACACATCCCGTAACATTTTCAACAGTTCTGAAAGACTTAAAAGTTTGTAGAAAAACGTATTCACTAAAGCAGACAAAATGATTCACAGGGACAACAAAATGCTGAGAAATATTCCTGGTTTACATTAGCACAATGCTGGGATGAAGCCTGTTTGTGATTTCATGATTTTCATACGGAACAAAAACATGTCCCTCAATCATCTAATGCAATGTGACTGCCTTATTGTTGTATCGACTTTTACTTTAGTCTCAGCCAATCTCATCTGCACTAATGGGATGAAATGGTTGCCAGTCTGACTGAAAACCTATAAGCATCGGTTTCTATCAGATCTCCAGTACCGCATCAAGCACTAAATGAATCATATTAAAGACCTTTGTGATGTTGTCCGGGCTGTAAACAGATTTTTATTGATGGCTTGACTAAGTTTCCTCGTAAATGAAAATTGTCTAAAACGTTATAGACCATCTCTTGATGCAAAAGCACTTTGAAAAATTGGCATTCTTCTTAAAGAGTATACAGAGTACTGTGTCCCAACCCTTTGATGCCACAGCGTAGTTTACTGCCTTCATACTTTGTATAGCACAACAAACAACTCTCTATTATTGTATTCACTCATCCTAAACCTACAGACTCCAAGACCTCAATTGTTTCACTCTTCCAATGTGTCTTTTCTGCCTTTAACTTTAGTTTCAAAAACGTGCTTGGACTATCATCCTTACTGCTCCGTTACCTTTAGCTAAGTTCACGTCACACAAATACCATATACAAAAATACATATATATATATATGTATATATATATGTATATATATATATATATATATATATATATATATATATATATATATATATATATATATATATATATATATATATTGATGACTATTATATACTTCTGCTATTATATATATATTGATGACTATTATATACTTCTGCTCATTTTTACCTTCAATGACATTACCATCTATTTTAGAAACATTTTGGCCAAGATTTACTAATTTTCCCTTCACAACCAAATTTGCTTCACAGTATTGTACAAGGTGGGGAAATCCATCCCAGACCTACCCCTGAGTTACTCAGCTGCCCTTGAAGAAGCAGTGGTCTAGAGGTAATCTACCAACAGACCGCCTGAATGTTTATAGTCTGTATCAGAAGTACCAAATACAGCATTATCTGACATGCAAATAATGATGTTTCTTTCTACAGCTACAGTTTTGCATAATCAATTTGCAAACTATCTAAAAAATCCTCTATATTCTTGAAATTCTACTTGAAATATTGACCTTGATTTAGAACATTTGACTGTTGCCTCTCATTGTTTTCATTCGAATGGCCATCTGCTAACAGCATCCTCTGCATGCCTACTTTCTCAGAGTACAATCTACTGTAAGTTGCACTCAAACTTGCCTTAATCTCTTCTATTGTATTTCTCCAGAATGCCTGCATCTCATTTGATAGATCACGACCTGTCCTTTGAAACCATACCAATACAATTTAACACTACCTAATCTTCTCAAGACTATCTTTTAATCGCACCACTCAATTGCAAGAGCTCACTATAAACTGGATCAAATGCTTGGAATGGTTTCTTCAGACTAGACAGAGCCCAATATCCAACAATAACCAATAAGCACTGAATTTCCTGCTAACCTTGACTCCCAAAGCGGTGTGCTGGTCAGTGTAAAGCGATTCAACATGTAATGAGAGACAGAAGTTCTCCATAAATGCAATTACAATACATTGAAATACATTTACTTGAGATTGACCTGCTGCTGCCATCCCATGTGCTTGTGCTCTACATAGGTCGATTTGTGCAATGCAACAGCCTCTCACCATGGTGGTGGAGGTGAATGTGTTCTATCTAGCATATGAAGTGTACAAGAAGAACACATTCATATACCTAGACAAACTAAGAAGGATCCTATGCTTTGGAGTTGTGTTGTACACTTCATCACACATGCACTGCATTGTTTTTTGAGAAATGAATTATATCTGTTAATGCTTGCTCGTTTTTAATGCGAAGCCTGGTCTGGTTGTCTTGATATAAAAGGCTTTTTTGTCAAAACTTATGATAGTTTGCAATGGTCAACCAAGTAACACCAAAACCCCCCTTTGACAGAAAGTGCTAACAGGGTAGTATCAAGCACGTTTTGTGCTGAGAAAAAGGCTCTTTTCAGCATAGCATACATTTTGCAGTGGAATGTAAATACGAATGTGTGACTTTGAAATTGCGTAAAACCTTAGTAAATCTGAGCCTTCCCGAGGCGACTCCTCTGCTAAGGCTGAGTAGTGTCACTCCACTGCTCTCAGAGCAGGCGAAAGGAAAAATAAAATGATAACCCAGTTATTGTTTTATTTTTCATTATGTTGCTAGGTGAGGGCGGGGCATGGCTAGGGTCACAGGGGGAGGAGCGGTGGCACACTCTAAGCGGGCATGACTGTTTGGCCAGACGCCTTGTGTCGGCTAAAACACTCATGCACACTTTGCATGTTCCCCATCAGGCTGCATTACACAGCCTGGTGAGGAACATGTCCAGGCCCCCATTCCCCAACTGAGTATCAAACCACAGCGCTCAGACCAATCATAAGGCTACATCGCAGCGTGGTGATCGGCCTAGGGGAGGGGGCCTGTGTGCTTCCTGCTTCTTCTGCAGCTCAGAAGAAGGTGGCGTGAGAAGGGACTGAAGCTGAGGAGAGACAGCGGCCGGCAAAGGGTAAGTGTTTTTTTTATTTATTTTTTGTCAATCTAAGTAACGCCCAGAACGTCCCCTCAACAAAAAAACAGTGCAATGCAGTATAAAGCACTTTTTGCGCAAGAAAAGGGTTCCTTTCCATAGTTTTTGTATAGAAGAGTAAATACAAATGCATGGCTTTGCTTTACTTTGAGAAGGCACAATGTCCTAGCAAACCTAAGCTCTTGTCTTAAGAAGTTTGCTTTGTCATGTTTAATTCAATTTATAACACATTTGAATATTATATTGCAGACACTACGGAAAGCAATACACCATTGTGTAAATACAGAAAAAAACATCCCTAATAAAACCTTTGGCTTTATTGAGCTTGAGGACACTGCTGTGCCACCCTTCTATTGACAATTGGTATGGAAGATGTCAAGAATATATTCACAGTCCCATCAGGATAGCCTATATACTCACTAAAGGGTACAAAGGGTAATCTTGCATTATTCGTAGTGCAGTAAAAGAACATAGGGCTAATTCACAAACTGTTTTTTTTTTACAAAAAACAGTAGTACAGTAGAATCACGTACTACAAAATACATTTCACAAACACTGTGAGTGTAAATCTCCACCTCTCCTGTCTTTTCTAGGGGGGGATCCTCACAGATGTAACTTTACTACTTCCTAGGATAAGTGGGAAGGGCCTGGGGGGGGGGGGGGTGGAGGGGGGGGGGTAGTTGGGAAAAGGGGTTAAGAAATTGTGTTTTTGGTTGATTCTCAAGCAACAACCCCAATCCCAGGGTAAATTGCAACAGACACTATAATATCCTGTGCTTAACCATTTGTTAGCTTGACACAAATACAGTGAGGCCTAACTTAGAGGGAATGTGTAAAGTACTTATGCAGCTCCCAAACAGCTACAAAGTGAAAATACACCACGAGGAAAAACCCACACCGATTTAGAAAAATAGAACATAATTCAATAAATAAAATTAGACCCAAACCCCAAAAATCCAATCAGTGGAACCAGAGATATGCATTTTCAAAGATTTAGGTAAGCGTAGCATCCACAAGCACAAAGTGCCAAATGTGTTTATCTGGCTGTGCTAGACCCGGGGACAGGCTGACCGTGATGGAGCACAGGCCGGATACAGGGATCATGTTAGTACAGCTGAAAAAGTTACAGTCTCAAAGTCCAGGTTGAAGTATCCAGTTCGCTATGGCGGAAATTGCAGGGAGAGTGTTGTGGATGTCCAACACTTTAGCATGAAGAGCAGACTGGGCATCAATGATGGTCGATGCTGTAGCACAAAGATCCTGACGGGCGTATTCAACAGTCATTTCTGGAGCTTTGCATTGGCAATCTCTGCAGGCTGTCAATGCTGTAGCAGGAAGTGCAGATCTCGCTTTGATGGTCATCCCTAGCAGTTGCTGTAGTGCCAAGAGAGGAGACCACCAGAGCTTCATGTTGGTGGTCATCGCTGGAGGCAAAAAAAGTCAAAAATTTCAAGATTTCTCTGTTTCTTCAAAGAAGCTCAACTGATGCCAGTCAAGGGTACCGGGCCTGGGGAGGCACCTGTTGGGGATCAGGAACTCACTCCAGCAGTAGACCAAAAGGCTCAGGCAGGTCTAGTTGCAGGTCTAGGCAAGTCTAATGCAGCAGGGCAGCTGAGCAGTTGCAGAGAGGCTTCCGGAGATTGTAGTGTCCTTGTATCACAGAACAGAAGGACAGCCAGGTGGCTGTCCTTCTGTTCTGTGGTCCTTGGAGTCAATCTGCCTGGGATGAAGGGAGTATTTCCAGTCTTCCTTCCCAGAGGACAGGATAGGCCTCAAGCACCACACCAGGGCAGTTCTGTGGCCTCAAGTTGTAACCACGGGACCAGGAGTGTACTGAACAGTGGGCTGGAGGGTCCTATTTTTACATCTACTACCGCAGTCTCAGGATGTCTAGGATGTCAAAAGACTAGTGTGAAGCCCTTTTAAATGTGCAGAAGCTACTCCTTTGAAATGGAAGTTGTGGTGTGCACAGCTTTGCCCCTCCTGTCCTGGTAACACCTTTTGCAGGGATTCTGATCACTAACAGAGCTGTGCTTGTGACCATAGAGGTGTAGGTGACTGACACACCATACCACCGCAGAATCTATGAGCCGTAGTCCGACTAGTTATAGTGCTTCAATTGCCCTCCGAACCTTTCCTGAGAGACAAGTGATATGCACCCCAGAACACAAAACACTTGACCCCCTCAGAGAGCGCTGTAACAGGACACACCCTTTCACTCTCTCACTTGTACTTGCCCACAATAAGATAAAAAAGAGACATGGAGGAAGTTTACAATGTTTACTTAAACTATTGTGCTCTTAAATGCAGTATTTGCACAATAATTAGACAACAAATGCCTATTACAATTATCGCCAGCATGGACTAACAAACCATATACCATGAAAAGCCCTGTCATGCTTTAAGGCAGATTGGCCAAACCCTCCCCATTTATACTGAAGGTAAATGATTACATATGATAGATGTCTGGGATTAGAGGCAGAACCCGTACATTAGCATACCTAGGTGGATGTTCTACATCCCAGCTACACTCTCATCAGAGGACCTTCACTCTGTGTGTTTTTTCAGAATCCCTGTCTTCAGTTGTATGGCAGATTTACAAGCCCCTTGGGTCATCTTTACAACACCGTTGCGTCACTTCTGTGAGGCAGCACGTCATAAACAATGCACCACTATGCAACATATTTACAACGTGACGCATCTAGTGAGATGCGTCACATTGTAAAGCCCTGCGCTACATTTTACCTGCGTCGGATATAATGTATGCAGGGTAGGCGTTCTATCGCAAGGATACCCTGTAAAAGTGACGCAGTGAAATCTACAAGATTTCGCAGAGTCACTTTTACGTCCCCGCTGTGTCAAAACGTTACACCTGCTTGTAGCAGGCATAAGGGGTAATGCAGCACAGCAATTATAGGACGCCTATGAGCAGTGCTGGAGTAGCGGCGCGCTTGCGACACGACTCCAGCACTGCATCACCTATACGCTGACAGATGCTTCACCCATCTGTCTATCCTTGCGCCATGGTGCCCTGCATTGTAAATGCGGCGCATCCATGGTGGGGCAAGGGGTTTCTAATGTCACGCAAAATAACTGGCGCATCCCTGCTGATATGCAGAGATGCACCAGTTATTGTTAATCTGCCCCTATATGTGTATTCAAAATCAGCAGCTGCATTCCTTTATTGCGTCAAAGTGCTAATGTCTGACCAGAGAGAATATCAAGGGGCAATGTGGTTTGTCCTTTCTTGGACTGTTCAGACTAAATCCCAGGAAATTAGTAAAAAACAAAAACATATGCTGGTTCCGTGTGAAAATATAATGTGGCACAAAGGCAAGCTTGTTATTTAGTAACATGTGCAAAACCGATGCAGCATACAACGTGCATGATTAGGCTAACATAGGAAAAATTACAATGGACCATGAGAGAAACATATGACGTCCTCCCTTTGGTCAGGATAATAGCACAAAAAAGCACAACAATTGTAAATACAGTTAAAAGATCTGTGGCGGTTTCTCTATTAGGGCCTGAGGGCGTTGTCCCCCTGTTTGTTTTGTTTCCCCCAGGTGGCTCCATATTAAATGTTTTGATTGCATTTAGCATTGCTTTTAGTTCAAAATGCATGTCTCTGGCAGAATTTGCGTTTTTGAGAGTGAGAGGAAGGGCAGACGTGAGTTGAGAATGTGAAGCCTGAATCGTAATTGATAGGCCGTTCAACTGGGTCTTGGGGTGAAGTGCGCATGTCGGGTTGGACAGGTGCCTAGCTGTGACCAGCCTGACATGCTCACTTGCATCCTCACCTACCAGCACAACATTAGGAGCCTGGGGTCTACAGCCAAAGCCCCCAAGTGCCTGACCGATCCAATGCCCGCGCTGCTCTCCTGCTGTTTATTAACAAACAGCAAGGGAGCAGCGTCTGCATTGGCTCAGGAGACAGGGTGGACTGAAGGCATGAGCTAGTCGTAACTTTATCCATGCACACCCAGTGGAGACAGCTAAAAGACACGATGAAAGGAGTGAGTGTGCAGCAGAGGCGGTCACGGAGTCAACTCAATACAGAGTTTAATGCAGCTGTGACGAACAGTGAGTCACTCGTCGTGGAAGGTGTTAGTGCACAGGCGGTCACAGGGTTTAATAAATGTGTCTGCAGTGCACACATCACAAACGTACTTAATGTACCAGCCAGGGCTTCTCTGTGAACTGTGCTACGGAGCTTTGACTAAGGTTATTAAGGGCAGTTCCACGTGCAACCGTTGTTTGGATGCCTCCGCCATGCTTTACATCTCAGTTGAGCTTGTGTGTGGATTTCCGAGGGAGACTGGTGTGGGTTTTTTTTCTGCAGGGTCGGACTGGCTGTGGCAATCTGTCAGTGCCGGATTAGCTTTTCCATCAGGTCCATGTTCAGATAATGGCCTGCTGGTGCCAGTTAGATAAATTACATTACAGAATTAGAACATGCCATTCAAAACAGCCTTCGCAGGATGCAGTCGCAGAAATATTCACATTCTGTGGCGAACACAGGGCCAAGACGGAAGTAGCCTTAAATGTACCATGCAAATGTAGGGGCATATTAACAAGTGTAGTATTGTCGCTTTAGCTAAAAAGGCAATATTTTTATCGCCCTATTTACAACATGATGCTAACATGCATTAGCGCATGTTGGCACGCGTTTTCCCGACGCCTCGCTTTGCATCTCTAATGAGATGCAAAGTGGGCGTTACTGGGCAGTACTCCTTGTAAATTATCGCTGATGTGCACATCGTGATATTTACAAGGAGGCCCACGCATTTTTGCAGACGTCGGTAAAAATGCTGACTTAGGTATAAGGTATACTTACCATTGGGAGTGGATTATGCTGATAAAACCACAGGGTTGTATTAGCGAGGTTATCGCAGTTTTCCATGGAACATCGCTGAAATAATTATCGCCATTGCGCTAAGCATTGTTAATACAGCGCTAGCATGGTGATAATTACCAGCGATAGCCAGCGATAACAGTTTTCTCGCTAAGAGCGGCGAGCGAAAATGATCGCTGACGCTTGATAATATGCCCCATAGTTCGTAATGATGGAGAATTTCCCGAATTCCACTTCCTCCAGGCACAAGAAAGGAATCTTTTCTGAATGCACCGTCTGAATGGAATGCAAAAAAACCTGCTAGTTAAATGAAGTTTCTTAACCATGCTTAATTTACATATTTACAGCAGTACTACCTGACCTGAGAAGCACCATGCGCAGTAGGCCTCCATCTGCAAAATGATAAAAATATAGAAAGAAAGGAAAATGGCATCTAGTCCTCTTTCTCTCTTTTTCGGGTTCATGTAGGAGTAGTAAACAATGCGTGCACGCGTTTCAAGGAAAGTGCATTGAACATATTGTAGTTCAAATGTTTGTTCCAGAATCGCATATTTCATTTTTGTCAGCACGTCGTTTTTGCTCAAAGAGATCATTCTGCACAAGCGAATATAGCAAAAAAGTGCTAGCAAAATCGCCCAAGAAATTCAGGCCTTAATACAAGTGCCCCTGAGGTATGCTGGAATTTGTCTAACCTGAAAAAGTCAGACACCCTAGGGTACGGAATTTATTGGGTGTCATAAATTCAACCTATTTTGCCTTTTTGTGAATATCGTGGTTTTTGGTGCTTAGTGCTTATGTGCTTGATAAGTACCAGGCCTTTTTCATGGTAATGTCCAGCAGGTTTCCATTTGACCTGCCAACAAATAAAAGAGAGAGAACTTTACCGCACCACATTGTTTTAATTACAATCTCTGTGCAAACAGCTACTTATGCTGTGCAAGGATCGCAATTTACAGAACAATTGTAATCTGGTCCTGTAGAGACTGCCACGTTGGAGCCTTTGGTAGCCTACACTCTGTGACTGGCGCTGAGTCACTTGTAGACGGGCGGTGAGTCACTTGTAGAAGGTGCGAGTCACTTACACAGTGATACCACTTCATGGTCCCATTGCATCACAACCTTCCATCTCATAGGATCCGTTTCTAAATTCACAGAAAAAAATAAAAATCGCCGATGAGGCTGAAAATAATGTTTGGTTGCCAGAATGTGAAGTGTTGGGGGCATATTATCAAGGACGGCGTTAAAATTATCGCCAATTTAGCGGCAGAAAACTGCCGCTAAAGTGGCGATAATGGCTTGATAATATGCCCTGGAGAATTCCAATAGAAGCCCATGTTCACACCAGAACATGGACTTCTTTTGGAATTCTCAATTCTCAAGGACATATTATCAAGCCCCTTATCGCCGCTTTAGCTGCAGTTTTCTGTCGCTGAACCGACGATAATTTTTAATGCCGTCCTTGATAATATGCCCCTTAGTGTTTACTACTGAACCTCCCTAGTGGTAATTAGAAGCTACAGCAGTGCTCACAATGAGGGTGACTACACAGCTGGATACAGAAATGTTTTTTTTCAGGAACAAGTGACATGATCTTTGAGTTGGTTGAATGTGTGTGCTGGGGCAGCATATATTGAAACCACTTCATGGTCCCTCTGCAGGTACACAGCACTGTTATCATGGTCTTTTATGAAGTCCTGTGGTATACTGAATAAGCTGAAACCGACATCATCATTATATGAAATCTCTTTATTGGTGTCATAACTAGCTATCACAATTGCTTTATTATCCTTTCTGCTTTCCCGAATTATCTTGAAAATGCACCATTTGCTTACTCTTTTTAAAAAAAAGTTCTCGGGGGAGAAGCCCCTCCCTGGACCCTTCTCATAACGGTCGGGATCCCTTGCTATGCTCCCTCGCCACAGTGCACTCATCCACAATTATTACCCCCCCCCCACACACTTTCAAATGTCACCATCCGCCACTGCAAAAGATAAACAAATTCAAAGCTTAATTCATAAAATCATAATTGAAAAACTAAAAAGTAAATTGTCAATTTAGAAAAAATTGTCAAATTATGGTGCTTCGAAAGGAATCCATTGTCCCACTCACAAATTCAAAGCCCAGAGACTCTATAAAGCAATCTAACTCTGCAAACGATGATTGGTTAACAGCCCAAGTCACGAGATCCAAGCAACAGACATTATCCTCTGTCTCAACCGGTGCTAAGACAGTTGCCGGGCAACCTGCAGCTGTGTTAGTAGGGCCTGTATTCCATGATCCATGTGCCAATGCACATATTTCCTTGAAGATGAGTGGCTCAAACTTCACATTGTGGAGAAGCTGCAAAACTAGGGGGAGGTTCTGAAGATGGATTGCTAAGGGATTCATTAACAGTTCAATGTCCATGGTAGCGGGTATCTGCAAACCCACGTAAATATCAGGTGCTCATTCAAAGGGGCCCCAGAGGCAGTGGAACACGGGATGTACGCAAGTAAACCAGGCATGCTGAATTGTTAAGGACCAATTGAGATTCAGCTCTTGTAATAAAGATGCCAAAAATCTGAAGCAGAAGAAACAATACACTTGCCAGTGCTGAGAAGCTAATTTTTCAAAACAACTGAATAGAAAAAGCATACATGAAGAATAGCAAGAACACTTGCTTTATAAATTGCAACTTTGCTTTTAATTTTTCTGAAGACTATTTTAGTTTTGAGTCATTTTTCGTTTTGTGCATGGGAATACAAAAACAGGGGGGGTTTTATATACATTTATATACTAACATGAAAAAGACAAATTGGTATGTACAATAAATCAAACAAACTCACAAACAACACATTCTTGGCCATCCATTCATACTATACCACTTCCATACTGGTCCCGGTGTCAAAAAGAACCTATATATACAAAATATGCAATTTTTGTTTTTACACTTTCAATGTAAATTCAAAGCACCTCCCTCTCCACCTTCTTTTGGAATACAATCATTCGCAATCACGGTTGGAGCCATGACCCAACAATAGAGGTAGGCTGAGGGAAGCCAGATAGTGAATAAGGTGTTCATCTCTTAGATCATTAGAGTGATGTTTGTTTTCCTTTCCTTTGTAGTTACTTATTGGTCCTGAGGAGAACCCTGGCATTCTCAGGGTTTCGAAACGCGTCGATCGACCCGGTCCCGGGTCATCCCTTTGAATTTACATTGAAAGTGTCTTGACAACCGACTGAAAGACTATTTGCTTTCTTTTTTCAACTTCTACGAACAATTGTAAAAAGTGTAAAAACAAAAATTGCATATTTTGTATATATAGGTTCTTTTTGACACCGGGACCAGTATGGATGTGGTATAGTATGAATGGATGGCCAAGAATGTGTTGTTTGTGAGTTTGTTTGATTTATTATACATACCAATTTGTCTTTTTCATGTTTGTATATAAATGTATATAAAACCCCCCCTGTTTTTGTATTCCCATGCACAAAACGAAAAATGACTCAAAACTAAAATAGTCTTCAGAAAAATTAAAAGCAAAGTTGCAATTTATAAAGCAAGTGTTCTTGCTATTCTTCATGTATGCTTTTTCTATTCAGTTGTTTTGAAAAGTTAGCTTCTCAGCACTGGCAAGTGTATTGTTTCTTCAGTTTAGATTGGCTCAGCCTTGCTGAGTGTAGGAGTCAAGACCCTTTTTGTTGTCTAAAAATCTGAAGCAGGCGTTCACAATAGTGTTGGAGCGGTTGCAGTTCCAGAGGGTTACCAAAAGGAAGAAGGATGAGAATGATGCAAATGAGGAATAACAGCAGCAGAAATCTTCTGAATACACTGAAATAAATGGAATGAATAAGATTCGGTCTTATTCCAAAGACAATCTGGAAAGAACTGATGTGGCCGGAGGCGACAAATTTATAAAAGTGCGCAAGACTGGCCGTGCTAGAGGCATAAATAAATTGATGAAAATTCTCCGAAATGCAGGGGAAGTTTTGAGTTTAACAATGACTGTATTTCACTAGGAGTTCTAGTCACCTGCAATTCGAAGGTTTCACAGGCAGTCGTGAGAGCTACCTTTCTTTGAAAGCGTAGTGCTTTGAGTCTTCTTAGCTTGTTGAAAGCTGTCTTCAAAGTTGGAAGGGAAGGTCACAATGAGCTATCTACCATCCCATGTGTAAGGGAGAATAGGGCGTTGTTGCAACAAGTCTTAAGTGTTTGAAATGTCCAGCTAAACTGCATGATAGATCTAAGCTGACTTTGCCCATGATACAACGTTGACAGATCTCCTTGCATAATATCACTAACAGACAACACAATGTTATTTAATTTGTAAATACGGGAAGACAGAGTAATAATACTATTTTAAACAACAGTAAGCATTTCATCCAAATTATCTTGGACAATTTGTCTTAAACATACAGCAGCTCCCATTTGGGACAATATCCAAATTTCATAATATGTACTAATGAATACATCTTTTAGCCCAAGTTTTGGTTGGGGGTCTTCACGTAACCAAGTACTGCAACACTTAAATGGGCAAAAAAATATAAACCAACAGGACGCTTCTAGAACAGGAAGTCAAGCCACCCGAAGGGAAACAATGCCCAGGACCCAGACCTATCTGCATCACCCACATTCTCCATAATGGACCTACTATGGATGTTACAGAAAACCCTCCAGGGAATCTTAGAAGTAACAATGTTGAATAATGGAGTTTTAAAATCACAAGAATCTTCCTTAAAAAAGATTGAAGAGGAGCTGGTAGGAATTAAGGATCAAATGCCGCACATGTTAAGACCAGTAGTTACTTCCCAGCCCACAGAACAATGCATAGTGAGTGAATCGGCAGAGGCATTGGATAATGTATATATATCCAAACGCCCAATGCTGATAAAAAGGTGACATGAATATGTAAGGGTCCTTACTACACACTCACAACGATGTGAATGCACCCTCACTTGGTGGATTGTCACCCTATCGAATCACCTTCTGCAGTAACATATAATCCTATAAGACACTCAAGAACAGTGGTAGGCATACACACCTATCTCGGGAATCTTCCACCCACCTATCCATACCAATAGCACCATGTGAATAATTTCTACTTAAGATCTCACCGGCATAGAAAAGATAAATACAGTAATGTTTTCTAATTGGTAATATCTACTTTCTCCCTCGTGAGTACATTAGATATAGACACACCATTCTTGATTACACATAATGCCGACATGAGAGCAGCGTGCATATAACTAAAAATTAGTATCTTGGCAATTATGAATAAAGTATGCCAAGCGGCATTATTTTCCTCTCCTCCACTATACTTCGCAAGTGTACACACTACCTTTGTCCAAAACAACTGGTCAACACGCGATACATCCAGCATTAACATTTCCCCACGCTAAGATGGCGGCCACTTTTCGCACTTCCCAACCAACCGGCATTTTCTATGTCTAGTTTTCCTACATAGCGTCACTTCCTCCTCCGGCCAGGGGTCCGCTCACGACAGACGGCCACCGGGAATCAACGGAGGAGGGATACCGAACTATAGGTAAGTCGCTGCCCGCTCCCTCTTATAACTAGATTTCAAATAGCATTGAGCTCACGGATAGACGCGAACTGGCGATCGCATTTGTAATAATTGCACGCTATCTTCCAAATCCTTACAGCTTACCGCCAACCAGAAAACGCACCCGTTTTCCGAGGTTTTCTACCTTATGGATCCCCTCCCGGTCAACACCTGAAATACAACAATACTCAGGTACTGAACGTATCTTTAGCCTTCAATTTCTCCTAGCAATTGTACTGAAAAACTTATTGAGGTAAACACGATGTATGCTACCTCAGGTTCACTGATCGTGTTGCTTCACTTTATTTCTTTATCATAGCGTCTTTAACCTGAAGTCTCTGACACACCCAAAAAGGGCGAAACAGAGCTGATAGAACGCGATCTTGCTTCTAAATCCACGGGATAGTCCACCACTACCTACCAAGATATTCGAATGTAAATAATCCCAGTGGTAAGGATACTTCCAATACAGTGTCCTGGTTATTTTGTTTTATTTTCAATGTAACCATCCATTGAAAGGTTCTCTCACATTCCTCATTTTATGCCTTCCTGATGATGTTTTCTCTTCTCCTCTCGCCTTTGTAGTCTCTCTCTAATCCACCTACGTGGAATATTGCCATAACTTCCAGACCATACTCAACCCACATCCAGGAGTTGAGTTTAAAGGTAAACAACTAAACCTCTTAGAGAGAGCATGCATCTCAAGACATCACTATAGATATCGCTTTAAATACCACGCAGTCATTTTAGACCACAAATGATATTCACACACTTCGGTATGAACTTGTCACCGACAAAACTTTCACTTCACTTTTGCTTGCCCTCACAAATTTATCTCACCACTCTGTAACCCTAGATAGGCAGGACCACCGTGTGCACGTGAACGCTTGCCACAATTGTCAACTGAATGCCATCAACTTCACACCCAGGGCACCACCACTCAAGGAAAACCACTCACTTCCTCAGAGTGTGACACTCTTAGTGTTCTGAACGTCATCACCCATCACACCCACTCCCTGTGCAACTGGATACGCACACCAATACTGCATGCGTGATGCACTTCAAGTCACCATATGCAGTCCAATTTTGCGAGATGACGTACCAGTAAATTTGTATACACTGTGCTTTGTACCACCAGCCCTGAAGAGTCGTGTTGACTCAACGGCACACGACGAAACACGTGTCGGCTTACTGATATTCCTCAAGTCTGGATCTAATAAATCTTCACCCTGCTGGGACAAGAAACACACCAAAGGATCTGCTTCTATGTTATTTCATTTTTTGATACCTGTCTATTGTACTGAATTGTGGAACACTTGTTTGTAGTTGCGAGAGCATAGCTGTTCAATTGTCGTATAGTCTCTGACTTTTTAGACGGTTAAGGGTGTTTTTCCGTCTACTCTTTACGCACTACATAGTCACCAATTTCGAAATACACACATTAACATAAAATTTGAGGCAGTGCGCCCATGACATCTGAATTCTAAAAAATACCCCCAAGTAGTTTACCTTTATCTCCTCAGATAGGGTGCCTCCACGTTTCTAACTAATTATTGCCTATACTTCTAGTTTTTACCTGTCCGTCATACTATGGACAGAGATAAGGCAGCAGCAGATCTCTTTGAGAACCTGGCCAAAGGCATGCCCACACACCAGGCATCGGCCACGGCAGGCCCTGCACGTATAGAGGGTTTAAGAGACAAGTTGTTCAAATTGGAGAAACTCAAGAAACAAGAGAACTCCCGTTGGTGGGACGGAGCGACTCTAAAACACTATCTAAAGCTTAAATTGGTCCCTAGAGGACTGAGGTCCCAAATCTTTCCAACTTACGATGATCTAGACAGAGATCTTATGATCAAATGGGAAGACTCACTCAATCAGAATTCCATTACACTCATGGACATTCTTATCGAGAGTGCTGACCGCAAAACCGCAAAATTACAGGCAGAAATCTCTATTGTGGAACAGGAGATAAAAGATTTAAACAAACCTGAAGCCACAGTCAAAAATTACACCTTACTAGATGAGATTCTTCTCAAGCATCAGACAGAAATAAAGAACAGGAAGGCACGTCAGATCAAAAGGGACGAGGCAGACTACAAAAATGGTAGAATCTATACCTTTGACCGTAAATATGATTCCCTGATCCCTAAACCCAAGACAGGCCCACAGTCTGGCAGAACCACAACTACCAGTTCCGTTAATTCCAGCACCACGTCCCTGAGCTCTACTGGGCTCAGTGACATTGAAAATGAAATCCTAGCGAATTCAGAACCCCACAGTTCAACCTTTTTTTTAGAAATGGAACGGGTGAGGAAAGGCAGCAGAACCCAACCACCAAGAACCGTCATAGACCCAAACCCCACAGGGGCAAACGCAGGAACAAGCGAGGACTATCGCAGGAAACTGAGGTCAGGGACACAGAAGAATTAGTTACACCAAGTGACAAAGTACAAGTTATCAATCTGTCCTCATTTTCCTTGACACCTGATATGGTCTCCCTTTTGAGTAGGGGCCTTAACTTTAATCCCTATGCCACCGGTGATATGTGCCAGACCAAGATAGATGTCTTTAAATTCATTCGTAACCTTAAACTAAAAAAAAAAAAAACACTTTGCTGGATCACAGAACATACAGAGCCAACCTAGACACACTCCGAATGTTTTTGATGATGTTTCTCTGACCATTAAAGATGTGCAATCCACACACTTGCTTCTTTCTTTGACAGATAGGGAAGACAGTCCTCTTGAAATGGAAAAACTACTAGAGGACCTCGATGTTGAAACTGACTACAGCATGGCTAGTGGCTTAAAAAGTAAATCTAAATGGACACCCACGTTACCAGGTGGTAATGTGATTGACAATTTTCATAGACATGTCCTTGAGGATCTGAACAGAGTCAACACCAAAAACTTAAACACCAAGTTTAAATACAAAGACAACCTAACTAAAGGGGAACGGCTAGCACTCTCCACGTTAAGTGACAATCCAAATATCATCATCAGGGAGGCGGACAAAGGGGGCAATGTGGTGGTCATGGATCTGATTGACTACAACAATGAGATCCAGGGCCAACTTAACGATAACTCTTGCTATGAGTTACTCAATCATAACCCCATTGGTCCACTAACACTTTTAATCAACGGACTCTTACTCACCTGGAAACAATCTGGTCTTCTGGATGATAATGAATACCTATACCTCAAAGTCTTCAGACCCACGTATCCGTGGTTGTATACGTTACCTAAAGTCCACAAGAAACTACCTTTCCCTCCAGGGAGACCGATAGTCTCGGGGATCGGAGGTCCCACCGAAAGAATCGCAGAGTATGTGGATCTTTTCTTGGGACCTCTGGTCAGAAATCTTCCGTCTTACATACAAGACTCTAAACACATCTTAAGCATCATGGCAGACATGGAGTGGCAACAAGGCACCATGTTAGTAACACTAGATGTGGTGTCTCTTTACACCAGCATCAATCCGGAACTAGGTCTAGAAGCCATTACTACACTCTTATCTAACCGACCGGCTTCTCTCTGGGCACACACTAATATGCTACTACACATGATGAGGATCATTCTGGAAAACAACTTTTTCATTTTTGATCGGAAATGGTATCGGCAAAAAAAGGGAGTAGCCATGGGCTCCAAATTCTCACCCTCCTTCGCTAATCTCTTTATGGGGGCGTTGGAGGCTGACTTGATTTGGGGTACCAAGGGAATTCAATACATCGACTCCATAGTGTTTTGGGGTCGATACATTGACGATTGCTTTCTGCTTTGGTCAGGCTCTGAAGAACTTCTCCAATCCTTTTTTGAACACCTAAACAACAATACATGGGAAATGAGCTTCACCATGAAACACAGCCTTACTAGTATGGAGTTCTTAGATTTGGACTTCTACATAAAAGATAACAAGATACACTCCAAACTTTTCAGAAAGCCAACGTCCTGCAACTCTATACTCCATGCCTCCAGTTTTCACCCTGAACACCAGTTACGCTCCATCCCATATGGAGAATTCTTAAGTGCCAAACGTAACTGTAGTGAATCCAATGAGTTCGAGAAATGCATCTCAAATATGAGAGACAGATTTCTAAGACGAGGGTACTCTAAATCATCCCTCAAAACAGCAGAACAAAAAACCAGAACCATCCCGAGACCTGACTGTCTGAAAAAACGCACGGAGACAGAGTCCTCCGGACAACAAATCAGACTGATAACTGAGTACAATGCACTTAACTACACCACCAAAAAGAGCTTCAACAAACACTGGAAACTGCTAAAAGAGGATCCCGTGCTTAAGGAGTTCCTTCCAGACAGACCTGCCATTACGTACAAAAAGGGTTTCACTCTGAAAAACAAACTGAGCCCCACGGTGCCCCCTAACACTGGGGCGCGAGATTGGCTATCCACAAGAGGTCTGGGCTTCTACAAATGTGGTTTATGTTCCATGTGTATCTGGGGAAAACATGGCACCACAACTTTCAAGGGTCCGGAAGGGACTATGTACAAAATCAAACACAATATCACTTGTCTGACCAAATTTGTTGTCTACATAATTGAATGTAAATGTGGCAAAATCTATGTTGGCAGTACCATCAGGGCACTTAGAGAAAGAATTGCAGAACACATGAGGGCCATACAGAAAAGAGACCCGAGGTACCCAGTAGCCCTACACGTAGCGGAGTGCCAACCTCTAGAGGATGACTTCAAAGTGCGTGTTTTTGGTATCGACATGATTCCCCTCAATATCCGAGGGGGCAATAGAGAACTGACGCTCAGACGTAGAGAGGCCACATGGATCATGCGCCTACAGAGCGTGGAACATGGGCTAAACTACGACCCTGAGCTTCAATATTTTCTAGGTAACTAATGAGTTACCTGTGGGGATCCCATCTTTTGAAAACCAATGATATCTACCTCTAGATACTGACACAACTCCCATGAAACAACCACAGACACTCTGTTGTACAAAGATCTACATCGTTTGGAACAAAAATGCAACAAAATAATGCACGTATTGCAATTTATACAAACGCTTCTATAATGTTAATCTGTAACCATACATGTCAATTTTGAATGCTCTATAACCTATTACATGTGTGAAATGAGGCTACTATCTTATGAACTACCAGAATCGCTGAGATTGGACAAAAAAGATGCAATTTGGCTTTATGTAATCTATATTAATGTGATCTATGGAGTCACCTTTTCACAACAATGTGAATGCACCCTCACTTGTTGGATTGTCACCCTGAAATGGGGCCAGTGTCTCATGATCTATATGAATTGCCGGTGAGATTGGACAAAAAAGATGCAATTTGGTTTTTTGTAAACTATATTAATGTGATCTAGGAAGTCACCTTCTCACAACGATGTGAATGCACCCTCACTTGGTGGATTGTCACCCTATCGAATCACCTTCTGCAGTAACATATAATCCTATAAGACACTCAAGAACAGTGGTAGGCATACACACCTATCTCGGGAATCTTCCACCCACCTATCCATACCAATAGCACCATGTGAATAATTTCTACTTAAGATCTCACCGGCATAGAAAAGATAAATACAGTAATGTTTTCTAATTGGTAATATCTACTTTCTTCCTCGTGAGTACATTAGATATAGACACACCATTCTTGACTACACATAATGCCGACATGAGAGCAGCGTGCATATAACTAAAAATTAGTATCTTGGCAATTATGAATAAAGTATGCCAAGCTGCATTATTTTCCTCTCCTCCACTATACTTCGCAAGTGTACACACTACCTTTGTCCAAAACAACTGGTCAACACGCGATACATCCAGCATTAACATTTCCCCATGCTAAGATGGCGGCCACTTTTCGCACTTCCCAACCAACCGGCATTTTCTATGTCTAGTTTTCCTACATAGCGTCACTTCCTCCTCCGACCCGGGGTCCGCTCACGACAGACGGCCACCGGGAATCAACGGAGGAGGGATACCGAACTATGGGTAAGTCGCCGCCCGCTCCCTCTTATAACTAGATTTCTAATAGCATTGAGCTCACGGATAGACGCGAACTGGCGATCGCATTTGTAATAATTGTACGCTATCTTCCAAATCCTTACAGCTTACCGCCAACCAGAAAACGCACCCGTTTTCTGAGGTTTTCTACCTTATGAATCCCCTCCCGGTCAACACCTGAAATACAACAATACTCAGGTACTGAACGTATCTTTAGCCTTCAATTTCTCCTAGCAATTGTACTGAAAAACTTATTGAGGTAAACACGATGTATGCTACCTCAGGTTCACTGATCGTGTTGCTTCACTTTATTTCTTTATCATAGCGCCTTTAACCTGAAGTCTCTGACACACCCAAAAAGGGCGAAACAGAGCTGATAGAACGCGATCTTGCTTCTAAATCCACGGGATAGTCCACCACTACCTACCAAGATATTCGAATGTAAATAATCCCAGTGGTAAGGATACTTCCAATACAGTGTCCTGGTTATTTTGTTTTATTTTCAATGTAACCATCCATTGAAAGGTTCTCTCACATTCCTCATTTTATGCCTTCCTGATGATGTTTTCTCTTCTCCTCTCGCCTTTGTAGTCTCTCTCTAATCCACCTACGTGGAATATTGCCATAACTTCCAGACCATACTCAACCCACATCCAGGAGTTGAGTTTAAAGGTAAACAACTAAACCTCTTAGAGAGAGCATGCATCTCAATACATCACTATAGATATCGCTTTAAATACCACGCAGTCATTTTAGACCACAAATGATATTCACACACTTCGGTATGAACTTGTCACCGACAAAACTTTCACTTCACTTTTGCTTGCCCTCACAAATTTATCTCACCACTCTGTAACCCTAGATAGGCAGGACCACCGTGTGCACGTGAACGCTTGCCACAATTGTCAACTGAATGCCATCAACTTCACACCCAGGGCACCACCACTCAAGGAAAACCACTCACTTCCTCAGAGTGTGACACTCTTAGTGTTCTGAACGTCATCACCCATCACACCCACTCCCTGTGCAACTGGATACGCACACCACTACTGCATGCGTGATGCACTTCAAGTCACCATATGCAGTCCAATTTTGCGAGATGACGTACCAGTAAATTTGTATACACTGTGCTTTGTACCACCAGCCCTGAAGAGTCGTGTTGACTCAACGGCACACGACGAAACACGTGTCGGCTTACTGATATTCCTCAAGTCTGGATCTAATAAATCTTCACCCTGCTGGGACAAGAAACACACCAAAGGATCTGCTTCTATGTTATTTCATTTTTTGATACCTGTTTATTGTACTGAATTGTGGAACACTTGTTTGTAGTTGCGAGAGCATAGCTGTTCAAGGGTCCTTACTACAAGCAGGACATGCAGGAAGCGGGCCCCTAAAACATCACTTAAGGCAAAGGGCAGACAGTTAAATCCAGAAAACCCCAAGACATTATTAGAGGTGGATAATAACAAATGGGTGTATCTGGAACCGGTGCAATCGGGCCAAAGGAGAAAGAAGCTGAGGAAAATGAACCCTCTAAATAGGGCACAGATTTTGACTTCCTTTTCTAAATGCAAAAGTCTGAGTGGGATTGGCTCAAAATATCTGAGACAGGTGGGCTTCATAGAAAATGCAAATGGCAAGGAAATAACAAGAGTATTACTTTACTCGGACCTGGTAAAAATTGCAATTGTAAAAGCAACTAGTGAGATAACCCAAGTGGGAATAAGGGTAATCCCAGAGAGGGAAGTACAGGGAAAAATACACTCAGGAAGTAGTTTCCTCAAATGCCATGCAGGTCTAGGGAGGAGACAGGTGAAGCTACTAAGAGATAATGAAGAAGATGGTAGCCGCTTGAACATAGTGGTAAATAATACAGCAAAGGATGACTTATGGGGTAATTGGAGCCAAAGAAGCTACCTGGGGGAACACTCCGAGAGGTGCATGGAGGGAAGGGATGAGGATGGTGGTCTAAGTGAGGTAAAATTGGATGGGAGGGTGTCGCACAGTCGAAGTCTCTTATTGTGGAATGTAAATGGCCTAGGCTATGAGACAAAACAAGAGCATATAAAGAAATTAGTAAATAAATTGGAAATTGCCTGCCTACAAGAGACTTGGATATGCAACGAAACCCCTATCATCGAGGGTTACCTGCAACTAAATCGACCGGCCAAGAAAAAAAGATTTGGTTGCACTTCGGGGGGGAATAATGACTTTTGTTTCAATAAACGTATTAAGAAACGTAACCCCATTAAAAGTGAAATGTAAATGGCTATTGGCTTGTAGATTAGACCTACTGACCTTAGATAATAAATATGAAATGGTGACTGTTATAAATGTATATATGCAGTGGGATAATGTGGCAGAGTATGTAACTGAGATGGGGAATTTCAAAGAAGATATTGATTCCTTATTAGAAAAATATGCTTCAGATGTACTGCTAATTATGGGGGATTTCAACCATAAGCTACACCCAAAGAAGGCCGATCGCTGGAATAGAGATCTGTTGGATGCATATGGAATTAATTATGCCAGCTTCCCTGTATGTGATCCCTTGAAACAGGATATGGAATTAGTAAACTTTTTAGGGGGGAGGGATCTCTTTTGCCTAAATGGCAGAGTTAAAACAGACTGCCCGGCAAAGAAGACTTTCAAAATAGGTTTACAAAACTGCCCAATCGACTATGTTTTTATGTTAGCCTGGAATTTCCCCCTAGTACGGGAATTCTACTCGGAAAGGAGAGAACGATGTTGTTTCCCTGCAGACAGAGTAGAATGTTACAAACATTTTTAACACAGTTTTCCAACTGAATATGTGCTAACAATATCAGAATGTTGTGATTGAGAGTATCGGGGATCAGGTCTGCTTGATTTGGACCCAGATGTGGAAATGAAAAAACAAACATGACAGCCCTTAGTGTCTACTAGCCAAAATTACCACCCGTTAGGATCTGAAAGTGTTGAATTGAATGTACTATTCTGTACCATGCTATTGAGTTCTTCTTCAGTCTAATTTGTTAAACTTTGCCAATAATCAAAGTGGGAAATGGAGGGAATGATGGCCTAATTAATTTCTTCAATTTTTGCCAAGCCCAGGCATACAGTCTTCTGGACTATGTCATTCATGAAGATCATTTGTGTGGGAACTAAGCAGGCTCAAAATAATGTCTCTGTTCCCTGAACCTGCCATGAATTTGTTCTCCAAATTGTTTTTAGTTCAATTGCATTCTTTCAATAATCATAGCCTTTGAGGGCTCACTAGTTAACAAATTAATCTGGATGAGCTTGTGCTGTGTAAGCATATATTATTTTGGTAGGATAGGGACTACATTGAAAAAATGTGATGTGAGGTCTGAAGTGTCATATCCTGTGAAATAAGTGAACTTGTCTGTATGCGTTTTTGAGCTCCCTTGTGGGAGTAGTCGGACAATGTTCACATTGTGTACAATCATAATGAGGATGTTGACTACTGGCTCTGTGTAGGAAGTGATGTCCATAATGGTGATAACAGAACAGATCAGCATAGTTAGCAGAATTAAGGTATAAGTCTTGCTGATTCAAAAACCGTATGATAGTCTAATTCTGTAAGCATAGAAATTACAGTTTTGGTATACCAATCATTTGAATGTAACCCAGGTGAGGTTCCGTGACGATTTGAACCCGTGTTTTCAATATTGTCGGAAATACATAATATTGGTATCAGCGAACCGCAAATGATCCATTTAGCATATCCTGGTGTTTTCGCTACGCTACGAGCAAGAGTACTCCTGTAATAGACACATTTCTGATCTACCCATGGCATCCATCTTAGATCATGGCAGCCATTTTGTGTTTCTTGCCCTCACATACGCAATAACCTCTGATCACTTCATTTCGATTAAGGACACGTAGCCTTAGCCGGAGATTCACTTCTTTCATGATACGTGCACCTCAAACCAGATCACGCTGTAACTGCATGACTCGACAAAGACTGCCTCCTCTGCCCGAGGCCAGTCCTGCCAAACTGGTCTTCGTGTCCATTGTCCTGATCATGATTAGGCGGCCGAAGCCGGTAGCCTTGCCCATTTACAACCCACAAGCATCTCTTATCCCGCTTTCCTATCTTCCACACCTGGCTCCGTTCCTTTCTTTCTGAAACTTTATTAGGGGGAGGTAACGAACTTTACGATGAGGCGGTCCGGGTCCTGAATGCAATATTGACAGGGAATTGTGATGAACTAGTGGGAACCCCTCTTCGTAGATGTTTCGTATCAGATTTTATCAACGGTTCCTGTGCACGCCAAATATTTATTGTTTATGACACAAAGGTTTTGGGAATGTACCAACATGTGAAGAATTCGCCTGAAGGCCAAAAACTAGTATATAAGGAGCAACCCGCTTTGTACAATTTGAACAGGCTCCTAGATTCTGCCCGTGTGTAGTATCTGTGACTTCTGTGTCCCTGCAGTAATAAACCTTTGGTCTTTGACGCCACCATCGAGAAGCCCGTGTTTCTGTTCATTTGTGCACCAAGGCAGGTGGAACTCCGGGGTCTTTGGGTGTTGTTCCCTGACACCTCTGGACGGAACCAAAAAGTCCAGAACTCCAATTGGCGCCCAACGTAGGGCGACGTCATTCGGTACCGGTCCAAAAGCCTGAAGAGTTCGAGAAGCTTCGTGTGAAGATTCCTGAGGGAGGCGCCCCACTTCATCGATCCCGGCATATCGCAAAAGTGGCCCGAAGTTCTCTTCCACGAGGGTTTCCCGTTCAGGACGGCTGCAGTGGGCCGTTGCCTTGACCGTCGCCCTGTCTTGGACCCGAGGTGCAGTCCTTAGTACGGCGAAACGTGACGGGTTTCTCCTTGGTGACGTCTTCAGTGACTCAGTTAAGTATTTAGTGATAGCTAGCTGGTTACTTTGTGAGGATTGTTAAAATCCTTGATTGGTTCTTGGTTTGGTTTTGGTTCTTGGTAGGATTATCACAGGTTGTTCTGGTTAAGATAATCTATTTGGTTTAGTTTGGGTATCGATACAACAGTTCGTTTTGGTAGGCCTAAATTCTTGGTTCAAGTGCACATATCTGTTTTGTGTTTTGTTTGTTTTGTGTTCCGGACTGAAAAATGGTAAGTCGGAAAATGTTGTCTTGCTTTGGTTGCAACCGTGACTCACGATTGGAGGACTCTTGTCTGGTTCCTCCGATTGGGACTCCCCTATATGATTTATATTGTAAACATGGTGTGGGTCCTATATCTTATAATGAGGTATGGGTCCGTTACACTGCGAAGGATGGTGTCCTTAGTTGGCCACTGCATGGTAGTTTTGAACCTGAGATTCTCGACAACTTAGAAGCGAAATTGTTTAGGAAGAAAGCCCGGCCGGCAATGTTTGATTCTTTCCGTTATTGGCGAAAAGAATCCAAACAGAGAGAAATGAAACGGTTGAAGAAAGAACAGAAAGAACAAGAAGAGTTGACTCTAGAGCAAGCGGCTAAGCAGTTGCAGGCTAACGAGTGTGAGAAGGCCATAGATGTAGCCATTAGAGAGCATAACTTAGCGATTGACAAGTGCTATCCTGCCTTGCCATCGAAAATGGCTAAGATACTGGAGGATTCCGAAAACGATCCTCTGTTATCTTATCTGTTACGGTCACCTCCACCGTATGCACAAGGTGCTGCGGCTCCACTTGTCCCGAATGTTCAATTGCCGGTTGCTGGACAACCTGGTGTTCTTGCTCCTGTCCCTCAGAATCAAGTTCCCGTACCTCCTGTGATGAATGTGAATGTTCCTACAGCTCCTTCTCTTCCTGAACTGTCAGCTTCTGTAACTACTATTCCACAAACTATTTTTCTCGATACTCCTACTGTTCCGTTATCTATTCCTACCTCTACTGCGTTCTCTACGTCTGCGAGTGTGCTAACTCCACTTTCTGTTCGTCGAAGAATCACTGATTCTGTTACTAATATGCTGTCTCCTTTATATAAAACTTTAATTAAGACTCCTACTCCTGATTCAGTTCAGAGACGTATTCAGCTTCCAAGTACTGAGGAACGGGGAATTTTAGATTCCACGGCTCTCAGATGGATTTCGAAGAGTAGAAGATATAGTACGAGAGATGTGTTAGACACATTTATGCAGTGGAAGGAACCAACACAACGGTATGTCTTTGATGAGATGTGCTCGTTGTTACGTGAAGAAATAGAAGAAGATGATGTTGAATCAGATTTGGAAGATTTAATTAAAGTTCAAAAAGAGTTTGCTGCTGGAATGATAGTGGGTGATAATATAAAAGAAGCGATGGAACTTATTTTAAGTTTTAGGAATGATCCATCTCTTCGTTCGCCGAGAGATTTAGAAAGAGGAAAAATGAAGCTAAGTCGCCAATATCCTATGAGGGAAGTTCCTCCAATCTGGCGCGAAGCAGTGGCACGTGATGATAATGCTGGTATTGCAGGTGCTCCAGCGCAGTTCCAAAGAGTGTGGATACACATTCCATGGAAGCGAGCTGAAGTGCTAGCGGTGAAGAAGGCCTTGCCAGATCCACGCAAGAATCCTGCTGGATATTACAAGGAATTAACACAGACAGTTGAGGCTTGTATAATGAACTTAGCCGACATCGATATGTTATTTGGCAATGTAGTTCCGCAACCAGTGTGGGCTAAAATTCGTAGAGAGGATCATCAAGCTGCCTTAGGTGGTGATTGGGCAGCTATCACTGCAGCAGATGGTCAGCAAATAGGTGCTGCGAAACCCGAACCCCTAATTGCTAATCTACCAGGTAGAATAATTGATCTAATGAAGACTCTGATGCCAGCATTGCGTGTAAATTGGGACAAGCTGTCAGCATGCAGGCAGAAGAAAGACGAAAGTGTCTCCGACTTCTTCACAAGGTTTGAAGAGACTTTTGTAGATCATAGTGGTCAGGACATGAGTACAGAAGGAGGACAAAGACTGTTTGTCGATAAATTTGTGCATAATTTGTTACCTGAATTATGCAATAAATTAAAAGACTCAGAAAGTGCGTGGGCTGTATCCACAACAGCGCAAATACTTGCGACTGCACAGTACTACGAAAATAGGGATAAAGAGGAAAAGGAGAAATCAGAAAAGAAAACGAAAGATTTAAAAACTAAAGTTCTTTTGCAGCAGGCGTATCCGCCTCGCATGAATCAATCTAATACACAGCAAGGTTCGTACCAAAGGACAGATTATAGCTCATCAAGACCTCAATATCAGTGGAATCAGTGTGCGTACTGTAAGAAAGAGGGTCACTATAAAAATGAATGTCCGATCTTAGCGCAAAATAATGCAGCAGCAGCTCAGAGAGGTCGTGGTGGTTTTGTGCAGAATTCTAGAGGTCGAGGACGAGGTGCTATGCCTCCACAAACGAATGATCGTCCTTCCAATCACTTTGATCAACGAAGTGGACAATCTACTCAGCAAAATAGATCTCAACAATATCTTGTTGAAGACTATTGTGAAGTAGATGAGGGTTTTCAGCAAAATGGGTACTAGGACAGCCATGGACAGAGAGAGGGAGTAGTATCAGTTCCAGTGGATCAGAGTGGGCCTTATGTCGCAGTAGCAACATCAGGTGTAGTCGAACCGTTTCTGTTGGATACTGGTGCCGCAAAAAGTTCTATCATTCATGCGAAACTCCCTGGCGCACCTTTGTCCGGCTCAACAAATGTTTCCGTAGGTTTTTCAGGCGCCCCTGTTTACAACCCGATATCTGGTCCTTTGTCTATTTCTGTTGGACCGTGCCAATTGAAAGCACCCCTGATTTTGACGACAGGTTGTAATGAAAATCTGCTTGGTTTAGATTTGTTAAAACGACTATATGCGACATTGTACTGTTCTCCGGAAGGAGTACAACTCACATTGGGTAAAAATATCACCTCTCCGATGTACTTGTCAATGGACGCACTCCCGCCAGAGCTACGCTCACTCCCTGATTCTCTTTGGGCGACTGGTCCTAATGATGTAGGTCTCTTAGAAATTCCACCGTATGTGGTAACCTTGAAAACAAATGTAAAATTTCCAAGAATTCCCCAATATAAAATATCTAGTGAAGGAGAGCGTGCACTTTTATTGATTGTGCAAGATTTGATTAAGAAAGATGTGGTTGAAGAAACTAGAGGAAATGTCTGTAACAGTCCTGTATTGCCGATTCTGAAACGAACTGATCCTACAAAACCTCCAGTATACAGGTTTGTCATAGACCTTAGAGAAGTTAATAAGATTGTGGTTCCGCAGTTTCCTGTGGTTCCGGATATTACTGCCTTGCTAACATTGATTCCTGCTACAGCCACATGGTTCTCAGTTATTGACTTAAAGAATGCCTTTTTCAGCATTCCGATAGCCGAAGAAAGTAGAGATATTTTCGGCTTCTGTCTAGGAGGTCGCAGTTTCAGATTTAAACGCGCTCCACAAGGCTATTGTGAAAGTCCATCCATTTATAGTCAAGCATTAAAAAGCCAGTTAGATTCTTTTGTCCTTCCTCCAGGTTCTGCTCTAGTACAGTACGTAGACGATCTTCTAGTGGCTGCCGATGACAAGGAAACTTGCAAAGCAGCTACAATCTCCTTATTGCATCATTTGTCTCATTTGAATCACAAGGTATCTCCTTCCAAAATGCAATACTGCTGCCAAGAAGTGACCTACCTAGGTCATCTCTTGTCAAAGGAGGGAAGGAAGTTGACCCCAGAAAGAATAAAAGAAATTACACAGATGAGTGTTCCACGCACACAGAGAGAAGTACGTGCCTTTCTAGGTATTACCTCTTACTGTAGGCAGTGGATTCCAAATTTTTCTCTTTTAGCGAAACCATTGGTAGCTTTGACTGGGAAAAATGTTCCGAGTCCGGTGCCATGGTCTGATGAATGTCAAGAGAGTTTTACGGAATTACGAAAAGCATTGTGTTCAGCTCCTGTATTGGGTACACCTGATTACAGTAAGCCGTTCACGCTCTATGTTCACGAGAGAGAAGGTTGCGCGTTGAGTGTTCTGACACAGAAGTTTGGTGATAAACAACGCCCTTGTGCGTATTTTTCATCAACATTAGATCCGGTAGCCAGAGCGTTGCCTAGTTGTTTGAGAGCTACAGCGGCAGCTGCGGCTTCCATTCGACAATCTGCTGGTTTGGTGATGAACAACATGCTAGTGGTCATGGTTCCTCATGCAGTGGATACACTCATGAACCGAACGAAGACACAACACCTTACTAGTGCGAGATTATCTGGTTACGAGCTGACATTACTAGCGAGTCATATTCAGATCAAAAGATGTAATGTATTGAATCCAGCAACACTGTTGCCGACTGATCAAGAGTCGAGTGATTCCGAGCCACATGATTGCTGTTTTAAAACGGAGGAAGAGACAAAAGGACGCATTGATTTGAAGGATACTCCGTTATCCGATCCGGATGGTACGCTGTATGTGGATGGGTCATGTTTTAAATTGGAGAATGGTGATGTGACTGCTGCTTACGCAGTAACGACTTTGAAGACGATTGTGGAGACTGCAAGAGTGAGTCAGAATTCTGCCCAAGCTGCAGAATTAATAGCTCTAACGAGAGCGTGTGTTTTAGCTGAGGGAAAGAGAGTGAATGTGTTTACAGATAGTCAGTACGCATTTGGCGTGGCCCATAGTTTTGGCCGGTTGTGGAGAGAAAGAGGTTTCATTACGTCCCATGGGACTAAGATCCAACATGGTCAGCTAGTTAATGACTTGTTGGAATCTCTAACCTTGCCGACTGAAGTTGCGATTGTGAAGTGCAGTGCTCATAAAGCAATCATGGATGATGTTGGTCGTGGAAATGCTTTTGCTGATGAAATTGCTAAACAGACAGCTAGAGACACGATGAGCAGAATGTATGTTGCTACGTCTGCAAGATGGATTGCTGAGTCTGGAATGTGTGAAGATACTATGGAAAGTGTGAAAGAGATTCAGAAAGAAGCAACTGAGGAAGAGAAACGTGTATGGAGAGAAAGTACGGGCAAGTTGGACTCGAATGGATGTTGGATTGATTTGACAGAACAGCAGCGTTGGATGTTGCCCGATGCGTATGTGCTTGCAGTAGTAACGATGGCGCATGGAGTAGCGCATATAAGTTCTAAAGGGATATGTAAGATGTTGGCTCCGGTCTGGAAGAATGAGAGAATCAGTAAGTGTGCAGAGAGAGTGGTGAAAAATTGTATGGTGTGCTTGATGCATAATCCTGGCAAGGGAACTCCAACTCCAGCTGGTCATTTCGCTCCTCCTTCCTGCCCCTTTGAAGTGATTCAGTTAGACTTCATTCACATGGAGCGCTGCAATAATTTGAAGTATGTCCTGGTGGTAGTTTGTGCTTTTTCCAGGTGGATAGAAGCATATCCACTAAAGGACAACACTGCCCTATCGACTGCCAAAATTCTTCTCAAGGAATATTTCCCTAGATTTGGAATGCCACGGATTGTATGGTCAGATAACGGAAGTGAGTTTATAGGGAAAGTTATGCAGAGTGTGTGTGCCGGCCTAGGGCTGAAACAGAAATTCCACAGTGCAAACCATCCCCAGTCTGCTGGTTTAGTGGAGGGTTACAATGGCACCCTCAAGCTGAAAATAGCTAAAATACAAGCATCCACAGGTTTAGCCTGGCCAGACGCACTTCCTTTGGCCTTGTTATCAACGAGAGCAACGGTACATTCTAGAATAGGGCTTAGTCCTTATGAAATAGTCTTTGGTCGCCCGGCAAATATCTGGGGTGTGCCAAGGCCTAAAGAATTTTGTTCCATAGAATATCCTATGTTGATAGACTACCTTTATGACTTGACTGCTAAATTGAGTCTTATTCATCAACAGGTTTTCGATGCTTTGCCAAAACCTCCGGAGAGTCCAGGGCATCAGCTGAAACCGGGAGACTTCGTCGTCATCAAAAACTTCGCGAGGACGAAGAACCTTCAGCCGAGATTTGTGGGGCCCTTCCAAATCCTACTTGCAACGAGGACAGCAGTTCGTGTAGCTGGCCGCAAGCACTGGGTACACGCATCACATGTTAAGCGTGTCCCTTTGCCGCTCCCTTACGACGACTGGGTAAAGAAGGGAATTGGTGCCTCCGAATCTGAAAGCACACCGAAGTTCATCTCTTTCAGCGATGCCGAATTGATTACTGACACTCCAAAACCTGACTCTCCTCCTGAAAAGACTCCTTTGAACACTGAACATTTGTCTCCAGCATCAGAAGAAACTTTGCCATCTGCGAACTTAAACACTGCAACAGCTGCTAGTGATACACTATTTTCCGATCAGACAGTACCAGCGAAACAGAGATATAACTTAAGAAGCCGTAAAATGGACAAATAAAGCAGGCAACTGCATATTGTGATTTTGATATATTGAACTTTTGCCTTCAGCCAGGAAGTTTGCTATTATTTATTGTTTTTAAAATTGCCTTGCCGTCTGGGTAGCCGTAGGGTCGTGGCTGTGTGCCTAGTTGAATCTGCAGGGGTCTGACACAAGGTCGATCTTTCTGTTGGTTCTGGGAACTCCCAGGGCTGATAGAGGCATTTTCATCTACGTACACATCATCAGTGGTCGCGAGCGGATTGTAGAAGATGGAGCTTCCTGCGCTGCAACGAGAAAATGTGATTTATGTTCGCAGAAACAGACTTCATAGAATTCTTCATAGCAAATGCTTTTTGATGCAATGTGCCATTACATTCTTGATTATTTTAGCAACATTGGTGGGTGGAATCGTCTTTAGTATAAATTTGATTTTTGTGCCAATTACTACAGTACCTCCCCTTGATCCTGCCATTTCTACTGTTTCTTCTATACACTCTTTTCACTCGTTTCCTGAACATGAGCAAGCCCGACGCTCAGAATTCACCAACAACACTTTTGTACAGCTCTTGCACCAACACCAACTGGTAGTTAACACTACAAACTGCTGGGTGTGTGGCTTGATACCCCACACTATGGATAAAGGTATTCCCTATCTGGTTTTGCCTTACAGCTACAATGGATCATTTCAGGCCCTCCAAACCATCTTTGCTTATGCCCTTGAAACTTATCCTCCACGTCCACCGCGTTCCACTAAATATAACTCTGCCAACAAAGCCTTAGTCCAGGGAATTATTGACATGGTCAAGGACGTCAATAATACTCCATCTTACCCTAGAGACGAATTGCGAGTATATTTAAGTTGGAATACTTCAGAGTATCGCCTTAGTTTAGCAGAAAGCAAGCGTAAAAGCTCAACTCCAATCTGGGTCGTACCTCACCGAGGTCAGGTCTGTTTGCAAGGTAATGGGAGAAATCCGAGAGCTCAGCTAGGAAGGAGTGAGTGCGTAGAGACTTATGTGTTTCCGGCTAACTCTTCCCCTGCCTTTCTCACTGCTAGGGGTACCTACTTCATTTGTCGAGACAGAGCTTATACATGGTTGCCTGCCGACTTTTCAGGATCATGTTATATTGCTCGATTGTTGCCTCCGACATACACTGCTTCATCTGATTACCACAGAACCAGAGTAGCGAGAGGTGTCTTCAGCAAGGAAGATACCGCTGGTCAGGAAGCTGGAGACTTCTTCAAAGGCTTCCTTCCGTTCTGGGGGCCTATGGCCAATAGTAGAAACATACGACAGCTAACACGGGTAGTTGAATCTACTATTACCGAAACTGCTGGTGCCCTTAGCAACTTGACAGCTGAGCTTCAGGCGGATAGACTCATGACGTTGCAGAACCGTATGGTTCTAGACGTAATACTTGCAGATCGAGGTGGGGTATGCAGAATGATCCAATCGAGCTGCTGTGTCTTTATTCCCAATAACGCTCCAACAGTCTATGAGGCGATCTCTAAGCTACACAAGATTTCCGACTCTATTCATGTAGACAAGGGAAACTGGTCCTTCATGGAGTGGTTTTGGACTCTGATATCAGCGTGGGGATGGAAGGTTCTGATGGTCATTGGTGTCGTCTTAGTATTCCTATTCTCATGCTGCCTGATTATCCAGTGTGGTCCTGCTCTGTGTAGTCTTTGTGCTGCAACTTGTCTCAGAAAACCACCTGCGTTTGGAGAAAAGGCACGAGAAAGGATGATGATACAACAACATGTCACTGACCTGATGAGCATAGAATTAGACTCTGACATAGACTGAGTAATTGCCTATGTAAGGGCAAAAGGAGGGTCTGAGGTTCCGTGACGATTTGAACCCGTGTTTTCAATATTGTCGGAAATACATAATATTGGTATCAGCGAACCGCAAATGATCCATTTAGCATATCCTGGTGTTTTCGCTACGCTACGAGCAAGAGTACTCCTGTAATAGACACATTTCTGATCTACCCATGGCATCCATCTTAGATCATGGCAGCCATTTTGTGTTTCTTGCCCTCACATACGCAATAACCTCTGATCACTTCATTTCGATTAAGGACACGTAGCCTTAGCCGGAGATTCACCTCTTTCATGATACGTGCACCTCAAACCAGATCACGCTGTAACTGCATGACTCGACAAAGACTGCCTCCTCTGCCCGAGGCCAGTCCTGCCAAACTGGTCTTCGTGTCCATTGTCCTGATCATGATTAGGCGGCCGAAGCCGGTAGCCTTGCCCATTTACAACCCACAAGCATCTCTTATCCCGCTTTCCTATCTTCCACACCTGGCTCCGTTCCTTTCTTTCTGAAACTTTATTAGGGGGAGGTAACGAACTTTACGATGAGGCGGTCCGGGTCCTGAATGCAATATTGACAGGGAATTGTGATGAACTAGTGGGAACCCCTCTTCGTAGATGTTTCGTATCAGATTTTATCAACGGTTCCTGTGCACGCCAAATATTTATTGTTTATGACACAAAGGTTTTGGGAATGTACCAACATGTGAAGAATTCGCCTGAAGGCCAAAAACTAGTATATAAGGAGCAACCCGCTTTGTACAATTTGAACAGGCTCCTAGATTCTGCCCGTGTGTAGTATCTGTGACTTCTGTGTCCCTGCAGTAATAAACCTTTGGTCTTTGACGCCACCATCGAGAAGCCCGTGTTTCTGTTCATTTGTGCACCAAGGCAGGTGGAACTCCGGGGTCTTTGGGTGTTGTTCCCTGACACCTCTGGACGGAACCAAAAAGTCCAGAACTCCACAGGAATTCGCAGGATCTCTGTAGGGCTGACTATATAGAAAGGAATTTCATCCTAAGCAATCCCATCAGTCACTAGAATGGCTGAAAGGTGGACCAGGGACAGGTCTCTTTTCAGTTTCTGCGAAGAAGAATGTGGGGCCAACGCCCCATCGACCAGTTCCATAGCAGATTGTTTGTGGAGGTAATGGCCATTTATTAGCAGGAAAAAAATTATCATATATCCTATCCACATGAACAAGAAAAAGAAGGAGAGTATGATCCAAACGTATATCCAAGGCGGAACTAGATAAGTGCGTTTCAACCATGAAATAAGAACACAAATCTATGCTGGAGGAGGATGAAAAACAGGAGAACTGTCTCAAGAAAAATCATCTTGATCCATATAATACCTGGAATTACTTGGAAACCTGGTGGCCCGGGTTCAATAGTAGGACTCGAAAAATCCATCAAAGGTGTATTTACCATTGGCGGGCAGTATAAATGACATCTGCCGTAGAAGACACAATAGTAGAAACAGTTCATCATTTCGGTCAAGGTGGGGTACTCTGCCTACCCAAGAGTTTCAGCATCAATGGTTCTCACAGGCAGCAAATGAATGTCTAGTGGAGGAGCAAAAACTTGTGTCTTACTATTGAGAAATGGCCACATGGTGTAGTTTGACATGTTCGACAGAGACAAAGTGTTTGTCTCTATAATCAGGAAGCAGTGGCAAAATTCCAAATCTGGTACCTTGGACTCCAAATACTGGTTCAGGAGTGCGGTAGGAGGGGCCAAATTCCTTTTCAATCACTACCTTGTCTCGAACAAGATCTCCAAGCTTTGGAATCCAGTCGGAAACCCCAGGCTTTGCATCTGCAGGTGGCGAGAGAGAAGTGTGAAAGTGTGCACTTGAATGAGCATAATGAAACTTTTGTAGGTCCTGTAGGAGAGCACAATCGATATTTTTGCCAAATGTTGAGGGAGCCAACACAATGTCTGGACAGTCAAGGTCAGGCACAAACATCTTGATGTTAAAAATTACTTTGTATGCAGTCCCCGCACCCAGATATCTTTTAGGGAGGTTACTAAGACCTCGTTGGACCACATAGAGGTGATTGATCAAACCACACCAAATACCTAATACTCTAGCCGTTTAGGACTGCTTTAAATCAAGGTTCCTAATTTCCATAACAGAATTGCCCTCAAGCCTAGTTGGAAAATAGTAATGCACCTGTACACCAAGTGACGTAATTGAATTTCAGTACGCTCTCGAAGGGAAAGCTGAACACTGGTCGGAATGGAATGCACTGCACGCATAGGTACCGATAAAGACTTGCAAGTCTTAAACAACAGTTTTAAAGCCGAGTGCTGTGGCCAAACCCAAAGGAATGAAGAGCAAGAATAAACTGTGGGGCATGGCCTGGCGTCTGCCAAGATGGCAGCTTAGAGCGAGAGCTCTGGCGGGGCCTCAACGAAAGCCTGTGATATCCATCCAGCATCCTGTTGTAGTGGTGCTCTATGTAGGTATGCAGCTGTGGGACACGGGGAGCTATCGTCTGGGGTCCCCGGTGTGGGGCTGCAACTTGTGCCTGCAGAACTTGATGAGATCGGGCCTGAGAGGCCGGCGGTTGCAGAGGTTTCCGGAGTAGCTGGGCGGTGCTCGCATCGCACAGGCCAAGGACTTCCGTGTATCTTGAGCCGCTGAGACTGTGGTGCCCGCAAGTGAGGCCCACACCGTTTTAATCAAACTCTGGAGATCCAGTGGTGCACAGTCGCACCCGCCCAGTGAGCACTGGGCAGCCGGGCTTGGTCGGTGGCAATGGGACCAGTAAGTGGCTGGTGGAAGTGCGATCAGAGGGGCGGTGACCCTGTATAGTGTATAGACTTAGTGGGGCTGGCAAGCTGCTCCTACACGGCCTGAGAACTCCTGTGAAGTCCCCGACCCCCCAAGTAAGACCGTCCCAACATTCCATGTATATAGCGCGACTCCTCCTGCTTCGCTTCTGACGCTATTGCTTCAAGGCCCGTATCACAGTTAGTATGATTGGTGGGGTGCTGGCCCCATGTAAAGGCTTGCACAGCAGTGTTTGATTAGCCACCCCCACAATAAGCGTTACCCCTGGGACAGCTTTGGAGATATCTAGGCCAGGTGGGCCCCAACTGTGTACCTGGCCTAAGCGGCACCCTCGAGTCCGCGGTCCGACGACTTCCTTCAGAGGCCTGAGACTGCACTCTCGGTGCACTGGAATAGAATGCATCGGCCATATTTACTGTATTATATCCACCCAAGGGGTGTAAATTTGGGCCTGGAACCCATAAAGGTATTGGGGGCCATGTTATATCCTGGTTCAAGAAACTGCACAATCCACACTGTGAGAGGAGGGACTTGCCCCGCAAGCTATTCTGACATTGGGAACGTGCCTAGCTTGCAATTCAAGTGGAAGATACCTGTGGGCTTGGGACATTTGGAGGCCGAGTGAGGTTCTCTGGTGGCCCCCCTTCTAGTGCAGGTACATTGACGGCGACGCGCCTTCTTGGCCAGAACCACTCGGAGGAGCGGAGGGAGACGGGTCTGCACAGGCTGTTTACCATACCTTGATCTTAATACGACTTGGACCTTCACATAATGAAGTCTAAAGGGGCCCTGCCAGTACAGTCAAATACATTGGACTAGTACCCGGTCCCGAAACAGTCTCTACGCTCAATAATGGCGGCCATTCAGGTTTTGGGAACAACGCTGGAAACAAAGATCGATGAAGTTTCAATGGAAATGAATGTAATCCGAGCTGACATGAACAAGACTTCGGAGCGGGTTACAGTGGCGGAGACGAATATAACAGAACTTCAATCTACCACACGTAAATTGGAGGAGAGGGTACAACAACTAGTTCATCAACACTGTCAAGTGGTCCTGAAGCTGGAGTACCAGGAAGGAAGGGCCGGCCTGACAACATCTGGATGGTAGGGGTACCGGAGGGGGCAGAAGGCCCCAGTATGGCACTTTTTCTCGAAGACTTAATACTGAACCATCTCAAGCCTAAGTGGTTGTCTACCTTTTTACAGTAGAGAGGGCCCATAGGGCCCCGGTCCCTGCACTGAGACCTGGGGCTCCTCCCAGAACAATCATTGCTAGGATCCTCAGCTATAGGAACTGGTATGCCATCTTGCAAGCTGCTAGAGTACATGGCGACCTCCTGAATGACAACACAACTGTAAAAAAAATTATAGACTTTACTTTAAAGGTGGAACAGGAGCGTTACACCTTTGACTGAGGTGAAGTGTGCTCTAAGGGAAATGGGCACCAAGTACATGATGTTCTTCCTGCCGGAACTCAAAATAATTGCTAATGGGAGATCCTGGTTCTTCACAACTCCATCCGAGGTACAAGATTGGCTGGACGAGGAACGCTCACAAAAGGACAATAAACGCCTGGTGGATGGCTGGAGAGACACTCGTGAGCGTTCATCAGGTTCCTCAAGTGGGCGTAAGGGAATGGACAAGCGAGAGCAATGATCTCGGCGGTCGCAATCGAGGAGCCTAGCGGTCTCAGAGACTCACAGAAAATTACCTCAACGCCACTGATGCCTGGTCCTTGGGACTCATAGTTGTAACACGTAATGTATATTGATCTGATTAGTAAGTGGGTAATTGCACTTCTCCTGATGGCTGACACCGCAGACTTGGTAATGCGCTGCAACACAACTTTCCTGGACAGGGGCTGGGTTTGGGCCTCCCTGAGCCTTAAGGAGGCGACGCTCAACAGCCCCTTTGTTAGTTGATTGTTTTTTGGGGGACAGGCACTCTGCTAGTTGGGGTTGTGGGTAGTTTTAGACCTACGCAGCAGGGTAGCAGAGATGTAGTTCATTTTTTTTTAATGAAGTTGTGTTATACTTGCTTCAGAACATCAATGTAATTCACACTGACCTGGGTACCAGGACACAAGGTACTATACCGATACATAGGGGAGGAGGTGGCCGATTGAAGGGAGGGTAGGCTGGGAGGAGATTCGACAAAAGTTCCTCTTAGATGGCCTCGCATCATACTAAGAAAATGAAGGTGCTAACATGGAACGTGAATGGTCTGGGTGATAAAATTAAACGGACTATCGTGCTACTGTACCTACATAGACATTCTCCAGACATAGTGCTCCTAGAGGAGAGGCACCTGAAGGGTAATAATTATCTAGCTCTCAACAGGATACATGCTAGTGATGCATGCAGGGTTCACAACTGGTTCCAGGGGGACTGCAATATTGCTTCAAAACACGGTGCCTTTAGTGATAGCTCGCTCTTGGAGTGATCATATGGGGCTATATGTGGCACTGTCAGGGACATGGGAGGGCCATACCCTTAACATTAGGCTCAGTCTATATCCCCCAAGACTGTATGGGATGACATTCCCAGATCTTAGCGAACTCCTACTAGACATGCCACAAAGTACCCTCATCCTGGATGGGGACATGAATGAAACAATAGCGCTGGATCTAGATCATGATATACACTTCCACAGGGCCGGTGGACTGCAACCAATAAAGGTTTTTGCGACTGAAAAGGGGCTGGTGGACCTATGGAGACTGCACAATCCTGCCGCCAGGCAATACACCCACATCTCGGTGGCGCATGGCAGTGGGTCATGTGTATATTATATCTTTACGCATACCACCTCAACTGTACTCTTTCAGGATTGTTATCACAGGGCCTGTGGATTTTCTGATCATTCCCAGGTGGAAGTACTCATACGGGGCCCAGTGAGGGACTTGACTCTTCCTCCATGTCTAGACATCTACCTATTCAAAGACCAGGAGTAATACTTTACAGAGAATACCTGATCTGTATGATCCAACTGCATACTATGGGAGGCATATAAAACAGTAGCCAGGGACCATGTACACGCGACAGCCTGGGCTAGATGTAAAGAAAAAAGGGCGAAATGCGAAGTTTGGAGCAGGAGATTATAACACTTAAATCAGCATTGGGACTGACTCAGGGGGGCGAGGTTAGACACCTACATACACTTAGTCTCAAACAGAAAGAACTTATAGATTTAGAGGAGGACACAGCCCGTACCTATACCATAGCCATGCAACAAAGTATTTATGACCTGGGCAATAAGGCAAATAAACGTATTGCATGGTTGGTCAAGGAGAGATAGAGGGCGTAACCTGGTTTCTGAGATTCGGACTTCGGAGGGTATGGAAAGGGGGACGGGAGCAGTTATAGCCGAGATGTTTGCTAAATATTACAAAGGGATCTACTCATTCAGCCGGTCACCTGCTGGATCCGGTTTTTACTAACATTCCTTCCCTGACGACTCAATATCCGGTACCCATGACCTGTTCGGACCATTTTTTGGTCCCTCTGTGCATTTAGGTTATAGCTCCTAAATGTAAATTAGACAACTCCTATTCCTTAAAACGCCCTTGGCATAAGCTAAATTGGGATCAATTTGAAACCCTACTTTCGAGCTCCGTCCCAGTGTTGCCGACAGATCCTGATAAAGCATATTTAGCCTTTTCTGACTGGATCAGTCAGCCGCTGGATAAGCTGATTCCAGGTAAGTGGTCCCCTAACCGTATGTCCAAGTCTAATCCTTGGTACAATGAAAAGCTAGCTTTACTGGGAAAAATTTGCAAAAAAATTGAAAGATCCTGGAGAAGGGACTTTGACCCTCTATCTAAAGTGCACTATCGGGAAGCAGTAAGGATCTATCACAAGGCAATTCATACTGAACGTGCATCCTTTTATACCGTAAAAATTTGCAATAGTTCTAATCCCGCGAAGAGTATCTTCTCCATTGTGTCAGATCTAAAAAATCAGAAGGAGACGGCTGACCCACTAATTTCCTCGAGCCAACAATGTGAGGAACTTGCCTTATTCTCTTCTAAAAAGATAAGGAGACATCTATAAAGGCTTTCCCATGACTGTTCTGGACTGCCCTGAAATACTTAGTAAAGGTACGTTGAACACCTTAGAGGTTTTTTCTCAGATTGAGCAGGACCAGCTACTTGCTCTTTGTGCACAAATTAAATCAGGCTCACCGGCCGATCCTTTGAAACCTGACCAATTTGGGGGAATTTTACCCACCATCTCTCCCTTTCTTGGCCAAGTGATCAATAAATCACTCAATCTGGCGATTGTACCTACAGCATGGAAACAAGCTTGAGTACTGCCATTGCTTAAAAAACCTTCCCTGGATGCCAAAAAAAACAGAGAATTTCAGGCCAATTTCACTGCTCTCTTGGACTGCAAAAATTGTGGAAGAATATATTAACTCCATTCTTTCTGACTACCTGACCAGTATTAACATACTCGACCCCTCGCAAAACGGGTTTTGTGCTGGTCATGGTACAGATTCAGTGCTTCTGGCAGTACAGGAACATCTCTGGGCAGCGTTGGACGCAGAACAGACGTCGCTACTGATCCTTTTGGACCTCAGTGCTGCGTTTGATACTGTGTTCCATGTCATCTTGTTACGCCAGCTGAAAGAGGCAGGCATCAGTGGCCTCGCTTTGAAGTGGATAGCGTCATTTCTTTCAGACAGGTCCTATCAGGTGATTGCTCCCCCTTTTTTTTCATCGACCTTACCCATCAAGCACGGAGTACCACAGGGTTCATCTTTGAGCCCTCTGCTCTTTAACCTGTACGTACAACCTTTGGCTGTTTTTGCCAAGAGCAGAGGTCTGACTGTGGTTTCCTACGCCGACGACACGCAGCTGGTCGTGGCACTTTCCAGTAACTCCAGCGACAACGCCGCTAATCCAAGGTGATCTTGCGGCAGTTACCGGCTGGATGACAGCCAATTGCCTCAAAAAACACAGTTGATGGACAGAATGCAGAACAATGTCTTACATTCACCCCAGTACAAAGATCTGGGCCTAAATCCATCGTTTTTTTGCACTCCACACCACCCTAGGTCAGACACTGGCTATATGCAAATCAGCCTTGACCCTGTGCCTCATGGGAACAGTCCAGCCCAAACTACCAAGCCATGTCTTTCCTAGACCGGAATCAAGCATCCAAGGACCGGTTTCTGGCTATCAGCCTTCTTCAGCCTGGATAGCTTGACTCCAGTGATGTGGAGAGCCTGGGACTCACGTCTGAGCATACCCAGCCCACTCGGGGTGAAAATTGCAAAAAACACAGTTGATGGACAGAATGCAGAACAATGTCTTACATTCACCCCAGTACAAAGATCTGGGCCTAAATCCATCGTTTTTTTGCACTCCACACCACCCTAGGTCAGACACTGGCTATATGCAAATCAGCCTTGACCATGTGCCTCATGGGAACAGTCCAGCCCGAACTACCAAGCCATGTCTTTCCTAGACCGGAATCAAGCATCCAAGGACCGGTTTCTGGCTATCAGCCTTCTTCAGCCTGGATAGCCTGACTCCAGTGGTATGGAGAGCATGGGACATAGATCTTTTGACTGGGTGTGAGTGTTTGATTGATTCAGATGCTCCGTCCATCACCACCCCCTTTTGTACCGCTTTTGGCCGCCATAAGTTTGGCAGGGTATGCTCAGACGTGAGTCCCTTGCTCACTTTGCCACTGGATTCAAGCAAGCCGGGCTGAAGACGGCTGGAATGCCAGAAACCGGTCCTCGGAAGCTTGTTTCCGGTCCAGGGAAGACATGGCTTGGCAGTTCGGGCTGGACTGTTCCCATGAGGCACAGGGTCAGACTGATTTGCATATAGCCATGTCTGAACTGGGGTGGCAGAGTGGGCTAAAGAACGGTGATGGATTAAACCTAGATCTTTTGACTGGGTGTGAGTGTTTGATTGATTCAGATGCTCCGTCCATCACCACCCCCTTTTGTACAGCCAATTGCCTCAGGCTGAACACTAGTAAGTCGGAGGTGTTGCTGGTGGGAAGGGATCATGGGTTATGGAATGAGCACTGGTGGCCCAGGAATCTAGGTACCCCTCCCTCTCCTAAACAGGTGGTAAAGAACTTGGGGGTTTGGATGGACTCTTCGCTCAGTTTCCAGATCCAAACAAAGAAGGTAGCGGGCACTTGTTACGGTCTATTTCTTGGACTGAGACCTTCTCTAGGCTTCTTTGATGCACCGACCAGACAGCTCATTATTCAAGCATTAATTATCTCTAGGCTTGACTATGTGAACTCTCTGTGCTTAGGGGTAAACAAGGCAGAAATTCTAAGGTTACAGAGAGTTCACAATGCTGCAGTGAGAGCTATTTTGGGCTTGTGTAGAGTCTGCTCGGTGTCTGGCAGTATTCGTCTCCTCCACTGGCTGCCCGTGGCTCAAAGGATCAAGTTTAAAGCCCTCTGTATAGTTTTTAAAATTCTGAAGCTCGGATCCCCCAGCGCACTGACAGATCTGCTTTCTTTCTATGTCCCTTCCCGCCAGGTTCGCTCCGTGGGCCAATATTTGCTGCGGGTCCCTCGAGTCAGGAAAACTCAAGCTGGAGGTCGTTCCTTCCTTTATAGAGCGAAGATTCTTTGGAACTCTCTGCCCCCTCATATTCGTGGCCTTAACAATCTTACTGATTTTAGGAAAGCTATTAAAACCTTTCTTTTTCCTACTGTGTAGACCGTTGTCCATTCTTTGCTGCTGTTTTCTGCTTCTAGCGCCAGGACGCCCCTTGGCTGGGGAAGCTGTTGTGCTCTATAAATGCTTAATATAGAATAGAATAGAATAGAATCTATCAGTCCCAGATGGACAGGGGTGAAGATGACTGTGTGGAGTCCCTTAAAGATATAGTATTACTGACGCTCACTGATGGGGACCGGAAAGCAGCTGACTCAGACTTCACCACTGAAGAAATTGAGGGTGCCATGCGAGACCTCCAGTCCGGAAAAGCGGCTGGTCCAATTTGCTTCCCTGCTGAGATGTATAAATGTGTGGCAGGACAGTTGGCACCACACATGCTCCATGTTCCAAGAGGCGAGGGCAGAGGGCCAATTGCCTCTGGACTTGAGGACGGGTACTATAGTTGTCATTCCAAAGAGAGGCTCTCTGTGGTTCAAATAGAACAATGTCAGTCCTGAACTTTGAGGCCTAGGTTTTGACTAAAGCGATCTCCAACAGACTAGCCCCAATGATACAGTCACTGATCCACCCGGACCAGTCCGGATTTATGCCTCATAGAAGCACTAGGCTGAAACTCCGTCATCTTTATGGGTCATACACATGGTATGGCACCGACCTGATGATCCAGCAGCACTCCAGTCACTTGATGCTTATATGACATTCAAAAGTATCGAATGGCCATACTTGTGGGCTGTTCTTCCAAGTTTGAATTGGCCGGGGTTTCAGAAGCTGGGTTGAGCTTCTAAACGCCACCCCACTGGCACGTGTCCAGGTTAATTGGACGGTACCAAGAATTTTTCGGTTCCATAGGGGTATGCGGCAGGGCTGCCCACTCTTGCCGGTGCTCTTGACATTGGCTCTTGAACTGTTTCCCTCATGGGTACGAGGGGATCCGATAGTGAGAGGCATTGACGTGGGGGTGGGGTTGGGGGGGGTGGGATAGCACATCTCCCTCTACGCGGACGATATCCTGTTGTATGCCCATAGACCCAGACAGACCTTCCATAGACTTATCCATATTATATAGTCGTTTGGGCAATATTCTGCATAGCGCATACATTGGGATAAGTCCCTGGTATTTGCTCTGGTGGTGGAGCCTCCAGCTTTGACATCGGCGTGCAATGAGCTGGTCCACAAAGATTTATTTAAATATCTCAGCATTTGGATTACTAAAATGAAAGAGGAGTTCATGCAGTGAAACGTACACTCACAGTTAGAAAGGTTGAAAGGGGGCGTTGGCCACTGGCGGCGCTTGCTGGTCTCCCTTATGGAAAGAGCGGTTTTATTCAAAATGATGGCTCTACGGCATCTATTGTAAGCCATACAAAACACTCCATTCCAGATTCCGGAAGTATTCTTCCATGCGGTTGAGTCTGAACAGCAGACGTTACTATCAGGGGGAGGCTGCCCTACGATCGCTCTGATGAAATTGCAGAAAGGGGTCTACGAAGGAGGACTGGCGGTACCGGACAAAAGAAAGTATTATTGGGCAGCACAGCTTGTTAACGTTAATGGGTGGGTCTTCGCACCAACTGAGGAAGCAGCCTACCTGGTTGATCGGCTTGCTATGGGTGGGGTTAGCTTTCTTTCGGTTCTTTTTGGGGGGGAGAAAGAGGACAATCAGCCTGATTCATGAAAAACAGGATTTGCGATTCTCAAATTGCGATAAATTGCGAATCGCTATTGAGAAATCGCAAATCTGAATTCATGAAGATTAGCGATAAAAAAATGCGATTCGCACGCGGGCGCAAATTCCGTTTGCGATTAACGATAATCGCAGAAAAATCGCTATTTCCGGCTACCCGCGTCGGGATTGCGATCTCGCAAATAGCGATATCGCTATTTGCGATATCGCTAATTGCGAGATCGCAAAATCGCGAGATCGGGAAAACGGGAAGTCGCATTTCGAGCAGAGTGATGACATCACAACCAGGAAGCAGCCAGTTCCCACCCCCATTCACCACAGTGAGGCAGACCTCGAGGGAGCAAGTGGGAGAGCTGCTGCTATTCTGGTGACTTGTACTCTGCAACAACATTGCTGCCATGTCAGAGGAACCTGTTCCTGGCCCCAGCAACACCACAGGGCGGAAGAGGAAGCTCACATTTTCTGAGCAGGAGCTCGAACATTTGATTGAAGGGGTGGTGGCCAACCACGCCAAACTCTTTGGCAAAGACTCCAGGAGGGTCCCGGAGCAAGAAAAAAGGAGGAGCTGGCAGGGAATAGCCTCCACCATCAACTCCGTGGGTGTGGCCGATAAGTCACTAGACGAACTTAAAAAAAGATGGTACGACCTCCGAGGTCGTGCCAAAGAGAAGGTGGCGGAGAGTCATCGGGCACTGGAGGTGGCGGACCTACAGTCCCTCCTAACACAGCCTTGGAGGACCAGGTGGAAGACACCCTTGAGAGGGAGGCGTGCATTGGCTTCACACGTCTGGACTCATCCCGCCCCACCCAAGACACCCAAGGTAAGTGGCATGCAACTGCGACCGTGTCCCCTATGAATGTCCATGACCAAATAGGCTCCCATAATGTCCCATAGTCATGCCATTGTTGCACATCACGGAATGCCCTGAAGCATTGTGGGAGATGTAGTGTGGCCACAATGTAGTAGTACCACAATGCAGCCAGACAGGTTTCAAAGTACGCAAAGCCACTGCCATTCAGGGAATGTCACCCAGCATGCATGTAGCAACTGCACGTCTGACAGATACATGCTACTAATGATCGTCCACTTACCCTCACAGGTGGCGCTGAAAGCAGCGACAGCGAAAGGCTGCTAATTGATGAGGAGGCCCAGGAGGAGGAGGTGCCACCACAAACACAGGCACCAGCCCCTGCCGCTGCAACAACACCAGCAGCCAGGTCCACCAGCAGTGTGCCCCCTGCGTCTGGCACACCACCTACAGCCACAGCCAGGCCCGCGACTATTGTGCCCCCTGCGTCTGTCGCACCACCTACAGCCACAGCCAGGCCCGCGACTATTGTGCCTCCAGTCCCTGCCGCACCAGCAACGCCTGCTGTGACACCACCAGCAGCTGGTGCTACAACATCTGGGCCCGCGACAGCGGCAACACAGCGGCCAGCCACAGTGTCAGGCCAGCAGAGCAGGCGTGGCAGGTCTCGCCAGCACACCACTGCAGCAATCAGCAGGAGGGGTAATGGACAGGGGCTGGCGCGTATGAGCGTTGAAAGATGCATGTTGCGTATCCATCAGCGCCAGGCATGGCAGCAAGGTGCCATTCAGCTCCAGCTCCACAAGATTGGGCGCAATGTGGCCGGAGTGGGTGACCGCCTGGACCGCATGACGGCGGCCATGGCAGGTGTGGGGGACCGCATGGACAACATGACTGCAGCCATGGCAGGTTTCGGGGAGGGAATGGCCCGCATTACTGCAGCCATGGAGGCCAACACTGCAGCGATGACTACTCATCGCAGTGCAGCACGCCGGCGCCACCATCAGCTCATGAGCCGGCTGGCCGCCTACAGCAGGTCCAATTATGTTGCAGCCAATGCAACTTCACTGTTGTCGCGGTGGTCCCTAGCACAGCAGCACCAACCTATCCAGTGCTGTGAGGACATGACCAGGGTCCTGGAGCACCTGACCACGGTGGTTACGGCACTACACCCTCCTGCTCTACCTGCCACTGTTGGGAGTGATGATGTCAGTGAGGGGGCATCCAGCATCAGCAGCCACTCTGCCTCACAAGTCCTGCCACTCGGGCGCAGCACCATGCCCACGGCAGGTACAGGTGCCCCGGAAGAGGATGCGCCTCAGAGGCGCTTGGGTGGAACGCGCAGGAGGCGCAATTGAGTACATTTGACAATTACAGGCACAGGCTGACTATAAGCCTGCCCTGTCCTTTGACACTCTATGTAGGACAGGGGAAACCCATTAAACCAAAGGGTACCTGGGTAATATAGACTCAAATAAGAAGTTGGTACCTAGGTTATACGGTATGTATTATAATTTGAAGTAATAAGGAATAAAGTTAAAGTACTCCCTATATTAGTGTTTATATCACTGTGACCACACTAAGTAATTTTATCTCTTTTATATAGCCTCCTATCTCATCGTGACCCACAGACACGTAAGCGATTGTTAACAAATGATTTTTATTTTTTATTTTTATCAAGTAAGAAAATTCATATATCTCTCATTTCTGATTTTCAAAACACGTTTGTATATACAAATAGTTTTTACATATATACAACAGGATAGAAGCCCTTCGTTTCTAATTAGGATGTCTCACCAAAAACTTTAAACAGACATTCCTATTGAGATCACGCAGACTCATATGAGGAAAACAATTAGGTGGAACTAATTTAACCCAATGTCTTAAAGATCCCTCAACACACTATTCAAATTAATCAGAATTATTTATATGTATCTGCTGTCTCTGTATGGTCGACGCGTTTCAGCCAATCAATTCTGGCCTCTTCAGGACTAGGGCTATTTACAATCCATTCAGCTCGCGCTCCAATCGCCTCTTTACTTATTGCTAATTTGCTCAATCACAGGTGAAAGCCTCAGCAGTGCGCGTTCCTCTCTCCCCGGGGTTCAGCTCGTGCTCACAGCGCCTCTTTAGTTATTTCTGATTGTACAATTAAGGGTTGAAAGTCTCAGTAGTGCGCGTTCCTCTCTCCCCGGGGTGTTTAGTATTGTCTCTCCGTGGTTCCAATTCGGTCGACTCTCTAGAGTGTTTGTGTGTGTCCGCCTCTATTATTTAAACGATACTTTGACACAGCAGTATGCAGTAATACTGTTAGTAGAAGATAGTTGAACTGGTACCATTTTTGTGATTGAAACAAATATATTTATTTTGCAGCACACATTAGCGTTGTGTCATTATTACATTTTGCATGCATTAGTGATTTGTGGGGTGAGGGAAGAGGGAGCACTAGAAACTGTTCACTGTGATGTGGTTGCGACGTCTGTGGCCTTCAGCTGGGTTCTCCCCGCGTGCATGGCGTGCATGTGCAGGTGGCCGGTTGTCCCCTTCAGATTCACTGCCAGAGATGTCGACAGGTATCCGGCGCTTGGTTGCAATGTTATGTAGTATTGCGCAGACAGCCACAATGCGGCAGCACACTGCAGGACTGTAATACATGGCCCCACCTGTCTTGTGCAGTATGTGGAACCTGCTCTTGAGCAGGCCAAATGTCCTTTCTATGCAATTCCTCTTCCGTATGTGTGCAATATTGTAGCGCTGTTGCTGTGGTGTAGCAGGGTTGAGGTATGGGGCCAGGAGGTATTCACGGAGGGCGTAGCCACTGTCACCTGAATGAGAGGAGCAGATGGTGATTGCCTGTGCTGCGCTGTTACTTCATAGCAATGTGACATTGTCGACAAAGTGTACTTACCAAGTAGGTGTCCTTCCCCAAACTCTCCCCTGACCAGTCGTGTGTGGAGGCCGCTGTGCCGGAATATGAAGGAGTCATGGCTACTCCCTGGGTACTGGGCGACAATGTCAGTGATGTATGTCTTAGCATTGCAGACCATCTGTATGTTGAGGGAGTGGTAGGACTTTCTATTGCGGAACATATACTCCGTGGCAGCTGGTGGGCAGATGGCGACGTGGGTACAGTCTATGCATCCGAGTACATGTGGAAAATGGGCTACATTGTAGAATTGTAGCTTGGTCAAGTCCAATTCCTGTTGGCTGGTGGGAAATTTGATGTGACGGTGTAGCTGGGTGAGCATGGCATCAACAAAAGTGTGGAGGCAGCGTGACATGGTGGGCTGGGATATCCCCCCAGCAGCCGCTACTATCCCCTGGAAACTCCCGGAGGCCAGGAGGTGCAGGCTACACAATACCTGCACATGTGTAGGCACCGCATTGGTACGGCTTGTTGGGTGCTGCATCAGGGGGTCAAGGTCCTGTATTAGCTGCATTATCATTTCCCCATTCAGCCTGTATTTTGCATATATCTGCTCTCTGGTTTGGCCCAGCAAGGTGACCCGCTGGCGGAAAATTCTGTCCTGGATCCTGCGTCTCCTCCGTGCTAATCGCTGTAGCCTTCGACGCCTCACCACCATGTACATACCTGACATTGTGGAACTCCTAATGCTGCTGCTGCTGATTGTCCTTATGTGTGATTGGTCAGGCCTGAACCTGTTGGTGATTGGCCAACGGTTTTTTAAATGTAATTTTTGCATGGCTTTTATGGTTACCACCTGCTTTGAGTTGCCCTTAATTTGCGTGGCGCAAACTGCGATTTTTTGGATTTTCGCTATTTGCGATTTTTCATGAATGCCGATTGCGATTGTATAATGAATTCGCTATTTATTTCGCAGAATCCGTGGTTTGTCGCATTTTCCGATTCGCTAATGCTCTCCTACCGGGATTCTGCGAATATAATAGCGAATTCGCTATTATGTGTTTGCGATTTCGCTATTTTGATGTTGAATGCCGATTACGGAAATTGCGCCCGCAATTGCATTTTCGCAGCGATTGCGGGCGCATTTTTACATCATGAATCAGGCTGAATGTCCCTTCCGACCCGCACACAGACTGTGGTCACGGCATGGCAAAAGGCAACTAAAATGATTGGGTGGGAGGCTAGGTGAACTGAGCAGACCCCATCTGGGAGGGATATTTCCTGAGGGAGGTCAGGCACCTAAAAGGGTTTCATGGAAGGAGCAGCATCGGCATTGATCTCCAGGGAGATATTTGGAAAAAGGGGAAAATGATCTTGTTTAATAGCCTTCAAATAGAATTCAAAATGGGTACGACTGAGCAATTTAGATACTTACAGCTGAGGCATGCACTTCAATGTCACCTGAAAGAAGGAGTCTCGCTGCCGGAATATAAACCAATTGAAGACAGACTTCTCCTTGACCCAATGATTGATAGGGAAATATCCCTCACATACAAAAAACTTATAAATAATACCCCTGACTGTTAGAGACCTTTGTGGGCGGCATGGGAATTGGATGTGGGTCTCCTGGAGGATGATGATTGGAGGGAGGTCCTTCTGAGCACCCGAGAGGTATCTGTGAGAGCAAGATTTCGGCTGATCCAGCTTCATATTCTACACAGATCTTACACCTCGCGGTCAGTACAATACCGCATGGGTCATTGTACGTCAGCAGTTTGTTTGGGCTTGTGGGGAGACAGGAAAGTTTTTCCATATATTGTTGGACTGTCGCAAGATTCAGAAATTTTGAAGGGATGTGGCTTAAGTGATGACAACAGTAGCGGGAGAGAAGGTCCCAATAGAGGTGAGATGGCATATCCTGGGGGTGTCAGGTGAAATAGTATGGCCCAAATGGGCCACAACATTTCTTGCCCTGGTGGGAGTGGTGGCAAAGCTATACATCGCCCGAGCGTGGGGTGCCAGAATAGCCCCAGCACTACAGTCCTGGGAAAATGATTTAGACTGGAGCCAGCGGGCTGAGCAGACAATATACCAGAGCAGGGGATGCCCACTTAAATGGGAAAAGATATGGGAACCTGGGTGAACTACAGAACAGATCAGCCCCCAACATAACAGGAAACATTCAACATTTTCAGAAACATGTTGTATGGCTGGATTCTCTGTCTCACTAGTTGGGGGGTTGGGACACTGGGAGGCTTGACTTGTTATACTAGCTCAGCATTTGTATATGCCAAACTCCATACTATGTAAACTATGTATATTGTAATATCTTCTGAAGCAGGAGTTTTTCTGGTTAATAAAAAAGAATAAAAAACAAGCATTTACAATGCAACGGTTTCGCCTTTGGAAAAGTTAGAGCTATTGGCATTGTAAATGACAAAATTTGTATTTATGTGTTGGTTTTGAAATAAATGGCATTGTCATTTAAATTGCCAATAGCTTAATCTCTCGCAAATGTGAGACCTATTGTACCCTACGGACGAGCTCAGCAGACAGCAATTACTACCACATACACACACACACCCAGAGCCAGCCACACACACCCAGAGCCCCCCCACACACACACACACTCTGGAGCAGTCACACACACACACTCTGGAGCAGTCACACACACACACTCTGGAGCACAAGCACCCCTCAGCGGTCCTTACAGAAAGTCTCCACTTTCTATTACTTATTCGATCATCGAAGTTGCATTTTTTGTTAAACTCGTTTTGTGAACGTCCTTAGCAATGTCATTCTCTTTTAATTAACTAAAAGTGCTTTGTTTATCTCAGGGTGGTCTAACAAATGTGGACTGATTGTACTGTTCCTAGTTTTCAGGCTTTTCTACTGCTTTACTACAATCAATCAATTTATTCAGTTCCTTTTATTTTGTTGTGGGTCTCCTGCCCCGATTTTTAAAAAAAAATGTTATCTTTCCTTTCAGACCTATCCATGGATATTTCTAAAGGCAGCAGCGTGGCTGAGGTTCATGAAGGCCTGCACTGAAGACAGAGTCTGTTGGTGCAGGCGGATGTTTTTCCTTGTAGTCTAGCTGTTCCTCTTGAATATGATTATGTTAAATTGAAGTAAAACAAAACTCTTTACAGCGCTTAAAAACGGCATGCTACATTTGGCGCTATGTCTAACCGAATTTTGCTGTATCGCTGGCTGGGGTACAATCCTGGTCTGTATAATGTGCTAATGACGTGCATTACAGCACACAGTGTGAGCTGTGTGATACACTGCATGTCTGGGTCTCACGGCGACAAGAGACACGAAGTGACAGGACAATAAAAGTGCACACATACAGCACTAGATTTTTACTGTGCACACTTTTAATCCGTGTTTGTTTTAGGATGGCATCCTTCCCAAGAGGAGGGGGCGCGGTTCCTCTGAAGGAGGTAGAGTTAAGTGCCTGTGACAGTTGGCTTTAGATGGAAAATACAGAAGCGCTGGCACATGTTTGCTCCTGATAAGTGCTTGTACTCTTCCTAAACTGTTTTTATAGCAGAACTGAGAAGCACATGTGCTCTCCTTTTCAAATTACTCAGTATTGGACCATTTAAAGAACTGCTAAAGCCACAACAAATCGCTAGTTTACGTCAGCGCATGTGTGCATTGTCAATTTAAATAAATGTGGAAAAATACTAGCTATAGCATCGCCTTTTACTTGTGGCAAAAATAAATGTGGATAAATACAGAAAAAATGCCCCAAAAATAAATATGGATAAATACAGACGGAAATGGCAAAAAAATAAATACCATAAAACCGGGAGCCCTAATTATAAGCTATAGTGTCTTGAGCAGGCGCGCAACACCCATTGGGCTCACGGGGCTTCAGCCCCCCCCTGTCCATCAGGCCAGGCAGAGACAGCTTCGCGGGCTGCGAGCATCTTATTGCAGCCGCACCCGAGTACTTAACAGGTCTTTAAAAGACCATTTCCTTGCAAATGAGACTTTTGTTGTGTTTGACCCCTTCTACAGCCACTCTGTCTAAGGTGGAAGAATTAGCCCCCCCGAAATATTTTTCAGACCCCCCCAAATTTGGCTCTAGTTGCCCGCCTGGTCTTGAGTGAGATGTATGCGCGATCCAAAAAGGAGAAAACTAAGGTAAATACAGGCGGTAAAAAAACGTGAAAGTGAGAAAGAAGGGTTTAAAAAGATCCATCAAGAGCTAGAGGCAAGCAGTGCATGATTGTGAATACAAGAGGCACGAGGGGGAATCAAGACAAGACAGCCTTGGTATTTAGCAACCCAGGGGTGTTCTGAGAAAAGCTTTTTGCTTAGGTCTTATTCTTTTCAGAGAGTTGAGCAGCGTCACCCTCAAGCTCTACGAGATGCAGATACCACAAGAGAACATGTGGGTTGAAGACTTTCTGCTGTTCCGCTCTAGCCAAAAACCACTGGAGCGAGTTACAGCAAGTGACCTTCCAAGCTGTCCATGCGACAGTCCAGGTTTTTTTATTTTTATTCTGAGACTAGTCCTCTTGTTGATTCAGTCATTAAACCCAGCGTACAGTACGAAAATGCAAAAATACTCCTGCACTGGAGCAGCTAGTCACGTATGCACCTGTGAATATAGCAATTATATGGAAATTGGACGGATGAATATATTAATTCTATCAAGTTCTGGACCGATGAGGCCTTAAATTGCATCCATGCAAAGCTGCCAAGTGGTCAACTTTAATTTTATAGTAAGCTACACTGTGTCATAGTCATTTCATAGTGGCCAGGCTTCTGATGCACGCATAATCTGCTGTCCCAACTCCGGTGATTTGCAATGTGGGACTTCAGTGTGTCACAGCCCATAAAATATGTACCCCAAAGTATCAAAATGTGTAATAAGTATGTGGACGGGGCAGCATACGATACAGCTTGGACGTAGGAAATTCAAAAGCTCTCCATTCGGTCCATAATTAGTTATACTCAGGAATAGTAAGTAAAAACTACAAGACCCAGAATGCGCTACACAACACCACAACGGGCTGATGCACAGGACACAAGGTGGAACTTGCCGAGAATGGCCACACCCTCACTGGAGGCAATCAAGTGCGGGGTCTTTACTTATGGAATTGACTTCTATTAATGGTCATTTAATTTGACTTCAAACTTTGACCTGCCCATCTTGAGACCGCTCGAGGCCTATCAAGGAAAGCGGCCAGTATCCAGCGGATGACAGGGTCTCCCACTCCAGGCTCGAGGACGACAGCCATGTGCACCCCATACTAGGGGCCCCAACCCCAAAAGGGCAGAGAGACGAGGCATGGACCGGAGCAGCTGATCACCCCGGGTCCTCGGAATCTAAGCGGCTAGGACAATGGATCAGGGGTGCAGTCTGAAACGGTAACGTCATCCTTAAAACACTTGCTAAGCCTCGTAGCAGCGCCTTGTAGTCCCGCAGAACAGACAACAAACCACGCATACAGCGGAGAATCACGCTGCTTTCACCCCGATCAGACCACACACCTCAGGGGTGTCACCCAGAACAAGCCACAAGCCCCGTCTCCGAGCCCCTTACCGCGAGCCACAGGCGGTGAGCGCAGAATCCTGGACGAGAGAAGCAAACAGACGGGCGGTCTCACCGGCCTCTTTAAAGGCCCCGGCCCCGCCCCTTTACTCCAGGTGAGGCCGCACTCGGCCTGCTTCAAACACAGGGTCGGCCTCACCTAAAGGGCGGTTATGGGCGCCCTATAGAATTATCTATTGGCTCTAATTTTAAAACTCAAATTGTCTGCAGCAACATCAAATCCATGCAGTCTGCCCTACATTGCAAAACGCTTACACAGCGTGTCTTTTTTATACTCTGAAAACTGCCTGTTTGCAAATAATATGCGAAACTTTTTTAGCTACCTTATTCGTAAATGGGGGCACTTTTATTTTGCTGCCGGGGCCAATTTTCTATCTCAGTCAGATCCAGTTTAACTTCAACTGGTTTGAAGCGACCCATTACAAAAAATATATAAACAACGGCACAAACAGGGGGGCAGAGGCTTGCCTCATGGCCTCGGTAGACGCTGCTCGGAAAGCACAGCGCCCTGTAAAGATTCGGGGGCGTGCTCTCCCCTTCCCATTGGCTGGAAGGTAAAATTCCAGCCAATGGGAAGAGGAGAGGGCGGGACTTAAAAAAAGACCCAGAAACGCCCCCGAACCGCGTCAATGCGGGCCCTGAACTGAGTGACGCTCCTCTCCTCCAATGGCTGGCCAGCATTTACGAGGCCAGCAAATGGAGAAGAGGGGCGTGTTCAGGCCCCCATACTACAAACATAAGATTTCGGCTCCGCCCACTGCTTATGCAGTGCGACGGTAGCCGAAACCTAAAAAAAGAATCAACTGCAACCAAAAGAAATTTGATCCAAATAAATCCAGCCAAAGGGATTGTTGGAAATTAAGAGGTGTGTCTGCGGTGGACGAGCCACATGGAGCTTTTTATTTGTTGACAAATGTAAATTTGGTAAATATGCTCAAAATGTAGAAATTCAAAGTCCACATAAACAGCTGTTAAGGATGTTGCCCACTGAATCCATCTAGAAGGCAGGGCTTACGATTTGGTACTCTAGCTTTTGCAACAGCTTTTAAGGCTGGAATTGGTGTAACAACAATGATGCGTTTTCCTTGTGCAAGAGGCTGTTCTTTTAGGATGGCTTATGCACCACAGTCATTATATTTCAGTGGCAGCAAAATGCATTTCTGCATTAAAATATAAATGCAATTTATATGCAATTGGCACTTTTTCACCTTCGTTAAAGGTGATGTATTTAAATCCAATTGTTCTAGGTAAAATACGAATGACCAGGTTTGTGGTATTGACACGTTGATGCAAGTGGTGTGTTTCAAGTAAGTCAGATTGTAAAGGTCTGAGTATATCAGTATGTTCTGATGTCCAGCATGCAGTGGAAAAATCAGGGTGTATCAATGCACAAAGTGGTTTTATGCTTTGTGCATATTCAAAATTCAGAAATCCTAGCAAGGACTGTAATTTTTTAATAGTGTTAGGACATTGCAAATTTGCACATCTCTCCCAAAAATTAGGGGCAAGATTCTTTCCCTCATTCGTAAGTTCATATCCTAGGAAAAGGTCATTTACAAAAGCTATATTTGAATTTTTAAAGTAGGACTTGTAACCAAGTTCGGCAGATCCAAATATTATGCGATCTACTCTGACCAAGTGGGGATTCAATTAATCGTCTGTTAAGTAGATATCATCTACGTAGGACAGGGTGTCATGGTCAATATCTTGAATAATCAACATAATTCATGCTGCGAAAACTCCTAGGCTTCTTATAACCCATAGGTAGTTGTGTATAATGCATTTGAAAGCCACAGGCGTTAAAAGGGGATCAGTGTTGGCTCTCAGGAGCCAAATTGTGACTGAAAAAACTATTGGAAATATCCAACATGGAGCATATTTACAAGGGAATTATGCCACTGGAATGTCATGTTTTCTAACGTTCTGGTGGCGCACTGCCCTGCACCATATTTACAAAGTGGCATTAAGCCATTTTTAAGGCTTAACTCCACTTTTTAAAAACAGTATCCTTTCACGCAGGCATCTGCGTGAACAAACTTTCAATGGGTGTTGCTTTGTTGTTCCACCACAACAGCCAATGCTTTTCGACGGTGCCACAGATTTACAAGGATCTGTAAACCTGAGATAGAGCCAAACACTAACACCATGCAAAAATGGGCATTAGAATGGCGCAACAAGGAGAAATACTTTTATTACTCCTCGTTTTTGCTCTTTCAATGTGTGTTGCATTTTGCAGGACACATAGAAAAAGAAAAACACAATTAATGATTGTTTATGTGCTGTAGGTCCACTAGGGGCATTTAATATACAGGCCCTGGGTACATGCAGTACCACTTTATTAGGGACTTTTAAGTAAAGTAAATGTGTCTATTGGGTGTAAGCCAAGTTTACCATTTTCAAATGGGTGGGCCCAAGCACTTTAGTACTGGTGAGCAGTGGTAAAGTGCACAGAGCCCTTAAAGCCAACAAAAACGATTTTCAACAAAACAGGAGGTGTGAAAGTAAAACAAAAAGTCTTGCGGTTGACCACCCTAAGACTGTCACGTCTGACATGTGTCCCCCCAGCTCAAACTGGGGAGAAATACTCACCGTCATAGAATCTCCCATCACTAAGGCAGAAGAACCTTGATAGACCAGCAACATTGGACTGGGCTACCCAAGGGCGGTGTTCCACAATAAAGTCCATTCCCTGTGAGGGGATGGACCATCTCAACAGTTATTGATTCTCACCCCTCATTTGCATGTGCCATCTGATGGGCCTGTGGTCTGTCTGACCCTTAATTTAGTCCGAGACAGGTGTGGTCTCAGCTTCTTCAGTGTCCAGACCATAGCAAAGGCTTTTTATTTCAATTGCACTCCACCTCAGTTCCCTGGAGAGCAATCTCCTACTTATGATGGCAAGAGTTTAGTTTAGGCCCTTTTCATCTAACTGTGATAGTAAAGACCCAATGCCAACCTCTGAAGCATCCGTCTGCATTATGTTTTCCTGATAGAAGTCAGGGACCTTTAGCACATGTGCAGTGCACACGGGGTCCTTCAGGGTGTGAGAAGCTTTGTGGCAGGCCTCTGTCCAGATTACCTTCTTCTTGAGCTGCTTCTTTAAAGTCAGCTCAGTTAACCCCTTCGTCGCTGGGTTAGTTCCCCCACGGCACGGGGGGAGGGGAGGACCGCGCGCCGCGTTGCTCGTGATGAGCCCAGCTCGTCATGAGTCACAGTGAAGCTGTGCCCATGACGAACTGGGCTCTTCAGGACCCCATCCACTGAATAATTCTCCCACACAGGCGGGGAATCAATCGCGCGTGGGCGGGCGGTGGCCGTTATGATGAGCCCAGCTCGTCATGAAGTCAGCTCCACTGTGACTCATGACGAGCTGGGCTCGTCATGAGCATGGAAGGGGTTAAGGGGGTAACAATGGTGCCATAGCCCTCAGTAAACCTCCTATAGTAACCAGTGAGTCCCAGGAAAACCCTCACTTCAGTTTTAGGGGTTTCCCAAGACAAGATTGCCTCAATCTTGGCTTAGAGGGGCTGCACCTTGCCCAACCCTACTAGGTGTCCCAGATACACGACTGATCTCTGTATATCTGGTACTTGCTGCCCTCCATGGCCTTTGTAGTCTGTTCCAGAACCTAAAGAATCTCCTGGAGATCCTCACAGCTAAATCTGTAAACAGCTATGTCATCCAGGTTGGAGGCTAAAATTGCCTCTATGCCGGTCAGGACTCCTGAGCCAACTACTGCGCCAGTCCCTCTGCTGTTCTGTGGTCAGTGTAGGTGAGATGTTGACACCTTCCACTGACCCATCTTGCTCCTTTGAAGTTAGAAGGTTGGGTAGAGGTTCACTCGCCTCTTACACCCCATCATCTGTCATCTGTCACCAGGAGCATGGTGACTTCAAACCTTTCATAATGGGGCTTGAGGCAATTCTTACGGAGTACCCTTAAGTGGCTCCTGGGGTTTTGAGCTCCACCAAGTAGATGAACTCCATCTTGTTCTCCTTCATCTCATATGGCCCTGACCTGTGGTCTTGGAAGGCCCTGAGGTCCACTGGCCTCAGGGCCACACTTTATGGCCAGGCTGAAACTCGACCAAAGTGGCCTTCTTGTCAAGACAAAGTTTCAACACCCCCTGGCTGGCTTCTAGGTTCTCAGAGACCTACTTCCAGAAGCGCTGCATCTGGTTTCATCGAGCTAGCATGTAGCAGACTACATCCTTGGGGTGGGGAGCATGGGTTTCGTGAGAGCTTGCTCCCACCCCTTTTTCACCAAACTGAGAAGTCCTCTAACAGGTTAGCCAAAGAGGAGTTCAAATGGGCAAAACTCAACACACTTCTGTGGTACCTCTCTGTAGCTAAAAAGAAGGCATGGTAAGAAGTCTTTCCACTTCTGCCTCATTGGCTCAGGCAGGCGCATAGTCATGCCCTTCAGGTTCTTGTTGAATCTCTCAACAAACCTGTTGGTCTCAGGATAGTACGGTATGGAGAACTTTTAAGCCACCCCACACTCACCCCACATTAACGTCATGTATGCAGACATAAAGTTTGTGACCCTGTCAGACACTTCTTCTTTGGGGAACCTCACCTTAGTAAAAATCCCCATCAGGGTCTAGCCACCTCAGGTGCAGTCACAGACTTCTTAGTTATGACCTCTGTGTATCTAGTGGCATTGTATACCAAATCTAGTATAAACCTGTTGCCTAAGGCTGTCCTAGGGTTTTAGGGGCTCAACAATTATGATGCCCACCATTTCAGATGGAGTTCCACCGACAGATAAGGCAACCAGTGGAACCTTTAGTTTTTCCATCACTTCCCATTGGCCTGGCAGGTGTGGCATGAACTACAGAATGTATCTGAGGCTGTCTGCATCTGGGGACAATTTAAGAGGGTACCAAGCCTGGCAAAACTTCTGCAAATGTCCTACAACAGATATATCATGAGCTAGACCTAGTAGGAAGGCTCTGTAGTACAGGGGGACCACCAATACATGAGTTCCCTTAGGCTCAGAAACCTTAGGATCACTATATAGGAGGACATTCCCCTAATAGATCAGGTGATCTCACGAGGTTTCACCAGCTGCCTAGTGCTCAGCTTGCTGCCTCAAGAATTTTAAGTTGGACACTCTTCCTAAACTCCTCCCTGGTACCTTCGAATTTCCATTCAGCAAATGCAAACAGGTCTCCTGGGGCTGCAAGGTCTTCCCCGGTAGGCTCCAGGGCCGCTTTCTCAGGCACCACTTTAACAAGGACCGTGGGAGTGAATCCCTGTCAGGCCAAAATTTGATCACACTTGTACAGGCCACTTTTTGAGCCGCTGGAGTCCGAGGTCTGAATGGCTTGCCTACGAGAATAGTTGCATCTGCCATAAAGGACTGGGTTGTCTTGCTTAGCCTGCTCTTTGAAAACTGCCTGTGGGGGAATGCAGTGCCAGAGAGGTTTAGAGGTGCCAAACTCACTCAAATCCACAAAAAAGGCGCATGAGATGAACCTGCTAACTTCCGACTCATCGTTCTACTTGATGTCGAAGGGAAATGCTTTGCAAAATCTTAAACAATGACTTAGAGGAATGGTCCCACACTAAGGACCTAATACCTATCACTCAAATGTGCTTTAGGTACGGGCATAGCATAGAAGATAATCTGATCATCTTCTCTTCTTTAATCAAAGCTGCTAACATCAAAAAGCCCCCCCCCCCCACTATATGTTGCATCGATCAATTTTAAAACCTCCTTCGATAAAGTGGAAAGAGAAAGACTCTGGGAGAAGCTGGCTAACTGGGGTATCTCAGAAAATCTTTCTGAAGAGCCAGAGACCTAGCTAATGGAAAAATGACATGTAATAGAATCACAACTCATAAAATCAGGACCAGCTTAGGAGTTAAATAAGGTTGTATCCCTGTTCTGCTGATTTTCAACCTTTACTTGGCAAACATGAATAAATCTCTGACATCTACCCGTGGTTTTCGACCAAAATTTGCCTGCGCCTCCATGACGTGCCTTCAGCACGCTGTTGATACTTTACTATTCAATCACACTGCGGTAGGACTGCAGCAATTTCTGGCGGCCCTCACGCTGTATTGTGTGGAAAACAAACTAGAAGTCAATCATGGCAAAACAAAAATCATGGCTTGTGGAGTCAGAAACATATGTGCTGCCAAATTCAGTTTTTCAATGAACAAGGTGGTTCTGGAACAAGTGACACGCCTCAAATATCTTGAGATTGACTGTAACCGGCATGGTTCCCATATTACACACCTGTCCAGTCTAAATGACTCTGCTCTGTCAATGACAATGAGCCTTAAAAAACTGTTCTCCAATATGAGTGGTCCTGATTTAACGGGCATCTGCGAAGTATTCAATACCAAATTTAAGCCAGCGCTCAAGTATGGCTCACTGATTTTTAAAGATAACTTCTCTTTCGGATTGGACATAGCACAAACAAGATGTTATAGACATCTACTCAATATTCTGGACACTGCACCATCTTCACAGATACGGCTGGAATTTGGTCTCAGTAAGCAATCTCATATGCTGAAGGCCAATTTTTTGATAGACTATATGAAGCTGATAGTCGCACTCCCAGGGTCCTTGAAAGAATTCATAAGGAAAGGTATCCAAGACAAAAAAATCATGTGGGAACCCTACGTGAGGGAGTCAATAGAAGCTCTTGAGGCACCAAATATCTTTAAACTCAATTTAACCCCGAAGCTTACTGCAAAATTGCTGGTGAAAATAGTAAAGATGCAATCTGGAATTGAGGACAAACAAGAACTTTCTTGAAAAGTCCACACCAGTATATGTGAGACTCTGTACAGAGATCTGGAGAAAGCATCATATATAGCCAGGCCCAGGACATTGGTAATTAAAAAAGATCTGTTGAGGCTTAGAGGTGGTTTAATTACCCGGAAAGGCTACACATTTGGTAGATTAACCGGATCAATGGAGCACTACTACCACCTATGCAATTACAAGGAGGAAAATTTGACTCTTGTGAGTTGTGTGTGCCCAACCCTAAAGAATTTAAGATCCTATTGGCTGAAACTGTTGTTCCGCAAACTCGACATTAGACAATGCAATATGCCAATCACAAAGTGCGAGTGGTGTGGATGTTAAACTATTAATAAGATGTGTGAAATTCCTTAGAGAAGCACTAAAGCTGCTGAATCTACCGCTAGAGAGCCGTTAAGCTGGGGAAGGCTTTTTTTTTAGACCCTTCTTTTTAACCCTAAAGTCTGCACAACTCTGGTGAGTAGGTGATGCTGTGAAGGGTCTGACTGCGGTCCATGCAGTCCCATTCTAGTTGGACCTCTTTTGGATCTCCGGGTCTTCACCTCCAAAAATAGACATGGTGCATAGCTAAAAGGGATTTTTCCCATGACACTGTAGCAGCCCTTTATTTCATTTAAAATATAAACTTTCACTGCAGTGTCTGGCACTGCAGCAGTTATGCTTGCTAGGTCTAATTGAATATGTCACTTTCATATGTTTATTCGGCTTGGGGAAGTTTAGGATTTCTTGTCCTGTATCTCAAAAGAATCAGACCAGTGGAGTATAGCCACAATGAACTTTGTAAAGCTGGTCAAAGTGCCACTGTAGTAAATCAAAGGTTAAAATTGCAATTTAGTTACCGGGTGAGCTGCAGATATGCCAGTCTTTTCTTATAACACATCACAGTTTATCAACAACAATCTGTTTATTGCTCATTTGTCTTCTACAGAACCTTGGGCATACAAGTCATTTTGCTGAATTCTTGGGCCCCAGAAACCTAACAAACCTCTTGGTGCATGGGACTAGTTGTGGTCCCCACTTCATTTCTCTGGATTCTTCAAATGCATGACTTTTGCCTCTTAGGACATAATTAAATCGGTTAGGGCTACAGAAGATATCTTACATTTTTCCATCTCCCCGACCCATTGTACTTTAGCCATTCTGACTTTTACTTAACCTTAACACAGTACCCAGTCCCTTTCACCCCTGGGTGTGAACTGTGCCCTAATCACCTTGTTGTATGACATTGCGCTCTGCACTTTAGTGGATCATGCTTATAATTGAGTTCATCGAGTTACAGTACGATAGGCTGGTTGATCATGGCTGTTATATTATGCAAAATGTAGGAAATGTTTTAGCTATATTATGTTTCTGTGGTGTTTATTGCTATTAAGATAAATTTAATTTTTTATAATGTGATTGTTTTAAATAACTTAAAACAATAAAAATTAATCTATCTATCTGGAGCGTGGGAGTTTCAGGGGCTGTTTCTCATGCTTCCTGACCTTCCTCTTTTTGGGAGCTACCTGGACTATTTTTCTAGGCTCCAGGCTGCTTTGACTCCCCTCTGAGGCTGCTATTGACGTTGTAGTCAGGCACACTCACTCAAGCAACCCTAACATCTTCAGTTCTGTCCTGGGCTCCACTTATTTCCAGACAGTCTGCACTAGATCCTTCCCATGAAGACAATCAACAGGCATAGTAGGACTCACAGCTACTATAAGAAAACTTGAGCGGCCACCCCAAATCAATGGGAACCAGATCCACTGGGCAGTGACTCTTACGGTTTGTTTCTATTACAACCTGGTAGAATATAGTGGGAATTTACTGCTCTGAGTCATGCTGGCTCCGGTTTATAGCAGATTCTTCATCCTCTGTTCATTCATTGTGACCCACTGCAATACTTGTAAGTATTAGCAAGCATGTGGGTTTTGGCCAACATCTCTTTGTCACTCAGAGACACAAGGATAACCTCTGTGCTCTCTCTCCCACAAAAACTGGGGCAATCTCCTCCCCAAGTGCTACACAGGCCAACCCTTGAGTCTGCCCACCGGTGTGGGACTATGCCCTCTTAGGAGACTTGGCATCCCCCTTCACATGCCAATACTTGTGACACCCATAGCACTTGGAGATAAACTTTCCTATTTTCTAATCCACAAACCAATATTTTTCTGGTCAGATTGGATCTGGTTCACCTTTAACTGTGAACTATTTTAGGGGCCTTAAGAGAACTCCTTATTTACATTTGTATCTCACCCCTCTTTCCTCTGCTGGGAGCCCTGGCCACCTTTGTGGGAACAATTCTGTTGCTGATCCAGTGGTATGCCTCCTTTACAAGCTCGCTGGGGCCGTTAAACTTACTATCAACCAACTCTGTACTGCAGGAACTAAGCATGGGCTCCCTTGAAAGTAAAGAAACAACAGAATGTCCCAGGGTTCTACGTATAATTATGTAAGCACAGTTTAGCAAAAAACATATATGTAAACACAAGCATTCTATATCATCAAGAAAAACAAAAATTTTGTTGTGTCAGCCAACACTTGAATAATACAAGTGAATCCAGAGATTTGATATATCAAAAATACATTTACGTTATTTATTATTACAAACAATTTAAAAACATTTTGTTGTTAAAAACATAAAAATTATAGACAATTAATATACATTTCATTACAGAAAACAGAAGTCGACGCAGCGTTTCGGTGATATTCGATTGATATTTCACCTTCTTCAGGACAGTTTTCTAAACAGTAGAGAATACATGTGTTATTATTCAGTACACGTGTTGCTGACACCAAACTATCGTAACTTTTCTAACAAAAAATCATTCTAGTCTATCTTTATATTGTACTTTAATCTAATGTTTATCAAGTATACATTTCTAACGCCATTTAATCAAAAACACACTTTTTAATAAAAAACACATGTTATAATATCTACACAGGCATTACATTATTAATTATCAAGTATAGCTACGTCTCCACCATTATAGAACGTAGTTGATTTAGGATTATTGTAGGTAGGTACCACTGGATATATTCTTTCTAAGGCCACATTTCTATTTCAAAGTATCCCAGTCTCAATCATGGCCCATTAAGAGTATTGATAGACTTTCACCCTACCTCACTGTGTTCATGGGGATTCTACAGTGTTTCTGTGGAGTACTCCTTTGTAATGGCGGAATCACTCACATTGAATATCTATAAACAATATAGATTATATTCTCAAACATATGGTTATGACCTTACTGGATTCTACATACTCTCATGTTGATGTGTTGTACATACCAATTGTAATGTTTTCACTTTCTGAGGACTTTGGATGTAGCCACCGTGTCTTTATCTTTAAAAATGCACTGGGCATATGCTGGAAATACCAACAGAAATCTGATAGGCATATTGACTCAATGAGACATTTTAGCTAAAGGCGGTTAGTGAATCATCCCATGTAAAGAAGGAGTTGTTAACTTGCCTAAAAAGCGCTACTATTCAAGAAGCCTGATGGGGTCTGCTTATCAGTCGTGGCTAGATAGCGCCGATCCTCGGGGCGCCTCAAGGATATTTTAATTCTCAGCTTGATTATCTATAAGAATTAAAGTTTTCATTACAGATAAACTTGAGACTCTCGGTTTTTGCAGTATTTACAGATTTCATTGGTAACCATAACCTTTCAAAAGGAACAATAAAGTACCTGGTCATTTTGTATAGCCAGCCACAATGTGTAGATATAATTTCGTCCTATCTACACATTGTGGCTGGCTATACAAAATGACCAGGTACTTTATTGCCCAGTGCATTTTTAAAGATAAAGACACGGTGGCTACATCCAAAGTCCTCAGAAAGTGAAAACATTACAATTGGTATGTACAATACATCAACATGAGAGTATGTAGAATCCAGTAAGGTCATAACCATATGTTTGAGAATATAATCTATATTGTTTATAGATATTCAATGTGAGTGATTCCGCCATTACAAAGGAGTACTCCACAGAAACACTGTAGAATCCCCATGAACACAGTGAGGTAGGGTGAAAGTCTATCAATACTCTTAATGGACCATGATTGAGACTGAGATACTTTGAAATAGAAATGTGGCCTTAGAAAGAATATATCCAGTGGTACCTACCTACAACAATCCTAAATCAACTCCGTTCTATAATGGTGGAGACGTAGCTATACTTGATAATTAATAATGTAATGCCTAAGTGTAGATATTATAACGTGTTTTTATTAAAAAGTGTGTTTTTGATTAAATGGCATTAGAAATGTATACTTGATAAACATTAGATTAAAGTACAATATAAAGATAGACTAGAATGATTTTTTGTTAGAAAAGATACGATAGTTTGGTGTCAGCAACACGTGTACTGAATAATAACACATGTATTCTCTACTGTTTAGAAAACTGTCCTGAAGAAGGTGAAATATCAATCGAATATCACCGAAACGCTGCGTCGACTTCTGTTTTCTGTAATGAAATGTATATTAATTGTCTATAATTTTTATGTTTTTAACAAAATGTTTTTAAATTGTTTGTAATAATAAATAACATAAATGTATTTTTGATATATAAAATCTCTGGATTCACGTGTATTATTCAAGTGTTGGCTGACACAACGAAATTTTAGTTTTTCTTGATGATATAGAATGCTTGTGTTTACATATATGTTTTTTGCTAAACTGTGCTTACATAATTATACGTAGAACCCTGAGACATTCTGTTGTTTCTTTGGATCCTACCCAGTCCCTATTGTATTTAGTAGGGTACCTCCCTTTCTTTGTAATGCTCCCTTGAAAGTAGACTGCACTACCCAGTAACATCACTCACATTGCTACCCCTCACCAAACTACTCAGTGCCTTTCTGCAGTAATCCTAGAAATCCGACCAAGACTGGTTTGGCAGTTTCTGGCTGTCACTGAATCTGACGTGGTACTTCTCAGGAGTCAACTCAAAATTAGTAGGTAAAGTGACTCTCCTGGGAGTGTACCTCATCTGGTCCCCACCTCTAAAGTAAGAACAGTATCCCTCCCCACTGGGGCAGTGTCCTCTGGGAACCTGTGCATCCAGAGTGCATCCTCAGACCTGTTGCATATGCAGAACCATTATTTATATAAACCCTCACCAAATAGCTGGGAACCAGGATTTGGGGTATACAGACTCTTACCCCTCCGTAGGGCACTGGATTGCTATCACCTTTGTTGCTGGACCTTGCTGCTAGCTTGGAAATCATGTTCAGCTCCTTCAGGCTCCTCTAATGAGCCAGCCTATTTTTCCCATGGCCCAACTTCTCCTCCATTTTACATTTGGCAATCTGCAGCTTGAACTAAATGTGAGCAATGAACTCTGCTCCGCTAGCGGAGGTTGCAGAGATTTGGTAACTACGCATTTCATTGAAAACACGGAATTCATGCAACAATTCTGACTCTGCTACGTAGTGGAATTAGCTACTGTACCCACAACCCTTTGATAAAACAACTTTACCTTTACATGCTAAGAAGCATATAACCAATTCCCAAAACTAAACTTTGAAAAATATCAGGCAATTAGAGAGGTGATGATTTTGGGGTCACCCCTAACCTAGGGGGAGGGCAAGCAGATTCCTTTACCACAAAGAGCATATCATACTGAACGATTCGGTGGTGGTCCCATCCTAAGCAAAGTTATAGGCAAAAATACAATGCCAACAAAAGGCCCAGCAAAGCATTATGCAGCGAGATTCTAGAGTTTAGTGAATATTATAGTATTAGCTCTCAGCTGAGCCCTAAAGCCTGCCCCTTGAGGAATGTTTGGATAATGAATACTATAATATTCACTGCACTCTAGAATATCGTCCCATAATGCTTTGCAGGGCCTTTGGTTGGGATTGTATTTTTGCTCATAACTGTGCTTGGGGTGGTCCTAGGGGGATGGGACCACCACCAATCGTTCAGCATGATGTGTTCTTTGTGTTCAAGGCATCTGCTTGGTTCTCTCCCTAGGTTATTGAGGACACCAACATCATCACCTCTCTCACTGCATTTTCACTTTTGTGAGATGGCTATATGGATTTTTGTATGTAATGATCGAAATACTTTTTGTTTTATCAAGAGTATGTGAGGTTTCTGTTTTATTGAATTGGGGTGAGGCGGAATAGAGTTGCAGAGCGGAGTTCACAGAGTTTTTGATAAATTCTGTAGAATTTTGCGTGGTTGTACTCTGCCAACTAGGCCCACCCTTAGCTTGAACCCTATTTCTACTCTCCTGTCTGTCAACACCTCAGAGGACAGGATTTGGAAGGACACACTGCTCCTTGTTGTGACAGGGGGCTCCATTGCTGCCACCAAGATCTCCACCTCCTCACCAGGTTGCGGCTGCTCAGGCTCTGTGGCCTGGCCCTCCTCCTCCTCTAAGTCCACTTTCTCTCCCTAAAGGGAAACATCATCTGGCTTCTTTGGGTTGGACTGCATCCTCTTGTCCTCCTCATAGGCTCGGAGGTCTACCTGGAGTGACACTGCCAGCTATGCTGTAGCACTCAATGATGACATGAGATTCTCCCAATTTTCAATCAGGGATTTACACTGCAGATAGAGCTTCATGATTTGGTACACAGTGTAAAGTTTCAGGCCCTGAAAACTAGCTTCAAGTCTGAATTAGAGAACCTGGTTTTATGTGGAAAGTCAATGCTGGCAAAACTATATTTGTCATAACAACCCATGATAATCGTAAAGAGTTGCCCATACCTTTACTATGTTGATGAATCACTTCCCGTCAAGGTGGGACAAGGGGTTGTTAGATTTGCTGGCCAGAGATTGGAAGATATGCTCACATTTATATTACTTCTACACTTCTCACAATGATTTGTTTGAGCTTCAGCAGTTGAAAACCTGACCTACTACTGAGTAGCAACAACATGAAACTCAACATTGTTTATAGTGCATTGCCATGTGGAGCAGTGAAAACCCATCATGGTTTTACCATCAATTACAATACTCATTCAGGTGGTGTTTCCAGCTGAACTGAAGCTTCTTCTCTGCTGAACGAATGTATCCCTTTGGTTGAGCAGCGCATCTCTGAGCAGAACCGATGCATCACCACTGCAGTGTGTATTGGACCCCATTGCATCTTGGGACGACACGTTGCAATCAAAACCTCCACTATGCGATGCTTGACCCGGAGCAAGGTCCTCGAATCCCTCATCAACGGCAGCCTCAACGACAATGATGAAATTCTGCATCGCAGATTCACTGCTCTTCGGAAATGACGCATCACCTCTGCTGAATCTTACATTCTCGACACTGGACTGCTCTTTTCAATTCCCGTCGATGGGATACTTGATGTCAATGCAACAGGACCTCCCAGCACAGCCTAATCACCTCTTGGAACCAACTCGTCACCTTGGCTGATACATCTTAAAACACGCAATTTCCAGGCAAAGCTCCGTAACCAGGATTTAAGCTTCTCTGTTCAGCAGGCCTAACTGGGTACCTGTAGTCAGTCTGTGCTCCATTGTGGTTGGCCTGAACTAGGGATCTTGTCCTGATACAGCACAACCAGATATCCCCAATAGCACTTTGTGCTTTTGGGCACTATTTTACTTAAAAAAATTGTAATTCAATATCTCTGATTCCACGAATTAAATGTTTGTCATATCGATCTTGTTTTATTTATTAAAGTCAGAACTATTCTTCCAACCTGGAGTAGGATCTTTTTGTGTGGTGTTTTTACTGTTTTATTGTTTTAAGTGTTGCACAAATACTTTGCACACAGCCTATAAGTTAAGCCTGACTGCTCTGTGCCAAGCTAACAGAGGCTGAGCACAGGTTAATTTAGGGTTTGCCTGACCCTTCCCCTCCCTAGGATTGCGGTTGCTGGTTGACCAGGGCTTACAATCCAGTCAACCTACAGCCCAATTTCTAACATCTATATATCATATGCCAAACATTTGCCTTCCCACCTGGCTGCTGGTTTATAGTAAATAATATCTTCTATTTAGATTATATAATTATTCATCCGGACTTAAAGATGTCCTTCTAGAGGAGTTCAGATTTAGCGTCATTGGCAACCATACAGTTAGAAGGAGCTGGTGGAAGGATGAGAGTGACATACTGGGGGAGAGTCAGGGGCTGTGGAGAGACTGGGGGAGAGCGGATAGACTGCAGAGAGTGAAAGGACTGGGACGGAGAGCATATAGTTAAGGGGGAAAGCAGAAAGATGAGGGCAGACAAGATTTTGGGTGGAAACCAGAGGGACTGATGGGAGAACAGAAAGACTGACCAGTACTTCAGATTGATGGGAAGAGTGGGTAGACTGGGAGAGAGTGGATAGAGTGAAGGAGAGTGGACAGACTGAAGGAAAGAGCAGATAAAGTGGTGAAAAATGAGAAAACAAAATCAGGTCAAGGAAAACAGACAGACCGAGTGAAAGCAGAAAAAATAGGGGGAGAATGAAAGATGGTGGAGGGCTGAGAGAGTGGGAGGGAAAGACTGGTGGTGATGGTAGACATTCTTGCTGGGAGAGTGGAGAAATGGAAATGGCAGGATAAATGGGAAAAAGCTGACATTCTGGGGAGAGAAGAGAGGCTTGGGGAGAGTCATCAGATTGCAGGACAGAGAGGAGAGAGTAAGCGGAGAGTGGGTAAGCTGAGGCAGGAAGGGCAGGCTAGTTGACATAGCAGACAGAGGAGGAGGTATAGGCAGAAAGGAAGAATGGAGAGACAGAAGGAGCATTGGGACTGAACTTGCGAACAGACAGACTGAGAAGCAGAGCAGAGGGAGTGGAGGGAGAGCAGATTGCCTGGGGGAGTGATGGGGAGGGATAATGGACAACCGGGGATGGAGAGGGGAGAGAAGGGGGGATCGGAGACATTAAGAGGAAGAGAGGACAGACTGAGTGAGAGAGCAGACAGACTGAAGATAATGAAAGGGCTGGGGCAGAGAGCAAACCATCTGATGGGGAGGCTAAGAGGGAGACAAAGGAAAGAAGAGCCTGAGGGGTTGAGTTGACAGCCTGTGATGAAGAACAGAGATGCTGGTTGAGATGGGAGGGACTGACAAGAAGAGTGGTGTGACTGGGGAGAGCTTAGAGGCTGTTAGGGAGAAAGGAGAGTATTTGAGGAGCAGAGAAATACTGGGGGAGAGCAAACAGAATGGCAATGGGAGCAGAGAGACTGAGAATTTGTGGTCACAATAGAGGAGAAAGTGGAGAGGCTATGGCAGTGCGTAATTTAAGCTGGTGGTTGCCTGTGGTGGGCACCAGCACTAATTTATGGGCATCAACACTTATTTCTCCTCATTGGATATTTCCCAAGAGATGGAAAAAACCTGGAAAGTAGAATGTTCAGAATTGAGATAAAGGTACAGGGAGTGTCTGGTAGCTGATTAAAAAACTAGAGAGAGATTCCAGACTTTGCATCCTTAGTATTTGGTGTGCTGGTGTGGTCTCGGCTTCTGAGGAGAACTTTGGACACCTGCACTTATTTTTCTATGAATTAGGCACTGAGTAGGGTGAGAGTGGGCAAGCTCAGTCAGGAGAGGACAGGGATGGGACAGAGGAGACAGACTTGAGGTAAAATCAGACAGACCAGTGAAACATCGGACCGCCAAACAGTGGTGAGACTGTGAAAGAGAACAGAGAGTCAGTAAGAAATCAGAGAGATAAGGGCTGGGAGAGACCTGGAGGGAAAGAATATAGTCAGAGGTAGAGTGAGGACAATGAGGAGAGCAAAGAGACTGGCTTGTACAGTAGAGAGGTTTTCAAGGATAGCAGACAGATTCCAAGAGGGGCGAGTAGCTGGTGTTGAGAACAGACAGAATTGGTGGCAGAGAAGAGCGATTCAAAGTGGCAAGACATGGAGAGCGAATGGCCAGTCAAGGGGAGAGTGTGGAGATGAATGGAGAGGGGACAGAATGAGAGTGAGAATGGGCAGACTGGGTGGGAGCAGATTGCCTGAGGGTGTCGAGAGACTGATAAACTGGAGTAGAATTGAAAATCTGGAAATGAGGGGTGACAGTCTCGGTGGAGCGTGCAGAGACTAAAAGTGAGTGAAAAGATTAACAGGGCGAGCATACAAATGTGTATTGAGATTAGAGGAACCTCAAAGTCTGAGGAGGATGAAAGAGCAGAGTAGGAGGAACAGCAATAACATATGGAGTGGCAAGACAGGAAGGAAGTGGACAGTTTGGGGAAGAGTGGGTATTAAAGGGAAGAGATTCAAATAGAGATCAGACAGTCTTGGAAAGGGAAAAGAGACTGGTAATGAGAGCAAAGAGATGAGGGAGTCAGGAGATTGGAAAGGGGAGCAGGCAGTGTGGGACGAGATCAGAGACATAAGAGGCAAACCAGCGATGCTGGCTTGGAGAGCATTGGGACTGGGGAAGGTACTAATAGGGAGAATGATCAGACTGGGTTGTACAGTGCACAATCTAGGAGAGGGAGCAGACACCCTGGTCTGATTTAGAGTTTGGCATGTGGGTTACTCTGTCACAAATGTGACGAATATCCTGTCTGCTGTATTAAGAGTGCCATACTCTAAATCAGGCCCACTGTCTGCAGGGAGAGCAGATAAAATAGAGAAGGAGGAGATAGGCTGGCTTGGCGAGCAGTGAGACTGAGCAAGAGTGATAGAGGGCAAACTGGGGAGGGGAGCAGAGAGATGGAGACAGTTGAAAGATTGGCAGGGAAAACACACTGCAAGGGAGAGTGGAGAGAGTAGCAAGGCAGAGTGGAGAGTCTGATGACAAGACTGGAATGGAAATGGGCAGTCTGAAGAAGAGTCAAGACATTGGGAGGGAGCAGAGAATCTGTATGGTACAGCAGAAATCCTGACAATGGTGGTGAGACTGGGATGGTGAGTGGAGAGTCTGAAAGAGAGCAGAGATATTGGAGGGAGAGGAGAGAAGTTTGGGGTGAGCAGACAGTCCCTGGAATAGTGGGGGCATTAGTAGGAGAGGAGTCAAATGGAGAGGGACTCCAGTTAGACTGAGGGCTAGCATGAAAACTGGGAGAGAGAGCAGACAGGGGAGGAGGATGAAGGCAGGGTAACAGGAAAGAGGGCAGAATATTGGAGGATCGGCAGAGTAGGCAAAAAACAGGAGGTTAATGGACAGACTTAGAAAAAGCAGGCCAGCTCAGAGGAATGTGGGCAGACTTAATGGGAAATCTGAAAGATGGGGTAATTGAAAGGTGCAAATAAACAGACCTGGGAGAGAACAGGCATAGTATGGAACGTAAGCAGACTCAATGGGAGAACAGCAGAATGTGGAGACAGCAGGTAGGCTGAGAAGAAAGCATTCAGATTCATGGAGAGAACAGACAAACTAAGGGAAGTGGGCAGGGGGAAAGGAATGTAGGCAGACCTGAGAGAGAATAGGCAGGTTGGGAGAAATTGCTCACGGTAGAAGGAAGCAGGCAAACTCAGACGAAAATGGGTTGACTCCGGGGTGAGTGGGTAGACTCAGAGAAAACAGACAAGCTAAGAGAAAGCTGGCAGACTTGGGTGAGAACATGCACACTGTAGAGAAGTGGACAGGCAGAGGGAAAATGCCATGCCTACAGGTCCCTGAAAGTTACTAGAAGAGTTATGAAGGTTGGTTGATAGCTGGCAGTGAGGCTCAGGTGGGACAAAATGGTGTTCATGAGGAGCTTTTTGTAACTGCCAGATGTGTGCTGAGCAACTGAAGATGGGTTTTGAGGGTTTTATATGTGTCAAATGGAGGCTTGCGAGCAACGTATCAACCATGTGCAGCATGAGCTGATGACCTGCAAATTCATCTCCATTACAACCTGCCCAAGACCTTTAGCTTTCACTTGCCCTGAATGGGCAAGTGAAAGCACTGGTTTCAGCTAGAAGATGCAGGACACAGTAGTTAGGTGCCTGTCTATGTAGTATGTGGTGAGCGAGGAGACTCAGTGAAATATGGCTACAAAGGCAGAAATGGAGTGAAAAGGCTAGCAAAGGGCTCAAAGGCTGGATTAGGGTCTGTGAGGGCCAGCATACTTGGATGTACAATATTAAAGCAGGCCCAAGGATCAGAAGAACTAATGAGTTGCAAATCTGCAGACAGGGTTGACTGAACTCTTGAAGTTTGGGGGAGCAAAGACCATGTTAAGTAGAGGGCTTTTCATAGGTGCCCTTGGTCATTGCTTTAGGTGGGCTGAGCTCTAGTGAGAGAAAGAAGCAAATGTTTACACTGATCCTGACACTGACAGGGCTCACTTTTGATGCATTCCCTCAAAATTAAAATCAGCAGGCTTGAAGACAGAGCATGCTCACAAGCAACATAACATGGCTGAGGTTGATTTGTGTTAGGCCTCTCCAGGTTTAGGGCCACTTCCAGGCTGACTTAGGACCTTTCCACTGAATCTGTCTATATTTCTCCTTTTTATAAGTAAAAATGTGTTTCTAAATCAGGTTCTACACTGGCACCTCTCAATGGCTATGTTCATAGTGCAAGAGCACGTGAGAGGAAATTGAGAGGTCTCAGTCTCCCACTACTCAGGGTTCGGAACTGTCTGATTTCAGGTGGAAAGTAGAAAGGTGTGTGAACGGAGGGCAAAATAGATTAATTACTGACATGTTGGATCTTGAGGTGATGAAAACCAGGAAAAGGAAGACCAGTTAGAGGAGGAATACCATTACGACTAGGAGGAAGATCAGAAAAATTAAGAGTGCTAGGAAGGATATGAGGACTATGATGAAAACCTGGCAGAAAGGACCTGGAACTCCAGGAGGAACAATACCATCAGGAGGAACATCAGGACCAGGAAGAGGAGTGCAGGGCCACCAGAGAGATCCAGAACACTAGGACCAGGAAGACCAGCAGGAGCAAGAAGACAAGAAGGTGTATCAAGAAGATTAAAAGGAGGAACAGGCAGACTAGGGGTCATCCTTGAGCCCTACCTTATTTAACATTGACATGTGCTCCGTAGCAGAGGTGGTATTACCTTTTTGTGTACATGTAGTGACCTACGCAGATGAGACACAACTTGTGGTAGGGCTTAATCAAGCTGAAAGTTCCCTTCATAGTCTTCACCCTTGCTTAGAAGAAATTGCCAACTGAATGAATGACTCCATCCTGAAACTGAAGGGGAAAAAAGCGAGATAACGATCTTGGGGAATCGCTCCCCCCTTGATCTAAACACAATATGGCTGACCACTCTCGGTCTTGCCTCTACCCCAAATACTCAGGTAAAAAACCTGGGTGTCTGGGTGGACCAAGATCTCACCTTTAAGACACAAGCACGGAATATGGTGGCCACGTGCTATGGCATCTTGAAAATGATTCAAAAAGTCCTTCTCCCCTTCTCAGAAGTCATGAAATTGCCGAAATAAAGGGGCATTATAGCATTGCATTTATGGGAGGTACTGCTCGCCACAGCACGAACTTACCAGAAGCCTTTGATGAAGGGGAAACCTCGAAACGCGTGAGGCTGTTGGGAAGCTGCTTTAATGAACTCGCATGAACTGCACAACTGTACCTGAAATAAAAGGCTGGTAACCTGTCGCTGGTCTCGTGTGCGTCTCAAGTCTGAGTTACCACGTTTTTTCCAAATTCAGGCGGACGCTCATCCGCCGAGACTGCATCACTCCAAAATAATTAGGAGGCCAGGAGGTTTGGATACACCGTCCTCGTTTCTGGAGCAACGACGAAGGATTGAAGTAGTGCATCAATGCTGGGGCCCAGTGGGGGCTATACTGAAAGCAGTCATTAGTGCGCCAAAATACGGAGTGAATAACTGTGCACTACACATCCCAGAAGTCATGAAATTGCCGAAATAAAGGGGGGTGATAACATTGCATTTTTGGGAGGTACTGCACGCCACAGCATGAACTTACCAGAAGCCTTTGATAAAGGGGAAACCTGAAACGCGTCAGGCTGTTGGGAAGCTGCTTTAATGAACCGGCATGAACTGCACAACTGTACCTGAAAAAAAAGGCTGGTAACCTGTCGCTGGACTCGTGTGCGTCTCATGTCTGAGTTACCACATTTTTTCTACATATATATATATATATATATATATATATATATATATATATATATATATATATATATATATATATATATATATATATATATATATATATATATATATATATATATATAACCTACTGGCGGTCACCAGTAGGTAGTTATAGTTAGGATTTTTTCAATGCAAAATCTCAACATTCTATTGGGAATAACTTTGGCGCCGGTTGAGGAATCTGCCTGAAAATTTCCTCAAATTAGCCTCGCGGCGCTTCGGTCCTTCACTGAAAGTTTGGGGAGGATTTGTCAAGCGGGGGCCAAGATAAAAGCAGGGTCCCAAAATGTGTTTTCCCCATGTTAATTTCCATAGGGCGGTCGACCTCACTTTTAGCCCGAACGGCTGAATGGATTTCCACCAAACTTGGCAAAATTGTAGGGACTGGTAGCCCGATGTGCCTTTGCTATGTCTCAAGACATATGCTCCAGTGGTTTTTACGAAAATTAACTTTGCAAAAAATATATATATGTTAGAGCCAAAATGTAGCCCAATATAGCCCAATGTAGCCCAATGTAGCCCAAAGATGGCCACCACAGACAAAAAAAAAACAAATGTAGCCCAAATATCAGCCAGATGTAGCCCAACTATAGCCCAATGACAGAATGTCCCAGAGTGTTCTAAAGAACAACTAGAACGCTAACGGTCTTACTTATGACAAAAGTATGGCACACCTGAAGTCATCTTGATTGGAATAAAGTGGTAACACTTAATACATTTAAATTGCAAAGGAACAAAATGAGGGGGTTCATTTTGCCATAGAAATTATGATTAGTGCGGAAGAAAGAAAAATTAGGGCACATTTTGAGTGACTTCTCAAATCCTCTTATATTTCATTAAAAAAATCTGATATGCAGTCTCCCAAGATGGCCACCAGAGACTAAAGAGCCCAAATGTAGCCTAAATATCAGCCAGATGTAGCCCAACTATAGCCCAATGACAGAATGTCCCAGAGTGTTCTAAAGAACAACTAGAACGCTAACGGTCTTACTTATGACAAAAGTATGGCACACCTGAAGTCATCTTGATTGGAATAAAGTGGTAACACTTAATACATTTAATTTGAAAAGGAACAAAATGAGGGGTTTCATTTTGCCATAGAAATTATATATATATATATATATATATATATATATATATATATATATATATATATATATATATATATATATATATATATATATATATATATATATTCACTGAAAAAACCATAGGTTTCACACCAGTTATAGTTAGGTGGAAATTTTACTCGCATAAAACCATTGAAATTCCCACGTTATAGTTAGTTGGACTCACTATAACTTGCGCGTGCAATGCACTGCTGATGACGTCACATATTACATCACTCATGACATGGTCAGTGACATCACTCATGACATCACTGATGACATCTCAAATGACATCACTGATGACATCATCCAGTGAATGTGTATCTTTCTGAAAAATAAATATTTTTTATATATGTATATCTAAAGGTTGATGGGAGAATAAATGGGTAAATAAATGTCTAAATGGATGTTTTTTTGTGTAAAATTGATTGGTTAACTGACTTATTAAATGTATCTTAGTGAATACATATATTAGCGAGTAATGTTTAAATATTTAAATATCTGTATCTGTGTCTCACTTTGTGTATAAGTGGCTGCATGGGTTGGTGAGTAGCTACATGAGTGTGTATATGGGTTATTAATTGTTTTTTTGAGTATCAGTATCAGTGTCTGTATGGTTCGGTGGAGGATATTACTTAGAGCACAGATGCATGAATGAGTGACTCACTATTTGTATGTATTTTGAAGACAGCATGTGTGCAAGACTGTATAGGTGGATGATTGTGTGTATGGGTGGGTTAGTGAGTATGTGTTTTTATAATTGATTGTTTAAGAGAGTAAATATGTTTCCGTTTCTGTAGAAGTATGTGTAGTGGTGTGTATATAGCAGTATAATCAAGTAAATGGTTTTTTGATAGTTTATTTGCATGTGTGAATTTGTGTGTGAGTAACTATATGGATGAGTATTAGTGTGTAACAGGATGTATAGGTGTATGAGTACATATGATGAGTAAGTATATGCATGAGTGACTATATAGAACTGTTGGTGAATGAGTGGATGTGTATGTAGATGTTGGAATTACCTAATAAGTTGTTGTAATTGGTATTGGTTTCTCCTTTTTTAAGAAAATGTTAGTTTCTATTTTTGAATGTGTGTGTCAAAGGTTATTTTATGCTGATAGGAGGTCTGCCACTTTGTCACAAGGATGTTGTCATCAGTGATGTCATTTGAGATGTTTATTTTTCAGAAAGATACACATTCACTGGAAGCATTTGAAAAGGAACAGGAGACCATGATCAAACGCTTCAAAGAACGTGGGTACAATCAGAAAACCATACAGGGAGCTGTGAAAAGGGTGAACACCAAAGAAAGGAAAGACCTTTTAGACACTAATAAGATCAACGACACAGAATCTAATATTAGATTCATCACTACTTTCTCAGGCCAAGCTAGAGATGTGAAAAAGATTCTCATGAAACACTGGCATGTGCTTTTGACAGATCAACATTTGAAATCACACTTAAACCCCAACCCGCAGGTTACATTCAGAAAGAGCAAATCCTTGAGAGATGAGCTCAGTCCGAATTCAGTAACCAGCACTAAGAAACCGATTGATACACCAGGGTTTAAATGCTGTAGATCATGTAAAGCTTGTCGCAACAGCACCAATTGCAAAGAGGTAACTGTGCCGAGCACTGGAAGGGTGTTTTCAATACAGAAGAATGTAAACTGCAAGACTATGTATTGTGTATACCTACTTATTTGTCGATGCGATAAGTGGTATATAGGAAGCACCACACTCAAGGCAAAGGAAAGAGTGCTACAGCACCTCAGGGCAATTAAGAACCACAATGTGCAATACCCTGTGGCCAGGCATTTTTTCGAATACCACTTCCAAAATGAAAACTTGCTAAGAATGGTGGTGCTGGATAAGATTGATCTAGGAGTACGTGGTGGGGACAGAACAACGTGTCTTAGAAAGATGGAATCAAGATATATTATTGATTTCGAAACCACGTTTCCTCAGGGTCTTAATAATCATGAGGAACTTTCGGTGCACCTTGAACAATGAGAGAGAAATGTAAATATGAATTAGCTTGAACATGAAACACTAGATGTATAAACATCAGAAATATTTAGCTGCTGAACGTAAGTCGTCTCTTTTAAACTCTTTTTCATGTTTTAATCCACAGAATTTGTTTGTATGATGTTGGACATTGGAACTCTAACGCACAGAAGTGACAGTTGTAACCAATAAGCCTATGTGACATGGATGAAACTCTTTTTGGAGGATTGAAATGAAATGAAATGAGAAAGTCTGGAGATAACTAACCATGAACACAGTTATTTTGAATCCATTGCAAGTACATGCATATAATTTACAAGACTATTGGCTTGGCCCACTTGGGCTTGATTGTGCAATCATGCATTGAGACAGACATGGAGGAAACTTTGTTTGGAGGATTGAAATGAAATGAAAAATTCTGGAGATAACTAACTATGAACGTAGTTATTTTGAATTTGTTGCAAGTATATGCTTATAATTTACAAGACTATTGGTTTTGCCCACTTGGGCTTGATTTGGCAAGTATGCATTTAGACAGAGAGAATGTCATTGCTACTATGATATGCCCAGGACATGCCAGCTCTAAGACTTTGCCCAGTTGGGCTTAATCCCAGTCCTCCAACGGATGTATAATTATAATTATTTTATGTTACCTCTACTGCTTAATATGTCACAAGAACAAAAGGCGGAGAGCCACTGACTATAACTATTGTTTGACACATACTTTGGTTTACAAACTGTAAATATTAACTTGGCATGAATGTTGCAATTTCCAGTTCCAATATGTTCCCCACACTTTGCACTTTTGGTGTTTATGGATTAGTCCTACCTCTATGACGAGTGTATAGACAATGTAAAAGGACTAGGTTTTAGAATCCTCAGCAAACGTGAGCAAGCCGTGAGGTGAAACGCGTTGGTTGTTTTTGCAGCCAATAAATTTTCCACAGCACAGCAAACTCTGTGTCGTCTACGTATTTTCTTGAAAAGAAAACGTGTGGTGAGATATATTGGGCTTCCGGGACCCCAGGGACGACCCACTCGTGAGCGGGTACTAGCCTGTACCGGAAATCTGTGTTTGTATATATATATATATATATATATATATATATATATATATATATATATATATATATATATATATATATATATATATATGTAAATGGCTCACACTCCACTTTCCTTCGCTGTGAAAACAAAGTTCAGCACTCCCGGGGTACAGGCAGATGTTTCTTTATTTCGCCATTAGTTGCAGACAGAGGCGTTTCGGACGTAAGTCCTTCATCAGTGTTTACTTTGCGCGCCGTCAAGCGGCTACCTATATACAAAATTCTGACATGCCCAGCAGTGCTATTCAAAAGGGGTATATAGATCGTATGTATGCCTTTGCGAAAGGTGCGACCATCTTGGAACGCATAAGATATGCGCTATGGTGTGTTTTTAACCATATATCGTGCCCATCTGGCCGTGTATCGGCCTGGTGGCCGCAAGGCTGGTGTAACTTTGCTATGAAGCCGTGGATCGGCATGACACCAGCTACCTCCGCTTGCTCCATTCGATTTCGATTAAAATCCAAATTTAATAAATTCATTCATCATGGGCGTGTCCCAATGTTAATACCATTATATTTACAAAGCAGCATTCAATCAATTGGAGTACAGAAGCCTCTGTCTCCATAAAGTTTCATAATATCGGACAACATAGCATAAGTTAAAAAGCAGATGCAAAAACAAAAACAAAAAGCAAAAAACAGTCAAATTCATTTGTAAATTAGCCATCAAAGCAGTTTAAAGTTATTCATTCATTTTCCTAAGTGTACCCATAATTCCTCTCCACTGTTCATCCCATGTGGATGTTTTGTTTGTAAATCGATGATATAGCGGGATTCTAGTCCACGAAGCCTCAAAAGTCTGTCACCTCCCCTAGGATTTATCGGAACATGATCTATCCCAAAATATTGCAATAGATCCCTATTGCTCTGATGTTCCTTGGCAAAATGCCGTGCCACCAGATAATTTACATCTTTATTGCAGATGGGACGTTGGTGTTCCAAAATTCGCATCTTCACGTTATTAATTGTACTGCCGATATATTTCAGTCCGCAGGGACATATCAGGCAGTATACAACATAGGGGTTCCAACATGTGATAAACTTGGTTATTTTTCTTGGTATTTTTAGACCAGGGATATTGTATGTCAGGACTCGTTTGCTGTTTTCACAGGCTTTGCATTTGGCACATGGAAAGAATCCCTTCATGTCTTTAAGGGTATTACTTTTCTTAGGCTTAGGGGGCATGAGATGACTTTGTACCAATTTGTCTTTCAAAGAATTTTGTTTTCGAAAGGTTATCAGGGGGCGAATAGGAACGTCATGCCCTATAATGGGATCCAGACGCAATACATGCCAATTTTTTGTTAGTATTTTTCTCAGTTGGTTGGCATCACTTGAGAAAGTTGTCACCATCCTAAATTTGTTGTTTAACTCAGATTGGGCCTTTGGTTCTTTTGCATTAAGTAAACTCTGTCTTGGTATTTTAAGAACTTTCTGAAAAGTTTTCTTAAGAAGACTGGAGTCATATCCCCTGGTTTCAAATCTCACAATAGACTCCTTTGCTGCATTAATAAAGTCGGAATCCCCTGAGCAATTCCGCCGGAGTCTTAACAGCTCGCCATAGGGTATGCTTCGAATCAGGTTCCCAGGGTGACTACTCTTGGCATGTAATATGCTATTGCCCGAAGTGGGCTTCCTGTATAATGCCGTTTCAAGTTTCCCTTCGTTGACAAAGACCTTTAAATCTAAATAGTGCACTTCCTCTCTACTTAGGTCACTAGTAAATTTTAGGTTCAGGTTATTTCTGTTCAGATCCCTGATAAAATCCTCTGCCTGGTTGAAGGAGCCCCTCCATACCAGGAACAGGTCATCTATATAACGACGCCACACAATCACATTTCCGGCCCATTTGGCGTTGTCACCTCCCAGGGCCACCTGCTCCTCCCACCAGCACACGAATAAATTCGCGTAACTGGGGGCGAAGCAGGTGCACATCGCTGTCCCTGAGATCTGTTTGTATAGATCATTTTGAAATAAGAAAATGTTGTGTGTTAAACAGAATTCAAGTAGTTCGATCAACATAACCCCATGTTCAGTATACTTCATCGGTCTTTTTTCTAAGAAGTATTTTACTGCTTCGACTCCCTGCTCATGCCGAATGCAAGTATATAGGCTTGTGATGTCGAGAGTTATGAGTATGTATGTCTCGTCCCACTGAATGTTCTCAACCTGTTCAATGACATTTTTGGTATCTTTTACATAGGACCTTAATGTAACAACCAATCGAGCAAGAAATGAGTCAAGATACATTGAGAGTTCCTCAGTGAGTCCTCCCTTTGACCACACGATTAGTCACCCTGGTGGTGAGCGGAGGTTTTTATGCACTTTAGGCAGTTGGTAAAAAGTTGGTGTTACTGGCTCATGATTACGCAAGAATAGAAATTCATTTGTGTACAACATAGATCTATTTCACCATTTGTTTAATAGATCGTGATAAGTTTGTATACTTTGGGCATATTCCTCTTTCTTAGTTCTAATGTAACAATTCACATCCCCCAGTTGACGGAGGGACTCTTGGCAGTATTGTTCTCTAGGGAGTAAGACGATATTTTCTCCCTTATCTGAGGGTTTTACAATGATCTCGTCATTCTTGCTTATCTCAGATAAGATCTGTGTTTGTATTCCCGAGAGATTCCTTTTATGGAGATTGTGTTTCTGTCCAGTGATCCTAAACTTCATCAGGTCATCAATCACTGCTTCTGAGAACGTGTCGATGGCATCATAAGGCATCTGTGTGTTGAATTGCGACGGTGCCTTAAAATCAGTTTCCGGAGCTTGTTGTTCAATGTTTGCTCTCCTTGCTCTCATTATCGTATCATCACATATCTCCAGATCTTGTTCCGTTCTTAATTCTGTCAAGGTTTCCATGAGATTCAAGTTTTTAGTGCTCAAGGTATCAGCCATTTCTCTTGTACTTTTTTTCTTAGTTTTTTTCGTTTTTTTCCGTATTTGAAGGCTTCAGGGCGAAGAATTTATGAAGTTTAATTTTGCGGACCAACCTAAAAAGGTCTATCCTGGTCTGTGTATATTCTAATCTGTCACTCGGACAGAATGTTAGACCCAGCTGCAAGGTGTCTTCCTCTTCTTTAGTCAGGATTTTGTCAGTTAGATTGATAATCGTAAGGTTTGGACCAGCGATTACCATTGGTTGCCCCTCTTTTTGCGAGGGTTCCGGGATCCTGCTCCTCCTCTTCCTCTTCCCCTTCCAGCCTCCTCTTCGGGTACTTCTTCGTTTTCTGGGGGTCTTAATTTCCCCCCCCTCAGCCAACTTTTTCACCTTTTCAAAGAAATTTGATGCTCCACGAAAGGCAATAAACAAAAAGAAAGGAACAGTGCCAATGACACCTGTGGAAACCTCGGAATCAGAGGTGACGGAAGAGGAGCAGTCGGGTGATGAAGTGGCATCAGCCTCAAAAACAACTTCAAAAAGCCCTTTTCAGTTGGAGTTCAAGTTGATACGCCAAAGTTGGCCGAGGGGGGGGAATTAAGACCCCCAGAAAATGAAGAAGAACCCGAAGATGAGGCTGGAAGGGGAAGAGGAAGAGGAGGAGCAGGATCCCGGAACCCTCGCAAAAAGAGGGGCAACCGATGGTAATCGCTGGTCCTAACCTTACGATTATCAATCTAACTGACAAAATCCTGACTAAAGAAGAGGAAGACACCTTGCAGCTGGGTCTAACATTCTGTCGGAGTGACAGATTAGAATATACACAGACCATGATAGACCTTTTTAGGTTGGTCCTCAAAATTAAACTTCATAAATTCTTCGCCCTGAAGCCTTCAAATACGGAAAAAACGAAAAAAACAAAGAAAAAAAAGTACAAGAGAAATGACTGATACCTTGAGCACTAAAGGCTTGAAACTCATGGAAACCTTGACAGAATTAAGAACGGAACATGATCTGGAGATATGTGATGATACGATAATGAGAGCAAGGAGAGCAAACATTGAACAACAAGCTCCGGAAACTGATTTTAAGGCACCGTCGCAATTCAATCCACAGATTCCTTATGATGCCATCGACACGTTCTCAGAAGCAGTGATTGATGACCTGATGAAGTTTAGGATCACTGGACAGAAACACAATCTCAATAAAAGGAATCTCTCGGGAATACAAACACAGATCTTATCTGAGATAAGCAAGAATGACGAGATCATTGTGAAACCCTCAGATAAGGGAGGAAATATCGTCTTACTCCCTAGAGAACAATACTGCCAAGAGTCCCTCCGTCAACTGGGGGATGTGAATTGTTACATAAGAACTAACAAAGAGGAATTTGCCCAAAGTATACAAACTTATCACAATCTATTAAACAAATGGCGAAATAGATCTATGTTGGACACAAATGAATTTCTATTCTTGCGTAATCATGAGCCAGTAACACCAACTTTTTACCAACTGCCTAAAGTGCATAAAAACCTCCGCTCACCACCAGGGAGACCAATCATGTGGTCAAAGGGAGGACTCACTGAGAAACTCTCAATGTATATTGACTCATTTCTTGCTCGATTGGTTGTTACATTAGGGTCCTATGTAAAAGATACCAAAGATTTCATTGAACAGGTTCAGTACATTCAGTGGGACGAGACATACATACTCATAACTCTCGACATCACAAGCCTATATACTTGCATTCGGCATGAGCAGGGAGTCGAAGCAGTAAAATACTTCTTAGAAAAAAGACCGATGAAGTATACTGAACATGGGGTTATGTTGATCGAACTACTTGAATTCTGTTTAACACACAACATTTTCTTATTTCAAAATGATCTATACAAACAGATCTCAGGGACAGCGATGGGCACCTGCTTCGCCCCCAGTTACGCAAATGTATTCGTGGGCTGGTGGGAGGAGCAGGTGGCCCTGGGAGGTGACAACGCCAAATGGGCCGGAAATGTGAATGTGTGGCGTCGTTATATAGACGACCTGTTCCTGGTATGGAGGGGCTCCTTCAACCAGGCAGAGGATTTTATCAGGGATCTGAACAGAAATAACCTGAACCTAAAAGTTACTAGTGACCTAAGTAGAGAAGAAGTGCACTATCTAGATTTAAAGGTCTTTGTCAACGAAGGGAAACTTGAAACGGCATTATACAGGAAGCCCACTTCGGGCAATAGCATATTACATGCCAAGAGTAGTCACCCTGGGAACCTGATTCGAAGCATACCCTATGGCGAGCTGTTAAGACTCCGGCGGAATTGCTCAAGGGATTCCGACTTTATTAATGCAGCAAAGGAGTGAGATTTGAAACCAGGGGATATGACTCCAGTCTTCTTAAGAAAACTTTTAAGAAAGTTCTTAAAATACCAAGATGGAGTTTACTTAATGCAAAAGAACCAAAGGCCCAATCTGAGTTAAACAACAAATTTAGGATGGTGACAACTTTCTCGAGTGATGCCAATCAACTGAGAAAAATACTAACTAAAAATTGGCATGTATTGTGTCTGGATCCCATTATAGGGCATGATGTTCCTATTCGCCCCCTGATAACCTTTCGAAAACAAAATTCTTTGAAAGACAAATTGGTACAAAGTCATCTCATGCCCCCTAAGCCTAAGAAAAGTAATACCCTTAAAGACATGAAGGGATTCTTTCCGTGTGCCAAATGCAAAGCCTGTGAAAACAGCAAACGAGTCCTGACATACAATATCCCTGGTCTAAACATACCAAGAAAAATAACCAAGTTTATCACATGTCAGACCCCCTATGTTGTATACTGCCTGATATGTCCCTGCGGACTGAAATATATCGGCAGTACAATTAATAACGTGAAGATGCGAATTTTGGAACACCAACGTGTCATCTGCAATAAAGATGTAAATTATCCGGTGGCACAGCATTTTGCCAAGGAACATCGGAGCAATAGGAATCTATTGCAATATTTTGGGATAGATCATGTTCCGATAAATCCCAGGGGAGGTGACAGACTTTTGAGGCTTCGTAGACTAGAATCCCGCTATATCATCGATTTACAAACAAAACATCCACATGGGATGAATAGTGGAGAGGAATTATTGGTACACTTAGGAAAATGAATGAATAACTTTAAACTGTTTTGATGGCTAATTTACAAATGAATTTGACAGTTTTTTGCTTTTTGTTTTTGTTTTTGCATCTGCTTTTTAACTTATGCTATGTTGTCCGATATTATGAAACTTTATGGAGACAGAGGCTTCTGTACTCCAATTGATTGAATGCTGCTTTGTTAATATAATGGTATTAACATTGGGACACGCCCATTATGAATGAATTTATTAAATTTGGATTTTAATCGAAGTCGTATGGAGCAAGCGGAGGTAGCTGGTGTCATGCCGATCCACGGCTTTATGTTATGTTATGTTATGTTATGTTACGATTATTTATTGTGCGCACAGATACTCCAGCCAAGGAGCGTCCTGGCGCAGAGGCAGGTGGCACGTAACACAACACCAGGCTAAGAACAAAACTAAGGGACAGCTAAAACAGGAAGGTTTTTATAGCCCTCCGAAAGGTCAGAAGGTCCTCCAGCAAGCGGATTTCAACAGGCAAGGAGTTCCATGCTGACGCAGCCAATACCTTAAACGAGCGGCCTCCCATACGACTAAGCCTGAATCTGGGAACCACCGCAAGGGCCAGACCCTGAGAGCGAAGGCTACGGACAGGGACATAAAAAGACAGACAGCTCGACAGGATTTCCGGGCCTGTGCCTCTCAAGATTTTAAAAGCGAAGCACAAAACCTTGAAGAGGATGCGCTTCCTAACCGGAAGCCAGTGTAGGGAGCGAAGGACACCTGTCACTGAGCAGAATCTGGGCAAGCCCACAATCGCCCTTGCCGCAGCATTCTGAACCCGTTGTAAGCGGGTTAATTCGGCCTGGTTGGCCCCAGCCAGGAGAGAGCTGGCGTAATCCAGGCGGGAGATAATAGTGGCCTGGATCACCAACTGCCTGGTCGGGGCGTCAAAGAACTTGAGAACAGGTCTCAAGCCTCTCAGGAGACCGAAGCAACAAGCCGCGGTTCTTTTAGTATGGCCTACAAAAGAGAGGCCCGCATCCAGCCATACCCCCAGATTTTTCACTTCCGATACCGGGATCGGAGTAGGTCCCAACTCTGAGGGCCACCAGTGGTCACCCCACAGCTCCACTCCCTTCCCGACGACCATCACCTCTGTTTTAGTGGCGTTAAGCTGGAGGCAATTGCCTGTCAGCCAGCTAGCCACCGCCTTCAGTCCAGACTGAAACCTAGGGGCCTCAATCTCCGCATCCCCGCTGAGAGTAACCGCCAGCTGAGTGTCGTCGGCATATGAGACCAAGGTAAGGCCCCACTGCCTAGCGACATCAGCCAGCGGTCTCACGTAAAGATTGAATAACGTGGGGCTCAGCGAGGACCCTTGCGGAACCCCCATGGCCAGTGGCTGGTAGTTGGACTTGAAGGGAGGGATGGCAACACAGAAGGAGCGGTCATCTAAAAAGGAGCGGAACCATTGCAGCGCCTGACCGCCAATGCCAGTCTCCTCGAGCCGGCGTAGGAGGATGCTGTGATCTATAGCAAAGTTACACCAGCCTTGCGGCCACCAGGCCGATACACGGCCAGATGGGCATGATATATGGTTAAAAACACATCATAGCGCATATCTTATGCGTTCCAAGATGGCTGCACCTTTTGCAAAGGCATACATACGATCTAGATACCCCTTTTGAATAACACTGCTGGGCGTGTCAGAATGTTGTATATAGGTAACCGCTTGACGGCGCGCAAAGTAAACACTGATGAAGGACTTACGTCCGAAACGCGTCTGTCTGCAACTAATGGCGAAATAAAGAAACATCTGCCTGTACCCCGGGAGTGCTGAACTTTGTTTTCACAGCGAAGGAAAATGGAGTGTGAGCCATTAATTTTGAACGCGTGTGCCATCGCTTTTTGAGCACCCGCTCGGGAGTGACCTGTGATGTATGGTACAACACGAGCGCCGATATATATATATATATATATATATATATATATATATATATATATATATATATATATATATATATATATATATATATATAAATATATATATATATATATATATATATATATCCCATTTTGAAATGCCCACACTTCATAATTGAGCATCGTGTTTGGACAGCAAATAAAACACATAGTTCATTAACTATGTACCCCATTATATAATAGTGGTCAAACACAATTTTTATTGTGTAACTTGATGTTCAGGTAGAGGTGATTTAACATCCTGCATGTTTTATTTGCTGTCTAAACATGATGCTCAATTATGAAGTGTGGGCATTTCAAAATGACGCTCCCATTTTGTGTTTATGGAGGCTTGTCAAGATTGCGCGGCAGTCCTTCCTTTGTGTTGTCAACAGGAGTGATGTGTTTAAAAAAAAGTAATCTCAGCGCTTTCAGTAAACATAGATGAAGGCCGTTGCCGAAACGCGACTGATTGTTGAGTGCCAGCGTTCTCTTTTCATAAATTGACGGAACCTGCCCTCACGAGTGCTGTCTTCCTTGGGGATTTCCTGAGAGTTGGAGGAGAGTTAAAGCTACAATTGTAATGCGGGTGCACCCCGCATTTGAGCAGCACCCGCCTGAGAGTGCACCAAGCTGGTGTTTTGGAGCGAATATATATATAAATACATATATATATATATATATATATATATATATATATATATATATATATATATATATATATATATATATATATATATATATATATATATATATATATATATATATATATATATATATCAAGCAGGTGCAACCTCCCAGGCTCCGACCGCAGCGACCCAGGAAATCACGCAGATCCGGTAGTTTACTTTAAGCACAGATTTTATTTAAAAGCTGAACCAAGCAATCTGACGCGTTTCGGGCATCCCCCCTTGCTCACAGTCAGTAGGTATATATAGTTAGGACCTAGTTACCATAGGAAATTCCGAACATTCTATTGGGAATAACTTTTTTTGAGGGATCTACCTGTAATTTCCTTAAATTTCCCTCGCTGCGCTCCGCTGCTTCCCTGAAAGTTTCAGGGGGATTCGTCAACAACTACTGGAGGGATTTTCACCAAATATAGAAAAGGCACTACTGCATACCTGATCCTACCATTTTGCTAAGTTTGGTGTAATTCCGTTCAGCCGTTCGGGCTGTAGCCGTGTCTAAACGTCTCATAGAAAATGCCAGTTGTAGTCTATCTTGGACCACACAATTCCAGGAAGTCAGCGATCGAGCTAGTGGTTAGCGCGCCCAGAAACTCTGGTAATTTGTGCAGTGACGGCATCTTCCGTCCAAAACAGATAGACTACAACTACTAAGGTGTCTAAGACAGTGTGCCCGGCTGGGTTCACTGTAAGTAAATTCGAATTACTTCCACACGCATGGGTTACATTTTCCTTTAGCCCACTACAAGACGTCCCACACTCTTTGTCCTGATGAGACCCTCACTCTAAGGGTCGAAACGCCGTCGACGTACCTGGAGGCGAATAAGACTCATTCAGTGTCTATGATTGTATAGCAGCTGTTCCAAAATTGATTTTTTTAAAAAATTGCTCGGAGTCATGTCTCTCTCTTGTAAATAGCCACCACCGTAACCTGTATTGTCCACTTTACTGTACACACGCTGTTTCTTTGGTTACTTCACAAATCACTGGGGACACATTGCACTTTGTATATTGTAATATATGTCGTAGTCAAAAGTAACTTTTATTATTTGTGTTATTTGAAACATATAAAAAACTGTTTGAAACTGATATAATTGTGTCTCTCTCTCTCTCCTTCCTGCCACCCTTTCTCCAATACTCAGATTGGTATTAAGTTCCCATCTATTAAATATTCATAAAAAGTGATATGCCACAGGAACCATTGTTTTTCTGGATAAACGTATTGCCCTGGTTCCTCTGTGAGTAGGGTCTCCCTTGTTCTTCTTTTTTCACTATTTACCTGACAGTCAGGTAAATAATAAATAATCTGTTAAGTGAAGATTAGATCAATAGTAGAGATTTTGCCTTTATTAAGTATGTAGTGCATAACAAGACAAAAAGATTCTGTATTTTTTAGATGGGGCTGAGCAATCATCAGAGAAACCTCACTATGTGTACGTGGCACACTAAATATAAACAATAAATCAGTACTATTAGTTCAGCGGCTAGGCAAAGAGCAGAAAAACCTTTCAATTTACACTGGAAGTGCCTAAAATTGATGCTATTTAGTCAGCTGGGGCAAAAAGGACGCTTTTATATTTGCTTGTCTAATGGCTGGGTAGTATATCATCTCTGCCACTTAATTGATGGCCCAATAAAAAGAGGGAAATGTTATAATTTGTTGGGTGGCTGGCTAAATAGCTGGCACACCAGGTAAAGTTTGCTTATTTTCCTGGCCACTGGCCAAATTTTACAGCCACCTGCCAGACAGTGCATAATCTATTTTAATTTAGCCAGGTAAATAGAGAGGTCGGTTTATTATTTGCATGTGTGCCTTCTAAACATGAGATCCAAAAGGAGCTGTGCCGTTCCTCAAAAAAAGAGGTTAAAAAGAGGAAGTGTACATGCCAACGGGTTGTCTGGATGCTGTTGGTCAGGTAACAACCTATAGTGGGGCATCCATTTTGTTGGATGTAATGTCATCACACACCCTTGCAGGTGTCATGCTTCATCATCTGGGCTGCTCCTCGTTGGGTCGGCGGTGCAATACCCAACGGGCGACATCTCAAAGAGGGGGACTTTGGCGGATATCTTTTATCCAACAGCCGTAGAGTGAAGTGCGGGTGTGGGGCCAGTAATGTATAGATGTTTTATGTGAGTTAAAATAAAGCTGGGAGTACCAGTGCAAATTTATTCTGGGGTCTCCTGCTCTAGTTAAAAAGGACAAGCTTAACTGATGATTGATGGGTAATAATGTGCCCTACAAGGTTCTCAGTTAGTTTGTGAAGTGGTTTATATGTTTCTCGCGTCAATATAGATTCACTCGCGATTCTTCAGGACCTAAGAAAAAAGGAAAATATCCAAAAACTGCCTACATATTTTGGATCTCACAAGGTATCCAGTGTGTTGTACTAAAACTAAAATAACAACAAGATAATGGTGTCTTGTGTAGGTGTGTACCTGATTGATGCTGGAACTGCCTGGAGGGGAGAAAAAATGCATATCACAGCAGGTATCAAAATAACTGACAAAAAGTGACAATGTACATCCTCTAGGATTACTAGAAACACATTTACTAGTGTCTACGCTAAAAACCAATTAAAGCCAATGTGGACATGCCATGTCCGTGGGCAAACGGTGGTGAGCATGCCCATGTGTGCCTTCTAAACATGGCATTATCTCCGCTATTTAGCCAGCGGTTGGAAATAAAGTGAAGTTTGTTTGCTATTCCTTCGTTGCCATCCAGCAACATACTGTATCACTGCTATTTAGTCAGTGATTGGGTAAATAATGTCCTTTATTTCTATTTGAATGACTGCCAGCTTAATTATACAAAATGTCATTTTTTTACGTAGCGGCCAGCAGTTGAGTAAATAGTGAAGTTTCTTAGCTGTTTGACAACCACATACCTAAAATTGCAAAATCAACTATTTAGTCAGTGTCTGGTTAAATAGAAAAATGTATCTGCTGTCAAGAATGAGCTCCTCCTGGTAGCCTACAGTGCATGGTCATGTTTTCAGCTGCCTGTGTGAGTCCACCCACACAAGGTAGGTTCCATCAATTTTCTCTCTCTTCATAGTAATTACTGCAACAAAGCCTTTAACACAGAAGTACCACCATCTCACTCTGCTGTGTCACCATCTGACTCTGCTGCCCATACTCCTATCTTTCCCATCACTATCCAAAACTATCCCCCACACACTACTATGGCGTAACATGGTACCTTCATGGAAATGCAAAGCCCTAATTCCTACCACATAAAATGTCTGCAAAATCTCCCCAGCGTTGCTGTGAAAACCTACTAACATACACTCCTCAAAGAATACCCAGAAACACTATTAACCGACATACAGAAACAAGAATATCTTAATCAAATCCTCAGAACAAAATCTCTCCATTTTTGACCTCCACTTCCCGCTCTCTGCGCCTCCATGTCAATGGCCCTCAACCCCACTCTATCTCGTGCCCCCACAGAACATATTCCGTTCTCTCTCCTCTCTCAGTTAAATCTACCACTCCCTGATCTCATGTACTCCACCTACACTTCTCCTACATCCTCCCCCATTCATAAATGCCAGGAGGCAATGACCACACCTCAGGAAATAGCTCCTCCTCCTTCAAGAACCGCTTTCCCTACACTGTTAGACCAAACACCTTCACCAGAACCCTCTCAAACCAAGACCCACTTTTAACTAAATCCAACCAAAGCACCCATCCTAGCCTACAGCGACCACCAGCCTGCCCCTTTTGCTACAGAATCAACAACCTGTCAACTGATCCCCATAATCACCCGTCTGGAGCGCAAAATCAACTCAATCCTGGATAGAATCTCCTTATTACGAAAGGACACACAGATTTGCTCTAACTCATCTCCCATTCACACAAATATGGTGAACACCGATCTGACCACAAATATGCACCCTGGCTCTCCACGCTCTACCACCTGGGCAGCTATGCCCTATATTCACTACCACCTCAAAACTAGATACACCACTAGATGCAATGTTGCAGCTGGAAGCTGAGATGCTGGGCAAAATCATACAACAATGCTCCTAGCCATCCCTACTACCGCAAGATTATGGCCATCCTTGACACTAGTAGGATCCCCTCCACCAACTGCCCCCAGACCACCTGCCCAACTCACTACTATCCAACCTAATCAATACTCAGTACTCCTGAGGCGAAAGCCGGGAGCGTCACACGTTTGTTTTAAAATTTGAGTGTCACTTCTGTTTCTTTGTATTTTTTAAAACTATCTTACCTGGCAACATTACTGGCAGTTAAAGCAATTCCCAGTCCCCGCGCAGCAGATCTTATCGCTGTCGCGGACCCAAACACCAACCACTTGTGGACGCCATTGCCGGCGGGCACTAGGGCCCCCCTTCGCCCCGCCCAGCTTAGAAAGCGCTGAGAACGAGCGCTTCAGCAGAATCAGTACTCCTGAGGTGGAAGCCGGGAGCGTCACACGTTTCTTTTAAAATTTGAGTATCACTTCTGTTTCTTTGTGTTTTTTTAAAACTATCTTACCTGGCAACATTACTGGCACTTAAAGCAATTCCCAGTCCCCGGTCATGCGGATCTTATCGCTGTCGCGGACCAAAACAACAACCACTTGTGGACGCCATTGCCGGTGTGCACCGAGGCCACGCCCCCTTTGGGGCCACGCCCCCCACCCAGCTTAAAAAGCGCTGAGAATGAGCGCTTCAGCAGAATCAGTACTCCTGAGGCCGAAGCCGGGAGCGTCACACGTTTGTTTTAAAATTTGAGTGTCACTTCTGTTTCTTTGTGTTTTTTAAAACTATCTTACCTGGCAACATTACTGGCAGTTAAAGCAATTCTCGGTCCCCGCGCAGCGGATCTTATCGCTGTCGCAGACCCAAACTACGACCACTTGTGGACGCCATTGCCGGCATGCACCGAGGCCATGCCCCCTTTGAGGCCACGCCCCCCCGCCCAGCTTAAAAAGCGCTGAGAACGAGCGCTTCAGCAGAATCAGTACTCCTGAGGCGGAAGCCGGGAGCGTCACACGTTTGTTTTAAAATTTGAGTGTCACTTCTGTTTCTTTGTGTTTTTTAAAACTATCTTACCTGGCAACATTACTGGCAGTTAAAGCAATTCCCAGTCCCCGCGCAGCAGATCTTATCGCTGTCGCGGACCCAAACAACAACCACTTGTGGACGCCATTGCCGGCGTGCACCGAGGCCACGCCCCCTTTGAGGCCACGCCCCCCGCCCAGCTTAAAAAGCGCTGAGAACGAGCTATTCAGCAGAATCAGTACTCCTGAGGCGGAAGCCGGGAGCGTCACACGTTAGTTTTAAAATTTGAGTGTCATTTCTGTTTCTTTGTGTTTTTTTAAAACTATCTTACCTGGCAACATTGCTGGCAGTTAAAGCAATTCCCGGTCCCCGCGCAGCGGATCTTATCGCTGTCGCGGACCCAAACAACAACCACTTGTGGACGCTATTGCCGGCGTACACCGAGGCCATGCACCCTTTGAGGCCACGCCCCCCTCCCAGCTTAAAAAGCGCTGAGAACGAGCGCTTCAGCAGAATCAGTACTCCTGAGGCGGAAGCCGGGAGCGTCACACGTTTGTTTTAAAATTTGAGTGTCACTTCTGTTTCTTTGTGTTTTTTAAAACTATCTTACCTGGCAACATTACTGGCAGTAAAAGCAATTCCCGGTCCCCACGCAGCAGATCTTATCGCTGTCGCGGACCCAAACAACAACCACTTGTGGACGCCATGGCCGGCGTGCACCGAGGCCACGCCCCCTTTGAGGCCACGCCCCCCCGCCCAGCTTAAAAAGCGCTGAGAACGAGCGCTTCAGCAGAAATCAGTACTCCTGAGGCAGAAGCCGGGAGCGTCACACGTTAGTTTTAAACTTTGAGTGTCATTTCTATTTCTTTGTGTTTTTTTAAAACTATCTTACCTGGCAACATTACTGGCAGTTAAAGCAATTCCCGGTCCCCGCGCAGCGGATCTTATCGCTGTCGCGGACCCAAACAACAACCACTTGCGGACGCCATTGCTGGCGTGCACCGAGGCCACGCCCCTTTTGAGGCCACGCCCAGCTTAAAAAGCGCTGAAAACGAGCGCTTCAGCAGAATCAGTACTCCTGAGGCGGAAGCCGGGAGCGTCACACGTTTGTTTTAAAATTTGAGTGTCACTTCTGTTTCTTTGTGTTTTTTAAAACTATCTTACCTGGCAACATTACTGGCAGTTAAAGCAATTCCCAGTCCCCGCGGAGCGGATCTTATCGCTGTCGCGGACCCAAACAACAACCACTTGTGGACGCCATTGCCGGCGTGCACCGAGGCCACGCCCCCTTTGAGGCCACGCCCCCGCCCAGCTTAAAAAGCGCTGAGAACGAGCGCTTCAGCAGAATCAGTACTCCTGAGGCGGAAGCAGGGAGCGTCACACGTTTGTTTTAAAATTTGAGTGTCACTTCTGTTTCTTTGTGTTTTTTTAAAACTATCTTACCTGGCAACATTACTGGCAGTTAAAGCAATTCCCGGTCCCCGCGCAGCGGATCTTATCGCTGTCGCGGACCCAAACAACAACCACTTGTGGACGCCATTGCCGGCGTGCACCGAGGCCACGCCCCCTTTGAGGCCACACACCCCCTATAACCCCTCCTTCAACGCTTAATATGTGCCTTTGGAGAAAGCGCAGCGGAGGAGCGCAGCGGGCGCGCCGTCAGCGCTCCGAAGGCGCGCCTAAGGCAAGCCCGTCTGCGCCCGTCCGCGCCAGGACGGGCCGAGGGCCAGCCACCCTGGACTCTTCCACCCAACCTACGATATCATACTCCAGAGACTCCTTGCTTCAACTGGATCGGCCCCTCCAGCCTCCCTGTACGACTGTTTTTTACGGTGAGAGTTCTCTTACCCACTGCCCGCACTGCTCATTCAAACTCACACCTGTGATGAAAAATCAGGCACCCCGGACCATCATTAAGATGGCCCTGCTAAATTGCAGATCCCTGCCCAAACATAGTCATGAAATTCTTATGCTTCTAGAAGAAGAGTAACTTGAGATCCTATTTCTCACTGAGACATGGCTCACTCCAGACTCAGACTTTGATGTGGTGCAGGCGTTACCGCAGGGTTACCTTATACAACACTTGGATCGAGCGAAGGGAAAGGGAGGAGGGATAGCTATTATCCACAAGGTACAACTCTCATGTAGATTCCAGGACAGCCCTTTACTGAACTGTGAAAATGTTCATTTTAGCATTCAACTGTCCCCCTGTAATTCAATCTCAGGAGCCCTCATCTACCACCCTCCAGGAGACTTGGTTAAATTCTGCAGCTCCCTCGTTGAATTCTCCACAGCCATGACAGGCACCTTGTCTAACCTACTCATCCCTGGGGATCTTAATATCCACTTCGATAATAGGGAGGACAACATCGCATCAGAGCTGCACCTAGACCTTGCCACCCATCATCTCCATCTTCAGAACGACCAACCCACGCAGAGTCATGGGCATTTACTTGATCCTATTTTTTGTAACATCGATACCTTGAAAACCAACGCCCGATCCTTCTGCCCTGGTCAGACCACAGGCTCATCCCCTTCAGTTGGGAGATCCCGACCAACGTTCCTCCCATTCAACCTCCCGGTAAACCGGCTCGTCCCTGGGCAAAATTAGACCCCAAAAAATGGGAACAGATCCTGGACCTCTCCAAGCCCAGTCTTGCCACCGACCCCGTAACAGCGGACGCGGAGTTCTCATCCTGGATCGAAAACTCCCTCAATACCATTCTCCCTAACAAACCACATCGGACATCCCACAAAAAAACCTCCTCCCCATGGTTCAACCAGGAAACCCGCCTTCTGAAGAAGCTATGCAAAAGGGCTGAAAGAACTTGGCTGAAAGACTTCGACCCTAATAGCAAGAAGGAATACAGGCTGGCCATCCTCAATTATAAAAAAGCCTTGAAAAAAGCCCAAACATCCTTTTTTCAAGAGAAAATTAATGCTGCATCTTGCTCGTCGAGGGAGACTTTTCGTATTGTAAAACTACTCTTGAAAACCCCAGAGTCCACTTGTCCGACTGTCCTCGTAGACAACCACTGTGATAAGTTGGCCACGTACTTCGATCAAAAAATTCAAAATATTCTGCAGCAACTCCCGTCTATCCCTTCGAAACCACCTCCTATTTCCCTAATTCAAGCCCAGAACCTCAACACGAGACTTGAGACGTTCACTCCCATAAATAAGGAAACCTTGGCCCCCATCTTCCAATCCCTTAAAAGTGGCTCACCTTCTGACCCTGCCCCAGTCAAAATCCTAAAGCAAGTAACACCCACCATCCTCGCACCTATGGTACACCTGATTAATGCCTCTCTGGCATACGGAGTGGTTCCCCCCAGCTGGAAAAAGGCGAAAGTTAGAGCCTTACTAAAAAAACCTAATCTAGACCCCCTCAACCTAGCCAACTTCAGGCCCATATCGCTCCTCCCCTGCATCAGTAAAATGACAGAAAAATGTATAAATGCCCAGCTTTCACACTACCTCGAATCGAATGAACTACTTAAACCATCTCAGACGGGTTTTCGCCCCGGCCAAGGCACGGAAACAGCAATGGTGACGGTGGTCGAGGAAGCCAGGAAGATCATGGATGCAGGAGGATCAGTGGCAGTGATCCTCCTGGATCTGAGCGCGGCCTTCGACACTGTCAACCACCAAATCCTGGTTCAGCGACTTAGTGATCTTGGGATTACAGATGTTGCCCTGACCTGGATAAAATCCTTTCTCCATGACCGTTCATTCCAGGTGATCGAGGGTAGTTATACATCCAAGGAGACCCCTATACGTTGCGGAGTGCCACAGGGCTCCTCCTTGAGCCCCACGCTCTTCAACGTATATATGTACCCGCTCGAAAAAATAGTCACCCCTCACGGGATTAAACTCCTAACGTACGCTGAAAACACCCAGCTGGTTGTCTCCCTACCACCAATCTGTACTCCTGTCTGAGAGACATAGTCAGCTGGATGGACAGTTCTCACTTGAAGCTCAACAGCGACAAGACATTACTGGTAATGTGGAATCAGGCTCATTTCCGTCCAGAATCTCTATGGCCCCCATGCATGGGCAAGCCCCCAACCCCTAAATCCGAGATTAAAAGCCTCGGACTATGGCTAGACCAAAATCTCACCATGCACACCCAAGCTAGGAAAACGGCCGGGGTCTGCTATGGGCTTCTGCGATCCGCCCGGAAAATTCTACCATTGCTCCCTTTTCATCTAGGAAACTCCTCATCCAAGGCCTCATCCTGTCACGACTGGATTATGGCAACGCACGGTTTCTGGGTGCCCCGCGGAAAGTTACTACCAAACTTCAGGTGGTGCAGAACGCTGCCGCACGGATCCTCACCAACACCAAGAGCCGGTGCTCGGCCAAGCCAGCCATTAAAGCACTTCATTGGCTGCCCGTGGTAGAAAGAGTGCAATTTAAGGTGCTCTGCCTAACGCACAAAATCCTTAACGGTAAAGCCCCGCCCATCTTCAGAGACCTGGTGACTCCTTACACCACCTCTAGACCTCTTCGGTCGTCTAATGCCCATCTAACTTTGCCACCCAAGATCAAGAGAGCGCGATCAGGAGGTCGGCGTTTCTCCTACAACGCTTCCAAAATATGGAACTCCCTCCCTCCTGACATTTGTGCACAGCCTAATCTTCTGGCCTTCCGAAAATCTCTGAAAACCTGGCTGTTCCCGTGAGCCTCCCCTTACGACTCCGCCTGTACTCATTCAGCGCTGGGACGCTCACGGGCAGCCATGCGCTTTAGAAATCCTGTAACATTTAACATTTAACATTTAACATCTGATACAAGAACGTTACCCATTGCAAACTGCATGCTATTAAGTTGTCAGTCAGCAGTGAAAACTTCCACTGAAATAGTGTAAACCATCCTACTACATAAAATTGGGAAAATAAATTTTGACTAAAAGCTGGCTCAATGACCACTCATTCCCCATTTCCGTTCACCTCACCTCTCCAGACTTTTCAATGCTTTGACGTGGTTTCAAAGATTGTTTCAAATGTGGGTTACCTAGCATCTCTGCTCAAAAAGCCCTAACCCCTTCAAATTCCATCTCATCTATCACCTACTAGATGGAAAACCACAATTCTTCAAAGATCTAACAGAACACAAAACATCCTATAGGACTCTACAGGCATTATATTAGGAGACCTTAACCTGCACCTGAACGATGCAGAAGATATACAGCATACGCCTTATCCACCTTACTTGAATCAAAATATCTCACTCAGAACAAAAAAAGGAAACTCACAATAAGGCAATAATCTCCAAGCATAATACCATATCCCTCCACTTCATCCTACCCACCAACTGGACTATTAACCACTTAATTATATTTGATCTCAATGTCAGCCAACTTAAGCTCCACTCCCAAAATGATCAACCTAAGCTCTGGACAAGAAATACCCACAAACCCCTCTCCCCCAAATTAGAATCCCTAATCAGTTGCCAAATTCTAGGTCTACATGACCTTACTTCCACAGATGACCTCACCTCCCACTATAACACTAAAATTACAGAACTTCTTGACATTATCTCCCCTCTAAAACTAAATAAATCATGAATGATCCTTTCCAGATCCTGGTTTAATAAAGACCTAAATAAAGAGAGACGCCAACTTAGGCTGGTTGAAAGTACTTGGAGACAATAACCGTCACTAATCCTTCTCTCTTTCCTCTGAGCTCAACACCTGAAATACAAAAAACATATCTACTGAGAGAAATCATCTTTCTTCCGAACCCTACTCGACTACTACAGAAACAGACCTTTTCAACATCATCAAACAGCAAACCTCCTCCTTTGCACTACACTCATCTGATGACTCCGTTAAGCGTGGTGCCAAATTTGCCAAATTCTCCTCAGAAAAAAACACAAACATCAAACACTCATTGGCCCCTCCCACCTCCTCGCCCTCTACAATTAATGCCCCTCCTACCGAAGATGGTCCCACCAGTGCCACACCTCCAACCACTGATGGTACCCCCATACCCACCTCCAAATGTAGCCATACTACCAACCACAACACCAACCAACTAATAAACAATGTAACCTGAACCAGATTTGAAAATATGCATCCATGAAGCTGATATCACACCTATCTGACCCCCTTTCTTCATCTCTTGTCAAACCACGTAGACACATAATCTCCCCAACACGGGCAAAATTATTAACTCCTCCCTCTCCAATGGCTCTTTGCTAGGCTCTCTCAAACTTGACCAAGTAACCCTCCCCCATCAAAAAGCGAGCTGCCGACCAGAATGATCAACTACAGATCTATAACCAACCTCCCTCTCCTTGCCAAAGCTATTGAGAAATGTGTCCTCTCACAACTCAACAGCCATACTGAAAAATTCAACCTTCATGACACCTTCCAACCGCGTTTCAGAAAAGGCTGCGGTCTGAAGTCTGCAATTTTGAACATCAGTGATGGCATACACAGATCCCTCAATGATGGACAGGCCTGCCTCCTAGCCCTCATGAACCTCAATGTGGCCTTTGGTTAGTGTTAACCATAACATTCTCCGAAACACCCTCTCACAGCGTGCAGGCACCGAAGGTATTGTCCTTCAGTGGTTTGCCTCATATCTGAACCAATGATCTTAACTCAGCAAACTGAAAAAATCTGTTTCACCAGCAATATCAGTCCCACAAGGAGTTCCTTAAGGCTCAATCTTGTCCCGTGACTTGTTCAGCCGCTACATGGAATCACTTGCAGTTATCCTGAAACAAGCCTTAATTGCCACCATCTTTATGCAAATGACACCTGATTCAACATTAATCTCTTGTCACCCAAAAACATACAGCAGCTTAACAACGCTCTCTCCACAGTACAATCCTGGCTGACCAAAAACCACCTAAAGCTCAACCCCAACAAAACTGAATTCCTACTCTTCAAACCAAAAGGAAAGATCCTATCCTTTTCACAACTGGCTTGATAGACTAACTGCAATAAACTGAAAACCATCCATCTCCAACTCTATCAAATCCCTAAGGATTACACTTAACAAATTCCTGAGCCTGAAAGATCACAATAATGCCTCAGCAAAAAGTGCCTTCTACATGTTGAAATGTCTAAAAAAAAATCAAACCCTTTGCCCCCCTTGACGACCTAAAGACCATAGTACAATCCTTCTTACCATCTAAGCGGGACTATAGTAATTCAACGATCACTGGCATCCCAAAAAGAACACTGTATTCCTATGAATCCCACACCCAATGCAGTCACCAGACGTATCTCTGTAAAGAGACGCTATGATCATATCACTCCCACACTTAAAAAACTCAACTGGCTACCAGTTGAAGCGAGAAGTATATTCAAAACGACCTGCATATCCCACAAAGCTCTATACACTGAAAAATCAAGCTACCTCACAAATAAACTATCAACATCTGGACAAAAGAGGCCCCTATAAAGCTCAAACACTCTACTCCTAATTCCCCCCAAATTTAAAAAAGAAACATCACTCACCCATTCCTTCCCTGGGAATGCAACTAGAATTTGGAATGCCCTGCCACAGGATCTACATGACAATCAATCACACATACACTTCAGAAAAAACTTGAAATTACTTTTCTTCAAATACCTGAACTCACCCTACTAAAAATCCCGACTTCCTTGTTGCACTTCCCCCATCATCCATCAACAAGCTTGAACAACTCTAGCTCTAAAATTAACTTTTGAAATAACTCACCTTCCCTACCTCCGAACCATACCACTTGTCCATTCTATTCCACCATCGTCTCTATATTACCACCATGTATACCTACTGTTTTTTAAATATTTCATGTGTATTATTTGTAAATGTTGTTGTGCATGCTCTGTAAAGTGCTCTGATATCCTCGGGTCACGTTTGTGCTATATAAAACTCGAAAAATAAATAAATAAAATGAAAATAAATACATCTGCAAAGATATTGGCCTAACAGTGCAGAATCTTCATTATTTACCCATCAGACAGTTAAATAGTGAACTTTCTGTGTGATTTGCGTGAGCATCTGCCAAGAAGTGAAGAATCTCTAACATTTTGCCACCAGCCAGGTAAATAGTGAAGTTTCTCTGCTATTTGCAAGGCAGCAAGCTAAGTAGTAAATAACCTGTGCTGCAATAAATAATCTCTGTTACAGCCAGTAGCTGGGTAAATCGCAGAGAAACAGCAAAAATGGAGGAGGAAGGCAAAAGTTTGGGGTAAGACCACCCCAAGGCTGACAGGTCTAACATTAGGGAAAAATAAGCATGCATGAAATGACTCATGGTGACTCAAAAATTTGGTCCCCCTCTTTCCCAGTTGAGGTTGTCAAGAATTTAGGTGTTAAATGTGACAGTCACCTCTCTATTTAAAATCCGATTTTCTCAGTTTCATCCACCAGTTTCAGATTACTTAAAGCCCTTCTCAAGGTGTTAGGTTTTCTTCCTCTCAATGCCAGAAGGACGGTGATCCATGTATTAATAAAAAATGGGCTGGATTATTCTAAGGCCTTATACTTGGGCCTTACTAAACAACTTGTTGACAAACTTCAGCAGGTTCAACACACTGCAGCAAGGCTTGTCTTTGACCTTCCCAATGCTATTCAGTGTCTTATACACTAATAGATCTTCACTGGCTTCGTACTCAAAAGAGGATCTAGTTTAAAATGATGTACATACATGGGGCTATTCTTCAATCCAGTCCACTCAGTTTAAAGAAGATGTTTAAAGGTTTGGAGCTCCCAGCCCTCTTAGATACCCTTATGCCTTCCCAATCCTTCCCTTTGGATACGGTTCCTCTTTGCAATGGTTGTGGGAGCCAGACTTTGGAATTCATCCCCTATATCTCTTCCGTCTCAACCTAACGGAGCTTGGCTCTCTAGGAACCTGAAAACATATCTCTTTTCAGAATACTGATTGCCGTAATTTCTCTTATTTTCTCCTCTCCTTTTGGGTATCTCACCATTTTAGAACCTTAAAGCTCTTTATGGGCATAAAATGAGCTCTATCAATCACATTTCAATTTCAAAACAGTGCAAACATCAGACAAGGATGTGATGGGCGTTGCAATTTGCGAGTAAACATGCTTCTTGCCGATTCAAGATGGTGGAAGGTCATGGTATAAGCATGTGCTGTGTGAACCATCATAATGGATCCTAAATTGAGAATTGAGAAATTCATTGACTATATTACTCCAGCTACAACACGGGCCTTGTATATTAAACTGAGGTTGGGAACATTGTCATTAATGTTGTGAACAAGTGGCATCCTGAGGTTATTTCCTCAAAGGATTGCCCTGCCTGCAGTTTAACTGAGGAAACTGAAGAACATCTCTTGCTTTTATGCCCTGCAGTCCGAAAGCAAAGGTCGAAATGGATCGCCCATTCTGTCGAATAACGGGTGTAAAATCCTATAAAGTTGCCACAAGAATTTGTAAATATGACACTAGCCCTTACGTTGTTTTCTCTGTTGCTAAATATCTTGAATCAGTCTGGTTTAGGAGGATAAGATACTTTCTGACTAATATTAGTCTATTTTGTAATTCATCGGATGTTTGAAATTCTGGGAGGCTGTCATAAAGGATTTTTATCATGGTATTGAAGATAATAGCAGATTGATTTTGTTTTTAGGCTGAGTTAAGGGTTGTACTATGTCGAAGAACTTGTACATTTGTAAAATATATATTTTTGCTTGCACTATTACATATTTGCACTATAATTGCTGCTGATATACTTGGGTTACTCGATGTGGCAATAAATGAATGAAAAAAAGAAATTAAGCATCATTTCATTTACCACTCAATTTCACTACTCAATGAATTAGAGGCTTTCCTCACGCAATCAGGCACAAATTGCCCATGGTCATTTGGTTATAAGCAGCGCCTAATTTTAGCCGGTGGTTTCCAGTGCACTTAATTGTCAACACCAGAGCTTGTGACAGTCTTCCATAAGGTGGCACTGTCTGGATAATTTAGAGATGACCACAACTACAGTTAATAATTAATTCAATATACATTAAAAATGATGATTAGCTGCCGGCCAATTCTATATGTATAGCTGTGGAGGCCTGACATAGTCCGAATTGTCACACTTGTAGGAGTGGGTGATGGTTAGTAGTTGTGTTCTTACTATCATTGGCAGCATAGTATGGTCAGTGTGTGGTGCAAGCTGCAGTGGCCTCCTGCTGAGAGCCCTGGCACTTATGTTTTTTAACAAATTAAGCACTGTAAATTTGACGTCATTCAGTTCAGAAGAAGCAACAGAGACAACGGCCTGAGTCACCAAAAAGTCCACAGAATGTATACAGATCTATGAATTTTAAGAATTCACAAAACTTTCCTGAAGTATGGCTGGAAAGTTACGAAGGTCAGACATAAGGTTACTTCAGGAACCGTTTGTGAATTCCTATTTTTTCCAGTGCATATTTATGGGCATTTCTCTCTGTCTAATTCCACGGGCTGTAATTGTGCATGCTGGAATGACATTGTTTTTGACACAAGCCACTAATTTAAGGTCTCGCGGAGGCAGTGCTTGCTCTGCATGCACTGTCTCAGCGAGACATAAAGTAATCTGTATGTTGGGGTAAATTTAATGTAATCTGTCTTTCCGCTTGCTATTGGCTTAGTTGTGGTTGTTTTGTTGTTCTCTTCCTTTCTGTTGGCTTTTGGTAATTTTCTAACTTCCTTGTAGTCCCGATACAGCGGTGCCTAACTACAGTGTTAGTTCGCTCTCCTTGCACTTCTTTTAATTGAAGTGCAGTGTGCCACCTGTTTTTCAGCTGTAGCCTGGTAACTGAAGACTTTTCTGTACCCAGGACCGACAACGCTTCCTGCACCATATGAAGCACTGGTCTCCGCTCTCACCAAAGGAATTCAGGCTTCACGGCCTCCGCCACGCTTCATGTATCATGAAACCCAGCTAGCGTGAAGCGGGTGCCGTGATGCTAAAAGAAGACACAGACTCTTTGATTAAGTGCAAGGTCCAGGCTGTTAAGGAAGCGCCTCAGGCTCGAGACACCAGCATTTCCGACCTCTGTTAACATGTGTGGCCAGAAAGCGGCCGGGGTTGCCAGCAGCTTCTCAAGCCTACTTTGCACAAACCATTGGCAGGTCGAAGAAGAGAGGGTGAGCACTGTGAAATCCGACACCGACAGTCTGCGAGGCCAGTGACAAGGAAGGCTGCTCTCTATTTGTTTCATGATTGGACTTGTTTCACTGTGCCTTTGATAAAAACACCATTACGCTGATCTTCCCTCCAAACACAAGCCAGTTCCAGCTGTGCGTGTGCTATTTTTATGACATCCCTGCATGCATCAGGCTGTAGTATTTTGTATAAATGATGGATTTGGAATTAGAAACTCCGTACAACTAAATCATAATGGGTATTTATACAGGTGTGTTACAAAAAACGTAATAAAAAATACTACGGTATCTTTGTTTTATTTGGTTCCTGCTCGTGTGTTTGCACGCTTTACGGCCACCTTATCTGTCAGCATGGTGTGCTCTGGACAGACTTTGGTGCCAGAGCAGGTTTTAAACACCACAGCACAAAACCATCCAGAGCAGGCCACTACACAGTCCCTTGGTCAGCATGCAGGAATGTAAACTGTGCAGCCAAATTACATTCCAGTGCTGTTCTAATTTTTTTTCTCTTCATTTTTAAAAGGTCATTTTATTCTGCGGCTTCGCGTTTGATTTTACATTATTAAAGGGGCTGTTGGGCTGACACCTCTTCTCAGAGTTCTGCAGCTCATTTTCATGCCGGATGTGTTGGAGAAAGGTGCTAACAGCTGGCGCATGGGGGCACATATTCCTACACCAGAATCGTCACACAGAGTGTGTGCAGACCAACGAGCAAGGCTGGCTTAAGGTGGCACGCCCTGTGCAGGGCAACGTGGAATTGTGAACAGTCTTCACAAAAAGCATGTGACATAACATAGCCATGGGCGTCCGCAGACATTTTTCCAGGGGGGGGGGGGCAAAATGTTAACATCATCACCATCCTCCGACATGATGTGTGCCAAGTGGGGCACAAGAAACACTGGGGCGCAGAACTAGGATAGACTCAATTAAATGCCAGAAATCCAGGACATGTGACTGACCCTGCCACAGGCCAACAAACACCACCTGTAGGGAAAACGCTAAACTTTCTGACAAGGTGCTTTATCTCTGTGTGCTAGGTATGCAGACTTACGGGTCCTCGATCCAACACCAATCAAGGCTGTCTTCAGCACGATTCGATTTTTATCAGAATACTTTAAAACAGCCTATGATTAAAGCACCAGATTAAATATATTGTATGCACAGTGTATGTTAGGGATTATTTGTAGCACACATATTTACCAACATTGGCTTCTTGGTGCTAGAATTCTTGAAAACTTTTATTCAAAGTTAAAGCACAACGTCAAAGTTAGTAATAAATAATTCAGCAATCACGCACGCTAGTGATTCGCCAATGGGTGCTCCCTTTATTAGAATTCTCTGGGCATTGCTACATTTTACACACAATCAATTAATTTATACAAAATAAAATGTATAGGTCCAAATGTTAGCTATATTTTTTAAAAGAAACTTAGTTTGACATTGACTACATGTAGAGGGACTCTGACAACGTGCCCACGTTTAGGGATACAATGATGGCCAGCTCCCTTATGCGAAGCCTGGCACCGTAAATGTGTGGCACATGCGGTGCCCGCAGCGGCGGCACATCACAGGTCCAGGGATGCTGAGTCTTACACAGTGGTCGAAGTGGGGGAAAAAAAGTATTGGAACAGTGGGCGGAGAATCAAAGGGCGGGATTAACCCAAGGATTGGATCTGTGGGTGGAGCCAGAGGTGTGGCCAGAATTCGCAGACATCCCAATTTTTTGTATTTGTTTGGCATTTCACTGCCCAGTTTAATCAACCAATGGATACACATGATTATTTAAGTTTATAATGAGTTATTGACATTAAAATATATTCACAAAGTGGGATATGCTTCTAATCACAGAATGTACCAAATACGATAAAATGTGGAAACACAAGCCATTTGTCTCCGAGCCATGGAGTTTCAGTCATCAGCACTACTCCCTTTTCCACAACAGCAGTTCAAACATGAATGGCAAAATATCCTAGTTTGCAAATGTTTTCTCTAAAATTATGGCTCTGCCATATTTGCCTTATAATGCAAGATCTGCTGCATGATCTGACCATTTAAACGAATAAATTGTTTGTAGCTCAAACATATCAAAAGTTAATATAAAATGTGACTTGTGTTGCTGCAAAGTGGATGGCCTATTGTAAAGGTTGACCGGTCACCTCTCTCACTGCTGCCTTTGTATGTTACACTGGTACAAATAAGGCAAAATCTTTCCAGAGTCTGTTAGCATGTGTACACATGTCAAAATAATAAAATATCAGAAAATATACTGCGTTACGCTGCAACCTTTTTTTAATGCATAATTTAGTAAACACTATGGCATAATGTTGTCATCCTTTGCTGCATAATTAATCCCAGTGGCCCCACAGCAGGCAGCACATGTTAAAAGTGCTTGTGAATGAAGCTGGGTGACTGTAAGTTTGCGAACTTAGTTTGGCGTGCGTGCAAATCCTGCATTGCCAATCCCTTGTGAGTTGCAGCTACTACTGCTGAAACAAGGCCAATGGAGGTACCTATGAGTGAGGCAGACTGGCCTCAAGGGTAGGGCCAGCCACAGCACTGGTGGTGTCCTGTGCATTAATGTTTTAGTGCCCCAGGATTCCCTAACTACCACCCTTTAACTGTGCCCCCCATTTTCCAAAACCACTCTCTCTCAGATGCATTTAATTTGATTTACAGCGCCACTCATACCATTGTAAAGTGTCAGAGGACTTTACATCACACACATTACACAGAGACAATCAATATGTGTGTAAATCACTGTATAGAAAATGTTACATAAGACTAAGGACTACAAGGTGTAGGAGTCACATGACAACCATACTAGTAGCCCGTATAGTTTTATAGTGATTGGTCTGGAGAAACACAATACCCGGAATTTAAAACGTAATACCATGGTGGGGGTTCTCCTTAATAATCAGAATTGATTTCTATCCAATAGAACACTTTTTGGGACATTGGGATAATGAAAGACTGGGGGGAGGGGGGGAAGATAACGCTCTAATTTATACCGTGCAGTTTGTATGCAGCTCTTAGATGACAGTTAATAGCTCACTGTTCTAAGTTAGGATTTTAACTTATAATCTGCAAGTAACAAAAGGATCTCTCTGACAAAAGCAGTAGCCCACTGATCTATTTACATTATGTTCACTTTGTGATCTACATGGCGCATGTTCTTTGCAGCTGTACATTAACCCTCTGAGCTACCTTTCCATGAGTCAAAACTTCCACTAGACTAAATTCTGATCTCTCTCTAGGAAGAACATTAATCACCAGAGTCATAATGACATTTTTATTGTTGCCAAAAATTGCTGGAGGACAGGAAGGAGGCAGCAAGCGTTTTTAAAACCATAATATACTTGCAAACATGATGCCTCCACCTAAAGTCAGCACCTGGTGCGGTCACACTTGTTGCACCGCCTTAGAGCTGGCCCTTCTCAAGGGTCCTGTGACCTCAGTGACTGTTGTTCTAGGGTGTGCTGCTTCATAGGCTTGCCCCCAAGACTGGAGGTGAACTTCAGTATGGATAGCGGTGAGCAAGCCTTGAAGGTTAACCTACACTTGTCATGCAAGGGTCTACCTGCTGGTGAGAAGACACCAGGACTTCTAAGGGGTTGCAAAGCCTTCTAAGGTCTAGCATGTGATTGCGCTCTCGCAGGAGAGTGGTCTGGTGGACTGGTTATTAAGGCTGAACCTGGTTCCCAGTTCCAAATTCAGCAGCTCTGACCATAGTGCCACATCCTCTCCCCCACTGAACACCGTACTGCCCCACTGAGAAAAACTTCCACCGTCTTCAAATACAACCCAATTGTTGCCCGCTATAAACACCTGGATGCGGCTCAATTTAAATTACGCACTAGTCAAGAGCAATATACGGCCTACAAAAAAAAAGTATCAACATCCTGGAAAAAGCACTTATAGGGAAGGCAAAATTTAGCAAATCATGGGAAATGTAAGCAGGAACAACATGGTTACTGTAATTCTTTTACACTCACTATTCAGAAATCAGTGAGTGCTTTTGCCTTAAAAGTTAAGGACACGACTACAGGGCCCTGAATGGACCCGTTTCAATGGCCATTGCTTATATCCTTACTAAACGTAAGCAGTATGGTTAAAAGACCACATCCCTGGACACAGAGCCGCAGCACACATTTTGTTTTCCAATCCACAGATTGCAGTACCTCCAGGATTGGTGAACTAGTTCCAAGTCCAGGGAAAACAAAGACAAGAAAACAAAAATAGCGCTTCACTGGCAAACTCTGTACTTCACTGGTGGCAAACTCTGTAAAAGTGGCGCTACTGTGTTTCAGTGTGAAAAAAATCAGTTTGGCCAGTTTGCTACCACTCCGTCTTACTTTATTTAGTTATTTATCTATTTTTCATGTTTTTAGCCGTTTATTCTCAATGCTGCACTTTGGAATTAAAATGTCAGAAAAACATGACATTTCCAGCAAAAGCGTCTTTCTTTTTTAGATCCATTTCTCAGGGAAGCAAATAAAAGAAAGGAGAGGAAAGAGAGTGAGAACCCCGTCTTGAAGTCACGGTTTTCATGGGCGTCCGAAGGGGGGGGCAAGCGCTCCTCCTTGCCGCCCCCCTGCGGACGCCCATGAACATAGCCTCGAGCTTGAGGTGAGAGCGAGGGTGGGTCTCTAAATTAAGTTATATGAAGCAGCTCTCTGAGACAAAAGTTCAGCCGACCAGCAAGGAGTTATTCCTGGCATATAAAAACGTGTTTGAAAAAGCTGTGCACTTCAAGAACAAAGACAAGATGTGCTGTCTGTGGCTCCCAAATAAGACACAAGGCAGATCACAAATATAACTGTGTTGTAGTGTGTCCTGGTCCCACCTCAAACACTCCTTTCTGCCAAATGTGCCGTTTAATAGCATTCAAAGACAATTCTTTTCGCCCTGCCTACTCCCCTTACTTTTTCAAAGTAGTTGCGGACTTGAGAAAAACACATAATTAAGTATGTTATTTAGTACGTCTCCTTAGTTCGGGATTGTGAAATTAAGATTGCTGCTGTGCCCATGGTTCGTGAATCTTATGTGTTCATGCCACCCTGCCCATAAGTGCTGCAGCCCTTCACCCACCAATCCCTACGCACCTCCCCACCCTCTCGGGTTCCTGCAGTGTGGTGCTGTGTATTGTGTACCATTAAATGAGTAATATCCGTACTTCGTGGCCATAGAAATGTTGGTAATTGGCACACAAATACACACAGCATAATCACATTTATACAGTTCTTGGAACCACAGATGTTTGGTATGAGGCGCTTTTTAAAAAAAAATAAGTTGTATGGCGTTGCACCTTACTAGTGCCATTCCAAACTTTTCTTGGTTAGCACCAGGGTGAATAGAGCAAAACTACGCCTGCCAGTGGGAACGCTTTTTTATTTTCTATTATTTGTGTCTTGAGGGTTTTTAAAGAGTGCTGCATTCTATTATTGGGACTTCTAAGTGCTTGGGCTGAGCGACCCACAAAGGGTTGAAACTGCAAGAGTAGGGGGGAGGGTAATGCAGGGTCAAGACCTTGGGGAAGTGGGAAAAGTAGCAGTGCTTTGCCAGCTGCTGCTTGATCAGTTACAGCAGGTATAATACATATGTTTCCAGATTTAAACCGTTGATGCTGCAAATTCAACTTGGCAATTTTTAAAGCTTTACAGGATCTATAACAAGCATTTTTTTTATTTAACCAGAGGTATACTATTTCCCCATGAAGAATTCCTTTCCCTTACACACCCACCAGGTTTAGGGATCTTCTCTTCCTCTTTTCTTCATGGTCAGTGTGTTACTCCTGCCTTTGACAGGATCAAACCTTTGATCATTTCCAGGGTGGGAAGGGGTTATAGTGGATATAGCTCATAACCAAACTTCTCAGAAATACTCCTTCCCTGAAAGCCAAATCCATGCCCCTTTCAGTATGATTTACTCATGTGTAATACTAATCAATTATGGGATAATATATTGCGCCTAAGGCTCCATACCTTGCACTTGTGAATCCAGCTATTTGTTTCAGTAACATTTACGCACCAAAATGGTTCCGTGAAATGCTTAACGTTTTAGATGCTGTGGGGAAGAGTAAATGGTAATCAACTCTACCTTGCCAGAGACTCAACTAGCCAATGGTTGACTAAGTTGTGTCTCTTTATAGCTAGGTTTATGCGAAGTCAAGTCAAGTCAAGTCAGAGAATTTATATAGCGCGCTACATACCCAGAGGGTCTCAAGGCGCTTAAGGAGGGGTGGGGAATTACTTGTCAAATATCCACGTTTTAAGTTGCTTTCTGAATGCTAGGTGGTTCTGGGTAAGGCGAAGGTAAGTGGGAAGTGAGTTCCAGGTTTTAGCTGCCAGGTAGGAGAAGGATCTACCTCCCATGGTGGTTTTGTTGATGCGAGGTACAGTGGCAAGGGCTTGGTTGGATGATCGTAGCTGGATAGGTAGGAAAGATAGGGTCTTTCATGTATCAGACACTAATAACACCGTTTCAGCTCCTAAATTTAGGATCTGTACAAGGAATTATTGTACCGCAAGACAGACAACATTTTGTTGTCCCTCCCCCAGGGAACAGTAGGTCACTTGATGCCTTTTGGTGCAGCCTGGAGCAGACTGACGGAGGCACCCAAGATGGCCCTCTCGTATGGCCTGGCCATGAATGATGTCAAGCGTAGAATACACTTGCATTGTAATGAACATATCCAACACCTCAAAACTCACACTTAATTCAGTATTCAAACAAGCCACTAAGGAGTCATTATGGTTTGTCCACCTAGGGCTAGCTCATTAGAGTATACGTACAGATATTTTGGTGAATATGTAGAGCATGAGCGACATGATAGATATGTATATCCGGATCCTCTGTCCTCCAAAGCGTTTCCTCAGGTACTCTGGCACGGTCACCACTCCTGATGCAATGTAAACAGGAACAAAGATCCACCCCAGGGCTACCAGTACCCATGATGCCTAGCAGCAAACAAAAGAAGGTGTTGTTATCTCGCATGCAGCAGGCAACATTATTGTCAATTCATGTAACACTTAGATATCTCGCCTATGGCAATCAACCACAATTCATCTGTATTCTTGTTGAAGGGTAAATGAAAACCAAAATCATGACAAGGAAAAAAGTGATATATGACAGAGCTCAGTGAAATCATTACATTGAAAGATTAGAAGGGTCTTTGGGGTTCACACCTGGGAGGCAGAAGTGACCGACATGCAGTGCAAATAAATGTATCAAAAGCATATCACGTGATGTTTGAGCATACAGACCCTAGACCCTTTGTGAAGGATGCCCTAAAGATGTTGCCCAGATATTGGCGTCTCTCTTAGATGAGCTTGCTGTGTTAATCACAAGCTCACAGTGGAATAGGAAGTAGCATAGAGGTGGGCTGGCTAAACTGAAGCTGGATGTCATGTGAACGTTCTGGGATGTAAATAAACACATTAGATTTAGAAGGGGGTGTGAAGATGCAGTCGTGGTGTGCTATTGTGTTGGGCAGAGTTAGAGGAAGAGATGATATCGCTATTGAAAAAATAATCCACCCTGAGCGTGAAGGAATTAAAGCAATTACATATTTAAAATCTTTCATGGAAATACTCGAGAAAATAATATTTCCTTTAATGCGGATCATTATCCGGTGACAATAGTAGATGGATCAGCATTGATGTAATCAGACAGTACGAAAATTGAATAATAATTTGATTTCCAGCAGGGGCGGCTCTAGGCTCATGGCAGCCATGGGCAGGGAGCGTAGGTAGGGGGCCCCGGAAGAGGGGGTCCAGGCGGGGCCCCGAAGAGGAAGCGGGGGTCAGGGTGTTTGGAAGTGGAACAGAGCCAGAGGCGGACAAATCCCTGCCAGGGGCCGCCACGCAAATATGTATCCATCCTCAGAGGATTATTATATTAAGGATATATATTGGCGTGGCGGCCCCTGGGGTTTGGCGGCCCTGTGCAGGTGCACAGCTTGCACATGCCTAAGGTCGCCCCTGTTTATAGAAATTCTTAATGTGTATTTTTTGTGGAAAGGAGAATCTTAAAGATAAACTAAGAGACTACTTTAGGACAAAATATCTACTCAACAATAACAGAGCAGAGTAAATTCTGTGGTCAGAGCCTCTCTGCCTGACATACAATAATTCAAAGTTGAAAAGGGTAAAAAATGCTAATGACCTTACAACAGAAAACCTCACCACCCCCTAAACATTCTGGGCCTCATTTATGAAAAGTGATGCAGCGCTGCGAGAAAACAGCAATGCATCACTTTTCATTGCGCCCTCCTTGCGACATCAATGATGCGTCATATTTACAGTATGACGCATCATGGCGCAAGGAGTTACCCATAAGTCAGTATTTCTGACGTATCTGTAGGTGCAAAAATGCTGCATTGCTGGAGTGTTGCACAAAAGTGACGCAACTCCAGCAATGCGTCATTTCACATGGACGAGTCCCCTGTGAAATGTGCCTGCGTCAGTCTTACGCCTGCCAAGAGGCGGGCGTAAGATATTGAGGCATTTGCATCCTAGAAGTGGAGCAGTGAAATCTTATAAATATCACTGCGTCACTTCTACGACCCTTTCTTGTGCCGGAATGCCCCCCTGCATACATTATACCTGGCGCAGGTATATTGTGGCGCAGGGGTTAACAAAGTGACACATCTACCTAGATGCGTCACTGTGTAAATATGGTGTAACGAGGCACATTTTTTACGCCGCTGGGACGCACCGGTGGCGCAAAAGTGACGCAAAGGCTCATAAATAAGTCCCACTGTATTGTGAGACAATGTCTTCTTTTGGGAACAGTGCCGTAGCTGGGGGAGCACTGTTTCTGGGGGCGGCAGAGGTGAGCAAGTCGTGCCTGTCGGCTACCACCATCCAGATCCCCCCACCCAAAATAAGTCATCCGTCGGCCACCATCCCACCCTCGGTCTTACCTGCACCAGGCGGTAAACTTAGGGACCAGTGTTTGGGAAAATTATTCAGGTGTATTCTCATTTCAGCTTCGTGGGATAAAATGTGTGTATTGTCTATCCCATACTTTGCTAAAACACCTTTAATGCAAATGATTTAAATTTTGTGTACGCACGTGGACTTGAGATGGGCATCAGAGCAATTCGGCCAATTAATGAAAAGAAGCCTGTGCCTGAATGAACTGGACCCTCTGCCCAGGAGTTGTAATGTTTTTGACTACAACTTATCTATACAGCGCTCATTTTTCAAATGTGATTTTGAATTAAAAGTACAGGTACCTCAGGAAAGGAACCTTTCTGCTAAAAATCCTAGGAATCACGAGGTGCAACACTCTTGATAAATGTTATGTCTTCAAAACGTAGGCAGCACTTAGATAGAAGTGAATAAGACGCCAGCAGTAATGATGGTTGGACTACATTAAATGGACAAGAGTCATGCGCCCATTACAAATAGAGCAGCCAGATCCTCTGCTACTTAGGAAGGTGCAATGTCAGTGGAACAATCTGCTTTCACTGGGATAGATGCCTTACACTCACTGTCTAAATTCGCCTTTTAGCAACTCCAGGGTGATTATTAGCATCATAGACATCAACATCATTGCTCTGCATGAATAACATTTTTATCCAAGACAAAGTTGCATCCTTTTTTCATGAATGAGGTAAGACTGTGTAGGAGTGCATACCTGTCTAAGTGAGAGCACGGGGTTACCAAGGAACAAATGAATCCCGGTGAAGTAACCCCCCCCTGTCCCCCAAGGGAACATAAGAGCATTGGCTCTCTAACTCACAGCCTTTTGGGCACTCTAGTTATTGTAATATGATGTCCAGGGCCTGGCCATTGCTGCAATAGGGGAACCCTGTTCGGGAGTCGCTTTCTCCAGTCTCTCTTTTCTTCAGAGTTCTACCATATTTTAATACTGTCCAAATGTCCAAAATACCACTTAGATAGATATACTGCAGACTCTGCTTGACTCTTTGCAATATATTCCGCCCTTTACATGGGAATGGGAGTGCTGCGGAGAATTTAGATACCGAAGTTGGGTCCATATCTAAGCAAAGGGTCACTTCCTACAATGATGTCTGTGTTTGGCCCTGTCTCAGAATGCAAAACCCTTGGCCAGACCATCCATTTCTACATGAATGCTCACATTCCCTCCTGCCTCATGAGTTGAGAAAAAGCTGACACAATCCAGCATCAGCCCTTTTCCTATTTATTTGGCCTGGTAATGTTTTACAGATACAATTCTAGTTCCCCATTAAACCTACTATACATTAACTTTTAATGATGACAATATCATCGTGTAAAGAAAATATTAATCAAGAAACGTTAACCCTGCATCTCTTCCTCCTATGCAAATGCTACCCAAACTGACATATTTACAAAGGTGGGTGGCAATAATAATGTCCTTTTTACTTCCCCCAGTGTCTGGCCGACTGTTCACGTGAATATCATGCGAGGAATGGAGGCAGTAGTCTTCTCCATGTGTGTCACATCTCAGTCAATGAATCTATGTTTACATCTGTATCCTAGGTTGGTTTCTGATATGGGAGTAAATCTATGTGATCCCTGTATGTTACACGAGCCTGACATAGAAGGCCATTTAGTTAGTAATGTTCTATCTAGGCTGCTGGGCTGCAAAATGATTGGTCATAATTACATTTGGGATGACTTAGAAAGGGCAATTGTGTCAAACATATTCCAGCTGGGTTGCTGGGACTGAAAAAACTCTGCGCGCCTGGCATATTGCATTCATTTTCAGCTTGTAAGCACTACTGTATCAGCAATATACAATGGATTTATTGTAAGAGTAAATATCAGCATTTTTAAACATTTACTATAGGTTTACCCTATTGGTACTATGTGGATAGTTAATTCACAACTGGTTTCCTGCTACCAGAGGCATTCTCTCCACTCCTTGCATATTATATTTACATAGACCTCATGTGGGCTTTTGTGTTGGCAATATAATGACGGTGGGCCCGATTCACAGAATGAACTTAAGATTCAATCCTAAACTTACTACTATTTTGGTATTCACAGAATGCACTTACTACTTTTGGCATTCACAGAATGCACTAACTACTTTTGATATTCCCCAAATGAATTTACTACTTTTGGTATTCACAGAAGTTAGGATTTTTGTCTTAAGTTTGTCTTAAGACAAACTTAAGACAGACTTAAGTTAGGATTTTGTCTTAAGTCTGTCTTAAGTCTGTCTTAAGTCTGTCTTAAGTCTGTCTTAAGTTTGTCTTAAGTCTGTCTTAAGTCTGTCTTAAGTTTGTCTTAAGTCTGTCTTAAGTTTGTCTTAAGACAAACTTTAGACAAAATCCTAACTTCTGTGAATACCAAAAGTAGTAAGTTCATTCTGTGATGCCGAAAGTAGTAAGTGCATTCTGTGAATACCAAAATAGTACTAAGTTTAGGATTGAGTCTTAAGTTCATTCTGTGTATCAGGCCTGGTGTTCCTATGATCAGAAATATTCTCTGTGTCCCCTGAATATGACAGCTGAGTTAACCATATTGACTACAGGGTGAAATTCTATGAATGGTGTTTCAACTGGTTTACTGGTAACACATTCATTTTCTGCACTCCTTGTATCTTGCATCTTGGTTTTCGTTATCATGGCAACTGTGTCAGGGATATTACAACTGGGCTCACAGGACCTCAGTGCTTCACAGTAATTTGTGAACTGGTGACTTGTGCCCTGGACCATCGCTTTATCGATTGTTATTGCACTCTAAGGTCCTCTGCACACAGAAAAGCTGCTTACCTTCATAAGAGATGTGTTCCCCGCGCAGAGAAAAGATTAAATGAACTGCTGTATTTTTAAAAATAATGTGCTCAGGGCCATGGGAACATGGGAAGGATGAACACTTTGGTGCTATTCATTTTCCCATCCAATTTAGGGGGACTTTTTTGCCTTTTTTTAAATGGAGTTTAATGTTCTAATTCATAAATTTCCCAAGGTTTCTGCCAATATATATTGGAACCTTTTACCAACCATAACCCGTTATTACCTTAGGATGTTTTGCTTGTCGTGAGTAATATATTAGGCCATGCTTTTACTCTTTTGCCTGATTGATCTTATATCGTGAGGTTGACAAGAACAAACCCATAATTTCAAAAACAGTTCTTAATGATGACTTCACATACAAATACATACGTTCATGCATGCATAGTTTAACGTATAGTGAATTGACACTGGAGTAGTATTGGGTCATGTGTTAATTCTGCCTAATCATTACAGCTATCAGCTCTAGCTACATGTTAAAAAATAGCACCGTTGTCTGGTTTCTCATGTCATGCAGAAGGCAAACAACAGAAACTATTTACTAGTACTGCTGTGGTGGGGTCATAAAGAGCCTAGGTTGAATTTAAGAGATGTCACCCAAATTACAATTGTCCCAAAGAATTCCCAACCACTCTCGTGCAGTCTACGCATGAATGGAATTGCTACTATGAGTTGAGGATTTTAATTCAACAAAGTTTGACCTATTGTATTTAGCAAGATTCATGTGTGGTTGGAAGAGAATCTGTTCAGAGAGACTGGCCACTAAGTGCCACAGGCTCTTAAATATTTCCCAAGTTTCATTCTAACAACATGGATGGTTTGATTGGCTTGAATTTAAAGGGGGGTATTCCATAGTTAAATATTTAACCGAACAGCTTGCATAGATGGGCAGTTAAAGGTTCCACAAAGGCTTTGTAAAGTTCACCACCTGGCCCAGGGCTTTGCTACTGATTGCCCAAAGGGCACTTAACATTTCTCCATGAGTGATATCCCCTATCAGTTTCAGTTTCAGTTTATAGTTTATTGCGCAGTTAATTAAAACCAATGCAATACAGTACACAATAAGAAAGTTAAAATGCTCATAAAAAAAACATGCGTTTAAGATCAATTCTATACTATGGTGCGATATGCATAAGCTATTCAACATAAAAAAATATATTTTGCCTGCCGCCCACAATAGGCCGTTCTGTACTTCTCATCCACTTTGTAGGCCTGTTAGTCTATTCGTATTTCCCGTAAAATTCATTAAAGTTTACAACATAGATGATTCATCAATGTAAATAAATCATATGTCCTGTTTGTAGATTGTTCATGGGTCAGTTTTTGGTAGTTTTTTTTCCACTGCTTTTAAAAATTTCACGAAGCTGCAGCTCAGCTGAGGGTCCTGTGCTGAGAAGCAGGTTAGCACTGCACTCCTTCGTGTGCGTACACCCTGTAGAATAAAATGGCGTTTCAGCAGGAGCTTCCTTTCTTCTTGCAGTTCTTTACACGAGCATAGCAGATGCATCATGTCTTCAGCCCCAATGCCACATAGCCTGCATAGTATTCCTGCTTTCGATCTCAGCCAGTGAGGGAGGTGTAGGATGCATGGTAGCAGGCCCAGTCTGTATCTTAAAAAGGACAGTTTGTTTTTTTTCGTATAGCCTAGACCGACATAAGGCTGGGGGGCTTGTGTCAGGTATGTGTTTAATACATCCATGCATGAGATATTTTTGATAAGGTGGCTTTATCCTCGACCCATGACTGAAGCTTGATCGATTTCTTCACCAATTTATTTAGTGATTTGTGATCTGCAGGGGACGCCCAGAGTTCTGCCAGCCCAGTGTTCACTATGCTCTTTTCCAGATATTTTGCTGCTGGTGAGTTTTGGGTCTGCTCTAGCTCTTTCCATAAATATTCGTTCAACGTTCCTTCAGTCGTTTTCCTTACTTTGTCCCATGAGCAGATATATGCCCCCTGTCGTGCCAAAAACTGTGACCGAATACCAAACTCCAATCTGATCTGTGCTGGGGAGGTTCGCTTTGGTAGGCTGAAGATGATTCTATATGCCGACACGATTGTACTGTCAAGTGTTACGGCATCTCTGCCTCGGTGGGCCTCACTCCCATAAGTCAGCGTTGGTAGCAGTTTGGCACGTATCACATTCAGTAAAGGGGTCAAAGAAGGGCCGGAGAGGTTGTTGTTTAGTGTTTTTAAAGAGATTGCCAGAGCGAGGCCTTTGCCTCTTATGCTGGCCCTTTGTTCGCTGAATTGGCCACCACTGTCAATTTTCACACCTAGATATTTGTACGACGACGTGTCTTTAATGCGGGTGTTATTCCAGAACCACGAGAAGACTTTCTTGTTTTTGTTCTTGCTGATTGTCATTGTTTGTGTTTTCTCGAGGTTCACTGTTAAATCATTTAACTCGGAATATCTCTGGGTCGTATTTAAGAGATTTTGGAGCCCTACTCTTGTATGGCTTATTAGCACCAGGTCGTCTGCATATAAAAGGCATGGTAGATTTAGGCCTCCTAATTTTGGCGAGTGTGAGTTGCAGTTGTTTAATAGGGGCACCAAGTCCGCCAGGAACAGGTTGAACAGTGTGGGGGCCAACACGCAGCCCTGTTTAAGGCCGTTGTTGGTTTGTATCCGCCTTGACAGCATTGAGCCGTCCCCCACCTTAATCTGAATCCAAGTGTCTGTATGTAAATTAATTAACAGCTCCAACAACCCTTTTGGGATACCCCAATCAATGAGTTTTGTCCATGGTAGATTGCGGTTAATGTTGTCGAATGCCGCCTTATAGTCAATATAGCAGAGGTGCAGGGGCATTTTTTTCATCTCTGCCTTATCTATAAGCATACCCATAGTCAGTATGTTTGTTGTTGTCCCCACTGCTTTAACGAAGCCTGTTTGATTAACAGGTATAAGAGACTTCCTCATGGCCCATGCCTTTAGTTCTTCCAGTATTAGACCTGCAAAATACTTAGCATCATTATCGATTAGGGCAACTAGCCAGTAATTTTGATGAAGGCCTCTATCCCCTGCTTTATATATGGGGGCAATGATGGAACCCTTCCAAGTGTCTGGTAAGATGTTAGTGTGCCTGATCTCCCGAAAAAGGGGTTCAAGTGCCACTGCCCAATAGTCCATATCTTGTTTGAAGAGGACGGGCGGAATCCCGTTTGGACCCGGCGTGCCTTCCCTTCTTCCTTTCTATCAGTTCTCCCAGCTGCTCCCTGGAAATACAATATGGTGGGTGTTGCTCATGAAATCCTGATATTCCTCATCATGATAGTACTTCTTTTAGTGCACAGAGTAGGATGAGAAGATGTGCGTGCTTCCATTGTCAGACAGGTCAGTGTTTGGACCATCTTTTGTCTGTTTGTTGTCCTGTTATATGTTCTGCTGGGCCAGTTTCTTTAGTTAATTTCCCCGATATTAAAACAAACATTGCTTGCAGCAACTCAAATCCATGCAATCATCCATACCTTGAAAAACACTTACACAAGCATCCATACCTTGCAAAACACTTACACAAGCATCCATGCCCTGAAAAACACTTACACAAGCATCCATACCTTGCAAAACACTTACACAAGCATCCATACCTTGCAAAACACTTACACAATCATCCATACCTTGAAAAACACTTACACCATCATCCATACCTTGCAAAACACTTACACAAGCATCCATACCTTGCAAAACACTTACACAAGCATCCATACCTTGCAAAACACTTACACAGTGTATCTCTTCACAAGTTCAACACTGCCTCCATTTGCAAACACGGGCACTTTTATGTTGTTTCCTTAGCTAACTTTCTGTCCCAGTTTGACCCTGGCCACTGGAGCAATTATGCCAATCTGGAGCGTTATTGACTGCGGGATAACGTGTCTTATCGCAAAGATAACAGCAACTTTTATATTGTTGTAATTGTACACTTTGAGCACTGACCTGTACATCATGTCCCAGTAAGTCACAAGACACGCACACTGTACTAACAAACACACGCCCTGGTTTGTAAATCAGTTGTGTCCCATTACTGAATAATCAGACAGGCGGCAGGCACAGTAGCCACAATAAATGAAGCCTGGCATAGAATCTTACATTCCACTCGAAGCCTCCGACCGCCAGGCCTCCAGCCGCTGCAGTGCTTGCCATGCCAACGAACAGGCCGCTCCCCACATTGCTCGACATGAGCGAAGCCCCGATCTGCAAGAAAGCCACAGAAGAGAAGAGAGCATGAAGTTTAAACGTCTCTCAGTGGATTTTACTGCATGCACCATCTAGGACCAAGATTGAACAATTACAACAATGCCGTTGCATATTATAGCTTCTGTTCTTGGTATAAAAAACATAACTATGTGAGCTGCAGTAACAATGTATTCGAATGGAAATTGAATTTCAAATTTCAAACATTCGATATACATAAGTATTTATCAAGCACTGACATTGCCACAGGGTCTGGCTTTAAAGGAATGATGACACATAAAGGAGGGGACCCCTCTAACGTTACTTCGAAGTCAGGGAAGAGAGGGGAGAAAAAGTAAAGAGTACTGAAGAAATTCCCTCAAGACCTATATACTTTTAATTACCAACATGATTTGCATATTTCACTTTGTTCACACACAACAATAATCTCAGAACTAATTAATTACATTTCTTTGATATTTTATTTCATCGTTCTTTGTTTTTCATTTGCATTTCTTATAAATTCATCATTCTTTGTTTTTCATTTTCATTTCTTATAAAATATTTTTATCTTTTCTATATATTGTTTTGTGCAAAATACATATTCCAACAAGTACAAAAACAATTTTATAGTAAATAACCCCTGGGCTATAAAAACACAACAATATTAATAGAATTACACTCATACACTATCATTCATTCTAACTTATTCCCATCCACACACTCCATACAGATGCAGTAGCTGAACAAATCTTGATGTCATGTGGCAGAAAAAGATTTTTTCTGCCTAACTTTAAACCATCAGATGTTAAAGATTGGTTCCACGCAAGGTCAAAGGATTTAAAGGAATGATGTACGGTAATGTGAAGCACAACAACCAAATTGTATGGGAATAGATATGCATTTGTGTGGAAGCAAAGAACTATAAAATAATATTGGTGTCGGTTAAATGGTGACAGTTGCACTGTAAAGCCAGACCTAAAAATCCACATAGGTTAATGACTACCCCCTTCCATGTATGCTGCTGCCAAAGATAAAGAAAAAACGATCTAGCTATCTAAGAAATTTTAACAGCATTCAAATGTCATGTGTATGCCCCTAGAAGTTCAAGCTCCGAAAGCTGGATACATAAACTACATGATCACAGCTGTGTGGAGGGCAAGCACTTTTTTGTGGAAGCACACAACTTCTGCCCAATCATCACATGTACACCTGGCTCTCAATATGTGAGGGGAGCCAAATCCCCTCTCTAATGATGATCACATAATCATCTGGCAACAGGTGCGCTGTCAAGCCAAAACATAAACATGACATATGCAGGGTTAGCAAGAGTTGAGCTCTTGATAAATTGGAACAATAGATATTTCTTCTGTGTGATCCATATTTCACTCATTACATTGCATAGGTTTTGCTATTGGATATAGGGCCGTATAATAACATATACACAAATAGTCCTGCAGGTGACACTGTCGCTTGCTCTACCTCCCAATGAAGTATATAACTATACCTTGTCAGGCAGATTTCCGCTAAACCCTGGCTTTGTGCATTGGTGCCAGGCTGCCACGGCAGTCTGGTCAGAAGTGCCAGAGAAGGATGAGACTGGGTTCCCTTTAGAAAAGTTGTGAATATTTTGTTATCCAGCGGCTAATTAATTAGTTCTTCCTGAGCACTGCCATTTAATAGATAGCAGGTGGTAGGAATGAAGGGGGATACTGCAGGAGAGGACGTTACTAGACCAGACCTGCCCTTTTGTCTGTCTCAGTTTACTGTTTTAGGAATGCAGATGACAGCAAGGCGCAGGAAACTCACACCTCATTGTGTCCATGTTGTGGGTGCTTCTGCTAGCAGCAAATGACGGTGTTACCTATTGCACGAAGCATCACTTTTCATAAAGACTAGGGGTGGGCGGCCAGCTACGCTCCGTGCACGGAGTGTGCGTAGTGCCGCCCACTCCGCATTTTGCGGAGCTGGCGGAGCCAGGCGGCACTACGCACGCTCCTCAGACGGAGCGTAGCTGGCCGCCACCCGCCTCCCTCCCGCCCTCTCCAAATACTTTAAAATAAAGGAATGCTATATTTAAAAAGCACTTACCTTGCCGCCGCTGGCCGCCGCGTTCCCCGGGGCTTGTTATCTTCCGTCTTCCGTCTTTATCAGTAATGCGCATGCGCGGGCGGCCGCGCATGCGCATTTTCACGAGAAAATGCGCATGCGCGGCCGCGCGCGCATGCGCATTACTGATAAAGACGGAAGACGGAAGATAATGAGCCCCGGGGAACGCGGCGGCCAGCGGCGGCAAGGTAAGTGCTTTTTAGCATTCCTTTATTTTAAAGTATTTAGGGAGGGCGGGAGGGTGGCGGGTGGCGGGGCTGGCGGCCAGTGGTTTTGCGGAGTGGGGCTACGCGGAGTGCGGAGGTGGGCGTAGTTTCTCGCCCACTTCGCGTAGCTCCGCGAAGCCCCACTCCGCGAACTCCGCCCAGGGTTAATAAAGACTGTGTCTGGAGGGTGGCCTCAAAAGAACAGTTGAAAGTGAACCAACTCAAACAGGCTCTGAAGCTTAAGACAGTGGATACACATCCGGTTTGGAAAATTTGAATTAAAGTGGAATCCAAACCACCCTACTTTATTCCAGTCGCACATTCTACATGACCAAGGAACGGAGTTCTCTAAGCATTATAAACAAAATTTTCAGCAGCAAGTCTGGTTAAGTGTAGTCAGTCACCCACCTGCCCTAGTGGGCTAGTGGTAGAGCATCACTGCTCTGCTGCTGGACTACCCTCTATCTCATTTTATCTTCCTTTCTCTCTGCTTTCGTCTGCCTTTACTGATTTTCCCCCTCATATCTGGTAGTCTAGTGGTAGAGAATCACTGCTCTGCTGCTGGACTGTTTCTTTCTGTCCCTTTCATACTTCTTGCACATCTTACTACTTTTTTTCTTGTTTTCTTCTTTGTGCCCTTTGCCGAGTTTGCCCCTGTGATCTCCTATGGCCTGCCATCCTCTTCCACTGCTACTTTGTCACTCCTTGCGTTTCCCACCTTCCAGCTGTCCAGCCCCCCCCGCACACAACTTATTGGTGGCTGCGCAACAGGTGCACTGCTGGTGCACGGCAGGTGCACCAAAGGCAAGTCCATCGACGCCTGGACTGCGCCCAGTGCCACAAACCCAGGTCCTCAGACCTTCCAGCACCCTCCTCACCCTCAACTCCAGACCCCGTCTGCTACCTCACATCGCGAAAGGACACCCAGGCACCCTTCTGCTGCCAACACTGCAGCTGCACCCTGTCTCACCACTGCACTCCAGCTCCTCCCACCACCCAACTGACAAAAAGCGCACTCGACCTTCTTAGCTGCATTCTCCTCAATGTGCGCTCCCTCCACAAGCATGCCACAGAAATCTGGACCTCCTCGACTCCGTCACTCCAGAGATTGCCTTTGTCATGGCACCATGGACAAACTTGGGGTTATCTGTAAACACTCCTAGGATATTCCTAACCTGTAAACCGACAGAGATAGTATTGGATTTATGATACTCAGTGAGCATACGTATCATAAGCTCCAGGGGGACAAATTTATTTTTTTGTTTCTTGAGAAAAAAAAGGGATTTGTTCGCCTCAAGCTTAAGATGCTCAGTGAGCATACGTATCATAAGCTCGAGGCGGACACATTTCTTTTTTTGTGTCTGAAGTAACTTGAGAAACAAAAAAATAAATTTGTCCGCCTCCAGCTTATAAAACGTATGCTCACTGAGTATACAAATCCAAAACTATCCCTATCGGTTTACAGGTTAGGCATATCCCGGGAGTGTTTACAGATAACCCCAAGTATATTAACAATTTCAGTTATATAGGAACCACATGCTCTAGGCACTGGCTAGTGTTAGGCATGGACATTGCAACCTAAGAACTTAAAAAGTTATCTGATATAATTATGGACATTGAGAAACAAATTCAAGATAGTAACACTGTACCTGAGGCAAAGAAACTCATTGAAAAAGTTCAAAAAATGGTAGAAGAATTCCATTGAACAGAACAAAATAAAAAAAAATAAAGTCAAGAAGGACATTAAATCCTTCACACAAGAGCGAGCCTACCCCTACCTTAATAAATACTTTTACACAAACAGATCAAACAATAGTTACCCCCAGAATTCAACAACAATTTAGTTGGTTTCCCGGATACGTCAGCTGAGTCCTCTGACAACTCTGACGTGGGCGAAGGATCTTGTACTTCCACAAGAAACCCAAACACTCATTTTTTAGGGAGAGAACAATCAGATCCTCCCAAAAGAGGACGCATGAAACAACAGCCCCGCTGGTACAACGCCCCAGGGGAGTGACAGACAAGGCAGAAAATTTACCAATGGTAACCTCTGCAGTGGATTCTAACAACATGACAATCCCCATCTTTCGGTATTCACAGAAGGCATTTAGGAGTCCTAAAGTTAGGAGTCCTAACTTCTGTGAATACCGAAATGAGTAAGTTCATTGTGTGTATACAAAAAGTAGTAAGTGCATTCTGTGAATGCCAAAAGTAGTAAGTAGTAAGTTCATTCTGTGAATACCAAAAGTAGTAAGTGCAATCTGTGAATACCAAAACAGTAGTAAGTTTAGGATTGAGTCTTAAGTTCATTCTGTGAATCGGGCCCTATTTCATCATTTCACTACAGAGAATGGCTATTATTGCCCTACAGAATAGGCATTAATGCACTGCAAAACATGCTGTTATCCTACCGTAGTAAATGTGCATTATTGTACCACAAAATGTTCCCATGGCTGTGCTGAAGAATGTGTCCATAGCTGTATAGAACATGAGTATCAGCAAATATTATCAATCAAATATTCTTTATCTATACTATCATCCCACTCAAATGTGCTTAAACAATCAGAGATGGCGGCACCAGACAGATACACAAAAATAACCACGTGCAGAAATGCAAACAAGAGGGAATCAGACACTTAATTACACATGGAAACTCTGTAAGACAAGCATTTAGACACTGGCACAGAGGCAGACACAGTCATGGTGGTGCCATTTTAGCACACAATGGAGCTAGACACAAAGATCCAGACGGATGCAATCACACAGAGACAGACAGTGTACACACTGTGACAGACACACATATATGTCACAGCCAGAACAAACAGAGATACGGTTATAGCCCAAGAAATATATTAATATGTAAGTAAGTAAAATGTTAGCTACCCAAGAGAACTACTCTCCTCATGGCTATTAAGTAGTTTGGGAACTACTGCAATTGTCTTTTTTGTATAGATGAATTTTATATTAATGATGTAGTAAAATGTAGTTTTAATTTTGTGTAGTAATTTTGAAATTAATGATGCTGCAAAATTTTCTTTCAGATTTAGATTTTGAGTATGTTTTTATTTGGTGATGTAAATGATTATAACTTGATCAGATCAATTACTTACTATTATTAAGTATAAACAGATGTATGACGTTAAAACGCATACTTTTACATCGCATACCATTACAACGCGATTTTTACAACGCAGGATCCTTTACAACGAATGCTTTTACAACTGATGTCATTACATAGCAGATGCTATTACACGCATGCCATTACAACGTAAGTATAGGTAAGCATATCTTTTTAAAAAATGTTTTAATTAATAAATATTTAATTAACTATACCCTTAAAATACCCCTGTACCCAAAACCTATCCCTAATCCGTAAAGCTACCCCTGTACCCCAAAACACAAACCTAGCCCTGAACCCTAAAAATACTCCTATACCCCATAACCCAAACCTAGCCCTGAACCCTAAAAATACCCCTGTACCCCATAACCCAAACCTAGCCCTGAACCCTAAAAATACCCCTGTACCCCATAACCCAAACCTAGCCCTGAACCCTAAAAATACCCTTGTACCCCATAACCCAAACCTAGCCCTGAACCCTAAAAATACCCCTGTACCCCATAACCCAAACCTAGCCCTGAACCCTAAAAATACCCCTGTACCCCATAACCCAAACCTAGCCCTGAACCCTAAAAATACCCCTGTACCCATTACCCAAACCTAGCCCTGAACCCTAAAAATACCCCTGTACCCCATAACCCAAACTTAGCCCTGAACCCTAAAAATACCCCTGTACCCCATAACCCAAACCTAGCCCTGAACCCTAAAAATACCCCTGTACCCCATAACCCAAACCTAGCCCTGAACCCTAAAAATACCCCTGTACCCATTACCCAAACCTAGCCCTGAACCCTAAAAATACCCCTGTACCCCAAAACCCAAACCTAGCCTTGAACCCTAAAAATACCCCTGTACCCCAAAACTCAAACCTAGCCCTGAACCCTAAAAATACCCCTGTACCCCATAACCCAGACCTAGCCCTGAACCCTAAAATACCCCTGTACCCCATAACCCAAACCTAGCCCTGAACCCTAAAAATACCCCTGTACCCCATATGGAGTGATCATCACCTCATTGAGCTTTTTATCACTACGGCAGCTCGCCCTACCGGGAAGCCTGATAAAACATCTTTCAGGCGCCCCTGGAAAAAGCTCAAATTGGAGGATTTCCATTGTGCTCTGACCAATACACCCTTGGTTTATTCGGATGACGTTGAAATCTGGGTATTACACCTTTTGCGCTTGGATTGCTCGAGTGCTCGACCTACTAATACCAGCTACCTGGAGCAGGAACCGTTCCTCCCAGTCTAACCCTTGGTACTCGGAGGACCTCAGGCGATTAAAAGCTACCTGTCGCCAAGCCGAAAGAGCTTGGAGGAAGAGATATGAGAAAGACCTAAAAGTCTTCTACCTGGCTAAGGTTAAGGCTTACCATAGAGCTGTGTGCCGTGCCCGAGCTGATTATTATGCACGGGAATTTCAGGCAAGCTCTAACCCTTCCAAGTTGGTTTTTAAAGTTCTGAAGGAGCTCACAGTGAACAGACTCCCTAATAACGAGATCTGCTCCCTTGCTCACTGTGAGGGTCTGGCCAGTTTCTTTGTGGAAAAGGTTAGCGCTATTTATCGCTCTTTTCCCAAAGCTGACCTGGATAGTACAACTATAACACCTCGTACTTCTCTAGGCTTGGCCACTCTTCTCATACCATCAGAATCAGAGTTTAATCTCTTAGTGGCCAAGGTCAAATCTGGCTCGTCAGACGACCCTCTAAGACCAGCCCAGTTTGTGGACTCAGCGCCCCTCTGCCTTCCTCCCATTCGTCATCTTGTGGAGCAATCCCTAACTATCAGCTCAGTTCTGCCTGCCTGGAAAGCCGCCTGTGTTATGCCTATTATAAAAAAAACGGGACTGGATCCATTGAAGCCGGAGAGCTATCAACCAATCTCTCTCCTTCCATGGGTGGCAAAGATCACAGAGGCCCATGTGAATAATCTTTTAACGAAACATCTGACTTCAGCTCAATTATTGGATCCCACACAGAATGGCTTTAGACCTGGACACAGTACAGAGACGGCACTCCTATATATGGTTGAACACCTCCGCTCTGTACTAGATGCCGGTCAAACGGCGGCACTGGTCCTTTTGGACCTCAGTGCCGCCTTTGACACTGTATCCCATCCCATCCTTCTCCAGAGGCTTAGGGAGGCTGGTATTTCAGGCAGTGCGTTAGACTGGTTTCAGTCGTTCCTATCGGAACGCTCCTTTCAGGTGGTTGTACCACCATTTAGATCTAAATCCCGTGCCATCACTCAAGGAGTCCCGCAGGGGTCGGCGTTGAGCCCCACTCTCTTCAACCTTTATGTTCAACCATTAGCGGAGGTTGCGAAGAGATGGGGTCTCACAATGGTATCCTACGCCGACGATACCCAGTTGGCGGTGGCCCTCAACGGAGATTCCGACCAACTGGCATCCAACTTTGCGGATGGTTTGAGGGCAGTTGCCAGCTGGCTAACGGCCAACTGCTTACAGCTCAACGCCCTCAAAACCGAGGTGATGGTACTGGGAAAACAGCCAGATCTGTGGGGTGCAAACTGGTGGCCCAAGGAGTTAGGACCCCCCCCAAAACCGGTGTCGGAACTAAAGAACCTTGGCGTGTGGCTGGACTCCAAATTTACCTTCTCATGCCACACTAAGAAGGTGGCATCTATGTGCTTTGGCATCTTACGTGGTTTGAGGCCCATCCTCAAATTTTTCGATGCCCCCACTCGCCAGATGGTGGTTCAAGCGAGTGTATTATCTAGACTCGACTACGCCAGCGCATTGCTTCTGGGCGCTAACCAGGCGGAAGTCCTGCGATTTCAACGGGTCCAGAATGCGGCAGCCAGGGCCCTGGTAGGCCTCCCACGGTTCTGCTCAGCTCGCAGCACAATTGCTAAACTACACTGGTTGCCAGTCATCAGACGCATCGAATTTAAAGCATTATGCTTTGCTTTTAAAATTCTGAAATCTGACACTCCCGCTATCCTTCAGCATCTCCTGACTCTTTATACTCCTTCGCGTAGTCTGCGCTCTGCTAGCCAAAGTCTGGCACTTGTTCCCCGATTCTGTAAATGCAGATTGGGCGGTCGATCGTTTATGGTGTTGGCCGCCAAACTGTGGAATGCACTTCCTGTCCACATTCGTTCCCTAGAAAACCTTTTCGCTTTTAGGAAAGCTATGAAAACTTATCTTTTCCCACTGCCCTATTAGCTTCCTATTCTGCTTGTTTGTTATGTTCTTTTTCCGATATAGCGCCAGGACGCCCCTTCGCTGGGGCAGCTGTGCGCTCAAAAATACATTTAACATAACATAACATAACATAACCCAAACCTAGCCCTGAACCCTAAAAATACCCCTGTACCCCATAACCCAAACCTAGCCCTGAACCCTAAAAATACCCCTGTACCCCATAACCCAAACCTAGCCCTGAACCCTAAAAATACCCCTGTACCCCAAAACCCAAATTAAATAAATGTATTAAAAAAGATAAACTTACCTATACTTACATTGTAATGGCATGCGTTGTAATAGCATCTGCTATGTAATGTCATGCGTTGTAAAGGCATGCGTTGTAAAGGATCCTGCGTTGTAGTGGTTGCGTTGTAAAAGTAGTCCGTTGTAACAGTTGCGTTGTAACTGTTGTTTCCCAGTATAAACAACATACACAATGGCGCAGCGGTATAAAAGTCAAACACATGCTGTCAATCAGATGTACATACAGCATGGAACCCAAGTGGCACACAGTAAAGACACAGTGTCACATAATACAGACACAATGACATAAAACACGCACACAGTGACACTGCAGCATACAACACAGATACAGTGAAACACAGATCAAAAGCACAATGACACATAGCATAGAAAACAGTCACACAACACACAGTACAGGGCAGGCGCATAGTGATACAAAGCACATAAGTCATGACGCGCAGCACGGACAGTGTTGGACACCATACAGCAGAGGGATGCAGCAGAGACCACATCACAGCAAAACACACATCTGTGGCATGCACACACCTGTTGCTGCTGAAGACACCACTGCCACACCAACATCTAACACAACTAGAGTGTACCACAGCCACAACTTTACCACCAGACCTCATCCTGGCCTGTTCCTGCCTGTGGAAATGATTATTAATGCTCTGGGAACATTTATCCACAGCCCGGTCTGTTCCTGACTGTGAAAATGATTCCTGGGAACATCTCTCCACAGACCACAGTCAGCCCTGGACTGGTCCTGTCTGTGGATATGATTCATCCCAGTTCTGCGCTGCACCGTTAGTGGAGTGAATGCTGGCCGCAAATCACATTTTAATTTTAATGGTGAGAATGCGTGATCAGGGGTGGAAGTCATTATGCCTCCATGCTGCACTCCTTCCCTCCCTCTGAGACGTCTCCCTCCCTGCTCTCTCACAAGCAGGCTACATCAATATAGCTTTTTTTCTTCTCACTTTTCAGCCATGAATCCGATGCACAGAAGCCACGCTGCTGTGCAATAGGGCTACAAATATTGCAAAAGACAATAGCTTGTTTCTTTTGCACTGATTGACAGAACACTGGGTTTTCTGCCTGGGGCAAAACAACCGCTGCTATTTTGCTTTTGCTGTGTGATTTTCTAGGCTCTCCTCCAGTGAGAATGTCAGCCATTTATAGAAGGGAGCCCTCTACTTGCTCGATGTCTGTTCAGAAACACGGGAGACCCTTACATTCATGCTGTGCTTGTAGAAAGGGCGTGTGTTACCGTGCGCCTCTATAACTCATTTCTTTTTTGGAATAATTGACAACTATTCCACATGCCATAAATAACGTTTGCTCAGTTTTTTCCTTTTGCACATACCATCAGATTAGGCGCTAATCTGATAGTATGTGCAAAATAATTCATTGGGCCTGTAATTTACTTTCGTTTGCCGCGCCCGCCCAATTCAGTCCCCCAGAGGCTGAGTCAGCAATCACAGTAGACTGTGATTAAAGTAGGAGAATGAACAAAGCAGCCAGCCTGCATTTGCTTAGTTCAGTTCTCCTACTTTAATCGCGACCTGGACCCCTCACAATGCGCACCAAATCAAAAATGGTAATCATGATGATGATTGATTCATCACCATAATTAAAAATGTTGATTTATTGCCTGCACCCGCGATGATCCTGTGAGAGGCTGAGCGCTCAACTCAGGCCAGTGAGGCCACCTCACTCTGCACTGCCTCCGCCCTCCGCCCTACTCACAATAAGTCACTCAAATCAAATAAAATTAACTCAATCACTGCGCGCGGTGTGACGCCCGCCCAGTGCCAACTGTGCCCCCATGAATCATCAATTGGTGACGACTGCAGTGGAGGGAAAAACTCACTGGCTGTTGGCGGCAGTCAGGGAGGCTAGCCTAGGAATAATTCAATTATGGCCGCCCACAAACTCCGGTCAAGTGCGCATAGTGCTGTTATCTCAGTAGTGACTCATGATGCTGCAGGCAGTCACACGCCCTTTTAATTGAGCAAGGCCCAATGCGCATTCGGCATGATGACATCAGCCCCACCATAAGAGTGGCGTGCAGACGCGGTGGAGGAGGAGACAGTGCATCATTCAGCGCGCTGGGCAAAGGCACCTCCTCCTGGTTATTGGTTTGCACCGCACGGGTCAATCAGGCTGTGCTGAGATTAGGAGCAATTCTGTTTTTAGAGCATTTAGCTTCAGGTGGTTCCGTGTCAGCCAGCTTTGTGTTTCCAGCAGGACTGAATTGAGGGACTGAATGCTCTCAAGGGAGGCGATCTTCAAATATAGTTGGGTGTCATCCGCATAATTGTGATAGTGAATGCTGGATTATTTCAGAATTTCTGTTAGAGGCTCCATGAACACCCCAGGGCTCATCCTTCAGCCCGAGGCTGTTCAACGTCTACATGGCCCCGCTCTCACAAGTGGCCCGCCGACACGACCTCAACATCATCTCCTACGCCGATGACACCCAGCTCATCGTCTCCCTCACCAATGACCCGCACACCGCCAAAACCAACCTTCACCAGGGAATGAAGGCCGTTGCCGACTGGGTGAGGAACAGCTGTCTGAAGCTAAACTCGGACAAGACGGAGGTACTCATCCTCGGACCCATCCCCTCAGCCAGGGACGACTCCTGGTGGCCGACCACACTGGGAACAGCACCAACACCCACCAACCGTGCACGCAACCTAGGATTCATCCTCAACTCCTCCCTCTCCATGTCTAAACAGGTCAATGCCGTCTCCTCCTCCTGCTACAACACCCTCTGCATGCTCCGCAGGATCTACAAGTGGATCCCGATCGAAACAAGAAGAACGGTGACACAGGCCCTCGTCAACAGCAGACTGGGCTACGGCAATGCACTCTACGCAGGAATCCCAGCCAAACACCTACGATGACTACAACGCATCCAAAACGCCACCGCCCGACTGATCGTCAATGTCCCCGCCGCAGCCACATCATCCCCCACCTGAGAGCCCTACACTGGCTCCCCGTCGACAAGAGGATCACCTTCAAGCACCTCACCCACGCACACAAAGCACTCCACAATTATTATTATTATTATTTCTGAGTTTGTATAGCGCCTGGTTACACTGTCAGTGTGTCCCCGCGCTGTCAGAAGAACTAGTTGCTCAGTCAGTAAGACAAAGGCGGGGCTATTCTTTAGGAAAGAGGAATGTTTTAAGTTTCCTGCGGAAGATGAGCTCCGATGTTTCCAATCTTAGGCTCAGGGGAAGAGAGTTCCATTTATGTGCCGCCAAAGAACGAAAGGATCTCCCCCCCATTCTGGCTCTCTTGTGTCTGGGGACAGCGAGGAGGCCTGCTCCTAATGAGCGGGGTTGTCTGGTTGGCGTGTAGGGGCAGAGGAGGTTCCGAAGGAAGGCAGGGCCCTTGCCATGTACGATCCTGTGACCAATACATAGGACCTTGAAGTCGATCCTTTCATTGATCGGAAGCCAATGGAGTATTTGTAGAGATTTTTTTGAGGCGGCTCGTCTGGGCAGCCGGAGGACCAGGCGGGCGGCAGCATTCTGGATTGTCTGCAGTCGACGCCGACTAGTGTCGTTGGCGCCTAGATACAAGGCATTGCCATAGTCCAGTCTCGAAGTGACAAGAGCATGGACCAGGGTCTTCCTTGAGGATTCTGGGAGCAGGTCCAGGGTCTTACGGAGTTTCCGTAGAATAGAAAAGCACGTACCAGCTACCCGTCTGGTGTGGTAGTCGTAGTTAAGTTTTGAGTCCACCCATACTCCAAGGTTCTTGACCTGATCACTGGGGGTAGGGAGAGGCCCCAGGGTCTGAGGCCACCAGGCAGACGACCAGACTGAGGGGGGTTTTCCTACAATTAGCACCTCAGTCTTGTCTCCGTTCAGACGGAGGCAGTTCTTCACCATCCATCCAGCGAGCTCTTGGAGGCATGATGAGAAGTTCGCGGCGGCTTGTTCAGCCGGTTGGGTCAGAGCGACCACCAGCTGAGTGTCGTCTGCGTATGTCACTACTTCCACCCCGTAGCGCTCCGCAGTGGTAGCCACGGGGTGACATACAAATTGAAAAGGGTTGGACTGAGGCTTGATCCCTGAGGCACTCCTTGACCGAGGTCAAAGGTGTCAGAGCGTGCTCTTCCTTGCTCCACCGAGAAGCTACGGTTAGTAAGAAAAGATTCCAGCCACAACCAGGCCGTGCCTGTCACAATGCCAGACCAGCCTACCTGAACAGCAGACTCTGCTTCTACACCCCCACCGGCCAGCTCTGCTCCGCCAGCCTCGCCCTCGCCGCTGTCCTGGCCCACATGCAATGAACAACCTCCAGCAGCAGATCCTTCTCCTACCTAACTGCCAAGACCTGTGACACCCTCCCTACCCACCTACGGCAGACCCAAGACCCACTTGCCTTCAGAAGACTCCTCAAGACCTGGCTCTTCGAGCAGTAGCTGCACCCCCTCCCCTCAGCGCCTTGAGACCCTCACGGGTAAATAGAGTGCTTTACAAGTACTCTGATTGATTGAGTGATTGATCCTGTGTTTCAGGAGGTCAATTAGGTTTTGTGTTTGACAGTATCAAATGCTGACGAGAGGTCACGATGGATCAGTAGGCACGACTCATTGTGATCCAGCATTCTTAACGCATCATCAACAATGTGCATTAGTGCCGACTCTGTTCTATGGCCCGGGCGGAAATCAGATTGGCATTGGTCCAGGAGTTGGAAATGGTCGATGTGGTTACAGAGTTGAGCCATCACACATTTCTCCAGGAGTTTTTGCCAGGGTGGGGATGTTGGAGATGGGGCTAAAGTTATGCAGGTCCGTGGGATCAGCAGTTGGTTATTTTAGAATCAGGGTAACGTACCTTAATTTTAGGCAGTCTGAAATATCGCCTTGCCGAAGTGATGCATTGACGATCTTTGTCCACAATGTTAGTAAGGAGGATCTAACTTCCGGGAATAGGTTCGATGGCAGAGGGTCATTGTAATGATTGGAAGATTTCAGAGTCGACAGATTTTTGCGTATAGGGCACTCATCCAGGGTTTGGAACAGACTCCAGGATGCATTGTTTTTAGGGGGGTTAGGTTGCACAGGGTCAGAGATAGCCATGCCTAATTGACATGTTTGGTGGGGGGGGCAGGATGTTCTCGCAGAGAGCAGTCGGATCATGCGAGTTGACGTTTTGTAGGCATATTTTCAGCTGTTTCGAGTTCTTAGGCTGGGCTTTACATGCTTTTACCGTATCAAGGATGCGAAGGAAATGCAATAATGGTCTGTATAATCACATAGAACTCTGCTTCCTGCATTGAATCCAGTACTCCATCTCTGTGGTGCCTCTTCTTGTCTCTAGAGCCACTGCTAAGTCATTCCCCTCCTTCTCCTCTTCATCCTGCTCAGGGCCATAACCATCTTGGTCCTCTGGGGGTGCCCATACCAGCATGCTACATCAAACTCATACAACACATGCAGATGGTGCTGCTTAGTGGACCCCCGCTTCACTTCCAGCCTCTGCTCCCTGAAGAACTCCTTTAGCTCCCTCATAATATAATATGATAGGCAGCTGGGGCCCATTTCCACTCTGGCAAGGTATCACAGGTGCAACAACAAAAGAGTCCCAAGTTTATGATGGTGAGCAATAACCACAATTTCAAAAAGTGACCAATTTGAGAGAAAAAAGGAGAATTAAAAAGGAACTTGAAATAGCCTAATATTATTTATTTGGGATTTTCAGTGTAACACAAAATCACTGCACAGATACAGGTCCTACGCTTCACCGCTGATCACCTATGTAAGGAATTAGGGTACTGGTTGAGGGGGATAAAACCCTACTCAAGCAGCAACCACAATTCTTGTCAGGGTGAAATCACAAGCAAACCCCAATTTATGGGAGTAGCCCTTGAACTTTGGTTGTTGCACCCCTCCCCCTGCCTAGCTCCACCAGACTGGGACTCTGCTCCTAAGCTGAAAGCCTTCTGTTCGATCCGGTTGTCGAAGGGACTACTCACCTTGCCAGATTACTGTGACAGCACCCATATAGCTTTGCCTGGTAAACATAATTTATTTGTTAGTTTGTTTGTTAGTGGTTATCAGTTATTCCTTTGAAACTTTATTTTGCATTGGAACACATAATTTTTCACTGGTCTTTGGTTTTTTTTCTTCACTGGACCGCTTTTTTCGCCCGCTCTATCCTGCCATTTTCCTTCTCCTGATACTTTTCTGCTGCCCGTCCTCCCAGACAGCCCCTCGCACCTTACAGAAATACATATGGAGGCTGCTGCATGGCCGTGCAACTGGTAAGCCAAGGCGTACAAAAGGGAAGCTTGTCTGTGTCCATCCAAGCCTAGACCACATCCAGCGCCAGGACTCCTGGCCCTTCCACCATCTGCCGCTGTACTGCAGAAGAGCTGTTGGCCCTGGACCCCGGACACCAGGACAACAGCTGCTTCACCTCCTCCCCACGATCAACCATAGGCCCCTTGACCTGCTGCCACTGCCACTGCCACTTCTCCTGTCACCTGCACCAGAATCAGCCCGCCTCATCTCACAGGACTATGAACACACCGCAATCGCTCCAATGCCTCTTGCTCAATGCCCATTCCTAAGGCAAACTTGCCAAGAAATCTGGGACACCATCACCACCCTCTCCCCTTACATCGCCTTAATAACCCAAACATGGCTTAAACCCTCCTTGAACCTCGGCATTGCCTCTGCCACTCCTGATGAATGCAAGATCATACACCAAGACCACACCAACAAACAATGCGGGGCATGGCCATTATCTTCAAGGAAACTATCCGATGCACCACCTACAATGATGACCCCATGCCTCTCACGCAACACCTCAACTTCCAACTACAGCCCGATGCTAAGACCATGAAAAGAGGCTACTTCACATACAGAACCCCGGGACCCTTCTGCCATTCCATTTCCGACCTCATCGCCCCACTAGCAATTGATTCTAATCACTACGTCCTACTTGGCGATCTAAATTTCCTCTTTGGTTACCCCAATGACGCCAATTCCATCACCCTCCTGGAGAACCTAAACAACATTGGCCTCATCAACACACAAAAGGGGGGAGGGCCAAAATTGTTTAAACTCCAATACCCCAGGCCCCCTGGAGCAAACCAAATGATCACACACAAGGGCTATATAGAGTACACAACAACAACAAAGGAAAATTCTCCTATTTGGAAAAACTGCCCTCACTCACATACCGAGGTATGTGACATGCTTCATCATAGGGCCTGCTACAGACGCCCTAGTGTAGCCACATCCAGGGCGGAGCATTAGGAAGGGGGAAAAAATTATAATAAATTCCACACTACGAGACGTACAACAAAATCAGTCAATACGTACAACGAGTAACACACATGAGTAATAGAACGTGCAGTGAACACCTCGTGGATAAGTGCGACAAGAAAGTGCAGTAAGGATGTGATTAAAACTGATTATGGGTGCCAGTAGAAAGAATTACTTTATTAAACCCAATTTGATACCCTTATCAGGATTAAAAAATAAGAAAAGGATGGGGAAATGTCTTATTGACAAAAAAAGGTTCCTCAAGACTTCCCTCCTACCACTGCTGAACTCAACATGTTTCGACCGCTTCAATTGTTCCTCAAAAGGTCACTCTGGTCTTCATCAGGACTGTCGCGATCAGAACCACTCGCTACCCTGCCGTAATTAGGTCACAGGGCCTCCAGACTGGAGTAGGTCTAGCAGATCCGTACTACTCCGGGTCTTCCGATCATTCAGTGGAGATTAAGCCCCCAAACATCAGGGGAGAACATTCACTAGAAAAGAGTAAAGAGTAATGATAGGGGTACGAGTACTATCCCCCCGTTATTTTACTCAATTCATCCCCTAAAATGTATGTTTCTCTAACTAGGGTATTGCTCCAACTAAATGAACTATGCTCACAAAAGTTCCATATTAGGACTCAATAGTATGGTGTTGTAGCCTGGGTTTTCTTTCCAAACACTCCAGGTGATTAACTTTGATCACTTAATCTTGAATCAAATTATTTGATAAGTGAAATGGTAATAATATACTTAACACACTCACGTTCCCAAGGCAAAGCTTGGGACTACCATGAACCCACACACACTCCACAGCTGAACCACTCTTAAAATAGGCACATCGTTAAAAAGCCTCCAATTAGGCTAGTGACCCACAGATGAATGAGACTTACCGAGTTTATGTATTACACAAACTCGAACTGGTGTCCGTCAGGAGGGTCTGCCTGTGAACACAATCTACGAGGGAATGGAGCATGAGAGATATTTAGCGTCATCACTTCTGCCGAGCCGGCGTCATTCAAATCACAAGGTGAGGCGCCGGTCTATCCAACCCTCACCCATTCTCCTTACCGTTCGTTTAGGCTAGCCCTGCCAAAGAATTCCTGTACCTTGAAGCACCGCGCAGATGGGAAACGCGGTGTCAGATCGAGTATTTACCGATGAACCATTGCCTGCTCCGCCCCCGCAGACTGACGTCACGGGCGTCAAAGCATCATGACGTCAGGCGTGGCAATCCCTTAGGAGCTGTCGGAAAATGTAGTACCGGCTGAGTAGCTCGTCTCTATGCTTCATCGCGTAGAGGCAAGGGGGGCTGATATGCGAAGCTAATACTAACGAACCCCACAAACACGGTAAATAAACTATCTTAATCAAGAGTGCTTGTACAGGAAGGTACAGTTAAAAATGATTAATTTGATAGATTAATATCGAAGTGGCCCGTCAGTAGGTGATTAGTAATTGTTGGACCCGGCCCTTTGGGCAGGTTCACCCCTAGACTTTTTGCTTTTTCCTAGCCTGTTTCTGGAACCTGGTGTTGGTGATTTTAGGCCTCTGCGCACTTTTTCACTGTGGTACAGTGTAAAGTGCTGGCGCTCTCTGTATGAAGAGTGAGTGACCTGCCCTCCCATAGGAATGAATGGGGAATATGTATGCCCATGGTAGTTCCTGTTGTGTGGGGAGTGCAGGGGTCGAGTTTGATATGTATAGACTCGTGAGAATGAATGCTGCAAAATGATGTATGCAGCATGACTGTGCCTAGTCTGGAAGTACTACTTTTGGAAGTTGGTATATTTGTGTAAGTTAGTTCTGGCGTGTGATTGGCTGGTGAGTCTGCCCAGGAGTGCCTGGACCTGCTGGTGGATGGACTGTCTGGTTTGAGTAGGACAGGGTCTGCAGGGTCTGCAAGGCCCCAGAGGAGGGGGTCTGAGTCAGCCGTGGATGAAAGGCCCCTCTGCTGTCAGGGATGGGAGGAAAGAGCGTCTGGTGGTGCTGGGCCGTGCCTGTCGCCCACCCTGCTAGCTCTCCTTCCTGACGGCTCACTGTCACCTCTGGCCCTGAAGCTGTCAGGAAGACGAAAACCAGAAACATTCCAGCACTCAGGGTCCCTTGCACGAAGTACTTCAAAGGCATTTCTGGGTATAAGAAGGGGATGAGTCTCCTTCCAAGTTGTTCTTGTTCTAGCTCTTGTGGCTGACTTGGATCTACCAGGGGTGGGCGCTGCCCAGCCCCTGGGTGCCTGGATTCCTGGACTCCTGGGGGACCCTTCTGCCCTGCCTGGGCTGAAGGGGGGACTTGGCTTTGCCCCTGGGGAAGCTCTGGGACCCTGGCAGCGTGGAGAAGCTGCCTTTTCCTGGGGAGAGCGCTGGAGTTGATTTCTAGCGCCTGGAGGCGCTGGGCTTCCCCCTGAGCGCCTGGGAGCACTCTGCCTGCTGTCTAGAGCTCTGGGGCGCTTAATTTCCCCCACGCGCTTGAGAGCACCTTTTCTGGACTTTCTAGCGCTTAGGAGCGCTTTTCCTGCTTGTTTATAGCGCTGGATGCGCTGAGGATTCCTGCCTGCATGGATATAATTATCTACGAGTGCCCACCTCGATCTGTCGCGGAGGAAAACAAACCACGAAGGGGCCGCGACCGGATTGGCCGAGACCCGAGGAGAGCCGTGCTCTGATTGGCCCGTGGATCGGCGAGGCCGCGCTGCCATTGGTTGGCGGCCTCGCGTCATGAGGGGCTCGGCGCAGGAGCCGCGATGTGATTGGCTGGGCCGCGCCGAGGAAGAAGGAAGATGGCGCTGCCTGCCGGCGGGTCGGCGGGGCTCCCGTGAGCTAAGGGAGCCCGGCGGCATCTGAGGAGACGAGGCGGCCGGTTGGCAGGGCTCCCGTGTACCGAGGGAGCCCTGCAGGAAGAGAGAAGTTCGACCGCCCCCCTCCTGCCGCGAGAGAAGAGACTGCCCCCGGGAGCCTGGCTGGCTCCACTCTGCGTCCCGGTCCCGAGACGGGGGACCGGGCCAAGCGAGGAGAGTCTGGGAGGAGCAGGAGCTCCTCCGTGGCCGCCGAGCCCCGCCCCCGCCGCACAGGAGACCCGGTGAGTCGGGACTGAGGGCCGGGCAGAGGGGGACAGAAGGGAGGAGGGGCGCCGGGACACGTTGCCGGTGTCCGCCCCCCCCCCCCCAGGCGCGAGAGCGCGCCTGTTGGCATTACGAAGCCACGAGGGCTTCAAGGGCGGCCCCAGTTGGCAGTGGGTCGCCCCAACGCATTACAAAGCCTTCAAGGGCGGCCCCAGTTGGCAGTGGGTCGCCCCAACGCGCATGAGCCTAGAGAGGCTCAGAGGGGCCGCATTATGTTTACGAGCCCGTTTGGCTCCCGAGAGGGCCATATTCGAGAGGGGGGGACTTCGGGGCATATTGTCAGTGCTCGTCCCTTCCTGCCCCCGAGTGTGAGGGCTAGAGTCCGGTGAGGCTCCAGGGGCACCAGTGTTTTAAGAGCCTCTGTGGCTCCAACGTCTGGGGCATGTGCTATGCCCAGAGCCTGTGTGGCTCCAGCAGTGGCGCAGTTGGCGCCTAAGGGCCAGTGAGGGCCCTGGCGCAGTTTTATTGTTCTCCAGGTGCCCAGCACTTAGTGGGCACCTGCTACGTTTAGGCTTTTTGGTACTTTGAGACTGGCGCTGCAGGGCAGCGCACCCTGACACTGAGACTCAGGGCGTCTGAGCCCCAACAAGGCCATTGGCCTGGGGACTGCCACAGGTAGTGGCTTATGTGAGTTTGCGCAATGGTATGGTTATTGCACCTCTGAATGTGATCTCTTGCATTATGTGTTATTCCTGCACCTCTGAAGGTTTTTAGGCCTCATGTGATATTTGCGCTATGGTATTACTCTTGACACCTCTGAATGTTTGATGCATTATGTGTCTTTCTCTTCATGCGCTGCACCTCTGAATGTTTAGTCATCATGTGTCTTCTTGCGCTGCACCCCTGAATGTATTTTGATTGCATCATGTGCTCTGTTCTTAACACCGCTGAATGTGTAGGTCTATACATCATGTGGTTTCTTTCTTTACTACTCCTCTGAATGTATATTCATGCATCATGGGTAATGTGTTCTGATTTATACCCCTAAGTGGATTTTATCCTTAGGTGGTTGTTCTTTCTAGTACAGGGGGTCCTAGTGAGGTCCTGGTTACCTGCGAGACATGCTCCTAAGGTGTTTAGGGTTGCGTAGTGTGTACTTACCTGTTCCCAGTAGTTACTGGATGTGATTCATAACTGTTACTTTGTACTACAGTGATTTTATACTCTTTTAGTCTAAGTTCTGATAGTATTTCATTACTATTAAAGTGCTGATTGGGACAGTGGCCCTTGTGGCCCTGTCTTGTGAATAATCCCATGTGAATATTGCCCGTGCCAATTGGCACCATGTATATGTGTGATTTTATCTGATGTGCTTTTACAATACAAAAGGTATTTTTATAATAACCTTGTGTGGAGTCTCTTTTGTGGTGTACCTAGTATGTTGTTGCTATTGTGCGCTGACGCAAATGCTTTACACATTGCCTCCGAGTTTAGCCTAGACTGCTCGTGCCAAGCTACCAAGGGGGTGAGCAGGGGTTATCTTGGTGTGTGACTTCCTTGCCCTGACTAGATTGGTGGTTTCTGCCTGGCTTTGGCGTCAGCCTTAGCCTACCAGAAATAGCCAGTTCTAACATTGGTGGGTCAGCGGTGCGGATTTGGACTTGTGTTTGCGCAGTGCCATAGCGACAACTGTCTACATTACAAAACTCTGCAATTGTTTTTTCAGATAGTCACATGTTTGGGATTATTGTTTTTGATTTTTTTCCTCAAGAGTGTCATTTTCAAATGTGTTTCTGCGCTTTATGTTTAGCGGCAGATGAGAGAAAGTGACATGGCGGGACGCCAGTAGAGGGGAGGTTCCCATAGATGCTGGGTCCCTTGTCCAATCCCAAATCCTGTACCTGTGTGGGTAGATGGAAGAGAGGGAGTGTGAGGAGAAAAGACTAGCTCAGGAGGGTGGTTGTTCCCTGAGTGTAGTGTGTGTGTCTGGATTCCCCAGTGTGGTAGGATCCAGTGGTGGCAGCTTTAATTTGTCCAGTGCGCGTGAAATCCCATTCCCCGCTCCCAGAGTTTGGTACCTGTGTCACGTGTGGTCAGGTTGAGGAATCAGGGGTGGTAGAAACTGCCTTACCAATCCGAGGGGGGGGAGTGTGTGGATGGGTGGTGTCTTGAACTGGAGGAGCTGGTGTGAGTTTTTTTTAAAGGAGCTTGCACGTGAGGTGTACCTCTGGTGGTGTGCAGGAGGTCCTGCAGAGGAACTGGACAAGAAGGTGGACGTCTGGCGGTGTGCTAGATGTCTTGCAGTGGCATTAGGGAGTGATTCTAAAAGCAGTGGCTTGTGTATCTGATGATCCTGTGTAGGTGAAGAGGTTCATGTGTAGCCCAGCTAGATCCCAGTAGGATGGTAGGGGTGTAGGGGCTCACGTCCTGTCTCAGTGGAGGCGGAGTGAGTGTGGGACGGTGTGTCCCACGTTGGCCTGAAACCTTATCTCAGGGCCCGGAGGGTTCCCTAAGGGAGCGCCAGGTCAGGGGCCTAGGCTGTACATACAGGTCAGTTGAGGAGGATCTTCCTGTGTCTAGAGGACGGGGAGTGTCTGTAACCAGAACTCCGGCGGTCCTAGTGTTGGGCAGTACCGCTCCTAAGTGGAGGGTGCAGAAGTCCTGGCTCGCTGAGCATTTGCCCGTCTAGAGTGCTTGCCCATTTGTGGGGCCTCTGGAGGTTGTTCCCCGAGGAGGGGGGAAAGCCGGGTTGGGGTTGTGGCCTGACCTGGGAGGAGTACTGGAGGAAAGTGTGTCACTGATACGCCGCTGGCGTGTGCTCTGTCTAGCCTTGGACATACTGAGAATCACCCTGTGATAGGGAGTACTGAAGGAAAGTGTGTCACTGATACGCCGCTGGCGTGTGCTCTGTCTAGCCTGGGACATACTGAGAATCACCCTGTGATAGGGAGTACTGGAGGAGTGTGTGTCGCTGATACGCCGCTGGCGTGTGCTCTGTCTAGCCTGAGACATACTGGAACTGGAAGGGGGTGCAGAGGGACGGTGTCCTTACTTCTGACCCCGGTGCAACCTGAGGGTTTAGATCTTAGGTTGGGAGATTAGGAAACTTCTAGGTCAAGAGGAATCTCTGCCCAAGTGGATCAGCTGAAGAGACTGAGGGGGCTGCCCTTGCTGTGTGTCCTGGGGCTCACCTGCAGTTTGTTGTTTCCACTAAGGTAGAGGAAAGGGGGCTTTGCGGTGTGCTGTGTCCCCCCACCTGCTTGAAGAGGGACTGTGCTGTGTGCTTTGTACCTCAGAAGTGGAATAGTTTCCAGGTGGTAGACCAGTGATGGAGTAAGGTCCTGATCTGGTAGGAGAATTGTGTTCTGGTGAATGCTTCTCTGTGAGGGTGCGGAAACCCAGAAGTAGAGGTAGGTTGGGGCATTCTTGCCCATGACCTCTGGTCAGCTTGGGGGTGTGGACCCTAGGTTGTTGGATCAGTGGTAGTTGTAGCTACACTGAGAGAGAGAGTGGAGAATGGCTATTGTGTGCCAGGGGTTATTGCCCCCCGCTCTGTGGATTGGTTAGGACCTGTGATTTGGATGGTCTTGGCTGTGGATGACTAGTGAGTACCAGTGGGGTATCCTAGTTGTGTCAGAGAGTTATTGTTTAGAGGTAACCAGGTAGGTTCAGAGTGGCGAAAAACCGGAGGGTGTCCCTGCCGGGCAGGTCCGTGTCCGTGGTTTTTGTCTCCCAAAGCAGTGAAGCCCATCAGTGGAGTGATTGGTCTACCCTGCGTTTTGGCTGGAAGGGGGCTGTGTTGGACCCGGCCCTTTGGGCAGGTTCACCCCTAGACTTTTTGCTTTTTCCTAGCCTGTTTCTGGAACCTGGTGTTGGTGATTTTAGGCCTCTGCGCACTTTTTCACTGTGGTACAGTGTAAAGTGCTGGCGCTCTTTGTATGAAGAGTGAGTGACCTGCCCTCCCATAGGAATGAATGGGGAATATGTATGCCCATGGTAGTTCCTGTTGTGTGGGGAGTGCAGGGGTCGAGTTTGATATGTATAGACTCGTGAGAATGAATGCTGCAAAATGATGTATGCAGCATGACTGTGCCTAGTCTGGAAGTACTACTTTTGGAATTTGGTATATTTGTGTAAGTTAGTTCTGGCGTGTGATTGGCTGGTGAGTCTGCCCAGGAGTGCCTGGACCTGCTGGTGGATGGACTGTCCGGTTTGAGTAGGACAGGGTCTGCAGGGTCTGCAAGGCCCCAGAGGAGGGGGTCTGAGTCAGCCGTGGATGAAAGGCCCCTCTGCTGTCAGGGATGGGAGGAAAGAGCGTCTGGTGGTGCTGGGCCGTGCCTGTCGCCCACCCTGCTAGCTCTCCTTCCTGACGGCTCACTGTCACCTCTGGCCCTGAAGCTGTCAGGAAGACGAAAACCAGAAACATTCCAGCACTCAGGGTCCCTTGCACGAAGTACTTCAAAGGCATTTCTGGGTATAAGAAGGGGATGAGTCTCCTTCCAAGTTGTTCTTGTTCTAGCTCTTGTGGCTGACTTGGATCTACCAGGGGTGGGCGCTGCCCAGCCCCTGGGTGCCTGGATTCCTGGACTCCTGGGGGACCCTTCTGCCCTGCCTGGGCTGAAGGGGGGACTTGGCTTTGCCCCTGGGGAAGCTCTGGGACCCTGGCAGCGTGGAGAAGCTGCCTTTTCCTGGGGAGAGCGCTGGAGTTGATTTCTAGCGCCTGGAGGCGCTGGGCTTCCCCCTGAGCGCCTGGGAGCACTCTGCCTGCTGTCTAGAGCTCTGGGGCGCTTAATTTCCCCCACGCGCTTGAGAGCACCTTTTCTGGACTTTCTAGCGCTTAGGAGCGCTTTTCCTGCTTGTTTATAGCGCTGGATGCGCTGAGGATTCCTGCCTGCATGGATATAATTATCTACGAGTGCCCACCTCGATCTGTCGCGGAGGAAAACAAACCACGAAGGGGCCGCGACCGGATTGGCCGAGACCCGAGGAGAGCCGTGCTCTGATTGGCCCGTGGATCGGCGAGGCCGCGCTGCCATTGGTTGGCGGCCTCGCGTCATGAGGGGCTCGGCGCAGGAGCCGCGACGTGATTGGCTGGGCCGCGCCGAGGAAGAAGGAAGATGGCGCTGCCTGCCGGCGGGTCGGTGGGGCTCCCGTGAGCTAAGGGAGCCCGGCGGCATCTGAGGAGACGAGGCGGCCGGTTGGCAGGGCTCCCGTGTACCGAGGGAGCCCTGCAGGAAGAGAGAAGTTCGACCGCCCCCGTCCTGCCGCGAGAGAAGAGACTGCCCCCGGGAGCCTGGCTGGCTCCACTCTGCGTCCCGGTCCCGAGACGGGGGACCGGGCCAAGCGAGGAGAGTCTGGGAGGAGCAGGAGCTCCTCCGTGGCCGCCGAGCCCCGCCCCCGCCGCACAGGAGACCCGGTGAGTCGGGACTGAGGGCCGGGCAGAGGGGCACAGAAGGGAGGAGGGGCGCCGGGACACGTTGCCGGTGTCCGCCCCCCCCCCTGGCGCGAGAGCGCGCCTGTTGGCATTACGAAGCCACGAGGGCTTCAAGGGCGGCCCCAGTTGGCAGTGGGTCGCCCCAACGCATTACAAAGCCTTCAAGGGCGGCCCCAGTTGGCAGTGGGTCGCCCCAACGCGCATGAGCCTAGAGAGGCTCAGAGGGGCCGCATTATGTTTACGAGCCCGTTTGGCTCCAGAGAGGGCCATATTCGAGAGGGGGGGACTTCGGGGCATATTGTCAGTGCTCGTCCCTTCCTGCCCCCGAGTGTGAGGGCTAGAGTCCGGTGAGGCTCCAGGGGCACCAGTGTTTTAAGAGCCTCTGTGGCTCCAACGTCTGGGGCATGTGCTATGCCCAGAGCCTGTGTGGCTCCAGCAGTGGCGCAGTTTGCGCCTAAGGGCCAGTGAGGGCCCTGGCGCAGTTTTATTGTTCTCCAGGTGCCCAGCACTTAGTGGGCACCTGCTACGTTTAGGCTTTTTGGTACTTTGAGACTGGCGCTGCAGGGCAGCGCACCCTGACACTGAGACTCAGGGCGTCTGAGCCCCAACAAGGCCATTGGCCTAGGGACTGCCACAGGTAGTGGCTTATGTGAGTTTGCGCAATGGTATGGTTATTGCACCTCTGAATGTGATCTCTTGCATTATGTGTTATTCCTGCACCTCTGAAGGTTTTTAGGCCTCATGTGATATTTGCGCTATGGTATTACTCTTGACACCTCTGAATGTTTGATGCATTATGTGTCTTTCTCTTCATGCGCTGCACCTCTGAATGTTTAGTCATCATGTGTCTTCTTGCGCTGCACCCCTGAATGTATTTTGATTGCATCATGTGCTCTGTTCTTAACACCGCTGAATGTGTAGGTCTATACATCATGTGGTTTCTTTCTTTATTACTCCTCTGAATGTATATTCATGCATCATGGGTAATGTGTTCTGATTTATACCCCTAAGTGGATTTTATCCTTAGGTGGTTGTTCTTTCTAGTACAGGGGGTCCTAGTGAGGTCCTGGTTACCTGCGTGACATGCTCCTAAGGTGTTTAGGGTTGCGTAGTGTGTACTTACCTGTTCCCAGTAGTTACTGGATGTGATTCATAACTGTTACTTTGTACTACAGTGATTTTATACTCTTTTAGTCTAAGTTCTGATAGTATTTCATTACTACTAAAGTGCTGATTGGGACAGTGGCCCTTGTGGCCCTGTCTTGTGAATAATCCCATGTGAATATTGCCCGTGCCAATTGGCACCATGTATATGTGTGATTTTATCTGATGTGCTTTTACAATACAAAAGGTATTTTTATAATAACCTTGTGTGGAGTCTCTTTTGTGGTGTACCTAGTATGTTGTTGCTATTGTGCGCTGACGCAAATGCTTTACACATTGCCTCCGAGTTTAGCCTAGACTGCTCGTGCCAAGCTTGCCAAGGGGGTGAGCAGGGGTTATCTTGGTGTGTGACTTCCTTGCCCTGACTAGATTGGTGGTTTCTGCCTGGCTTTGGCGTCAGCCTTAGCCTACCAGAAATAGCCAGTTCTAACAGTAATCAATACCCCAAGTCACGAGTGTCTGTACCGGCAATCATAATAAATGCATAGGTGCTGAAAAAAGGGGGCATTATCATTAGATATTGGTAGCCTGGGACTGAATGGAGAGGAGGGATGTATGATGTACATACTTCATAATGCTTCACCAGGGTAGAACAACCATCCCCACGAAGGGGGTTGTGAATAAAGTGACCCCATGCTTTAAGATAGTAATTGACCATGAATCTCGGCCGGGGATCATAACCATAGTGTGACTATATCCTATGTGATATCCCAAGTGTGTTATTTCATAGAGGACGACCACCAGGTGTAGTGTATAGAAGATGTATTAAGTCATAGCTGATGAGAAGGTGGTCAAAGTATCCATGGCGGCATTAATAAAATTGTTTTATTCACTGTCTTCCCAGTGCCTGACAAGGAATGTCATCGTTTAGTCCCACTTTATGGCTTCTCAGGCGGTATACCCATTGTTGTTCTCGCTGCAGTAACACCCTTTGGTCATCTATTTGATGTCTGCTAGACTTTACCTTCTCTATCACGGTCCATCTGAGGTGTTCTATACTATGTCCATTTTCAAAAAAATGGGCCGTGAGTTTCGTGTTTGTCTTGCCACATCTTATAGTGCTCTGATGTTCTGTGATTCTGGTGCGTACCTTTCTACTTGTCATCCCTACATACTTTTTTTGACAGGGTCAGGTTAGCAAGTAGATCACTCCCTGGGAACTACAATTGGTGTGAGATCTCTGTTCCCAGGGAGTGTGGAGCCCTAAATCAATTGAAGTGGAGTTGTTAGTCAAGTGGCAGACACTGCATGAACCGCAACGTGTGTGTCCGGTCAGTTTGGGTAAACCTGTCACAGTAGTATTCTCTTTTGCTAGCCCCAGGTTCCTGGGTCTAGTATGTATGAGAAGATCCCTCAAGTTCTGGCTACGTCTGAAGGAAAACAGTGGTGTCTCAACCTTCATGCTCCCTGTATTGAGTATCTTCCAATTCTTCAGAACCAACTTTTTAATTTGATGTGATGCCGTGTTAAAGGTGGATACAAACACCGGTTTCTAGGTTTGGGGTCTCATGTTCTTGGACAATAGTGCGTCACGGTTGGCATTGAACGCTCTTTTCCGTGCTTTTTTGATGACTCGGATAGGGTATCCCATCTGTTGTAATCTCGTAGTCAAAGCTTCCGCTTCCTCAGTGAAATCATCTCTTTCAGAGCAATTGCGCCAAATGCGGAAAAATTGTCCTACTGGTAAATTCTCCCGTAGTGAGCGCGGATGGAAGCTCTCGAATGCCAGTAGAGCGTTCTTGTCGGTGGGTTTGTGAAAGACCTTTGTTTTTAGGATACCGCCACTAGGTTCAATAACTAGGTCCAGGAAAGATAGGTTGGTCTTAGTGATGGTCGAAGTGAAATGGAGGAACGGATTCTGGGCATTGAGCCAGTCGAGAAAAAGATCAACAAATGTTCTCTCGCCCCTCCATATCACTAAGACGTCATGAATATAACGTCTCCACAACCTCAAGTTGTTCGTCCATGGACCACTGGTGTTCAGCACTGTAAGTTCTTCAAAAGCCCCAACATAAAGTCCAGCAAGGGTAGGGGCAAAAACACTCCCCATGGAGGTGCCATGGGTTTGAAGATATTGTCCCCCCTCAAACTCGAAAAAGTTTTTCGTGAGGGCTATTTCGGCCAGATGTAGGATAAAGGCCCGTGGGGTTTCATATGGCCAATCCCTTTAAAAAAGTAAAGATTCCAGGACCCTCAGTGTCTCCTGCTGTGGAATGTTCGTATAGAGGGCCTCTATATCAAGCCCTATCAAGAATTCATAGTCAGGATCGAATGGTACATCTTTTAACAGGTTTAAAATGTCCAGGGTGTCCCTTAGATAGGTTGGTAAGCGCTGCACCATTGGCTTCAAGAAGAAGTCACAAAATTGCGAAAGAGGTTCAAGCAAAGACCCCATCCCGGAGACAATGGGTCTACCGGGAGGGGGTCTTGCTGTTTTGTGGATCTTCGGATGGCAATAAAAATAAGGAACCCTCGGATGTTTGTTCACAAGGAACTTGGCTTCCTTTTCCGTGATCCAATCGTTAATCCTTGCCTCTTCCACCATGCTTACAATCTCCCTGGTGATCTCCTCTGTGGGGTCCTCTCCAAGTCTTTTGTACGTTCTGGGTTCAGCAAGAAGGCAGGTGCATTCCTGACGGTAGGCATCTACGTCCATAATTACAATCGCACCCCCTTTGTCCGCAGGTTTCAGGATCATTTCCTTATTGTTCCCCAGTTCTCTCAATACTTTTCTTTCACAATTAGATAAGTTGGAAAAAGGACTCGATTGGTTGAGATTTGCTGTTTCCAAATCATGAACCACTGCTTCCTCAAAGGCCGCAATCTGTGGGGGGAGTAACGCCAGTTGTGGTGTAAACGTTGATTTCGGGCAAAATGGTGTGTCGACATTATTTCCTTCGTTAGGGTTCCGATCCTCAAAGAACACCATCAATCTCAGATTGCGGAAAAAGACTGCCATATCCTGTCGGAGTGTAAACAGGTCAGGGTAGTTGGTGGGAACAAAGCCCAGTCCTTTATTCAGAACCCGTTCCTCAATGAGAGTTAAGGGATGACCCGACAAGTTCACCACTAGAGAGAGTCGCGGCTCGTACTCGGTGAGGTTCCCTGTGCCATACTCCTGGTCACCCGTTGGGTGATTTCTTGTTCTTGATCCGACCAGTTCACCCGAGTTGGTGGTTTCTGTTTGCCGCGTCCTTTGCCCCGGCCTCTCCCTAAAAAAGGCCCCTGGTAGTTTTGAAATTGGGGGTTCTGAAATTCCAGGTTTGGAAATCTTTGGTTGTCATAGGTCTGATTTTGAAAGGGACCCGGGGGTTGGTATCCTGTCATTGGCCAATTGTAAGCCTGGTTAGGGTATGGTTGGAAAGGCTGCTGGAAAAATGGTGGTCTGGGACCTCGCCAATTTCCACGGCCTCTCCCTCTTCTCTTAGGTTGGTAGTCACTGCCCTCACTAGAACTGCTGGTGGTATATTGGCGGGGACGGCCCTGTTGGTTACTCCTATTCGCCTCTGCCATCTTCTGTTTGGCATATTCAGTGGATGTATACGGGTATGCCTTCTCTCTGGAGAAATTATTCAAAACCTTTTAAAGTTTGGAGATGTTAGAATGGATCAGATGGTCCCTATATTCTCCAAGTTCGGTATTAATTTGTTCCAGTTTGTGATCGAACGATGTCATTACGATATCAGTTTGTAATCCTGCTTCTGTTGTCTGGATTTTAATTAGGAGGGCATCTGCTAGCCGTTTGGCTCTCCGGATAATTAAAACCAACCAGTCTCTGGTACATTTCCAGGACACCAGAGCCCAATCACGTCGGAATTCATCATCCTCAAGGAAAATGAGTGGTTCGTTGGTAACTAAGAGGCCCCTTGGGGTTGCATTAACCCGTAGGTATTCTGTTAAGATTTCCCCATGTAGGATTGTTTTAACCTGTGTTTTTTTAAGTTCCAATAGGGTCTCCCAACCTTCTCCTTGTGCCAAAACTGCTGTCACTGTACTGCCTCCTCAGAGGGAGGGCCCTGCAAGGATGTCAGAAACAATGTCATCCCCAAATGAAAGCCCTGGAATCAATGCCATATTATGTGTGATCAACATTGGCCTCACCCAACTGGTCACCGAACCCATGCACAAAGCCAGACATACAGTTGACCCCATTTTAACCCCTAGTGACAGAATAAAATACAGCCACGTCACACAGTTCACCTGGACCAATGACCCCATCATTCACTTCACCATCTCCAACACTCAGCACACTATCATCAAGCCTCACAGCTCCTCCCACCACAGCAGGGGTAAAGTAACTGAGACACAGTGGACATAGGCCCTCAGCACCACCCAACTCCAAGCTTCAACAGTCTTTGACCAGGCTGTCCAGAACGTCACCGCCTACATGACAAATCACAAAATGTGCCGACAGAGTCACCCCACCAAAACTAGCAAGTCAACAAAACTTCAGAACTAGCCAGCAGGTATGCCCCGTAGCTCAGAACCATCAAGCGCAACTGCAATCGACTCAAGAAATAATGGCTTATGTCCAAGTACCCCTTCAACAGAACGGCTCCCAAATCAGCACCAAGCCAACTACCACCTGCACATCAATAAAGCCAAAAAAGCAACTATCACTGAACCAGATCGATACTGTAGCCGACTACTCAAAGTAACTTTTCTAAATAATCAAGGAATTGTCCGAACAACAGCCACAGAGAACGCCATCCACCCCTGCAAAGAACTCTGCAACACCCTCATGGACCACTTTCACAGCAAGATCGCCACCATCTACAACAATTTCGACCCCCAACCCACCACTGTCAACTTCAAAAATCCCAATCAACCAGCGCAAACCAGATGACTGATCACCACCTGATCTCGGCTCACCACTCACACCACCACTGCCAATATGTCTTCCTTCCACTCCGGGCATCCAACGACCCCTGGCCCACCATCTCTTCAACGTTGGAGCCAACCCAATCAACACAGAACTCATCAGCATCCTCAACAACTGCTTCTCAACAGCAATGTTCCGGAACAGATGGAAGCACATAGAGGTCAGACTACTCGGAGAGAAACCCTCAGCCGACCCCAGCGATATAAAAAATGATCGACCGAGATCCCTGCTCCCCTACCTGGCCAAAAGTACTCAAGAAAGCCATCAGCCAACAGCTCACTGAATACCCGGAACAAAATCACCAACCTCAGAATCAGGGTTCTGTGCCAACCCCAGCACTGAGGCTGTGCTAATTGCTGCCCCAGGCAACATCAGAACTCTCCTCGACCACAGAGAAACTGTGGCCCTGATCCCCATCAACCTCTCTGCTGCATTTAACACCGTCTCCCACCACACCCTCATTGACAGACTCTCAACATTGGCATACAGGAAAACGCCCTCAAATGGATCGCCTCTTTCCTTATGGGACACACAAAGAGCACATCATATGCGGAGTGCCCTAAGTTTCATCTCTCAGCCCCACTCTGTTCAACACCTACATGACCCCCCTCGCAGACGTCATCTGATCCCATGGCCTCAACATAATCTCCTATGCAGATGAAACTCAACTAATCCCCTCACTCACTGAGGAACCCTCCAACACCAAACCAGCTTCTGCAACGCCATGACCAATGTAGCCAACTGGATGAGAGACAACTGCCTCAAACTCAACTCCGACAAGATGGATGTACTGATCTTTGGGAAGAACACTTCCATCTGGGACCACAGCTGGTGATCAGCAGAACAAGAAGCAACACCCACACCAACAGGCCATGAACACACCCTTGGAATAATCTTTGACAGCTAAATGTCCATCAAATGACAAGTCAATGCGACTGCATCCTCCTGATTCCATATCTTCTGCATGCTCCATAGAATTTTTTGTTTGATCCCAGTCAAAACCAGAAAGATCGTCACTCAGGCTCTCATCATTTGACGCTCTCAGTAGCGGTCGCTCCCCAAGCTCTCTGCTCTAATCCTGGCATCGTTTGGCTCCCTGATTCCCTCCTGATATCGTTAGGCTGCGCGCATTGCCCTCATCAGATAAGTATTGTTGTGCTGACTGCTGTGTACAATTGCGCTATTTTGCGATAAGCCCTGCCAAATTGCATTAATATTCATATTCTCTGCGCTCGCTGTGTTGCTCTTAGCCATAAGTTTGTGCTCTGAATATTTCTAGCGCTTTACTGAATTGTGCTTTGGATATTTGTAGCGCTTTGTAGAATAATCGTAGAAGCTGCTTGATTTTAGCCCAGCCTCTCTCTAGTTTCGTTTTTGTTGCTGCTCCGGCCATTTTGTTGTTGTTTTGCCTTGGAGACCGTCCCCTACACCTCGCACCCGCCTCCCAGCTGACCCTCCCTCACCCCTCCCCCCTCCACTTCTCCACTTATGACTGACGCATTTGCGCGCAGCGTTCACGAGCAGCGATCGCGCCCCATGCGCGCCGAAGGTGCGTCAAAGGTAAGCCCGTCTGCGCCCGTCCGCACCTGGACCGCGCCCAGCGCCAGACCCCCTAGCTCCCGCGACCCCCACTCCTCCCGCTTAACTTATGACGCCTCGTCCCTCCTAGCCCTTAACCCAAAACGCACACCACAATGCTTCGAAGCTGCCCCGGGACGTACCCACGGTCCTTTCGCCTGCCACTCCTGCAAATTTACCAGCATCAAGATCCATACCACATCCACTAACTCCAAACACAGCTCCGACTCTAACCACCTGAAGTGCATCCTGCTGAACACTCGCTCGGTCCACAGACACGCAACTAACCTCTGGGACCTACTCGACACTGCTTCACCGGATGTCGCCTTCCTTACAGAAACCTGGATGAACGCATCATCAACACCCGACATCGCCATAGCCATCCCGGACACTTACAAGATCACCCGAAAAGACCGCACCAATCAAACAGGAGGAGGCATCACCATCGTCCATAAGAACACCATCAAAATCACGACCAGCTTCGACGATAACCTTGCAACCGCCGAACACCTCCACTTCCAGATCCACACCGACCCTAGGACCACACTTAGAGGCACCCTCATCTACAGGCCCCCAGGAACCCGTGAACAATTCAGCGAAGACATACTGACTTCATCAGCCGACATGCCCTCGCCTCCGAGAACTACATTCTACTAGGAGACCTCAACTTCCACCTGGAAAAGAAAAACGACAGCAACACCACCACCCTCCTTGACAACCTGTCCAATCTCGGTCTCCAACAACTTGTTGACACCCCCACCCATGTAGCCGGACATGCACTCGACCCAATCTTCACTTCTAGCAAGTACATTTCCTTCGATCGCACCATAGCTCTCCATTGGACGGACCACAGTTGTGTTCACTTCAGCTACAAAACCACCTCGACCCACAACCCCCCACAACCTATTCCTCGAAGAAACTGGAACAAATCACCACCGACCAACTCCTCACATCGCTCAACCAAAACCCACCGCCCTCTCATCGGACCCAAACCAAGCCGCCACCAAACTCAAACAATAGATCACTCACAGCGCTGATGAATTAGCACCCTTGAAAAACCATCACACCAAACAGGACAGCAAAAAGGCCCCCATGTTCAACGATGACCTTAAGAAATCCAAGAAGCTATGCCGTACTCTCGAGAAAACATGGAGAAAAAACCCAACCACCTACAACATGACCACCTTCAAGGCAGCCACCCGCAAACACCACCAACTGATTCGATCCACCAAGAAATCATCATTCAAGAATCGACTCGACAACAACGCCCATAACAGCAAGACACTATTCAACATCGTCAAAGAATTCACCAACCCCACCGCAGCCTCAAACGACATCACTCCCTCCCAAGACCTCTGCGATTTGTTATCCTCCTTCTTCTACAACAAAATTGCCGACATACATAACAGCTTCGAGAACATTTCCAACAAACAATCCTCTCCACCCCCCTCCGAACCTAAACCGCCCTCTAACAACCTCAGCGCCTGGAACCCAATCACCACTGAAGACACCATCCGCCTAATGAACTCCATCCACTCTGGCTCGCCAACCGACCCCTGTCCCCACCACATCTTCAACAAAGCAGACTCCATCATCGCACCCCATCTCCGTGATATCATCAACTGCTCCTTCAACTCTGCTACCTTCCCAGAAAGCTGGAAACACGCCGAAGTCAGCGCCCTCCTGAAGAAACCCACAGCAGACCCCTCTGAACTTAAAAACTACCGCCCCATATCCCTCCTCCCATTCCCGGCCAAAGTCATTGAGAAAGCCGTCAATAGCCAGCTCGCCGCCTTCCTTGAATCCAATAACTCCCTCGATCCCTCACACTCCGGCTTTCGAGCCAAACACAGCAGCGAGACCGCCCTCATCGCAGCTACAGAAGACATCCGAACACTACGGGACAATGGAGAAACAGTGGCCCTCATTCTACTCGACCTCTCCGCCGCCTTCGACACAGTCTGTCACAGCACCCTCATACAACGCCTCAGCAACATCGGCATACAAGGAAAAGCCTTGGACTGGATCATCTCGTTCCTAACTGGGAGAACTCAGAGAGTCCGACTTCCCCCATTCAAATCAGAGGCCACTGAAGTTATCTGAGGTGTACCACAAGGATCATCACTCAGTCCCACCCTCTTCAACGTTTACATGAGTCCACTCGCATCCATCGCGCGTCAACACAACCTTAACATCATCTCCTACGCTGACGACACCCAGCTGATCCTTTCCCTCACCAAAGACCCTATCACCGCCAAAGCCAATCTTCACGAAGGCATGAAAGAAGTATCCGAATGGATGAAAAACAGTCGCCTAAAACTTAACTCAGACAAAACGGAGGTGCTCATCCTAGTATCATCCCCCTCTGCCTGGGACGACTCATGGTGGCCTTCGGCTCTGGGCACAGCACCCATATCCACAGACCATGCACATAACCTTGGCTTCATCCTAGACTCCTCACTCTCGATGACCAGACAAGTCAACGCCGTCTCATCCTCCTGCTTCAACGTACTTCGTATGCTCAAAAAAATCTTCCGTTGGATCCCCTCCGAGACAAGAAAAACTGTCACCCACGCACTGGTCACGAGTCGACTGGACTAAGGAAACACCCTCTACGCCGGAATCACAGCCAAATTACAGAAAAAACTCCAACGCATCCAAAACGCATCAGCGAGACTCATTTTGGACATCCCTCGCCAAGATCACATTACCGGCCACCTGAAAGACCTTCACTGGCTCCCTGTCAACAAGAGAATAACGTTCCGTCTCCTCACCCACGCACACAAGGCCCTCAACAAACTAGGACCCGAATGCCTCAACACCCGACTGTCCTTCTACACTCCCTCCCGCCAACTAAGATCCGCCAATCAAGCCCTCGCCGCAGTTCCGCGTATCCAAAGATCCTCCATGGGAGGTAGATCCTTCTCCTACTTGGCGGCCAAGACCTGGAACTCACTCCCCACTCACCTCTGCCTTACACAGAACCACATCTCCTTCAGAAAAGAACTTAAAACCTGGCTATTCGCTAAATAATGAACCCCCTTCCCAAGCGCCTTGAGACCCTCTGGGTGAGTAGTGCGCTATATAAATTCTCAAACTTGAACTTGAACTTGAACTTGAACTCGACTAAGGCAACACTGTCTATGCCAGCATATCCACCCAGCTCCTCAGAAGACTCCAGACCATATAGAAAACAGCAGCCAGATTCGTCCTGGACTTCCCCCAAATGGACCTACATCACCCCCCCAATTCTGAAACCTCGACTGGCTCCTCATTCAGGAAAGGTGCCAGTTCAAGATTCTCATGCACACCTACAAAACTCTACACGGTAAAGGACCGTCCTACATCAACCGTCGAATGAACATCCATCTGCACACAAGAATCTAGTACTCCTCCTCGCTTGCGTGCACACAGCCCTTGCATTTATTGAAGCCAAAGAGGGGGCTGCTCCTCCTCCTGCATCACCGCCAAGATCTGGGCCGACATATCCTTCCTCCTCTGAACAGCACCCTTCCTGGCAGACTTCAGAAAGAAACTCAATACCTGGCTTTTCAGCAGAGACATGGAGCCGGTGTCACGCTATACAGATACTGACAGATTGAACCTGTTCTCGACCCTCTGGTAGTTAGGCACAGAGCAGTATCTGGTTGTCCCAGACTAGGACAAAGTCACAAGTTCAGACCAACCGCAATAGATTATGAGGTGGCTAAAGGGACCCAATTAGGTCCACTGAACACAGTACTTTAATCCTGGTTGCGTAGAGATGCAGAGATCTGTGTCAAAAATGCTTTGTGCAGCAGAGACAATGCAAGGTCCGGGTGAGTAGATGACTCATGCAGAGCCGATTCTGGCTAGCTGCGAAGTGCAATGTGATGTCTCTGTGTGGAGATGCAGTGCACATTAGTGGTTCTGATGGGCTGCGATGGGTTATGAAAAGCCTTTAGATGCGGCAGACCACGCAGCAGGGGCAGAGCATCAGTTTTGAGGTTGATGCATTGAGCAGCAGAGGTTCTGCCCCTTAGCCTTCTCATCAGGAGACCAGCCAACTAACCCTTGGAGTCACTCTGGGGTTTAGAGATGTGGGTCCATTCCTTCTCACCAAGGCAAGAGGGCATTAGGGAAGCAGGTCAGGACAGCAGGGTAAAAGTCAAGTAGAGGGACAGACCATTCAGCAGCATAGCAATCCATCTTCTTGGCAGGGTTCACAGTCAAGATGTGTACTGAAGAGTTGGGGTCTGAGGTTGAATATTTATACCTGGTGCCCACTTTGAAGTGGAGGAAGCTTCTAGCTTTTTTCCACTCTCCTGAGATGTAAGACATCCCTTCCTCTTTGTCCTGGCCCCAGCTTGTTTGGGTCATATTACACTTGTGACAAACCTTTTGTGAATGTGCTCAAGCAGAGACTTTGTGATGTGCAAGTGTGGTAGGTGACAACTCCTCAACGTCATGAACTCAGTGGTCCATCCTGCTAATACCTATCTTCCCTTTGTCTCACTGTCTGGGAACAATACACAAAGACCAATTGCCAACTACACCTAGTCATGCAACCCAGGATGAGGCTGCAGGTACCAAATGGTAGAACAAGAAAATGCCAACTTTCTCAAAGTGTCATTTTCAGAATTGTGAATAAAAATCCAACTTTACCATTAAAGAGGGCTTTTAATTACAGTTCTTTAGACACCAAACTTGACTTGTCAAACTGCTCCCAATTGCCGTTTACAACTTTTTAAATGTAGTTAGGTAACTCTAATGTTATCCTATGGGAGAGGTACGTCTTCTAGTAGTGAAAAACAACTTTAGGAGTTTTCAGTACCTGGACATGTAAAAGTACTAAAGTACATGACCAACTTCTTAAATACACAGCATCCTGACCTCTGGGCTTTTCTGTGCCTACCCTAGAGATGACTTATATGTATTAAAAAGGAAAGTTTAGACCTGGCAAAAGTTTAATTTTGCCATGTCAAAATGGCAGTTTGAAACTGCACACACAGGTTGCAATGGCAGGCCAGGGACATGTTTAAGGTGCTACTGAAGTGTGCGGCACAATCATTGCTCCAGGCCCACTAGTAGCATTTAATTTACCAGGCATAGGTAGTGTGGAGAAGTGTGGCTCACGGTGTAGAGCAGGCAGACCCGGAAGCTGAGGTCAGACCCGGGACCAGGGTTCAATTCCAAACGCGGCAGGGTCTTGAGCTCAAATGTCCACGGACTCGATAATTCTTGCTTCGGTGCCTGCTCTAATCATGGGTTCTCACCCTGCAACTCTGGGCATTAAGCTTGCTTAATCTCCACAACGGCCCCCCTGCGGCGGGATGCCTGGCTTTCACCTTGGGGATGCCCTGTAGGGGCTATCTCACAGGGAAAAGCCAGGACGGGTTCCCAAGGCAAGCGCCGGGAAACCTCCGGGTAGCTGTGCGCTCAATAAATGTAATAATAATAATAGGTACAGGAAGTACCACTTTACTTGGGATTTACAAGTAAATGAAATGTGCCAATTTGGTGTAAGCCAATTCCACCATGTTTTAAGCATAGAGCTCAAGCACTTTAGCACCGGTAAACAGTGGTAAAGTGCACAGAGTCCTAAAAGCCAACACAAAATGGGTTCAGAATCAAGAAGGGTGAAGGCAATACGTTTGAAGTTGACCCTGCAGAAAAGGCCAATTCACTAGGTGTCCATAAATTCATTAAAACATTTTTTTATAAATTGGTCTTGGATTTCTTGAGTGTTGAGTTTCTTTCTTCGTCAGTTGTTTTGAAGCTTTACATGTGTTCCTTTTCTGTAAGCTGAGTGCTCAGAGCCACAGCTACCCAGGGTGAGCTAAGGTTTAACTAACAAAAGTTGACTGGCCAGTAAGGGGTAGGTAGTTTATTACATGGTGAAGTCTCATGACCACAAGATATAATTCACCCCATTTAATCACATTATGTCATTATTTTCATGTATTGAATAATGTCACACTGTTAGGTCCTGGCTAAACCAACAAGAATATGAGAAAAGCTAAAATGAGTGCACATGCGGCAGCCTGAAATAAAAGCCTGCAACCTTTAGCAAAATACCATAACCTATCAATTCTCTCCTCCCCCACAATACCAGTGAATCTCCCATCCAGTGATCTTACAAAATTTATGAAGCACAAGAGGACAGTGGCATGTTTTGACCTCTTACCCAAAGGTCTTATGCACGGTGTCATATCATGAACTCCTTTCCCTCAGAATGATATAATTTACAAAGTGATTACATTTAATCTCGGTTGTACTTTTATGCCTCAAATGGGATTGTGGCAGGTTGGTGATGAACTGGAAGTAACACTACAAAGCTGGAGTTAATTCTGAAATGTAGGATTCACCTATTACGGACTGACACAAGCCCAGACCAAAATATAATCCAACAGCATCATGCAGGATCTGATCATATGATTCTTCAGCAAGAAGCCAATGAGCTCTTGGAACAAATGGCACATTTCAGGCCTTGAATATTAGCAGAGTCAGAGCAGAACGATACAATTCTAGAGGTCGAGCTCTACACCAGAAAGTCGTTAACAATAAAAGGATGGGCGGTCATCTCTAAACCTAAGTGGAGCTAAAGCCAGTTTAGCTCCCTGGATGTTCATCATAGAGTTGAGTTAGGGCACCAGAAAGCAGACATGCTGTTAAAATAGATTTCTGCAGAAGATGCATTAGCCCAAGTTTCGCTATTACTGTTAAAGCATTCTCGGGGACCCTGATCCAAAAGCCTTCGCCATTATTGCATGTTTATATCTAGTTAATCAATTATAATTCTTGCTGAAGCATAGACCCTGCTTACATTCAAGTGTGCACACTGATGACTAACAACTTCTTAACATATTTACTTGTGGTAATAGCTCATCTAAGTATACCAGTTATTTCTAGTTAATACTTAAAAAGAGTAAATCGCAGTACATGTTTTCTCTTTTAGCTACACACAACTATTAATTTGTTTTTGTTCTGTAAAGGGAGAGGGCTACGCCTTGTCTTACAATTAAATCACATAGACATTCTTATTGCGAACAGGATATATTACTTTCCTTCAAAAAATATATTCTTATGACACAAACAATTTAGAGCTTTTACACACGGCGAACTTCTCAAGTGAAAAGTGGAGATACGTGATAAGCTTTTTAACCAATTTGAGGAAGAAAGTTGTGATTAGTGGTGGAGGAGAGATATTTTAAAATTATGTTTTAGAGAAGCAGGCTAAACGTTGGCATGGATAATCCATACATGACACGAGGCAAGTTTTGCCTTGATGGCCATCCTAGAATACTAAACTACAGAGTAAAGGTCTTCTGTGGGTTTATTTGTCTGGGACGCGACTGGAGGAGGTAGGTGTGGAAATCTTTCAGGAGCAGTATCATAGATAGTGCCCCAGGGGTGTAACAGGGATTTGCGCCTGCTTTTTATACCTCGGGGCACAATGGTATTACAGACATGGCTGCAATGCTTGTGAAGTCCCTTCTGTAACACTGATAGGGCAGGTGCACATGTCCCACCAGCGCTATCCTGAGAGGGCTTTCCCTCATTTGCATGGGGGTATGACCACACGCAAATCAGGAAATCACTTTGCCTCTGCACTTGAACCAATGCAGCTTCAGAAGCAAACATGCCCTTAGAAGGTGCAATAGCACCACGAAAAGGTGGCACAATGTCAGTGTGCCACCTGAGGTCAGCCCTCTCAGGTCGTGAAAGGTGAGCTCATGGACCACCCAGAAAGCCCCTCGCAGGCAGGTGTAGTCACCTTCAGCTTGGACCTTTAATGCTGGGGCAGGTCCTTAATGTCCAGGATAGACTGCTACAGTGGTCTAGAATACTATTAATGGGTTCCCTTTTCGTGTGGTCTAGAGGAAGAGACATTCGTCTCTGGGGTTCTTATTAGAAGGGGTTTGTGGTGAGCCAAAACACGTATTAAAGCTGTTCAGGGATCAACAAATTCACAATCAATTGCAAGCTTCATTTACTAAACAACATTTTGCCTCTCTTTGGCCATAACATGAGGTAATGAGGATGTAAACACTATTTTTATTAAAAGGAATTCTTTTATTGTTTTCTGTTCATACCAATTTATTAATGCAGGGTCATTAAAAAGATTTTTTTAAAACAGTTACTGTGGCGTTATACTCCACACACATGAGAAAATCACAGTTTAAAATAATAGTTCTTTCAAAACAACAAATTTATCATAATAAAACAAAACTTTGTCAAATTTATTACAAAAACACAAATTGTCGACGCGGCGTTTCGGTGATTCTATATCTTCACCTTCTTCAGGACAGTGTGTACATTAAAAATTCTATAGAATTAAAAACACAAAGGAAACATTTTAGTGTATTTGGTCTGTGGTAGAACAGAAATTTCTTTTAAGCTATACAGTATCTACAGTGTACATCCTATATTTACACTAGTGCATAGTGTTTAAGCATTGAAGGCAGTATCGTGACCACTCTTTCTATTGCAAACATTTCCACAAAACAAACCTAATCTCTATTTGTAGATCCCACAACTTTAGTTTGGACACACCTCGTGGTTTACATCCCTTCATGCCTCTTATTCTAGGGCGATAGGGTGAACGTTAACTAGTTAGTCATCATTTTTTATACAGATGACATTATTTTTAGCTATTTCTAGGGTGTGGGGTGTGTTGTTCAGTTCGTACATACCTCCAGTTGTGCTGTTGTTTGGTCAGTCGCTTTTTTAAGAAGAAATTGGCGAGTTGTGACCTTGTCAGATATCTTGACTTCTGTAAGAATGGTTAGATTTAGCGGGTCGTTAGATCACCTCTAACTGTTTTTTACATTTTTTCTTTTAGATAAATCTTACTTCTAATTTCTTGTTACCTTACTTAGGAGTAATTTCCTCTTACGTGATATGGTGTTGGACCACCTCTTCAATATTTTTTATCAAAGGCGTGCCTATCAAAAAAATGTTTTACTTTAGTAGTTACTTCTAACTTATATCGCCCATTGTTCTATTAATAATAGAAACCGCAAATGCCACATTAATCATAGAAAAAGAAGAAATAGACGAAATGGAGAAGAAACTAAGAGAAAACACCTCATTTGATGATGCAAAAAGTAAGTTAGAGGAAATCCAAGGAGATCTGGATGGATACAGAGACTATCTAACAAATAAAAAAAAGTAGTAAATTTAGAAAAGATGTTGAAAAATACAGACCTGAACTAACTTACCCCTATCTCCAAAAAGACTATTACGAGAAACAACGAGAAGAATCCCAATACAAACAGAAGTGGCAATCTAATAGAGGAAATGGTCCAAAAAGAAGAGTCACTTTCTCTGAGAGCTCTTATACGAGCAATGACTCTGAAACAGAAACTAACTCTGAAAACCCTGCCCCGAGGGACACCAGTAATAGCAATAGTAATAGTAATAAACCTAACAGAGAGAGTTTGCCTTTTTCAGACAGGCGCAAGACAAATCAAAATACGAACCCGAGAGGAAGGGGAAGAGGGAGGAACTACTATCCCCAGAACCAAGGGCAAGCACGTCCATATATGAAGACACGCAGTCAAAAGAATTGGGACTAGACCCTAAAATAGCAGTCATAAACCTATCCAGTAGAGTCCTAAATACTGATGAGATGCGGCTACTTGAAAAGGGTTTAGGCTATGCCATCGCTGAACCTGTTGACAAATTTAATCTTCAACGGGACATTAAAAGTTTTTTTAGAAAAATCAGGCTGAATAGATTTTTCGAAGGAAAAAAAAAAACCCCGAGTGATAATAAGTCGGGACTGAGGCCCAAGTCAAAATGGATGCCCACTGGTCCCATGGTCAGTAAAGAAATAGACATTTTTGAAAAAGTCATTGAGAAAGGGTTAGAAGACCTTCTGAAACAAAAATCCTGGGTTAAATACAACCTCACCAAAGATGAGAAAAATGCCCTAGGAACCCTTCAAGAATGTAAGGACATAACCATAAAGCCAGGTGACAAAGGTGGCAGTATTGTCATCATGGACACGCATAAATATGAGACCAAAATGCAAGAAATGCTAAAAAATCCTTTGCATTATACACCCTCCAATAGACAAGAATGGTCCAACTTGAAAATAACAATAATAAATAGATTGAACTATGCCCTAGAAGATGGTGTCATAAACCAAGAGGAATTTAACTTCCTAAGAAATGAAACACCAGTGATACCCGCTATCTATGGCCTGCCCAAGGTTCATAAAAACCTCTTGGACCCACCCATGAGACCTATAGTATCCAGTCTGAATTCGTTAACAGAGCCTTTAACCACTTGGCTGCTAAGGCTTAGAAGGCTTTATAATGAGATTTGCATTGAAATGAATGGGCAGCGCATGACGAGTTACCCTTGTCATTAGCATTGAAGAGGTTAAGCCAGTACGTGGATACGTTTATTCAACCCCTAGTAACCCAACAAAAAGCCTATATCAAAGACACGACAGATATGATCAATAAAATTGAAAATAAACCTTACAATAGAGACAGCGAGTGGCTAGTGACTCTAGATATAGAGTCACTATACACGAATATCCCAATCAATCAATCAATCAATCATTCAATGGCATTTATAGAGCGCACTACTTACCCGTAGGGTCTCGAGGCGCTGGGGGGGAGGGAGGTGCCGCTACTGCTCGAACAGCCAGGTCTTCAGCTTCTTCCTGAAGGAGAGGTGGTCTTGGGTCAGGCGCAGGTCGGTCGGGAGGGCGTTCCAGGTCTTGGCGGCCAGGTAGGAGAAGGACCTTCCTCCTGAAGTCGCTCTTCGGATGCGGGGGACGGCGGCGAGGGCGTGGTTGGCTGATCGGAGGTGGCGTTTGGGAGCGTAGAAGTTGATTCGGTTGTTGAGGTAGCTCGGGCCTTGGTCGTGTAGGGCTTTGTGTGCGTGGGTGAGGAGGCGGAAGGTGATTCTTTTGTTGACGGGGAGCCAATGCAGGTCTCTCAGATGTCCGGAGATGTGGCTGGTTCGTGGGATGTCGAGGATGAGTCTGGCTGAGGCATTCTGGATCCGCTGGAGTCTCTTCTGGAGCTTGGCGGTGGTGCCGGCGTAGAGGGCGTTGCCGTAGTCCAGTCGACTAGTGACGAGGGCATGGGTGACGGTCTTCCTGGTCTCGGTGGGGATCCACCAGAAGATCTTCCGTAGCATGCGTAGGATGTTGAAGCACGCCGAGGAGACGTTGTTGACTTGCCTGGTCATGGAGAGGGAGGAGTCCAGGATGAAGCCCAGGTTGCGTGCGTGGTCTGTCGGTTTGGGTGCGGTGCCCAGGGCGGGAGGCCACCAGGAGTCGTCCCAGGCGGAGGGTGAAGAGCCCAGGATGAGGACCTCCGTCTTGTCTGAGTTCAGTTTCAGGCGGCTGGTCGTCATCCACTCGGCTACCTCTTTCATCCCTTCGTGCAGGTTGGCTCTGGCGGCGGCGGGGTCGTTGGTCAGGGAGAGGATCAGCTGGGTGTCGTCGGCGTAGGAGATTATGCTGAGGTTGTGTTGGCGTGCGATGGCCACGAGGGGGCTCATGTAGACGTTGAAGAGGGTGGGGCTCAGCGAGGATCCTTGAGGGACGCCGCAGATGACTTCGGTGGCCTCTGACTTGTACGGTGGAAGGCGGACTCTCTGTGTTCTTCCGTCGAGGAAGGAGATGATCCATTCCAGAGCCTTCTCCTGGATACCGACGTTGCTGAGGCGCTGTACTAGGGTGCGGTGGCAGACGGTGTCGAATGCCGCGGAGAGGTCTAGGAGGATGAGGGCCGCTGTTTCTCCGTTGTCCATCAGGGCTCGGATGTCATCGGTGGCGGCGATGAGGGCGGTCTCGGTGCTGTGGTTGGCACGGAAGCCGGACTGTGAGGGGTCGAGGGATCCATTCGTCTCCAGGAAGGCGGCCAGCTGCTTGTTGACGGTCTTCTCGATGACTTTGGCTGGGAACAGGAGGAGCGAGATGGGGCGGTAATTCTTGAGTTCGGTGGGGTCCGCTGTGGGTTTCTTGAGTAGAGCGCTGAGTTCGGCGTGCTTCCAGCTCTCAGGGAAGGTGGCGGTGTCGAAGCATGTGTTGATGATGTCTCGCAGGTGGGGTGCGATGACAGCGTCGGCCTTGTTGAAGACGTGGTGAGGGCAGGGGTCGGTCGGAGATCCGGAGTGGATGGAGTTCATCATGCGGATGGTGTCTTCGGTGCTGATCGGAGTCCAGGCGTGGAGGGTGGTGGTGGGGGGTGGTTGTTCGGTCGTGGTGTGCGTTGGTTGGTTGTTGAAGCTGTTGTGTATGTCCGCGATCTTGTTGTGGAAGTATGAGGCGAGGTAGTTGCAGAGGTCTTGCGATGGGGTGATGTCGTTGTTTCCGGCGCTGGGGTTGGATAGCTCTTTCACGATGTTGAAGAGTTCCTTGCAGTTGTGTGCGTTGTTGTCCAGCCGGTCCTTGAATGCAGTTTTCTTGGCAGCGCGGATCAGCTGGTGGTGCTTCCGGGTGGCAAGCTTGAAGGTGGTCATGTTGTCCGGTGTTGGTTCCCTTCTCCAGACTTTCTCGAGGGCTCGTCAGTTCTTCTTGGAGCTCTTGAGTTCGTCGGTGAACCATGAGTCTTTCTTGCTGCCGGGTCTGCTGGGCGGGGTCCTCAGCGGGGCGAGCTCGTTCGCGCAGTTGCTGATCCACTTAGTGAGGTTTTCGGCGGCTTGGCTGGGGTTCGCTGAGCTGGTGGGAGGGTGCTGGCTCAGGGAGGTGGCGAGTTGGTCGGCTGTGATCTTGTTCCAGCTTCTGCGGGCGGTCTGTTGTTGGTGGTGGTGGGTCGTCGTTCTTTTGAAGGTGAAGTGGATGCAGCTGTGGTCCGTCCATTGAAGCTCTGTGGCGTGGCTGAAGTCGATGTCTGTGCTGGATGAGAAGACTGCGTCGAGTGTGTGTCCGGCGAGGTGGGTGGGGGTGGACACCAGCTGCTTGAGTCCAAGATTGGCGAGGTTGTCGAGCAGGGTGCTGGTGTTGCGGTCGTTGTTGTTCTCCAGGTGGAAGTTGAGGTCCCCCAGGAGGATGTAGTCGGCGGAGGGGAGGGCATGCGGGCTGACGAAGTCGGCGATGTCCTCGCTGAATTGGGTGCGTGGTCCTGGAGGTCGGTAGATCAGGGTGCCTCTGAGGGTGGTCTTCGGGTCGGTGTGGATCTGGAAGTGCAGGTGTTCGGCGGTGGTCAGGGTGTTGTCAGTGCTGGTCGTGAGACGGATGGTGTTCTTGTGGATGATGGCGATGCCTCCTCCCATCTCGTTGGCGGTGCGATCCCTCCGGGTGATCTTGTAGCCCTCTGGGATGGCGATGGCGATGTCGGGAGCTGAAGAGGCGTTCATCCAGGTCTCCGTGAGGAAGGCAACGTCTGGAGCTGTGGTGTCGAGGAGGTTCCAGAGTTCGATGGCGTGTCTGTGGACGGAGCGGGTGTTGAGCAGGATGCACTTGAGGTGGGTGCTGCTGGTGTTCGTCTTGGTGGGTGCTGGTGCGCGGCAGGTCCGGATGCAGGTGAACTTGCAGGCGTGGCAGCTGAAGGGTCCGTGGGTGCGTCGTGGTGTGGCTTGGTAGCATCCTGGGGGCCGACCGGCGTTGAGTGCGCTGAGGTTGGCGGCGGTGTACGTCAGGCGGGTCGGTCGGGGTCCTCGTGGGCCAGGGGTCCTGGCGCTGGGCGCGATCCAGTCGCGGACGGGCGCAGACGGGCTTACCTTTGGCACGCCTTCGGCGCACAATCGGCGCACCCGCTGCGCGTGACCGCTGCGCGTTCGCACGGTCGCCATATATGGCGAAGTGCGCGGGGGGCGGAGCAGCTGGGAGGCAGGAGCGGGGAGGGTACAGAAGAAAAAGGGGCGGGGTTATCGGCGGTGGCGGGAAGCGGGGAGGGAGGACGGGGGACTGAACAAAAGGCTACACAGGAAGGAAATTACAAAATACAAACAGGACTGAAAAATACAAGCAATATAGATGGACAAGAATTACAAAAACTGCAAACAGGACGGCAAAAACAACAGGCAGGACGAGCGAGCACGGACCACGCCGCTCTGAGGCAGGGGGCGTGGTCACGAGACGGCAGCGAGGCAGTGGGGCACACAGGCAGGGAGGCGCACGCAGCAGCTGGTGGCCGTGCGGCGCGGGGGTGTCCTAGCAACTAGGTCACAATCACCTGCGTCGCACGGTCGCCATATATGGCCAAGCACAGCACGGACCACGCCGCTCTGAGGCAGGGGGCGTGGTCACGAGACGGCAGCGAGGCAGTGGGGCACACGGGCAGGGAGGCGCACGCAGCAGCTGGTGGCCGTGCGGCGCGGGGGTGTCCTAGCAACTAGGTCACACTCACCTGCGTCGCACGGTCGCCATATATGGCGAAGTGCGCGGGGGGCGGAGCAGCTGGGAGGCGGGAGCGGGGAGGGTACAGAAGAAAAAGGGGCGGGGTTATCGGCGGTGGCGGGAAGCGGGGAGGGAGGACGGGGGACTGAACAAAAGGCTACACAGGAAGGAAATTACAAAATACAAACAGGACTGAAAAATACAAGCAATATAGATGGACAAGAATTACAAAAACTGCAAACAGGACGGCAAAAACAACAGGCAGGACGAGCGAGCACGGACCACGCCGCTCTGAGGCAGGGGGCGTGGTCACGAGACGGCAGCGAGGCAGTGGGGCACACAGGCAGGGAGGCGCACGCAGCAGCTGGTGGCCGTGCGGCGCGGGGGTGTCCTAGCAACTAGGTCACAATCACCTGCGTCGCACGGTCGCCATATATGGCCAAGCACAGCACGGACCACGCCGCTCTGAGGCAGGGGGCGTGGTCACGAGACGGCAGCGAGGCAGTGGGGCACACGGGCAGGGAGGCGCACGCAGCAGCTGGTGGCCGTGCGGCGCGGGGGTGTCCTAGCAACTAGGTCACACTCACCTGCGTCGCACGGTCGCCATATATGGCCAAGTGCGCGGGGGGGCGGAGCAGCTGGGAGGCGGGAGCGGGGAGAGTACAGAAGAAAAAGGGGCGGTTTATCGGCGGTGGCGGGAAGCGGGGAGGGAGGACGGGGGACTGAACAAAAGGCTACACAGGAAGGAAATTACAAAATACAAACAGGACTGAAAAATACAAGCAATATAGATGGACAAAAATTACAAAAACTGCAAACAGGACGGCAAAAACAACAGGCAGGACGAGCGAGCACGGACCACGCCGCTCTGAGGCAGGGGTCGTGGTCACGAGACGGCAGCGAGGCAGTGGGGCACACGGGCAGGGAGGCGCACGCAGCAGCTGGTGGCCGTGCGGCGCGGGGGTGTCCTAGCAACTAGGTCACACTCACCTGCGTCGCACGGTCGCCATATATGGCCAAGTGCGCGGGGGGCGGAGCAGCTGGGAGGCGGGAGCGGGGAGGGTACAGAAGAAAAAGGGGCGGGGTTATCGGCGGTGGCGGGAAGCGGGGAGGGAGGACGGGGGACTGAACAAAAGGCTACACAGGAAGGAAATTACAAAATACAAACAGGACTGAAAAATACAAGCAATATAGATGGACAAAAATTACAAAAACTGCAAACAGGACGGCAAAAACAACAGGCAGGACGAGCGAGCACGGACCACGCCGCTCTGAGGCAGGGGGCGTGGTCACGAGATGGCAGCGAGGCAGTGGGGCACACGGGCAGGGAGGCGCACGCAGCAGCTGGTGGCCGTGCGGCGCGGGGGTGTCCTAGCAACTAGGTCACCCCACAGCAAGATACGAGAGTAATGATGGAAAATATCCTCAAAGGCGGAGAAGAGGATTTGTCTGAACATGCGCAGTTTATAATAGACTGTATAGAGATCATTCTAACAAACAATATATTTCTATTTAAAGAAGACCTATTTAAACAAATAAAGGGCACCAGTATGGGCGCAACCTGCGCACCGAGCCTAGCGTGCCTTTATGTCTCAACCTTTGAGGAGAAACATGTATTTAATGAACTGTCCCCTTTTTTCGAAAACATTAAAATGTGGTATCGTTTCATTGACGACGTGTTTTTTATATGGTCAGGCAGCGAAGATGTCCTAAAGGAATTTATCGAATGGATAAACCTTGGGGATAAGAACTTAAAATTCACCTCCACCTATAGCAATCAAAGCTGTAACTTCTTAGATTTAAGGATAAAACACTCAGAAGGCCTCTTAAAAGTAGAACTTTTTAGTAAGCCCACTGACCGTAACACAATGTTACACTATGGCAGTTATCACCCATCCACCCAAAAGAACAATATACCCTTTGGCCAGTTTTTAAGAGTGAAAAGAAACTGTACAGACAAACAGGAATTTGAGAAACATGCTTTAACTCTTACCAACAAATTTGTGGCAAGAGGTTACCCCAAAAAAATGGTTAAGAAAGCCAACAAAAGAGCGAAATACTTTAATAGAGACAGCATATTTCAACCTAAAATAGCACAGCCCCCAAAAGACCAACAGCTAGTGTGCATCACAAATTTTTCCAATATAAGCAACAAGATCAAGAATCTGATAAATAGGAATTGGAACTTACTGCAAAATCAGAACAACGCTCCTCTACCTAAACCTATCTATGCTTTCCGCAGGAATAAAACAATTAAAAACTGCTTAGTGCACACGTATCCGGACAATCACAGGAGGAACAAACTGAGAACCATAGATGGGAAAACCCCAGTGGGTAATTTCCCATGTGGTTCGTGTAAAAACTGCGATTTGATCATCAAGGGACCCAAAGTTACCTATAATGGAGTGAGTCATCAGCTAAATGAATTAGTAAACTGTAGGACATCCAATGTAATATACATGATACAGTGCCCCTGCCAAAAAGCGTATGTAGGAGAGACCTCCAGAGAAATACGAATACGGCTGAATGAGCACAAATCAGCCATCAGATCAAAACGGGCAAATGCCCCTTTGACTGAACACTGGGAAACCCTGAAACACAAGGTCGAAGATCTCAAATGGTGTGTGCTCGAAGTAGTCACACTAAACAACAGAGGAGGTGATTTGGACATGAAAAGAAGAAAGAGAGAACAGTACTACATGTCCAAGTTTAATACTTTTAAAAACGGATTAAACAGTAAAGAAGAATGGGATAGGATCCTTTAAATTTCCAGACAGGGTTAAAATAGCTAAATCTGACTATATGAAATTAATATGTTTTTTCTTTGAAAAAACACAATATACGACATTAGAACCATTAATAGGAAATATATGTTCTATCATGACCTATGCACTCGCTTTAAGCAAACCACTCCAGGTTATTGATATCGAAAAAACAATAGAATATCTGAGAAATCCCAGTTAAGATGAAAGGTTCCCCCCATGAAGTGTATGGAATCTGGCAACAGCAGAATAGAAACGTAGAATTGTGATCATTTGGAAACATATGTGGTTTCCAAATTGACTACAGCCACGAATTATAGTTTTTTAATAAAAAGTTTCCAACTAAAAAAACTAGAAAATAACAACTCCTGAATCATGAGCGCTGGTTAGAAAATCTCCAGATGTCTATCATATATATGTAAATGCATAGAGACAAATGAATTATAGGAGAAATGAATTGAAGATCTGTAGATTACATAACTATAGTTACATAGGAAGAACGGCGGATCCAAAACATGTTCCAAGATGGCCGCCGCGCATGCGCACAGGATTACAAACCACGTGAGCAGTTCTTGAGGGTGAATTCAGGATGTGGGGACCAAGATAAACTCCCTTCTAAAAATAATTGCATCCAATTGATTATAAATGAAGAAAAATAGTGGAAACAAACCCGAAGTGAAAAGGATAAAATAAAACAAACGCGTGCCTAATGAATAGTTTACAGTGTTAAGATGGCCGCCACATTTCACCCAAAAGCCGAGTCTCACTCGAAGACACCTCAGGTGCAAGAACTTGAGCATAATTAAATTAATTAACAGACTTATAAAAGCCTGAGAACAACCAGTAGCCAGTAACCACTACCTGCAAGCCGGCTGAGGTGCACGCCCGGAAAACGCGAGGAGGAAGATTCAAAGTAAGTAAACCTTAGAGTAGAGCGAACCTTAAACTCCATTGACTAAAATTAATTTTGATCAATATTGTAGACCTAAATAGCCGTTCCCCTCTGTTGTGTTCCAGACAAAGCAAGAATTACCCCCGCTTCTTTGAAAAGCTTCGCCATAAAAGCAAGTGCGAGCTGTTAAAAAAGATAACCAGAGGTAACGTATTTAAATCGGCTTATAGAGTATTAAAATTAATTAACCATGCACCACCCCAAACTAAGGTTTGACATACTTTCTCCCGGGTTTTCCAAAAGGTGAGAAACTACCACTCAGATCAATACCGGGCAAGGACAAGGAAAACCGGCCTCTGCATAAGATCCTTCACTGAAGTATATCAGGTACTCCCAGCACAAATGTTATAAGATTTAAAAGAAAAAACAGCAAAAATAGGCTATCGTATAATGTGAGAATCCCCGTAGTAGCCCCATGGTAAAATTTATCTCTTGGTGCGTTCCCAAAATTTTTTTTTAAAAACAAATAAGCAGAAATAGGCTATTGTATAATGTGAGAATCTCCGCAATAGCCCCATGGTAAAATTTATCTTTTGATGCTCCCCAGCTTTTAAAGCAAAATATCTCACCAAACAAACCGGGTGAAGAAAATTGATACCGTCCAAGGACAAAGACTAGTCTATGGAGAATCCCAGGTACGGATAATTCTACTCTACTGTAAAAAATAGTAGTAACTACAGGAGAATGCGAGTTATACCAAAACTCAACAATGGGCGATATAAGTTAGAAGTAACTACTAAAGTAAAACATTTTTTTGATATGCACGCCTTTGATAAAAAATATTGAAGAGGCGGTCCAACACCATATCACGTAAGAGGAAATTACTCCTAAGTAAGGTAACAAGAAAAAAGAAGTAAGATTTATCTAAAAGAAAAAACGGATTAAACAGTTAGAGGTGATCTAACGACCCGCTAAATCTAACCATTCTTACAGAAGTCAAGATATCTGACAAGGTCACAACTCGCCAATTTCTTCTTAAAAAAGTGACTGACCAAACAACAGCACAACTGGAGGTATGTACGAACTGAACAACACACCCCACACCCTAGAAATAGCTAAAAATAATGTCATCTGTATAAAAAATGATGACTAACTAGTTAACGTTCACCCTATCGCCCTAGAATAAGAGGCATGAAGGGATGTAAACCACGAGGTGTGTCCAAACTAAAGTTGTGGGATCTACAAATAGCGATTAGGTTTGTTTTGTGGAAATGTTTGCAATAGAAAGAGTGGTCACGATACTGCCTTCAATGCTTAAACACTATGCACTAGTGTAAATATAGGATGTACACTGTAGATACTGTATAGCTTAAAAGAAATTTCTGTTCTACCACAGACCAAATACACTAAAATGTTTCCTTTGTGTTTTTAATTCTATAGAATTTTTAATGTACACACTGTCCTGAAGAAGGTGAAGATATAGAATCACCGAAACGTCGCGTCGAAAATTTGTGTTTTTGTAATAAATTTTACAAAGTTTTGTTTTATTATGATAAATTTGTTGTTTTGAAAGAACTATTATTTTAAACTGTGATTTTCTCATGTGTGTGGATTATAACGCCACAGTAACTGTTTTAAAAAAATCTTTTTAATGACCCTGCATTAATAAATTGGTATGAACAGAAAACAATAAAAGAATTCCTTTTAATAAAAATAGTGTTTACATCCTCATTACCTCATGTTATGGCCAAAGAGAGGCAAAATGTTGTTTAGTAAATGAAGCTTGCAATTGATTGTGAATTTGTTGATCCCTGAACAGCTTTAATACGTGTTTTGGCTCACCACAAACCCCTTCTAATAAGAACCCCAGAGACGAATGTCTCTTCCTCTAGACCACACGAAAAGGGAACCCACTTTTTTTGTCTGTTTAAAAAAAAACCTTCCCTTTTCAAGAAAGGGTTTCTCCTTCTGAGATTTGAAGCTAGAAAACTATTAGAACATTCTGCCCCATGAAAGCAGAAAGTCCTAATTGGGAAAACAAAGGCATCAGAGACCAAGCGGATTGAAATCCCCCAGGACTCGAAGCCTTTGTTTCACAGCTGTTGTCATGAATGTTCCGAAGATAACAGCTGCACGTAGGGCCGTGGCTGTTAGCTGTGGGACATTCACAGCAAGAGCTATGAAAGCAGGCTGCCAGAAATCAGCCCCTGGTTCCCCCAGCTCAGATAAACCGCTTTTTCTGAGTCAAGTTAAGCCAAGGAGATCCAGCTATCACACTTCCCTCCTTCTGAAGTCCAGTGACACTGAACTAAAGGAGGAGGGAAAGGTGAAGGCTTCGTGTGTCCTGCCGCATGGCCTCTGCCTTTTGCTTTACCCTACCTATTTCAGATAGTTTTGAGAAGCAAGGTAAAGACAAAGGCAGAGGACATTAGGACATTGAAATGTTGAGAGCTTCTGGCCTATATCAGTTTATATAGACTGCGGCTGCTCAATACAACTCTCAACATTCCACTGTTCTAAGTACTGTTATTGATGCAATGCAGCAGAGCAAGGGAACTTGTTGCATGAAAGGGAGAGGGCAGATATGCTCCATATTTACAAGGATATGCAGCATTTCTGCTCCCTCCTTGTCTTGGTGCACAGTGTGCTGCCTAGCGCCAAAGCAGAAACCCTTGAACCACAATGCAAGGGTGACTGCATTATGGGCAGGGCTGTTTTTGTGCAGGAATGCATACTTTCCTGCACAAAAACAACCCATCGATACATATTACTCTTTCTATGTGTGCTGCACAGATGGAGAAAATAAGAAACAAGGAGAAATACAAATATTTCTCCTTGTTAAACTCCATGGGGTTGGAGCACCTATTTGGCGCACTCCTAGGTTTATGTTTCTTTGTAAATCTGGGTTTGGGTCAAAAAACATGGGTGGATGCATGGGAACTGCCATGGCCCATCTATGTAATGCCTAACTGTTTTGCAAAGTAACGCAAGGCAGCAATATGTGCTGGGTTACCTTGTATTTACTAAACCAAGCAAAGCCATGCAAAGAGGCATTGCATGGTTTAGTGAATGGCAAAAAGTATTTGCTGTGCCACAAAGGTGATGCAAAATTATAGTGAATCTGGGCCAATATACCTAGTCAATGCTGTACCACTAGGTTCACTGGAATCGACACCTATTTTAATCAATGGAACAGTATACATGGCTGTGACCTTTCTTCCTGTGACAAAGCAATATCACTGCACATTATCTAGGCTATTTAGCCCTCCATATATTTAGAGGCCACATTTCCCACTATCTGGCTTCATGGCAGTAGCGGCTGCAGACCAGAGGTGGTGGGCAGGGGACGGAGGGGGGAGGTAAATTATAATAAAAAAATACACTTACCTTGTCTTAGAACAACCGCGGCTGCCGTCTCTTCATTCTCCGTCCTCCTCTCCACTCGGCAGGAAGCATCCAGCCTGCCAGAATTCCCTGGCCAATCACAACGCTGCCTTAGCAGTGTTGTGATTGGTCCTAGCACCATGGTTCGCCTCTCAGACAGGGACTGGAAGGCTCTGCAAGTTCTCCACCCAGGCTGTATGTAGTCAAAGCGTCATACACACTTTAGGTGCAGCCAGCACTCTTTCCCTTGTGATACACGAGGAGCCCAGCCCGCCCCCTTGGCTTCCTCTGAAAGCTGAAAGCAAAAAACTAAATGATAATAACAAACGTTATCATTTTTTTTGCATTCAGCTGGCAGCTGAAGCAGTGGGCGATGTTCCTGCACCTCAGCGGTGCTTCATGGTGCCGCACCAGTGGTGACCGTTAGACATCGAATTTATTTGGTATGGGTATTAAGTGGGCCACAAAAGGTATCTGGCCTAAATGGAGATAATATGTCCTGACATGTACCTCAGCTATAATTTGGTCAACATGGCTACCATGTTTCCAGCCTCTCCCTTGATTGGGATTGAAACCTGCATCACAATGAGTATGTGTTAGGGATTTCATGGAATGGATCAGAAGCAAGCGTATAACAGTGATTTCCATTTTATATTAGACATTGAAATTTTTGCTTCATGGCTTAATACATTGGGCATTTTCAGTTTAAATTGCAAGCTCAGACCCCAAATGCAATACTTAAGACTTCACAATATCTATATCAATCAATAAGAGGAGTTTGCACAACAATGTTTAATTGGAAACCATGCATAAATAAGAGATCATATTGTATCCATAGTAGCGTAATTCATAACTATAACATCACTTTAAACTTTGGATGTTTGAGTGAATTTATAGGGTTTTGTAATATAAGTCACTGTCAATATGTATAAAGCTAGGACTATTGGCTTTATCAAGGGGTAGCTGTATTAATATACAAGACAAGCCGAATCCTTTTGTCGAATGATCACCACATTAATATATAAGGGCAAGCCTACTGGCTTTGTCAAGGAGTCAGAACATTAATATATAATGGCAAGCATATTGGCTTTATCCACAGGTAACAACCTACAGCTTGACATGTTAACAATCATCATCAAAACTATTACATTCCCAAGCCAAATGCATCGCAGTGTTTCTGGTTGAATATTTAAATAAAACATTTGTATTCAAAACAACATTAAACTTATGTCAGAATCTTTCTTTTACATTTCTCAGGCTGCATATAACTGTCATAAAGTCAACCACAAGACGCCCCTGCATTCCAGAGATAAAGAGCGAAACATTTTAGCTCTGGAAATGCTTGAAAACTTCATAAACTTCTCCTGGGGTCATGTTCTATACAGGGTAAAGCATTTTTTGAGGGGGGGGAGTGTGGGGGCTGCTGCATCTTTACTTAAAATACATGGTGATGGTGCCCCAGCCCAGATTGGTGCACTACCATGCATAAAGATATATGTAGATTAGCCAATGAAGGCCATTATGGGACTCTTTTTGCAACGAGCAGTGAATAATAAATGAGTGTCTCTAGCCACATATTTATTATCATTTGTTATCCTCACATCTTTCATTTCTGTGACCAGCCTGGTCCCGCCTGGGACACCAATGACTCATTTTGTTGTTGAGGGCCACAAGGGTGCTCACAGGGCCACCACAGCCTTGACGACTCCCTGCAAGCAGTCCGATTCCATGGAGCTGTGCAGGAGCCAGACACACTTTTTTTTCAAAATGTGTGCCCCAGTCCCACTGGGGCACCCAACAAAATTTTTAAAGTTGATGGCCATTAGGGGAGTCCCTGGGTCCCCACGGCCCCACCTCTTCCCTGCCAGCATCCATCCTAGTTGCTGGCAGGAGCCAGCTTCATTAGTTTGTTCCCGTCTGGCAGGAGCAAACCTATTTCCTATCTGGGAGCGGGTGGGCTGAGAGTTAGGTTTACATGTCCTGCCTTCACTCTCTGGGCAGGGAACAACTCAGTGTCCTGGGTGATGAGGCCCTCAATCAATCAATCAATCATGGCATTTGGAGAGCAGACTACTTACTCGTGAGGGGCTCAATGCGCTGGGGGGTTGGGAATGTTGCTACTGCTCGAAAAGCCAGGTCTTGAGGAGTCTTCTGAAGGTCAGCAGGTCTTGGGTCAGCCGTAGGTGGGTGGGGAGGGTCTTTCAGGTCTTGGCGGCAAGGTGGGAGAATGATTTGCCACCTGAGTTCACTCTTCGGATGCCGGGGACTGTGGCGAGGGCAAAGTCGGTGGAGTGGAGCTGGCGGGTGGGGGTGTAGAAGCTGGGACGACTGTTGAAGAATGCTGGTCTGGTGTTGTGGAGTACCTTGTGTGCGTGGGTGAGGAGCTTGAAGGTTATCCTCTTGTTGACAGGAAGCCAGTGCAGGTCTCTCAGGTGGGATGTGATGTGGCTTAGGCAAGGGATGTCGGGGACCAGGCGTGCAGAGGCGTTCTGGATGTGTTGGAGCCATTTCAGGAGTTTGGCCGAGGCTCCTGCATACAGGGCGTTTCCCTAGTCCAGCCTGCTGCTGACAAGGGCCTGGGTGACCGTTTTTCTCGTCTCGTGGGGATCCACTTGCAGATCTTGCGGAGCATGCAGAGGGTGTTGAAGCAGGAGAAAGAGACGGCATTGACCTGCTTGGTCATGGAGAGAGTGGAGTTGAGGATGACCCCAAGGTTGCGTGCATGGTCGGTGGGTGTTGGAGCTGTTCCCAATGTGGTTAGCCACCAGGAGTCGTTCCAGGCTGAAGGGGTGAATCTGAGGAAGAGGACCTCTGTCTTGTCCGAGTTCAGATTCAGTCGGCTGTTCCTCATCCATTGATCGACGTCCTTCATTCCTTTGTGGAGGTTGGTTTTGGTGGTGTTAAGGTTCCTGGTGAGGTAGAGGATCAGCTGGGTGTCGTCGGCGTAGGAGATGATGTTGGGAGGCCCTGGGACACTACTGCCATCAGGTCCCGGTGGATGGGGTCCCTGGGCCCATTATATGGCTCTGGGAGGGGGACACACAGCCCTCCTCCCCAAATCAAAAAACATAAGCCCCGGAGGATCGGTACCCATGCCTTCAAAAGGCTCACCCCATTACAAGTTATTGCCCAGGGGAAGGGGTCCCCTATGCCTTCAAAGGTTTTAAGGAGGGGGTCTTCATGCCCCCCTCTCAAAATAGACACAAAGCACCAACACCCCACCCTGGCCAACCCCCTGGAGCTTTTATTTGATCTGCAGTACGGTTTAAAAAAAGAAATTGGTCTGGTCCCCAGGCACCCCATACCAGGCCAAGTGGGTCAGGGTATCCCAACCCTGTCTCCCTTATATGTTTGGTAAAGCAAGCATGAAAGGTGACAAAGGCCTTTCACCATTCCAGGCATGGTATTACAGCTTCAGCCAAACTTTTTTTCATAATTTATGCAGCACTCTAGCTTGAAAGGGCATTGTTTTGACTTATACAGATTGATTCCTTATGTCTGGACAAAGCTATACCTATACCTATACGAGCTCTAATAAGAACTAAACACATGTGTCAAGAGTTGCATCTACTCTTTCCAGGTTGACTTGGCGCTATATTACCAATCCAAGATTGTAATACTGTGCCTGGAATGGTAAACGTATTTTGGCATTTTTTAGCTTAGCGTGGATGGCACTGTGGTAATCCTAGGTTTAAGACTTCATTACTAATGATTGGGGGCGAGAAGCCATGGCTCACAACAGGTGAAGCCTTATGTGGGTCATGATGTACCTCGACTCACCCTATATATGTCCTATCATAAATATCTCGTAAAGGTAAATGCATGTAGAGTTAAGTAAAGTAAACCTATTTATACCTCCTTTCATAATATTTCGGTGGCTGATATTTCAGCCGTGATTTTCTTATACATCAATATTCAGGCCCAATAATCTAGTATGAAACTTTGTTTTTTTTTTGCTTTTCTTTATAACGCTTTCTTTCTTAAGGAGACTCCCTATACATCCCACATTCTCACAATTTTTATCTTTTGAAATTTTAGGACATTTCATTGCAATTTCGCTCCTCTCCTGATGTTGTTCAGCAGCATAAACTCTATTGTACAATTCGAATGCGGGACTAAGTCACTGTTTGATGCAACAAATAATACTACAGATGCTAACATCAATATTTTTATTATCAATTTTTTCAAACAGGATAATACTTTTCTGATTCTTTATCATAGACATCCAAGCCACTGATTCAGATAAAATTTACATGAAATCATATGACAAAGTCTGTTATTATTTTGTAAAATCTGGGAAGCCCTGTTGCCCCTTGGATGAAGATAGAACAACATTGTACAGCGCATGCAAAAGGCCTTCTACTCGGTGTGTAGGTAACACGAAAATGCTGCACAAAGCGAAACGTATATGCAAATCAGTTTCACAGAAACAAATCCAACATTGTCATGGATGCGAATGTGTGCAAAAGGTTATAGTAAAATGTTATTGTGCAGAAAGAGGGCAATGTAAGAAAAAGTGCAGCGTTGCTACATGGGCCTAACTCAGGCGCATAACATTGCCTGCAATCTTTGAAAATCGGATGTTCTCATGCCTCCCTCCTCTTGGCGAAACCATAAAAAACTGGCATCCATGGAAAAGGGTGTTGAAGAAAGATTCCCGATCTGATTTGACCTCTGCCCTGAATATGTCTTGGAGATGATGCTGAAGTGCAAAGTCATCCATCCACTTTGCCTCAAGAGCGACTAAATAAATAAGGTCTGAGAAGAGAAAGCTTGGATTCTGGACATCTCCGAGACTTTTTCCAGACCCTCCAAATCATTACTTAAGGCGCTGCAAACAACTAAAATGTTTTACTAGAATAACATTTCATATTTGGTTTTAGATAAAGCCCAAACTGACTTTTATGCATTTTTGTAACTTTGTTTCAGTTTGCAGAAAAAATCTATACAATCTCCTCATAATAAACATGTTCACATTTGACATGTTTTTAAAATAATTCCTAGTGTACTTATTACTCAGAAAGAATAAAAAGGATTGTTCTTGCAGGATACAATCTGTGATACGACCCTTGATGACATAAAGCTTCATCGATGGATTGGCTTTTACCACTGTTTTGGGAGACCCTAGTGCAGACATAGGTTAGTGGTACTACTAACTCTCAAGGGAGCTTAATAAGGCATTGGCTGGTAAGGGCCAGAGAACCCATGAGGCCTTATTCCATCAAGGGCAACAGACCTGAGCCTGGAACAACAATGTCTTACTTTGCACAGAAGTGGTAAGTTCAACAGCACCGTCATTCAGAGCTTGATTACACACGAACATACAACTACAACAATTTAGACACCATACACTGCAGATAGTCACAACATGTGTTTGGGCTGGACTGTTCCCATGAGGCACAGGGTCAGACTGATTTGCATATGGCCATGTCTGAACTGGGGTGGTGTGGAGTGCAAAAAAACAATGGATTTAGGCCCAGATCTCCGTACTGGGGCGAATCTATGACATTGTTCTACATTCTGTCCACCAATTGTTGTTTTTGCATTTGAGTGTAGGCACTCCCATCCCAATGAATCCACTGACCAATGCAGATGTGGAAAGAGTTACAAAAGGGTCTTGTGTATTTCTGGTTTACTGCCTACAGTACTGTTCTATGTCTATGTATGTTTGGGAAATGCCATACAAAACATCAGGTAAATATGTGCACATAAACCCTGATAATGAAACAGGCTCGTAATAAAATATCACTCTTCATCTGAATCGTAAAGAGGGTGATTGGTAGAAGTACAGAACGTGCAATTTTCCGATATACTCTTCTTTCTGGATAATGTGGAAGGAATACACTCTGATAAAAGTAAAAGTATTTTGCTCTAGCCTTATAATTAAAAAGAACATTCAAGAACTAAAGAAGAACATTAGTAGGAAGGTCAGAATGTGCTTGAATGTGATCGTTCCATAATCAAAATCTATATATTTCAAAAACTTACAGGGAACCATGTCATTGATCGGCCTGCAAGGAAGTATTCTCCAACCGTTCCTTGACTTGTACGTATAGAAGACTGAAAGACAAAAACATATATACTGTTCATCATATATTTTCAAGAGAATTTCAATGAGGTTGTCTTAATCTGCCTAGAACATCTGAATGAAGAACATTCATTTGACTTATGCACCAACCTTGCCTTTTACTGTGTCGATAGTAGACCTAATTTTATGATTAAGGCAATGCAAAATCCTCCAATTTCTTGAACGAATGCTCAAATCAGAGGAGAATGCAGGGGTGGAATTTACTCCACCATCAAATCCCTATGCTCTGGATTCACTTTTTCAGCATTTCTTCTAGAAATTCAAGGCTTTTCCATATCTATTCAGCTCAAAACTCTCGACTATTACTTGACTGCAATGGAACATCAACAAGACAGTCACATCAGTCAAACCTGTAGTCAGTTTTAAAATTCAAATCATTAAGCATATAACTCATCTAATCTATCAAGCGTTTCCACAGCATAGCTAGATATTAAAAATGACTACTTCCTCACATCCGAAACCATATTGCACGCTTACCAGTCTTAATTAAACAGCGATATATGTTTAAAACTATAGATACATAGGAGCTGATTTTGTACCATTGGATTTCTTTAAAAGTTATATTTTCAACTTGTCATTAGAGAAATAGGAATCAAAGTAAACGTTTTGAACAATTGCAAACAGAGTACCAATATACAGAAAAAGAGATAGAACTGTGACATGAAATGGATTTCAACAGTGCCGTGGGGCTCTGCAGCTAGGCGCCCTCTCACGCATGCATATCGTTAGATTGCCTCAATATAAATAAACACCCATACACCTAGACTTCTTCATTATAAATGCATATAGTCCCTCAAAACGAGTGGCCCAAACAATAGGCCTGTATATCAACATCCCCAAAGTTACCAATATCGCGGGCACGGGTAACTCTGGGGGTGGTGAAAATGCGGCCGATTACAAGTTGGACTTTGAGAGTCCATTAAAAGTAAGGAATTACTTGTGGAAACAGTAATTATGGGTCTGATTACCTTGGTGATATTTTCATTTTGCCTGGACTTTCACCCAGACTTTTTTCCGGTACAAAGCAGTCAAAATCGCAAGACAAACATAAACTGATAGTAGTGTTGTTAGTTCGCAAGACACGCGTGAGCACAAGCAACTGGTTGCACACATACAGAGTGGAAAATGAGCACTTACACTTGATAAACAACATTTCCCAGACTTATGTGCATAGCCCCAGCCACTAGAAGGCCAGCACAATCAGGCACACTTCTGAGTCACCTCTTTAGAGCTCCCTTGTCTGGCAAAAGTGTTTGTTCTGACTCTTCTCTTTTTGCTATAGTTCACACTTGCCTTGCTTAACACTTGACCGCTGCTGCCTACTCTCTTATTCAGTTCCCTTCAGTACCTCGGTTCCTTCCCCTTTTGTTACTGAATTCTGTCTCAGTACCTGCTTGTTAGTTTGTATCCCCTCTGGTAAGTCCAGCACCTTGTTACCGTTATGTCTAATGTATGTCCCATCTTGTTGTCCCCGTGGTTATTGTGTTCTTTCACATTTAAGTGGAGACCTTAAGACCCTTCTCTTGTCTCTGACATGCTGTGCTTACGATATTCATTTTGGGCTGTCAGGAAACAAGCATGCAAGAGTGTATCCCTCTCTCTCTCTCTCTCTCTCCCTCTCTCTCTCTCTCTCTCTCTCTCTCTCTCTCTCTGTGTATCTCTATTTCTCAAATTATGAAGCCCTTTTGAAATTATAGGTTACTGATACTCCCAGCTGTAGTGAAGACACTACGCAGATTGTAGTAAGAGAAGGAGGTTTATTCACAGGTCACGTCCATCCACGAAGGGGCATTGGAGGAACTGACTACAGAAAGAATGCAGAGCTCCAGTGACATCATGACATTCCAACCCTCGGGCTTGCACAATACCACACATCTCCCTTTGTATAAAAACAAAGAGTAATAGAATGTAAATAACAAAGGTGCTATCTAAATAAAACAAAAAGTGTGTTTGGAATAATTTCATTTAACACAACACATCGTACCCACACCCTCTTTGAAAAAGAAAAAAAAACCCTAAGAAAAATAAATAAAATAAAAGAGGAAAAAAATCACGGCAGTTTAACATGAAACAAAGTAATTCCATATCTTTGGTCTCATTAAAGTACGGACGCTCCTTCCTGTATCTTCGGTCAACATATCGCTCTTTGAACATTTCTTGATTTTACCAGGCAAAGCAAAATTCTGAGTATAACATTTCTTGGTTTCCCCAGACATGACAAGGTTATGGGGAATCAAAGCCACACGAGAAATGCCCCACCAATTCCCATCAGAGAGTTTCACATAATTCTTTCCTAGTCCATATACCTGAACAGGATCTTTGAATTTCAATAAAGCTTTTCCAACAAGAACTGGATTTTTGGCATGTGCACATTCACCTATTTTTAATCTACATTCTTTCCTCAAACCTGGATTAATTTTAACAGTTCTTTTTAGATTGGCTAGGTTGGATTTGATTTCAGCAGATTACCACCAACTATCAACACTCCCAAACTTCAGTGATATTTTTGTAACCCAATAAGGACAGAGCTCCGTGGCAGCTTCCCTACCCCTCTTCAACTCAAATGGGTATTTCCCAGTTAATGAATGCGGTGTAGTGGGACCAAACCAAGTCCTGAATAGACTTGTTAACGCTCACGTTGCTTTTGATAGAAGCTTGAATGCATTCTACTAGTATTTTGTTAAAGCGTTCAACTTTCCTGTTGCTTTGAGGATGATAAAGAGGTGTCCTCAAGTGTTTTATGGCACAATACTTTAAAAAAGAAGACATTTCTGTTGAAGTAAATTGAACTCCATTGTCAGCGAGGATCTCCCCAGGGAGTCCTTATCATGAGAACTTTCTGGAAACACTCAGGGCCTGATTCACAAAAGTAATCTGTGACAAAATCCTAATTTTACGACTTTCATTATTCACAAAAGGGTTTTAGGAGTAGTAAAGTTAGGAATCCTAACTTTACAACTTTCAGTATACACAGAAGGCATTTAGGAGTAGCAAAGTTAGTATTCCTAACTTTACTACTCCTAAACTGAGACAAAATACTAACTTTATGACTTTCGGTATTCACAAAAGGCTTTTAGGAGGAGGGTTTTGTCTCAGTTTAGGAGTAGTAAAGTTAGGAATACTAACTTTACTTATCCTAAATGTATTTTGTGAATACCCAAAGCAGTAAAGGTAATGCATCGCTTCAGAGGAGCTGCGAGGCTGCAATGTGGAGTGTGGCATCGTGCAATGTGGGTCTTTGTGGAAGTACTGATCCTCGCAGCAGAGGAGATGCATTGTTTCACTAGGGCCACAGAGACTGGCAGAGCACCTTAAGCCCACTTCCAAGGCTCCAGAACTGGGATGGCACCATTTGTCAGGGAGCACTCGGAGATGACTTCTGTTTAATGTTTATGTTCTTCCTGGGTCTGAACACGACACAATACATTTAAATTTCTTTTATCAAATAGATATCTCCCTTGGTTCAAATAAAAACAAGCAGATACTCCTAATGTGGGATTTTAATGCAAAAATCTCTACTTCTCTACTTCATGCATTTCGCCGATGACACGCAGCTGGCTATCTCCCTATCGCGTGCACCCGGTCTTGCGATGGACAGTTTCAGGGATTGCATGCAAGAACTTGCAACCTGGATGTCCACCAACTGCCTTAAATTAAACGGCAACAAGACCGAGGTGCTCGTTGTGGGGAGGGATCCATCTGCCTGGTCATCGGCATGGTGGCCTCCATGCCTGGGTGAGGCTCCCATACCCCGCCAGGGAGTCAAAAACCTTGGCGTATGGCTCGACGCCGACCTATCTTTTGGACCCCAAATAGACCGAGTGGCAGGGGTCTGTTTTGGCGTCTTAAAAACTATAAGGAAGGTCCTTGACCTCCTCCCTATGTCCGCACGGAAAACACTGGTACACGCCCTTGTGACATCACGCCTAGACTACGGCAACCTACTTTACCTGGGTACCACCTGTAAGGCCATGAATCGCCTCCAGGTAATACAGAATGCGGCAGCCCGTCTCATCCTAAAAATCCCTAAACGATCAGACACCAAGGCCGCTCTCAAAACTCTCCACTGGCTGCCAGTAAAAAGCAGAGTGGAATTTAAAGCCCTCTGTACCTGTCACCGCATCCTGGCCAAGAAAACGCCTATTCCACTCCAGAACTTTGTGACAAGGTATACACCATCACGCGATTTGCGCTCCTCATTTGGGGGCCTACTTCAGGTTCCTAGGGTCAAAAGGGCCCGTATGGGCGGACGATCCTTCCGCCATCTGGCAGCGAAAAGCTGGAATTCCCTCCCTCTCCATCTCCGCCTTGATCCTTCCGAATCCAGCTTCCGAAAGAATCTAAAAACATACCTGTTCTCCAGATAATTGGTTTCTCGTCTCCCTAACTTCGTCCAGAGTTCTTTAGTTGTAGCGCGGGGACACGCGTCTGCGTAACCAAGCGCTTTATAAGCTACCCTTATTATTATTATTCTGAATTCCGAACTTGAAGAATCTTGCTCTATTCCAGTGGCAGTATTCTCAGAAAATATTAGAGCTAATAAAAGGGGGAACATTTTATTGTAAAAAATCAATGAATTCAATGGAATAATTTTAAATGGGAGAATGAGAGGAGATGTGCCGGGCTCATAGACGCGAAAAGGTCCAACAGGGCTATCTATTCTGGACTATGCTATCAGCAGTTACGACTTGTTCAATAAACTTCGCAGTTTCTCAATACCTCCATCTTCAGCCAGCTTTTACATGGTCTTTATCACAAGGTAGGGGGGAGGAATTACTCAAAGAAAAACCAGGTCAAATACTGTGGAGCAGCAAGAACTATAAGCACATTTACAAAAAAATTATGCGATTATGGAGTTCCAGCTGTATGAGCAAATCAATAAGAGAGTCAACTCAATCTCTAATTTTGAAAGCTACTACTACTATGCAGAAGAAGCCTCTTCCCAGTAAAGATAGCCCACAAATGACAAAAGATCTGTCAGTAAAACTCCTGTCTAAGAAATTAAATCAGCTGATTAGGTTGCAATTTACAAACTTCTCCCCTACTAGGAAGGCCAAAATTTCATCCTGAAGAAAGGGAAAAAAAAGGCTTAACATGAAAACGAATAGAACAAAAATGAATAGATGTTGGGTAGACCTGCAAGAAGCAGTGCGTCTAAAAAATTCTAAAGCCTTTTGGGATATAGTTGCAGAAGCTAGTGGAACCAAAACACCACCAAGAGCAACTCCAGTCCCACAAAAAGAATGGGTCGCTTATTTATCCAAATTATATGAGGAAAATCTACCTTCTATTGATATCGGGAAATCTCTATGCGATGAACGACCAGCAGATAAAGTCACTTACTGATCAGTAAATTGTCATATACATAAGGAAAGTGAGAAATACAGCAGCAATGGGACCAGACAGGATTCCGGTGAAGGTCCTAAAAGAAACATCGAAGGATGGAGTAAAGACTTGGCCCCCCTATTTATGTACTGCTATAGAACTGGCCAAATTCTGAACTCATGGACGGGCAGTATAGTAGTTCTAAAGGTTCCCGCTTTTCTCCAATTAATTATCGTTAGATTGCCCTCCTTGATGCTACTGGAAAAATATTTGCGGCCAGCATTTTGGAACAACTGAATGACTGGGCCAGAGGTAGGGGGTAATTCCTACGGGACAAGCAGGCTTTCATCAAAACCACTCTGTGATTGATAATATCACCATCTTGCAAACTAGTATAGAAACATATGTGATTAGTAGAGCTCAGTTAGTTTTTAGTTTATTTGTAGATTTTTCTACAGCTTTCAAAAAGGTGGATAGGCCTTCTATGTGGAGGAAACTATTGAAGTTAAGTGTTCCGATAAGTCTGCTAAGAATAATAGTAGCACTTCACACAACCACATGGTGTAAGGTACATATGGGAGGAGATAAGGGCTTAACTCAACAGAGATTTCTACGCAAAACGTGCTCAAGCAAGGATGTTTACTTAACCCCCCTCCTCTTTACACTATTCCTTAGCGATTTCCCGGACTGTTTCCAGGAGGTAAATCATTTCCTGCCTCAATTAGCAACACAAAAAATCCATCTTTTAATGTATGCCGATGACTTGGTTTTATTTGATTCAACCCCAATTGGGCTGCAGCATAATATGGAGGCTCTTTTTAATTATACTGAAAGACATTTTTTAAGAATAAATATTTCAAAAACAACAATCGTACCATTTAGAGGTAGGAAAAAAGCTATAGCTTTTACCTAGAAACCAGGAGGAATAACATTAGAAATAGCATCTACTTACATCTATTTAGGGAGAGTTTTCTCTCAGTCCACTCGTACTGCTTCGCACTTTCAGCGGACTGAACTAAAAACAGGGTCCCATGTTAGTGCTATAAAAAAGTTGTATTTCTCTACTGGGAGGCAACATTTTTTAGCTCTCCTTGAAGTTTATAGAACAAAGATCACCTTTCCTAACATCTGGTCTAGAATATATTTCTATAAATTGTTGGGGTTATTTAAATCTCAAGGAGGGAAAACTCTTGTGTATGCTTACGACTACAAGCCAAGCCACTCCCATTCAGGCACGTCGATTGGAATTAGGGGTAGTGAGTGCATATGCGAGAGCTTTGGCAAACCTTGTCAGATGGGCTTACAATTTACTACATGCACCTGATGGTACATTAAGAGCAATTTTACATCAGGAAACTTTTAAGGGGGATCCAGCAGTATATACTTTTAAACAAAATTTAGAGATCTCTTTGCAGCACTTTCAATGCTCCAAGAACCTTTTACAAAGTTAATCCCCGCACTCTTGAAGTTTTTTTTGAAAAAAATCTACTCAGAGGCTGAGCTACGAAATGGATAAACTTTATTGTCAACAGTTATCGCATTACAAGTTTGCGTTAGCTATGGTGCAGTATAAAGAGATGCCAAAATATTTGAGTTTTACACTGGGCCACAAGGTTAGGCGTTGCATCCTGATGCTAAGGCTGGGCACACTACCGTTAAAAGATGTAACAAAAAAGTGGGACAGAAACTTTAACAAAATAGGCTAATGTGATTTGTGCAATAAAGGAATTCAAGATTTGGAACATGTCCTATTTGTCTGTCCAAATAGCAGTTTGGTTGATGCACTCTCTCGATTTTTAAAACCTATTTGTATAAAATATAATATTTTAAGAATTATGCATCTGATTGAGATTATAAGAACCCCACCTGATGAATTTGTATGTTACAAAGTTTTTAACTTTTTAAAAGTGTTATTCCAGCTATTTTAGAGACAAATAAGCTAAGAACAATAATCCATTTTGCTTATAAAGAATTTCATGATATATTGTAATACTATGGGACTGGAAATTTGTGTATATTATCTTAACATATTGTGGATCTCGAACAAGGTCTATATCAATCAATAAATTTTAATTTCAATTGTTGGGGGTTTGTCTGAGAGAGAGAGTGCAAGTTGCATGTTGTCACTGTATGAAAGGATGTTGTGTGTGTGGATTACATTGGCCAGAGGGATCCTGTATCCATTCAAGATAGTGGAGGGCGTTACGCTGATGAGTTTGCAGGCTTCTGAGGAGTAAGGGTCCAGCTTACAGCTTCTGTTCTATATGTTAAGAAGAAGCGGACCCAGTTGAGAGCAGGTCCTTCGATGTTAATCTCGTGCAGGTGGGGTGTGAGACTGTTGCAAATGCTACAGAGAGGTTCAGGAGAATGAGGGTTGCTGTCTCTCCTCTGTCAAGGATCATGTGGATGTTATCTGTGGCAACAATGGATACTGTTTCTGTAATGTGGTTAGGCCTGAACCCAGAGCGTATGTTGTCAAGGAGCTGGTAGTTGCAGAGGTGGTCGATGAGGCAATGGTTGATAGGTTTCACTAAAACCGTAATCAGATATGGTGGAATGGAGAAGTCTAAAAACACACATTTTCCTAACATTTATGTGAAAGAAAGTTTCAGCATCTGCTGGGATCTACACATTTCCCATCATCTAGTATTTCCATATTTCTCACAATAAAAACACCACCCCATTTGCGTGGCTCAGCCTAGTTCCCACGACACAAAGGCCCAAAAGTGCTACATTGAAACATCAGCAACAGGGGTAGCTTAGGTTTTTGAATCCTCGCTTGGATGCCACCCGTTGTAACACATGAAACCAAGACATTTTTAAATAAAAAACGAAATCAAGGGAGACTCCAGGAAGGTGTGCCTTGAGTTGATCTGATTATCCGATTGGAAAACCTCAAATATTGCCTATGATCATGCATTTTCTTCATATGTCTGTGACGGAAAGTAACAGAATCAGCAAGGATTCAAAAATTCCTAACACTCAGCATTTCTACACTTATTTCAATAGAAATGCTGCCCGACTTGTGTGACTGCACTGAATTGAATGCCAGTGCAACAATCCACCTGTTTAGTAGCATACTATATTATTCTAATTTCCACTGCTGCCAATACTGTTCCTTCTAAAATAACCCAAAAAACCCCTTTTCTGTGAAAGACGCTTTATTTCATGCTTCTTGTAAATATCCCTTTGCTCATTCATGTTTTTAATTTCTGACTGGTGCCCCTGATAATGTCGCTCCTTTTCACTTTCTCTGATAACATTTTCTGCCCACTTGGCCCAATAGCCCTGCCCTCTTGTACCCCTTGACTATTACACCATCCCAGTTCACTTTTTTAAATCTTTCCTGTTCACGGAGTTATCACTGTCTAGCCTCAAATCCATTGCCTCCCCTGAGCACCACTTTCTTTGTTATTGCAATAAACCCAAGTCTCCCTTCATTTCTCCTGACATTTTGTTTTTGAGGAGTCTGGTGTGCCTCCTTTACCCTTTCTCCAGGGGTGGCTCCCACTCAGGGGCAGAGGAGCGGCACCCCGCCTGCTGAAAGCACGGCAGGCAAACACAAATAAATAAAATGGCATGTGAATGCCATTTCATTTATACGCCACTGCACCGGCTCACGCTGTGTACACTGCGAGAGTGGTGGCGGGTCTGAATACCGCAAATGCAGGATGACAGCACAGGTCTCATTGCGCGTGTCAGATTAGCTGGCAGCCCGACATTCGCACTGTAGACACAGCAATCCAAAGGCTGTGGAACAGCCTGGGGATTGCTGGCACAGACCCCAGACTGAAAATGAGCACTGGATGAGCCTGGTCCTAACAATCCTGGAGCTGCTCTCACAGCATTAGAGCAGCTCCAGGATTGGTTGAAGTTGAGTTCAGCAAGTTCTCCCTTTTCCTGCTTATGGATAGCAAACAGAATTGCTGCACTGGTCGTGCTCTAGCTCATGAATTTATGGTGAGTTGTGCGCCTTCATGCCCGCCATTTATTTATTTAAGTTAGCTCCCACTGCCTTCCTCCTTATGCTCCAAACTTACATTCCATACCCCTCTGCCAGTGTCCTGCATTTCTAGATACCTTTTTAATTAATTTGGTTTTAGAAACAGGATTTCATGATTTTTTTCGGATCACACAGCACTAAGGTTGTTGGTATTGAGGGGCCGATTAGGACGGTGGACGGACTTTGTCCGTCCGCAATCCCATCGTAGGAAGGGACTGTCTGCCACAGGGGCGGAGGTCCCGTGCAACGAATTAGGATGCTCCCGCCACAGTGGCGGGGGCATCCCGCATTTCTAACATTGCGGCGGGAGGTACTGAAAGCACCGTCCGCCGCAATGCTAAAAATGCATGTTGTGCGTTTCAAAGCACAACATGACAGGCACCGCGCGGTGCCTGCCATGTTGTACTTTAAAACGCAGGGTGGGTACCATAGGTACCCCCCATGTGCACCCCCAACCCCCATTCACCCTGGGGGCCCAAGCAAAGACCGTATGCCTTTCCACGGTGGCAATGCCGCTGTGGAAATGCATAGGACCGCCGGCATCTTAATATGGTTGGCGGTGTCTCGCAGACACCGCCACCATATGTGAGCACCTTTTTCCGCTGGTCGTGAAGGCGACCGGTGGAAAAGCGGCGGACGGTCTTGCCGTCCGCCGCGGACTCCCCTGCCATCCTAATGTGGCGGAGGGTCATTTCTGTGAGGATGGCGGACGGATTGCCGCCAGCCTGGTGGGGGCAATCCGTCCGCCATCCTAATCGGCCCCTTAGTTAGTATGCGGAAGATCTGAATGCGGATCTTAAGGTAAGGCTAGGAGAATTGGTGAAGTTGAGCAATATTGCAAATCAGAAGGTCAAGGGGCACCGCAGCAATAAACCACCATTTTCCTGAATAGGACATAAAATGTTTTTTGGCACCTTTTGTCCAAGAGAACCACTAGTTTCATCTTGCAACTCTTTTTTGTGGTCACGAAGAACAACAAATACACAATCTCATCAATATCTATGAATTAAAAACAATTGAACAAAATGAGTCCCTTGTCATACATTTTAAAGTTCGAGGAATGAAAGCGATTGTAACAATTTACCAATTGAGGGAGCATCTTGAAAATGAGTTGGATGGGTATGACTTTGCGTACTTTTTACATTATGTAGTGTAATTTCACCACCATATGTGATGTTGCCCAACCCTTGACAAATTTAAAGCTTTACAAACATATTTTCTTTCTTTAATTGTTTTAAAGAACATCTGAAGATTTGTGTTTTTTTGTAATTGAAACTCAATGGGGATTATTTACAAGAAAATGACTCATCTGTATAGATGCGTCAGTTTCCCTGCACCACCATGGATTGTAAATACTGCACACACAGGTATAATGTGGCACAGGGCTTTACAAGGTGATGCATCTCCCTTGTCACATTGTAAATGGGCAGCAACGTAGAGCTTTGTTTACGCCGACGCTGCGTCACAAAAAGTGACACAAAAGCGGTGAAAAAGGGTTGCAATTGGCTTGTAAATCAGCCCCAAGGTGTCTGACTTGATAGGAGCTTTGAGTGTGGAGCATTGTTTAAGCTTTCTTGCTTGATAACTCTTGTCAATGTGTTCTGTTTCCTCAAAAGGAAAAAACACAGTTGCCTTGGCAGGGGAACTCATTCTTTGTAACAAATGATAATGTTCTTAAGACGGCACCTAAGTGATACACAGGGCGACTCATAATTTGCTGTTGTGAGGAAGGTGGGGTGGATTGGTAATCTCTAGGAGCAAGATTTCAGCTTTTTCCACATTCAGGCAAAAATCCCTTTTTTTCTGCATTGAGCTTGTGACAGGGAGTGTGTTGTGTTTGGTAGGGTTCCAGAGTTGTCTTCAAGCTTCAGGTGGAGCTATGTGTCTTCCGCATACATGAGATATCTTTTGTCTTTAGACTCTTGGTAAGAGGGGTCATAGAGATGTTGAATATTTTGAGTGATAATGCAGTGCTTTGAGAAACTTCACTTGTGATTTTGGAAAGTCTATAAAACTATGAAAACTATTTTTGACCCAAAGGATATAATTTTGTCATAAGATCATTTGAAAGTTAATGTTAATACATTTCTAAATTATATGAATACCAAAAAAGGCATCCTGGCGCTATTTCAGTAAGAATATTGGACTGGGAGAGGGAGAAAGTTAGACCCTAAATATTTAATGGCCAGATGGGAATAGCCAAATCTCTAATTGTTTTTTAAAACTAAGTAATTTGGGCTTTGCTCTGATATAGTCCGGGAGTGCATACCACGATTTATAGGCAATGTGGGAGAAACGTCTTCCTACCCAGTGGGCTTTCTTTTTTTTTTTTTTAAATTTTTGAAAACCTTTATTGTGCTTCAACCAGTGGGCTTTCTTGATCCTAGGGACCACTACCATATTGACAGTGGAATATTACAGAGTACGCGTGCATGCTGCTAAGAGAAAACAGGAACTGGTAGAGGCAAAATGAATGAAGCTTAGCAATATTGATTTCCTGCAAATCAGATTTAGGATATTGCTATTACGAATTTATAAAGCTCTTTTTAGTTTTATTAGAGATTCTTAATGGGTAGCAAATAGATCAACCTCATGCATATTAATGAGTAGGTAGCAATTTGCGACCGACTAGGATTCACTGCCATCTCAAGGAAGGTGGCCTGCTGGGGTCAACAGAGCACCATGTCTGTGATTGCTTTAAAATAAAGCATTTTTTTTTTCTTTAATACAGCCCATTTTCCTCAAAGGAAAATAGGATGTGTTTAAAAAGCAAAAAAAATTAACTGTTTATGTTAAATTTGTTAAGAGCAGGCAGTGGTCCCAGGGACCACTGCCTGCTCTTAAAAGATATTTATTCATCCATTCCCCAAAGGGGAATGGGTCCTTTGGGGTCTCCTTCCCATTTGCGAATGGATTTAGTAGGTGGTAAATTGCAAATGTTTTGCGACCACATTTTGTTTGCAAAACATTAGTACATAGCACTACAAACTGGTATTAGGAAAGAAAGCCCTAAGCACGGGGGTGTAACAAAGCCCCCGCTGCCCCCGCGTTGTGTTGAGGCCCCCCAAGTTCCAGGGTCCCAGGGGCCCTTTTACTTCATGATGAATTAAATGGTGCGCTCAGTGCGCACGGCACGCCCGGCCTTTTAATAAATTAAATGGTGCGCACAGCACCCACTGGCCCGGACCCGGCTGAGCCTCAGAGGTTCATCAGTAATATGGTGCGTATGTACGCATGCCCAGTCGGGTCGGGCCTCTCAGAGGCTCGCCTCGCTCTTCATTAATGAAAAGGTGTGCAACTGCTGCACACGAGCGGGCCCCGACCGAGCCTCTGAGGCTCTTTATATTAATGGTGAGTCAGGGTGGGTGCGCATGGTGCCGTGGACTTCAGGGGGAGGCAGGGGGCAGGGCTGGGGACCAATGCCCTGATTGAATTTGTCATGCCCATGGAGCGTGCACAATAAGAAGTGCACATGAAACAGTGACTGAGGAATGGCTTCCCAGAACCCTGCCACGCTCCTATGCCAGAGACTAAGAGAAGGACTGGCCAAAGTCCCTCACCGGCCATAATTTAAATAAATTTATTACTAGCCCCCCCGCCCCTTGCTCTGCCCTGCCCCTTTCTTCTGATTCTTCTACCTGCCCGGCCTGCCCGCTCGCGCCTACTGACCTCTGAAGCTTAGCTGCAGGCCAGGCCCAGCCCTCAGGTCAGGTGAGTCTGTAGGGCTAGTAGGCAGGAGTAGTGGTCAGATGTGTCGGGGGCTGGCTCTGTGGGTTCAGGCGCTTGGACTGCTCTGTGCCCACCCGGCCCTGGTGCAGTCCGGGGACCCGGAAGCTCTCACTTGGTCAGCTTGTCTCTGTTTATAGTATCTTCCGCTTAAGCCATCTCCCCCCTTTGCGCTCTCTCTTGTCTGTCACTCTGTCTATAGAATATGCTATTCGTCCTCTCTGTCACGCTCCCTCTCGCAGACTCTCTGCATTTATCGACGATTTTAGCTGCGGCCTCTGTCTCTTTTACCACAGGCCACTGGAATGAGTGATTCAACGACCATGGTGTTTTCCGCTTAATTATCTGTTTGCCACACTTGTCACATGACGCAAAATATGCTGCATAATTAGCACTTTTCAAAGAAAAATGTTTCTACCTCAAAAGGATGAAAACACGTGGTAGGGTTGACTGCTCACCTTTCAACTATGAATCCCTCTATACAAGTGCTGACCTGCTACAAATAAAGCGCACCCTTTTCTCACATAGTATTACTGCCTTAAAAAGGATAACGCTGTAAATAATACTGACATAGAATATGCCGCCTGTGGCAAAGTTTGGTCTTCTTTAGCCACAGAAGTGCAAGTGTCCCTGTTTATAGACAACTGAACCCTCTTTCTTTTTTTTTTTTTTTTTTGAAAACCTTTATTGAGCCTACACAGTCATTACACAGCTTGTCGCCTACAACCCAACCGGGCCGGCCTCTAAGAAAGCGTTAAGCAAATAAATATGCATTATTACAGTACAATTACACCTGCGGTCGTGAGGACATGAGGATGAAGCTCCAAAAAGAAATTGTGAAGCAGGGATTGCGAGTGGTCCATGTCGAATTAGGAGGTTTTCGTTTTCTGTTTTGTACCTAAAAAGAACATTCAAACTTCGGGAAACACTTTGCCATCGATACAGGAAACTTAATGCCAGTTAGGTGGAAGCGTACTTCTGAGTCCATGCCAACAGCACTTTGCACACCTTGGTAGGCACCGTATTAGTCGTCCCATTCCGTTACCCCGCCCCCACCCGGTGTCGCCCCCCCCCCACCATCAAGCCCTCCCCGCACATTCACTCTTCCTCGTCCGACTCTAGTGTGTCACCTTCAGGAAGTGGCTCACAAATCTCACCTCGGTAAGCATTCCATGGGGACCAAACTTTGTTCCACTTGGCCGGGCACCCCCTGGTCAAATACACTGCCCGTTCCGTGACCATGGCCCTGTCCATATTAACACACCATTGTGAAGCCTTCGGTAGATCCGCCACCCCCCAGCGCTGTGCGATATCCCTCTTAGCCATCATCATACCAATCGTTACCCATAGGCGGCCATGCCGGGACAAGTCAGTTGGTTCCCACACATTAAGAAGGCAGCGACGAGGCTCTGGATGCACGGAGACCTCCAGCACTTGTGAGACGGTGCGCAGGACCTGACGCCAATAGGTTTGTATAAGGGAGCAGTCCCAGAGTGTGTGGAATAGTGTGCCCTCCTCCCCGCAGCCCCGTAAGCAGAAGGGGTCAGGGGCTCGCTGTATGTGGTGAAGCAATGTTCTGGTGTAATATGTTCTGTGCAGAACTTTGAGTTGGATGAGTCTCATTCTAGAGGATATGCCCGCTTCTTTAGGGGATGCCAGTGCCTCATTCCATTCGTGTTCATCCATCTCTCCCACGTCCTGTTCCCATTTTCCCTTAAGAGGCACTAGCGGGTCTGGGGAATTATTTAGGAGTTTCCGGTAGGTAAGGGAGGTGGCCTTTTCCACCATATAGTCAGTCAAGAGGCGATCTTCTAGCGGGGACGACTCTGGGAGAGTTGACCCCACCGGAATAACCGCCAGCAGAGCATGACGAATTTGGACATACCGATAGGTTTCATGTGGTCCCATTTCGTAGAGTTCCTTCAGGCGGTCAAACGCGATGACAGCCCCACGGTCCCACATGTCCCCCACTGTTGAGATGCCAATATCGTCCCAGCGGGAGAACCCCTTGCTGGTCCGAAGGTTGCCCAGAGCACGTGAGTCCCAGAGTGGAGTGAGCTTGGTGATAGTATCTTTCCATCCCAGCGCAGCGGTGGCTGCATGCCAGGTGGACACCGTGATCTTAGTGGGCCCCTTCAACGACCTGAGTTTACGTTTATCGTAAAGCGGGGCCAGCAGGGTACCAGCCCCCAGCTGGGCCCGATCCGCCTGGAATGCAGGGTCCCATTGCGATGCGTGCAGCCATTAATTGATCGGCCGAAGCTGGGCCGCCCAATAGTAAAGTTGGAGGTTAGGAAGTGCGATGCCACCCTCGTACCAGCCCTTACAGAGCTTGGCGTGAGCTATCCGTGCCGGGCGATTATTCCATAGCAGACCAGAGACCACCGCCGCCACCCTCTTGAAGTACCTGGGGGGCACCGCAAAAGGGGTATTGTCCAGAATATATAGAAAGCGGGGCAGGGATTTCATTTTGAAGAGGGCTGCTTTCCCCAGCATCGTTAGCGGTAAACCTGCCCAGAAGCTCGCATCTCGCCTGAGGCGGTCCAGCGGTGGCGCCAGGTTCAATCTTTCGTATTCCGCCGGGTCACTCGTGACGTGAATACCAAGATACTTAAATGACGAGCCGGCCAGTCGCAGGGGGCAGGCAGAGCCAACCGCGGGTGGGCCGCCCGTCAGGGCGTACAATTCGGATTTAGTCCAATTAATGGTGTAGCCAGACACCTCCCCGTGGGCATTGCAGATGCGTAAGAGAGCCGGAATGCCGTGTTCAGGATCCGTCAGGTAGACCAGCATATCATCCGCGTAGAGCGAAATGCGGTCTTTCCAGCCCTCCCTCCATTGAATCCCCTTAAGCAAGGGGGTGGTCCTAATGCGGATTGCCAAAGGCTCTAGCGACAGCGCAAATAGCAGGGGGGAAAGAGGGCAACCCTGTCGGGTGCCACGCTTGAGCGGGAAGGAGCGTGAAATGTGGCCATTCGCCACCACATGCGCTACCGGCATGGTGTACAGCAGTTTTACCCATGAGATGAAGACAGGGCCAAAACCCATGTACTGGAGAACCTCAAAGAGATAAGCCCACTCGACCATGTCAAAGGCCATCTTTGCATCCAGGGCCAAGATGGCCGCGGGTTCGCCGATTTCATCCGTTTTGGCCATTACCCCATGCACCCGTCGTAGATTGAGTGAGGTGTTTCTGTGGGGCATAAACCCCGACTGGTCCGGGTGAATTAGGTCAGAGAGGTGGGGCATGAGACGATTTGCCAGAAGTTTCGCCAGAATTTTGCTTTCTGCGTTAAGTAAGGATATAGGGCGGTATGAGGAGCATTCCTCCGGGGGCTTACCAGGCTTAGGAATAGCCACAATCGTGGCCGTTCGTTGGTCTAACGGGAGTACCCCCGTAGTACGGCACTCCTCATACATTCGGAGCAGGTATGGGCTAAGAACAGCAGTGCGGTCTTGGAACCACTCAATTGGGATGCCGTTCGGTCCGAGCGCTTTGCCCGTATGTAGGGCCCCAATGGCGATCCGTAGTTCGTCAGCAGTAAAAGGCGTCTCAAGCTCAGCCGCCGCCTCGGGCAACAGTGCCGGGATGGGCAGATCATACAGTGCGTTTTGGGCCGCAATCGCAGTGACGTCCCGCTCTGGGGTGTAGACTTTCTCAAAGTGGGCAGCCAATGCTTCCACTATCCGAGCTGGGTCCGTGTGAATGTTCCCCTGCTCGTCCTTAACCTGTTGAATCCCCCTGGCACTTCCACCTCTTTTGTCTAGCCAAGCCAGCATTTTCCCTGCCTTGTCCCCCATATCATACACGCGGTTTTGTGTGTCAGTGATGTGACCTTGTGTAATGTGTCGAGCGTGGTCTGCATAGAGACGCTGGGCCAGCAGGAGCGCATGTAGTGTGTCGTCAGTGGGGTCTGTTTCATGGGCAGTGGTTGTTTCGCGCAGTCGTAGCTCGAGCGCCGAGTGTTCCGCCGCCTGTTCTCGTCTATACGAAGTTATGGAGCTAATGGCTTGCCCCCTCAGGACGGCCTTATAAGCCTCCCATAGCACCTCAGCCGAGGCTGCGGTAGGCTCGTTCTCCATGAAGTAATGGGTAGTGGCAGTCTGCAGTGCCTTCCGGACCTTAGGTACCTTTAGATATGAAGCACGCATCGGGAAGACGCGGTGGCGTGAGCGTGTTTGTGAAGTAATGGTGAGAGTTAGTGGGGAGTGATCCGAGATGCCCCTAGGGTGAATGAGCACCTCTTCGACGCGCTGCAACCCATCCCCCAACGCCAAAAAGTGGTCAATGCGGGACAGACTATTATGGACGGTGGAGTGGAAGGTGTACTGTCGCTGTGTTGGGTGGACGTGTCGCCATATGTCTACCAGCCCCAGTGCCTCAAGGAACCTCTGGAATCTGGAGGGACCCCCGGGGAGAGCGGTTGCCGGGAATCTGTCGAGTTGTGGGTCAGCAGGGGCATTAAAGTCCCCGCCTAGCAAGGTGTCTCCCTCGGGGAGGGACAGCAAGAAATCGCCCAGGGCAGGCAGCATCACTGAGTGCAAGGACGGCGGGATGTACACTGATACTACAGTCAGGGGGCGCCCATCCCATTGACCACTCACCGCCGCAAAACAGCCCTGTGGATCAGTTTTTGTGCTAATGGTGATAAAAGTAGAGGATTTTCTGAGCAGGATACCCGTGCCCCGGGACCCAGTGGAGAATTCGGAGTGGGCCAACATTGTATACCCTCACCTGTCCAGGGCCTTGGTGGCAGTACCCATTAGATGGGTCTCTTGAAGGAGTATGAGGTCAGGTTTATGACGCTTGACCTCGGACAGAACAAGGCCACGCTTCACTTTATCACCCAAACCGCGCACATTCCAGGCCAGAAGCTTGAGGGAGGAGCCGCCCAGTCGCGTCTCACCCGCCTGCATCACGTTAGGCCGTGCACCCACCACCATCGAAACTTAGGGACAAAAACCATCAGCACATGGCCCACCCTCCCAGCATCGTTCCAGTAAATAGCACAGTACATTCTACATTTTTTGATCGATAGCATGAATTTCCCGTAAAACCAAACAAATCCCCCCCCCAACACCCCCCACCCTGCCTCCCTGCCAAACGGACTCAAAACTGCCCGCCACCCCAACTTAGCAGAGCGCTTATCCCATATCAGAAACAGAGTACTTGCACGTCGGGGGAGAGTGTCCCCCAAAGCAGGCGGTCCCTTTGTAGCCCTCGGGTCGTCCGGGCCAGCGTCCATTAACGACTCAATGAAGAATCAGAATGGGAGTATAGTTCAGGAGTAACTCGGTAGTCCCTTGTGGTCTCATCATTCGCCTCCATCAGCTCCCAATTGTTCCTGTGACGGTGATCCATTCTCGCTGTTCCTGGGTGGAGAGCGTGAGCCCCGCCGGCTCCCTTCTCCCGACCTGTTGCGTCGACGGTTAGAGGTGCGGTCCACAGTGTGCCAGCCATCCAGCCACTCCCTGGCATTCTCTGCTGAGTCGAAAAACCAGACCTTCTTGTCCGCCACCACTCTTAGCCGGGCCGGAAACAGCATGGAGTACGGCAGTTCTTGGTCGCGAAGCGACTTTTTAACTTCGAGGAATGTCCTCCTCTTACGGGTGACCTCCGCCGTGTAGTCAGGAAAGAACGAAATCCGTGAATTCTGGATTTGGATGGGCGGTGCCACCCTGGCGGCTTGGAGGACTGCATCGCGGTCTCGAAAGTTGAAGAGTCTCGCCAAGATGGGGCGCGGGGCGGCTCCCGGGGTAGGCGTCCCTCCCGGGACCCGGTGGGCCCGCTCTACTGTAAAGAAGTTGGACAGTCCCTTCGGGGCCAGTTTGGTCTTTATAAGGTCTTCAACGTATAGGTCCATGGCCCCCTTTGTTTCAGACTCCGGAACCCCCAAGATACGGACGTTGTTGCGTCTGGAGCACCCCTCCTGGTCATCCAACTTACTTTTCAAAAGTTTATTGTCCGCCTGCAGCCTCTCCATTGCCACTTGTAGGTCAGAAACGTCTTCTATTAAGGATTTAGTCACCACCTCCACCTGCTTCACCCTTTCGCTCATTTTCTGGAGGTCGGCTCTGATAAGGGTAACCTCCGCCGCGGTCGAGCCCACCGTGGCCTGTACCTGCTCCAGTGCCCGTAGCACGTCGTCCAGCGTGGCCTTTTTAGCGCCGTCGTTGTCAGCGCCCTTCCCCAATGATTTGCGCTGCTCAGGCTGGGTGGATGACTGGTTATCGTAGGCATACTTCCCAAGCCTCGCCTGAGCAGCAGTCTGCCGTTGTCCCTTCCCCGCCATTACTGTCCAGTGAGACAAGGTCTATGATGGGGCGGGCCGGAGGTCCGTAGCTGTCCACGGGGGGGAAGGGAATGCAGGGGGGGGGGCCCAGAACGGGTGGGGGCCAGAGGTCGCTGGCGCTATTCGAGTGTCACCGGCCGCCGCGGAGCTGTGGCGGCCTCGGCTGGGTCAAGCAAAATGGCGACTGGTGCTGCACAGGTCCCCCGGTTTGTGTCGAGCGCAGCCAAGGGGCACAGATGCCCAGCGTCACTGTGTCCACTGCGTGAGGGATAGAGCGGGCGGCGGGGAGGATCGCCAGCCAAGAGTGTGGGGCGATGGCATCGTCGGCTACTTCCGGATGGTTGCGCCGGGGAGGATGAACTTCCGCCCGGCCTCAGGAATCACTCGACACCGATGCTCGCCTCGTGTCACCAGGCCCGTCTTCCACAAGGGACGGAGATGAGGTTTCGCCCCGATACCGGGGTCCAAGCGCTCCCAAATTTTCTGTGCCGGTGCCGTTCGGTCACCGCACCCAGGACACCCTCTTCGGACTGAGCAGTGAGCGGATAGGCATGCGGATTGTTGCGGGAAGCCGCCTCGCTACGGGAGCCTCTCTAGGTTGCTGCCGCCATCCTCGGCTGCTAGCCACGCCCCCCGAACCCTCTTTCTTGAATTATTTTTTGGACTCTTTCTTTTTATTTCCAATGGTCGTTCTCTCCGTCTCCTTCTTCCCTCTCCACGTCTCTTTCTTTCATTGTTTAATTATCTCTGTCGTCCTGTTTGAGTTTCTTTATTATCCCATAGCTATCTCCCCCGTTCCGCCCCTGTAGCTTTAGAACTCCTGTCATTCCCTCTCTCTTTTCTTTTCTCTCTCTCCCTCTCTTCTCCTTCTCTCTCGCACTGCCCCTCTCTAGGGCTACATCTTAATCTTCATTTAGCTCAACCTATGTATGTGTGCCTCCGCCCCCAGCCATCTCGCGTCCCTCTTATGAATAAATGAATGATGAAGGGTGGAAGGAACTTGCACTCGTATAGCGCTGCTCTTGGAACTGAATAGTTTTGAGCTGCTTTATGGCTTGGAGAATTATGAACATCCTCACTGTCTCTCACTGTGAGCCAATTGGGTTCCCTTTGGTGAAAAGTGCATATAATCGTCAACCACTACCCCAGACTTTTGCTGGTGGTAATTGCATTGGTGAAAATGCCCAAAAGTGATCAACAGCCGCAACAGTAATCCATATCTCCTTTATGTTTTATCCCACTTCAAATCTCTAAACCTGAAGTTAAAGTCCTGCGCAAACACAGTAACAGAGAGTGTGCTACAGTGGTGTACCTCTGGACTTCGCACAGAAGTAATCGGAGGGGGCTGCTCACGAGGGCTTCTGAGCTCTTTGTTGACTTTTATCGGAATCCCTTTGTTTTCTCTCTGCAACATTTCTGAAATAGAGTGCACTTGTGTGATAAATTATTCTCGAAGTTTAAGAAGGTGCTCAGCTTGCTTTTACCATAGTCATATAACTGATGCACCAAAGAGACAATACATATCTCCGGAGTGGCGCCAGTGGATGCCCAAGTGTGAGTGTGCCATAAGAGCTGTGTAAATCCGAATTGCACTAGTGCAAGTCTGGTGAGTTCTCCATTAGAGTTGTGTAAATATGAAGTGCTCCGGACAGTGCACAGCTCTGTCAGTGGGCCATACGATCCATGCAAACTGGAGATGCTCCAGAGTAAATCTCTGTGAGTCGGCCATACGATCCGTGCAATCTGGGGATGCTCCAGAGTAAATCTCTGTGAGTCTGCCACAGTCAGTGCAGTCTGGAGATGCCCCAGTGAAAATCTCTGTGAGTCTGCCACAGGGTCAGTGCATTCTAGAGATTCCCCAGTGTAAATCTCTGTGAGTCTGCCATACGATCCATGCAAATTGGGGATGCTCCAGTATAAGTCTTTGTGCTATGAGATCTGTGTAAATCTGAGGCGCCCCAGTGCAAGTCAGCAAGAGCATGCCACTTTGTTAACCTGACGGCCTCCCTCATCTCTACTAGGGACTTGTTAAGGATCGTATATTCTCTTTCCATCCTTCAGACGCCGGACCCCATAGTGGGATCTCAGGAGCTGTGTGATAAGATCTCTACTTTCTTCCACACTAAAATAGTAGATATCTATAATGCTCTTGAAGCACTCAACCATGATTTGGGTGTTCCGTCTTTCTCTGCTTCTCCCACTCCCGAATGCCAGGTGAGTGAACTCCTCCCCAGTTTCCTTAACTTTACTCTTCTCACCTCTGAATGGCTCAACCTGCTTCTTGATAACAATAAATCTGGATCCCCTCTGGATCCCTGCCCTCTCAAGATACTCAAGGATTGTAGGGAGGTGGTGTTGCCTCCCCTTCCAGAGGTGATGAACCTAGCAATTACTGAAGGAATTTTTCCTCTTTCTTGGAAAATAGCGGTTGTCAAACCTCTTTTGAAAAAGGCCACATTGAACCCTGGGGTCTTGAAGAACTTCCGCCCAATATCTCTGTTACCTGCACCAGCAAAAGTACTTGAGGCACATCTTAACCATCACGTAAGTGCCTTCTTGGATGACTCTAGTCTGTTGGACTCATCTCAACATGGTTTTCGAAGAGCTCACAGTACCGAGTCTGCCCTTACGGTGGACATCAACAACATCCGTTCGAAAGTCGACATGGGCCAGACCACCCTTCTGGTCCTGCTCGACCTGACAGCCGCCTTTGATACCCTGTCTCCCTCTGTCTTGGTCACGCGCCTCAGGGAGATGGGAGTTGAGGGCCCAGCTCCAAGCCTCCTGACCTCTTTTCTTAATCAAAGAGAATAGAGGGTGATGCTGGGCGAATTCCTCTCCCCCTCCAAATCTGTGCAGTGTGGGGTCCCCCAGGGATCGTCACTAAGTCCCACACTTTTTAACATCTATGTGGCCCCACTTGCCAGGTTAGTAAGATCTTTCGGGTTAGAGGTGTTGTCATATGCTGACGACACACAAATCATGGTCTCCCTCTCTCAATCAGTGAGTATCTCCGCTCTTAACTTCAGGAACTATATGGATGCAGTTTCTCAGTGGATGATTCAGAACTCCCTGAAGTTAAAAGGAGAGAAAACCGAGGTTCTGATGTTCGGCGGTAAGCAGGACATCTGGTCGAGTGACTGGTGGCCTCCGTCCCTCGGAGTGTGTCCCCTGCCCTCTCAATCTGCCAGGAATCTGGGTGTGCTAATAAACACTACGCTCTCCTTCGACCGTCAGGTCAGTAGGACTGTTTCCACCTGCTGTGGTGTCATCAGGACCCTGGGAAAGATCACACACTACCTCTCTCCGGAAGCCCGGAAGCAGGACACTGTGGCTCTTGTCTCGTCGAGACTAGATTACTGTAATGCGCTTTACTTAGGCATCAATAAGAATCTCGTTCAGCGCTTACAGATAGTGCAAAATGCGGTGGCCAGGCTGGTTCTTAACCTTCCCAGTCTCTCTTCAGCTTCTTTGGCCAGGAAGAACCTGCATTGGCTACCCATCCAGTCCAGGATCTCATTTAAGATCCTTTGTCTTGCCCATGGGGCCCTGTATGGATCAGGCTCAGAAGGCATCAGGTCCCTCCTACACCCTTACTCTCCTAGTAGAGCCCTCCGCTCTTCTAATAAAAACCTTTTGTCTGTCCCTCGGTTCCTCAAAGTCAGGTGGGGAGGGAGGGCCTTCTCCTCCCTGGCCCCTAGGCTGTGGAATACTCTTCCCCCTGAACTTACAGGACAATCCTCCATCTTGCTCTTCTGTAAAGCATTAAAAACGTGGCTCTTTGTAGAGGCCTACCCGTAGACTTGCATTTCAATAAACTATAAGCTGTATTATCTTTTAGGCGCCTTGATGACCTTGGGCTAAGTCGCACGTTACAAGACTTCATTCATTCATTCATAATACCCGTGTAAATCAGAGTTTTACCAGTGCAAACCTTGGTGAGTTCTCCATGGAATGCGTGTACATTTGAGGTGCTCTGTTGCATGTCTCTGCGAGTGTGCCATAACATCTGTGTCATTTCAAAAAGCCCCCTGCGTGTGCCATTGTGCCACAGTGCTTAATTTGTAATAGAATAAGTGCCTGTGCCCAAAACTTTGCTCTGAACCCCGTAGCAGGTGCAATTAAATGTTGGCGTACTGAATGCCAAGGATGCGTGTTCTTGAAACAACCTCAGGCCTCTTTATTCTGCTGCCAGACACTAACTGTCCCTTTATCTCATCCGTACACACTCCTGCTTTCTCCCTTTATGGTGGGTTTTTCGTCATTCTCTTCCTCTGCCTTTCTGCTTTGTTAGTTTTTCAGTCTCTTGCGCTCTGGTGCTAAAAAAAAAAGTGCTGGTGCTCCGCACCGGCTCAAATTAAGCACTAGTATGCCATAAGATTGTGTAAATCCGAGGTGCTGCGTTGCGAGTCTATGTGAGTGTGCCATAAGACTCCTGTACTCCAGAGGGGCTCCAGTCCAAGCCCCTGGGAGTGTGCTGGGAAATTTGGGAAATCTAAGATGCTCCAGAGCAAGCCGATGTGAGTGTGCCATGACACCAGTGTACATCGAAGGGGCTACAGTGTAAGCCTCTGTGAGTGCACGTGTCATAAAATTCGTGCAAATCGCAGCTGCTCGGATGCTCGGATGAACATGTTTGTGAGTTCGCATTAACACTTGTGTAAATCTGAGGTACTCATTTGTGAGTGCGACATAAGATGTGTGTAGATCTGAGACTCTCCAATGAAGTGTTTGTAAGTGTTCCGGGAGCGCTTGTAAATCTGTGCGCATGCATACCCTTCACGAACAACTCTGCTGGTGCCCCTCTACAGATTCCTTCACAATCCCTGCTACTGAGACAACACTCCGCTCTATTGAACCTTCTCTCTCTTGACCTACAGACCCCTTCCATTCCAGATCAGACACACACACCTCTTCGAAGTAAACAGGCTCTACCTCATATATCTTCGAGGCATATAAACGCGGTCTTCAGTGCTTCCTGTTATTCCTGGACAGACTTCCACAGCCACGCAAACCTCCTGGAATTCTAGAACTAAGATCAGCACGTAGTGCTATGCCTCAGTTATAACCCTCGGTAGCCTTTGCTGTTTCCGTAATTGGGTCCTCACACAGCGCTGGCAATGCAGATCAATATTTACCTGTAGTAGTTCTTGTCGTTCCAGTGCTGAGGTCCAGACACAGCTCATCAAATACATCCAAGTTGTGACTTAAAACACACCTGCTATAACTCTCACGCTCCGATCTATCAATGCACATCAGTCGTTGCCTGTAGGACAGACTTCTACTTTTCTCTGCTCTGATGTACATTTGTGATAAGTGGCTAATAGTCTTACAAGTGCATAGTGTGTACTCAATGCTTTGTCTGGGATGTGAATTTGTACTCTGAGTGACGTAACGTACAGATATGTTTTGCCCAGTGACTTAACGTCCAGTGACATTGAACTCTGAGTGCTTTAATGACGTCCAGTGGTGTTGTGCACTGACGCGAAGTGGAACTCAGTGATGTACAGTAATGTGCACCACCGAGTAACGTTACGTACATTGATATTGTGCATCGAGTGACTGCTTTAGGTGCAGTGATATGTGCCTAGTGACATGGCGACCTGTGAAGTTTTGCTCAGGTTCTTGACGTCCATTGGCTCTAAACGCCGAGTAACTAAGGGCGTAACACAGGCCCCCACAGCCCATGCGGTGCGGGTGGGGGGTGCTGAGCTGCAGGGCCCCCCTCAGCACAGTACTCAGGCCTGAGAGCTCCGGATTAAATCCGGAGCAGGGGCCCCTCCATGTACCTTGCAGGGGGGCCCCCTCAACTTTCGTTACGCCACTGCCTAAACATGTCCCTTCCAAATACCGAATCACAAACCCAAATTATGATTCATATTTTTGCGGTCGCAAACAGCCCAATTCTTCAAATCGGGGCATTTGTGACTGCAAAAATGCTTCGTACATCTGAACCTAAAACTTCTTTATTGGTTTTAGTGGAGCTCAAATAAAATAATTTATCAGATTAAGCTTTTTTAAAGAAACTTTTGCACGCACATTTGACACGCATTGCCCGTCACCGCGTACACGCTCCCCGTCATCAAAGGTCACATATGAGGGCAATTACGTGATGCCATCTTGGATTTTTACAAGCATTGTAACGCTCGCATATCTTCATTCAGGAAAACCTAATTTCTTTGCTCGGGAAGACCTCTTTTACCTAATATGATTATCCAAGTATATAACTACTAACCTGTATTTTTAAATTTATTAAAAATAGTAAATTTATCAATTAATTCATATATATATATATATATATATATATATATATATATATATATATATATATATATATATATACTAGCAGCCCGTCCCGACCTTGTCCGTGAGCAATCAGGCTTCCCCGACCCCCGCCTGCCCCGACATTAGCCATCAGCCCGGGCCCCCGTCCGCCCCGTCCCCCGGCAGTCCTGACCCCCGCCTGCCTTGACATTGTCCTCCTGAGGTTTACCTCACACAATTATGCCAGAGGCCCAGTGTTGCAGTGGTGGCCAGCTGCAGCACCTGAGGCACGGGGGAGCTTTCTGGGTAAGTGGGGCTCTGGCGCTCTGTTTGCAGGGAGGCGATGATGAGCAGAGGTTGCAGGGATAATAGTAGGAGTTCACAGAGTATGGAGCAGCCGGCGGGAGTCGGGAGCTTGAGCACAATTATGCCAGAGGGTCCCCCCGGAGCCTTTTTGTTGTAACTCCCCATTCCCCGCGTGCCCCGACCCCCGCCTGCCCCGACATTGTCCCCCGGAGCCTTACCTCAGCTGCCGCTCCTCAGTTCAGTGCTCCTCGCTGCTCCGCCGGTCCGCTGCTGCTCACCGCCTGTGTGCCGCTCGTCAGTGCTCCTCCCCCGCGCCATGTCCGCCGCTCAGCCGCCGCTCCTCAGTTCAGTGCTCCTCGCCGCTCCGCCGGTCTGCTGCTGCTCACCGCCTGTGTGCCGCTCGTCAGTGCTCCTCCCCCGCGCCATGTCCGCCGCTCCTCCTCGCGCTCCTGGACGACGTCAGCACGCAGGTCGCGGCCGGCGATACTTCGAGGGGACTACTTTTTTTTTAAATGTAAATTTTTTTATATAACATATTTTTTAAACTTATATAGCCTATGTCCATCTGCACACCCTGAGGATTCCAACGAGGTATCGGGTGTGTGGATTGGCGCTGTGGTTCCCGAGTTTCCCCGCCTCAAAGCCTCAAAGTTCTTCCTTTATAATAGTAGTATAGATAGATATATATGTACATATAGGAGGAGGTGTGGAGTGTTTATTGCAAGCAAGCCGGTTGACCACGCTACTTAGCGCTTTGTTTGGTATTTGTTTCCAGAAGCGGCGATTACAAGCGGATGCAGTCTGACGAGATTGGAACCTTAACCTGAAACCCTTCACGGCGGTAGATTCTGAACGCTTAATACGAGTGTTTCCTTGAGATACGGCCGGTTCGGGTTTCCTGAGGGTGAGTTCTACAGAAGATATTATCTCGTCTCATTACACTGACTTTCCGATGCAGTTTGGGATTTTGTTCTCATTTAAATCGTCAGTGTCGACAATAACTTGTAACGCGGCTATGTGTTAGCATACCTTACAGCCTATTGGAAAGGCGCTGCATTTGTAACACGACTTTTCCCTGCCCTTTCTCCAGTGCACCGTTTAAACTGGGATTCGGCAATTGGGACCTCCAATATATGCCACCAAATATTGATTACTATTATTAATTTGGTTTGCAGAAGAGGAGAATTATATATCAAATAATGCATGAATAAAAGGTGCACCGCACCCACGATATCGAGTAAGATGGATGATTAAATGCAGTCTCGCAGGAGGCTCAGAGCACAGTCTATGTTTTTACAAAACGACAAGCAGCTACCGAACAAAGAACACTCTACGACTCCTAGCTCAATAGCAAATAAATACCAGAAATTAGAGAAATTGATTCGTAAAGAAGTGTCACGCTGGTGGGAAGCAATAACGCTTGAAAAATATCAAGAGGAGAAGAGGGTTCCCAGGGGCTTGAGAATCCTAATTGCCCCTTCCTATGAAGAGCCAGACATAGAACTGGCTGAAGAGTGGGCTGATAACCTCATGGATTGTTCAAATAGAATGCTGTCGATACTGATTAAACACGCTTGGAAAGATAGACTTGCATTACTCAAACAAATTGCAGACCTAAAAAACGAAATAGAGAAAGAAGATACAACTGAGAGTTTCAATAAAAAAATGGAAGATATAACAAAAAGAATTTCGAAGCATGAAGATGAAATTGTGGCTAAAAAAGAAAGGAAATTCACTAGAGACAAGATTGATTATCAGTCTGGCCGTATTTCCACATTTAGCCGCAAATATGACAACATGAAAAGGAAAGGTGTTCAAGCCAATCTGGATATGATACAAGTGGGCAATGAAGGTGATGGGGAAGTCAGTGAGAGTGACGTCTCAGAGGACGATACAACACCTGTTGGAACAAATCCTCCGAAACCGTCAAATTTTTGGGAGGAATTCCGCTTGATGAACCAATCAGCTCAACAACAAAATTGGCAGATAGACCGAGGCCGGGGGAAGGGAAGAAGCTTTTGTGGAAGAGGAAAAGGAAGAGGCAGAGATGGAGGAGAGACCACGCAATTCAGAAACAAATCAGGAGAGGAGGAAGGTGGCAAAACTAAAGCAACCCCAATGGGAGTGGTAACACGGGGTCAGAAAAAACGAGGAAAATGAACCAGAGAAATGTGGTAAATTTATCTTCCCGTTTACTTTCCAGTATTGAACTTGATGTTTTACAATTTGGTCTTTCCTTTTGCCCTACCTCCAACTTTTGCCACTCCCAAGAACGCATTGATCTGTTCAGTTTTACCAGAAAATTAAGACTACACAAGTGGCATAAACTTAAAGTTAGGGGTACTGTTAAAGATACTGTTAATGTACCACCTGCTTGTGAAACCATAGGGGAGATTGAAACATTAATCACATTGAAACTTTTGGAAAATGAAGATCTGGACGAAGGAACTCTCAATGCGGAGTCCTTGGGCTTCAACACTAACATGAACTCCCCAAATAGCTTTAAACCTAAATCTATCTCTAACCCTACCTTACCACACTGTGGCATTGATACTTTTGAGACTCTTGTGGTGAATGACTTGAAAAATATGGCCAAAAAGAAACATTGGACCAATGACAATTTAAGCAAATCTGAACGTTTGGCAATACGTGCCCTAGAATGTGACCCCTCAATTGTGATCCGCCAGTCGGATAAGGGGGGAATTTTGTTGTCTTGGATACTGTGAAGTACATACAGGAGGGTATGTGTCAACTAAACTGTTCAGATTGCTATGAATTGGCCACATTAGATAGAGTTGAATGTTCTAATAAACAGTACTATGAGATGTTAAAAAATTGGCACACAGTAGGTATCCTGGAGTGGAACGAATATTCATTTCTACTTAATCGCAACCCCAAAGTTGCAATTTTATATCTTTTACCCAAACTTCACAAAATTCATGTTGAGCCCCCGGGTAGACCTATCGTTTCCTCTATGGGTTCCCTACTAGAAAAAAACTCCAAATATATAGATTACTTCCTTCGTCCGTTTGTAGAAGAACTCCCTTCCTATCTAAAAGATAGTAGAGACTTTATCAATAAGATTAAGGACATACACTGGAAAGAAAGCTACCTATTGATCACCTTAGATGTATGTAGTCTATATACATCGATTAGACATGCTGACGGCATTCAAGCCTGTCGTCAGTTCTTGAAAGCTCGATCGATTTCTTTTTTGAATCATACTGAGATGTTACTTCAGATGATGACCTTTTGTTTGGAAAACAATTTCTTTGTCTTCAATGATATCTACTACAGACAACGACAAGGGACAGCGATGGGAACTTGTTTTGCTCCCAGTTTTGCCAATTTATTTATGGCAAGCTGGGAGCAGCAAGTGGCCCGGACTCAGGATCTATATCGCAGCCATGTGAAAATCTGGCTGCGATATATTGATGATCTTTTTATCATCTGGGATGGTCCACAAAGTCTGGCTGAACAATTTATTCAGGTACTGAATCAAAATAATCTGAATTTAATTCTAGAGGGGATAATTAGTGATTGCACCATGGAATTTTTAGATCTTACTGTCCGGGTGTCGAATAAGAAACTTGTCACTAAACTTTTCAGGAAAGAAACTGCTGGAAACACCCTGCTACATGCAGACAGTGGCCATCCAAAATCCCTTGTCCGAAGTATACCGTTTGGCGAATTCCTCCGGGCGCGGAGGAATTGCAGTTCTGAACATGATTTTGTTGAGGAAGGGAAATGTATGACTGCACGTTTCATTGAGAGAGGTTACCAGGCGAATATTGTCAATGAAGCGTTTGAGAAAGCTAGCAAAATCAGTCATGTTGAACTTTTAACACCTAAAGAGAAAAAATCTATAACAGAGGGTAATACAGTCAGATATGTATCTACTTATCATTCAAAATCATAGCAAGTACAGAAAAGTCTGAGAAAACATTAGAAAGTTCTTAGTACTGAATCTACACTTGAGGATGCACTGAGATGCAATCCAGACATCACATACCGTAAGGCCAACTCTCTAAAAGATAAGCTGAGTAAAAATGATATAATCTCCTCCAAGAATAATTAATCTGACATTGAAGGATTCTTCAAGTGCATGGCCTATAAGGCGTGCAAATTTAGCTCCAATGTTAAAAAGGTACACTTTCCAGTGGAAGACAGAGACAGAACTATCAACAAACATCTGTCCTGTTTGTCAGACTACTGCATATATGTTTTGGTTTGCCCGTGTGCTTATAAGTATGTTGGGAGCACGATGTTCCCAGCAAAAAAACGCATTCTCGAACAAATGCGGGCAATCCAAAATAAAGATTAACTCTCTCCGATTGCGAGACATTTCGAAGAACTACAAAAAAGTAATCGCAATCTGTTAAAGTTCTTTGTTATTGACCGTATCCCCCCCATGAAAAGAGGAGTTGATAGGATACGTAAATTACGACAATTGGAGAGCCGTTATATATTAGATTTAGACACAAAGATACCTGGAGGGCTTAACTCTGAAGAGGAGCTAGCCTGGCATCTGGGTGATTGATCTTGTGTATGAGTAACTTCTGATTATTGATTCTGCAATTTATGATTAATACTGCTTACTGTGCTTTTGGTTTTTAACTTGTCTGTTGCTGAGCCTCCTGCAATGTGCCCCTTTAACTGTTTTTAACTTTCACGTAACTATATTGATCACTGTTTTGTCTTGTGTATTTTTGCAACCTTTTGACCATAGTATACATTGTTTGAATCTCAATTGGTCTGACCAAGGCTGGTTTTCTTCTTTTATTTGTCTAGGCGTAGGACGTAAACAAGTGGTGACATTTGTGAATATTGCAAAATTTTGGGATCAACTCGACAGAAGAATCAAGACGACTATGTTGCTTAATAGTTGTATTTTACACATTTAAGTTTTCTCACTTGGGAGTTTAAAAAGTACCGATAATTTCTTTGTCGTTACCCACTGGGGATATGCACTTCAATTGTGTTAGTATGGGGCTAGCACGTTAGCGGAATTAACTGTTAAATTGATAAAATTAATAAATGTTTTAGGTCGGTTTTGCCCAAGAAGAACTAATAATATAAACTAACAATGTCACGATAAACTACTGTAGCCTTAGATGACAATATAATGCATGATGATATGTTGTACTCAATCAGTTGCATATGTCAATTCAGCGATAAGACTGTTGAAATATGATTTCAGTCGCGCTTGAGTATATAATATTTGATCTAGTGAATTGATAACTCTCTTTCTACTTAACTCAAGAATAACCAGTCTCTAATACAGGAAATTATGAGAATTTGGTTGGGTCAGACATAGTAGAGCACCTTTCAAATATGGCCGCTGTTTGCAAAAATGTTTGATGTTAAGTCCTTTGTTTATGTTCACACTACTGCTGTGTGACGAGACTTTGAATGAACTTTATTTAACACAGCGAATTTTGCATTGAGTTTACCCGTGAGCAAGACGAGTTGATCGTCGAAACGCGTTTGGTGTTTGTTCCATCACTCGTTATACCATGCTTAAATTTTGCTAAATAAACTCTCCTTTCTGCAACTACGAATTTGAAGTGGCGAACCTTATTGGAGTGGAGTGCATCGGCATAAATTGCTTTTTGTGCTTTGGGAACTGGTGATATATATATATATATATATATATATATATATATATATATATATATATATATATATATATATATATATGTGTGTGTGTGTATATATATATATATATATATATATGTGTGTGTGTATATATATATATATATATATATATATATATATATATATATATATATATATATATATATTACCTACTGGCGATAGCCAGTAGGTATATATAGTTAGAATTTTTTGTCTATGGGACTTTTGAAAATTCTATGTCTAATAACTTTGGCGTTTGTGGACGGAATCGGCTGAAATTTTCAGGAAAATGGCACATTTTGTTTCTGAGCAGCCCCTGAAAATTTGGTGGGGTTTCGTCAAGGGGGTGCTGAGAAAAAAGGGGGGTCCCAAAACGCGTTTTTTGCATTGAGTTTTCCATAGGGCGGTTGGACTCACTTTTAGCTCGAACGGCTGAATGGATTTGCACGAAACTTGGCAAAATTGTAGGGACTGTTAGCCCGATGTGCCTTTGCTAGGTCTCAATATATGTGCTCCAGTAGTTTTTGAGAAATTAACGTTCAAACCAAGATATATATCTGTAACAGCGCTCTGGGCAGCGATCCGGTCCGCTTACTTTTCGCTTATCGGAACTTTGCGCGCAGAAAGCTGATTGGCTCTCCGGTGTCTGTCAACATTCTAAACAGTCCGGAGCGGACGCCATCTTGTCTCTCGGTAGGATCGAGAGAGAAGAAGAGGTGGAAAACGAAGGGGGAATTTAATGAAAGGGGGCAAGGTATCCCCCTCTTGACCCCCTAGGAATGTTGCTGGGGTTATTAAAGGGTCCCGTGGGGAAAATAAAAAAAAAATGATTTTTCACGGTAGAAGCGCGGCCGCGAACTGGTAGCGAAACGGGAATTCGCCATTTTGTGCTTCGTAAATTAAATTACTAGTTATAAGTGGGTGCGGGAGACGTATCCTAATCCCCTATGTTTCCTGAGGGTGGGTGAGGAGGCTGATATATGTTGATACATCTCTTCCAGCGGCTGTGCGTGAGCTTTTTTTTTTTTTTGCTGCGTGACAGTCCGGAGCGGCCGCCATCTTGTCTCTCGGTAGGATCGAGAGAGAAGAAAAGGTGAAAAACTAAGGGGGAATTTAATGAAAGGGGGCAAGGTATCCCCCTCTTGACCCCCTAGGAATGTTGTTGGGGTTATTAAAGGGTCCCGTGGGGAAAAAAAAAAAAAATGATTTTTCACGGTAGAAGCACTTCACGGGCCGCGAACTGGGCCGCAAACTGGTAGCGAAACGGGAATTCGCCATTTTGTGCTTCGTTAATTAAAGTACTAGGTATAAGGGGGTGCGGGAGACATATCCTAATCCCCTATGTTTCCTGAGGGTGGCTGAGGAGGCTGATATATGTTGATACATCTCTTCCAGCGGCTGCGCCATCTTGCCTTTTTTCGAATGCCACAATTTTGTCGTGCACGGCAGCCATTTTAGATGCCAGGCTGGTTCCAGGCTATCACCTAACCCTGCGGATGTAGTTTATGGCCCCAGCTGTAGAGAATTCAGACATGCCAATCCTCCTGATTCAGGCGTGTGAGTACTGATTTCAGTGCTAGTCTCCCGCCTCCCGATTTCTGCAAGCAAAAACCCGGGGGCATATTACGAACAACTAGCGATAATTTTTGTCTCTAACTTGTTTAGAGACAAAAATTATCGCCGCACATCGGCGATTTTTATCGCAGATAAACCTTGGTATTATCGCAGAAAAGTCAGCGATATTCATGTATTATCGACCTAATGCTCTTAGCCATGTTATCCACCTCCCATTGGATAACATGGCTAAGAACTGCTCAGGGCAGGTGTTAGATTTTGGAGATATTCGCGCTTAGCGCGAATATCTCCAAAAGTTGGTAATAGAAGGTAGCGATGTTAGGGACTGTTTCCAGTCGCTAACATCTTGGCACGCCACTTTGCATGTCATTAGTGATAAGTATCACTGACATGCAAAGCGGGGCCCAAGATGGTCGCTATCTCCTTTTAGCTGTCACTAACTGGTGTTAGCGACAGCTTGATAATAGGGAAATAATTTTATCTCCACTTTCATGGTTTTTAAAGCCAAAAAAGCGGAGATAAACCCCCTTGATAATATGCCCCACGATTCCTTGGGGGTTTCAGCTGACAGGGCTTGGTATTGTGTTACATGGTAATTTTTCCAGGAAACGTCAGAGGGTCGATGCAGGGGTTCTAGAAGAGGTGATAAACCATTTAAGCCTCATGAACAAGCGCATGGTCTTTTAAAGATTTGTGAAGTACTCGGGGCGGCGGTGTGTGTGTGCCCTCTTTCAGGAGCGGGCGGGGGGGCACTGCCAGCAACTTGCCAGGTCAGGTAGTGTTCAACACGTGCATCACCCTTTCTCTGCCTGCTATTGCGCTCCATGCTTCGGAAAGGTAAGAAAAAGAACGTGCATTTGAGTTTGAAATGTCCGATCCTGCAGCAGCACACTTCCAAAGCCCACACATGACAATAACCCGATTCAAGGCCCCATTCACCCGTTTTAAAAAAAATAGATAACACTCCAACAAAGTAAGGTTATAAAACTTTATTAACTACTAACTTTAACAAACGGAACAAAAACTAAAAACATTTAAACATTTCTCAACACAAAAAGCAACAATGGTTAGAAGCTGTCTTTTGTGCGAATAGTCCCAAGGCAGCACAACGTGCAGAGTTCTGGACGGCACCCAGGTGATGTCGCCTGGGTGCCGCACTGGTTTAGGGATCCTACAATGCTGCTCCGAAAATTGGCGTGGGGCGTCCCGGGTGGGGCGGGGGGAGGCCTCGTCAGTAGCGGTCTGTTGTGCGAATAGTCCCAAGGCAGCACAACGTGCAGAGTTCTGGACGGCACCCAGGTGATGTCGCCTGGGTGCCGCACTGGTTTAGGGATCCTACAATGCAGCACAGAAAAACAGCGTGGGGCGTCCCGGGTGGTGCGGGGGGAGGCCTCGTCAGTAGCGGTCTGTGTCCAGTGTCACATGGCTGACACAACATGTACGACAGGCACCCAGGTGATGTCCAGTAAACTGCCGCACTGGTTTTGGTATCCTACAATGCTGCTCCGAAAATTGGCGTGCGGCGGCCCGGGGGGGGGGGCGTGGGGGAGCCGGCGTGAACGGGCCTCCCCAGGTGGCGGCCATCTAGCTGAGTTGCGATCGCTCTTGCGGCCACAGCGTCTCGCTCACCATGTTGTTGAGTTGCTCCCACTCTTGCAGTGCAGCGATAGGCGGCTGCCACATGGCTCTTAAAATGGCGGACAGCTCCTCGGTTTTAGGCCTGGTCCACTGAAATGGTCCTGGGACACTTTGGAACTCGGACGCTTGCCTGCTAGGGCTTGGGTTCCATTCTCGAAAAGCGTCCCTTCAGCCGTGAAGATTGTATAAAAGTCTTGGGGGCCCCCGACTCCCGCAGGCTTCCGGTGGGGAGCGGCTGCCATGATTGCTCGCGGAATGACCACGACGGAGCCACGAGATGGTGGTGCTCTCATGCTGACGCCAGCTTCAGTCTGAATGATCCAGAAACAAGGTGGGGCTTTCATCGTTTGGGAAAAAAAAATGTTCTAAACCAATGAAAAGTGTTATTTTTAGGTCATATGACCAAGCCTTCTATCTTTAGGAAACCAAAAGTAAAATGAACCAATGAAAAGTTTTATAAACAAGTCACATGACCTGTTATGCGACATAGGGCTACAAAAAGCGTAGAAAATCCGTTGGCACGTGAGGCGGTGTCAGTAGCGGACCGATGTGCGAATAGGCCGAAGGCAGCACAACGCGCCGAGATCTGGATGGCACCGAGGTGGTGTCCAGCAAATTGCCGCACTGGTGTGGCCATCCTACAATGCTGCGCCGAAAGACGGCGTGTCCAGCTGAGTTGCGGTCACTGTTGCGGTACAGTGACTCGAACGCGCCGAGATCCGGATGGCACCGAGGTGGTGTCCAGCAAATTGCCGCACTGGTGTGGCCATCCTACAATGCTGCGCCGAAAGACGGCGTGTCCAGCTGAGTTGCGGTCACTCTTGCGGTACAGTGACTCGAACGCGCCGAGATCCGGATGGCGCCGAGGTGGTGTCCAGCAAATTGCCGTACTGGTGTGGCCATCCTACAATGCTGCGCCGAAAGACGGCGTGTTCAGCTGAGTTCCGGTCACTCTTCCGGCACAGTGACTCGAACGCGCTGAGATCCGGATGGCACCGAGGTGGTGTCCAGCAAGTGGCTGCACTGGTGTGGCCATCCTACAATGCTGCGCCGAAAGTCGGCGTGGGGTGCCCCGTTGGCTTATGAGGTGATGTCAGTAGTGGACTGATGTGTGAATAGGTCGGAACCAGCACAAGGCGCCAAGATCCGAATGGCAAGTCCTGGATGTTGAGTGCCTCAGTTGAGATTTCTGAGCAGTGCTTGTAGGACTGTCTGAAGCTTATTTGCACCTGTTGCAGCTTCACTAGGTCCGGCGGAACTTTTTGCCTTTTCCTTTCTGCTTCTTTTCCTACAATGCGTTTCATCTGAAGACACGACCAGGTCCCTGAATGTGTGCAGGGGGACGCTATTGATTGAATGAACGCGCCGAGATCTGGATGGCACCGAGGTGGTGTCCAGCAAATTGCCGCACTGGTGTGGCCATCCTACAATGCTGCGCCGAAAGTCGGCGTGGGGTGCCCCGTTGGTTTATGAGGTGATGTCAGTAGTGGACCGATGTGTGAATAGGTCGGAACCAGCACAAGGCGCCCTGCACTGTTGAGCCTTTTTCAATGTCTGTTTTTTGTTGTTTCCCCTCCATCAAAAACAAAACAAAAATACAAGGCGCCAAGATCCGAATGGCAAGTCCTGGATGTTGAGTGTCTCAGTTGAGAGTTCTGAGCAGTGCTTGTAAGACTGTCTGAAGCTTATTTGCACCTGCTGCAGCTTCACTAGGTCCGGCGGAACTTTTTTCCTTTTCCTTTCTGCTTCTTTTCCTACAATGCGTTTCATCTGAAGACACGACCAGGTCCCTGAATGTGTGCAGGGGGACGCTATTGATTGAATGAAAATGGCGGCTTGACACAAAGCTGACTCAAGCGTTACTGTTGGTGCTATACAGACAAAAATTGGTTTTCAGTTTGTACATTCTTCAGGTTTTTTTTTTCCATCCAAGTCTGATTGAGAGTTTGTAGAAAAATGGCTTCAGATTTTCCACATACTACTCTTCAACATTCTTCCTAAATGTAACAATGTGAAACTCACTAGGAGAACGGCTGTTTCTGTTTCCTTTCAAAATGCTGCCACCAATATTTTCTGAATGGAAGACACCATCTTGTAGCATAAAGGGCCGAAAGGGGTTCTGGTCTGGCCGATGGTTGGTGGAGACATTTTGACTATATCTTGGACCTGCCCGGCCTCGCCCAAAATGGCGCCGGTATAAATGGGACTCGTAACTCTTTGCCCGCAAATGTATATCTAGAAAATGTTATTGTAAGTGGCCCTGTCGTATTTTAATTACAAAATGTACGTCCACCGATTCCGCAACTGTTAGACACCTTTGTTCTTGTCACCTAATGGCCCGCTCGTTACGTTCTTCTACAGTGTAAATGTCTCCTCATCATATACGATTTCAGTTTGCTCCGTGGCCGGCCCACGTGGTTATAGGCCCGTATTTGTATACTGACATTTTCACAATAAAGGTTTTTAAAACAAAACACGGTAGTAGTATTTTCATTTGTAAAGTTTTTACTTTTAGTGACTGTTTTCGAATCAGTAAAAGGCAAGTGAAATAAAGCAGTCCAATTACATGACGGATAAAAGGTATAATATGTAGGAACGCAGTAAAGATAAATGGTGAAGGGCAGTTGTGTTTTTCATGTCTGCAACATAAAGTGATCGATAAGAATCTGATAATCAGGCGTATCGGCGACTAAGACAGCAGGCCGAATCTCTTTTACTCAACGGCTCCGTCATGGAAGGAAGAAACGCCCTCTTTCTCGAAAAAGGAATATATTTTACTTGCAAGACAGTTGTAAATTTTCCGGGAAAGTACATTAGCCTGGAATATTATAACATATGTTTGAAAAAAAAATATTGTTCGAAAATAATAAAAAGCGTAATTTTTAGGTCATATGACCAAGCTTTTCATCATTAAATTAACAAAAGTAAAATGAACCAATGAAAAGTTTTATTAACAAGTCACATGACCTGTTATGCTTACGTTACGCGCTGCGCGCCGCGCCTCGGATCACTTCCGGGTGCGCTAACGCGGCGTGTCATAAAACGCATTACGCGACAACGTAGGTCAAGAATATAGTCTAAATGTCTCCACCAACCAGCGTTCAGAACACAACCCCTTTCAGCAGTCCAAAAAGTTCTGTTAAATGACAACAGAGGGGACAGGCAACAAGAACCATCAGTCAAAGAGGGGAGGGCAAGTTCTTCTCTTCCGGGTCATGTTGGGGCGCTACCGGAACTGATCGAATTGGTAGTCTACAGTGTTTCTGGATGTTTCAGACTAAAGCTGGCGTCAGCATGAGACCACTACCATCTCGTAGCTCCGTCGTGGCCATTCCACGAGCAATCATGGCAGCCGCTCCCCACCAGAAGCCTGCGAGAGTCGGAGGCCCCCAAGACTTTTGTAGAATCTTCACGGCTGAGGGGACGCTTTTCGAGAATGGGACCCAAGCCCTAGCAGACAAGCGTCCGAGTTCCAAGGTGTCCCAGGGCCATTTTAGTGGACCAGGCCCAAAACCGAAGAGCCGGCCGCCATTTTGAGAGTCCTGTGGCAGCCGCCTATCGCTGCACCGCAAGAGCGGGCGCATCTCAACTACATGGTGAGCGAGACGCTGTAGTCGCAAGAGCGGGCGGAAAACAGCTGAATGGCGGAAGAGGCACAGTGTAGCAAAAGCGGGCGGAATGGCAACTAAAACGATAAAGGGGCGCCCCACTACAGCTTGTCTTCAGGTCAAACGGATTGTGGGACAAGGTCCAGAATTGAAGAGTCATCAAAAGGCAAAAAGTTCCGCCGGACCCCGGGAGCCGGCCGCCTATGTCGGGGGCGATCTCAGGCTACACCAGTGCTATAAGACTTGGGGAGGGTGTCGGAGCCAAGCGTCTTCTCCGAGTCCATGGCCATCACACCGCCCCTCAGGGGCCTCCGTCAAGCTGTTTAGGAAGGTAACATATCACATTGTTTTCTAATGCAGTCAGGTCCACAAACGACACTCACTTACTTTGAGAATAGTGAAGCTGCAGTAGGTGGAAATAAGCTTCAGACAGTGTTACAAGCACTGCTCAGAACTCTTAACTATGGCACCCAACATCCAGAACTTATGCTATTTGAGAATGGTAGTGACATCGAAGCATCTCAGGGACCAAAACCATTAACGTACTTTCACGTATGAAAATCTTACTTGGGGAGGGGGCAGGAGCGAAGCGCCCCCTCCCAGTCAGCGCCACCACACCGTATGTTGAAAATCTGAAGCCATCGTTCTACAAAGTCAACCAAACTTGGATTGAAAAATCTAGAAAAATGTACAAACTGAAAACCAGTTTTGGTCTGCATAGCATCAGTAACAACGTTTGAGTCAGCTTTGTGTCAAGCCGCCATTTTGATTCAACAAAGCACAGGCATTGAAAAAGGCTGAAATTCAGAACTCTAAACTATGGCACCCAACATCCAGGAGCTTGCTATCCGGATCTTGGAGCCTTGTGCTGTTTTCGATCTATTCACACATCGGTCCACTACTGACATCATCTTATAGACCAACGTTATGTAAATAGTTTTTTAATAAAATGTTTTACCCTGTTTCTTTGCTGGTGTGTTGTCTATATTTTTAATATTTGCATAGGGTTTGTCGTTATTTTGTGCGGGATGGGTGATGGAGCCGAGCTGTCTTGCAGCCCTCATGGTGTGGAGCTCAGTTCATCTCACTATTTTCGTATTTCTCAAGAAGGGTTGTTCCTAATATTTCTATTTTAGCGAGGTCAAAAAGAGATCCAATTAGTGGCCTACTGATTTTGTTCGATTACTTTTATTTTTTTACACGATTTTTCACTATCTGCAAAGACTAAACAGAGTATTGCGACTTTGTGCTTGTTTGTAAATAGAGAATGATCCAAAGAGAACCAATTCTAAAACAGTAAATGCTTGGACAACAATCAATCAAATGGAGAGACAAGGAGGCACGACGGATTACAACGGGGGTAAAGGCCTGCGTTAACTACCCTTCAGTATCTGCAAAGAGAGAGTACTACTAAGGCAAAAGAGGGGGGGGGGGGGCAGCGTTCAAAGCACATCAGCGTGCATAAATACGAAAATGTTTTTATCTATCACGTACTTGACATTTTAAAGCTTTTCATATTTGCTATTAAAAAACCAATGAAATTCACAGAAAAAACCATAGGTTATAGTGGATATATAGTTAGGAATTTGCATTTACAAAACCTTGAAAATTCAATGAAAAAACCATAGGTTATAGGCCATATATAGTTAGGAATTAGCATTTACAAAACCTTATTTTACTCGCATAAAACCATTGAAATTCCATATATAGTTAGCTAACTATAAGCGCTAACTATATATCGCGCACCCGCAATCCACTGCTGATGATGTCACATATTACATCATTCATGACATGGTCAGTGACATCACTGATGACATCACTGATGACATCTCAAATGACATCACTGATGACAACTCAAATGATATCAATGATGACATCTCAAATGACATCACTGATGACATCACTGATGACAACTCAAATGACATCACTGATGACATCTCATTTGTCATCACTGATCACATCACTCATGTGATAATACAATGAACCTCTTCAGACTCTAATATAACCTTACATACACTCAGTATAAACAGACACTCACAGACTGTCACTCATCCATGGAGTTACTCACACACCTAGTCAGTCATGCAAAGAATCAATCACACCTCCATTTCCTCAACTATACAGTTATACACATCTTACTTATTCAAACATATAATAACACATATTTACTCTCTTATATAATCCCTGATACAAGCTCACAGTGATCGATACAGCCACTCACACATTCACTGGCTCTTATGTTCAGTTATTTATATATCTCAACTCTCACATGTATTGTGTTTTACATACGTACTTACTTGCACATGTAGCAATGAGAAATCCATTCACTCACCAACACACCCATGCACAGTCAACCGCCCATATAGCTGTTTCCACATGCACTCTTGAACTCATACTCCTAGTGAATCAACTGCTTACACATCTATGCACAGAGTCACGCACCTCCCAGCCACCCACACACACACTCAGCCTCCCATTCAAATACTTGGGCAACCAATCAATAACCCATATGGCCACTCTTATAGCTACTGATCAACACATGCAGCAGCTTACACAACAACAAACATACTGATGCACGAATTAAGACAGTTTAGTCACTAACCCATGTACTCAGTGAGACACATTTAATCACTCACTCATACAGTCAGTCATGCACCTACTAAATTCTTCATCCAGACACTTATACATCCACTCATTCTTCAATATGTGAAACATATTTAAACTTTACAGACACATACAATCACTGGATGTTGTGATCAGTGATGTCATCAGTGATGTCATTTGAGATGTCATCAGTGATGTCATCAGTGATGTCACTGACCATGTCATGAATGATGTAATATGTGACATCATCAGCAGTGGATTGCGGGTGCGCGATATATAGTTAGCGCTTATAGTTAGCTAACTATATATGGAATTTCAATGGTTTTATGCGAGTAAAATAAGGTTTTGTAAATGCTAATTCCTAACTATATATGGCCTATAACCTATGGTTTTTTCATTGAATTTTCAAGGTTTTGTAAATGCAAATTCCTAACTATATATCCACTATAACCTATGGTTTTTTCTGTGAATATATATATATATATATATATATATTCTCTTCTCTTTCATTCTGGGTGTTTTCTTGTAATGTTTCATCATGGCAACAAAACAGAATTTTATTATTCAACCTTCTCAACCTTTCTGGCCTTCGGGAACTGCACCTTCCATGAAATGTTTAGAATGCAAGGCCTATTTTTTAAACTTTATCAAGGCTGTTGATGAGGATAATAAAAATGTCAGCATATAGGGAAAAAAACACTTTTCTTGTATTCTATTGGTCCAGGAGGACTAAAAGCTTATGATCGTATGCCAAAAGGAGCTGTAAGTGGAGACACTAATGAGTTTCTTGCCATATTGAAAGACTTTGATAACCATTTCGCACCCAAAGTTTGCATTGGAATAACAAGATATACATTTTTCATAGAAAGCAAGAATCTAATGATTACGTATCGGCTCTTAGGCTTATTGCTAATGACTGCAAATGTAATCATTTACAAGATCAATTCATAAGAGACCAAGTGGTTATGCTCACCAGGGACTCGTCCATTCAAGAACGTTTATGAATCAATGGTGATGCAGATTTAAAAGATATTTTAGCTCTTGTGAGAAAAGCAGAACTATCTAGCCGCAGTGCAAAAGGTTTAAAAAACAATGCTAAAGCGGATGATAAAACTAAAGTTAACCGTCAGAAAAATGAAAGATAGAACAAGAAATGTTATTCTAAGTCGTTAAACATGATTCATTCAAAAGGAATGAAAATGTTAAATGTTATCGCTGTGATAGTAGTTCACATTTAGCATCAAGCATTTTTGCCCTGCTTTGAAACAAAGATGCTCGGTTTGTAATATTGTTGGCCATTATGCTAAAGTGTGTCACAGGAAAAAGTTTGCCGAAGTGAAATGTGTTGATGATGAGACTTGCTCGGATGATGAGGAACAATTAGTCAAGAAGTTCTCTTCGCATATAACCACAGATATTGAAAAAAACTAATAGCAGTGATTATAAGTCTAGAGTGTTATTCTTGTTAAATATTATTGATAAGAAAGCAGACAACAAAAAGAAACCATTGTGTTTAATATCTTTAGGTGGTGTTAACGTTCAAGTATATGCAGATTCTGGATCTGCGTACACTATAGTTAATGAAGAAGTTTGGGAAAGTAAATTTGTACATAAACTAGGACATGAATTACTTCCTCCTGATAGTCATCCCGAAGGATTCTCAGGAGAGAAGATGGATATGGTTGAACACTGTTCCCTTCTTTTCAGATTCAAAGAAAGGGAATCATATGGGAAACTATATATGTCAAAGAAAGGCCCTTCAGTACTTGGATGGAAAGATCAGGGTACTCTTCTATAATACTCAACCCCAATTGTGATGATCCTGTCATGCTATTAGATGACAATACAGTATTGTGCAAGGATATCTTCAATTCGTTCCCTAAGGTCTTCAGTTAGAAAATTGGTAAGATAAATGATTTTAAACACCAAATAGTGTTGAAACCTGATGCTTGTCCGAAAGTTCACAAATTTAGGAACATATCTAGTTTATTGAGAAAGGAAGTAGATCTAGAACTTGAAAAACTTGTTAAAGCTGACATAATTCAACCTATTGAATCCTCACAATGGATTTCTCCGATTGTTGTCGCACGACGTAGCAATGGAAAATTAAGGTTGTGTATCGATTTGAGACATTTAAACAACAATTTAGTTGTAGATAAGTTTCCCTTACCCAAAATATCTGAACTGCTCAGTTTAATTAAAGATGCTAATTGGTTTCCCACAATAGATTTATCCGCTACCTATCATAAAATTCCTCTCACTAATGACAGTAAACCATTAACTGCTTTCATAACTCCTTCAGGATGTTTTCAGTACAAATGTTTACCTTTTGGTCTCGCCTCTGCTACGGCGATTTTCCAAAGATTGATGCATCAATTTTTCTGTAAGTTTGATAAAGTACGATCTTTCCAAGATGACATTTTGGATTTTGGAAAGCACAGACAGGAACATGATTGTACTATTATTATTATTATATTTAATTGTATACAGCGCGGAGCTACCCGGAGGTTTCCCGGCGCTAAACAAAAGAGGGAGGACGGGTTAGTCGCACAAAGACAATCTCTATAAGGCATAGAGGGTCTATAGGTTAAATAACCAGGTCTTGAGGTCTCTGCGGAACCTTAGATAGCAGGATTCAGAGCGTAAGGAAAGAGGTAGGGCATTCCACAGGGAAGGGGCCAAGTAAGCGAATGAGCGGCCGCCCATTCTGGCTCTCCTAATACGAAGCACCTGATATCTATGTTGGGTAGATGAACGAAGAGTGCAGGGGGGACAATAGTGTTGAACCAGAGTGCTTAAATAAAAAGGGGCATTACCTGATTTGATACGGTGCATAAAACAGAGGGCCTTAAATTTAGAGCGGTTTTCAATACGGAGCCAGTGTAGGCTACGCAGAGAAGCAGAAGTGGAAAAGGTTCTGGGGAGATTACAGAGTAATCGAACAGCCATGTTTTGAACCATCTGAAGTTTACAGGGCCACCTCCTTGCATGCACCCAGAAAAAGAACATTCCCATAGTCCAGCCGTTATGTAATTAACTCTTGGACTACGGTTTTCTGGGTGTCATGGGGAAGCATCCATATGATCTTTCTCAGCCACTTGATGATGGTAATACAGGTGGCCGAGACCTTGATCACATGTTGCCTCATCGACAGCTGATCATCAAATATGATGCCTAGTTTGCGAGCTGGTTTGGAGGGAACAGGTAGGGGACCCATTTGCTGTGGCCAATGGTAGGGACCCCATAGTGTAGTATTATGGCCAAACAAGAGAAGCTCGGTCTTATCCCCATTTAATTTTAATTTATTGTCGTGCATCCAACTAGCTATGTTATTGAGACCAGAAAGAAGGGATGATGTAGTGGAGTTTTGACCTGTGGAAAGTGAATAGATGATCTGAGTATCATCGGCGTAAGAATAGATGGTAAGTCCGGCTTGCTCCGCAATGGTAGCTAGGGGTCTTACATACAAGTTGAAGAATAGTGGGCTCAAAATAGAGCCCTAAGGGATGCCATGAGTGGAGTGATGGGTTTGGGAAGCTGAGGAAGGGGAGAAAACTTGGAACGTGCGATCAGATAGATAGCTGGCCGCCCAACCGAGAGCTGAGCCACTGATGCCGATGGACTTAATGGCAGTAAGAAGGATGGAATGGGAAACAGTGTCAAAAGCGGCACTCAAATCCAGTTGGATGAGTGCCACAGATTCCCCTCTGTCTACCTGGCACCGGATGGTCTCAGAGACCCCAGGAAGAGTAGACTCGGTAGAGAAGCCAGACCTAAAGCCAGACTGAGACTGATGGAGAAAGTTGCCTGCTTCAATGTAAGTGGTGAGCTGTTTGTTAATGTGCTTTTCCAGAATTTTGGAGCAGACCGGAAGAAGTGAGATGGGGTGAAAATTAGCTGGGTTATTGGGTTATTGGGATCAGCATTAGCTTTCTCTAGTAGGGGCACAATCATCGCGTGCTTCCAGGTACTCGGGACCTTGGCTTCTTTGAGTGAGGCATTAAGGAGTTCTAAAATTAAAGTGAATGCATGAAAATCAAGAGTTAGAAGGATTTGTGGGGGCATGGGATCCAAGGGAGAACCAGATTTAATGCAACCCAGGATATTCTGCAGAGAAGTGATAGTAAGAGGGTCCCATGCAATCAGCTGATGCGGGGAGGGCGGACACATTTGCACATGTGTTTCTGATTCATACAAGGATGCAGACATGACCGGCTCAGGAGAGGACGCAATGTGAGTAGGAACTCCAAAGTTAGCATAGATGGTCTCAATCTTGGCAGTGAAAAATTCTGCCAAGGAGTTACATTGCGTTTCATCCAGACAGGGAGCTTTGTGTAGGCAGGACATGCCCGAAAGTTCCTGCACAGCTTTAAATAAGGCTTTAGGTCGGTTCTGAGCATTTAGAATGGTTAGATTAACATGTTCCGCCTTGGCTATATTACAAAGGCAATGGTATTTGGTAAGAGCATCTTTGTAAGTTTGTTTGGCCCAGGATCGTAATAAGCGTGCCATTTCCGTTCCAATTTTTTGCATATAGATTTCTCATTTTTTAATTGTTCAGTGAACCATGGAGCGGGGGCGATGATGTAAGTTGTGTTTATATTTGTGCAGGGGGAGACATCTATTGACAGCGGAAGTAAGCCAGTTATGTATAACAGCCTCCTCCTCAATGGTGGCCATATTAATAGAAGGTCTGGTATTCTCAAGACAGGAATTCTGTTTTTTGGAATCTAGATTCTTCCAATTTCTACCAGCCCTAGATAGCGTGGAGTTTCCGAGATTTTCGGGGCACAGTCAATTTGTATAGAGAAACTAATTATGTAATGATCGGACCAAAGAATGGGCCTGGGGGACTTACATGTTATGGTGTCTAAGTTAGAAAAAATGGGATCCAGTAAGTTTCCTGCCTTGTGAGTAGGGCCAGAGTTATGAAGAGAAATGTTAAGTGCTGCTAAATCTTGTATAAGGTGTGTACTGGTGAGGCAGGATACGTCGTTAAAATGTAGGTTAAGGTCTCCAAGGACCAGGAAGTTAGTTGAGTGCAAGAGTAGTGGAGCAATATATTCAGAAAATGAAGAGGCCCAAGTACTGGCCGTGCCGGGTGGGCGGTAAATGAGAGTGCCAGAAAGAGTGTAGTTAGGGGAGAGCAGAAGTTTGAACAGGCCGGCTTCACAATTAGGAATAGCTAAGTCTTCCCACTTGCAAGAATAAATTCTTTTAGAAATGATTGCTATACCGCCTTCCTCCTTTCCCACTCTATTTTTACCTACGTAAGTGTAGTCATCGGGGAGGGCTGATGCTATGTCGGGGCCAGAGCTGTCGTTCAGCCAGGTCTCCGAAAGAAACATAGCAGCTGGTTGAGCGGAAATGAGATATGTATGCTCAAAGATGTTTTAGGTGTCCTGGAACAAAAAGGTTTAACTGTTGAACACACAAAATGTAAATTTGCTGTGACATCTATTACGCATTTAGGACATATCATCAGTGGAGAAGGTGTCTCTACCAAACCTGCTTTGGTAGATTCAGTGTTGAATGACCCTCATCCTAAAAATGAGGATGAAGTACGTTCTTTTATTGGATTAGTGGAGTTTTATTTAAAATTGGTGCGTAATTTCTCTAATAAAATGTTAACATTAATTGGTCTGTAGAATGTAATAAAGAATTTGAGGACATTAGGAAGGCTATTTCTGATTCACCAGCCTTAAGTGCTTTTGACCCTGAACTCAAGAATTATATCACTGTAGATGCTAGTAATGAAGGGTTGTGTGGTGTTCTCATATCTATCAGGAAGGGAAGGAATTCATCATTGATTATGCTTCTTGTGCCCTTTCACCCACTGAGGAGAAATTCTCAGTAATAGAAAAATAAACTTTGGCTTGTATCTGGTCTCTTGAACATATCAGAGCATTTGTTTGGGGTAGACCATGCATTCTTAGAACAGATCACAAACCATTGGTAAAACTGAAGGTTTATTCAATGCTTCTCCTAGAATTGCTAGAATGTCATTAAGATTGCAAAACTACATCTATAAAATTGTTTATGTAAGGAGACTGTAGCAGAGGATTTTTTATCACGTATGCCCACTAATCTAATAGACAGTTCTGATCATGAATGGGAGAATATTCAAGTTGCATTAGTTCATGATCATGGGTTACCTAATACTGATAAAAGTAAATGGTAAAATGTTATAAGGAGGATAGTTTTCTTTTGTTATCAATTGGTGGCCATCCAAATGCAATTTACCTGTAGAATTTAAATGGGAGACATTGTTCACCACGCATCCATTTCAACGTGGTGCTATTACATTGTGGTTTTCACTACCCAAGTTGTTACACCGACTTGCACTGGAGGGTGCTGTTGACTAAGGAATAGTGTAAATTACTGTTTCCAACACTTTCCCTACTGTATGTAGATGGGAGTTGAAATAGTAATTCGCACTATTCCTAAGTCCAGCGCCCCTCCAGCGCAAGTCGATGTAACAACTTGCATTGTGAAAACCGCAATCTAACAGACAGCATTGAAATGACCTTCGATGTATCATCATACATCCAATTTAGACCACTGTGGGAAGTTTGTGATTTACTTTCCATATCACATGGCAACATCATAAGGGGTGACAAAGTCACTCCTCCTTCACAACTTAGAGAAATTATAGTTAAAAATTGTCATGAAGGCCACGGTGGTATACTCAAAACTAAGCAGAGAATAAAGCAATGGTACTGGTGGCCAGGAATGGATGTATTCATTGAGAGGTTTATTAGAAATTGGGTCTGGTGTGCTAACTCAGATAAAACTCTTGTTACTCTTAGTGGAGAAGTGTGGCTCACTGGTTAGAGCAGGCATACCCTGAAGTAGAGGTCAGACCCGGGGCCAGGGTTCAATTCCCGACACGGCAGGGTCTGAGCCCCAGTGTCCACGGACTCGATAATTCTCACTTCGGTGCCTACTCGAATCACGGGTTCACACTCTGCAACTCTGGGCAACAGCTTGCTTAATCTCCACTATGGCCCCCCCGTGGCGGGATGCCTGGCTTTCACCCTGGGGATGCCCAGTACGGGTTATCTCACAGGGAAAAGCCAGGACGGGTTCCCAATGCAAGCGCCGAGATGCCTAAGGGTAAGTCGAGCGCTATATGAGAACACACATACATACATACATACTCGTAAACCTCCTATGGCTGAACCAATATTTCCAAGATCACCATGGCATACAGTGGCCCTTGATATAATGGGACCCATTTGTTCCCAGAACAAATATGTGTTAGCTGTGATTGATCTTTTCTCGAGATGGCCAGTTTTGAAAATTGTTGAAAAAGTTAACTCTGAAGAAGTTAGTCAATTTCTGGACTGTGTTTTCGTTGGTGAGGGACTTCCTGCTTTACTTGTTAGTGACAACGGTGTCCAATTTACTTCTAAAATTGCCAAAGAATACTTTGATAAGGTTGGAATAAGGCACTGTACTACATCATTACACAACCCAAGCAGTAATGGTATGATTGAACGTTTTAACATAGTATTAAAAATGCCATACAACCTGCCATCAGTAATAATAGTGATTGGGAGTTCTAATTATTCAAAACTGTTTGGATGTGTGGAACTTCTACACATGACGTTTTAGGGGTGTCACCATTTGAAGCTATGAGGGGGAGAGCTGTTCATACTAAATGTAATCCAGAATGGATTTTTGATGTTCACAAACCTTGTGTACCCATGGATGTCCTGAGATCTAGAATTGAGAACAAACATCTTAGAAACAAGGCGGTGTATGACCTGAAACATAATGTCAAAGCTTGTGACGTTAGTGTGGATACTTGGGTTAAAGTTAAAAAACCTTGGAAGGTAAAGAAGGAAGAAAGTCAGTTTTCTGAACCTTTAAAAGTTATTAAAAATGTTCGCAATGCTGTGCAATTAAGCGATAGAAAAGTATGGAATTTGAAACGCATCGCAGTGCTTAAAAGTGAAACTCATTTATACAAAAATTATGGGAATCCTGGTTTATCAAGAAAAGCATATCAATATTTTATTATTGATGATGATCATATTCGCGTTGATGATACCAATATTACTCAGCCTATTGTTCATGCGGGTACTAGCAATAATTGTCATTCTGCTAAGGAGTCTTCTGTTACTGGCACTGGTGATTACTCTGCTGTTGAATCTTCCTTTGTGAAGAGCAGCCTGGTTGATACTAGTGTAAGTACTGAAGCATCAGGAACAGCGGTTGACATTGGTATTCCAGTTGATACAACTAAAACTAATGAAGATGTTAATGGTGCAACAGCGGTCACAACTGAAGTTAGGAATGATGATGTTAGTGATCGTTCTGCACGCACTCGCACTAAACCAAAGTGGTTAGAAGACTATGTTTGTGATGATCAATGAAATTGAATGTTATTTTCTGATTTTGTTTTTAGATTTTTTTTATAATTGTTATTTTATGATTTCTTTGTATCTTTTATTTTTTAGTGTTTATTGTATATTTATGAAGAGGGAAGATGTGTTGTGTTTCCCTTTAAATAAATTGTATACCTCGTGTCACTGCGCAAGGAATGAATTCTTGTTACCACAAATGGTTTGCTTTTAAATTGTAGGTTCCATTCTTCAGTCCTTAAACCTGACAACCAGGACTCTTATCTGCGGTTAGTCAGGGATAAGGACTGAAGGTGGCGTACTCTATCGATGTCTATTTCTTGGAATAAATTCTTTAATCTTAATTGGATTATGGTGTCCTTTACTTAACACATGGGTCAGAGCTATGGGCCTCTGAAGAATACAATATGAATGAGCACTGGAAATAGTAAGAGTGATCAATGCCAAATTATAGCTGACTCTAAGGTTTCCTTGCCCAATGACATTGGCGATGTATGAAATATTGTGTTATATGAGTGAGATATTTGGCAACCATTTTAGAAAGATGAGGTGATGTGCAATCGTGATGATGGGCTTTACGATAAATTGCTAAGAACCAGTTAGTTATGGAAACACCTTGGAGGAGTCTCACTGTCTTTGTTTTATACTATATACTACACTTAGGCTGGAAATAATGATGAATTTTGAATTGTTTTTAAAAAACTTATATTTTACTTATTTATAGATTTTTGTGTACTTTTATGGTCGTATTAATTGTACCGAATAAAGTAATTGAAATGAATTGAATTCATGAATATGAGGTTGACACAAACAATCTTAATATATACTATACAAATTTTGTAAATGACAGAAAAGCACACTCCTCTTCAAGTCAGTTTAAAAGCAATAAAACATGAATACGTGCATTTTACAATATCCTAGAAGCCTTGCAATAAATATTATTGCACTAAAAATAATATGAGGACCTATTCAGAAAAAGCATGTATGAGTATGTAAAGTAGTACTCCAGAAGTACTATGTCACATACTCATAAATACTATTCACCAAATGATGAGCCTGTAGTTCTGTCTCAGCCTCTTATATCTCTTCAATGGGGCCGATTCTGATGTTGAACGGACCGGTGTCTGTCCGACATCGGTCAGGAACTGGAATCGAACAAACTCTTGCCATCGGTTCCAGACCTGCTAGTAGGATGTGACGGAACCATATTCGGTTGCATGCCTATACCATTCAGTGGGAGCATGAATTCTGAATGGAATGCAGGCTTGCATGGAAAGAGTGGAGGTTCAGTTCATCCCTGCACCCCATGGCAGACATACCAAGGTGCCTGCCACCAGGTGCAGGGATCAACAGGGGTTGGTGCCCCTAGGCCACCATTTGGTGGCCTCGCAACCTTGGGGGTCCTGCTATGGGCCCCCAAAGACAGTTTCCCACTGACTTTCTGTGTCGGAAAGGCCGGCACAAAAAGGCATTGGGAAATTGCCATTGTTTCCAGGGGAGTACTTAAGGGTTTCCAGATGGTAAAGCACTCCCAGAGACCATCGTAAGCCATCCGGAAAACCAAGTTGGATTCCTTTCAGACCAAGCCCATCAGAATGGCTCAGTCAGAAAGGAATCCAAATCTGTGACTCCAATGCAGTGAGGATGGCTCAGACCAAGGGTCGGAGCCATTCCTAACCACATCGGAATCGGCCCCTTAGTAGAGATGCCTGTCATGAATGCCAATATCTTGGCAAAACTGTGTCTACATTTCAGTAAGCAAAAGAGGAAGAAGAGAGAGTGGTGACAAAATGGGGAATATTTACTACAACAAATGTGGGGCATAGGGAAATTTAAGGAGGTGTTTAGGGAATCACAAGTGTAAGAAAATGTGTTGTTGGTTTAAGAGGGTGTGAGCCCTATTTAAACAACTGTCACAATCCTTGTCACAGTTCACCACAAAAAGTCACTAAATTAATCTGTGCTTATCCTTCTGGTAGCTTGGCACAAATACAGTCAGGCTTAACACAGAGGCAATGTGTAAAGTATTTATGTAGCACACAACACAAGAAAAATCCTACACCAATTTTGAAAAATAGATTGAAATTTAATACATTTTGGACACCAAGATGCTGAAAATCCAATCAGTAAAACAAGTGATACGCAATTTTAAATATGTGGGTAAAAATGGTGCTGAGAAGCACAAAGCACCAATTGTGGTTATGTGGACGTGCCAGATTGGGACAAAGTCATATGTTTCAGCTACAATGATGGAGGTGGGCTGCATATAGGGGCCAAGTTAGGCACGCTGAGAATTGTACCTTATGTCCTGGATAAGGGGCGTTGGGCAGTGCAGCAGCAGTTTCGAGGAGAGATATGGGGTCCTGCTTTGAGTTGGGTCATGCTGCCTTAGTGCAGATGAGGAGTTGTGTGGACTGTGAGATTAGATCTGCATTGATTTGCATTCCGTTGCCCTGTGTCAGTTCTGATAGGGAGCTGTGAGGGCTGTGGTGCGAGATTCTGTATCATGCTGCATCATCCTCCGCTGGTTCCTTGGAGAAGCTGTGAGGGTTGCATCGGGTTGCTTTGCGCTCTGGCGGTTCTGATGGGGACCACAGCTGGGCTGGTAGAGCCCCTTTATTCTCACTTCCAAAGGTTTGAGGCTTGGGAGGCACCACTTGGGAGGTTAGGACTCACGTATGAGGTGCAGGGCTTAAGGGTGATGGAGCCCTTGAAGTCACTATGGTGGTCCTGGCTTCAAGGTACAGGTCCAGCCCTTCTCTCTAGGCAGCTTGGCAGTCCTTCTTGCAGCAGAAAAGCGGGGCAGCAAAGCAATAGGAGAGCAGAGCTGTCCTGCTTCTGAGTTTTCGACAGGTCCAGAAGTGACCTGAAGAGTTGGGTCTGAGTGTCGAATGTTTACACCTGGTGCCCATTTTGAAGTGTAAGAAGCTTTAGGAGTTTTTCCCATACAGAGATGCCTGGAATTTCCTGCCTTCATGCTCTGGTCACAGTCAGTCTGGGGGCACAATAGGCTAGTGTGAAGTTCTTAGTGAGTGTTCTGGGCCAGTGCCTTTGAAGTGCAAGTGTGGTAGGTGACAACTCTGCACCCTAACTGTGCCAGGATGGCCCATTCTGCCAACACCCATACCCTCTATTTTGATACTGTCTAAGAGGAATACACAAAGGCCACCTGCAAACTACATGTAGTCATGTGACCCAGGAACAGCCTGAGACACCAAATGGTTAGGACAAGAAAATGACATCTTTCTAAATGTGGCATTTGATTTAAAATCTGACTTTACTATTACAGAGGTTTTTAAATTACACTCATTTTATGTAATTAGGCAATCCAATAATATCTTATGGGAGAGGTAAGCCTTGCAATAGTGAACACATAATTTGGGAGTTGTTCACTAGTAGGACATGCAAAACTTAAAAGTACATGTCCATGTTTTTAAATACAACAGACACTCCCCTACAGGCTGTTTTAGGGGCTACCCTAGAGTTGACTTTCATGTATTGAAGGAGAATGTTTAGGCTTGGAAAATGGATTAGGTCAAAAAGGCAGTTTAAAGCTGCACAGTCAGGCTGCAAAAGTAGGAGGCACAATTAATGCTGCAGGTCCACTTGTAGCATTTAATGTGTCGGCCCCGGGTAAATGTTGCACCAAATTACTATGGTCTTACAAGTAAATTAAATGTGCTTTTTGGGGGTAAGTCAATTTTACCATCTTTAAACGAGAGAGCACAAGCGTCCTTTTGATTTATATCTTGAGTTTTATATCTAGGTGTTTAAACACTAGAGACTCCCTCCTTCAAAATACATAGAACATAAATCAAATTACTGGCTTCTACTGATGACATAACAATCCTATCTTCAAATCCTATTAGAGCTCTAGATGCTCTTGACAGGCAGCGGCACAGTTCGGCTGTGTCGGGGTATAAACAAATTGCAGATAATACTCAAATTATGAGTAATGTAGTGTGAGATAGCACTGGTACATGATTTGTATCTTCAGCTACTTACTTAGGAGTTCCAATTTTGACTCAAATAGAGAAGATTATTAAGTTAAATTATGGCACACTATTTAAAAAAATCTCTTGAGGTCATGAAAAAATGGGATAGACTTCAGCTGAGCCTCATTGTCTGATGTAAACTAATTAAAATAAATATACTCCCTTTATATCTATATTTCCTCTGAACTATATTATTTTTTCTCTCTAAGATATATTTTGAGAGGATTGAGGATAGCTGGTAACATTTCATTTGGCAACTGAAAGAAACACAGCAAAGCATGCTCTATTTACAGCTCCCGCTTGACAAAGGTGCAAGATGTTTCCATCCCTCTGGATGTACTTTCTTGCTACTTTTCCAGGTCAGCTAACTGCGTTAATTTGTGGTAATAAATTGCTTCTTGAGGGCCTATAGTCAGATTATTAGTATTATCAGGCAGATAACAAGGCGCTGTAAGGAATGTAAGGCTCAGCATATTTTAAATAGACAATCAGGGGCTTGTAAAGTGTGGCCACTTACCCGTGAGGGTCTCAAAGAAAGGCACTGGAGGGGAAGGGGGTTGCTGCTGGCCCTTCTGGGTGTAGGATCATTCGAAGAGCAAGGTCTTCAAGTCCATCTTGGACTGGGTCAGCAACGCAGATTAGTTGTGGTGGAGTGGCAGGGTGTTTCAGGTCTTGGCGGCAAGGTAGAAGAATGAACTTCCACCGGTTCTGGTCTTGTGGATCCTGGGGATGGAGGCTAGGGCGAGTTGGGTGGAACGGAGTAGTTTGGCGGGTACTTGGAATGCGAGGCAGTGGTTCAGGCATGCTGGCCATTCGTTGTGGAGAGCTTTGTAGGCATGTGAGAGAAGCTTAAAGGCAATTCTCTTGTTGACTGAGAACCAGTGGAGTTGTTGGAGGTGTTGCATGATGTGACTGCAGCTGGGATGTTGAGGACTAGTCTGGCTGCAGCGTTTTAGACGTTCTATAGTTTCTCATCTTTTTTTTTTATCCTCATTCGCCACCAATCTCACTTCAGTTTGCACCCAAGATGTCTATACCATACTCAGCAAGCTGGAAGTAGGTAGGCAATTGGAGGTGGTGACCCGCCTTTAGGTACCAGGACTTACTTGGGTGCTAATGAAGAACCGACTGAGATAACTCTTCCGGCAAGCTCCAAGAGCTAGGGGACCCTCGCCGTAAACCTTCCAGAGGGGAAAAACTGGGGGTAAATGGCATAGCCCGAAGAGTATTATGGCAGCATAATCATGGAACTCAGAAAAAAACCCACCATAAAACATTATCTGAGCCTAATCTAGGTTGCAACAAGTCCCAAATGCCAACTTCTTCTTTCTACAAGATCTAGCTAGGTCCAGCTTAGAAACCGCCATGACTGAGGACAGCCAGTCTGAAAAGGTTAAATGCTGTGAAACCCACTGCGGGTAGCTGTGCGCCTTATAAGTTTAAATAAATAAATAAATAAATAAATACATTAAAGGTAGGAGGGAAAGAATCTGTCCATCTTTTGCAGATTTCTCTCCTGGCTAGCAGGTTAGCATAAAAAAGCAGTGATCTAGGAGGGCCCACTATTTCATATGTAAGACTGAAGATAATCAGGGATAGATTGATATAAATTGGACAGCCCATAACAGTTGTCAAGAAACTTCTGACTTTATCCCAAAAGATTTCCAAAGCGGGACGTTCCTTAAACATATGAGTGTCAGAAGCTGAGGCCAGCCCACATTTCTTGCAACACACCGGGGGGCGATAGTAATTTTAGAGAGTTTTATTGCGGAGAAATAGGACCTATGAATAGTAAACAGGTGGTTTCTTTTCAGCCATGCGGGCTTTACTGCCTCGTATAAGATCTAACACGAACTCAGCCGTACTTGATCGCAATCTTGTGCAGGTAAGGAGCATCCCCACAGCTCCTTGGCCAGCTTAAAGTCACCTTCCACAGATTCGATAATGGCCTGGTACCAAAATGAGACCTCCCTTCTCCCAGGGGATTTTGCCACCAGCTGATGTTCTAAAAAGCTGCCACTCCCTACAGGGTTCTTTTGGTTTAATTTCGATTGGGCCCAGCATTTCAACTAGAGGTATTTAAACCTAGAGAGGTCCGCTCCGACTTTATCCTTAGGTTTGATCCCATGAGATCAGAGTGCCATCGGGGATCAGGTCCCCCCAAACCACCAGCCCCGCTTCTCTCAAGGGTACTGCCAAACTATCCCTTAAACACTCCAGGGCACGGGGAGAGTCCCAGAGGGGAGCCAGGCTGGAAAAGTAACTAAGTGCAGCCGCTCCCCTAAGTTTCACCCAGGTTTTAGCAAATCCTTCAACGTAATCTTTTTTTTAAAAATTGGGTCTCCAAATTTAAACAAAAATTCTTCCTGAGAAAGATTGGCACCTCTAAGCATAGCTAGGAGCATAGCCCCTGCTCCGGTGTTAACCGGCATTTTCAAAAGCATTCGTGAGTGCGTGAGTTGAAAGGCCCAAGCATAAAACTGAAAATCTGGCAGAGCAAGGCCACCCTTCTCTCTCCTCTGCCTCAACTTTTTCCATGCTATTCTTGGTGATTTATATTCCCAAACAAATTAGTTTATATCTCACTGTAATTTGTAAATAGCAGTTTTTTCTAAGTGAAGGGGATATAGTTGCTGAGACCTAAAAAGACTTGGGCCGGATTACAATGGCAGGGAGACCGCCACTGACAAGCAGGGATTACAATGTTCCTTTCCGCCTGCCTGTTCATGGCGGTTAGCCTGCCATGAACAGGCAGGTGGAAAGGGACTTTGGGGGCCCGTAGTGGCCCCCCTTACCTCCTGCCACCCAGACACAGGACCTGGGGGGCACCTATGGTGTCCCCCTACATATCCTTGCACAATGTGGCAGGCACCATTATGGTGCCTGCCATGTAGTGCAGGGGAATGTAAATTGTCCCTTTTCTAAATTGTGGCGTGTGTTGCAGTAACCAGCACCCGCCACAATTCAAAACATAGGCAATGCGACTGCCTCAGTGGCAGCTGCATTGTAATTTATACTGTGGGACTGCCACCTTGCAGGTGGGTGGTCACAAATACGAAATGATGGTGGATGGACTGACGCCCGTCCACCATCGTAATCAGCCCCTTAGACGCTCACTTAAAACGTTAAGTAATAAATGTGAAATAGCAAAACTGGAACTAAATCGCTGATAGACCTGTCAGCCTTAGGGTGGTCTTCCTCTAAATTTTTTGCCTTCTTCCTCCAATTTTTCTGATCTCGTTTTTGCTGGCCATAGGAGTCTGTGCAAAAGAGGATTTCTCTTGAGACCACTACCCCTTTTACAGGCTGAGGTAATGTTTAAATCACATTCTCAAATTTTACAATTGCAACATTTTCATTATTATTTACAACAAAATTATTGTTGTTACTCATTAATCTTAAAAAGCTAAAGTTGCCAAAGCTAAAAGTCCTGGCTGGTTTTACGTGTATGTCAGTTGGTGACATCTGGATGCAATCACAGAAGGCTCAGACAGGAACCAAATTACCGGTTAGGTGGCACACTATGGAAATCACCGAAATGTAGTTTACGTGTTGAATCCCACCCTTAGTCACACAGGACACACTCCTTTTAGAGAACACTCCCACTTTTTCCCCTAATTTGAAGCCCAGCGCACCAAAAAGGAAGTGTAATGATTTCTTCATCTTTATATGCCCAGAGAAGAGTTGTATTTCCATTTGCTTGAATTATTATCTATAGACACATAGGCATAAAGTTAGAAAGGGAAAACAGTTTCTCTGAGAAGTCACACATTTGGAGGGAGGAGGTGGCAGTGATAGAGAGAGGTGTCGTTGTCCCGAAGTAACCTAGGGTGATGCCTCTAGAGGAAGATTCAGTGAGGGGGACAAACAGTCTGAGTACACATTTTTTGTTTATTCATTTTTTCTCTTCCTGAAATTGACAATCAGTCACATGCATTATAAAAGCTGTTTTGACTTACTTATTTCGATACAAACATTTCGAAACAGGTTTGTGGGGAGTGGAAATCTGCTGTAGATACCTATGCTATCCTATGTTAAAACTGCAAGTATGAGGGTAGAATAGGAGTTATAAATGTTATTCTCATGTGCGTAAAGTCTCGCATGGGTCATGACTCATGGGCCATCCACAGGTCGGGGACTTTTTCTCTTTTGCTTCGTTTTGGGCCTATGTGTAGCTTCCCTCCTGCAACCTGGTAATGCTCCCTCAGAAATTCTAGCAGGTGCTGAAAACAGCGCTATAAAGGGGCAGGTACTGTCCGGTACTGAGTACCTGCAGTTCTTTAATTTAAAACGGGGAGAAACTGCACTTCTCATCACTCCTGCAATACATTTGATGGGAGAGTACCATTACCTCTCAGAAGTGAACAGGTGCTGTGGCTAGTTAGTACCAGCACTTATGTGTTTCCATTTAAAGCACTGGCTAAAAATGATGTACTATGTTCTCATGAATTAATATTCAGTCTATTTTATTTGCAGCCCTGAAAATGCCTGGAAGTTAGTGATCTTTTTTCTCTTGCAACAGTTTAAAAGAGAGACTAAAATCTTGACTTTGACATAAAAACTCACAAGTATAGAACTTTGTGACCTTTGGGTAGTATTGGTAGTTTTAACAGGAATTAGAGGATGATTCTGGTTGAAAAACTCTGCAATTGTCAGAACCCTATGTGTAATACTAGTAAGATAGTTCTGGTGGTTAATGCACTTTCTGAAAAGATTGATTTGCGACATTTAGTTGCAGTTTTTAATGAAAATCAAATAAATTAAAAGGCTAATGTGCGAGTCTTACATGTAACGTGTAGGTCGCAGATTTCCATATGTAATATGGTTTATGTGATAACCTTTTCATTGCAGGGACCATTGTGTAACCTGAACGTCACAAGCCACAATCTTGCTAAAAGAGCTCTGTGTAATTTAGGGTTTTGCAAATTGAGATAATGCCAAACTATGTAAAATTGCGGAAGGGTAACCGTTTTGCCCCCACAAAGTGTTTCAGTTTGAATAACTTTAAAATGTTTGGCATTTCAGCTCATCAACCTCCTACTACCAATATCCTTCTGACAAAGGAGTAGAGCTTTTGAAAAAAGTAGGACAAAGCAAACTTTGAGTACATGGTTTACCTACATTAAAGTACATGTGTTACTTCACACGATCATAAAATTACCTCAGCTGCATAGACCCGCACACTAATTCACAAGGTAATTTTCAGAAGGTAGGTGAGGAGATAAAATAGTAATTATATACCAAGCTTAATGATTACGTGGCAGGCGATGTAGTGGGCGTGGTGTTATAATAGGTCAATATAATCCACTTTGATAGTATTACCCACAAACATGTTTGTTTTTATTTAGCAAATAAAAATGGGGTGCGTAGCCCGCAGTGTAAGTGTGCTACTTTTGCAGCACCAACAACTTTTCTTTCACAAGAGATGCCCCAACCTTGAGAGAAGGGGAACAGTATACACCAGGGTGCTTGCTAAGTAGGCTTCACCTATACCCTTACATGTGGTTTCGCTTTGAAGAGCCCCTGGATGGGCGTATAAACAGTGCCCTCTAGCAATGAAACTCAAGAGGCATCACTGCTTAACCCCTTCCACGCTGATGACGTGCTGGGCTCGTCATGGCGTAGCCCTCTCGCACGCTGATGACGAGCCCAGCTCGTCACGTAACATGCGCTTTTAAAAATCTCAGCGTACGAGCGGAATTCCGCTAGCGCGTTAAAATCACCAGTGTGCAATTGGGAGTTGGCAAGCGTTTCTAGTTAAGGGAATCCATGTGCACTTTTAAACTTAAATGCTCTTTGCTTCAGGATAAACCTGCCTGACAGACCAGTGGGTTATGAGCATGCTTCCGAGAGACGGGGATTACCTCAGCGTCACAGGGCTATATAGCTATGTTTTCAACACTGACAGAAGAAAATAAGTGTGTCCTCTTTCGCAAGTTGATACAATGAGTACCATTTCATTCCAGTACTAAAAAAACTCATATTTGCGGGAGAAGATGTAAGAAAATAGGAGAAATGTTATATAAATAAAAACGTTATCATGCATTGTTATTATATTACCATCATCATATCATATGTATAATTATGATATATATATCAAATATAATGTAAGGAGTGATTCATGAACTAACGCTTTCCGATGTCTCCGAACTCAATAAAGTGGCATCTTGACTTGGCGAGTGTAAAGTTTTATATATGTCCATACGTTTTCTGGTGCATAATATATTTACCTTTTGTGACACTATTAGAACCGACACAAACGGTTTATCATGAGCTGGCTATGCTGGCCGCGGAGCGCAGTGCATGGACTTCTGGAGCTCTGGCCTGTGCGTCATCAAAGCCGATTGGGAGCTGTAGGAAATTGGCATTATTAATGGTGCAGGGTGTGAGGCCTTCCCAGCTAATAGGTCCACAATGCACTCTCACTGGGAACCAAGCACCCCATTGAAGCACTCAACTATGTCAGAGAAGCAAAGCAGATGGTGTGGGCTGGCAATCACCATTCACTGGCATGCAATAATAACACTCAATAAACAACTGTCCAGTGCTTTTTTTCTTTAGAAAAGGAAAAGTACATGTATTATACACACACTGCTAAATACTATGCATTTATTTACAAACATATACGGGGCATATTAGCAAGCAGCAGCGATATTTATCGCTGGCCGCGCCTAGCACGAGTTTCCCTATCGCCGGCTATCGCTGGAATACATTGCCAAGCTCGCGCTGTATTTATAACGCTTAGCGCATTGGCGATGAAAATTCCAGCAATAGCAGGGAAATGTCCCAACATCGCTGGAAAACCAGCAATGTTCCCTGCAAAACAGCGATGACCTTGCTGATACGACCCTGTGGTTGTAACCCCACATTCCACCTCCCATGCAAAGTATACCTAACACTGGATTTTAGCAGATGTTAAAATCCAGCGTTAATGGCTGGTTAGCGCGATTTTGTTAATCTTTACACCAGCCGGCGCATTGTTGTAAATATCGCGAAGCTGCCTTCGCGATATTTTCCCATGTAGCTAGTGAGGCACTCCTACTTTGCATCTCATTAACGATGCAATGCAAAGCGGGAGGTAAATCACGGAAACACGAGCTAGTGTGTCCTTGCTAATATTGCGATAAAATTATCGCCGCTTTTTGGCCGAAAACGGATGCTAAAGCAGCGATAATTTTATCTCACCCTCTTGTTAATATGCCCCTACATAAGGCAGATAGAAAATACCTTGGGAACACTCAAATTATATTTGACCCCTACAGGGTCATGACCGTCAGAATCCCAGTACCCCCCCCCCCCCCCCCAACTATACCAGACAGCACATCACATTATAAAGGGATATCACTTTATAAAGGTCTTCTGCCTTTATCAAGGGCCATCACAACATACAAGGCAAGCCTATTGGCTTCATTAAAGGTGCACCCCATTTAATGACTGTAGGAAATCGGGTCACTGGTTGAGGGTTTAAAACCCTACTTAAACACCAAACACAATTTCTGTCAGGGCGAAGTCACAAGCAAACCACAAATTAACCTGTGCTTAACCCTCTGATAGCTTGGCACAAAGGAACTTAGAGGCAATGTGTATAGTATTTATGCAGCACTTCAAACAGTAATAAAATGAACACACCACATAATAAAAATCCCACACCAATTTAGAAAAACTGAGTACAATGTAATAAATTATTTGAAACCAAAATGACAAAAATCAAATTGGTAGAAACAGTTATTTAATTTTAAAGATGTAAGTAAAAATAATGCTTACAAGAACAAAGCACCAACTAAGGTTATCTGGTCATGCCAGACTAGAACAAAGTCACAAATTCAGACTGGAGCGCAGGTCAGCTAGAAGGGCAAAGTTAGGCTGGCTAAACAACATACATTAAATCCTGATTGTGGACCACTGCAAGATCCCAAAATGAGGATGAGTCTGGCAGGGGCAGCTCTGAAGAACTGTGTCACTGCAATGCGAGATCCTCCGTCATTGTTGAGAAGGCCATTGATGAAGGGCTTGCGAAATGAAGTACTGCGATGCAGATGCACTGTGCGGAGGCAGGTCAGAGGAGCTGCGGTGTGATGTTCTGTGTCGTTGTTCAAAATGCCATCGGCGGGGGCTTGTGATGTTAAGTCCTGCATTGTGGACGTGTCATGCAGTTGCGTTCCAAGGAGCGGAGGGTTGTGATGCGATGTCGTGCGCAGTGGTGGTTCGGGTGGGGAGCTGCAAGGAGATGCATTGTGCATTGTGCTGTGTCGGTTCTGCCCAGAAGACCAAAGCTGGGCTGGCAGAGTACATTTACACCCACTTCCAAGGGTTCAGGACTGGGGTGGCACCACTTGGGGCAAGACTCACAGCAGGCAGGGCCCAGGTGCTGGGTTGAAGGTGATTAGAGCCTTTTCTGTCCCCGGAACTCTGATCAGGAGGTGAGCCAACTAGCTCTTGGAGTCACTGTGGTGGTCTTGTGTTCAAGATGCAGGTCCTGTTTTTTCCTTTTCACTCAGGCAGTAGAGTATGAGTCCTTCTTGTAGCAGTGCAGCACTGCAGCCCTTCTGTGTCTTCCACAGGTACAGAGGTGTACTGCAGAGTTGAGCCTGAGGGTCCATCATTTATTCTCAGGGCCAGCTTTGAAGTAAGAGAAGGTTCTGGAGGTTTCCACCCCGAAAGGTTTGTGGAGCTTCTTGCCTCTCTGCCCTGCCCCCAACCCGTCCAGGGGACAGAATACTAGGCAGAGGCTTTGTGATGTGCAAGTGTAGTACATGACAGATCTCCCCCTCATCAAGTCAGAGATGGCCCACTCTACCAACAACTATTTGTCTTTTATCTGATTGTCGGGGAGCAATACACAAAACCAGCTGCCAGCTACCCCCAGTCATGTGACCCAGGATCCAGGCTGCAGGCACCAAATGGTTAGGACAAGAAAATGGCAACTTTCTAAAAGTCATGTAAGTGAAGATTGTGCACTCCGTTATTCAAGAAGGTATGAGTTTCTTTAACTAATGAACTCGATCAGTCTGCTATACCGGAGCAATTATTGCCTAATAATTCACCACCATGCAATAGGATCATCACATACTGTTTTGATTTTAACGCACTTTCACTTGTTTCACAATTGATGGCATGTTTTCCATGCACACTTTATTTGACCACAGAAGAACTATTCAATTGTTCCCACTACAACTTACAGCATGTTTGTCATGCACAAATCATTTGATTGTATAAAATCCACTTTACACATCTGTAAATTGGAGTTTTTTGATCCATGTTTTTCTTGAGGCCCCTAACAAAGAGAAGACAGTCTTGAAATGCATTGGGAACCGTCTCCTCAAGTGTTCTAACTTTTCCTGTTTGAAATGTTTACACTACTTGTTATCATGAACCGTTGACGATTGAGTCATTTGGAATAAATATGATCTGGTTTGATTGTGCAATTAACATGTGTACATAAATTGTTGACCGTGTAACAAAATATTTCACTCTAGTGGTGAACAACCTGCCCAAGTCCTCTTTCGGGCTTGGCCTCCGTGGAATTATATCATCCTGTCTCACCCTTAATCTGTGCTCCCCGCAATGCTTGCAGCATGTGCCCAATGCTCAAGATGTCCTCATCTGTCTCTGATCACCATGGTGTTATATCAAAAAACTCCTCAGGCAGATATCTCCCAGTGCAAAATTGGATAAGCATGCAATTTAGTCAGCCGAAGCGTTATGTGTGAAGTGATGTGTGACGTGATGTGTGGATATAAAAACTGAACGGGTTAAGGGGCTAAAACTTGCTGACTGTTAACGTTCAAAACAGGCTGCACATGACATCTGTGGTAGACGACACTCAAGCCGCTGTTATGTATAAAAAAAAAAGAAAAAGATGTGGAAAGCTGAAAACCGAAGATCAATGCGGAGAATAGCCGAGAGCCAAACTCAACAAGCAATGTACACCCTGGTCCCTACCTCCAGACTTGTGAGGTGATCAGCATAACCAACCAGTTCCGTGCATGAATCCTGTACTGCTATGGTTGCGAAGGCAGTGTGGATCAAGAACCATGTATTTCAACATGCTAGAGCATAAAAAACAGAGATTAACATTTTCGTATACTAATTCAACTATGGGCACACCGTACGGCACGCTTGCTGGTATTACCTACTTCAGAGGAATTCCATCCTGTAGTGGAACGGCATGCAGTGATAACGATGCTGGGTGTTGCGCATGAGTGAATGCCAAATCTGTCAGCAGATACACTCCCAAGTGCATTGCAAAAACGACGGACTAGTACAGCCTAGGGTGTGGTGATTCCTACGGTGTTTTATGGATGCCAGATGTAAAAAGAGCCATAATATGATCAACAGCTAATGCGTATTTAATGTGAAGTACAAAACATGTGCGAGAATCAAGAGGGAGAGAGAGGACCAGATAGCTAGTCCAGATCCCCGGATTATATGTAAGCAAATCAAAAGGAGACTAGCTAGAAAAGGGGTTAGTCTGACATTATTTTGTTATTGTCATAGCGACTCAGTATTGTTGGCGGTGGCACCTGTTGGGTGTCTTTAGAAAGCCCTCACCCACCAACCTAGTTGGTGGCATGCTTCATCATCGGGCCCACCCAGTGACACCTAGCGTGTCCCGGGTGTGCTTCGACGCCTGATTACAGCGGAGCAGGTATGTCACTGTGTGTGCGGTGTGGGGTGTACAGAAAAGTGAGGTTAAAACGGCTTGGCGGATGGTCCCTGGGGTGAGGAAACTTTATTAAGAGGGCCTCCGTCAGCGGTTAAAAATAAGGCTGAGGGACGTTAGAGGCGGGTTACGACCTCCTACGTCCTAAATGTGTCAACATGTTTCAGCCAGTGCCTTATATTAATCTGGCTTTCTTCAGGACAGTAAAAATATGTGTAGGTTAAAATTAGGGGAAGTGTAGTGTAGTCTATGTGTCTACACGCCCTAAAGTGTATATAACTGTGAGAGGGGGATTCCCTTCTCAAGATCACCTGTACATTTAACATTGAGAGACACGGACAAGACAGACATAGGAGAAAAAGAGTCACTAGAAAATATTGATCATATTTTATGACAGCCGGCTTAATAGCGAATTAGTGCAGGCTATGAGCGGCTCAAGTGTAATGATACTGGTGGTATCATTATTGTGGAATCGCACTGGAACTTCGAGGGTGAAGTGGTTAAAACAGCGGTAAAAATACTGCAGTAGTGAATAGTGAAGTATTGTGGCGCAAGGACCATGTCTTACGCTTTTTAGAGGCTTGCTTGTGCTCCAAGGCTATTGAAGTGGCAAGGGGTGGCCCTGGTAGGGAGAAAGAGGACCACTGGGGTAAGGAGACCTGTGGGAGAAAGGGTAGCGCTTACCTATGGTAGAGATGTTCAGCATACTCACAGGATTTCTGGTCAGCACCAGCGTGGGACCTGTTGTGCCTCCTTCGCATAACCGGTAGTGAATGGCTGTGGTGGCCGGTTTTTTATACTGACGTTAACTGCATGATTAATGGCACCTGGAGGAGAGAGTAATGGTGGAAAGACTCGCTTTTCGGATCGAAATCATGCTCAGGTGAGTGCCCTTCGTTTCGCGCTAGTGCGCGGAGTAGTGCTGCAGGCTTAGCGCATGCGTGCGGGTGGTGTGTTGCCGTGCGCATGCGCGGCCGGGAAGCGGTTAGCGCATGCGCGGCCGGGAAGTGGTCTGCGCATGCGTAGTGACGCGAGTCCTGAGTGCGGTTGGGTTTATGTTGGCGCCCGCGCACAAGTGACTCAGGCATTATTTTCGGTGGCAAGTGCAGTGGCTGAGTTGGTGGCGCTAGGGGCACAGGATGTTGCCCAAGTGCCAGTGGGTCCCTCTGTGTAATTGGAAGATAACAAGGGGCATAAAGAATAGGCTGGGGGCACATGGTTGTTCCCAGGGATGTCCCACTATTTATATGGGTGTATAACAAGGGACATGGAACATTGTGGCAATAAAGGCAAAATGCCTAATAGTCCCTGTAGTTATTAACACTATGGGGCTGATTCCGATTCGGGAAAAACTGCTCAGAATAGCCGTTTGGAGCGTTTTTCCCGTACGAATCGTACCTTGCAATGTCCCCCGTACGTACGACGAAGTACGATTCGTACCAGGAGCCGTACTCCGTACGAGTCGTAAAGAGACCGTACGACTCGAATCTCCGTACGATTCTCCCTTGGAACCCGCTGTAAGCGACATCTGTACGGTTCGCGGCTGCTTTTTCTGACCCGGCAAGTACAATTCGTCTCGGGTACGCACCGTACAACCCTTTTCCTACGGGAGCTGTAAACAGCCGTAAAAGCAGAGTTCGCAGTGAAACAGGTACGGAACGGCCCCCCGGGGATGGCGTGTACCCCTCATGATCGCAGGGGTACGGCGCGTACCCCTGCGATCATGGGGGGTAAGCACCATACCCCGCGATCTTGGGGTGTACGCACCGTACCCCGCGATCTTGGGGTGCACCCACCGTACCCCATGTTCGCTGGGTGTACGGTGCGTACACCTTACGATCGAGGGGTATGGCGCGTACCCCCCATGATCGCAGGGGTATGCGCCATACCCCTGCGATCATGTGGGGTACGCGCCATACGGTGTGTATGTGATTATGCGCTATTCCGTACGAATCGCCCTTACCTGACGTGGATCGTACGAATCGCGTCCTGATTCCCCAGTCCGGATCGTACTTGTCGGGTCGTACGGCATGTGTACGAGTCGTACGGTTCACTGTTTCAGCCCTGCAATACGTACGGATCGCGACGATTTGGACGGATTGACGGAATACAGATCGTGCTACGCGAGTCGGACGAACGGGTACGATTCGTACGGCGATGGCTCCGGATGAAAATCGTACGGATGTTTTTTTTCCAGGATCGGAATCGGGCCCTATATGATCAGACATACATGCAGGAGGCACTGGATTTAACTACAGTAGTCAAGTCATAGTTTATTGTTTGATTAATTAAAATCTTTACAAATCCCCCCGATATGAATAAAAAACATATAAAAGAAGTGTTGTTACAGCCATAATTAAAACGCAAATGACATTACCGCAATCCCATTAATTATTTGACAAAAGTGCAAATGCTTGTTTTTTTATTCAAAACATTTAAAACTCGTTCGTTGAGATTCCTAATTACAAAATCAATTTCCTAGCTAAAAACCTGATAGCGCTTTAACTTATTTGGTGTAGTCTCTCCCACTCTACTGAATGAAAAGCACAAAAGACAGACTATAAGTTAGGCGGCATAGTATGACATCATAATGGGCGCTACAATTTAAAACTAGAACAGCATAATTAAAAAAGAATGGAGAGCCCTAAAAGGAGGCGATTCTTTTAGATAATGCACAGGTTTTCAGAAGTATAATCTTTTAGTCCATCTTTTAAAAGCCTACAACTAAACAGAGTCTATTCATGATTTTTCATTCTGTCCATTTGTTAGGGTGATGGGTCAACAATGTCCTTGCAGCATGGTTCATGCTTGTTTGGTTTACTCCCCATTGACTTGCCATAAGAGACTTCTGACCTTTGTCATGTATTTGACCCCCCGGCAGGCCAAAATAATAGAAGTGCCCTCCAACCAGCGAATCACCGCTTGCCTGCACGAACGAATGTTCAGATCATTAAAGATGTATTTTAAGTACTGTCTCCTCTGGTCCGTGACTGCTGGGCAAACACATAATAAGTGGGTTAAAGATTCTACTTGAAAACCACATAATCGACGGTTCGTGGTTTGGAAGGACTTTTTTCACGATGGATGCAGATCTTTTGAATCATGCAAACCCATTTGGTATTGTATGAAGCTCTTTTTTAGCTGCAAGCTGAAGTGAGTGGATAAATATGCTTGTGGCTTTAGGGAACTATAAGAGTTGATGACGGCCCACCCGTGCCGGCACTGAGTAATTGCTACAGTAATTTTAGGAAATTAATCAAAATGTTGCACTCTCTGGTGCTAGTGCTAAAGAAAACACCCCATATCAAGTTTATCAATAAGAACCTTGAGATTCATTGTGTTTAGTCTACTAATCAAATATATTTCCCTTTGAGATAAGAGTTTAGAGTTGTCCCTACTGGGATGGTTTATCATAACTTCTATGACCTGGAATCTCAATTGGGCAATGGAATGTCTGTGTTCTACCCAATGTTCCGCTGAGTGAGAAATGACGTTATGAGTACGAAGTTATGAGTACGAATTCTGCTTTTATGCTCAGTCAGTCTGATTTTTATTTTCCTCTCAGTCTTCCCAACGTATAACAAACTGCATGGGCATTTGATGGCATAAATAACATTGCTGGTGTTCCAGTGAGCGTAGTGATTCAAAGGAATTTTTTCACCTGTTCTAGGGTGAACCAAAATATTCACGGTTGTCACATTTTTACAATTGATGCAGTTCAGACATTTCTTGGTGCCCATGCTCTGACTATCTTTAGGTGATTTCTTGGAAGATAAGATCTTTTGGATGTTTCTCGGTCTGGTGTATCCAAACTGAGGTTTCTGTTCAAAAATACAGTGGACATCTGGCTCTTGTAATAACTCCCAGCATCTAGGGATAATTTTTTTTATCTCACTTGATTTAGTGGGGAATTTCCACACAAATACTGTACTTGTCGGTTTGTCAATAGTTTTCTTTTGCAGCGATTTCTTTCGATCCATTGAGAGTACTCGGTCCTCGTGCTGCTCCAAAATTTTAAGTGGGTAATCTCTCAGCCGGAATTTCTCTTTTTTGATTATACAAGTTGGGGAGTAAGATGATATGCGATTGATTTTAGGGAATTGAGAGTAAGGTATGTTGTTAATCAAGCTAGACGGTCGAAAACTCTGGAATAACAAAGCATTGTTTCTGTCTGATGGTTTAGGTACGTGCTTGTGTGCAACCCCGTTTCATGCAGCTCAATCCATACAACCGGAAATGCCATGCTAGTCCTGCTGATGGTGCGGGTGAATTGAATTCTAGGATTTGTTGTATTCAATGAGTGGGTACTGTCTTTCAGGCTGAATTTGATGTTCTTCCACACTTAAGAAAATATGGTCTATGTACCGACAAAAGAAGAGTAGATTATCTGTCCATTGCATATTTGTGAGCATGTGGCAGTATTCGAACTAAGCCATTTAGATATTGGCGTATCGTGGTGCTCCAACAAAGCTCATAGAATTGCCGCTTTATTGGAGGAAGTAACTATTCTTCCATTCAAACTAGCTGAGATGAAGACATAAATGCAGGAGTTCTAACAGAAAAACCTTCTCAGCTGTCATGTTGGATTGACGTAATAAAGCCCATTCAATTGCCTCCAATCCGTCAGACTGAACTATCGAAGTGTACAAAAACACAACATCAATAGTACAAAGGTACCATTCATCATTCCCTCTTGGTGGGAGTTCATCCAGGCATCTTAAGAAGTCTGTGGTGTCTTGAATATAAGTGCACAAGGATTGTCCAAGTGGTTCAAAAAGTGAATGATATCCAGAGACTACGGGTCGGCACAGAGGATCGACCAAACTCCTATGAATCTTGGGAAGCATGTACAATCTTGGTCTGCGGGGGAACCTGGTTGTCAGAAAGTTTTTTGTGGAATCATCAATCCAGCCTAGATTGGTTGCTTTCTCAAGTACTTTATTGAGAAGAGCTGATATTCCTGCTGTAGTATCTGTATCCAAATGTAAATAGATGGATTCATTTTCAACATGTTCCTTAATTTTATCATGGTAAAATGGTGCACCCATCATCACCAGGACGCCGCCTTTATCCGCCTTTTGAAAGACGCTGTCTGGGTTGCGTGCCAGAGATTGTAGTGTGCTGTATTCAGCTCTAATCAAGTTGCATCTCTTCTTGTATTTGAACTTCAGTGATAACAGATCTTTTTTCACAAGGAATTCAAACATATCACAGTTTTGTGAGAGACAGGTCCCTGGTAGGTGCTTTTAGGTTTGAAGATCAGTTTATCTGGATCATCTGCTGTGGCCTGGGTAGGCATAATCCTCTCCCAAAAATTCTTTATTCACAAAATCCTCATAAATTTGAAAAGCGCCACTTCACTTTCTAAAACTGTTCTAGTGTAAGTGGGAATAAATGAAGTGCCTTATTGAGAACTGCTTTTTGTGTGTATGAAAGCAGAGTAGATGAAATGTTGATCACAAGGCTTGGCCTGACTCCACAGAATTTTCTTGGTTTTTTTCTTTGTCCTATTCCCCTCCGGGTTTTATTGTGGTTGTGCGTTGTTTGTACTGTGTTTGGTTGGGTGGTCGACCCGAATCAGAATTTTTGTTAAAAAAAGAAGGGGAATGATTATTGTCAATATTCGTGGTGTCCTGAGGCGGAAAGCCAGGAGCTGCACTTTGTGATTGATACTGCTTTTAATAATCTTTTTAATCATTTCAGTGTTGTTGAATCCTGTGATTTTAGCCTACCTTGACCCACTGCTTCACGTTCGGGGAGCCTGCTGATTAGGAGCAGCGCCTCCCTCTCTCAGTCAAAACGCCATTGACGGCGTGCAGCGAGGCCACGCCCCCTTTTTTGGCCACGCCCCCTCCGCCGAGTTTAAAAGCACTGAATACGAGTGAATAACCAGAGATTCCCACTCCTGAGGCGGAAAGCCGGGAGCTGCACTTTGTGATTGATACTGCTTTTAATAATCTTTTTAATCATTTCAGTGTTGTTGAATCCTGTGATTTTAGCCTACCTTGACCCACTGCTTCACGTTCAGGGAGCCTGCTGATTAGGAGCAGCGCCTCCCTCTCTCAGTCAAAACGCCATTGACGGCGTGCAGCGAGGCCACGCCCCCTTTTTGGCCACGCCCCCTCCGCCGAGTTTAAAAGCACTGAATACGAGTGAATAACCAGAGATTCCCACTCCTGAGGCGGAAAGCCGGGAGCTGCACTTTGTGATTGATACTGCTTTTAATAATCTTTTTAATCATTTCAGTGTTGTTGAATCCTGTGATTTTAGCCTACCTTGACCCACTGCTTCACGTTCGGGGAGCCTGCTGATTAGGAGCAGCGCCTCCCTCTCTCAGTCAAAACGCCATTGACGGCGTGCAGCGAGGCCACGCCCCCTTTTTTGGCCACGCCCCCTCCGCCGAGTTTAAAAGCACTGAATACGAGTGAATAACCAGAGATTCCCACTCCTGAGGCGGAAAGCCGGGAGCTGCACTTTGTGATTGATACTGCTTTTAATAATCTTTTTAATCATTTCAGTGTTGTTGAATCCTGTGATTTTAGCCTACCTTGACCCACTGCTTCACGTTCAGGGAGCCTGCTGATTAGGAGCAGCGCCTCCCTCTCTCAGTCAAAACGCCATTGACGGCGTGCAGCGAGGCCACGCCCCCTTTTTTTGGCCACGCCCCCTCCGCCGAGTTTAAAAGCACTGAATACGAGTGAATAACCAGAGATTCCCACTCCTGAGGCGGAAAGCCGGGAGCTGCACTTTGTGATTGATACTGCTTTTAATAATCTTTTTAATCATTTCAGTGTTGTTGAATCCTGTGATTTTAGCCTACCTTGACCCACTGCTTCACGTTCGGGGAGCCTGCTGATTAGGAGCAGCGCCTCCCTCTCTCAGTCAAAACGCCATTGACGGCGTGCAGCGAGGCCACGCCCCCTTTTTTGGCCACGCCCCCCCGCCTCTCCTACACTATTTAATGTGTCACTGGAGGAAGCGCAGCGGACGAGCGCAGCGGGAGCGCCGTTTGCGCGCCGAAGGCGCGCCTAAGGCAAGCCCGTCTGCGCCCGTCTGCGCCCGTCTGCGCCCGTCTGCGCCCGTCTGCGCCCGTCCGCGCCTGGACCGGGCCCAGGGCCACCCCCCCTACTCGTTCCACCATTACCAACCCTGCAACTACCATTATGTACAACTCCGACTACCTTCATTCGCTAAACTCCACCGCGCATCAATGCCAGCGCATTAATCTAGAAAAACAACCTCGCCACCTTCCTTACATCTGCCCAAAATGCTCCTTTATCACTAATAACTACCGCCCCTCACCAACAACGATCACAAACAAAAAGGCACTACCTAAATCATGCATAGCCGCTCTGATAAATGTGCGCTCCCTCCCTAAGCACAAATATGAAATCTCCAATTTCATTGAGAGCCACAACATCGACCTCCTCTTCATTACCGAAACATGGGGCGATCTCTCCTGCGGACCAGATTTCGCGACTGCTACCCCTGAAGGATACTCTAATGTTAGACTGGACAGACCTCCTCCTAAAAAAGGAGGCGGACTAGCCATCATATACCGTGGAAACCTAACAGTACGAACAGAAACTATCCCCACCTCTTGCTGTGAAGCTTTGTCTTTCTCTATCTCTATCCCAAATGCGCCCCCTTTCAAAGGTACACTTATCTACCACCCTCCTGGACCTCGCAGTCCTTTCCTCGCTAGTTTACCCATGCTTCTTGAACCACTGGCAGGTGAAAGTCAGTACACCTTTTTAGGTGATTTTAACTTCCATCTTGAGCTATTGGATAATCCTGATACCACTGCTCTGTTATCTGAACTAAATACTATAGGACTCCCACAATTGGTCACTGGCTCCTCGCATACTGCGGGCCATCTCCTCGACGGTCTATTCTCTAGCGAGAAATCCCTAGCAATAAAGGATCTCCTTCCCTTTACCTGGACGGACCATTCTGCTATTCTTTTTGATTTTACACTACAACCTTCTCCCCCCCGACTCCACACCTCCCCACCCTTAAATAAATTCAGAGCCTGGAAAAGCATCGACATTCCTGCTTCCCAATCCTCACTATTGACCTCCCGACCACCCACTGAGGCTGACCCTGAACTAGCTGCCATTAACTATACCACTTGGATCCGAAACACTGTCGATCAAACAGTCCCACTTAAGAAACAATCCTCCAACAGAAACATCAAGTCCTCACCCTGGTTCAATGATACTCTTAGACTGGAAAGACAACACTGTAGGCGCCAAGAACGCAAATGGAGACGTGACTACGACCCAGAGCAAAAAGCCCTCTATAAAATCATGCTGCTTAACTACAAACAACTAATCATCAAGGAGAAAAGTAAGTACTATAGCAGTCAAATTAATCTTGCTCAAGACTCAACCAAACAACTCTTCCAGGTAGTGACGCGTCTCTCTGGACAAACAGCATCCACCCCTATTACATATACCCAAGAATTATGTAACTCTCTGGCAAACCATTTCCAAAAAAAAGTCACGGACATCTTCTCCCAATTTAAAGCGCATGCCAATGGTACTGGACACCCTCACTCCGCCTCTAATGACCAAACTCCGTCGGACATGAACTCTACCAACCCCCCTCGAACAAACCCTCCCAGTTCCTTCCAGGAATTTTCTCAGATCTCCTCTGAATTGGTGTCTCATCTCTTACGCACCACGAATTCCGGATCTCCGGAAGACCCATGTCCCCCCGCCATTCTCAAAAACTTCCCCGAAATTATAAGCCCTAAACTCACCGATATTTTTAATACAATGTTCCTGTCCACTACTTTTCCTTCCATCTGGAAAAAAGCCATTGTCAAACCTCTTATCAAAAAAAGCTCACTTGATCCGACGATAGTTGCCAATTATCGTCCTATCGCCTGCCTCCCACTCCCTGCCAAACTTGTGGAAAAAATAATGAATACACAAATTTCAGATTTTATAGATCAAAACAACTGCCTGGACGAAACACAATTTGGCTTCCGGAAGGGACACGGGACGGAAACTGCGCTTATTAAAGCCACAGAGGAAATCAGGAAGTCTCTGGATAGTGGAGGATCAGCAGTGCTCATTCTGCTGGACCTGTCTGCGGCCTTCGACACGGTCGATCACTCCACTTTGATCGACCGTGTCGAAACGGCAGGCATCACGGGTGCAGCGAAAGAACTCATAGCCTCATTCCTCACCGATCGAGTTCAATCCGTTGCCTTCGGCAACTTCAACTCACCTCCCTTCACTCTTCCTTGTGGTGTTCCCCAGGGGTCCTCGCTAAGTCCCACATTATTCAACATCTATGTGTCAGACTTAGCGAGGACCATAAAAATCCATCACCTGGCAGTTACATCCTACGCCGACGACACCCAGATTGTCCTAGCCATAAACAAAAACGGAGATGAAGTGGCCGCCAACTTTAATCTGGGAATGCTGGCAATAAGTAATTGGATGGCAAGAAACTGCCTGAAATTAAACTCAGATAAAACGGAGGTGATGCTGTTTGGCAATCTCTCCCCTGCTTGGTCTCCCACATGGTGGCCTGATGCCCTGGGACCCCCCCTTCCCCTGTGACCAAGGCAAGAAATCTCGGAGTTATACTGGACACCAAACTTACCTTCATGCACCACGTCAACGCGGTAGTATCCTCCTCATTCTATACCTTGAGAATGATAAAAAAACTCCTACCTTATCTTCCCACGAATATGACAAAAACGTTGATCAGCGCACTCATCATGGCCCGCATTGACTATTGTAATGGTCTGCTAGTCAATGCTCAAGAAGGTGTTCTAAAGAAATTACAACTGGTGCAAAATGCGGCGGCCAGATTGATTACGGGATGTCCTAAGTATGCCTCCATTTCTGGGACACTCCGAGAGCTTCACTGGCTGCCTGTAAAGAAGAGAACTAAGTTCAAGGCCCTCTGTATTGCCTATAAAGCAATTCATGGTCAAGGTCCAGCGTATTTGAAAGATTCCTTCTGTCCTTACAAACCTGCCAGATCCCTAAGATCCTCAACCGCTGGACTCATGCAGGTTCCCAGGACTAAGAAAGTCTCCTGGGGAGACAGATCCTTCATAGTTACCACTTCTAAACTATGGAACAGTCTTCCACATTACATCAAAGCCTCCACATCTCTTCTCTCTTTCCGCAAGCAGATAAAATCTTGGCTGTTCACGCAATAACTCCTCATGGACCAGTTCTCTCTCTCAGCGCCGAGACACCCACGGGTAATTGAGCACTTAACAAATCGCCTAAATAAATAAATATAGATGTGCTTTGTGGATTGCTATGTCTGGGTAGTGCCATATTGGCAGGAGCTCATGACATTTCTGTGTCCTGGTCAGTCACTACAATTTTTTCAGATGACGTGTTTGGTTTTATGGAAAATCTTCTTTGAGTGTACACTTCCGTCTAAGTGTATGTCTCATTCAACTTGTAATCAATGGTGTTGCATTTAAATTTCCTTAGCTTAGTCTCTTGTAGTTCTTTGCCATATATGTTGCATTTCGGTTAAACTCCTCCAGTGTGCTTTGCCAATTCTCTTGATTCCTTCTACTGGATAATTCACATTTAAAGCTATCAATTTCTTCCTCCAAGTCACGAATGGTTCGCAAAAGTTCTTTAATTATAAGAACTATTATTCCAGAGAACATTTGTTCAAAATGGTAAACCAATTCACCATGAATGCTCGGTTGTGCTGTAATCTGAAAATCATGGGTTTCATGGCTAGTCTAGGACTTAGGGGGATTCGCTTAACCGTGTGGTATTAAAAGAGTGAGGAGGTGTGCAACCGTTGGTTGAGTTCATGACCTGTTAGATAGTCTAATTGTTTTAACTGTTGTGTTATGGATCCATTCTGTTCATTAAAAGTTTTCACTTCTTGTATCAAACCATATATTTCCAAAGCCTGTTCCTGGGTGTATACTTTGGTAAAGGCTTAGTTTTCCGTTATGTTTGAGATGGTTTAAAAAAACATGATGTTATCAGTTGGGTGCCACAATCTAAAGTTGGGCAAAGTAAGCACTCATGTGTGTGAAGATTGTGCACTCCTTTTATTCAAGAAAGTATGAGTTTTTTTTAACAAATTAACGCCATCAGTGTGCTACTCCTTAGCAACAGTTGCCTAATAATTCTAAGATGTAGACCAGGGAGGCCAAGCCCCAAAGGCGACTTCACTACAGTGAAATATTTTGTTATACGGTCAACAATTTCTGTACACATGTTAATTACATGATCAAAACAAATCATATTTATTCCAAATGACTCAATCATCAACATTTCATGATATCAAGTAGCATAAATCAACAGAAAGTTAGGTCGTCTCTGCAACAAAATCAAAATTGTTCAACAGGAAAAGTTAGCCCACTTGATGTGATGGTGTCAAATGCATTTCAGGACTTAAGGCATTCGGCACAATCACCTACAGTGAACTAACTTTTCTTGATGAACAATTTTGATTTTGTCACAAAAATTTCCTAACTTTTATTACTTTACTTGTTATCATGAAACATTGACCATTAGTTCCTTTGGAATAAATATGATTTGGTTTGATCATGTAATTAACATGTGTACATAAATTGTTGACGTGTAACAAAATATTTCACTCTTGTGGTGCACACCCTGCCCTAGTTGCCTTTGGGACTTGACCTCTCTGGTCAACTTTCTAAAAGTGGCATTTTCAGAATAGTGGCTTAAAATCCGACTTTACCATTAAAGCATTAAAGAGGGTCATAATTTACAATATTTTAGACACCAATCTCAATATTTCTTCAGGCTCCCAATTGAAAGTTATCACTTATTAAATGTAATAAAGTAACCCAATGCTATCCTTTGGGATAGTGCCGTGATAACAAATTATTTTAAGAGTACTTCACTACCTGAAGTACATGACCATATTTTTAAATACACTGCACCTTACCATATGAGCTGTTTGGGGTCTATTCCAGGAGTGACTTATAGGTATTAAAAAGGAAAGTCCATTCCTGGCAAGCGTTTTAGCTTGCTTGGTTAAAATGGCAGTTTAAAACAGTGCTCACAGGTTGCAATGGCAGACTTGAGATATGTTTTACAGGCTGTTTAAGAGGATGGCACCAATAGTGCTGCAGGACAACTAGTTGTATTTAATTGATAGGCCACATGTAGTACTATTTTAATAAGGAGTTATAATTATATTAAATGTGCTTTTGCCATGTTTTGGTATTGCTTAGTGAGTGAGTACAAACACCTTAAAACTGGTTAGAAGTGGTAAAATGTGCTCAGTGTGCTAAGGCAAACAAAACCAAGATCAGCAAAAATGGAGGAGTAATGCAAATGTTTGGGGGAAGATCAAACTAAGGCTGACAGGTCTAACAAAGACAAACAAACTACATGTCAAACATCATCAACCTTTTACTAGAGTCATTAATCGTCCAATCCTTTATGTCAATAAAGCTTTTTAACATTGATCAAAATCACTTTGCGCACTTAGGATTAATAAAGCATTGAAAATAAACTTTATATGTGTCTGTGTCTTTTTTATACACCTTCAGACCACATAAAATCTAGCCACAGAACAAGCTCATAAAGAGTCCATGTGACTATATTTTTTTAAGCACCTTTAAGTAACATAAAATGTAGCCATAGAACTAATGCCTAGAGAGCACACACACTCTGAGATAAATAGAAAAAAGCAAGCATTTAGAGCACTCAAAATAATGATGAAAATCCTGTGGGGGTCATAAAGTTATAGTTTTTTGGGGGGGTCATAAATTCTGTGACCCCAAAAACAAAGTCAGTATTTTTTTTAAGTTGGGGCGGGGGGGGACTGTGCCACACCTGCAGCCACCACACAATTTATTTTTCACACTGGTGGTTTTGCTGCCATGTTGGGGTCATCACAAGGCAAGAAAATATGCTAATAAGCCTCTCCTGAGACACTATTAGGTGCTCCTTCCGAGGAAGCAGTAAATCGTTGAACGGTGGGTCTCTGACTGTATTTGGGGGTCCAAACATGTTTTTCTTTCCTTTTTTTTCTTTTGGAATCGGTGCCCTGGTCCACCTAGGACACTCCAAACCTATTGTTTCTGTTTGGGGCAACAGGGGGAGCCCACTCCCTGCTGCCCAGCAAATTCTTCAGCTCCCACCTGAAGTGGGAGCCAGCAATACTCTGTTGGTTCTCCCACTTGGCGGAAGAGCCACAGTGTTAGATCTGGGGGTCTCTAGTTGGCAGACGTAGGTACCAATGTCCAAATAGGGACCCTTGCTTCTAGTCAGGGTAAGGGGGATACACTCTTTAGATAACCCCTGCTCACCCCCTTGGTAGCTTGACACGAGCAGATAGGCTTATCAAAGGCAATGTGTAAAGTATTTGTACCAACACTCACAGTAACACAGTGAAAACGCCACAAATGGACTCCAATGATCTCCATTTCTAAACTACACAAGACCAAAATGACAAAAATCCAACATACACAGTTCAAGAATATGATTTTCAAAGAGTTCTAGGGTTTGGTCAAAATAAGCCACAGTTGCGTCATGTTTAACCCAAAGTACCTGTAGATGCGACAAAACTTCTAAATGGAAGCTGCAGCGTTGAAAAACAAGCAATGTGTCACTCCTGAGACCCTGGGGAGGCGATGCGACAGCCCTGCTTCACGCAGCGGCGTGTTGCGACTAATCCGGTCTGTATGGGGAGGGATGCGGTACCTTGTATGGATTCCGGTGCGCAGGTTCGGTAGGAAGCGTCTCGCACAGGCACGATGCGACGATCTCAGGTGCGGCGGCGATGCGCAGCGCAGCGTCGATCTTTTCCTCTTGCGGCCCCTTGATGGGATGGCTCTGCGACGATGTTCATAGCGATGTGATGCTGTCCGCAAGCAAGCGGTGCAACGATCTCACCCAGCAACATCAGGCTCTACGCCGATACTCGCAGCGACAGGAAGCTTCCCGCACCGGGGCGATGCGTTCTGCAAGTCAGTTCTTGCAGCGGCAACAGGCGCTGCGACGATCTCGATCTACGCGGTGGCATAAATTTCCTTGCACTGTCGGGGATGCCCTCTGCAAGCGAGCGATGCATAAACATTAAAGATTGTCTTCTTTTCTCCTTGTCCAGCTTCCCAAACAGCAGGCAACAACTTCCAGAGGCCCCACAATTGGATCAAGCATTCTAGGAAGGGCAGAACTCACTCAGCAGAGTTCAGGGGGAAGCTGGGGGTGAAGTCCTTTTGTTCTTTGGACTTCTTAACAAGAGGCCAGCTCTCCTCAGGCCCTTGGAGATCTCTTCAAGCAAGGGGACACAGCACACAGCAAAGTCCTTCCCCTCTCCTTGGCAGCAAAGCAACTGCAGGACAGTCCACAAGCACACAGCAGGACAGTCCTTCCTCTTCAGTCTTCCAGTTTTCTCCTTGGCGGAGGATCCTTCTTGATTCCAGGATGATCTAATTTTCTGTAGTCTGGGTAGCCCTTTTAAGGTCTCGCTCGAGACCTATTGCTGTGGAGTTCGCTCTCAAGGGAGATAGACCTGGGCACGATTCACATCGTGGACGCGCATGCCCAGTCCCCCCGGAGCCGTGCACATCTTTTGCTCCACATTCACAGCGGCAGCCTCTCACAATCAGACGTGCACGCAGCCACACTCAAGGAAACGCACACACGCTGACACACACACACTCACACACACGCTGACACACACACACCCCCCCTACCCTCCCCTCCCCCCACCTACCGGGCTCTTTCCTCGTGTCCCTCTCCCTCGCAGTGGGTCAGTCTCGGCAGCAGGCAGACTCGGAGGTCGGGCGTGTCTTCTACGGTGATTTTCAGCTTGCGCAGCTACAGCTGATGTGCACGCTCACGGCGACTGCGTGTCGTCTCGTGCACTCCCACCGCGCTGTTTCGCGCCCGCGATCCTCACTCAGCTTGTTTTTAAATGTTTCCCTGTGCAGTGGAACTGGTTCTCATCTAAAGCAGGTCGAGTTCACGCTGTATAAAACTGCACACACAAAATACAGCTACTCACGCATACACTTCGGGGAAAATGAGCGTTCTGGAGCCTATGACACTGCAAGGCAGTTGCTCCATTTTAGGCAACATCTATCTTGTTCTTGGGACTCACAGTTTCTCGTCGCTGTGACTCCAATGGTCCCAGTATGCACACACATTGTACTACAAAGCCAGGACTGGCTTAAAGTGGGTCCGTTTGCCGCTGCCTCAGCACATTGTGCAACTCCCTGTCTGATGCTCGCGGCCTCGCGCCGTTCTGGGTATGCCTACTGCGTGACGGGCGCACGGGGCCGGACTGGGAGTCAGGTGACCGAGACCAGGAACTGAGAGCAGAGGCACTGCCAGAGGGACCGATAAAAACAACAGCCGCCAGGGCGGGATGCAGGAGGGAGAGGGACCGCGAGGACAGGGGCCAGAGCACTCAAAACAAAGCGAGGGGCTGAGGTAGCATGAACGAGGCAAAACGACTGGATTGAAAGAACTCCTGAATCGGGTAAGAAAGTCCCTAGTTCCCAGACAGAAGCCTGCCCTGTGTCATCTACAGTACAGTTTATAGGTGTAGGTAGAGAGGACAGAGACGTCCACCCGGCAAACTCTGGGGTAGTAACCCCGCTGATTCTGACGCCCAGGGTAAGTAAGTACTCACTACCATTCCTATGTGATTCTTAGAGTTTATCCATTGTATCTCTTCCATGAGTGACTTTACTACTTGTACATTTTCAATTTGTTTCTATTTGTATCTCTTTCCTGCGTAACTTTACAACTTGTACATTTGCAATTTTTTTTCCTGTTTGTATCTTTTATGTAACTCATGTAATCCTAAATCCTTATGTATCGCAACTGGTTCTTTTGTGAAGCGCTCTAACACCTTCGGGAAATGTTCGCGCTATAGAAAATCACATTAAAAAACTAAGATACTAGAAGTGGGATCAGGCAGGAGGCAGGTTGTCGGGGGCAGGTGTTGGTGCTTAGCGAAGTGCCCTGTGACCAGTGAGGGTGTCGCAGTACCAGGCGCGCAACACCCATTGGGCTCACTGGACTTCAGCCCCCCCCTCTTTAAAAGACCATTTAGTTGTAAATGAGACTTTTGTTGTGTGGTCACCCCCAGCCACTTTGTCCGTGGTTGGAAGAATTAGCCCCCCCCCACTCCACGAAATTTGGCTCTAGTTGCCCGCCTGCGCAGTACTATGCTCTTTAATTGTCTGATAACTGGGGGGAAGCCTTGGTATCGGGGCGCTGTATTAGTACATGAGGAGATAACGGAAGATTGTCTCTGTGCTCACGGAGGGTGACCAGGGGGTCGGTGGAGTCGGTCTCGCGGCAGTGTCCTCGGATGTTTAAAGGCTATAAACCGTGCTTGAAATAGAAATTTGCAAGTGCAGGTACCCACTATCTCGGAGCACCTGCCTGCCACTGAGAATTACAGGCACTCTCCCATTCACCCCCATTTGAGAAGACTATTTCAAATGATAAAGTGCGGGCACTCCGTACCCGAGAATTCCGGCTCATTTAAAGCACTATATGTAAGCATGTTTTTAGGGTACATGGTACTGGGCTGAGAGTCAGAGCAGCAGTACGTTTGATGCGAGGTGTTTGGGGTAAGGTCAAGTGAGAGGATCTGGTCTATGTGATTTTTTTGGGGAGGGGTAACGTGCTCTTGAGGGCTCTGCACTCTATAAAGTACTTGAGCAACTGTTGGCTGTGCTAGAACTCAGTGCTCTGTTTATTCTTTGAAGGCTCAACGCTTCTTGGTTGTACCCTATTTTTCCTGTGTGCATCGTGCTCTGCGGTGTGGAGTACGGAGTACACAAGAAGGGGGGGCACAGGTGAAGTAATAATTTCAGAGAGATCAGCAGGGGAGGCAGGTGACTGTAGCCTCAGGTGAGACCTGATAAAAATCCCCAGGCACCTGTGGGTCAGAGGGAAGACTTACGACTCAAGACAGTCAGGTGTTTATCAGCTCACAACCCTGTTGTACCGGTGGCACCCACAGGCAGCTGCTGGAGTCAGTTTGTAAAGACAGGTATTTCGGCCATGAGGGCTGTCGAGGCAGACATGTTAGAAGTGGTTGTTTACTGACCCTCGTGCCGTAATAAAGGTGGAGTTAACATCCAGTGCTAGTTAGTTTGCATTATTGCACATGAAGTCGCAACACAGAATAAAGGGCATGCACACAGAGGCGAGGAGGGGCGCTGATTGCAGGTGTATACCCAAGAATAGGAGGATCTTGGGATAATAGATGCCCAGGGCTGTGTGGGAGTATGTGACAAGAGGAATGGAGACAATTTGTGGATCTAGACGTTGGCTGCGTGCAGGTTTTTGGAAAGGGCAACACAGCGCCTTGACGCTCCATCTGGGTCATGAGTAGCTCTCTAGTAAATCATGTTTCGGATTCAGTGTCACGAGAAGAGATGAATGTTATAGATAAACAATTGGCAAAGCAATAGGTCTGGCGTTGGCAAGCTGATGCAGCGATTACTCGTACGATTAGGGTGATTTTGTGCATGTTTCTATGCGTATGCCTTTGCATCCTTTCGTGATATATATACCATCTCTATATTTCAGATGGCCGTACGGAGTCAGTGTTTTTAAAATCTTCTCAATTTACTCTCCATTGGAATATATCGCAGCACTGATAAAAGTAAGATATTCTTTATCAGATACATGTTCATGCAATTGTTATAGCATCATCTTTAACTACAATGAGTCATATGATTATTGTGGTTTAGATAAACTCATGTTCCGTCTTCCATGTTTTAGATTATTTAGAATCAGACTAAGCCCCCTCACCGCGAAGACACGCTTTATCGCCTAACTTCGAGCATAAGAGAATTGGTAGCTATTAGCTGACTAGGAGGTGCGTTTTCCACTATATGCTCCTTGGCTATATAGATCAGCATGTTGCTCTTAGATAGGCTGTACAGACCGTAACATCATCGTATTTCTGTTTTAGTTGCCCTGACCATAGGAAGAACTGTTATATATTACTATGAAGACCTGAGCCACTTATAACAACGGACCATATACTGCACCGATTTGTGGTAAGATTCCTTTCAGGGGAAGAAATCTGTCTCTAGTTAAGCCTATTGCAGCATGTAAAGTAAGGGATTTCTTTGCCTTTTATTTATGTGCTTTTTTGTACATCTTGTCTCTTCAAATTGGTCAACCTATATGAAGATAGAACTTAAGCAATAGGAAATATTTGTTTTTACCGTAAGTAGATTAACGCCCTTTTATTTGTAGAATGTTTTTGTGTGCGTTATTGTAAATGAAAAGTATTTTTTGCAGGAATAGGATCTTTTGTCTATTTCTCTGTGCTTGTTGTGAAATTAGGCTTGACACGAGTATATCATCTTGGATATGACGCTATGATGTTTACATGTAAGGTGACATTATACACCGTGCACCTTTTCTTGCAACATATGGTCATGTGAAGAGCTACTGTGCTAAATCTAAACAATTGTTGTTTTTTTTAAAAAACTTATACGGTTGTTGTTTCTCTCAACTTGTTGCGACTGGTTTGGTGACAGATATATTCTTTTTTCCCCTTTTTTTATATATATCTTATAGATCCCCTGATATCTGGTAAATAAACTGTGAGAAAAAGGTCCTGAGGATGGTGGCCTAGAGCCGCCGAAACGCGCGTCGACCTGGTGCAGGGGCCTCAAATTGCATATTGAGACCCTAGAATTGGCACTTAGATCTTGCCAACTGTAACTCAGCCTTTCCCTTTTTCCTTGATGGTGTGGTTTGAATGTAGTATGGGTGCGAGAATGTTAGTATTTTGAGTTTGTGTGTATGGTATCAGGTGGTGTCTTCTTAAATAATCTGTGTCACATGATTTTGTACATATTTATAGCTATTTTTGTGATAATTGTTTACATGTATTAAGAAAAAATATTCCCAAAAAAATGTATTCATGATGAAATAATTTTTTACAAATCTAATAATAAGAAATCATATAAAATGAAAATAAAAGAAATGTTGAAATAAAAGTTGGCTAGAATAACTTTGTCACCAAGTATTAATAAGTAGGATGTATACCAATATTTGAAGTGTATGGCCATTGAAGGAACAATTCTTTCACAGTGATGTTTTTCCTTTCCCCTCTGTTCCTTGGCCACAATTAACCTTGTTGAGGGGGTCCCATCATACATGCTGCTAGCATTCTCGGTTCTTTAACCATGGGATTTTGTCCTTTTTTTGCCTAATTTTTTCTCTATTAATTTACTACTTTGTTTGATTATCATAGGTTGCTCTCACAGGACCATTTTGTTGCCTTTTATATTGTGGTGTCACATTCTTTGTGATTTCTTCTTTGTGTCTATTTAGGTTGTCAGGAAACACTTTTCTCTTTTCAGAAATTTGGCTCACCCTAACTTTTGAAACACGTGAGTATTACAGACTAACATAGGTATAGAGGATCTAGAGTTTTTCTGAAAATGGATAACTTTCAGACATTTGGATTTTCTGATGATGATTTTAACACCTTGATGGGTAAAGTCACAGGAGACAGTGGCTCTTGCCCCCCCCCCACCAATTAGGTAACAGTGATTGGCAAAATCTTCTGAATATGCGGAAGAAATTGAAACGAATAGAATTCCATGCATTTTACATGTTTGAGTACCTAAAGGCGGGTGTAATTCCCTCAGGATTAAGAGTCCGTAATGCCCCTGCACTATTTGTCGACATCAGAAAGTTCCTGGAGCGGTGGTCACTTATTTCTAACTGCTGCTCCAGGGACTGGAGGATGTTGATCATAGAAACTGCTAAGGACATAGCATCCACACTTCTGCAGGAGATAAATGACCTAGAAGCTAAGCTTAACGCATCTACGGCTGTGGATTAAGCTAAGAGCAGCCTCGAAAAAATCCAAACTGAAATGAAGGATTTTGATACCTACCTTACTAATAAAAAGACGGATAAGTTAAGAAAAGATGTAAGGTGGTTTACTAAAGAAAAGATCTACCCATACCTTACCCCTAGCTACTATCAGGAGGGGGTGCAAGGTAATTACAATCCTAATTTCAATGGCTACTCTGGGAGGAGGTACACCAATTTCTCTGACTCTGGCTCCTCTGGATCAGAGGGAGAGAATTATCAAGATATGAATAATGGCCAATACATCTCCAGACCATTTAGAGGTAGACCCACTCAACGTCCATTCAATGGAAGGGGTTTTTTACCCCGGGGCCAGTACAGAGGGAGGAATGTACGATGGCAAGATCAAGGAGCGCAAGCCCAAATGAGCCCTCAACCTCCACAACGGTATGTGAGGACATGCAACCAGCAGTACTGCTGGTAGGAGGTACAGAGGTCTCCACCTCTATTACTGAAGAAAATTTACCAATTTACAATCTTTCCTCCATGTCACTCAAACCTGAGGACATAAAAGTGCTTAGCAAGGGCTTATCTTTTGTCTCAAGTATACACTTGAATAAATTCAAGCTACATGAGGATTTGTTTGCCTTTTTTCGAAAGGTTAGATTGAATAAATTATTTGCTGACCGTCCACTAAATGAGGAAGATAATAATCTGTCTAGGTGTAAACCGCCATCGACTTTCACTCCGACATTGGACATGGTAGGCACAGACGTGCGTATTTTTGAACAGAATGTCCTTCGGGACATTGCAGAAGTTATAAAAAATCCCTATAAACCTCAGTCTAATCTTTCTAGTTTGGAAATTGCATCTCTTAATGAATTGAAATCTAATCCCTCCATTGTCATTAAACCTTGTGACAAAGGTGGGGGTATTACCTTATCTGACAGAGCCAGCTACGATGATAAAATGTCTGAGATGCTGTCAGTGACAGAGCATTACAGACCAGCACAACGCAAGGAACTGGACAGGTTGAACAAACATATTCAAGAAATAACCCAAATGGCATTCACAGATGGATACATTTGTGAAGATGAATATATTTTTCTGAACAAAGCCTCCCCCATAACCTCCGCCCTTTATGGTCTTCCAAAAACGCATAAGTCAGAAACAAATCCACCTATGCGACCCATAATATCTACCATTGGGTCCTGCACGGAACCTCTATCAAAGTGTGTTGATAGATTTTTGTGTCCTCTTACTCATAAGTATGCCTCTTATATCCGTGACACCGGGGATATAATTAATAAGATAGAGGGCCTGCCATTCAATCCTGACATAGACATCCTCGTGACGCTCAACATTGAGGCATTATACACTAATATTCCTCAGTGTCGAGCGTTACAGGCGGTCTCAGACCTACTGCAGAGATATCCGTCGGATCGCCCTAATGTTTTCATCCTACAATGTCTGGAGATCGTTCTCTTGAACAACTTCTTTGAGTGTAATGGCCGCCTTTTTAAACAAATCAAAGGTACTTCAATGGGGGCCTCTTGTGCCCCTAGTGTGGCTAATACCTTTATGGGAGAGTGGGAGCTCAAAAACATCTATAATGAACTGGCCCCATTTTTGAAAATATTTCAGTTTGGAAGTGTTTTATAGATGATATTTTCTTTATTTGGAGTAGTCCAGAAGAACTTTTACAGACTTTTATTCTTTGGCTGAATGCCAGTGACACCAATCTGAGGTTCACGGTGAATTTCAACAACCGTAAAGTGGACTTTTTAGACATCAGCATTGAAGGTATTGATGTACATCTAACAGTAAGCCTTTTTAGGAAAAGTACAGCCAAAAACACCATTCTAAAGTTTAATAGTTATCATCCGAACTGTCAAAGGGAATCCATCCCCTTCGGTGACTTTTTACAGATTTGTCGAAATTGTACAGATATGAGCTCCTTTCACAAACATGGAGATGCTCTCCAAAATAGGTTGCTTAAGAGAGGTTATCCCCATCGCCTCGTACGGCATGCCTATAAAAGAGCTAAATATTCCGACAGAACTGCGCTTCTCCAGGGCACTACACGTCCAAAACAAAACCGGATAACGTGTGTGATTAACCACTCTACCCTAAACTTCAAAATTAGGAACATTATCAATAAAAACTGGAGAATTTTGAACTCTGACGAGAATGTTCCTTCTTTGCCACTACCCATGTTAGCCTATTGAAGGAATAAAAACCTTAGGGATATGTTGGTACATACCAGACAAACCAAAACTTTGTCTTCAGATAACCTGCGTTCTATCACAGGCCTACCAGTTGTGTTAGGCAATCACAGATGTGGCTCGTGCCACGCCTGTGAGTCAGCCATCACATCTGAGGTGATTAAATACAATGAAAAACAACTTAAACTGCGATATTTGACGAATTGTCGCAGTAGTGACGTCGTTTACTTTCTGTTCTGCAGTTGTGGTTTGGCTTATGTGGGTGAAACGGGTCGCGAATTTCGCGTCCGTTTCAGTGAACATAAGTCTGCCATTAGGACCAAAAAATTATCGACCCCCCTAGTCCAACATTGTCTAGATAAAAACCACACTGAACATGAAATCATGTGGTCTATCCTGGAAAAGTTAGTACCCAGAATGGGCCAATTGAATGAAATCACCCAGAAGAAACGTGAAACTTTCTGGATCTATCACCTGGATAGTGTCAAACGTGGATTGAATGAGGAAATATCCTGGTTTGTTACCAAGTAGAGATTACATTATTTCAAGTTAGTACCTGTACTCCAACCTATATCAATAGTCCTTGTAAATATGATCCATTAATTGGCGCTGATTTTTTCCCCTTTTTTTCTTATTTATATGTGAATTGTCTTATGTTCTGAGCACTCTATCTTATATTGAGGGCTTCTTCATACCTATGAAAAGTAATGATAGGTGGACATGTGTGTAAATCACTATTACCGGCACGTAGAGAAAATGACTGTTTACAATAAACAAGTCTTATACTCTTGTGTTTTCCTATCGCCGGGACCTTTAATAAATAGTTGTTTCATTTACTTAGAGATTACTTTTTCCTTTGTAGCTTAGCTCAATACGTTCTTTGTCCGGTTTCCTCGTTTTCTTTTTAGTTGTTTTTCACGTTAGGTATATACGTCAGGCAAATGGCTATTGATGTGCGGTCCACTTTCTATGTCGAGTCCCGCAGGACGTTTTAGATCCCATCGGGAATACGGGTATTATCGCGTGATTTTGGCCCTCGCGGAGGGGTTTTAAGTCGGATATCATATTACGAACACCGTTTACCGCGAACATTTGAAGAAGAGAGGGAGTGTATACGGCCACGCGTGACGCCCTGGTAGGTTATAATTATGGTTTATGTGAGTTTATGTAGGCTTAGAATGCAGCCGGAGTGCTATATGCTGGGAAGATCGGGCTATTATTTTTAACATCTGACTCTATGCTCTCTGAGCCTCCCCAACTCTCTTGTGCCTCAGTGCCTATCAATCTATCATGTAATCGTACGATTAGGGTGATTTTGTGCATGTTTCTATGCGTATGCCTTTGCATCCTTTCGTGATATATATACCATCTCTATATTTCAGATGGCCGTACGGAGTCAGTGTTTTTAAAATCTTCTCAATTTACTCTCCATTGGAATATATCGCAGCACTGATAAAAGTTAGATATTCTTTATCAGATACATGTTCATGCAATTGTTATAGCATCATCTTTAACTACAATGAGTCATATGATGATTGTCGTTTAAAGAAACTCATGTTCCGTCTTCCATGTTTTAGATTATTTAAAATCAGACTAAGCCCCCTCACCGCGAAGACACGCTTTATCGCCTAACTTCGAGCATAAGAGAATTGGTAGCTATTAGCTGACTAGGAGGTGCGTTTTCCACTATATGCTCCTTGGCTATATAGATCAGCATGTTGCTCTTAGATAGGCTGTACAGACCCTAACATCGTCGTATTTCTGTTTTAGTTGCCCTGACCATAGGAAGAACTGTTATATACTACTATGGAGACCTGAGCCACTTATAACAATGGACCATATACTGCACCGATTATTGGTAAGATTCCTTTCAGGAGAAGAAATCTGTCTCTAGTTAAGCCTATTGCAGCATGTAAAGTAAGGGCTTTCTGTGCCTTTTATTTGTGTGCTTTTTTGTACATCTTGTCTCTTCAAATTGGTCAACCTATATGAAGATAGAACTTAAGCAATAGGAAATATCTGCTTTTACCGTAAGTAGATTAACGCCCTTTTATTTGTAGAATGTTTTTGTGTGCGTTATTGTAAATGAAAAGTATTTTTTGCAGGAATAGGATCTTTTGTCTATTTCTCTGTGCTTGTTGTGAAATTTGGCTTGACACGAGTATATCATTTTGGATATGACGCTATGATGTTAAGGTGACATTATACACAGTGCACCTTTTCTTGCAACATATGGTCATGTGAAGAGCTACTGTGCTAAATCTAAACAATTGTTGTTTTTTTAAAAAAATTATACAGTTGTTGTTTCTCTCAACTTGTTGCGACTGTTTTGGTGACAGATATATTCTTTTTTCCTCTTTTTTTTATATATATATCTTATAGATCCCCTGATATCTGGTAAATAAACTGTGAGAAAAAGGTCCTGAGGAAGGTGGCCTAGAGCCGCCGAAACGCGCGTCGACCTGGTGCAGGGGCCTCAAATTGCATCTTGAGACCCTAGAATTGGCACTTAGATCTTGCCAACTGTAACTCAGCCTTTCCCTTTTTCCTTGATGGTGTGGTTTGAATGTAGTATGGGTGCGAGAATGTTAGTATTTTGAGTTTGTGTGTAGGGTATCAGGTGGTGTCTTCTTAAATAATCTGTCACATGATTTTGTACATATTCATAGCTATTTCTGTGATAATTGTTTACATGTATTAAGAAAAAATATTCCCAAAAAAAATGTATTCATGATGAAATAATTTTTTACAAATCTAATAATAAGAAATCATATAAAATGAAAATAAAAGAAATGTTGAAATAAAAGTTGTCTAGGATAACTTTGTCGCCAAGTATTAATAAGTAGGATGTATACCAATATTTGAAATGTATGGCCATTGAAGGAACAATTCTTTCACAGTGATGTTTTTCCTTTCCCCTCTGTTCCTTGGCCACAATTAACCTTGTTGAGGGGGTCCCATCATGCATGCTGTTAGTTTGCATTATTGCACATGAAGTCGCAACACAGAATAAAGGGCATGCACACAGAGGCGAGGAGGGGCGCTGATTGCAGGTGTATACCCAAGAATAGGAGGATCTTGAGATAATAGATGCCCAGGGTTGTGTGGGAGTATGTGACAAGAGGAATGGAGACAATTTGTGGATCTAGACGTTGGCTGCGTGCAGGTTTTTGGAAAAGGCAACACAGCGCCTTGAAGCTCCATCTGGGTCATGAGTAGCTCTCTCATAAATCATGTTTCGGATTCAGTGTCACGAGAAGAGATGAATGTTATAGATAAACAATTGGCAAAGCAATAGGTCTGGCGTTGGCAAGCTGATGCAGCGATTACTTTTTTTAAAATCTTTTATCGTGAGCACACGCTACACATTATAAAAATCCTGGCACCTAAACCGTGGCAGAATGTATATGTAATTGCAATATTCATTTAAAAAAAGGACCACTGTGAATAGTTTTAATAAAACGGTACTGATGCTTTCTGGCAAGCTGGTGTACTTGGAAAAGTGAAACCCTTTTAATGAGTTTAATGCAGGCAAGGCCTAACAGCAAGCAGCATGGTCGAGCATCCAGGCTTGGCAATTTTCATAATCGTTAAAGGTGGGGAGAGTAATTGACTAAAGATTAATAAACAGTAGAAATGGATCTAAAATGTGCCGAAGGCATGGACTTCCCAACTCTTGTAAACCGTGAAATAAAGTGCTTTTAGAAGCACCTTTAAGCAAAGGATGGAGTTTATCCTCTGTGCGATGAATGGCTGATATTTAAACTGAGAAATTGTGCGGTTCCTTTTTTACCTCTAATGCACAAGCCTCGTGTAGATTCGGAAGAACAGATCCGTGTGCCATTAATGCCCTGTGATTAGAATTTGTTCACATTGGTACATAAGCGTCGTTTAAATATAAATATAGGGAGCGTGTGTATTAAAGTAAAAAGGACATGACAATTAAGTTTTATTCTCGGTCTGGTGTTGTTTTCTAAAGCCAATCTCTCCCAATATTATGCCAACAAACCACGAGAGTAGAGGCCCAGGTATTCATGTCGCCTTCTGCACCTGCCCCACTAATCCTGGATATCATGAGCAGGGTTCTGCACCCTCGTCTCCATGTGCATCAGTCGTGCCTCGTCTCGTGTGTGTGCAGCAGTTTTTTACCGCAAGGATAAGATCACGTGGGTATCAGTGGAGCAGGCATCATCAAGTATTACAAGCCCAGAACAGGCTGTACTGACCTCGGCGAGTGTTGCGGCAGATGTTCAGTATCCTGTTAAAGTTCTCCCACAAACCCCCAGGCACCCAGCACAATAACAGGCCCCAAGCCACCAACTTTCTCCTATTACTACCTCTTCTGGGCGCAAAGTAACTTTATTTATTCCAGTGACACGTGCATGAGGGGTCTCTGTTATTGTGACGGGGTGGTCTCTAGCGCTGTGTGGGCATTCAATCCTAGCTCACTTTGTATAGCGCTGGGTGTGTTCTATTCTAGTGCTGTGTGTGTTCTATTCTAGCGCTGTGTGGGCATTCAATGCTAGCTCATTTTGTATAGCGCTGGGTGTGTTCACTGCTGCTCGCTCTGCTTAGCGCTGTGTGCTATCTGTGAGAGCGCTGTGCTAGCATCACACTGTAGCTCGTTTTGGAGAGATTTAAACTGACCTGGATCAGCCTCTGGCGCTGCTCGCTCAGCTCCGCATTGCAACGCTTTGGTTTACGGTAGGCGCTTTGATTCCATTTGCTGCCCCTGCCTCACTTTCACTTTGACCCTCCATTTTGTTTGTGTTGGTGCTCCCTGGGCCGCCCCTCCTCCCCGCTACCGCCTCCCAGCTGCTGCCCCTCCCACACACGAACAGAGGGCTCTCCACCTCTCCTGACCAACTGTGACCGCCCGGACTTGCTCCAGAACGGTCGCTCCCTCCCTCACTCCCTGGTCCCTCGCTGTGAAACTGCTATTGACCGCATTTGGGTATCGTTGCTAGCGCTGTGTGTGTGTTCTATTCTAGCGCTGTGTGTGCATTTAATCCCAGCTCATTTTGTATAGCGCTGTGTGTGTTCTAATCTAGCGCTGTGTGTGTTCTATTCTAGCGCTGTGTGGGAATTCAATCCTAGCTCACTTTGTATAGCGCTGGGTGTGTTCTATTCTAGTGCTGTGTGTGTTCTATTCTAGCGCTGTGTGGGCATTCAATGCTAGCTCATTTTGTATAGCGCTGGGTGTGTTCACTGCTGCTCGCTCTGCTTAGCGCTGTGTGCTATCTGTGAGAGCGCTGTGCTAGCATCACACTGTAGCTCGTTTTGGAGAGATTTAAACTGACCTGGATCAGCCTCTGGCGCTGCTCGCTCAGCTCCGCATTGCAACGCTTTGGTTTACGGTAGGCGCTTTGATTCCATTTGCTGCCCCTGCCTCACTTTCACTTTGACCCTCCATTTTGTTTGTGTTGGTGCTCCCTGGGCCGCCCCTCCTCCCCGCTACCGCCTCCCAGCTGCTGCCCCTCCCACACACGAACAGAGGGCTCTCCACCTCTCCTGACCAACTGTGACCGCCCGGACTTGCTCCAGAACGGTCGCTCCCTCCCTCACTCCCTGGTCCCTCGCTGTGAAACTGCTATTGACCGCATTTGGGTATCGTTGCTAGCGCTGTGTGTGTGTTCTATTCTAGCGCTGTGTGTGCATTCAATCCCAGCTCATTTTGTATAGCGCTGTGTGTGTTCTAATCTAGCGCTGTGTGTGTTCTATTCTAGCGCTGTGTGGGCATTCAATCCTAGCTCACTTTGTATAGCGCTGGGTGTGTTCTATTCTAGTGCTGTGTGTGTTCTATTCTAGCGCTGTGTGGGCATTCAATGCTAGCTCATTTTGTATAGCGCTGGGTGTGTTCACTGCTGCTCGCTCTGCTTAGCGCTGTGTGCTATCTGTGAGAGTGCTGTGCTAGCATCACACTGTAGCTCGTTTTGGAGAGATTTAAACTGACCTGGATCAGCCTCTGGCGCTGCTCGCTCAGCTCCGCATTGCAACGCTTTGGTTTACGGTAGGCGCTTTGATTCCATTTGCTGCCCCTGCCTCACTTTCACTTTGACCCTCCATTTTGTTTGTGTTGGTGCTCCCTGGGCCGCCCCTCCTTCCCGCTACCGCCTCCCAGCTGCTGCCCCTCCCACACACGAACAAAGGGCTCTCCACCTCTCCTGACCAACTGTGACCGCCCGGACTTGCTCCAGAACGGTCGCTCCCTCCCTCACTCCCTGGTCCCTCGCTGTGAAACTGCTATTGACCGCATTTGGGTATCGTTGCTAGCGCTGTGTGTGTGTTCTATTCTAGCGCTGTGTGTGCATTCAATCCCAGCTCATTTTGTATAGCGCTGTGTGTGTTCTAATCTAGCGCTGTGTGTGTTCTATTCTAGCGCTGTGTGGGCATTCAATCCTAGCTCACTTTGTATAGCGCTGGGTGTGTTCTATTCTAGTGCTGTGTGTGTTCTATTCTAGCGCTGTGTGGGCATTCAATGCTAGCTCATTTTGTATAGCGCTGGGTGTGTTCACTGCTGCTCGCTCTGCTTAGCGCTGTGTGCTATCTGTGAGAGCGCTGTGCTAGCATCACACTGTAGCTCGTTTTGGAGAGATTTAAACTGACCTGGATCAGCCTCTGGCGCTGCTCGCTCAGCTCCGCATTGCAACACTTTGGTTTACGGTAGGCGCTTTGATTCCATTTGCTGCCCCTGCCTCACTTTCACTTTGACCCTCCATTTTGTTTGTGTTGGTGCTCCCTGGGCCACCCCTCCTCCCCGCTACCGCCTCCCAGCTGCTGCCCCTCCCACGCTCCGCCCCCTCCACCATCCATTTATGACCATTGCCCCCGCGCGCAGCGTTCACGCGCAGCGACCGCGCCCAATCCGCGCCGAAGGTGCGCCAAAGGTAAGCCCGTCTACGCCCGTCCGCGCCTGGACCGCGCCCAGCGCCAGTCCCCCTGTCCCTCGCATTGCCCAGCTCCCCCGCGTTACCTACGATGCCACCACCCTCCTAGCCCTTAACCCCGGCCGCTCCCCCAACTGCGTCCAAGCCGCTCCTGGACACACCCATGGACCTTTCTCATGCTACTCCTGCAAATTCTTCTGCACTGTCAACCAGTCCGCTACGATCACACCTCAGTTTCCCGACACCAACCACCTACAATGCATCTTGCTCAACACCCGATCGGTCCACAGGCACGCCATTGACCTATGGAATCTACTAGACACCATCTCTCCGGACGTCGCCTTCCTAACAGAAACATGGATGAACGCCTCCTCCACCCCAGACATCACCATTGCCATCCCAGAAGACTATAAGATCATACGCAAGGATCGTACCGGCCACACAGGAGGAGGAATCGCTATCGTCCACAAGAAATCCATCCAAATCTCAACCAGCTCTGACGTCAACCTCGCCAACTCTGAACACCTTCACTTCCAGATTCACATCGACCCCAAGACCACACTCAGAGGCACCCTCCTTTACAGGCCTCCAGGACCCCACGCTCAATTTAGTGAGGACATCACTGACTTCATCACTCCACACGCGCTCCCCTCCAAAGATTACATCCTTCTGGGAGACCTCAACTTTCACCTTGAAAAGAACAACGACCGCAACTCCACCGCCCTGCTGGACAACCTCGCCAACCTCGGACTTAAACAACTGGTCACTTCCCCCACCCACATCGCAGGTCATACTCTCGACCCTATCTTCACCTCCAGCAATCATGTCTCCTTCAGCCACACCACGAATCTCCTTTGGACTGACCACAGCTGCGTTCACTTTACCTACAACAAGCCCAAACCCAACAACCACCCCCAACCAACTCTGCAAAGAAACTGGAACAAAATCACCATCGACCAGATCTCCTCATCGCTTCTCCTAAACCCCCCAGCCCACTCCTCAAACCCCGACCAAGCCGCCACCAACCTCACCCTATGGCTATCCAACAGCGCCGACACCCTAGCACCACTGAAAAAACGACAAAGCAAACTTGGCAGCAAAAAGGCCTCATGGTTCAACGATGATCTTAAGAAATCCAAGAAACTCTGCCGCTCCCTTGAGAAAGCCTGGAAAAAAGACCCAACCACCAGCACCAAGGACGCCTTCAAAAACGCCACCCGCATACACCACCAACTGATCCGAAAGGCCAAGAAAACCGCCTTCAAGGAACGACTAGATAACAACGCCCACAACAGCAAGGAACTTTTCAACATCGTCAAGGAATTTACCAATCCCTCGGCCAGCTCTAACGACATCACCCCCTCTCAAGCCCTCTGCGACTCCCTAGCCTCATTCTTCCACAACAAAATTGCAGACATCCACAACAGCTTCGACAACCAACCCGGAGACCAACCCACCCAACCATCTGCTGGACCTTCACCCCCCTCAAACATCCTTAATGACTGGAACACAATCTCCACTGAGGACACCATCCGCCTGATGAACTCCATCCACTCAGGATCCCCCACAGACCCATGCCCTCACCACATCTTCAACAAAGCAGACTCCATCATAGCACCGCACCTCCGTGACGTCATCAACTGCTCCTTCAAATCCGCCACCTTCCCGGAAAGCTGGAAACACGCTGAACTTAGCGCCCTTCTGAAGAAACCCACAGCGGACCCCACCGAACTCAAAAATTACCGCCCCATCTCGCTCCTTCCATTCCCGGCCAAAGTCATCGAGAAAGCTGTCAACAACCAGCTCGCCGCCTTCCTCGAAGCCAACAAATCCCTCGACTCCTCACAGTCCGGCTTCCGAGCAAAACACAGCACTGAGACCGCCCTCATCGCAGCCACAGACGACATCCGAACTCTACTGGACAATGGAGACACAGTCGCCCTCATCCTCCTCGACCTCTCCGCAGCCTTTGACACAGTCTGCCATAGCACCCTTCTACAGCGCCTCAGAAACATCGGAATCCAAGGAAAAGCACTGGAATGGATCACCTCGTTCCTCACCGGAAGAACCCAGAAAGTCCGCCTCCCACCTTTCAAGTCAGAGGCCACTGAAGTCATCTGCGGCGTACCACAAGGATCTTCACTCAGCCCCACACTTTTCAACGTATACATGAGCCCCCTCGCAGCCATCGCCCGCCAACACAACCTCAACATCATCTCCTACGCGGATGACACTCAACTAATCCTTTCACTCACCAAGGACCCTAGCACAGCCAAAACTAACCTACACGAAGGAATGAAAGAAGTAGCCGAATGGATGAAACACAGCCGTCTGAAACTGAACTCTGATAAAACAGAAGTCCTCATCTTAGGTACCTCCCCCTCCGCTTGGGACGACTCTTGGTGGCCAGAAGCCCTTGGAAAAGCACCCATCCCGACGGACCACGCACGGAACCTGGGCGTCATCCTGGATTCCTCACTTTCAATGAACAGACAAGTCAACGCCGTCTCCTCATCCTGCTTCAACATTCTTCGCATGCTCAAAAAAACATTTCGTTGGATCCCCACCGAGACTAGGAAAACGGTCACCCACGCTCTGGTCACGAGCCGACTGGACTATGGAAACACCCTCTACGCCGGGACTACCACTAAACTCCAGAGAAGACTCCAACGAATCCAAAACGCCTCAGCCAGGCTCATATTAGACATCCCGCGTAGAGAACATATCTCTGGTCACCTGAAAGACCTCCACTGGCTTCCCGTCAATAAGAGGATCACTTTCCGGCTCCTAACCCACGCACACAAAGCACTCTACGAAATCGGACCAGAATGCCTCAACACACGACTGTCCTTCTACACCCCCTCCCGCCAGCTTCGTTCTTCCAACCAAGCCCTTGCCACGGTACCTCGCATCAACAGGACCACCATGGGAGGTAGATCCTTCTCCTACCTGGCAGCTAAAACCTGGAACTCACTTCCCACTTACCTTCGCCTTACCCAGAACCACCTAGCATTCAGAAAGCAACTTAAAACGTGGATATTTGACAAGTGATTCACCACCCCTCCTTAAGCGCCTTGAGACCCTCTGGGTATGTAGTGCGCTATATAAATCCTTTGACTTGACTTGACTTGACTCTCCTGCTTCCAAGAATCACTTACCACCTGCTATATCCCTGGAACCAAGTATATTGATTTCTAAACAATAAATCCTCTTCCAGACAGACCCAGTCTTTGACTTTTAACTCCTTTTTTGCCTCTATACTCTTCAGAGAGCTACCCTCGCACCATGCCTCCCTTTCCTCTCCTCCCCTTCTGCCAACCAGAAGCCTGTGATTGGCTATTCACAAGGCACAACCTCCCGTCCTGTGAGATGCTAACATTTTGGGCAAGACTCTTCCATAATTCCTTCCTCTTGTCCCTTTCTTTTCCTCTCTTGGGCATTTCCATCCCTCCTGTTCAATACCCAATATTTTATGGAAAAATGTGGGTAGTTTAACATGCTTTATAAATAATCAGTGTATTACATCTTTGCTGTGATTGTTGGACATCTTTGAGAGATGTTGGTCTGTGATTGTTAAACATGTACCAAGGCCCTAAAAATTGGCAAAGGGATGCTCTTCAGGGCGACAACGCCCCCCCTCAAACAAACTGTTGCTCACAGATCCAAAACAAAACATTAGACAATCAAATCAGTTTTTTATTAATTAAGACCTCATCAGAGGTCAACAATATAAAACATTCAGGGTCAATACAAAATCAAATATGGCAAATTTAATACCTTTTTATCTATTAATACAGCAGTAGGAAAGTTGTAAAACATTTATACAGTTTATAGCATACAACAAATTCATCAAGGGGTGATCTAGTTGGACATCTCAAATCACTAATTTTAGATATGCTATATTTAAAACGTATATGTTTTATGAAGCGGTTCTGAGCTTCCACCAAGACTTTACTGGGGCAGACCTATAAAACATGCACAACATCTTGGACACCTCCCCCTACAGAGTTCACAAGATCCAGACTTGTCACTTGTCACTCCAGTGTTTGGTGTAGGTTTTTAATGGTAAGACCCCTAAACGTAAAATGATAATACATCATTTAACGCTGTGATTTAATGTATGTCTCAGCTATCTTTGATTAATTTTATGTTCTAGTTTATTAACGAATAGCCTATTATTTACTAACAGGGAACAGTGTACAATGTTAAGATCATAACTCAGTCAAGGTGTAATTAAAAAGTGCTGGTGACCAGGACTGCAGTAGGGTGATAGAACATTGGAAATGCTCTAAGGCACTCGCGAAATTTTCATTAAAAATGTACTGGCTCTTTCCAGCCTTAAAAGTTTGAATCTTTAAGAGAACACTCTGAGAGCTTTCTTCCGCATGTAGTAAGTTTTATGCCAATCTTATTACATTTGCCAAAGATCTAGAAAAGCGCTAACTATAATGAGTTCTAAATGTAGTGCTTGTACTGATATGGCTTGGCTCATAGTGGTTCTCTAAGGGAGAAGCTTCCCTTCATTTAAATTTTATATTGACCACTTATTTATAGAAATATACTCTAGTGCATATGACAGAGTGGAGAGTATCTTTGCTCGATAGATTTCTAGAAGGGAATGAAAGTGTCTCTTTCCCAAAGAAGAATAACATCCTTTTACATCACTTACATGAGCTATAGCCTTGAACTCCATATGTAAAAAGTGAGTGGTAGTTCCTAATGTTTGTGAAAATACTTTCTTCAAATAGGCTGCCCCGAAATTATGGAACACATTTCCCCAATCCATTAGATCCAGCCCAAATCTTCTGTCATTCAGAAAGAAGCTGAAAACATGGTTGTTTAACCTCTAAGAGCCAGAAGCCAAGCATAGGAGAGTTCACAACAGTACAGCGCTGAGACGCCTGCGGGCATTTGTTCGCGCTCTATGAAATGTTAAAAATAAATAAATAAATAAATAAATAAATTTACGTCCTTGATACCTCAACAGGTATCCTGCCCAATTTTCAGTGGAAGTGACAATCGTGTTTCCTCCCCCTAAACGGTACCACTTTTGTCTTAGAAATGTTTACTTTAAAAAAAATAGTTTTCAGTATATCTTAAGAGTGTGTCCATGTTACACTTTAGACAAAAAGGTGTGAGCTAAAAAATGACCACATCCATCATCAGCATACATAAAAACATACAAATGTGTGATGCAGTTTTGGGAGGAAAGTTGTTTACTTTTAAGAAACAATCGGGTAAATCGCTAAGAAATAGTGAAAACAAAAAAGTAGCCAAAAGACATCCCTGCTACAAGCCATTTAAAGTAGAGATCTTGAATCAGTCCCTTATCCCCCCCCCCCCCCCATTTGTACTCTACACCAGGTTGATGAGGGAAAAGTAACTATTTGTCTTAGAAGAGCAAATGGGGATCTTCATTTTCTTTAGTTTCCTCCACAGGGTGGGTCTTTCGACCAAGTCAAAGGCTGTTGAAATGTCAACAAACTTGCTATATACCACTTGCGATTTATTCATCACATACTTGTCATTTATCCTTATATCAGTCGATCTGAGTCCGCAAGCGCACAATAAAGCACCAAGCCAAATATTTGTTATGGAATGAATGTCCTTCACAACACACCCAGTGGACAGTCGACAACCCCATTCATCTTCTTGGAATGCAAAGAATGGTGCTAAGTCTGGCTCACTCGGAATCAAAATGTATGTAGCAAATACTACAGGCAAACTCCGGCACAGTAGGGTACCCAAGGGTTCTCCGTAACATCAATAAGAATCATCACTAAGCACTGCAAATAACAGGTTACAGTTAGAAAGCCAAGGGCCCTGTGGAAAGGCATCACCGTAATGCTGAGAGTGCAAGGCATGGCAGGCACATACTACACAGACACTGATAACATAACAAAGGCAGTTGGTTGAGTATCTTGCACCAACAAAAGGTAGGTGCTACACTGATCTTTTTTTTTTTTTCCTCCAACTTTTAGGCTAGGCCACAGAAGCAGCTATTGGGTGCTGGACAAAGGCAGAACAAGCAGCTGAGGGGTGTTGTCCACTCACGGCCACTAAAGGTGGCAAATCCTCACTTTTCGTTTTAGTTAGTTGTTCAGCTGACAAATAGGCTCATTAGCAGCTATAGTCTATTTAAATTATGCTTGTGGGTTTAAGAAGATGTTCAAGAGGAACTTCGTGTACGCAAAAGTCAGATTCCAACCTTTCTGAATAACTTTCATCTTCAGAAGTACTTGACGCGGAAGCAATTTAGTATAGATGTTCTATGGCATCTCTCAGGCAGTATGTATAGGTCTGTGTTCACTGTACATAGGGACAGTGCAGTCAATCTTCACTCTACATAGAGACGCTGTAGCATATATATGCCTATCTTGTCTCTAAATAGAGACAATGCAGCATCTATAGGTCTATCTTCACTCTACTCAGGGGTGTTGCAGCGTGTATAGGTCTTTGTTCACTGTCCATAGGGGTGTTGCAGCATGTATAGGTCTTTGTTCACAGGGGCTCTGCAGTATGGTTAGGTCTTTGTTCACTGTTCATAGGGGTGTTGCAGCATGTATAGGTCTATGTGTGCTTTACATAGGGACACTGTCTGCAGCATGAATAGGTCTATGTTCACTTCACATATGGGCACTGTCTGCAGCATGTGTAGGTATATGGTCACTTCACATAGGGGCACTGTCTGCAGCATGTATAGGTATATGGTCACTTCACATAGGGGCACTGTCTGCAGCATGTATAGGTCTATGTTCACTTTACACAGGGGCATTGTATGCAATATGTATAGCCCCAAGTAGGTCTATGTTCACTCTACATATGAACATTGCAACATGTATGGGTCTATTTACTCTCTACATAGGGACATTGCAGCAAATATAGGTCTATGTTCACTTTGCATTGGGGTATTGCAGCATGTGTAGGTCTATGTTCACTCTATATAGGGACATCGCAGCTTATGTAGGTCTACGTTCACTCTACACCGGGACAATACAGCATGTATAGGTCTATGTTTACTCTACGTAAGGGCATTGCAACGTGTATAGGCCTATGTCCACTTCTACATATGGACATTGCAGTGTTACTAGGTCTATGTCCACTCTAGATTGGTATTCTTGATGAGGCCAATAACTGGAAAACACTATCTGTGAGAACCTACACTAGTTGAGAAATGGAGGTTTGAGTTGCCCTGAAGCTAGAAAGACTGACTGGTGAAATTGCAGGGAGGCCGAGACATTAATTATCAAACAGCCAGCAAAGGCAATTAAAATCTTCCAAGATGTGTAGCTCCTTGAGGTGAGAAAGGAGCTCTTGACAGGCACGTAAGAGCACAAATCCATTGAGTCTTTGAAATAACAAAAGCAGCAGCATACTCTCTTGGAGCTACACTGAGCAGAGAACACAGGTTTTCTAGTGCTTGGGCTCACAAGCTTCCATGAGAGGCAGCTGCAATGCTCATCCATAGATTCTGCAAAAGGAAGCCTGAAACCCAGTTTTTTAGGTCGAGCCTATCCCATTCCACAGAAATGGATAGGGGAGAATTTTAGTGGGCAAAATAAGTTCTCAAACCATCAGGCGGATATCAAACAGTTCACGTGAAATCACGTGAACACAAGCGCGCTCATTTCCCCTCATCAAAGCCATCAGTCTCCCTCCCACAGGCTTCCCCAGCGTGGCAGTGCGCGCTGGCCTCACTTCTCCCCCCCCCCTAATTGCTTGCACTTTCACGGCCGCCAGGCCGTGAGCTACATCAAAGGGTTCCGCTGCCCCGCCCTCTGCTTCACGGCCGCTTCTCATTTCTGCCCATCATCACATCATCAGCCTCCCTCCCACAGGCAGCTTCTTTTTAAAGAAGACTTGTTTAAGCTGCTCCTGCTATGTTCATCTAACAAGAGGCACTGATTGTAATTACAACGGTCAGGTTTTGCTTCGCTTTCATGAACAGCTTGATAATTAAGCTGTGGGCTATGGTGACGTTCTATAGAGTGGTGTGGACCTATCATTATCTAAATGCGCTATTTATCATGCGTTATACATTAAATGGCTGCAGGAAGGAAATCAGAATGAATGTAGGTCCCCCCAGTGTAAAAAACCCATATTGTACTGGAACCTTGAAATAAAACTTACTGCCTGTTAAACATGGCTTTTTATAACACTGCAGTTTGCACCCATACATATAATTAAATAAATATTGCTGCTATGTTGCAACGAATGTGATTTGTATAGCACACCTTGGTATACCCTCACAACATTCTGAGCTAGCCGTACAGCGCGTGTGTTTGTTTACACATGGCTCTGCGGTTTCAGTCACACTGCTTGCTGCCTGTTTCGAGGGAGCCTGGCATAAGTATTCATCGCGCGCTGGAGTGATCCCGGTCACCTGTTGGCTTGTGCAGTGTGAGACTCACATTGATGGTGTGAGCGTCCCGCGGTCGTGGTACTTGCGTAAGAGTATGGCATTGGTGGGCAGAACTGTTGTGCCTGGGTGCGCACTCTACATAGGCAACACACGCTGAGTGCGTTAGTAGTGCCGCTCGTGTCGTTGTGTAGGAGTGTCCCAGAGTCTGCTTGTGCAAGTGTCACTGTGCATGCATCTGTGCCAATGTGAGTGCATTAATTAATTGTGTGGCTGTCGACAGATAAGTGTCACAGTGCACGTGCACGTGGTGCCTGTTTGCACATCAGTGTCGTATGTGTGTGAGGCTGCACGTGGTGCCTGTTTGCACATCAGTGTCGCATGTGTGTGTGGCCGCCTCTGTGTCTGCGTGTGTGTGGCCGCCCCCTGTGTCTGCGTGCGTGTTGCTGCACGTGTTACGTGGCCCTTGCAGTTTTTCAACAGGGGGTGTCTCATTGTTGCTTCGTTTGTTCCACCACTGTCATTCACAGCATCCACAAGTACCTCCGTCATATCTAGATCGCCTTCTACGGCTCTTGCAGCAGCTGCAAAATTCCACTCTCTCAGCACTTTCAATTCCAAAAAAAGACAATTATTATCGGGTTCATCACGGATATCTTTCCTGTTCCCGGCATGCTGTGCACCACAGATTCGTATGGTAAGGCTCTGGTCAGGCGCTTGGAGGAGGCACAGTTTTTAAAGGCAAGCTCATCTATCAGCTACAAAGACAGTACGGATCGATGGTAAAAGGCGGAGCCGGCATAGGGATTCTCTGCAGCAGAGCAAACTACTGAGAGGAGCAATGGGGGAGACATTTAAATACTTGCAGTATGAATGAAATGGATGCAGGCTTTAGGAGAGAACACAATACTTTGTTTCTATACATGGTTATGCGCCAAATATATGTGGCTTCCAAGCGCTTTGACAGCGAAAGAGAGAGGCAAGCATGTTCTTGCGAAGGAGCACGAGATACAATGCATGTGTGACTCGCACACCCCACGACCAACCAATGAAAGATGTGAGTGAATCAAACACTGAATACTTGTGCCAAATCGGTAATAAGTAACATCCTGAAAAAAATCCAAGCAAAAGGCCTCCTACACGAGAACCCTTCTCAACCATGAACTTTGAACTTTCCAAACCTGCAAACTACAGACCAGTTTCCAGACGCCTGGATAAGCTGATTTAGAAAAGGTCTTAGCACATCTCCTTAACCTCACCCTGGGATACGACCTGCGGACAGAGGAATCATTAGGATTCCCACCAGCCAGAGGCACAAATTCAGAATGACCTAAAAGAGATATCCAGCTTGGAGGACTTAAAACTTACAGAGGACAAAAGAACTCCACTACTGCCTTATGGACTTAGTATAAGCTTTCTGATACAACCCATCACCAAACACTCATTCTCAGGCTGGAAAGCCTTGAAATTTACAGAAAGACTCTGAAAAGAAATCGCCTGTTACCTCAAAGACAGACCCCAGAAAACTGGCCCCACTCACTTTCACTCGCTCTCCACAGCCCACTCTGCAGTGACCCTCAGGGATCAGTTATCTCACTTCTTCTATTCTACCTCTATCGGACCTCCTTACTGGTTTTCTTTCTTTTGAGCACCTTTGTGCTAAAAGTAAAAACAAATCACGTTTCGTGCTGTTTTTACCAATCTAACTTATCCACCTCTCAAAATACTTTCACATTTCACTATATTAATTCACCACTAATCCTTTATGGGTTCCGGAATAGCACTGGCCAAAAAAGCGCTTCAACACCCCAACAGGGGTAGCAAGCGCTATATAAATGAAAACCTTTTTTCCCTCTTCTATCCCTCCACTATCCATTTTAATTCAAATAATTAACTATCATATCCACCACTCAAATTACTTTCATATTTCACTATACTAATTCATCACTAATCCTTTATGGGTTTCGGAGTAGAGTGCTACTCACTGAAAAAGCGATTCAACGCCTCTCCCTCATCCGGGGTAGTAAGCGCTATATAAAGCAATTACCACACAATAAGATATTGGTAAATAAAAAAAGTACTTTCTGCATTTTGTAGGCATGCATATAGGCATGCTCCTACAAAATGACACAGTTGGCTTCATAATGGTGTTTATATATGTATATTTTTTTAAACAAAAATATAAGCCATGATGCTCAGCAGCCGCAATGCTGTACAGCTATGATACTCAAAGTAGGGGCCGGGGGCCGCTTGTGCCCCTCTTGACCTTTACATGCGGCCTCCTCCTAGTGAACAGCAGTGCGAGCTGCTGAGCACTATTATCCAGAAAAAAATTTTAACCTGCAAAGAAATGCTTGTCCGTTTATTTAACATTTTTTAAGACCTCCTCACACAGTCTCTGACCCACCCAGACCCCTACCACCACCCCTCTGGCATCAGTGCGGCCCTCTGTCACACCATAGACCGTACTTTGATGCCCCTGTGCAAATGTCTGTGAGTACCCCTGCTGTACAGCATGACTAAATATCACTATCTTAGAAAGTTGATACCTATTGGCTTTGCCAGAGCTTGTTTTTAGATAAACCCCTTGCACCGCAAGTCCGTTTCCTTGTACTCAGTCAGACTGATTTCAGTACTGAACAGTAAGTAACAATAATTTTAGGCTGTCTATCTGCCTTTAAAATACCTGCTGTAAAGTTCCTTGTTTGCGTATGGCACGTTATGATCCCATGAGCTGAGCGAAAAACTGTTGTTGGTGGAGCTCAGCTGTTCCAATACTCAAGCATTCTTTTTGTCACACTTCTATTCCCATTCCTCAGATCCATCTCTCTTCGTCACACTTCTTTACCCATTCCTCAGATCCATCTCTCTTTGTCACACTTCTTTACCCTTCCCTCATATCCATCTCTATCGCCCTCACTCTATCTATCGCCCTCACTCTATCCATCGCCCTCACTCTATCTATCGCCCTCACTCTATCTGTCTATCTATCGCACTCACTCTATCTATCACCATCACTCTATCTATCACTCTATCTGTCTCTCTATCTATCGCTCTCACTCTATCTATCACCCTCACTCTATCTATCGCCCTCACTCTTATCTATCCAACGCCCTCCCTCTATCTATCTCCCTCTATCTATCTATCGCCCTCCCTCTATATATCTATCGCACTCACTCTATCTATCGTACTCACTCTATCTATCTATCGCATCATCACAGCATCACTCAGCACCACCACAGCATCACTCAGGGGCACCACAACATCACTATGCGCTACCACAGCATCACTGAAGGCCACAGCATCACTCGTCGCCACCACAACATCACTCGCGCCACCACAGCATCAATGTGTGCAACCATTCAATAACATCTGGTTCAAATATGTTCTATCAATGTTTCAAGCTTTATTACAAATGTCACAAAAAGATGTTAATATTTCACTTCTTTTCATGGATTTTCGCCACAATAAAATACACTGAACATAATCTTCACAAAAGTTATTTACTCAAGTTTAAGCTATTGCCATTATAAATTACAATAACTTTTATTTAAGTAATAATTATTAAAATAAAAAAAACATTGTTATTTGTAATATCAATACATCTAAGTCACGTAAATACAACACAATTTGCATTACAAATGCTATAGGTGTCATATTTGCAAAAGTTAAAAGTATTGGCATTGTAAATGACAAAGCTATTAATTTCGCAATTTTCAAAACCAACACATAAAAAAAATTTCCTTTACAAGACCAATAGCTCAAACTTTCCTAATGCGAGACCTATTGCATTGCAAATGCTTGTTATAGCAGTCTTTCCTTTGTTCCCTAGAGGCAGAGAGGCCGTGGCTTTGTCAGAACCAGTTCAGGTCAGTTCCTGAGCACTTAGGGGCATATTATCAAGAACTGCGATAACTTTATCGCCGCTTTAGTGGTAGGAAACTACAGCTAAAATGGGGATAATGGGCTTGATAATATGCCCTTGTGAATTCCCATAGCAGCCCAGGTTAACACCAGATTCTGGGCTGCTATGGGAATTCATAAGGACATATTATCAAGCCCATTCTCGCAGTGTTAGCGGCAGTTTTCTGCCGCTGAAGCAGCGAAACTTTTATTGCCATTCTTGATAATATGCTCCTTTGTTTTTCTGTCTTCTCCTCTCCTTTCAGAGAGAGGGGCAGGGTCGTCAGCCACCCAGCAGGAGGTGGAGCCAGCATTGTGGAAGGCAGGCACAGCCCTTTTCAGGCCCAGGTGCTATCCCCTCTCACCACTCAAGATGCAGATGCAGTCATTCTGCCGAGGGCTGACTCATCCAACCTCCTGGGGGCTCCCCGGCCCCTGTCACTCACAAACCAGACAGTCATTTCACAAACAGGCCAAGGCACACAGAAAGGGCAAACAAGAGAACAGCAACTTTCTAAAAGTGCTGTTCTCAAACACAGGATTTAAAAAACATCTTTCCTAAAAGATATGTTATTAAATTATGAGTTCAGGGATACCAGACTTTAATTTTCTATCTTGCTCCAATGGGAAGATATGCAGGTAAAACATTATACACAGCATTCCCCATTATAGCCTATGGGCAAGATAGCCCTCTCAATAGTGAAAAACTAAAATGGCTGTAATTCACTACCAGAGCAAGTCACAAACACTAGAAAATGCTCTACCTTTCATATACACTGCACCCTGCCCAGGGGGGTACCTAGGGCCTTCTATAGGGGTGCCCAATGTGTACAGAAAGGGACGGGTTAGGATTGGCCAGTGTGGACACTGGTCAGGGCAGCATGGCAGTTAGCAACTGCACCCTGGCATCGTGATGGCAGGCCTGCGACACCATTTTAGGTCTACTCATGTGGGTGGCACAATAAGTGCTGCAGGCCCACTAGTAGCATTTTAATCACCTTCCCTGGCACACTCAGTGCACTTTACTAGGGACTTCCTGGTAATACAAATATGCCAATCATGGATAACCAATCACAATTACAATTTACTCAGGAAGCACTTGCACTTTGATGCTGATCAGCAGTGGCAAAGTGCCGAAAGCATCTAAACCAGCAAAAACTAAATCCAGCACAGCGTCAAAAATACAGGAGGTAGAGGCAAAAAAGTCAGGGGAAACTACGCCAAAGATGCCAGTTGTAACACATGTCCCCTCCAGCTGAAAGTGGGGAGAACTACCCGCCCTCTTGGGAACTCTCTTCACTAAGGTGGAAAAACCTGGACAGACCATCAGCATTGGCGTGTTCTGTACCAGGGAGGTGTTCCACCGTAAAGTCCATTCCCTGTAGGGAGATGGACCACCTCAACAGTTTTGGGTTCTCACCCCTCATTTGCATCAACCATCTGAGGGGCCTGTGGTCTGTCTGAACCCTGAAGTGAGTCCCAAACAAGTAGGGCCTCAGCTTCTTCAGAGCCCAGACCACAGCAAAAGCTTACCTTTCAATCGCACTCTTACCTCTGTTCCCTGAGAAGTAGCCTTCTACTAATGAAAGCTACAGGTTGGTCCAAGCCCTCGTCATTGATCTGTGAGAGTACTGCTCCCACACCATGCTCTGAAGCGTCTGTCTGCACTACAAACTTACTAGAGAAATCAGGCGTCTTGAGCACAGGTGCTGTGCACATGGCAGTCTTCAGGGCATCAAAAGCAGTTTGACAGGCATCGGTTCAATTCACTCTCCTGGGCTGCTTCCTTGAATCCAGTTCTGTCAAGGGGGCAACAATGGTGCCATATCCCTTTGTTAGCATGAGCTGAAAGCCATTTTGTATTTCTGGCAGCCATTTTAGTTAGCCATGTGCTGCCACGTGCTCGCCATGTGCTCTGTCGTCCCTCAGTGTTGACTGCTCTTCTAATCTGCCTAGAAACAAACTATATTCAGCATCTTCCACCTTCGCACATGCTCAGTTGAGATTGTAGCTGTCCTTGCAACTGTTCCTAGTCTGTAAATGTCAGGATGTGTTCACCAAAATTAGCAACTGTTAGCTCCTCCCACTTTGTTGAGCAAGCAGATCTTGCATGTCCATATTAGTCATTTTGCATGCTTACATGAGCCAGGACTGCCCCTTGGTCTTATTCTGACTATGTAACCCTAAGCATATATAAGGCTCCTGTTGTGTGTACTCCTTAGACTGCCTCATTCATTTGCTAAGGCTTCTGTGTGACACAGTCTCCCTCATTTGAGGTTAATAAAGATGTTACTTTAATATTTCAGCTTCTGTGCCAATTTCTTCTTTGTTGGTTTAAAAGGACCAAGTATCAGTGGGACCCCTGAGAAGGTTTCTATTTTCTACACCTTGACAAATATTCTGTAATACCCAGTCAGACCTAGGAAGGCTCTCACCTCTGTCTGGGTCTTGGGGGGCTCCCAAGCCAGAATGGTATCAATCTTTGCCTATAGGGGTGCCACCTGGGCGCTCCCTATCTGGTGTCCCAAGTACACCACAGATCCCTGCCCTATCTGGCACTTACTGGCCTTGATAGTGAGGTCTGCCCTTTACAAAGCCTTCAACACTTCACAGAGGTGTTGTAAGTGTTCTTCCCATGTGGAGCTGAACACAGCAATGTCATCCAGGTATGCAGCGCTGAATTCCTCCAGCCCGGACAGTACCTAGTTGACCAGTCTATGGAATGTGGCAGGGGCGTTCTTCAACCTAAAGGGCATGACACGGAACTGGAAGTGCCCCTCTGGCATTGAGAACACAGACCTCTCTTTGGCCCCCTCAGTTAAGGCAATCTGCCAGTACCCAGATGTTAAGTCAAATGTACTGAGGTACTGGGCAGGGCCCCACTGATCCACGAGTTCATCAGCTCTGGGGATGGGGTGTGCATCAGTCTTGATGACCACATTGAGCCCACGGTTGTCCACACAAAACCGGAGTTCTGGAGTGGCACCGGGCGCAGCAGCTTTTGGCACTAAGAACACTGGGCTAACCCAGGGGTTGCTGGAGGGCTCAATTACCCCTAGCGCCAACATCTTGGAAACCTCTTCCTTGATCCTGGCCCTGACCTTGTCAGCTGCCCTGTAAAATTTCTGTTTCACAGGTAGACTATTTCCAGTGTCCACGTCATGGACGCACCAATTGATGACACCTGGGGTCAGGGAGAACAGGGAGGCAAACTGACCCAACACCTGGTGGCAGTCCCTCTGCTGCTCTGGGGTCAGGGTGGGTGAGAGGACCACACCACCACTGACCCATCTTGCTCCTTGGCTGCCAGGAGGTCAGGAAGAGGGTCACTTTCCTCTTCCATTCCAGCATCTGTAGCCAGGAGCATTCTCACATCAGACCTCTCAAAGTGGGGCTTGAGGGGATTCACATTTAAGACCCTCAGGGGCTGCCTGGAAGTCTGCAAGTTAACCAGGTAGGCTACTTCACTCTTGCGCTCCACCACCTCATATGGCCCAGTCCACTTATCTTGGAGCGCACAAGGCTCCACTGGCGCCATCACCCACACTTTCTGCCTAGGTTGAAATTTGAGCAGAGTGGTATTCTGGTCGTGCCATCTTTTCATTTCTTCCTGGCTAGCTTCTAGGTTCTCCTGAGCGAGCTTCCTGAAGCGTTGTGTCTGGTTGTAGAAATCCAGCACATAGCTGAGCACATCCTGGGGGGTTATCCCGAGGGATTTCTCCCACCCCTCCTTCACTAGAGTGAGAGGTCCTCTAACAGGGTAGCCCTACAGAAGTTCAAAGGGACTGAACCCTAGGGATTTCTGAGGCACCTCCATGTAGGCAAACAACAGGCTTGGTAAAAAGACATCCCACTTCCGTCTCATGGGCTCCGCCAGGCCCATAATCATACCTTTCAGGGTTCGGTTGAACCTTTCAAGCAACCCGCTTCCTTGAGGGTGGTAAGGAGTGGTGAACTTGTAAGTTACCCCACACTCCTCCCACATAGACTTCATGTACCTAGAGATGAAGTTGGTATCCCGGTCGGAGACCACCTCTCTGGGTAACCCCACACGGGAAAAGATCCCCATCAATGCACGGCCCACCACAGGTGCTGTGATTGTCCTGAGAGGGACAGCTTCAGGGTACCGGGTGGCATTGTCCACCAAGACCAGGATGAACCTGTTGCCTAAGGCTGTCTTGGTGTCCAGTGGCCCAACAATGTCGATGCCCACATGCTCGAAAGGGGTGCTCACCACTGGAAAGGGTTGGAGGGGTGCCTTGCACTTCCCTCCACTCTTACCACTTGCCTGACATGTCTGGCAAGTCCTACAGAATGTACCAGCATGCTTCTTCATCTGGGGGCCAGAAGAAGTGGGTGACAAGCCTTTGGAAGGTCTTCTCTTGCCCCAGATGTCCTGCCAGAGGCACGTCATGAGCCAGACCCATTAGGAAGTCCCTGAAGTGCTAGGGTACCACCAGCCCACGGGCTGCACCGGGCTCAGCAAACTTAGGCTCACTGTAAAGGAACTCATCTTCCCAATAAATGAGATGATCCTTGGACTCTCTACCAGCTGCCTGGTCTGTAGCCTGCTACCGCACACCAATGAGAGAAGGGCATTCCATCTGCGCCTTGCAGAACTCCTCCCTGGAGGGGCCACCTTCTTGCCGCCAATGGGTCAGCTCAGGTAAGTCCCCCAGTTCGGCCACCTGTTCCTCTGTAGGCTCCTGGGCATCCCCCTCAAATTCTGTTCCTTCCTGGGCAGTGGGAAAGGCTGGGGCTGGTTTCCCATGCCCCCTGCCCCTTCTCTTCCTGGCATGAGTCAGGGCCATTGTTTCAGGCTCCAGGTCTGCTGAATCACCCCTACTGGCTGCCATAGACCGAGTGGTCACACAGATCCACTCAGGCAGACCCATCATCTCAATGCGAGCCTGGTGTTCCACCTCCTTCCATTGGGAATTCTCCAGGTCATTTCCTAGCAGACAGTCTACAGGCATGGATGGACTCACAACAACCTTCAAGAGACCTTCGACCCCCCTCCACTCATAAGGAACCTGCACCACCTTGCAGAGGCACACCGAGTTGTCCGCTGCAACTACTGGGTGAAGTACATTGGGAATGACCTGCACTTCAGACGCCCACTGACACCTTACAGCTGTCACACTGGCTCCTGTGTCTCTCCGAGCCTCCATCTTCCTCCCATTGATGGTCACCAACTGCCCGTATTTCTTAGTGTTCAGGGCAGGTATGTTTCCTGGACCATCTCTTGGTCTCCTAAAGAGACAAGGGTCATTACTGCTAGTCCCTCCCCCTCACTGGAAATTAAATCCCCTCCCAAAGCTACACTCACTAAACCCGGTGTTGGAGCACCAGTGGGTGCTGGAGGTTTCTTGGGGCAACTAGGGGCAATGTGACCCACCTCTTTGCAGTGATAGCATGTAGGGGGACCCCTTACATCCCGTCTGGCCCTAGGGGGCCAGGGTTGTCTAGGTTTGGGGGGTTGGGACTCCTTTCCCTGGGAACTGTTTTGGGGCCCTTGAGAGAACTCCTTTTGGTTACCCTTGTCCCCCCCACTCTTCTGCTGGGGACCCTGCCCACCTTTGGCTGTGGTGCCCACAATTCCCCTGTGGAGGCGGACCCAGCGGTCCGCCTCCTTAGCAAGCTCAATTGGGTCCGTCAGCTTGCTGTCTAAAAGATTCTGGCGTAGCTCTCGAACACATAGACTACTCAAGTGCTCCCAACTAATTAAATGCAACAACCCTTTATAATCAGTTACTTTTCTGCCCTTCATCCACTCTTCCAGTACACGCGAGTACAGATTCACACATTCCATCCAAGTCTCAGACTCTTTCTTCTTGGAGTTCCTAAACTGCAGTCTATACTGCTCTGGAGTAAGTCCATACCTGAGACATAGGGCCTCTTTCTTATTGGAATAGGTCATGGTACCTGCTAATTCTAAGGGACTCTAGAGCACTCATCCCAGAAGCCTCAAAATGTTTTCACAGGCCCGCCCCCATTGCTGTTCAGGCACACCATTCATTCTCAAAGTAATCTCATACGAGGTAAACCAGGCATAGATATCCTCGCTCCTGTGGTAATTCTGTACCAAATCCTTGGGAATATATACTTTACCCCCTGCACTGGCTGTGCGCTGTCACCATTTGAACCGGACTCCAGCTCCTTGGCCTTGATATCCAGTTTTCTCATGCTCAACTCATGAGCCAAAAGCAATTTATTTTCTTCCAGGGCACGGGCATTCTTGCTCTCCTCCGCCGCCCTTTCTCTGTCTTTCTCCACTTCCAATTGCTTCATCTTTAACCTCATGACTTCCAAGTCATAGCTTCTCACCCCCAGATTCTCCTCTAACTCTTCTGGAGTGAAACTCCTATTGGAATGGGTGCTGACAGGCCTTCAGCCTGGGTTGCTCACAAGCAAATTTTGGGGTTGAAAACCATCCCTACCACTTGTAACATTTCCTCCTTGGGCCTCCCACCAGGCTTTCAAGACTTTCTGCAGCACATCCTTTCTAGAGCTGCTTCTCACAGGGAAACCAAGATCCTTGCAGAAGTGCTTAAGCTGCTACACCTTGTATGAATACAGATCTTCAATGTGAAACTCCACTTCTGCCCCTTCACTTGCTGCCTTTCCTTTCAGAGACATGATGCTTTGTGGAGTTACTCAAAAATAGGACCAACAATCTTAACACGGTATGTGGTTGGTAGTGGTCTGCACTAGACTAGTGATGTACACCATTTACTATGTGTCAAGTACAAATACAAGCTCAAATCCTCATCGCTGACCACCAATGTTAGATCTGGGGTCTCTAGTTGGCAGAGGTAGGTACCAATGTCCAAATAGGGACCCTTGCTTCTAGTCAGGGTAAGGGGGATACATTCTTTAGATAACCCCTGCTCACCCCCTTGGTAGCTTGGCACAAGCAGACAGGCTTATCAAAGCTAATGTGTGAAGTATGTGTACCAACACTCACAGTAACACAGTGAAAACACCACAAATGGACTCCACACCAGTTTAGAAAAATAAAGTATCTTTATCTAAACTACACAAGACCAAAATGACAAAAATCCAACATACACAGTTCAAGAATAGGATTTTCAAAGAGTTCTAGGGTTTGCGCCAAAATAATCCACAGTTGCATCATGTTTAGCCCAAAGTACCTGTAGATGTGACAAAAGCTCCAAATGGAAGCTGCAGCGTTGAAAAACAAGCGATGCGTCACTCCTGAGACCCTGGGGAGGTGATGCGACAGCCTTGCTGCACGCAGCAGATGTGTTGCGACGAATCCGGTCTGTATGGGGAGGAATGCAATACCTTGTATGGATTCCGGTGCGCAGGATCGGTAGGAAGCATCTCACACAGGCATGATCGACGATCTTCGAGATGGTGAAGAACTCAGGTGTGGCGGCGATGCGCAGTGTGATATTCTCTCTCAGCCCCTCGATGCAATGGCTCTGCGGCAATGTTCACAGTGACGTGATGCAGTCCGCAAGCAAGCGGTGCGAAGATCTCACCCAGCGACGACAGGCTCTGCGACGATACTCGCAGCGACTGAAAACTTCCCGCACCGGGGCGATGCGTTTGGCAAGCGAATGATGCATTGGTTCTTGCAGCGGCAACAGGCGCTGCAACGATCTCGATCTTCGCGGCGGCGGAAATTTCCTCGCACTGTCGGGGATGTGCTCCGCAAGCGAGCGATGCGTGAAAATTGCAGATTGTCTTCTTTTCTCTTTGTCCAGCTTCCCAAACAGCAGGCAACAACTTCCAGAGGCCCCACAATTGGATCAAGCACTCTAGGAAGGGAGAACTCAGTCAGCAGAGTTCAGGGGAAGCTGGGGGCGAGGTCCTTTGGTTCCTGAGACTTCTTAACAGGAGGCCAGGTCTCCTCAGACCCTTGGAGATCTCTTCAAGCAAGGGGACACAGCTCACAGCAAAGTCCTTCCCTTCTCCTTGGCAGCAAAGCAACTGCTGGTCAGTCCACAAGCACACAGCAGGACAGTCCTTCCTCTTCAGTCTTCCAGCTTTCTCCTTAGCAGAGGTTCCTTCTTGGTTCCAGGATAATCGATTTTTCTGTAGTCTGGGTAGCCCTTTTTATACCAGTCTTTAATTTGTTCTTTAGAGGCAGAGAAGCCTTGGCTTGTTCAGAACCAGTTCCGGTCAGTTCCTGAGCAATTTGTTTTTCTGTCTTCTCCTCTCCTTTCAGACAGAGGGGCATGGTCATCAGCCACCCAGCAGGAGGTGGAACCAGCATTTTGGAAGGCAGGCACAGCCCTTTTCAGGCCCAGGTGCTATCCCCTCTCACCACTCAAGATGCAGATGCAGTCATTCAGCCTAGGGCTGACTCATCCAACCTCCTGGGGGCTCCCCAGCCCCTGTCACTCACAAACCAGACAGTCAATTCACAAACAGGCCAAGGCACACAGAAAGGGCAGACAAGAGAACAGCCACTTTCTAAATGTGCTGTTCTCAAACACAGGATTTAAAACACATCTTTCCTAAAAGATATGTTATTAAATTCTGAGTTCAGGGATACCAGACTTTAATTTTCTATCTTGCTCCTATGGGAAGATATGCAGGTAAACATTATACACAGCATTCCACATTATAGCCTATAGGCAAGATAGCCCTCTCAATAGTGAAAAACAAAAATGGCTGTAATTCACTAACCGAGCATGTCACACACACTAGTACATGCTCTACCTTTCATTTACACTGCACCCTTGCCAGAGGGGTAACTAGGGCCTTCTATAGGGGTGTCCATTGTGTACAGAAAGGGAAGGGTTAGGCCTGGCCAGTGTGGACACTGGTCAGGGCAGCATGGCAGTCAACAACTGCACCCAGGCACTGCGGTGGCAGGCCTGAGACACCATTTTAGGGCTACTCATGTGGGTGGCACAGTCAGTGCTGCAGGCCCACTAGTAGCATTTGAATCACCTTCCCTGGCACACTCAGTGCACTTTACTAGGGACTTCCTGGTAATACAAATATGCCAATCATGGATAACCAATCACAATTACAATTTACTCATGGAGCACTTGCACTTTGACACTGATCAGAGATGGCAGAGTGCCCAAAGCATCTAAACCAGCAAAAACAAAATCCAGCACAGCGTCAAAAATACAGGAGGTACAGGCAAAAAAAGTCAGGGGAAACCACGTCAAAGATGCCAGGTCTAACACATGGCATCAATCCTTCAGCTCCTGTGTGGCAGGAGTCCGCAAAAGGTTCTTCTCCTCTTGGGCGGGATGCATGGTGGTGCGTCCCCCTCACTTTTTTTGCCAGGGCATGAAGATGGTGTTCGGGGATTCCCTGTATAGGAACCGGCACAGGGGTTGGGATCCCTGGACCCCACGAGTTCTGATGAGGGGCCCCCAATCACACACACCCTCCCTGGAGAAGAACAAATAATCTGCTTTTAATGCCAGCCCCCGGCCATTGGCCCATTCCGCGGGTAATTTTGCAAAGATGCGTCAGAGTCCCATGTGCTTTGATCATTGCTGGGGGTTAAGGTCACCCATCTTTCAATGGCCAAAACTTTGACCCCATTAGAATTATTGCAAAGATCCTGGGCTCTTTTTACTCCTGGTGGCCTCCTGCCCTCCAGAGTGATGCACTTTGCAGGAAGCTGGGACCAGTAGCTCCCTGCACCAGCTTTTCTCCTGGTCTTGTTCAAAGGTGATCCTCTCCTCTTGTTTGGGTGCAGAAGTTCATAACTTTCCCACAACTGGCCCTCAAGAGGTATAAGGGGATCAGTCTTACTGTCCCTTTGAAAGACCCACTGGTCCTAGGATCAATTGCTGTAAGATTCCTTAGTCCCTTAGGGCATCACGGGTTTTGTCCTTCCAGTTGTCCAAGGCTGCTACCTCCGTGGTAGTCCCAGTAAAAACATACAGTAAAAAAGCGCTCTCTCTCCATTGTGAAAGAGATTTTAAATTGGGTGCAAGTTTCTAGAAGCCAGGCCCCCAAGGCCAATCCTAACATGCCACATCACCTCTGCACCCCTTTATGAACCCTCTTCCACAGCATGCTGGGACAGTCCTAGCTGGTGCTTTTTGGAAGACACTTGTCACATCTCCTCTTGGAGCCTCAACTCCCCTCTCCCTATCATCTCTGTCAGGGCCTTTCTCATCAAAACTAAGGTTTGGGCAAAGAATTCCACTTGACCGGCAGAATTCGCTGAGCTTTGCCCACCCTGTGCGGAGTTCCACAACACTCCGCAAAGTGACGCAGAAAGGAGTTTTTTCTCCGCGTGACTCACCAACATTAAGATAGTGAGCAGGAGCGAGAAAAGATGCACAGTAGACCCCCTCCTGGTAAGATTTCTCAGTTGCGGCGGGTTGTGACTGCTCACATTGAGAAATCTGCTGCTTGCATTGAGGAAGCTGCCACTCGCGTAAAATTCCTACCCAAGCGGCAGAAAGTAGCAACGCCATCTAACATGATGCACAGTGACGTTCGCAGTCATTTTACAGTATGGGATAAACTCTCTGCACTAAAAATCAGTGTCAGCAGGGTGACTTACCACACTCCACCGCTCACGGAACTCTGGGGATCGCAACAGAGTTTTTTCTGCACTTTGTAGGGTTTTGCGGGCAGAACTCCACAAACTATACCCCTGCATAATCAAAACTTCAACAAGGAGACCCCTCCTGTATTTTCTCCAGTTGTCTGGGCTTCCTTCTTTGTTCATTGGGCCTGAGCTGCCCCCAGCCCTGGTACAGTTTGACAACTATTTAACAGATGCAGATTTTCTTTCCCACCCCTTACTCATCAAGAGCTGAGATAAGCACTGTTAATTGTTCCTTCTGTGTGAGGAGGCTTTGTTCCCTCTGCTGGGCAACAATGTAATTTAGTTGGCCAATCAGGGTGCAAAAATGCCTAAGCTCTGATCCTGAATTGAGCCTGAGAAATATGAGAATTCTGGATGACCCAGAACTATATCTGCTTGAGACTTGCATATTCCATCTAGGTGCATGTTTCACCCCATTTTGATACCTTGATGGACTTTGTAGGCCAAAGGGAAGTAAAACAGCAATCTAAGGCAGAATTACCTTTATGTATATAATAAAGTTTCACTGCAGACATAACAGTAAATCATACTGACTTTACCTAAAAGTGTCCACTAATATTATAAGGCCTATGCACAGTCCTTCTAACCTTGCAGAGTACCCCCTTGCTCCAGGCTTCCTGTGTGCAGTTACCAGGCTGTGCATGCCAGTAATCTCGCATACACAGCCCGTACACACCTGTGCACAGGTGTTCACGTGTAACCAATAAAAAGTTCAAAACTGGGTGATTTTAAAAAATGCAAAACAATCCAGGCATTTAAAATGGGTGGAAGCCATTTTGTAACAAGAGTCGAACCAGATACTATGACTAGGCCATGCTTTGCCAGCACTAGACGGAGGGGGAGAATGAAATGATGACTCAGTTAATGTTTACCCGTGAGCTGTTCCGGTGTTGCTTGTCAGGGTGCATGAGAATCAGGTGGGTGCAAGTCATTGATGCAGTGTCCCATTTGTTGGTAGTCTCGGGGCATGGATGTCACTTCTGTGACACTTGCAAGCTGCAACAACATGGGCTGAAGAAGAAGAAAGAACTCCTGGGCTTTTTTTAAAACATCACACAAACACACACACACACACACAGCTCTCGGTTAGGGGCATTAGCACAAAAGAGAGCCAATGCTGGGCATGATGGGGCATGTAGTCTGTGCTGTACTGGTGCAGCAGGCGTTGAAGTGCGTTCAGAAGACACAAGAAACTACATATTCCAGCAGGCAACGTGCACTATGGTCACAATTCTATTAGCAGACTAATAGTGATTCTAGCTCATGCAATGCTAAGAAGAGAGAAACGTGTAAACTAACTGAATTCAAAACTCCTTGATAGTTTCTCTGTGCATGCTGTCACGTCATCACACTTTGACGTATCACGCGGCTTCTATATTACGTGAGTGGAAACGTGTTAATAGTCACTAGAAGTGCAATAGAAGCATTCTTTTACTGGAAGCACACAACTTCTGCCAAATCAGTACATGTACTCTTGGCTCCCAAAATGCTGAAGGAGCCAAACCCCCCTCTTTTGGTAACTATCACAAAATTGTCAGGTGACAGCTGCGCTGTCAAGCTAGGCCATAAAAAACAGGCCAATTTTCCTGGGCATAAGAGAGGGGTTTTCAATCCTGCTACAGCAGAATACACTTTGGGCCAGATCTAGCTAAAGTACATTTACCGATTCTAAAATACCGAATTTTACCGATTCAGTAGTTTAGAATCGGTAAATGCTATGTAGCAAAATAATCGGTAAACATTAGCGTATCGGTATTTACCAATTTGGTAATTGCCATTCATTCCTATGGGCCTGGAGGCCAATAGGAATGAATGGCAATTACCGAATTGGTAAATACCAATTCGGTAAAATGAGGGACACATTCAAGGGTGCCAAGGTGTCACTTTGACACCCTGTTGCACCCCTGAATCGTGCTTGTGTGCAGATGTGGCACACATACATGCCCTAAAGGCATGCATGTCTGCCACATGGCACAGTTGAAAATGCACAGATTTGCATTTTCAAAGGTATTCGTTATTTACCACCAACTTTGAGTTGGTGGTAAATAATGAATCCTAAAATGGGAAAAGCCCTCATTTGAGTGCTCCCTACATTGCAAATTTGGTAATTTACTGCTTCGGTATTTTAAGGAATCGGTAATTTACTGATTCCTTAAAATACCGAATTGGTAAATTACCGAATTGGCAATTTAGGCCACCTACATCTCAGTAGCCTCATGCCGGTCGGTAATGGCCGAAATTCGGTCATTTCAGCCGTTACCGACCGGTATTGGGCGACCTACATCTGGCCCAAAGTCTTTTGTAAAATGACAACAACAAGGCCACAAAAAGACATTAAAGGGTGAGACTTTTGACAATTTTATTACTATTTCATTTGCATTTGAGTGTGTTAAATAATGGGAAACGGCATAAATTACATGCATGGAAAATGTTCAAAGTCCTTTTCATGCGTACTTTTTTATGAATGGTAATAAGGACCACTTCTCCCAAAATAAACGTGTGTTGCTCGAATAAAATGATCATGTGGTTCCTTGAAGAGGTGGTGGACAGTAGTGGCTGGCAGGGAATGAGAGTGGAGAGGTGTAGGGAGGGGGGGTCACGGGTGGGTGGTACTACATTTTGAAAATCACACTTCCCACCTTGCTGCTGCCGCCCTCCCTTGTCACCTCTTTGTGGGGAAGCTGGAAGCGCACAGGCTCCCTCCACTAAGCCAATCACAGCAGTGCAATGCAGTGTTGTGATTGGTCTGACCGCTGTGGCTCGGCGCTCAGGTAGGGAATGTCCGTGTATGTTCACCACCAGGCTGTGTAATGCAGCCTGGTGGGAAATCTAAAAAGTGTGCATAATTGTTTGGGCCAAGCAGTCTTTCCCACTTTGGAGTGTAGCAACCACTCCCCCTCGTGCACGTCAGGGGAGCCCAGCCCCGCCCAACCTGGTGGATACCAAAATAAAATGATAATGACAGAAATATCTTCTGTTATCATTTTATTTTTGTATTTTACACCCTTCACAGCAGCGGGGCAATGCTCCTCCGCCTTAGCAGAGTACCCACCACTTGTAGTGGAATGTAAGGTTATGATGCTCTTCTTATCCAGAAAGTAAACTTTTGAAGGGAGTAGTGATTAAAGTTCACAAATGAGTGTAGGCGGGGATAGCAACAGCTTTGTGCTCTTGCTTTGGGATTTACAAGTTGGGTGTGCTCTACTGATTGGCTACACAGCCAATAAAGGTGGCATGCTCGGTCTGAAACCCAGTTCTGTGATGTCAGGAGCTGGAAAAAAACACCTAAGATCAGAGTTTGAATGTCAAGTAGTAAACAATGCCTGAATTACTTACCGTTAATCTTCTTTACTCCGATTCCTTATTCCTTATTCCTCATCCCATTACTCACTATTTGCATACTGTGAGGCCAAGCCTCACCTCAGTCACCTCTACCAAGCGACTCCTAATAAATTGAAGAAAAAAAAACATCCCATTTAGTATTAAAGGGGAACAAGGATTGGGCACTTAATGAATTTTCCAAGCCTCAACAGACACACCTAAACTTAGAAAAGGGAAAAAGGGATGGAAGGAATGTGAGTAATGGGACGAGGAAAAGGGAATCAGAGTAGTGGAGATTAACAGTAAGTAATCCAGGCATTATCTCCTCATCCATTCCTTGTCCCATGTCTTACTATATGCAAGAATGCCTAAGCAAATACAGAAAAAGGCAAACAAAAGAGTCCTGCTCAAAATATTTATTTAATACTGAAATCAGAAAAAAGAGGCATGATTCTACAGCTAGAAAAAGTACTATATAGTTCCATACCTGGAAAGAATTTAGAACTGGTCTAGCAAAATCTAATTCAGATCCCAGAGCTAGATTAAGCCTACAATGGTCAACAAATGTCGACCGAGAAGCGCAGAAGGATGAAGCACATATATCTGTAATGGAAACAACATCCCGTTCTGCCCATGATGCAGCCATGCCACGAGCAGACCAAGCCTGAACAGACCTAGGAGACACAAGATCCACCCTGGAGTAAGCAAAAGAAATCACATCTATTTCTATTTCTATTTAGGGGGTTTTGTAAAGCGCTTGGTGACGCACAGCGGCGTGTCCCCGCGCTGAGGAGCAGATACTTACTGGAACCTACAGAAGCGGAATACCTTACTGTACGAAGAGTGCAGTTTTAAGCTTGGCTCTAAAGATTAGTTCTGATGGTTCTAGTCGCAATGCCATGGGTAGTTTGTTCCATCTAGAAGCTGCAAGGTACCTAAAGGATCTTCCGCCCATCCGTGCTCTAGACACCTTGGGGATAGCCAGGAGTCCTGAGCCGGAAGATCTCAGGGAGCGGGACGGCTCGTAAGACGTCAGCAGTCCTTTCAAAGGGAGAGGAGACCTCCCATTGATGATCCGATGGCACGTGCATAGTGCTTTGAATTCTACCCTGCTTCTGATCGGGAGCCAATGCAAAGACCGGAGGGCCGCTGAGGACGCGGCTCTTCTGGGTAGTCTAAGCACTAGTCGGGCAGCGGCATTCTGTAAGACCTGTAGGCGGCTCAAATTCTTCTCCAAGGTCCCTAAATAGAGAAGATTGCCATAGTCCATCTTTGATGTAACTAGTGCATGCACCAGGGTTTAACGGGCTCTCACAGGTAAAAACTTCAATGCCTTCCTGAGACTTTTGAGGGTCCCGAAACATGATCCGACCACCCGATTGATCTGGGGGCCAAAGGTCAGGTCAGTATCAAACCAGATGCCCAAGTTCTTTGCTTTCTGGCATGGGATGGGTGTTGGACCAAGGCAAGACGGCCACCATGCCGACGTCCATGCCGATTGGCATCCCCCCACGACCAGCACCTCGGTCTTGCCTCCGTTGAGCTTGAGACAATTGGCGGACATCCAGGCAGCTAGATCTTGCATGCAAGCTCTGAAGATGTCCGCCGAAAGACCGGGTGCACGCGACAGGGAGATGACCAACTGCGTGTCGTCGGCATACGACACCATTCGGAGGCCGTGACTCTCTACTAAGGTGGCAATCGGGGCAACATAAAGATTAAAAAGTGTTGGACTCAGGGACGAGCCCTGCGGCACCCCCTGGTCCAAAGAGATTCGCTCAGAGTAATGGTCACCTTGCCTCACTTGGAAGCCTCGGCCTGCAAGAAATGAATAAATCCATTTCAGCGCTGCCCCTCTCACCCCACCTTTGTTCAGACACTGTAGCAAGATGGAGTGTGCTACAGTGTCGAACGCCGCGCTGAGGTCTAAGAGGATTAAAGCCATGGTTTGTCCCTCGTCAGCACCTTGCCTGAGGGTTTTGGTAGCCCTGAGAAGGGCAGACTCCATAGAATGACGGGGCCGAAACCCGAATTGGGTAGGGTGAAGAAGGTTGCTTTCCTCCACATATTTCATTAGCTGTTTGTTTACCACCTTCTCCGCTACCTTAGAGAAATAAGGCAGCAGAGAAATGGGGCGTAGATTGTCCAGCTTCTCAAAGCTAATGTTGGGCTTCTTGCGGAGGGGAAGCACCACAGCCTGTTTCCAATCCTCAGGTATAGAACTAGATCGGAAGGAGACATCTAGCAAGTGCCTGATGTAGGGTTCAAGTGTCTCCAGACTGTCACTCAACCTTTTTGGGGATGCGGGATCTCGAGGGGAGCCAGATTTAACAGATCTGCAAATTTTAACTAAATCCTCCGGTAAGGGGATAGTAAAATTGAGTAGCAGATTATGATTGGCTTCATCTCCTACTAGGTCTGCAGGCTCTTCCGCTACAGGTGGTATATCGGGAAAAGCAGAATAAATCTTAGACACTTTGTCTCCAAAGTACTTGGCAATGCGATTGCATGCTGCTACTGAGTGGTCTTCATCTTGAGTAAAGGTTTTTGGGGTGGCTAGGGACTTATATATGCTGATCAGTTCCCTGGCAGAATTCTCTGCCCCGTGGATTCTGTCTGCATAGTATGTGGCTTTCTCTATCCGGATTTTGTTATGATAGGTACGTCTCTTAGTGAGATAGGCCTCTTTTATCCGGTCATCATATGCCACTCTCCATTGTCTTTCGGCTCGTTTACAGTCCCTTTTGGCGCAGCGCAGCACCTCGCTGAACCAGGGAGCAGTTCTTTGTCTGTGGACACCTTTGGTTGACTGGCCCAATGGGGCTGTGCAGTCCAGAGCAGCCGTGATGCGGTCATTGAGCAATTTATTTGCCGTTGCCACATCATTGCCTCCTGGGGGCCCTTCCGCGGTAAGAGTCTTATTAAACTCTAGCAGGGAGAATCTTGCCCACCTGCGTCGAGGGTAGTTGAGAGGGGTGGGAGCGATAGCTTTATGCTTGGGCAAGTGAATAACGAATGGGACAAAAAAGGGATCTGTCCAGGGCAGGGGCACTGGGGGGGCAACTAAGACATCCTCCCAATTGGCAAATATAGGGTCTAGCAGATGCCCACGATTATGTGTTGGAAGCTGCCCCTTTAGCTCTAGCTGTAGGGTGTGAAGTTCTTCCTGGAACTCCACCGCTCCTTTGTCTAGTGAGTCTTCCAGGTGTGTGTTTAAGTCTCCCAACAACAGAAACTTGTCCCTCCTTATCTCTGTTTCTGGGACACACTCTAAAAGATTGCCTTTAAATCTGGACATAGGTCCCGGTTGGCGATAAACTAGCAGACCCTTTACAGTCATGCTCCCGTCGATTGTTATGGTGAAAACACCCGCCTCACATCCTGCCAGATTAACTGGTTCTAGTTTGCAGGCCCATTGCTGTTTAAAGGCGATCGCAATTCCGCCTCCTCTGCCTACCGGTCTGTCCAGGCGCACCATCTGATAGTCATCTGGTAAATCCTGAATGATATTGGGATCAGAGTTGGCATCAAGCCAAGTTTCTGTAATAAACAGCAGATCAGGATGTTTATCAATGAGAAGGTCATATACATCGTGTTTATGACAGCTAAGCGACCTCACTTTAATGAGCCTGCAGGACAGCGAGGAGTTGCTAGCCCTGATGTCTGCTAGCGCTGTGCTGAAGCGGAATTGGCAGTGACTACACCCTTCATTCTCCCCTACCCTTACGCTGTGGTGGCCAGGAGTGCACACATTAGAGGAAAAACTTACTAACTCACTCCTGCTCCAGGTGAATCTACAATGCGGGCCAGGGGTTGGGGCACTGGGCCGTGTCCGGTCGCGGACGGGCGCAGAAGGGCTTGGCTTAGGCGCTGCTTCGGCGCGCATCCGGCGCCCCCGCTGCGCCAGCCCGCTGCGCCGTCTGGCCGGGATACACATTATATAGGGTGTGAGGAGGGTGGGAGGGCGGCGCGACTAGAGCGCACCCCCAGCCCTACCTAAAATGGCGCCCACCGCCGCCAACAGCAAATCACACAAGACGGCTGGGCGAGGCAGAGAAAAGGAAAATCAGCGTGTTAGAGAGATGTTAATGTGCCTAGATAAATTCCCCAATTAAAAATTCTATTTAGAACCCCCAAGTAAAATTCAGAAAAAAACGCTGTCTTTGCAGCTTAAAACACAGTTTCGCTAGTAAATAAGCCAGCAAGTAGGTTCCAGATAAAAACGCTTGCAGCCCTAGTGTCTCTCGCTAGGGAGAGCTCTAAAATAGGCAGCGAGGGCTTCAATGAGCAGCTCTAAATAGCCTGGGAGGGCGGGAGGGCGGCGGGACTAGAGCGCACCCCCAGCCCTACCTAAAATGGCGCCCACCGCCGCCAACAGCAAATCACACAAGACGGCTGGGCGAGGCAGAAAAAAGGAAAATCAGCGTGTTAGAGAGATGTTAGTGTGCCTAGATAAATTCCCCAATTAAAAATTCTATTTAGAACCCCCAAGTAAAATTCAGAAAAAAACGCTGTCTTTTCAGCTTAAAACACAGTTTCACTAGTAAATATGCCAGTAAGTAGGTTCCAGATAAAAACGCTTGCAGCCCTAGTGTCTCTCGCTAGGGAGAGCTCTAAAATAGGCCCAAAGGGATAGGGTTGAAGGACCAAAATTCATAAACACTGAGCCACTCATGCTGAAGTTGACAGATCTAGCCAAATTAATATTTACTGCCCTTACTAATTCTGGATAGAATTCACCATCAGAAGAGGAAGGAAGTACAGGAAGCACAATGTCCTGAGTCCTGTCAAACACCGAATTTACTTTAAGCATAAACTTAGCACCCAACTTTAAAACAATATGATCCTCAAACAAACCAAGGTCAGGGAGGTTACAACGCATGACTGAAAGTTCACCCAGTCTTCTGGCAGTGACAATGGAGACCAAAAATGAATACCTTCAAGGTCAAGAATTTCAGAGGGATACCAGAGAATGTCTTGAAAGGACGACTCTGCAATGACTTTAATACCAGAAGAAGGTCCCAAGATGGAAAGGAATTCCTTACTTTGGCTCTCAACAATTCAAACCCTTAAATATTCGTGTAACCCATCCTTCAATCTCAGAAAGAGCACACCAAGGGGAAGGGATCACCCTAATTGCAACCCACTAACTCTTAGATTAGCTGAAGACCAACATTTGTCAAATCCTTCCTGTAGGGAGGCAACTAATATGATTAAAATCATTATTTCTACACCACTTAGAAAATGAGGACCATTGATGTACATAGATGTTTTTGTTGCTAGTTTCCTAGAGTCCTGAATAGAGTCTGACACAGCCAGAGACATGCCTAGCCTCCTAACCCCATCCATCTCAACCTGCGAGCTTTACCTCAACCTCTGGATATGGAGAAGAATCAAGAGAGGAGGAGGAAGGATCTGACTTAGAGAGAGAGATCGGGAGGAGGCACACTAGGGCCACTAACATATTCAACAGCAGAGAAAAACAATGTCTCTGAGGCCAGAATTGACAAACCAAGATCACCTCCGACCTCTTCCTCCAAATACTTCCTAGAAAACAAGGAGCTAGGGGGATTGAAGGAAACACATACACTGGCTGTTCAGCCACTGATCAATGCATCCACTCCTATTTCCTGAGGGTCACTGGAAAATAATCTTGGGGAAAGGGAATTGGATTGGTCTGCAAAGAGATCGATGGGGTTGGAGGGGTTGCTGAACCTTTGGCAAGTCATCTGAAACTCCTCCCTTATATTCTCAAGCTTTGACAAGAGGGAAACACTTGCTTAGGGAGTCTGATACCCTGTCGTTCCTCCCTGAAAATGAATGGCTCTCAGGGATGACAAACTCTTCTCTGCCCAGTCAATTGCTATCTACACCAGTAAATTCAAGGACATGGACCTCCTTCCAAGTTGTCTGCTCAGATACATTGCTTTGCATTGCCAGTGCTCACCAGTACATTGCTGTGATAGATCTAGAGAGCCGTCCCCACGCTCTGGGCTCTACCCAGCTGCAGGGATGGAGACGTTTGTGTGGTCTCCAGATTCCCTGTGTCGAATGAGGCCCAGCACTGTGTGGAGTGTGCTGAGAGAGTGCACACACAGGAACACTGGGAGTGCATAATCCTTGCTCCCCTGTAATATTAAAGGGGAGACACGAGACACTCCTTCGGGGGGGGGGGGTGGGGGGGGGGAGTTGTGTGCGATATCAAACACCTATGGCAAAGGAGGCGGGTCGCTTCTCGTTTCATTGATAAAGAGTGTAGGCGTGACTCTGGGGAGGCCCCGACATCTCTGTATGCAAACAATCAGGAATGGGATGAGGATGTAAGGCAGTGCACATCACTAAGACCTACATGCGATGCCAGGTTAGGAAGAAATGTCACCTTTAATGCTGCTCATCTCCACTGCGTACCTGCTGTTCCGGTGCCTGACAGGTTGGGAGACCCCTGAATAAAGAGCCCGGCTGCAAGCACAGCTATGCTAGGGAAGGTGGGGGGGGGGGGGGTGACAGCGGCCAACCCCCCGGGCTCTACACCGTTCCAAGTGTGTTCAACTGGACTTTGACAAATGCAACGTAACTGTGGACTTACCCATATCCCGACGACCAGAACAAAGACGAAATACACCACCACCACGATGATGTCCGGAGTGCCCAGCGTCTTCTTCTCCACACCGGTGCCGATGGGGGCTGAAGTGGCGCTGTCCATGGCTGGGAGCGAAGTGTGAGCTGAGGTGAGGTGCCGGGTGAACTTTGAAGCACTTCTTCGTAGCCTTCTTCTAATTATTAACCGATTCCTGCCCCAGAAAAATAGTGATAAAGTAATCAAACAGAAATTGCTAATTGTATTAATTGCTTTCGTTCAGAGACCGATTAAGGTGTTTATTTAACGAGCATTTGATATCACAATAGAATCAACTGGAGTTGGCTGTGAGCTCTTGCACAGTTCACACAGAGCCTCCTGTGTGGATTATGAATACAACGTAAAGCCAGAAGTAGCGCATTGCTTTGCAGAGCACTGTTGCGCGCACAGAGAGGCGGCGAGTCCTCCCAAACAGAGGTAGCTCAGAGGATAAGGTGTGCCCCTCTGTGCCCCTTTCTGCGGGGTGAGGCATTCGGGAAGGGGGTGGGATGTAGGGGGGCAGGTCTGGAAAAACACCACCGCAGAAAACGGCTTTTTTTGAGACACTGTGGGGCAGATTTACACGCCCCTTGCGTCACTTTTGCGTCACTTTTCCCATGTTAAAAGTGACGCAAAAGTGGCTCAAAGGGCTTGTAAATCTGCCCCTGTGTGTTTGCTAAATATAAACAGGGCCACTAGAATTATTCGTCACCGATGGGCAAATCTATAATTATGCGAGAAATGCCCCGGCTAGACAAGCACATAATCTTAGTGAAATTGTGCAGCTGGGAAGGGCAAAATTATGTAGCAAGGATGAGTAAATTTAGTGGCAAGAAAAAGTGAATTATGGTGCATGATGCATCATATTTTGTGATAGTATTACATCACTATTTTGTAAATGTTACACTTGTTAACACTGTCTTGGAATGGGTTGATACTCGTTAGTACCAATTTAACATCCAAGTATAGCCATAAACAACAGAAAAGTGACCAGTCAACTTTTGCAAAGGCCCTTTCAGTACACAGCAACACACGTGGCCCTTCGATTTTAGTAACTTTCAAACAGTTTGAACTAGAAACATTTTTTTTTATTCTGTAGATTATGCAGCAGGTGATGAATTATGTGGCAAGTGTGGCAAAACTATATTTTGCGGAAAAATGCTGGGTCCGCACAATTGCATAATTTCAGTGGCCCTGAGTATACCCCAGTTTAATAGGGGGCTGTATAATGTTTAAAAGACCCTACAACAATTCCAGATTTAGACTAGGTGGGTTGTATACACAGTCCCATCCAATCATATTCTCGTACCGCTGTCATTGAATAAGTGCGCACTGTCCAATGTACAGGAACGAGCTGCAAGAATCCCCCCTAATGGCAAAAGTGATGAAACACATTTGCTGTACCTTCGTTGTCTGATAAGTTCAGTTCAACTTCTCTAGTGATAACAAGCAATATACTCATTTCTGCAGGGGCAGTGCAGGGAATAATGCAGTCAGGAACTACTTCAACTTACGCATGGACCATCATTGGCCACTGCCGAAGGCTACTCTATGGTGACTGAGTGCTGGGCAGTGGAGGGCAGCAGCAAGCACTAAAACAGCGTGAAGTAGGAACAATAATACTGTGGGAATGCTAAAAATGCAAAGAACAACTGACTGAACAACTAGGTAATATCACCTTAATTGTGTACTATTTTAGGACAGGTGTTTGCCCTCTGCCCCAGTTTTGGACTGACTGGTGTCTTAAATAGCTTAAATGCTGTAGAGAGTGGTCACTGGGCCTGCAATGGAGTGTGCGGTTTTTGGCTTCATATGAAGCAGCATTTGCTAACATTTTTGCAAGAAACAACAAAACATAATGCAATAACATAACACGAAGCAACATAACAACAACATAAAAGGGCACAACAAAACAATTTAAAAAACAGAATGCAACAACCACAGTACAACTAGGGTTGCCACCCTTCCCAGAGAGAATACTGGCCATCGTTTCACATGTTAAGATTCTGCAAAGGGCTGGACATGATACTTAAATATGACTTTCTATGAAAATGCATATATGCAGGGCACAAGTCCGATAAAAAGAAGTGGGGTGACTGACCAAGTCAGACACTCTGCAAGTGACATCATGACGTTTCTCATGACGTCAGGACATATCGCTATAAAAGACTATCTACATTATTTCTGTAAATACCATTTACATTTAAGTGTGAGGTTCCAGGACGCCTCCAGTCAGGATATTCAAACAAAAGGAGGCCAGATGGCCCCTTAACTTCGGCCTGGCTAGAAATGGAACAAAAACCACCAAAACAGACAACGTCCAGGCGTTGCTGAACCTCTCACGGTAATGGGAAAAGTTCAGAATATTTCTGTGGGGCCCAACATCCTGGCAGAGGAGACGGCGTCCACCCTGTGAAAATAGTGGGTGGATGCTGTGTACCTGCGTGTATCCACGACTTGTGCCCTGTATATATGAAATTGTATTTTTAACATGGACTTTCAGCCTTTGTTTACTTTAATCATTAGTCAGGGTCATTAAGGCAGCTGTAGAACTCAGTGGTTTCCTCTTACTTTTACTATTTAACTTGTGTATTGATAAGGGGGAAAAATACCAGCGTCAGGTGACTTTCCTACTTTTTGGAGGGTACGGACTTAAAATACCAGAGGCCTCATTTATGAGGCCTTGCGTCAGTTTTGCGCTGCTGATGCGTCACTTCGCATCGGCGGCGTAAAACATGCGCCTTGTTGCGCCATATTTAAAAAGTGACGCATCTAGGTAGATGCGCCACTTTTTACACCCCTGCGCCACATTATACCTGCGTCAGGTATAATGTATGCAGAGGGGGCATTCCCCCGCAAAAAACCTCGTAATAGTGACGCAGTGAAATCTATGAGATTTCACTGCGTCACTTTTAGGACGCTGTTGCGTCAAAATCTTGCGCCTGCCTCACAGCAGGCGTAAGACTGACGCAAGCCCTTTCACATGGGGCTTTCCCCATGTGAAAGGACGCATTGCTGGAGTTGCGTCACTTTTGTGACACACTCCAGCAATGCGTCACTTTTGCCCCATGTGAAAGGGCTTGCGTCAGTCTTACGCCTGCTGTGAGGCAGACGCAAGATTTTGACGCAACAGCGTCCTAAAAGTGACTCAGTGAAATCTCATAGATTTCACTGCGTCACTATTACGAGGCTTTTTGCGGGGGAACGCCCCCTCTGCAACCATTATACCTGACGCAGGTATAATGTGGCACAGGGGTTTAAAAAGTGGTGCATCTACCTAGATGCGTCACTTTTTAAATATAGCGCAACAAGGCGCATTTTTTACACCGCTGGTGCGACACTAAAAGTGACGCACTGGTGGCGCAAAACTGAGAAAAGAAAAAATTTCGGGGGGGCTGAACCTTTATTCAGTAGGCAGATTGGAGCTGCAGGGCCTCCAACAAGAGGTGAAACAACAGCAAGGCCTATTTTACATTCAAATGGTCTTTAAAAGACCTGTGAAACGTTCAGGTGCGGCTCTGTGTGTGCCCGGGATCTGTCTCATCCCAGGCTGCCAGACACGACGGTGGGGGGTGGGGGCTGAAGCCCGAAGCCCGGTGAGTCCAATGGGTGTTGCGCGCCTGCTCTCACGCAACACATTATGCCATTTCCGTTGATTTTCGGGGCTGCTCGTACTTCCAGCTCTAGAGTTTTTCTCTAACTGCGTGAAATTCCGCAGAGTGAACCTCCTCAAGTTCGACCCACCGCCATAATAAAACCGAGGAGGTGGAAATCCTATGTACCACACCAATGCACTAACGCTGAACAAAAACATAATGTGACATTACACAACCTCTCACCGCCATAACAAAAGACTACACAAAAAAAGTAAACAAACATTCTTTTCACCCATCATCACCTTCAGATAATATGCAGTAAAAGGTGCGATAACTACCTTAAATACCACCAAAGATATATAACGGCGCCGCTCAAAAAAAATGTCATCCGCCTCCTGTGCTTTTTGTGTGGATGGTGGCAGAGAACATGGAGGCAGCCACCTGGCCACCCAGGACAGAACAGAGGACGGGTGGAGAGGCGTGCGTCTACTCTAGGTCACCTAATTCCCCTGAGAGACCCTTTGACCCGTGGTTCGATTGGGAGTTTCCCTGCGTGTACCTGCTGCCGCTCTCGGCGTCTCTGCTGCCCTCTGTGGGTCGATTCTCCCGCTGCCCCGCGTGGGGTGGCACCCCCTCTTTCTACCGCCGCCGGCTCCGAGCTCAGCTTCTTACGGTAGATTTCTTCGGGTTCCGGCCTATGACATCCCGGCGCCCCCTGTGCTCTGACGGCCCGGTGGATGAGGGTCGAACAATAGGATGCGGACACAGGCCCCTGACGGGAGGCTGGGATTAGACGCAGGGTTCAGGATACCACCATGCGCCATGCATGCGGGGAGAAAGAGGGCAGCCCTGGACAGACAGAGGGAAGGAACCACATGAGCAGGGAGAGGGGGCGGCTTATTCTCTTCTCTTATTGGGCAGACACGAGGGTAGCTTACTTTGTTGAAGGACTTGGTTCAGAGATTTGACACACTTATAGTGCCAACACGTCCTTGTTGACATTGCAGCCAGTATGTGAGAATTGTTAGATAAAAAAGTAATTGTCACATGAGATCACTGGGTCATTTCGATAAGAATCGGGGGTTTATTGAGCTTAAACAATGGGGAGTCTCTTGCATTTTTCCCTCCAGCAAATTTTAATATTTCGATTTTTATGTAGCGCTGACATGAAACACCGGATGCTTTTATTAGAGGAGTGAGTGAAAACAAGCCATTGCTCCCTCCCAATGCTCCCGGTAACAGTGATTTTAGCACATGCTACTTTCCAAACAGTGGTGCAGTAGGGCCCCCAACCCTTGAAGGGGCCCTAAACCCTTTAGTGGGCCCCCATCCTGGCCAGGGCCAATACATTCCTCCAAGATATGGGACACTCGGGCCCCCTTCCTCAAATTTTGAGGGTTGGCTAGCAGAATAGTTCTGCATTATCTCACTTTGGCTAAAGAGAGCCCATTATTCATTTTTATAGCCACAGTTAATTTTGTGTTTACTCAGTCAGCACAAAAAAAAATAGAAAAATTGGTTCTGTCGGTTTTCAATTACTTAGAGTGAGCAAGTAGCAACAGCTTACTTAAAACACATATCAATGATTTGAGAAAGAGGAAAATAATATAACACACACCAAAATTAGAATTGAATAATCTATTCTGAAAAAAATATCAATAATCATGGCTGTTGCAAATTCACAATTTCAATTGCAATTTGTAAGATGTGACTGTGGTGAAAAAGTGACATGTGGTGATTGGTGATGAAGACAGTACACTATACACAAAACAAAAATGCGTGCAGTCAAGAGAGGGGAAAAAAGAAATTATTTTTACAATGTCCTTGTTATTTTAGCACATGTCCTTCAGGATCCCTTGTCAAATTAAACTGTAATCCTGAGTGTTGTGTAGACGTATGTGGTGCGTCGACGTTTCGGCCCCATAAGTAGCGCAAAAGTAAAATGCGTCAGGGTGGGTCTTCTTCAGGACAGGAGGGAGGAGTAGGCAGCCTCTGGGTTTAATTTAAGAGCTGTGTCAGTTGTGTGTTATAAAACAAAATTGTAGATTAAATATTTGGCTTTCAGAAATTAAGTTTACCAAAATGCAGATTCTTTAGTATATCTGCAAGTGTCTCTTACTCAGAGAAGGGTTAAGATTAGAGCCTCACAAACCTCCACCAGCTGGCTGGAGCCTACCACAAAGTGACAAGGACGAATTCAGTAACTGACAACATTTCTATTGCATTTTATACAAAAGGAGTCTGTTTTAAATGCGACATACCTCAATAGTATTCTGTAATTGACTTACACCCGTCGGGTGAAGTCTTTGGTTATAGCCAGTCAGGTGATTTACTAGAAAAATAGTAAATGGAAGGGAGCGTGAGTCATTAATTTTTAGAGAAAAGGAAAAGAAAACCCATGTAGGCGCGACGCGCGCTTCTCTCAGTGCTTACTAACACTCCCTCACCGTGATCTGGCAAAAAGCGCGTCCGTCCGGCAGCTGCTTTGTTTGAAGAATCGGCCCAGGGTGCGAGGCAGGTTATAAATAGCATACAGGGCGTGAGGGAGACGTGCACCCTTGCCCGTGTCTCTTGGGAGCGTTTTTAACGTAAATTATGTAAAGAGACGTGCACGCCTGGTGCAGCAGATTGATTGCCCGGTCAAAAAACCGGCTTGCTAGTTGTAAAGAATGTGTTGACGTCAGTTAGGTAAAAAGACGTGAACGCATGGTGCAATGATTTAGTAAGCCTGTCAAAAAAACAGGGCTGCCAATGGCAAGTATTCATGTAAATGAGAAACTATGCTACATGTCACTCGTGAATGCAGTTTGAAAGATATCAAAACTGGAAAAGAAAACAATTTGGCGAGTGCAGGCAAGGCACATCAATTTGAAGGTGAATCATACATATAATTTACAAAGACATTATTGATAAAATCCAACATGCTTTGCGCATAGGTTGTTAAAGATTGCAGGAATCGGTTAGCATGAGCTGAAAACCATTTTGTTCTTTGCACCCATTTTAGTTAGCCATGTACTCGCCATGTGCTTTTTCCCTCTTTCAGAGCCTTGCACATGCTCAGAAAGGCCTAGCTAGTAGAGTGCATCTGCTCCTAGTATAGAACTGTATATGTATATATATATATTTTATTTTTTTGCTTGATTAATTAAAATCTTTGCAAATGCATAACAAAAAATTCCCATTTGCCCACGGATAAATACAATTAAAAACAATTTAAAAACCACATAATATTAAAACAAGGTCGTCAATTGCATATTCCTAATTTATAAAATTTGGCTGATTTTAAAGGGGATTCTCATAAACTAATACGTCTTAATTAATAATGACAATAAGTGCCACAACTTCTCAAAGCAGTTTTAGATTTTTCCTGCTGCACCTATAAAATGGGAGCTTGGTCCTAAGCGTAAAATGTAGGTGCTTTTATTAAGAGAAATCATTTTAGAAGTGTCTGCAGTCCTGTACAAGTAATGCAAGGTGTATGAGTAAAAGTGTAGATCATTTCCTTTTTAGGTCTCGCCTGCCGTTGCGCTTGCGCATTCGAGCTGGCGAGAGATATAGGGGCTTATCCAGAGTTTAACCAAAGTGGCGATTTGATGCAGTGCACGTGCGCTTTTAGGTCAATGCGCAAGCGCAATGAGTTAAAATGCGCGTGCACAGCATCAAATCGCCAGCCATCTGTTCCCCAGCTTGGTGCCTCCAGCAGCTCTTCCCGCTCCGCTCCGCCCCCTGCTGCATCAAAGCGTGCACTCTGACTCAGCCATTTCTCCTCCCCTTTCAGTTTCACGGCCGCTAGGCCGTGTCTCCTGTTTTTTTACTTTTTTCCCCTACTTGTTTACTCTCTCGTCCTCTTCCTCTTGTTTCTCTTGTTTCTCTTGTTAACACAGCAGTCCGTGCGGCAACTGAGGGCTTCAGACATGCTACAATTCTTAGCTCATTATCGCCCAATCCCTTACCCTGTCCTTGCATGAATATGGCAGCTGCACACTTTTGTTTGGTTCTGCATATCAGCGCGGCACACCGCATTGTATGTTTACATGTATCGGCATCCGAATCTTGCACTGCTGGCCCGGTCGGAAATGAGGGCTTCAGACATGCTACAATTCTTAGCTCATTATCGCCCAATCCCTTACCCTGTCCTTGCATGAATATCAATCAATCAATCAATCAAAGCATTTATATAGCGCACTACTCACCCAGAGGGTCTCAAGGCGCTGGGGGAGGGGGGTCCGCTACTGCTCGAACAGCCAGGTCTTGAGTTGCTTCCTGAAGGCGAGGTGGTCCTGGGTCAGGCGGAGGTGGGTCGGGAGGGAGTTCCATGTCTTGGCGGCGAGGTAGGAGAAGGACCGTCCCCCTGTGGTGGCTCTTCGGATGCGGGGGACGGTGGCGAGGGCGTGGCTGGTCGATCGAAGCTGGCGTTTGGGAGCGTAGAAGTTGAGGCGGCTGTTGAGGTATCCTGGGCCTTGGTTGTGTAGGGCTTTGTGTGCGTGGGTGAGGAGTCGGAAGGTGATTCTCTTGTTGACCGGGAGCCAGTGTAGGTCTCTCAGGTGTCCGGAGATGTGGCTGCGACGGGCGATGTCCAGGATGAGTCGTGCTGAGGCGTTCTGGATCTGCTGGAGTCTCTTCTGGAGTTTGGCGGTGGTTCCGGCATAGAGGGAGTTGCCGTAGTCCAGACGGCTGGTAACGAGGGCCTGGGTGACCGTCTTCCTGGTCTCGGTGGGGATCCACCGGAAGATCTTACGTAGCATGCGCAGGATGTTGAAGCACGACGAGGAGACAGCGTTGACTTGTCTGGTCATGAAGAGGGAGGAGTCCAGGATGAAGCCCAGGTTGCGTGCGTGGTCTGTTGGTTTGGGTGCGCTGCCTAGGGCGGGGGGCCACCAGGAGTCGTCCCAGGCGGAGGGTGAGGATCCCAGGATGAGGATTTCCGTCTTGTCCGAGTTCAGTTTCCGGCGGCTGTTCTTCATCCATTCGGCTACCTCTTTCATCCCTTCGTGAAGGTTGGCTCTGGTGGTGGCGGGGTTGTTGGTGAGGGAGAGAATCAGCTGGGTGTCGTCGGCGTAGGAGATGATGTTGAGGTTGTGCTGGCGTGCGATGTCTGCGAGGGGGCTCATGTAGACGTTGAAAAGGGTTGGACTGAGAGAGGAGCCTTGAGGAACGCCGCAGATGACTTCGGTGGCTTCAGATCTGAACGGGGGGAGGCGGACTCTCTGTGTCCTTCCGGCGAGGAAGGAGATGATCCACTCCAGTGCCTTCTCCTGGATTCCGACGTTGCTGAGTCGCTGCACTAGTGTACGGTGGCAGACAGTGTCGAAGGCCGCGGAGAGGTCTAGGAGGATGAGGGCTGCTGTTTCTCCGTTGTCAAGCAGTGCTCGGATATCATCGGTGGCTGCGATCAGGGCGGTCTCGGTGCTGTGGTTGGCCCGGAAGCCGGACTGCGAGACGTCGAGGGATCCGTTCTTCTCGAGGAAGGCGGCCAGCTGCTTGTTGACGGTCTTCTCGATGACTTTAGCAGGAAACCGGAGCAGCGAGATGGGGCGGTAGTTCTTGAGGTCGGTGGGGTCGGCTGATGGCTTCTTTTGTAGAGCGCTGAGTTCGGCGTGCTTCCAGCTCTCCGGGAAGGTAGCGGTGTCAAAGGAGGTGTTGATGATGTCCCGCAGTTGGGGTGCGATGACTAGCCCTGGGCGGAGTTGGTGGAGTGGGGCTTCGCGGAGCTACGCGAAGTGGGCGAGAAACTACGCCCACCTCCGCACTCCGCGTAGCCCCACTCCGCAAAACCACTGGCCGCCAGCCCCGCCACCCGCCTCCCTCCCGCCCTCCCTAAATACTTTCAAATAAAGGAATGAAATAATTTAAAAAGCACTTACCTTGCCGCCGCTGCCCGCCGCGTCCCCGGGGCTCGCTATCTTCCGTCTTCTTTAGTAATGCGCATGCGCGGGCGGCCGCGCATGCGCATTTTCTCGTGAAAATGCGCATGCGTGGCTGCCCGCGCATGCGCATTACTGAAGAAGACGGAAGACGGAAGATAACGAGCCCCGGGGACGCGGCGGGCAGCGGCGGCAAGGTAAGTGCTTTTTAAATTATTGCATTCCTTTATTTGCAAGTATTTAGGGAGGGCGGGAGGGAGGCGGGTGGCGGCCAGCTACGCTCCGTCTGCGGAGCGTGCGTAGTGCCGCCTGGCTCCGCCAGCTCCGCAAAATGCGGAGTAGGCGGCACTACGCACACTCCGCGCACGGAGCGTAGCTGGCCGCCCACCCCTAGCGATGACAGCGTCGGCCTTTGTTGAAGATGTGGTGAAGGTAGGGGTCGGTAGGAGATCCGGACTGGATGGAGTTCATCGTGCGGACCGTGTCTTCGGTGCTGATCGGGGTCCAGGAGCGGAGGGTGGTGGTGGGGGGCGGTGGTTCGGTCGTGGCGTGCGTTGGTTGAGTGCTGAAGCTGTTGTGTATGTCCGCGATCTTGTTGTGAAAGTAGGAGGCGAGGGAGTTGCAGAGGTCTTGCGAAGGGGTGATGTCGTTGTTTCCGGCATTGGGGTTGGAGAGCTCTTTAACGATGTTGAAGAGTTCCTTGCTGTTGTGTGCGTTGTTGTCCAGTCGTTCCTTGAATGCGGTTTTCTTGGTGGCGTGGATGAGTTGGTGGTGTTTTCGGGTGGCGAGCTTGAGGGCAGTCATGTTGTCCGGTCTTGGGTCTCTGCGCCATGTTCTCTCGAGGGCTTGGCAGTTCTTCTTGGAGCTCTTGAGTTCGGCGGTGAACCATGGGGCTTTCTTGCTACTGGGTCTGCTAGGCGGGGTCTTCAGAGGGGCGAGGTCGTCTGCGCAGTTGCTGATCCACTTCGCGAGGTTGGTGGCCGCCTGGCTTGGGTTCGTTGCGCTGGTGGGAGGGTTCATGCTCAGAGAGGTCGCGAGCTGGTCAGCTGTGATCTTGTTCCAGCTTCTGCGTGCAACCTGTTGCTGGTGGTGGTGGATCGTGGTCCTTCTGAAGCTGAAGTGGACGCAGCTGTGGTCCGTCCAGTGGAGTCCGGTGGCGTGGCTGAAGATGATGTCCTTGCTGGATGAGAAGACGGGGTCGAGTGTGTGTCCAGTGTAGTGGGTGGGGGTGGTGACCAGCTGCTTGAGTCCCAGGTTTGCGAGGTTGTCCAGCAGGGTGGTGGTGTTGCGGTCGTTGTTGTTCTCCAGGTGGAAGTTGAGGTTCCCGAGGAGGATGTAGTCAGCGGAGAGGAGGGCGTGCAGGCTGATGAAGTCGGGGATGTCTTCGCTGAATTGTGTGCGTGGTCCCGGGGGCCTGTAGATGAGGGTGCCTCTGAGGGTGGTCTTGGGGTTGATGTGGACCTGGAAGTGCAGGTGCTCGGCGGGTGCGAGGGTGTCGTGGGTGTTGGTCGTGATGCGGATGGTGTTCCTGTGGATGATGGCGATGCCTCCTCCGGTCTGGTTGATGCGGTCCCTTCGGATGATCTTGTAGCCGTCTGGGATGGCGATGGTGATGTCTGGCGCTGAAGAGGCGTTCATCCAGGTTTCCGTGAGGAAGGCTACGTCTGGTGAGGTTGTGTCGAGCAGGTTCCAGAGCTCGATGGCGTGTCTGTGGGCAGAGCGGGTGTTGAGCAGGATGCATTTCAGGTGGCTGCTGCTGTTGCTCGTCTTGGTCTTGGTTGGTGCAGGAGTAGTGCTGGTCCGGATGCAGGTGAACTTGCAGGCGTTGCAGCAGAAGGGTCCGTGGGCGCGTCTCGGGGTGGCTCGGTAGCATCCTGGGATTCGGCCGGCGTTGAGTGCGTTGAGGGTGGCGTTGTCGTACGTCCGGCGGGTGGGCTGGGGTCTGCGGGGGCCAGGGGTCCTGGCGCTGGGCGCGGTCCAGACGCGGACGGGCGCAGACGGGCTTACCTTTGGCGCACCTTCGGCGCTCAATCGGCTCTCCCGCTGCGCGCGTCCGCTGCGCGGTTGCTCTGGGGGTGTCATAAGAAGGGGGAAGAGAGGGCGGGTCAGGTGGGCGGTGGGAGCGGCTCGGCCAATGGGCCGGTGGTGGTCGGGGCCTGTGGCGAGCTGCGGCAGGAAACTGGCGAGCGGGTGGCTCTGCTGAGGCTGGGCCGCTCGGGGGGCCAGGGGGGCGTCTGCGGCGAAAAAGGCGGCAAGGCTGGCAGGCAGGAGCAGGCAGGAGCAGGAGGCGGCAGGAGGAGCAAGGGGGTGACCCGGCCTGGTGAGAGGCGCAGTGGTAATATGGCAGTTGCACACTTTTGTTTGGTTCTGCATATCAGCGCGGCACACCGCATTTTATGTTTACATGTATCGGTATTGGATTCTTGCACTGCTGGCCTGGTCGGAAAGTGTTATGGTAACCAGGTTGTTCCTGCTTACTTTTCACATGCTTTACCTTAAGCAGTCCACGCGGAGCCAGAGGGCTACAGACACACTACAATGCTGGCCATATTATTGCCCCACCTCTCCCTCGTCCTTGCAAGAATATGGCAGTGGCCCACTTTTGTTTGGTTCGGCATATACCCTGTCCTTGCATGAATATGGCAGCTGCACACTTTGTTTGGTTCTGCATATCAGCGCGGCACACCGCATTTTTACACCGCATTTTATGTTTACATGTATTGGCATCGGATTCTTGCACTGCTGGCCCGGTCGGAAAGTGTTATGGTAACCATGTTGTTCCTGCTTACATTTCACATGCTTTACCTTAAGCAGTCCACGCGGACCCAGAGGACTACAGACACACTACAATGCTGGCCTCATTATTGCCCCACCTCCACCCCGTCCTTGCAAGAATATGGCAGTGGCCCACTTTTGATTCTTGCACTACTGGCCTGGTCGGAAAGTGTTAAGGTAACCATGTTGTTCCTGCTTACATTTCACATGCTTTACTTAAGCAAGAATATGGAGGCTGCCCACTTTTGTTTGTTTCTGCATATTAACGCGGCATGCCACGTTTTGGCTTTACATGTATCAGTGTCTTATTCTTGCTCTGCTGGCCCGATTGGAGTGTGTTAAAGTAATCATGTTATTGATGCTTACATTTCAGGTGCTTTTCTTTCGTTCTGTTATTTAATTAATCCACTACAAATGCACACATATGTATGCGTGCGACCCACCGTAGTGCCGAAGTCTGCCTGGGTGCATGTCTTTAGCGCGAGGAGTAAGTGCACAAAGGCACTCGGTGAGGAACGCACCTTTTACCAACACTCGAGCAGCATTCACGCTCAGCTGCCATTTGCTCCTTTTATCGTCTGCCTCTTCCTTCCCCACTGCTTGTTATTTGAAGGATGCATGCTGATCCCCCCCGCCAAGGGGCTTTAAACCCAACAAGCTGAGCATTCCTAATTCCTAGCCCTCCCCCCACAAACGAATTCCATGGAGACAGAGCCCCAGGCTGGGAGAGTACAGTAGTGGGGCAGGAACATGGGGGCTGGGAGGAGGACGTTTGTGCCAGCAGGGAACACCAGGCAGTGTCACATATTTTGTTAGAAAGGGTATCTTTTGAAAATATTGTTTTTCTCCTACCTTATTATGGTTACAAAATTCTAATTAAGTAGCGGAAGTACTTTTACTGTTTTATCCAGGCTTCTCTTTGAGTGGGACTTTGGACAGCTGTTGAATGGATTTTGGCACTTTACAGACCGCTCTAAATTTGGCAGATCGGAACTGTAAATTGAGGGTAAAATAATGGCACTACAACGCCAACCCAACTTTCCGGCTTCTAGTGTAGTAACAACCCATCGAATGAAAGGTCTATGGTCCCTCATTGGACCACTTTTGATTTAAAGGATAACTGTTAAAACCCTTCTTTTAGTATATCTTTTTCGTCAGCATGTTTCATGTGATTTTTGCAGTGCCCCGATGCTCACCGGCGGTGCTGGTTCATAGTCATTGTAATAGGTGCGTTGGGGTCGAATGAGGTCATTCAGAGTCGGAGCTACACACTTTCCTTTAACACACCCTCTCCAAATCGCCAGCCATCTGTTCCCCAGCTTGGTGCCGCCAGCAGCTCTTCCCGCTCCGCTCCGCCCCCTGCTGCATCAAAGCTTGCACTCTGACTCAGCCATTTCTCCTCCCCTTTCAGTTTCACGGCCGCCAGGCCGTGTCTCCCCAGCTTGGTGCCGCCAGCAGCTCTTCAAAGGATTTCTCCTCCCCTAAATATTCACGGCCGGCCGGCCGTACTTTCACTTTCACTGGGGTTTTTTTTTACTTCTTCATGGACTCCTACCACCCTCCCTACTCCTCCCACCCTTCCCGCTCTTGCTGGTATGTCTTTGACATGTCATTGGTTTCTTATACCCTACTTTACCTATTTTTTTGTTTTCAACACATTTCTTCCAGTCTTTCCCTTTCTGTTCTCCTTATTCATTAAGCGATTTTCCCTGAGTTTTCTGTTAGCCATGTTACTCTCTCATTATCCTTTGAATATGTATATTTTTTATTATCCTCCGTTTCTATTATCCATCCACTGATTTACTTTTTTTTCTATTATTATTGTCTCCCGTTCTCATTTTCTTCTGGTCCTCCTATCTTTCAACATCTCACGGTTTACCTTTTTCTTACGATCTTTTACCCCATCCCCTTTTTAAGTATACCGTTTTTAGGAACTGGAATAAAAAAAACGATATAAGGTGAACATACCGCAGTTTCCTCTGCTCTGTCATTGTGTCCTAACATCCCACGCACTTGTGCCTGCATGTAAAATCAATCATCACGCTGACGTAGAAGAGACCCTTAACAAACCTGCTTTGGCCTTAAAAGATCACACCCGTTTTATGTCCCGGTCCCCTTTTTACTCACAATTACATGATGGGGCACCAGCTCAATTATTGCTTCTTAATAAGACTGCAAGTGCGCTAAAAATGCCAAATTCTCAGTTCGCGTATGAAAGGACAGATTCCCAGGGTTCTTGGCCAGCATCTGTGTTTGAAGTTACTGCTCGTTCCCTTTGAAGCCAAGCAGTGAGTGTTGTTGCTATCACTAGTGCAGCAGGTGCGGTGGCACTGACACCGAGTGGTTAGCAACCCCCGCTGCAGCCCCGTCCTTGCTACATTTTAGTACCCACATGGTGGGCAAGTGTTACCCTTTTCTTTGGTTGCATAAGGTAGCAGGGAACTAAAGTTGTGCTCGCGCGCTTCTGGTGTTCTGGGAATGGACACTCGTGTACTAGCTATGCGCTTTAGACGTGTTTTCATTCATTCCAGTATTTTGCACTAAATGCAGGTGCACTGTCAACTTGTCAACACTGAAAAACGGGGTGCTGTAGCGGGCTTGACTTGCACAACACTGCACCTCATAGCTCACATGCGTGATCTTGTGCAAATGCATCCTATAATCCACACACTGGTTCAAGACCAGTTGGAAGTCTTTCAAGGCATTACAGACACATGATGTGGTTCACACTGTTCTAAATCTTCTCCACGTTTTTGTTTGGTCATTGGTGGTAAACCTGTGCCAAAAGAAATCATTTTTGTGTTTTAAAATGTAATTTTTCAATGAGCAACCAAACACGTCGTCTTACAAGTGCACCTGCAACCAGCACGAGTGTCCTTCCTGTGTCGACTTGTAGTTAGTTCGCACACGAGGAGCGGCCACCTAGTCCTCACTCTAACACAATAACTGCCTCTTTTAACATATACACTGGAGGATGTGTCTACTGTTTTCTTACTCGGGGAAAAAGCGGTTCTACTGCGTTTACATCTAACCCGCTGTATTTTCACCGACATGTCGTCGGAGTATTAATTTTGGGTGTTAATGTTCAACGCTGCATTAACCGCTTTTCAGGACTACAGGTGGGAGCACACCTATGGTAAATAGATAATTACATTACAACAGTGACATTTTCACGGACACTTATTAGGATCTGTCAAATAAACAAACGAGGATTTTCTTTTTTACTTTTCTTCAGTCAGAGTAAGGAGTGTGCACATTTCAGCGAGTTAGAAAAGACAAATGCTTCCATGGGTTGTTTGAACAATCTGCTCGCGTATGAGCTTTTAAACATTGTAGCATTCCGTAATTTGTATGGGGGCTTGCAGCGAGTTTCCAATACACAATGCTTCCCTTGCATTCCCTTTCTGAAAATAGCCAGTGTACCCTTTCCACTGTCTTGGGCGAAAGACAAGGTCACAAATCAGAAAGGAGAAGTTGTGGATTACATTTTTGATGCCCAGCTGAGAATCACAGATCAACCAGAATGACAAGGAGGCTTTTGCTTGAGGTGACCCCCCTTTGAAATAAGGGTTGCTTCAGGTTCTTCAGCCTCACATCTCTGAGTCCTGGTCACAAAGTGAATGAAAGTTTGCCTCCGGTGCCTGTTAGATTGAAGTGAAGAAAACTGGTGAACTGCCTGAGACACTGGACAGGATCATTGAAAAAGTTTTTCTTCTCAAACTGGGCCATGATTCTTGAGTTGCAAGTTGTGCAGCTCCACCGTGGGAACAACAAGAGCCTCTCTTTGAGGCTCAAACGGACACAGGGAGAAGACTCCCCTCTGGCTGGTTGTACAGCGGCTTCAATTACCCACGGACTTCTTTTTGTTAGTAATGTACCCCTTTAGTGATCCCATTTTTGAAGATGAGCTGCCCTATGCTGCTCCTCGTCCTAATTTCTATGGCCCTGTGTGGTCCTCCTGGTCCCCAGGAGCCAGGATTGTTTTTGTAATAATATGTCTGACTGCTTTAATATTTGCATTAGGTATTATGGTTTTCTGAGAGAGAGACATTCTTCTGAGCAAGCGACAAATGTTACTTTACCCTTTCCTTGACTATATTAATTGATACTCTAGCCCTCATAAAAGGAACACTGGAAAAGTCTATTGAAATAGTTTTTTACATAGAATTAGACTAGATGGTTCTAGGATTTGCTTTCGGCTTGTGGTTGAAAAATTTATAATTCTGTTTGTAATATTAGTTATTACTCTCTCCTGCTATCTGTATGTTAGTTATGACCCAATGCTCTGTTCCCTTTGTACTCCTGCCCATACCTTGTACATATACCCACTTAATGAAATGTTTAGAATGAAAAATGCCCACCTATCAATGGATTAGGATATTGTTGAATTCAAGAGAATACATGTGCAAAATATTTTCTATGTTCCTTCTAGATCATTGGAATGTCTTTAGCTCATGCTAAACGGACTATCTGTTAAAGATTGCAGGAATCGCTGTTAGCATGAGCTGAAAGCCATTTTGTACTTTGCAGCCATTTTAGTTAGCCATGTGCTCGCAATGTGCTTTTTACCTCGTCCAGAGCCTTGCACATGCTCAGAAAGGCCTAGCTATTAGAGTGCACCTGCTCCTAGTATAGAACTGTCAGGCTATTCTTACTCATGTGTTCAGTTTTAGTCTCCCCTCTCAGGTGTATCAGTGAACCCTTTAGAAGGTTTTTATTTCTTCAAGGTGATGAACAGTAATGTTAATGTTTCACATCATTAAATCGTGAGCAAATACTGCATACTCAGTCAGCACAGCAGCACAAGGACAGTTGTGTGTGACTTTCTTTTTCATGCTTGTTATTTTGGCGAGCTATTCAGCTCCTAAGTGCATAGATTTTAACTGCTTTTTTATGAGGCCCTATGAGCTCTGCAATTTGAAGGTGAATCATACATATAATTTACAAAGACATTATTGATAAAATCCAACATGCTTTGCGCATAGGTTGTTAAAGATTGCAGGAATCGGTTAGCATGAGCTGAAAACCATTTTGTTCTTTGCACCCATTTTAGTTAGCCATGTACTCGCCATGTGCTTTTTCCCTCTTTCAGAGCCTTGCACATGCTCAGAAAGGCCTAGCTAGTAGAGTGCATCTGCTCCTAGTATAGAACTGTATATGTATATATATATATTTTATTTTTTTGCTTGATTAATTAAAATCTTTGCAAATGCATAACAAAAAATTCCCATTTGCCCACGGATAAATACAATTAAAAACAATTTAAAAACCACATAATATTAAAACAAGGTCGTCAATTGCATATTCCTAATTTATAAAATTTGGCTGATTTTAAAGGGGATTCTCATAAACTAATACGTCTTAATTAATAATGACAATAAGTGCCACAACTTCTCAAAGCAGTTTTAGATTTTTCCTGCTGCACCTATAAAATGGGAGCTTGGTCCTAAGCGTAAAATGTAGGTGCTTTTATTAAGAGAAATCATTTTAGAAGTGTCTGCAGTCCTGTACAAGTAATGCAAGGTGTATGAGTAAAAGTGTAGATCATTTCCTTTTTAGGTCTCGTCTGCCGTTGCGCTTGCGCATTCGAGCTGGCGAGAGATATAGGGGCTTATCCAGAGTTTAACCAAAGTGGCGATTTGATGCAGTGCACGTGCGCTTTTAGGTCAATGCGCAAGCGCAATGAGTTAAAATGCGCGTGCACAGCATCAAATCGCCAGCCATCTGTTCCCCAGCTTGGTGCCTCCAGCAGCTCTTCCCGCTCCGCTCCGCCCCCTGCTGCATCAAAGCGTGCACTCTGACTCAGCCATTTCTCCTCCCCTTTCAGTTTCACGGCCGCTAGGCCGTGTCTCCTGTTTTTTTACTTTTTTCCCCTACTTGTTTACTCTCTCGTCCTCTTCCTCTTGTTTCTCTTGTTTCTCTTGTTAACACAGTAGTCCGTGCGGCAACTGAGGGCTTCAGACATGCTACAATTCTTAGCTCATTATCGCCCAATCCCTTACCCTGTCCTTGCATGAATATGGCAGCTGCACACTTTTGTTTGGTTCTGCATATCAGCGCGGCACACCGCATTGTATGTTTACATGTATCGGCATCCGAATCTTGCACTGCTGGCCCGGTCGGAAATGAGGGCTTCAGACATGCTACAATTCTTAGCTCATTATCGCCCAATCCCTTACCCTGTCCTTGCATGAATATCAATCAATCAATCAATCAAAGCATTTATATAGCGCACTACTCACCCAGAGGGTCTCAAGGCGCTGGGGGAGGGGGGTCCGCTACTGCTCGAACAGCCAGGTCTTGAGTTGCTTCCTGAAGGCGAGGTGGTCCTGGGTCAGGCGGAGGTGGGTCGGGAGGGAGTTCCATGTCTTGGCGGCGAGGTAGGAGAAGGACCGTCCCCCTGTGGTGGCTCTTCGGATGCGGGGGACGGTGGCGAGGGCGTGGCTGGTCGATCGAAGCTGGCGTTTGGGAGCGTAGAAGTTGAGGCGGCTGTTGAGGTATCCTGGGCCTTGGTTGTGTAGGGCTTTGTGTGCGTGGGTGAGGAGTCGGAAGGTGATTCTCTTGTTGACCGGGAGCCAGTGTAGGTCTCTCAGGTGTCCGGAGATGTGGCTGCGACGGGCGATGTCCAGGATGAGTCGTGCTGAGGCGTTCTGGATCTGCTGGAGTCTCTTCTGGAGTTTGGCGGTGGTTCCGGCATAGAGGGAGTTGCCGTAGTCCAGACGGCTGGTAACGAGGGCCTGGGTGACCGTCTTCCTGGTCTCGGTGGGGATCCACCGGAAGATCTTACGTAGCATGCGCAGGATGTTGAAGCACGACGAGGAGACGGCGTTGACTTGTCTGGTCATGAAGAGGGAGGAGTCCAGGATGAAGCCCAGGTTGCGTGCGTGGTCTGTTGGTTTGGGTGCGCTGCCTAGGGCGGGGGGCCACCAGGAGTCGTCCCAGGCGGAGGGTGAGGATCCCAGGATGAGGATTTCCGTCTTGTCCGAGTTCAGTTTCCGGCGGCTGTTCTTCATCCATTCGGCTACCTCTTTCATCCCTTCGTGAAGGTTGGCTCTGGTGGTGGCGGGGTTGTTGGTGAGGGAGAGAATCAGCTGGGTGTCGTCGGCGTAGGAGATGATGTTGAGGTTGTGCTGGCGTGCGATGTCTGCGAGGGGGCTCATGTAGACGTTGAAAAGGGTTGGACTGAGAGAGGAGCCTTGAGGAACGCCGCAGATGACTTCGGTGGCTTCAGATCTGAACGGGGGGAGGCGGACTCTCTGTGTCCTTCCGGCGAGGAAGGAGATGATCCACTCCAGTGCCTTCTCCTGGATTCCGACGTTGCTGAGTCGCTGCACTAGTGTACGGTGGCAGACAGTGTCGAAGGCCGCGGAGAGGTCTAGGAGGATGAGGGCTGCTGTTTCTCCGTTGTCAAGCAGTGCTCGGATATCATCGGTGGCTGCGATCAGGGCGGTCTCGGTGCTGTGGTTGGCCCGGAAGCCGGACTGCGAGACGTCGAGGGATCCGTTCTTCTCGAGGAAGGCGGCCAGCTGCTTGTTGACGGTCTTCTCGATGACTTTAGCAGGAAACCGGAGCAGCGAGATGGGGCGGTAGTTCTTGAGGTCGGTGGGGTCGGCTGATGGCTTCTTTTGTAGAGCGCTGAGTTCGGCGTGCTTCCAGCTCTCCGGGAAGGTAGCGGTGTCAAAGGAGGTGTTGATGATGTCCCGCAGTTGGGGTGCGATGACTAGCCCTGGGCGGAGTTGGTGGAGTGGGGCTTCGCGGAGCTACGCGAAGTGGGCGAGAAACTACGCCCACCTCCGCACTCCGCGTAGCCCCACTCCGCAAAACCACTGGCCGCCAGCCCCGCCACCCGCCTCCCTCCCGCCCTCCCTAAATACTTTCAAATAAAGGAATGAAATAATTTAAAAAGCACTTACCTTGCCGCCGCTGCCCGCCGCGTCCCCGGGGCTCGCTATCTTCCGTCTTCTTTAGTATGGCGCATGCGCGGGCGGCCGCGCATGCGCATTTTCTCGTGAAAATGCGCATGCGTGGCTGCCCGCGCATGCGCATTACTGAAGAAGACGGAAGACGGAAGATAACGAGCCCCGGGGACGCGGCGGGCAGCGGCGGCAAGGTAAGTGCTTTTTAAATTATTGCATTCCTTTATTTGCAAGTATTTAGGGAGGGCGGGAGGGAGGCGGGTGGCGGCCAGCTACGCTCCGTCTGCGGAGCGTGCGTAGTGCCGCCTGGCTCCGCCAGCTCCGCCAGCTCCGCAAAATGCGGAGCAGGCGGCACTACGCACACTCCGCGCACGGAGCGTAGCTGGCCGCCCACCCCTAGCGATGACAGCGTCGGCCTTTGTTGAAGATGTGGTGAAGGTAGGGGTCGGTAGGAGATCCGGACTGGATGGAGTTCATCGTGCGGACCGTGTCTTCGGTGCTGATCGGGGTCCAGGAGCGGAGGGTGGTGGTGGGGGGCGGTGGTTCGGTCGTGGCGTGCGTTGGTTGAGTGCTGAAGCTGTTGTGTATGTCCGCGATCTTGTTGTGAAAGTAGGAGGCGAGGGAGTTGCAGAGGTCTTGCGAAGGGGTGATGTCGTTGTTTCCGGCATTGGGGTTGGAGAGCTCTTTAACGATGTTGAAGAGTTCCTTGCTGTTGTGTGCGTTGTTGTCCAGTCGTTCCTTGAATGCGGTTTTCTTGGTGGCGTGGATGAGTTGGTGGTGTTTTCGGGTGGCGAGCTTGAGGGCAGTCATGTTGTCCGGTCTTGGGTCTCTGCGCCATGTTCTCTCGAGGGCTTGGCAGTTCTTCTTGGAGCTCTTGAGTTCGGCGGTGAACCATGGGGCTTTCTTGCTACTGGGTCTGCTAGGCGGGGTCTTCAGAGGGGCGAGGTCGTCTGCGCAGTTGCTGATCCACTTCGCGAGGTTGGTGGCCGCCTGGCTTGGGTTCGTTGCGCTGGTGGGAGGGTTCATGCTCAGAGAGGTCGCGAGCTGGTCAGCTGTGATCTTGTTCCAGCTTCTGCGTGCAACCTGTTGCTGGTGGTGGTGGATCGTGGTCCTTCTGAAGCTGAAGTGGACGCAGCTGTGGTCCGTCCAGTGGAGTCCGGTGGCGTGGCTGAAGATGATGTCCTTGCTGGATGAGAAGACGGGGTCGAGTGTGTGTCCAGTGTAGTGGGTGGGGGTGGTGACCAGCTGCTTGAGTCCCAGGTTTGCGAGGTTGTCCAGCAGGGTGGTGGTGTTGCGGTCGTTGTTGTTCTCCAGGTGGAAGTTGAGGTTCCCGAGGAGGATGTAGTCAGCGGAGAGGAGGGCGTGCAGGCTGATGAAGTCGGCGATGTCTTCGCTGAATTGTGTGCGTGGTCCCGGGGGCCTGTAGATGAGGGTGCCTCTGAGGGTGGTCTTGGGGTTGATGTGGACCTGGAAGTGCAGGTGCTCGGCGGGTGCGAGGGTGTCGTGGGTGTTGGTCGTGATGCGGATGGTGTTCCTGTGGATGATGGCGATGCCTCCTCCGGTCTGGTTGATGCGGTCCCTTCGGATGATCTTGTAGCCGTCTGGGATGGTGATGGTGATGTCTGGCGCTGAAGAGGCGTTCATCCAGGTTTCCGTGAGGAAGGCTACGTCTGGTGAGGTTGTGTCGAGCAGGTTCCAGAGCTCGATGGCGTGTCTGTGGGCAGAGCGGGTGTTGAGCAGGATGCATTTCAGGTGGCTGCTGCTGTTGCTCGTCTTGGTCTTGGTTGGTGCAGGAGTAGTGCTGGTCCGGATGCAGGTGAACTTGCAGGCGTTGCAGCAGAAGGGTCCGTGGGCGCGTCTCGGGGTGGCTCGGTAGCATCCTGGGATTCGGCCGGCGTTGAGTGCGTTGAGGGTGGCGTTGTCGTACGTCCGGCGGGTGGGCTGGGGTCTGCGGGGGCCAGGGGTCCTGGCGCTGGGCGCGGTCCAGACGCGGACGGGCGCAGACGGGCTTACCTTTGGCGCACCTTCGGCGCTCAATCGGCTCTCCCGCTGCGCGCGTCCGCTGCGCGGTTGCTCTGGGGGTGTCATAAGAAGGGGGAAGAGAGGGCGGGTCAGGTGGGCGGTGGGAGCGGCTCGGCCAATGGGCCGGTGGTGGTCGGGGCCTGTGGCGAGCTGCGGCAGGAAACTGGCGAGCGGGTGGCTCTGCTGAGGCTGGGCCGCTCGGGGGGCCAGGGGGGCGTCTGCGGCGAAAAAGGCGGCAAGGCTGGCAGGCAGGAGCAGGCAGGAGCAGGAGGCGGCAGGAGGAGCAAGGGGGTGACCCGGCCTGGTGAGAGGCGCAGTGGTAATATGGCAGTTGCACACTTTTGTTTGGTTCTGCATATCAGCGCGGCACACCGCATTTTATGTTTACATGTATCGGTATTGGATTCTTGCACTGCTGGCCTGGTCGGAAAGTGTTATGGTAACCAGGTTGTTCCTGCTTACTTTTCACATACTTTACCTTAAGCAGTCCACGCGGAGCCAGAGGGCTACAGACACACTACAATGCTGGCCATATTATTGCCCCACCTCTCCCTCGTCCTTGCAAGAATATGGCAGTGGCCCACTTTTGTTTGGTTCGGCATATACCCTGTCCTTGCATGAATATGGCAGCTGCACACTTTGTTTGGTTCTGCATATCAGCGCGGCACACCGCATTTTTACACCGCATTTTATGTTTACATGTATTGGCATCGGATTCTTGCACTGCTGGCCCGGTCGGAAAGTGTTATGGTAACCATGTTGTTCCTGCTTACATTTCACATGCTTTACCTTAAGCAGTCCACGCGGACCCAGAGGGCTACAGACACACTACAATGCTGGCCTCATTATTGCCCCACCTCCACCCCGTCCTTGCAAGAATATGGCAGTGGCCCACTTTTGATTCTTGCACTACTGGCCTGGTCGGAAAGTGTTAAGGTAACCATGTTGTTCCTGCTTACATTTCACATGCTTTACTTAAGCAAGAATATGGAGGCTGCCCACTTTTGTTTGTTTCTGCATATTAACGCGGCATGCCACGTTTTGGCTTTACATGTATCAGTGTCTTATTCTTGCTCTGCTGGCCCGATTGGAGTGTGTTAAAGTAATCATGTTATTGATGCTTACATTTCAGGTGCTTTTCTTTCGTTCTGTTATTTAATTAATCCACTACAAATGCACACATATGTATGCGTGCGACCCACCGTAGTGCCGAAGTCTGCCTGGGTGCATGTCTTTAGCGCGAGGAGTAAGTGCACAAAGGCACTCGGTGAGGAACGCACCTTTTACCAACACTCGAGCAGCATTCACGCTCAGCTGCCATTTGCTCCTTTTATCGTCTGCCTCTTCCTTCCCCACTGCTTGTTATTTGAAGGATGCATGCTGATCCCCCCCGCCAAGGGGCTTTAAACCCAACAAGCTGAGCATTCCTAATTCCTAGCCCTCCCCCCACAAACGAATTCCATGGAGACAGAGCCCCAGGCTGGGAGAGTACAGTAGTGGGGCAGGAACATGGGGGCTGGGAGGAGGACGTTTGTGCCAGCAGGGAACACCAGGCAGTGTCACATATTTTGTTAGAAAGGGTATCTTTTGAAAATATTGTTTTTCTCCTACCTTATTATGGTTACAAAATTCTAATTAAGTAGCGGAAGTACTTTTACTGTTTTATCCAGGCTTCTCTTTGAGTGGGACTTTGGACAGCTGTTGAATGGATTTTGGCACTTTACAGACCGCTCTAAATTTGGCAGATCGGAACTGTAAATTGAGGGTAAAATAATGGCACTACAACGCCAACCCAACTTTCCGGCTTCTAGTGTAGTAACAACCCATCGAATGAAAGGTCTATGGTCCCTCATTGGACCACTTTTGATTTAAAGGATAACTGTTAAAACCCTTCTTTTAGTATATCTTTTTCGTCAGCATGTTTCATGTGATTTTTGCAGTGCCCCGATGCTCACCGGCGGTGCTGGTTCATAGTCATTGTAATAGGTGCGTTGGGGTCGAATGAGGTCATTCAGAGTCGGAGCTACACACTTTCCTTTAACACACCCTCTCCAAATCGCCAGCCATCTGTTCCCCAGCTTGGTGCCGCCAGCAGCTCTTCCCGCTCCGCTCCGCCCCCTGCTGCATCAAAGCTTGCACTCTGACTCAGCCATTTCTCCTCCCCTTTCAGTTTCACGGCCGCCAGGCCGTGTCTCCCCAGCTTGGTGCCGCCAGCAGCTCTTCAAAGGATTTCTCCTCCCCTAAATATTCACGGCCGGCCGGCCGTACTTTCACTTTCACTGGGGTTTTTTTTTACTTCTTCATGGACTCCTACCACCCTCCCTACTCCTCCCACCCTTCCCGCTCTTGCTGGTATGTCTTTGACATGTCATTGGTTTCTTATACCCTACTTTACCTATTTTTTTGTTTTCAACACATTTCTTCCAGTCTTTCCCTTTCTGTTCTCCTTATTCATTAAGCGATTTTCCCTGAGTTTTCTGTTAGCCATGTTACTCTCTCATTATCCTTTGAATATGTATATTTTTTATTATCCTCCGTTTCTATTATCCATCCACTGATTTACTTTTTTTTCTATTATTATTGTCTCCTGTTCTCATTTTCTTCTGGTCCTCCTATCTTTCAACATCTCACGGTTTACCTTTTTCTTACGATCTTTTACCCCATCCCCTTTTTAAGTATACCGTTTTTAGGAACTGGAATAAAAAAAACGATATAAGGTGAACATACCGCAGTTTCCTCTGCTCTGTCATTGTGTCCTAACATCCCACGCACTTGTGCCTGCATGTAAAATCAATCATCACGCTGACGTAGAAGAGACCCTTAACAAACCTGCTTTGGCCTTAAAAGATCACACCCGTTTTATGTCCCGGTCCCCTTTTTACTCACAATTACATGATGGGGCACCAGCTCAATTATTGCTTCTTAATAAGACTGCAAGTGCGCTAAAAATGCCAAATTCTCAGTTCGCGTATGAAAGGACAGATTCCCAGGGTTCTTGGCCAGCATCTGTGTTTGAAGTTACTGCTCGTTCCCTTTGAAGCCAAGCAGTGAGTGTTGTTGCTATCACTAGTGCAGCAGGTGCGGTGGCACTGACACCGAGTGGTTAGCAACCCCCGCTGCAGCCCCGTCCTTGCTACATTTTAGTACCCACATGGTGGGCAAGTGTTACCCTTTTCTTTGGTTGCATAAGGTAGCAGGGAACTAAAGTTGTGCTCGCGCGCTTCTGGTGTTCTGGGAATGGACACTCGTGTACTAGCTATGCGCTTTAGACGTGTTTTCATTCATTCCAGTATTTTGCACTAAATGCAGGTGCACTGTCAACTTGTCAACACTGAAAAACGGGGTGCTGTAGCGGGCTTGACTTGCACAACACTGCACCTCATAGCTCACATGCGTGATCTTGTGCAAATGCATCCTATAATCCACACACTGGTTCAAGACCAGTTGGAAGTCTTTCAAGGCATTACAGACACATGATGTGGTTCACACTGTTCTAAATCTTCTCCACGTTTTTGTTTGGTCATTGGTGGTAAACCTGTGCCAAAAGAAATCATTTTTGTGTTTTAAAATGTAATTTTTCAATGAGCAACCAAACACGTCGTCTTACAAGTGCACCTGCAACCAGCACGAGTGTCCTTCCTGTGTCGACTTGTAGTTAGTTCGCACACGAGGAGCGGCCACCTAGTCCTCACTCTAACACAATAACTGCCTCTTTTAACATATACACTGGAGGATGTGTCTACTGTTTTCTTACTCGGGGAAAAAGCGGTTCTACTGCGTTTACATCTAACCCGCTGTATTTTCACCGACATGTCGTCGGAGTATTAATTTTGGGTGTTAATGTTCAACGCTGCATTAACCGCTTTTCAGGACTACAGGTGGGAGCACACCTATGGTAAATAGATAATTACATTACAACAGTGACATTTTCACGGACACTTATTAGGATCTGTCAAATAAACAAACGAGGATTTTCTTTTTTACTTTTCTTCAGTCAGAGTAAGGAGTGTGCACATTTCAGCGAGTTAGAAAAGACAAATGCTTCCATGGGTTGTTTGAACAATCTGCTTGCGTATGAGCTTTTAAACATTGTAGCATTCCGTAATTTGTATGGGGGCTTGCAGCGAGTTTCCAATACACAATGCTTCCCTTGCATTCCCTTTCTGAAAATAGCCAGTGTACCCTTTCCACTGTCTTGGGCGAAAGACAAGGTCACAAATCAGAAAGGAGAAGTTGTGGATTAAATTTTTGATGCCCAGCTGAGAATCACAGATCAACCAGAATGACAAGGAGGCTTTTGCTTGAGGGACCCCCCTTTGAAATAAGGGTTGCTTCAGGTTCTTCAGCCTCACATCTCTGAGTCCTGGTCACAAAGTGAATGAAAGTTTGCCTCCGGTGCCTGTTAGATTGAAGTGAAGAAAACTGGTGAACTGCCTGAGACACTGGACAGGATCATTGAAAAAGTTTTTCTTCTCAAACTGGGCCATGATTCTTGAGTTGCAAGTTGTGCAGCTCCACCGTGGGAACAACAAGAGCCTCTCTTTGAGGCTCAAACGGACACAGGGAGAAGACTCCCCTCTGGCTGGTTGTACAGCGGCTTCAATTACCCACGGACTTCTTTTTGTTAGTAATGTAGCCCTTTAGTGATCCCATTTTTGAAGATGAGCTGCCCTATGCTGCTCCTCGTCCTAATTTCTATGGCCCTGTGTGGTCCTCCTGGTCCCCAGGAGCCAGAATTGTTTTTGTAATAATATGTCTGACTGCTTTAATATTTGCATTAGGTATTATGTTTTTCTGAGAGAGAGACATTCTTCTGAGCAAGCGACAAATGTTACTTTACCCTTTCCTTGACTATATTAATTGATACTCTAGCCCTCATAAAAGGAACACTGGAAAAGTCTATTGAAATAGTTTTTTACATAGAATTAGACTAGATGGTTCTAGGATTTGCTTTCGGCTTGGGGTTGAAAAATGTATAATTCTGTTTGTAATATTAGTTATTACTCTCTCCTGCTATCTGTATGTTAGTTATGACCCAATGCTCTGTTCCCTTTGTACTCCTGCCCATACCTTGTACATATACCCACTTAATGAAATGTTTAGAATGAAAAATGCCCACCTATCAATGGATTAGGATATTGTTGAATTCAAGAGAATACATGTGCAAAATATTTTCTATGTTCCTTCTAGATCATTGGAATGTCTTTAGCTCATGCTAAACGGACTATCTGTTAAAGATTGCAGGAATCGCTGTTAGCATGAGCTGAAAGCCATTTTGTACTTTGCAGCCATTTTAGTTAGCCATGTGCTCGCAATGTGCTTTTTACCTCGTCCAGAGCCTTGCACATGCTCAGAAAGGCCTAGCTATTAGAGTGCACCTGCTCCTAGTATAGAACTGTCAGGCTATTCTTACTCATGTGTTCAGTTTTAGTCTCCCCTCTCAGGTGTATCAGTGAACCCTTTAGAAGGTTTTTATTTCTTCAAGGTGATGAACAGTAATGTTAATGTTTCACATCATTAAATCGTGAGCAAATACTGCATACTCAGTCAGCACAGCAGCACAAGGACAGTTGTGTGTGACTTTCTTTTTCATGCTTGTTATTTTGGCGAGCTATTCAGCTCCTAAGTGCATAGATTTTAACTGCTTTTTTATGAGGCCCTATGAGCTCTGCGAGGCCCTGTTCAAAAGCTCAGCACAGCTAAGAAGTGTCATATTGGTCATTTTAAGCCCATAGACAGAGTGGGCACAGTATACATGCAGTCCTTATACCCAGTGAATGTCACCACTGAGCAGAGAATTGAAATAACCAAGCAGTGATATTTGGTCAGACAGCACCCAGTCAGGAGGAAGCCAGCAGAGAAAACACCCATGGAGCAAAAGCACCATCGCTGTCTACAGCCACAGTAGGGCGTGCACAGCCTTATTGTCAGGTTCACAGCAGAGCGAGTTTTATTGGCTGAAATAATTAACCCTGTCCAGGCACTGGATATCCCCCATGTAGAACCCTGCAATACCCCTGTTGTGACAAGAACACCCGGTATCATCCATTCAGTGGAGATGTAAAGACTCATTGCAAGGTCTCTATTTTGACATGCTTGCAATGTAAAATGCTGGCCACCAAGGAACTGCATCTTTAGGCATAAGGACACTTGAGGCGAGACACAGCAGGGGTTGACAAGGTCCCAAAAGGAAATGGGCTAAGCAGTGAAAGGGAGGAGAGCGCTCTGATCTTGGCCACCCCGTTGCAAAGAAGAGGAGTCGTCACAGGAGGACACTTAGAACCGGAGATACAATCCACACAGTGCCACTCAATATAAAGACTGGAGGACATATTTATGAAAGGGTTGCATTGCTTTAGCACCACACAACAGGAGGCATGTGTGACGGAACCTTTAAATTTGATTTATCAAGACATGCAAAGCTACCTTGTGTGACCCTGATTGGCCCACAAAATCAGAGCAATGCAATGCACTGCATTGAGTTACTCTGCCATGGGGAGGGGTTCCATGGGTGGTGTGTGGCTGTTCCCATTCAAGACCCATGCACAAAAGCAATCCTGCTTAAAGCACCTAAACCCTTGCACCATGGTATAAGATTGCCTGCATTGGTGCTAAGCAGCACATTGTGCGCCAGCACAGGGAAATGGCAGGAATAGTCCTCATCTTGGTAAATGCAGTACATTCCTGCATTTTCCCTGTCACACAGCACAGCATGATGACATGGTGTGCAGTGCTGCACTGGTTGACATATTGGTAAATATGTTCCTAAGTCTACATACCTCAGAGCCACCACATTGTCCAATCCTGCAGAAGGACACAGCCCTAAGCAGGAGAAGTCCAAAGAAAGCAACTCTGGACCTAAAAGTGGACAGACCACACAATGCAGCAACTGTGCTCCAGATACTAGAACCACATTGTCCCAAAACCTCAAGGCACGCCGTGGCCCACCCCATCAGCCATGCCTTAAGGCAGTGATGCCTATAGACACAAGACTTATGCCACCTGGTGAAAGTGTGTCAGAGCCACAGCTCCCTACTGCCCACCAAAGAAAGTCCCAGAAGAGGTAACACCATGGAGTAGGAGCGCCAAGTTGGTCCCTGAAGAGGGATAATGCAACGTGAGGCTGAATGGGGAAACTGCCTTTACAACATGGTCGTTACCATGAACTACCTTTAGCACACATCCTTAACCATACATAAGTCTTTAGCAAAAATGTCTTTACTATTTTTTTTTTTTAATTTCGTAGAGTTTTGTAGAGCGCAAACTAGACCAGAGAAATCGGGTATTAGAGCTCTTTACATGAGCACCAGTTTCAATACAGATGGACACATTAATTTTTGTTAGGCACGGGGAAATCAAGTGAATTGCCCTGTATCACAGGATGTTGAGCATCGTTGCCGAGACTTGAAACTGATTCCCCAGCTTCGAGGTCGACCGCACTAGCTATAAGGCTACATCAGCACTATGCTAAATTTTAGCCTTTGTTACTTTTTAGGTATTTCACAGTAGGCCTGGGCGGTAAATTCCATTCCGCTCACGGAATTTGGGTAATTTCGCGTTCCGCTGAGAACGCAAAATTGCCCAAAATTCTGCGTTCCGCCACTTCGCGAAATTTTTAGCTTGTTCGTGATCTCAAAATGCGTGTTCGTGAGATATTTCCCTTCGAGCACGCAAACAGTGATTGTGAACCAAAAACAAGCATTGCGAACAACTTCATGTTCGCGGAATTTCTGCCTGTTCGTTAAGATTTTTTACTGTTTCGCGAAGATTTGCGTAACGCGATTACATAAATTCCACCCACTCCTATTTCACAGGTAGGTATAAAGCCTTTAAGAAACAATAAAAAAATAATATATATATATATATATATATATATATATATATATATATATATATATATATATATATATATATATATATATACTTGTTCTCCTGCTCTTTACCCTCCTTGTAGCTAAAAAGATAACCACAACGCCATGTGTAGCTGGCCCAAAATTGATTTATTTCTGCCTAATTCGGACGCATTTCGACTGTCCTTGCAGTCTTGCTCACCTATATTTTCAAAATCAGAAGCAGCCATTTTAATTCATTCCATTACGTATCACGTGTTGGACTACCCAGTCATAGACATGATAGACAGACTTGTAGTTTTTAAATGCATTGTCAGTTTGTAGTTCATAATAAAAATATATTAAACAAACTTCACAATATCTTGCAAGTATATATATAATGAAAAATCGATTTTTGTTATTTACAATTCATGTCACGCCCACTTATTAACGGTATACTCTCTTGTTTCTTGAAAACGAATTGTGTGCGCTTTATTTGTCGAACAAAACTTCCACACCATTGGGTATGTTAGATTTAAACTTGAGGCAAAAACCAATATTATAATAAATGCCGAGTCTACCTGAGCAGAGCCCAAGTGGGCATTGTCCAACCTAACAAACACAAAATTTTGTGTTTGAGCAAGTATTGAGCCCCTGTGGGCATACCCTCATGGTGTTGAGTTTAGTTCAAAAAATAATAATCAATAATTCTACTATGAATTAAGAATACCCAAAATGTCCCCAAACTCTTTGACTGTCTAAAATTACATACAAATTAACCAACACGAAAAAAACCTAAAAAACATTTAAAAAAATTTGGCAGCATAAATGATATCATCATACTATCCATCTCGTCCTGTTTGTGCGCGGATGAAAATATGAAATAAACAATTTCTGCAGTCAGCAGTGATTTAAATGGCAAAGTGTCATTGTTCTCTGTTTGGTGGAGTCCAACACCTGGACCGGTAATCGGACATATATATATATATATCTATATATATCTATATATATCTATATATATCTGATCAAGACTACATCGGTAGTCGAAACGTTGCATTTTTTGGGAGGCACAAGAACTAAATAAAACATCTTGCCTGGAAAGCGTGGGGTCTGTCTCTTCTCTCGCCGCTGTGCAGTGGAGGTTTGAAGATTTGTGCTGATATATATATATATATATATATATATATATTACCTACTGGCGGTCGGCAGTAGGTAGTTATAGTTAGGATTATTTTCAATAGAAAATCTCAACATTCTATTGTGAATAACTTTGGCGCCAGTTGAGGAATCTGCCTGAAAATGTCCTCAAATTTGCCTCGTGGCGCCCCGGTCCTTCCCTGAGAGTTTGGTGGGAATTTGTCAAGCGGGGGCTGAGATAAAAGGGGGGTCCCAAAATGTGTTTTCCCCATGTTAATTTCCATAGGGCGGTCGACCTCACTTTTAGCCCGAACGGCTGAATGGATTTCCACTAAACTTGGCAAAATTGTAGGGACTGGTAACCCGATGTGCCTTTGCTATGTCTCAAGATATGTGCTCTAGTGGATTTTGAGTAATTTAGGTTAAAAAAAATATGTATATCTGTAAGCGCTCCCCCGGTACGCGCACCAGGGCGCTAACCAGCGCGCTACGTGAGTTCGCGCGCGGAAAGCTGATTGGCTCTCGGGTGTCTGTCAACATTCCAAACAGTCCGGAGCGGCCGCCATCTTGTGTCTCGGTAGGATTGAGACACAAGAGGTGGCAAAAACAAAAGGGGATAGGACCATAAGGGGGCAGAGTAGACCCCCCCTGACCCCCTAGGTTCGATGTGGGGGCTACAAAAGGGCCCCGCGGGGCAAAAAAAAAATATATACTTTTTGATTTGCGCGGGGGAGCGCCCGGTACTCACACCGCGGATCGTACCGGGAATCGTTCCATGGGGAAAAAAGAATGATAGAGTTTTTAAAAAATGTAGCCTTTTTTTTATAATTTGGAGGTAGTTCTAAAAAGAACTGTTTTTTTCTTCTTTTTGTTGTTTTATATTTTTTGGTGCCTTTTGTACTTTTTTTGGCTTTTATGAACTATTTTATATTTTTTTGTTATTTTTATGGGGAGAAACAAAAAACAGGGAATTGAAAATGGCTCAACTGGAGCAAAAAAAAATCAGGAAAAAATTAGGGTTTTTTTGGGCAATTGTGGTTGTCACCAGCAAGGACGATGAGCTTTATGCTCTTTTCACCATAGGAGATGGTCTTACCACAAAAAATACATGTGATCCTGAATTCATCAAACCGTGGTTCTATGCAAGGGATCGTCTCCCTTGTCTCTGGTCCCGATGGAGTGGGTTGCTTTCTTTTGGAGGTGCTGGGTGAAGATTGGGGAGGGTTACTGGCCAGTTCTCTCACCTCTGCGGCAGCATTGTTGTTGGGATGCTTGCACTGCATGTGCCTAATCATGGTGTTATTACCAACTGAATATTTTTTGTTAGGGTTCCCCCTTGAAATTTCAATGCCACAGATTTGGCAAGTCACCTTTGGTGCATTGACTTTCTTCTTGCCTTCTGGGATAGAAAAAAGCTCCCATACAATGTGCTGCCTTGGCCTGTATGGGGTATTGTCTTCTGGCAGCCACCTCCTCCCCTCCTCCTCCTCCTCCTCCTCCTCCTCTTCTTCTTGACCACCAATGTGATGTTGTGGTGGTCCTCTTGGTGCTGCTGGTGGTGGTGGTGGTGCAGATGCTCCAGCTGCTGCTGCTACTGTACCCATTTTAAAGTACAAAATATTTCTTTTAGATCTCCAAACAGGTCTTCCTCAGTCAAAGGACAAAGTCAGAATAAGGAAAAAAGGTGGGGGCTTTCATCATTTGGAAAAAAAAAACTGTCCTGAACCAATGAAAAGTGTTATTTTTAGGCCACATGACCCGACGCGCTTACGCGACGCGCCCCGTGGGGCGCGTCGCGTAAGCGCGTCAGATGCTTACGTTGCGCGATCGTATTTGCTCGAGTACTTACGGGTGCGCTTACGCCGTGCGTATCACGCAGACGCGGCTACGCGATACGTCACGATGTTTTCGTTCGCTGCAATAGCGCTAACGGAACGCTCACCGGTGCGCGACCCGGGGCGCTCCGGAAAACTGCGCTCTCCAGTGCGCACACTGGGACGCGCACCGGGAGCGCACCAGGGCAAAAAAAATAAAAAATAGTATTACATAAATATACAATATAGGATTCATTATAAAAAATATTATATTTGATAGCAATAGAAATTTGCTATTAAAAAACTTTGAAATTCACTGAAAAAAACATAGGTTTGAGGCCCTATATATAGTTAGGATTTAGCATTTACAAAACCTATGAAATTCACTGAAAAAACCATAGGTTTCACACCAGTTATAGTTAGGAATTAGCATTTAAAAAACCTATTAAATTCACTGAAAAAAAAAAAGGTTTCACACCAGTTATAGTTAGGAATTAGCATTTAAAAAACCTATTAAATTCACTGAAAAAACCATAGGTTTCACACCAGTTATAGTTAGCTGGAAATTTTACTGACATAAAACTATAGAAATTCCAACGTTATAGTTAGTTGGACTCACTATAACAAGCGCGCCTGCAATGCACTGCTGATGACGTCACATATTACATCACTCATGACATCGTCAGTGACATCACTCATGACATCACTTATGACACCATCCTTGTGACAGAGTGACAGACCTCCTTTTAGTGTAATGTAACCCTTGAAATAGATATTCAAAAATAGAAACTAACATTTTCAAAAAAATTGAGATACCCATACCAGTTACAACAACCAATTCAGTAATTCCACCATCTATATACACATCCACTCATTTACCAACAGTTCTATATAGTCACTCATACATATACTCACTCATCATATCTAGTGATACATCTATACATCCTGTCATACACCGACAGTCATCCAAAAGTTACTCACACACATACTCACACATGCAAATAAATTATTGAACATCCATTTATTTGCATATAAAACTATACACACACTACCTCTTTACTTCTAAAGAAACTTACACATACTTACTCTCTAAAACAATCACTTATATAAACATATACTTATTTAAACAGGAACTCTTACAATCTCTTACTCTCACATATACTCACTTACATACATCAAAACTCACATACACTAGATTAAAATATATGTCGTTACTAAAAAACACAATAGTGAGACAGTCATTCACTCACTAACACACACATATACACACTCATCCACTCATACAGTCCTGCACATATGCTGTCTTCAAAACACATACAAACAGTGAGTCAGTCACCAACCCATGCAGCTACTTATACACATTCAATATTTAAAAATTACTCGCTAATATATGTATTCAATAAAATACACTTAATAAGGCAGTTAACCAATCATTTTTTAAAAAAAAAACATCCATTTACACACTTATTTAATCATTTATTCTTCCATCAACCTTTACAGATACAAAAAATAAAAATATTAATTTTAAAGAAAGACACACATTCACTGGCTGGTGTCATCAGTGATGTCATGGGTGATGTCACTGACGATGTCATGAGTGATGTAATATGTGACGTCATCAGCAGTGCATTGCAGGCACGCTTGTTATAGTGAGTCCAACTAACTATAACGTTGGAATTTCTATGGTTTTATGTCAGTAAAATTTCCAGCTAACTATAACTGGTGTGAAACCTATGTTTTTTTCAGTGAATTTAATAGGTTTTTTAAATGCTAATTCCTAACTATAACTGGTGTGAAACCTATGGTTTTTTTCAGTGAATTTAATAGGTTTTTTAAATGCTAATTCCTAACTATGACTGGTGTGAAACCTATGGTTTTTTCAGTGAATATATATATATATATATATATATATATATATATATATATATATATATATATATATATATATATATATATATATATATATATATTCGTCCACCTCGGTTCCTTATGCCGGAAATCGCAGCGCTCTGTCACCAGTTCGTAAATCCCTGTGGCAGAACCACGCCACATTTAAATCCAAGACCACATCTCCCGACTGGGAGAAAAACGGGATGAACTCGCGTTTGTCTTTTTTTTAAATGCTTTTTATTTCACACCTCACGGCATGGATATTGTTAGGCAGGCAGGCATAAATCAGCGCGTTTCGGGATAGCCTATCCCTTGTTCACGATCAATCTGGCCACAGGCTTTCCATACTAATATAGTGAATTACATCATTACATCACTTCCTGTTTGGTGTTATTTTGGCCCTTAGCCTTCTGGATGTTGTAGTTTTTTAATTTTTTTTAATATATTTTTTATGTGTATATTTTTATTAATATGAAGGAATTTATTGGCAAAATTACAGTCGCTTCCTGAAGTCTGTGAAAAATAGTGGCAGACGCGTTTCTGGCCCCAATGGCCGTCCTCAGTGCCAACTCCACAAGTAAAACATAGGTCCCAGGGCCTTAGAGATTGCGTCAATATCCGCAAGCTCTTGGCTCCTCCTCCTCCAGGTGAGTTCAACTAAAGCGTTGCACCTCCCAGGCGCACTGCCTGATGGAACTTGCAGTCCACGAGGTCCCCTATACACAGTGTATGGGACAACAGACTCACTTTCATGCCCCCAATTGCTTGGCGTTTACTGCATTGTCCACCGCAGCGATCCTGGACACATTATTCCGGCCATACGTTCACACGAGCCCTTTTCAGGCAGCGCAATGCCGCCTCCTCTCTCCCCTTCGCGTAAATACACAACAGCGGGCAAGTACCTCTGCTTGGGGGGGCGCCGCGTTGTGTTTCTCACACCATACCACCAGTTCAGCTGATCACGCGGAGCTCCAGACCGAGAGGGCGTGCCCCTGCCGGTAACAGCCATCCCCGGCTACACATGGAACACCAATGCTGACCACGAAAGTAATCAGCTGGACACATGCTCCGGGCTCATATGAAGGAATTTATTGGCAAAATTGCAGTCGCTTCCTGAAGTCTGTGAAGAATAGTGGCAGATGCGTTTCTGGTCCCAATGGCCATCCTCAGTGCCAACTCCACAAGTAAAACATAGTTCCCAGGGCCTTAGAGATTGCCTCAATATCCGCAAGCTCTTGGCTCCTCCTCCTCCAGGTGAGTTCAATTAAAGTGTTGCACCTCCCAGGCGCACTGCCTGATGGAACTTGCAGTCCACGAGGTCCCGTATACACAGTGTATGGGACAACAGACTCACTTTCGTGCCCCCAATTGCTTGGCGTTTACTGCATTGTCCACCGCAGCGATCCTGGGCACATTATTCCGGCCATACCTTCACACGAGCCCTTTTGAGGCAGCGCAATGCCGCCTCCTCTGTCCCCTTCCCGTAGACACACACCAGCTGGCAAGTACCTCTGCTTGGGGGGGCGCCGCGTTGTGTTTCTCACACCATACCACCAGTTCAGCTGATCACGCGAATCTCCAGACCGAGAGGGCGTACCCCTGCCGGTAACAGCCATCCCCGGCTACACATAGAACACCAATGCTGACCACGAAAGTAATCAGCGGGACACATGCTCCGGATTCATATAAAGGAATTTATTGGCAAAATTGCAGTCGCTTCCTGAAGTCTGTGAAGAATAGTGGCAGACGCGTTTCTGGCCCCAATGCCGTACATATATATATATATATATATATATATATATATATATATATATATATATATATATATATATATATATATATATATATATATATATATATATATATATATATCACTGAAAAAACCATAGGTTATAGACCATATATAGTTAGGAATTTGCATTTACAAAACCTTGAAAATTCACTGAAAAAACCATAGGTTAGAGACCATATATAGTTAGCTGGACATTTTATTGACATAAAACCAATGAAATCCCATATATAGTTAGTTGCACTAACTATATATCGCGCACCAGCAATCCACTGCTGATGATGTCACATATTACATCATTCATGACATGGTCAGTGACATCACTGATGACATCACTGATGACATCTCAAATGACATCACTGATGACATCACTGATGACATCACTGATGACATCATCCAGTGACTGTGTTTCTGTAAAGTTTAAATATGTTTTACATATTGAAGAATGAGTGGGTGTATAAGTGTCTGGATGAAGGATTTAGTAGGTGCGTGACTGACTGAGTGAGTGAATAAATGTGTCTTACTGAATGTATGGGTTAGTGACTAAACTGTCTGAAAGTGTGCATCAATATGTCTGTTGTTGTGCAAGCTGCTGCATGTGTTGATCAATAGCTATATGAGTGGGTATTTGGTTTATTGATTGGTTGGCCAAGTATTTGTATTGAAGACTGAGTGTGTGTGTGGCTGGCTGGTAGGTGTGTGACTGTGCAGATCAATGTGTACTTGTATCAGTGATTGTATAAGAGAGTAAGTATGTGTTAGTATATGTGTGAAAAAGTAAGGTGTTCTGTGTTTAACTGTATAGATGAGGAAATGGAAGTGGGATTGATTCTTTACAGGACTGACTAGGTGTGTGAGTAACTCCATGGATGAGTGGCAGTGTGTGAGTGTTTGCATAGGTGTGTGAGTGCATATTATTGTTGTAATAATGAGTGACTGTATGTATGAGTAATTGTATGGGTGAATGAGTGAATGTGTGTGTAGACGTAGGAATCAGTGAGTGCGTATGTAGTAACTGGTCTTGGTGTGTCAATGGTTTCATAAATGATACTCTGTATTTTACACTAGGTGTAACAGAGGTTATATTAGAGTGTAAGGAGGTGCATTGTATTATCACATGAAGTATATCATCAGTGGTGTGATCATTGATGTCAAATGAGATGTCATCAGTGATGTCATTTGAGATGTCATCAGTGATGTCATCAGTGATGTCACTGACCATGTCATGAATGATGTAATATGTGACATCATCAGCAGTGGATTGCGGGTGCGCGATATATAGTTAGTGCAACTAACTATATATGGAATTTCATTGGTTTTATGTCAATAAAATGTCCAGCTAACTATATATGGTCTCTAACCTATGGTTTTTTCAGTGAATTTTCAAGGTTTTGTAAATGCAAATTACTAACTATATATGGTCTATAACCTATGGTTTTTTCAGTGAATTTCATTGGTTTTTTAAAAGCTAATATCTATAGCTGTAAAATATATTGTTTATTACGTGACGTATCACGTAGCCAGGTGAGACGCCTCATGACGTGTTGCATAACCATGACGTATCGGCTCTGCAGCGCAAACAAAACCCGTAATGTAAGCGCGCCGGAGCACGCTTACAGATATATATATATTTTTTTAACCTTAATTAGACAAAATCCACAAGTGCACATATCTTGAGGCCTTGCAAAGGCACATCAAACAAACAATCCCTACAATTTTGCCAAGTTTGCTGGAAATCTATTCCCTTAATTTTTTTTTTACTGTTTCTCTTGGTTTTCCCCTTGTTACGCTTACCGGGACGCTACCCAGTACGCGAACCGGACGCTCCAAAAACACAAGATGACGGACTCTCGTTACGCTGCGAATTAGCTGCCCGGTTCGCGTACCGGGAAGCGCCTCTACCGCGAAAAATCAAAATTTTTTTTTTGTATTTTTTGCCCGGCGGGGGACTTTAATATCCCCCTCATCAATCCTAGGGGGTCAGGAGGGGTTTACCTTGCCCCCTTTCTTTCATTTCCCCCTTCGTTTTTCACCACGTCTTGTCTCTCGAACCTACCGAGAGACAAGATGGCGGCCGCTCCGGACTGTTTACAATGTTGACAGCCAATCAGCTTCTCCTCAGACTCCAGTTACGCTGCCGGTTAGCTGCCCGGTTAGCTGCCCGGTTCGCGTACCGGGACGCGCCTCTACGGCGAAAAATCGCAATTTTTTTTTATTTTTTATTTTTTGCCCCGCGGGGCACTTTAATATCCCCCTCATCAATCCTAGGGGGTCAGGAGGGGTCTACCTTGCCCCCTTTCCTTCATTTCCCCCAATCGTTTTTCTCCTCCTCTTGTCTCTCGATCCTACCGAGAGACAAGATGGCGGCCGGTCCGGACTGTTTAGAATGTTGACAGACACCGGAGAGCCAATCAGCTTCACTTCGCGAAGTTCCGTTACGCGTCAGGTACGCGAACCGGGGCGCTAACCGGAGCGCTGTCACAGATATATCTGTTTTTTAAAACGTTAATTTCTCAAAATCCACTGGAGCACATATTTTGAGACATAGCAAAGGCAAGTCAGGCAAACCATATCTACAATTTTACCAAGTTTTGTGTAAATCCATTCAGCCGTTCGAGCTAAAAGTGAGTCCAACCGCCCTATGGAAAACTCAATGTTAAAAACACATTTTGGGACCCCCTTTTTTCTCGGCCCCCACTTCATGAAACCCCCCCAATCTTTCAGAGCACGCTCAGAAACAAAATGTGCCATTTTCCTGAAAATTTCAGCCAATTCCGTCCACAAACGCCAAAGTTATTCCACATAGAATTTTCAGAAATCCCATAGGAAAAAAATCCTAACTATATATACCTACTGGCGACAGCAACCTGGATTTACCCCCTGTGTGATCGCTTGATTTTTATACCCCCTGTGTGATCGCTTGATTTTGAATATATATATATATATATATATATATATATATATATATATATATATATATATATATATTACCTACTGGCTATCGCCAGTAGGTATATATAGTTAGGATTTTTTCTCTATGGGACTTTTGAAAATTCTATGTCTAATAACTTTGGCGTTTGTGGACGGAATCGGCTGTAATTTTCAGGAAAATGGCACATTTTGTTTCTGAGCAGCCCCTGAAAATTTGGTGGGGTTTCGTCAAGGGGGGGCTGAGAAAAAAGGGGGGTCCCAAAACGCGTTTTTTGCATTGAGTTTTCCATAGGGCGGTTGGACTCACTTTTAGCTCGAACGGCTGAATGGATTTGCACGAAACTTGGCAAAATTGTAGGGACTGTTAGCCCGATGTGCCTTTGCTAGGTCTCAATATATGTGCTCCAGTAGTTTTTGAGAAATTAACGTTCAAACCAAGATATATATCTGTAACAGCGCTCTGGGCAGCGATCCGGTCCGCTTACTTTTCGCTTATCGGAACTTTGCGCGCAGAAAGCTGATTGGCTCTCCGGTGTCTGTCAACATTCTAAACAGTCCGGAGCGGACGCCATCTTGTCTCTCGGTAGGATCGAGAGAGAAGAAGAGGTGGAAAACGAAGGGGGAATTTAATGAAAGGGGGCAAGGTATCCCCCTCTTGACCCCCTAGGAATGTTGTTGGGGTTATTAAAGGGTCCCGTGGGGAAAATAAAAAAAAATGATTTTTCACGGTAGAAGCGCGGCCGCGAACTGGTAGCGAAACGGGAATTCGCCATTTTGAGCTTCGTTAATTAAATTACTAGTTATAAGTGGGTGCGGGAGACGTATCCTAATCCCCTATGTTTCCTGAGGGTGGCTGAGGAGGCTGATATATGTTGATACATCTCTTCCAGCGGCTGTGCGTGAGCTTTTTTTTTTTTTTTGCTGCGTGACAGTCCGGAGCGGCCGCCATCTTGTCTCTCGGTAGGATCGAGAGAGAAGAAAAGGTGAAAAACTAAAGGGGAATTTAATGAAAGGGGGCAAGGTATCCCCCTCTTCACCCCCTAGGAATGTTGTTGGGGTTATTAAAGGGTCCCGTGGGGAAAATAAAAAAAAAAATGATTTTTCACGGTAGAAGCGCTTCACGGGCCGCGAACTGGGCCGCAAACTGGTAGCGAAACGGGAATTCGCCATTTTGTGCTTCGTTAATTAAATTACTAGGTATAAGGGGGTGCGGGAGACGTATCCTAATCCCCTATGTTTCCTGAGGGTGGCTGAGGAGGCTGATATATGTTGATACATCTCTTCCAGCGGCTGCGCCATCTGGCCTTTTTTTCGAATGCCACAATTTTGTCGTGCACGGCAGCCATTTTAGATGCCAGGCTGGTCCCAGGCTATCACCTAACCCTGCGGATGTAGTTTATGGCCCCAGCTGTAGAGAATTCAGACATGCCAACCCTCCTGATTCAGGCGTGTGACTACTGATTTCAGTGCTAGTCTCCCGCCTCCCGATTTCTGCAAGCAAAAACCCGGGGGCATATTACGAACAACTAGCGATAATTTTTGTCTCTAACTTGTTTAGAGACAAAAATTATCGCCGCACATCGGCGATTTTTATCGCAGATAAACCTTGCTATTATCGCAGAAAAGTCAGCGATATTCATGTATTATTGACCTAATGCTCTTAGCCATGTTATCCACCTCCCATTGGATAACATGGCTAAGAACTGCTCAGGGCAGGTGTTAGATTTGGGAGATATTCGCGCTTAGCGCGAATATCTCCAAAAGTTGGTAATAGAAGGTAGCGATGTTAGGGACTGTTTCCAGTCGCTAACATCTTGGCACGCCACTTTGCATGTCATTAGTGATAAATATCACTGACATGCAAAGCGGGGCCCAAGATGGTCGCTATCTCCTTTTAGCTGTCACTAACTGGTGTTAGCGACAGCTTGGTAATAGGGAGATAATTTTATCTCCGCTTTCATGGCTTTTAAAGCCAAAAAAGCGGAGATAAACCCCCTTGATAATATGCCCCACGATTCCTTGGGGGTTTCAGCTGACAGGGCTTGGTATTGTGTTACATGGTTATTTTTCCATGAAACGTCAGAGGGTCGATGCAGGGGTTCTAGAAGAGGTGATAAACCATTTAAGCCTCATGAACAAGCGCATGGTTTTTTAAAGATTTGTGAAGTACTCGGGGCGGCGGTGTGTGTGTGCCGTCTTTCAGGAGCGGGCGGGGGGGGGCACTGCCAGCAACTTGCCAGGTCAGGTAGTGTTCAACACGTGCATCACCCTTTCTCTGTCTGCTATTGCGCTCCATGCTTCGAAAAGGTAAGAAAAAGAACGTGCATTTGAGTTTGAAATGTCCGATCCTGCAGCAGCACACTTCCAAAGCCCACACATGACAATAACCCGATTCAAGGCCCCATTCACCCGTTTTTCAAAAAATAGATAACACTCCAACAATTTAAGGTTATAAAACTTTATTAACTTTTAACGATAATGAACAGAACAAAAACTAAAAACATTTAAACATTTATTAACACAAAAAGCAACAATGGTTAGAAGCTGTCTTTTGTGCGAATAGTCCCAAGGCAGCACAACGTGCAGAGTTCTGGACGGCACCCAGGTGATGTCGCCTGGGTGCCGCACTGGTTTAGGGATCCTACAATGCTGCTCCGAAAATTGGCGTGGGGCGTCCCGGGTGGGGCGGGGGGAGGCCTCGTCAGTAGCGGTCTGTTGTGCGAATAGTCCCAAGGCAGCACAACGTGCAGAGTTCTGGACGGCACCCAGGTGATGTCGCCTGGGTGCCGCACTGGTTTAGGGATCCTACAATGCAGCACAGAAAAACAGCGTGGGGCGTCCCGGGTGGTGCGGGGGGAGGCCTCGTCAGTAGCGGTCTGTGTCCAGTGTCACATGGCTGACACAACATGTACGACAGGCACCCAGGTGATGTCCAGTAAACTGCCGCACTGGTTTTGGTATCCTACAATGCTGCTCCGAAAATTGGCGTGCGGCGGCCCGGGGGGGGGGGGGGAGGCGGCGTGAACGGGCCTCCCCAGGTGGCGGCCATCTAGCTGAGTTGCGCTCGCTCTTGCGGCCACAGCGTCTCGCTCACCATGTTGTGGAGTTGCTCCCACTCTTGCAGTGCAGCGATAGGCGGCTGCCACATGGCTGTCAAAATGGCGGACGGCTCTTCGGTTTTGGGCCTGGTCCACTGAAATGGCCCTGGGACACCTTGGAAGTCGGACGCTTGCCTGCTAGGGCTTGGGCTCCATTCTCGAAAAGCGTCCCCTCAGCCGTGAAGATTGTATAAAAGTCTTGGGGGCCCCCGACTCCCGCAGGCTTCCGGTGGGGAGCGGCTGCCATGATTGCTCGCGGAATGACCACGACGGAGCCACGAGATGGTGGTGCTCTCATGCTGACGCCAGCTTCAGTCTGAATGATCCAGAAACAAGGTGGGGCTTTCATCGTTTGGGAAAAAAAATGTTCTAAACCAATGAAAAGTGTTATTTTTAGGTCATATGACCAAGCCTTCCATCTTTAGGAAACCAAAAGTAAAATGAACCAATGAAAAGTTTTATAAACAAGTCACATGACCTGTTCTGCGGCATAGGGCTACAAAAAGCGTAGAAAATCCGTTGGCACGTGAGGCGGCGTCAGTAGCGGACCGATGTGCGAATAGGCCGAAGGCAGCACAACGCGTCGAGATCCGGATGGCACCGAGGTGGTGTCCAGCAAATTGCCGCACTGGTGTGGCCATCCTACAATGCTGCGCCGAAAGACGGCGTGTCCAGCTGAGTTGCGGTCACTGTCAGTAGCGGACCGATGTGCGAATAGGCCGAAGGCAGCACAACGCGTCGAGATGCGGATGGCACCGATGTGGTGTCCAGCAAATTGCCGCACTGGTGTGGCCATCCTACAATGCTGCGCCGAAAGACGGCGTGTCCAGCTGAGTTGCGGTCACTGTCAGTACCGGACCGATGTGCGAATAGGCCGAAGGCAGCACAACGCGTCGAGATCCGGATGGCACCGAGGTGGTGTCCAGCAAATTGCCGCACTGGTGTGGCCATCCTACAATGCTGCGCCGAAAGACGGCGTGTCCAGCTGAGTTGCGGTCACTGTTGCGGTACAGTGACTCGAACGCACCGAGATCCGGATGGCACCGAGGTGGTGTCCAGCAAATTGCCGCACTGGTGTGGCCATCCTACAATGCTGCGCCGAAAGACGGCGTGTCCAGCTGAATTGCGGTCACTGTTGCGGTACAGTGACTCGAACGCGCCGAGATCCGGATGGCACCGAGGTGGTGTCTAGCAAATTGCCGCACTGGTGTGGCCATCCTACAATGCTGCGCCGAAAGACGGCGTGTCCAGCTGAGTTGCGGTCACTGTTGCGGTACAGTGAGTCGAACGCGCCGAGATCTGGATGGCCAAGTTTCAAGTTTCATCTGGCAGTTTTTCTCCATCCCTCCTGGATCAAAGAAGGTGAATGCTAAATATGCCACCTGCCTCATCTGAACATATGAAGTTAACTTGTATACACTGTGGTGCTATGCTGTCCTATGGCAACATGAGCATCAACCTGATGAATACGGCATTCGAAAATCATAAATGCCCTAATGCACCCAAGAAGTAATTTTTTTTTTGCTCCAGTTGAGCCGTTTTCAATGCCTGTTTTTTGTTGTTTCCCCTCCATCAAGAACAAAACAAAAATACAAGGCGCTAAGATCCGAATGGCAAGTCCTGGATGTTGAGTGCCTCAGTTGAGAGTTCTGAGCAGTGCTTGTAAGACTGTCTGAAGCTTATTTGCACCTGCTGCAGCTTCACTAGGTCCGGCGGAACTTTTTTCCTTTTCCTTTCTGCTTCTTTTCCTACAATGAGTTTCATCTGAAGACACGACCAGGTCCCTGAATGTGTGCAGGGGGACGCTATTGATTGAATGAAAATGGCGGCTTGACACAAAGCTGACTCAAGCGTTACTGTTGGTGCTATACAGACAAAAATTGGTTTTCAGTTTGTACATTCTTCAGGTTTTTTTTTCCATCCAAGTCTGATTGAGAGTTTGTAGAAAAATGGCTTCAGATTTTCCACATACTACTCTTCAACATTCTTCCTAAATGTAACAATGTGAAACTCACTAGGAGAACGGCTGTTTCTGTTTCCTTTCAAAATGCTGCCACCAATATTTTCTGAATGGAAGACACCATCTTGTAGCATAAAGGGCCGAAAGGGGTTCTGGTCTGGCCGATGGTTGGTGGAGACATTTTGACTATATCTTGGACCTGCCCGGCCTCGCCCAAAATGGCGCCGGTATAAATGGGACTCGTAACTCTTTGCCCGCAAATGTATATCTAGAAAATGTTATTGTAAGTGGCCCTGTCGTATTTTAAATGTACGTCCACCGATTCCGCAACTGTTAGACACCTTTGTTCTTGTCACCTAATGGCCCGCTCGTTACGTTCTTCTACAGTGTAAATGTCTCCTCATCATATACGATTTCAGTTTGCTCCGTGGCCGGCCCACGTGGTTATAGGCCCGTATTTGTATACTGACATTTTCACAATAAAGGTTTTTAAAACAAAACACGGTAGTAGTATTTTCATTTGTAAAGTTTTTACTTTTAGTGACTGTTTTCGAATCAGTAAAAGGCAAGTGAAATAAAGCAGTCCAATTACATGACGGATAAAAGGTATAATATGTAGGAACGCAGTAAAGATAAATGGTCAAGGGCAGTTGTGTTTTTCATGTCTGCAACATAAAGTGATCGATAAGAATCTGATAATCAGGCTTATCGGCGACTAAGACAGCAGGCCGAATCTCTTTTACTCAACGGCTCCGTCATGGAAGGAAGAAACGCCCTTTTTCTCGAAAAAGGAATATATTTTACTTGCAAGACAGTTGTAAATTTTCCGGGAAAGTACATTAGCCTGGAATATTATAACATATGTTTGAAAAAAAAATATTGTTCGAAAATAATAAAAAGCGTAATTTTTAGGTCATATGACCAAGCTTTTCATCATTAAATTAACAAAAGTAAAATGAACCAATGAAAAGTTTTATTAACAAGTCACATGACCTGTTATGCTTACGTTACGCGCTGCGCGCCGCGCCTCGGATCACTTCCGGGTGCGCTAACGCGGCGTGTCATAAAACGCATTACGCGACAACGTAGGTCAAGAATATAGTCTAAATGTCTCCACCAACCAGCGTTCAGAACACAACCCCTTTCAGCAGTCCAAAAAGTTCTGTTAAATGACAACAGAGGGGACAGGCAACAAGAACCATCAGTCAAAGAGGGGAGGGCAAGTTCTTCTCTTCCGGGTCATGTTGGGGCGCTACCGGAACTGATCGAATTGGTAGTCTACAGTGTTTCTGGATGTTTCAGACTAAAGCTGGCGTCAGCATGAGACCACTACCATCTCGTAGCTCCGTCGTGGCCATTCCACGAGCAATCATGGCAGCCGCTCCCCACCAGAAGCCTGCGGGAGTCGGAGGCCCCCAAGACTTTTGTAGAATCTTCACGGCTGAGGGGACGCTTTTCGAGAATGGGACCCAAGCCCTAGCAGACAAGCGTCCGAGTTCCAAGGTGTCCCAGGGCCATTTTAGTGGACCAGGCCCAAAACCGAAGAGCCGGCCGCCATTTTGAGAGTCCTGTGGCAGCCGCCTATCGCTGCACCGCAAGAGCGGGCGCATCTCAACTACATGGTGAGCGAGACGCTGTAGTCGCAAGAGCGGGCGGAAAACAGCTGAATGGCGGAAGAGGCACAGTGTAGCAAAAGCGGGCGGAATGGCAACTAAAACGATAAAGGGGCGCCCCACTACAGCTTGTCTTCAGGTCAAACGGATTGTGGGACAAGGTCCAGAATTGAAGAGTCATCAAAAGGCAAAAAGTTCCGCCGGACCCCGGGAGCCGGCCGCCTATGTCGGGGGCGATCTCAGGCTACACCAGTGCTATAAGACTTGGGGAGGGTGTCGGAGCCAAGCGTCTTCTCCGAGTCCATGGCCATCACACCGCCCCTCAGGGGCCTCCGTCAAGCTGTTTAGGAAGGTAACATATCACATTGTTTTCTAATGCAGTCAGGTCCACAAACGACACTCACTTACTTTGAGAATAGTGAAGCTGCAGTAGGTGGAAATAAGCTTCAGACAGTGTTACAAGCGCTGCTCAGAACTCTTAACTATGGCACCCAACATCCAGAACTTATGCTATTTGAGAATGGTAGTGACATCGAAGCATCTCAGGGACCAAAACCATTAACGTACTTTCACGTATGAAAATCTTACTTGGGGAGGGGGCAGGAGCGAAGCGCCCCCTCCCAGTCAGCGCCACCACACTGTATGTTGAAAATCTGAAGCCATCGTTCTACAAAGTCAACCAAACTTGGATTGAAAAATCTAGAAAAATGTACAAACTGAAAACCAGTTTTGGTCTGCATAGCATCAGTAACAACGCTTGAGTCAGCTTTGTGTCAAGCCGCCATTTTGATTCAACAAAGCACAGGCATTGAAAAAGGCTGAAATTCAGAACTCTAAACTATGGCACCCAACATCCAGGAGCTTGCTATCCGGATCTTGGAGCCTTGTGCTGTTTTCGATCTATTCACACATCGGTCCACTACTGACATCATCTTATAAACCAACGTTATGTAAATAGTTTTTTAATAAAATGTTTTACCCTGTTTCTTTGCTGGTGTGTTGTCTATATTTTTAATATTTGCATAGGGTTTGTCGTTATTTTGTGCGGGATGGGTGATGGAGCCGAACTGTCTTGCAGCCCTCATGGTGTGGAGCTCAGTTCATCTCACTATTTTCGTATTTCTCAAGAAGGGTTGTTCCTAATATTTCTATTTTAGCGAGGTCAAAAAGAGATCCAATTAGTGGCCTACTGATTTTGCTCGATTACTTTTATTTTTTTACACGATTTTTCACTATCTGCAAAGACTAAACAGAGTATTGCGACTTTGTGCTTGTTTGTAAATAGAGAATGATCCAAAGAGAACCAATTCTAAAACAGTAAATGCTTGGACAACAATCAATCAAATGGAGAGACAAGGAGGCACGACGGATTACAACGGGGGTAAAGGCCTGCGTTAACTACCCTTCAGTATCTGCAAAGAGAGAGTACTACTAAGGCAAAAGAGGGGAGGGGGGGGGCAGCGTTCAAAGCACATCAGCGTGCATAAATACGAAAATGTTTTTATCTATCACGTACTTGACATTTTAAAGCTTTTCATATTTGCTATTAAAAAACCAATGAAATTCACAGAAAAAACCATAGGTTATAGTGGATATATAGTTAGGAATTTGCATTTACAAAACCTTGAAAATTCAATGAAAAAACCATAGGTTATAGGCCATATATAGTTAGGAATTAGCATTTACAAAACCTTATTTTACTCGCATAAAACCATTGAAATTCCATATATAGTTAGCTAACTATAAGCGCTAACTATATATCGCGCACCCGCAATCCACTGCTGATGATGTCACATATTACATCATTCATGACATGGTCAGTGACATCACTGATGACATCACTGATGACATCTCAAATGACATCACTGATGACAACTCAAATGATATCAATGATGACATCTTAAATGACATCACTGATGACAACTCAAATGACATCACTGATGACATCTCATTTGTCATCACTGATCACATCACTCATGTGATAATACAATGAACCTCTTCAGACTCTAATATAACCTTACATACACTCAGTATAAACAGACACTCACAGACTGTCACTCATCCATGGAGTTACTCACACACCTAGTCAGTCATGCAAAGAATCAATCACACCTCCATTTCCTCAACTATACAGTTATACACATCTTACTTATTCAAACATATAATAACACATATTTACTCTCTTATATAATCCCTGATACAAGCTCACAGTGATCGATACAGCCACTCACACATTCACTGGCTCTTATGTTCAGTTATTTATATATCTCAACTCTCACATGTATTGTGTTTTACATACGTACTTACTTGCACATGTAGCAATGAGAAATCCATTCACTCACCAACACACCCATGCACAGTCAACCGCCCATATAGCTGTTTCCACATGCACTCTTGAACTCATACTCCTAGTGAATCAACTGCTTACACATCTATGCACAGAGTCACGCACCTCCCAGCCACCCACACACACACTCAGCCTCCCATTCAAATATTTGGGCAACCAATCAATAACCCATATGGCCACTCTTATAGCTACTGATCAACACATGCAGCAGCTTACACAACATCAAACATACTGATGCACGAATTAAGACAGTTTAGTCACTAACCCATGTACTCAGTGAGACACATTTAATCACTCACTCATACAGTCAGTCATGCACCTACTAAATTCTTCATCCAGACACTTATACATCCACTCATTCTTCAATATGTGAAACATATTTAAACTTTACAGACACATACAATCACTGGATGTTGTGATCAGTGATGTCATCAGTGATGTCACTGACCATGTCATGAATGATGTAATATGTGACATCATCAGCAGTGGATTGCGGGTGCGCGATATATAGTTAGCGCTTATAGTTAGCTAACTATATATGGAATTTCAATGGTTTTATGCGAGTAAAATAAGGTTTTGTAAATGCTAATTCCTAACTATATATGGCCTATAACCTATGGTTTTTTCATTGAATATATATATATATATCTGAAGCAAACGCACTGGATTCAGGCAATTTGCTCTCTATATATATATATAACGTTTTAAAAAACAGATATATCTGTGACAGCGCTCCGGTTAGCGCCCCGGTTCGCGTACCTGACGCGTAACGGAACTTCGCGAAGTGAAGCTGATTGGCTCTCCGGTGTCTGTCAACATTCTAAACAGTCCGGACCGGCCGCCATCTTGTCTCTCGGTAGGATCGAGAGACAAGAGGAGGAGAAAAACGATAGGGGGAAATGAAGGAAAGGGGGCAAGGTAGACCCCTCCTGACCCCCTAGGATTGATGAGGGGGATATTAAAGTGCCCCGCGGGGCAAAAAATAAAAAATAAAAAAAAATTGCGATTTTTCGCCGTAGAGGCGCGTCCCGGTACGCGAACCGGGCAGCTAACCGGGAAGCTAACCGGCAGCGTAACTGGAGTCTGAGGAGAAGCTGATTGGCTGTCAACATTGTAAACAGTCCGGAGCGGCCGCCATCTTGTCTCTCGGTAGGTTCGAGAGACAAGACGTGGTGAAAAACGAAGGGGGAAATGAAAGAAAGGGGCAAGGTAAACCCCTCCTGACCCCCTAGGATTGATGAGGGGGATATTAAAGTCCCCCGCCAGGCAAAAAATACAAAAAAAAAAATTTTGATCTTTCGCGGTAGAGGCGCTTCCCGGTACGCGAACCGGGCAGCTAATAGGCAGCGTAACGAGATATATATATATATATATATATATATATATATATATATATATATATATATATATATATATATATATATATATATATATGTATATATATATATATATATATATATATATATATATATATATTCAAAATCAAGCGATCACACAGGGGGTATAAAAATCAAGCGATCACACAGGGGGTAAATCCAGGTTGCTGTTTAATCCAGTAACGTGTTTCAAGTGTCACACACTCTTGCTCACACACTGGATGTATGCTGCCTGGGGGAATACATTCCTTCAAAATAGAAGGTGGACAGTAGTGAACTGAATTACATCTGTAAACATGTCATCCATTTTGAAGCGCAAAGATACCTAATGTCCTGGTGCCCATTACTGCAGTTATTGATCAGTATAACATTTCTGTGCTGTATTTGGACATGATTACATGTAACTATAAAGTAGTTCCATACAGGTGTATTATTGGCTGTCGTACTAATACCTATCCACATGTTCTTATGTGACGAGCCATATCCTTTACGATTATGGCATCCATCTTGGATTTACCTTTTGCCTGGTCTGTTGTCCTCATAATGAGTTATTGGTCAACATAACATATCTGTGCTACATTTGAACACAAATAAAATGAACCAAAGTTCAATTTTAGAATTACATAACATTTTAAGTTTCTCTTTTTTGCTGTTCTCAAATTCTACTGAACTTCACCATACACAGTGATTTCAACGTAGTATCATCATAAAACAGCAGGGGAAAAATAATCAATGAGATTTTGACAAAAAAACACATTACGGAAAAGCATTATTTCCAATATGTGTACCTATATGTGTACCTATATGTTTACCTATCTACAGTTTCTAAATTACGTCCAACTTGTACATTAGGTATTTTATTACTCTCAAGTACATTTGCTAAAATATATACTCTCATTTATATCTGCTACAATATAGAAAACAAATATATAAACTATTCCTTTTTGGGACAATTTTCCAAATGCAACATCAATTAGCACAAATAATAACCTAAAGACTATTTATAAATATTATTTGTTTCAAATCCAGTCCACTTTCTGTTCACAACTTCCTAATAGGCCGAATAAAGTATTCAAAACTTTTGCTTGGTAAAAATCCAATAAACATTTGTTAGTTTGTGTTCACATCTTCCCAATAGCCAAATAATGTATTCAAAACTTTTGCTTAAATAAATCCAATATAAATTTGTTAATTCATGTTGACATCTTCCCAATAGTCTGAATAATGTATTCAAAACTTTGGCTTCAATATTAACAAATACCAATCTGGTAATTCATAAGGTAATCTTGGTTTACATTTCAAGTGGGCATCATTGCAATGTGTCCATCTTTTATTACACTTCAAATACACAGTATAGTGTCCATGTGTTGTAGTAGGCCCTCCTAGAAAATAATAGCCCCTGCTATGAAAGTTCTTCCTGAAATAGATATTTGATGTGCAACAATTTTTATTTTATTTTGGTCTCTAATTTTCTGTCATTTGCTTTACAACGTTGAAACATTAAAATTAGATATTTTTCACATCTTTCTTAGTGTAATGTAGACAACAGCTCTGATTTACAATGTGAACATTTTATATCCTGATTGGCTGTTTTTAGTAATTTGTTAAAAGGTACTGATTTGCAATCTGGTATCGTAAAGTATATTAATAGTTCTGTGTCTATTTCAGTGCAGTAAATGAACATTCTTCACATTTATGAGCCCATCTATAACTTACTCCAAATAAGTATTCAATCTGTATTCCTTCATGTTTTACTACTCCAAGCATAAACATTAGACATTCTTGTGCATCTTGTTGAATATTAAGAGTAAATGTCAAAGAACCAGTATATATTTCCAAAAGATGTCAAACACCAGTTACCAATTGTTTAAATACATGATGTATTAAAGTACAACAACTTTTTTCATGATTTTCCATAATTTCACAATGAAGCCCTTCAAGATAAAACACAAACAATTCACAACCACATTAGCACCTGAACTGTGTTCCAACTGGTATCCTGCAATCTCATCAACAGTTTCCATTTTCATTTTTTTTTAAATGATTCTCTTCAATCTGTTTATTTTTTTGAACCTCAATTGAATGCTTGATATATTTCCGTTCTGGACACACTGAACGTTTTTCATACAGGGGATATTCACATTAATGAAGAGTATAAAGTCTTCTTAAACAATTGTACTCTCACACAATTTGCATCTGTACTAACCTTTTATCTCATCAAAATAAATACAATACGAAACCAGATAATGTTCCTACTCTAGACAATGCAAACTATGCCTTTCCTTCTTTGAACACTGTACTTCAAATATTTACGAAAGCACTGTCTATACTTAAACCTTGAGATTTATAAATAGTTACTGAATATGCAAAAGACAAAGGAAGCTGTTTTCTGCGAACATACAAGTCTATTACAAGCAAAAAACATACAACACAATGCCCAATCTGTCTTATCTCTTTAATCTGATAACATTTTATCTTCAAAAATCTTATTCCATCTGTGTTCTGAAAATTTACAAAATCAACAACTTTTCCCATCGCTCCATTTACTAAACCTTCTTCTACATTCAAATTACGCCATAAAATTACCCTTCAGTTTAGTTATAAATGTAAAGTTATTTCTAAGCCTGCAGCCTTAGATACAGACTTTTCCAAAGAATTCACTTTTGATTGCAGTTTTTCTGTGAGAAAAATAGTCAATCCTCGATGTTCAATTTTATCAATAGCTTCAATTTCCACTATTTGTTGTTTTTCCAGTTTTAGAAGTTCTTGATTAAATGTAGAACGCTCTTGCAGAGTAGGCATTAGGCAAACTATAAACTTCTTTTCTCCAAGCTTATTGTACATTATTTCAGCCGCTGTGTTTCCAAGTTGTAAAAAAGTTTCTCAGTAGCCGAATTTCCAAAGCTTGTTTACCATCTTTTGTCAAGACAACAATTTTTATATGTAAATGTAAATGTAAATGTACAGGAATTTATATAGCGCAAATCACCAACCGGTTACTAAGCGCTTGCTTAGGGAACCCGTCCTGGTATTCCCCTGTGAGATAACCCCGGCAGAGTATCCGCAAGGTGAAAGCCAGGCATCCCGCTGCGAGGGGCTGTTGTGGAGATTAAGCAAGCTATTGCCCAGAGTCGCAGAGTGTGAACCCATGAATCGAGTAGGCACCGGAGCAAGAATTGTCGAGTCCATGGACATTTTAGGACTCAAGACCCCACCGAACCGGGAATTGAACCCTGGTCCCAGGCTGACCTCTGCTTCCAGGTCTGCCTCCTCTAACCAGTGAGCCACACTTCTCCACTATCTTGAAGAATATTCTCTTAATGTACATCACTTGCTTATCGCATATTATTAATATGTTCTTTATATTCAAAATGAGAACAAATGTTCACATTTCCAATACGTCCCAAAGATTTTCTAGTGTCTTCATACACAAGTGTTTTTAAAAACAGGTTGCCCTTTTAAAAGAGTAAGTTGTAGTAGATCGCCGAATACAATTCTATGTTTTCATCCAAACAAAACATCATAATCTGTTTTTAAAATCTGTTGCATTCTCAAGTGTACAAAAGCAAACATTAGGTTTGAGACCATGCTCACCTCATCAATGATTAGAAGTTTCATTTTCTTCAATATTCTTGAGACTTCATAACAAGCATCTCTAGATAGCTTGTGATATCCCAATGTATTTTCATTTTCAACTAGTAGCATGAGTCATCAATGTAAAGTAATCCCTTTCATGTTGTGTGCTGCTAATCCAGTTGGCGCTGTTACAACTAAGCATGGGTGAATTTTGCGAATTTGCAATCCGCGAATTTTCGGATTTGCGAATTCCCAATCCGCAAAATTCGCGAATTTGTAGATTTTTCTATTTTTACGAGTTTGCGGGTGTTCGCGAGGCACTTTGCGTGTTCGCGGGTGTTCGCAAGGCGCTTTGCTTTTTCGCAGGGATTTTTTTTGCTGGTTAATCACTGCCACCCTCTCATTTTTTATGCCGATCTGCCCTCTGTACCACTCGTTTCTGTGCCCTTCTGCCCTCTGCCCCACTCATTTTTTGTCCCCTTCTGCCCTCTGTCCCACTTTTGTGCCCTTTGCCCTCAGCCCCACTTAGAATAGCGCTGGCAAGCTGCCAGCGCCATTCTAAAATAGCTGCAAATAGCTTCAACAGGAAGCACTAATAGATAAAGTAAAGCAGGTGCTAGAGTTGAAGGTCAAATTAGGTTACACAATCATTAATCACCCCAAGTTTGGGGTGATTAATGATTGTGTAACTGAATTTGAGCAGCACCTGCTTTACTTTATCTAATAGAGCTTCCTGTTGAAGCTGTCTTTTGTAACTATTTTAGAATGGCTCTGGCAGCTTGCTGCGCCATTCTAAAAGAGTTACAAAAGTCAGCTTGAACTTTTGTACCAATCCGTTCCGCTCGCGGATTTTGCGGGAAATTCGCGAATCTCGCGGATTGCGAATTTACCGAAAATCCGCAAAATCCGCGAGCGGAACCGATTTTCCGCCCATGCTTAGTTACAACACAAGATAAATGTGATCCTGTAGTTTTGTAAACATAACTGGTCAAAATTTTGACAAAGAAACATTTTCCGGTTCCAGCTTGACCTCTGCTGTACATTAGAATAGGTTTAAACGATGAGCATTGGCATTCTCTTTTTCATGTTGCAAACCATGTTGTACCTGTTCTGTCACTTGCAGATATATTTTTTTTGTTGAATAATTGCCTGTTGTGCTTCCTGTACAATTTCTTTCCCTGTGAAATGTCTTCCCACTTTTCTTTCAACTCTGTCTTTTTCAGATTTGGCTATATATGACGTAACATAGCTAGCAACAGCAATTGAATTATCAGCAACATATTGAATATACATATTTGCATTCCACATTGTCAAAATCACTGGATTTTACTCATTAATATACTTAGAGTCTTTAGTTCTTTTTAAGTTGTATGTATTCTTTGGAGATTTTTGAGTTCTTTTATGCCTTACTGCTGACATAAAACTATTTACTCTTCCTTTAAAAATTATTGTACGTGGGAATCCAAAACGACATTTTGTATAAAAGTTTCCCTTTGACTTGTAATTTGTTGGCCATATTTTCCACATAGATGACCCTGAAATGGTAAAACATGCTGTCTCAAGCTATTTTCTCCTCCTTCTTTTGGAATGGCACAGGTAACATACTGTTCGATAAAAGACAAAACAATTTCATCAGTTCCAAATTTTGGTGAATTCTTGATCTATAATAGCAAGTGTATATGAGGAGCACCTCTGGCTTGGTATTCCTTTCTCCAAAATAAATCAAAACTCCAGTAGGTGGATTAATTATATTGCAGGTAGAATACATCATAGCTTGAAACCTGTGATTAAAATATCTGCACACATTTACAGGTTCCAAGGAGCAAACTTCTCCAGCTGTCTTCAATTCAATATTTTTTACATTTGAATTTACTTCTTGTAAAAATTCAAGTAAATTGTCCCTATGTATATTCAGCACAGCTAAGTGTTACAAATCATGTAGTGGTACCTAAGTTTCTTAACATACATTTAAGTTTTTATTTATTTATTTTATTTTACAGAGTTTTATATAGCGTAAACTAGACCCGAATCGGGTATCAAAGCGCTTTACATAGCCCCAGTTGCATTACATGAGGACACATTTATTTATTATTGTTAGGCACAGGGATCTTAAGCGATTTTCCCAGACTCGCAGGATGTTCAGCGTCATGGCCAAGACTCGAACTCAGTTCCCCAGATTCCAGGTCGACTGCCCTAGCCATTAGCCCAACTCCTCTCCTGTGACGACAATACCAATACTCATTTGTACCCCGTTGACACGCCATCTAATTAATTAACTGAGTTTCTAAGTCTTTGTTGAACTTTGTCCATGAATTCCCTTGCAGAAACATGTGTAAGATGAACTCCTGTTTTTATTATGTGGTTCACTGCATATGAAAGTGCGAACAAGTCACTTTCAAACATAAGATAAAATATATGTGGAATGCACTGTCAAAATCTTAGATCTTCTGAGTAAAATCTTGGGGAGCGGTATTCTGAAGCTGGAATCTGTACTGCTCGATCATCATATCGTCTAGGGGTGGGCGGCCAGCTACGCTCCGTGCACGGAGTGTGCGTAGTGCCGCCTACTCCGCATTTTGCGGAGCTGGCGGAGCCAGGCGGCACTACGCACGCTCCGCAGACGGAGCGTAGCTGGCCGCCACCCGCCTCCCTCCCGCCCTCCCTAAATACTTTCAAATAAAGGAATGCAATAATTTAAAAAGCACTTACCTTGCCGCCGCTGCCCGCCGCGTCCCCGGGGCTCGTTATCTTCCGTCTTCCGTCTTCTTCAGTAATGCGCATGCGCGGGCGGCCGCGCATGCGCATTTTCACGAGAAAATGCGCATGCGCGGCCGCCCGCGCATGCGCATTACTAAAGAAGACGGAAGATAGCGAGCCCCGGGGACGTGGCGGGCAGCGGCGGCAAGGTAAGTGCTTTTTAAATTATTTCATTCCTTTATTTGAAAGTATTTAGGGAGGGCGGGAGGGAGGCGGGTGGCGGGGCTGGCGGCCAGTGGTTTTGCGGAGTGGGGCTACGCGGAGTGCGGAGGTGGGCGTAGTTTCTCGCCCACTTCGCGTAGCTCTGCAAAGCCCCACTCCGCCAACTCCGCCCAGGGCTAATATCGTCCACCTTCTCCAGTGGGGAACAGCTGTGGAACATAATGAACTTCAAAACATTTTTCCAATGCACTCATGTGAGTTTCCTTTGTTTTCTTTATTTGAAATAATTCAATACAGTTCCCTATCACTTCTTTTGAATATAGAGGAAGTACACTGTAATGTTCGTAAATCTCTTCACTCTTGGACTTCCCACTTTTTATATTTGTCCACTTTGAATTCCTGTTTCATCTTCTAAACATATTTCCTATTCTTCCACATTTACAGTTTTATAATAGATATTGTTCTGTACAACATAAAATTGCAGCCTTTTAACGTTTAGTAACATCTTATAACTCTTGCCTTATTTTTCGACTCTTTGTTAGTGCACCATTAACTAGAATAACTACAGGCTTACTTTACTCTCTCTCTATACTAACAGTTTCAAAATGTTTCTTAAAATCTAAAGGTAAGTACACAACTCTTCCTTTCAGACCTGTTTGTAAATCTGTTGGAGAAAGCGTACCTGTTTTAGGCTCCATACGAATTATGTCCTGAAACGGGTGCACAGATTGAATAAGAAGTGTCTCATATGCATTTAAATCTGACAGTTCCCGAGGTATAGCTACCAACTCTAAGTTATTAAGTACAGCTCCAGCTGACATTCTGTTCTCTTCTAACTTGTTGTAACCATATTTACAAATAACTTATTCAGTTCCCAACTAAAAACAACCTTCCACTAACAAATAAGCACCAAATTGCTACCATTTATCATTGCTTTCCTTTTCACTTTTTAAATACAAATCAACATTTCTAGTTTGAGTTTAACAGTGAGTGCGTTGACAATAAATACAAACATAGTTTGTTTTTTCAGATGAAACTATCTTAAACTTTCTCATTTCTTCTGAAAACTTGTTAGTACTATTATCTTCCACCTGTTTTTCAACACCTACATTTATCAAGCTGTCACTTTCTCTGCACTGTGAACCAAAGAAATGAAACTCAATATCATCACAAACATTTTTTACATACCATACTGAACCATGCAAAAGAGCTGTGTTCATTTCATTTAAAGATGATGCAGGACTTTTTACGTAGTACAATCTCCTTACTAACTTCCACATTTCTTAGTGATGTACTGCTAACATTCTTAAATGATAAAAAGTACTTTGACACATTTTTCCAGAAAGACAAGCCAGAGAATGACTAAGCATGGGCGAAATTAGCAAATTTGCTTTCCGCAAATTCACGGATTTCCCTGCGAAATCGCAAAAAAAATCAGCGAATTTGCAAATTTTCCCATGAAATCGCGTATTGTTTTGCGATTTGCCCTGAGTAATTTCTACTGGCTAATCCAGTAAGTGCTCCCTCATTGGGTAAATATATAGTGCTTTTACTACACTGCAGCTGCGTAAAGGGCCAGAAGACATGTTTCCAGTGACCATGTGTGCCTGTAACACAGGCACAGGCACGCATGGTCACTGGAGACACATCTTCTGGCCCTTTACGCAGCTACAGTGTAGTAAAAGCACTATGGGGCAGATTTACAAGCCGCTTGCGCCTCTTTTGCGCCGCAGTTGCGTCACTTTTGTGACGCAGTGGCAGCACAAAAGTAATCATGGGCTGAAAATTCGTTCCACTCGCGAAATTTGCGGATTTTCAGCGATTTTGCAATCTGCGAATTTCGCGAAATCGCTGTAAAATCCGCGAATCAGCGGGGACGAATTTTCAGCTAAGCACTTACAGGGTTACAGCAGCAGGGGCAAAAGTTGAAGCTTATTTTTTGTTACCTTTTACAAAAGGGTTACAAAGAAATTAACTTCAACTTGGGCACCTGCTGCTGTAAGCCTGTAAGTGCTTCCTGGCGCCTCGTTGCCTACTTGCAACTATTCTCTGACCCTGCTCTGACCCTTGAAGCAGGGTCAGAGAATAGTCACAAGTAGGCAATGAGGCGCCTGTCACGAAAATTAAACCTCAACAGGAAGCACTGACAGATATAAAAACAAGCATTTGCAATGCATAGGTCTCGCATTAGGAAAGTTTGAGCTATTGGTCTTGTAAATGACAATTTTTTTATTGATGTGTTGGTTTTGAAAATAGCTAAATTAATAGCTTTGTCATTTACTTTTTTTTTTTTTTAAAGTTTTATTGTTTTATCGCAAGGAAATACAGCAAAACATAATAGACGAAATAACACAATATGTTCAAAAAATATATAACAGTTTTTGACAAAATACACGAAAGAAAGAAGAATAAGTCAAACAATAAAGCAAGTTAGGTTAAATCCACTCGGCAATTGGTGCCCAAATTTTTTCCCGCATGATTCTTTTTTTAACCCCCTTCAACTTATATATAGCAGATTCTATGTTGTACATAAATAATAATTTTTCCCGCCACATAAAAAACGTGGGGGGATCCGGGCTAATCCATTCCTTAGTAATACAAGATCTGACTGCAGCCATACAAAGAAAAAGAAAGTAAGACATTGGTCTGGGCCTAGTAACAGTATCGTTTATACCAAGTAATAATAATTCGGGAGTTATCTTAATCTCACATTTCAAAATAATAGATAAAAAGGTTTCAATATGTTGGTACAGCAATGAAAGTTTAGAGCAAAAGAAAAACATATGTAATTCATCGGCTGCATATAACCCACACCGACTGCAAGTCGTGCCTACCGTCGTGCTCCACTTAACAATTTTACTTGGAGTGTAATAAAGATTATGGATGCACATAAAATGTTGGGATTTCATCATCCCGGTTATAAGACACTCTGCAGTCATTTTAATCGACAATAAAATATCAACATCTGGTATACCTAAACTGTTAGCCCATTTCAACTGGCATTGACGTAAGTCATCCCCATATTCCTGCATTAAACTTAAATAAATAGCTCCTATACGGGGTTTTTTTTGCAAAAGCTCTAACAATGGAGTTTTAACTGGAGGAATTAAAGGATGATTCTGCAGAAAGCTACGGAGTTGAAGATATTTAAAAAAATCATTTCTTCCCACAGAAAAATTAATCATTAGATCCTGAAATGAAACCATTTGACCATTATAAAATAAATCACCCAAATGCCTTATTCCTTTCTGCTGCCATCTATACATGGTTAAATCATAGAACATTTCTGGAAATAGATCCTTTGATGTAAGGGGAGTGTAAAAATTTAGTTTCATTAATTTTATATGTCTTCAGATTTTTTGCCAGACTCCAAAAGCTGACTTCAACGTCTTATACTTAGTTTTCTTATTATAACTGGGTTCTACCATTCTCAAAAAGCTGCCCTTAACTTTCTCACCCATAATCATTTGATAAATTGATGGAGTCTGGCAATCCAGCAGTTCCACTCTATCTCCCATAATTAGGGGGCCAATATATTGCAAAGCGGCAGAAAAATAATAAAAAAGAAAGTAAGGGACATTCCATCTGCCACATTCATTGCTAAGAATCATTTTCTTAGCAGCTTTCCTATTGCGTTTATAACCCCATAGAAATCGGAAAATAGTTCTCTCTAAATTTCTAAAGGAAAGCAGTTGAAAATCTAGTGGTATTGTGCGAAACAAATATAAAACTTTTGGTAGAATCAACATTTTTAAAATGTTAAGTCTACCAAAGAGAGATAAGTGTAAATGATCCAGGCGAGCTTTGTCATTTACAATGCCAATAGTTATAACTTTCGCAAATGTGACACCTATAGCATTTGTAATGCAATATGTTTTGTATTTACGTGACTTAGATGTATTGATATTATAAATTACAATGGCTTTTAATTTTTTTCAATAATTAACACTTAAATAAAAGTGATTTTAATTTATAATGGCAATAGCTTAAACTTTTGTAAATAACTTTTGTGAAGATTATGTTCAGTGTATTTTATTGTGACGAAAATCCAAGAACAGAAGTGAAATATTAACATCTTTTTGTGACATTTGTAATAAAGCTTGAAATGTTGAATGGTTGCGCAGATTGATGATGGGGTGGCGCTGAGTGGTGCTGTGGTGGTGCTGAGTGATGCTGTGGTGGTGCTGAGTGATGCTGTGGTGGTGCTGAGTGATACTGTGATGGTGCTGAGTGATGCTGGGGTTGTGCTGAGTGGTGCTGTGGCGGTGCTGAGTGATGCTGTGGTGGTGCTGAGTGATGCTGTGGTGGTGCTGAGTGGTGCTGTGGTGGTGCTGAGGGATAATGTGGTGGTGCTGAGTGATGCTGTGGTGGTGCTGAGTGATGCTGTGGTGATGCTGAGTGGTGCTGTGGTGGTGCTGATTGGTGCTGTGGTGCTGTTGAGTGGTGCTGTGGTGGTGCTGAGTGATGCTGTGGTGGTGCTGAGTGATGCTGTGGTGGTGCTGAGCGGTGCTGTGGTGGTGCTGAGTGATAATGTGGTGGTGCTGAGTGATGCTGTGGTGGTGCTGAGTGATAATGTGGTGCCACTGACTAATGCTGTGGTGGCGCTGAGTGATGCTGTGGTGGTGCTGAGTGGTGCTGTGGTGGTGCTGAGTGGTGCTGTGGTGGTGCTGAGTGGTGCTGTGGTGGTGCTGAGTGATGCTGTGGTGGTGCTGAGTGGTGCTGTGGTGGTGCTCAGTGATGCTGTGGTGGTGCTGAGTGATGCTGTGGTGGTGCTGAGTGATAATGTGGTGGTGCTGAGTGATGCTATGGTGGTGCTGAGTGATGCTGTGGTGGCACTGAGTGGTGCTGTGGTGGGGCTGGGTGGTGCTGTGGTCGTGCTGAGTGATGCTGTGGTGGTGCTGAGTGATGCTGTGGTGGTACTGAGTGATAATGTGGTGGTGCTGAGTGATGCTGGGGTATCGCTGAGTGATGATGTGGTGATGCAGAGGGCAGAAAGGCACAAAAAGCAGTCTAACAAAGGGCGGAAGGGCAGAAAAACAAGGGAAAAACTAGTCTAACAGAGGGCAGAAGGGCACAAAAAACGAGTCTAACAGAGGACAGAAGGGCAGAAAAACAAGGGAAAACTAGTCTAACAGAGGGCAGAATGGCACAAAAAACAAGTCTAACAGGGGGCAGAAAGGCAGAAAAACAAGGGAAAAATGAGTCTAACAGAGGGCAGAAGGGAAGAAAAACAAGGGAAAAACGAGTCTAACAGAGGGCAGAAGGGCACAAAAAACGAGTCTAACAGGGGGCAGAATGAATCCCGCCCTGCATGTTTGTCCACGAAGATGCCACCTTTTTGTGCAATACCTCTACTCAACTGGAGTACTTTCTACTGTCTAATCACGAAGTGCTCCCTCGTTGGCTGAATGTATAGGGGCAGATTTACAATAACTGGCGCATCCCCAGGGATGCGCCAGTTATTGTGCGCCGCAGCTCCGCCACACATGGTGCGCCGCATTTACAATCCATTTTTTAATCTCATTTAATTTGCAGTGTCCTCCATCTAGGGTAGTAGCTTCTTTGACTAACTCAGGTAATTTCAGACTCTGGTATAAGCTAAACATGGAGTCTCTTAACACTCTCCTGGTCCCTAGCATACCTGATACCACTTTATCTGTGCTCTCATTAAATGCTTCTGTTTCGGACTGGCTAACCACGGCCATTGATACTTGTTTGCCCCTTGTGTCAAAACGTAGTTTCACACATCATCCTCCTGCATCATGGTTTACAAACGACCTCAAAATCACCAAGTCTAAGTATAAAGCTCTAGAGAGAAGATGGTGGAGATTGTACTCTCCCACTCGCAAAGATGCTCATAAAGCTGCTCTCAAAATGTTATCACTTAGACTGCAAAACGGCACACACCTCTTATGTTGCAAGTACAATCACTCAGGCATCAAACCAGGCCTTATTTTCTGCAGTAAAGAAGCTAGCTGGTTCCGATACCACCCCCACCCCATGTTCTTGACTAAAGTCAATGCAATAATATCGCTGACTTCTTTATCCAGATGGTTGAACTCATTCACAGGTCACTTTTGGCTTCTCCCTCCTTGTACAGTGTGACTTCTCCATATGACCTGATGAATTACAGTACTTCCAATTTGACAGCTAAACTTTACTCCTGGGATCCTTTTGATGCGACGTCCCTTCAAAACTGCTTAAATAGGAAAAAGTGTGGCTCTCGACTCGACCCTTTGCCCATTAACATCCTACGCCAGCTCTCTTTAACATCTAAAGGCGTTATTATAGAACTTCTTAATGCCTCTATGCGGGAGGCTTTGGTCCCCTCCGAGTGGAAGCGGGCCAAGGTCGTCCATTTACTGAAAAAGGCCGGAGCAGATTCTTCTGTACTATCGAATTTCAGGCCTATATTTCTGCTCCCTGTATTTTCCAAAATTTTGGAAAAACATATTTATACGCAACTGAGTGAACACATAGAATAAGTGGGTCGTCTTCATTACTCTCAATCCGGGTTCAGAGCCAATTTATCTACCGAAACTGCTCTTCTTGGGGTCACTGAGAAGTTGCGCCAACATCATGACCGAGGGGAAACAGCGGCACTCATTCTATTAGCCCTCAGGTCACTCTGGCTCGATAGCATCACCTTATCTCGGTTTGCCTCATTTCTAAGTGGTTGCACCTTTCAGATCTTTTCTGCCACGTCATCATCTAAGATCTGCGAATCAGCACAAGGAGTCCCACAGGGGTCCATCTTAAGCCCCTTACTTTTTAACATCTCCGTTAGAACCCTGGCTACAATCATGGAGGAGTCAGGATTATCCCTCTATTCATATGCTGATGATACGCAGATTGTTTTTTCATTGTCCACCACCAAAGACGCTACAACATCTGCCCTTCAGTGCGGCCTACGGTAAGTGACAGAGTGGATGCGCCTCAATTTATGGGGACAAGACGGAGGTTGTTATCCTAGGTAAGCATAAAGACCTATGGGGCCCTCACCACTGGCCTCACAAAATGGGTCCCTTTCCCGTTCCTGTCACTCATGTCCGTAATCTGGGTTTCATCATTGATGAAAATCTTTCCATGAGACAACAGCGGCTAATGTGGCTGCCATCTGCTTTACGATCTTGAGATGGCTCCCTAAAATCATCTGGATACTCCCTGTCTATACCCAACGCACGGTAGTCCAGGCACTTATCACCTCTCGACTCGATTACGGCAACGTTCTTTACCTTGGTAGTTTAAAAACGGTACTGAAAAAGTTACAGGTAGTCCAGAACTCTGCAGCACGCCTTCTCTGCCAAGTTCCCAGACAGGCTTCCATCTCGCCTTATCTTTGTGACCTCCACTGGCTACGAATCGATCAAAGAATTACATCTAAAACTTTGTGTTGCATCTTTAAAATCAAACAAGGGGTTGCACCACTGTATCTGCAGGAGCTCATGCATCCCTACATTCCTTCTCGTCCCCTGTGCTCTACAGCTCATGGGGACTTTGTGATCCCCAGATTTAAATTAACAAGAATGGGAGGTTGCTCCTTCTCTTGTCTCGGCCCCAAAATCTGGAATTCTCTTCCTGTGTCTTTGAAAATGACTCGTCTTATCTGAGCTTTCGAAGAAATCTTGAAACTTGCCTTTTTTAGGAGTAAATGTGCTTTTAACCACTCGCTTTCTAGCAACTTGTGTGCTAGGCACCGGGAAACCCTTTTTGGGTATCTGCGCGCATTACAAATTTAATTTAATAATAATAATAATAATAATTAACCAGTCTTTTTCTTTTGCTTTTCTCCTTCATAAAGTGCATTGTTTTATTCAATGTTTTCATTCTCTTCAATACCAATATAATTTTCATTTCAATCGAAAAGCAGTATCCACTACACTTTCAATCTGTTGCTTCTTCTTGTATGCTGCTGATCTTTTTTTATACTTTTTACAATCTTTTAATGCATTTTGACTTACTCTATTCTGAAACATACATACACGTATGTCTTTAAGTTGTTTCTGTCTTTTTGTGACGTGTGTTTCTTTTCCACTGTATCTATTTATTTGCTTGTGCTTTGTTGTAAAAATGTATTTTGTTCTTTGATTAATATTTTGTTCTTTTAATCTCAGTAAGTACTTCTGTTTCCTTTGTTCTCTTCTCTTTTCATGTTTTCTTGCCATCTGTTATTTATAATCCAATATAAATATCTTTCTAAAAAACAAATAATTGTTTGAATAGTGTATAACATCAATACAAAAATTTAAAATTAATAACATTTAAATTTTCAAAATAACAACTAAGCACAAATGTATAATTGAATTCCTATTGCATTTATAACACATTAAAAGAGAAAAGTGTAAAAACAAGTAAAAGAACTGCAAAAACAGAAGGAAGGGTGGTCACAGAAAAAAACAGACAAAGGCAAGAGGAGTTGAAGAAGAAGTAAGAGGGGTACAGAAAGAAGTATGTGAAGTGCAGAAAGAAGCAACAGATTTACTGAAAGAGACAAAAGAAGAGCAGTATGAGACAAGAGGAATGCAAAAAGATTTAAGAGAAGTGCAGAAAGAAGCAACATAAATGTAGAAATAGGAAACAGAAGTACAGAAAGGAGCAACAGCGGTACAGAAAGAGACAAGAGAAGTGCAGAAAGATGCTAGACTGTGTTTTAATGGTTGCCTGAGTGCAAGACTAATGCTGGGGTCATTGAAAGAGTGCATAAGTAGTGTCCGAGTGAATGGCTGAGTTCAAGAATGCTGTCTGAGTTATTACATGAATACATGGGTAGTGCCAGATAATGTATAAGTGGAGAAGTACTGTTTAGGTGATTAGATGAGTGCATAAGTACTGTCTGACTGAGTTTATGACTTGAAGAATAATATCTACGTGATTACATCAATGCTTAGGTAGTGCCTGCGTAAAACCATCACTTTAAGAATAGCTGCCTAAGAGAATAGTTTAGTGGTGCTTGAGTTATTGTATACATCTACGGGTAGAATGCCAGTGATTTCATAAACACAGGAGTAGTGTATGGGTGATTTCATGAATGCAGGGGTAATAACTGGATGAGTGGGTATGTGCATCAATAGTGCACATGTACATTCATGAATCCAAGAGTAATATCTGTCTCCTTAGTTCATTCCATAACTAGTACTTGAGTACAAGGATGACTCAAAAAGTAATCTGTAGTTTATTGTATGAGTGCAACGGTGGTACCTGAGGAAATGTACATGTGCATAGATGTTGTCAGAGTAAATCTTTGAGTGCAAAAGTGGTGCCTGAGTGATTGTAAAATTGTATAGGTAATAACTGATTTATTGAATGAATGTATAGGTAGTTTCTCTTCAACTGTATGACTGCAAGGGCAGTCCCTGAGTAAAAGGATGAATGTAAGAGTAATAGTAGGCTCATTGGATAAGTGCATATGTAGTGCCTGACAGAATGGATGACTGGATGGGTACTGCCTAAGTGAATAGTCCAGTGCTAGAGTAGTGCCTGGATGATTGAATTAGTGCAGGGATACTGTCTGGGTGATTGTATCAGTGCATGGAAAATACCTGAGAGAAACTAAGAGGGCATGGTTTATTGCATGAGTGTATGGGAGAGCTTGAGATAATGGATGAGAGAACGGATACTGCCTTTGTGATTCTATCACTGCACAAGTAGTAACTGGATGATTGTATGAGTATATGGGAAATACCTGAGAGAAAGAATGAGTGTTAGGGTAATGCTTGGACCAGTACATGAGTGTGTCAGTAGTGTCTGAGTGAATACGAGTGGATAGGTACTGCCTGAGTGAATGTTTAAGTGGAATAGTGTCTGGGGTATTATATAAATGTACGGTTCATGACTGACTGATTAGAAGTGTATAAAGGTAGTGCCTCTTTGATTGCATAACTGAATAAGAATGTCTAACTGAATTGATGAGTCCAAGAGTGATAAGTGCCTCTTTTCATAATTGCACAACTAGTGCTTGAGTATGGAGATATAGGGACATATTTACAAGCCTCTTGCGACATATTTACAATGTTATGCATCTAGTAAGATGCGTCACGTTGTAAAGCCCTGCACTACATTATACCTTCTTCAGGTATAATGTATGCAGGGTGGTCGTTCCGTCGCAAGGACGCCCCGTAAAAGTGATGCAGTGAAATCTACAAGATTTCACTGAATCACTTTTACGACCCCGCTGCGTCAAAACCTTACGCCTGCTTGTAGCAGGGGTAAGGAGTGACTCAGCACAGCAAGTATAGGGTGCCCCTGAGCAGTGCTGGAGTTGCATTTACGGCATCAGATGCATCACGCATCTGTCTATTCTTGCGCCATGGTGCGCCACATTGTAAATGCATTGTAAATGCGTTGCATCCATGGTGGCGCAAGGGGTTTCTGCCGTGACGCAAAATAACTGGCGTATCCCTGCTGATATGCAGGGATGCGCCAGTTATTGTAAATCCGCCCCGTAATTCTCACTACATTCCTGAAAGCAAGAATGCATGTGTCTGTCCCTTGTTCTAATAGTATCATATGTAAAATAAACATACAAATACATGTATACCAGTGTTTTATACCTCTACCATCTTTATAGGTATAAGATATGTGAGAATACACGTGGATGTAGAGACATACTTGAGTCATAAGACTACAAAGTCCCTTAACCCCATGGCTGCTCAGCATATTCCCCTGCTGTGCTGAGAAATCGTAAATGCCATACAACATGACGAGCTGGGCTCGTCATCAGTGTAGCAGCAGGCTACTTCATGACGAGCCCAGCTCGTCATGAGCCTAGAAGGGGTTAACCTTGACAGACTGCACTTTCCATTTTAGAGACACCTAAAATTATGAGGCGTATTTCAAGTATACATTTCCATATACCAATACGAGCTAACGTAATCACTAACCCTTCCACCAACAAGTCTTCCTCAATTTTGTGCTGCAGCTTCGCTATTCACCAACTACTGAGAGTGTTGGGCCTAGCAAATGCAAAGCAACAAGTTTTTCAAAGTGTCTTTTAAAAGTCTCATTATGCTTCGAAAACCATGCATAAATGTGTCTGTACCTTTTCCTAGTGGCATAATATGCAAAAGAAACATACAAAAACATGTATAACAGTGTTTTATACACCTACCATCTTTATAAGTATGAGACATGTGAGAATACATTTGCAAGCAGACACTTACTTGAGTCATAAGACTACAAGTCCCTTAACCTTGACAGACTGCAGTTTCCATTTCATAGATGCACTTAAAATTATGCCGCGTACATGAAGTGTACATTTCCATAGTCCAATATGAGCTAATATAATCACTAATCCTTCTACCAACAAGTCTAAACCTCACTTTTGTGCTGCAGCTTCACTATTCAGCAACTACTGAGAGTGTTATGCCTATCAAATGCAATGCAGCAAGTTCTTTCAAAGTGCCTGTTAAAAGTCTCGCTATACTCCTCAAATCATGCATACATTTGATTGTACCTTTTCAGAGTGGCATAATATGCAAAAGAAACATAAAAATACATGTATACCAGTGTTTTATACTCCTACCATCTTTATAGGTATAAGAAATGTGAGAATACATGTGCAAGCAGGCACATACTTGAGTCATAAGACTACAAAGTCCCTTAACATTGACAGATTGCACTTTCCATTTCAAAGAGACTTCTAAAATTATGTGGCGTATTTTAAGTGTACATTTCCAAAGACCAATAGGAGCTAACCTAATCGCTAATGCTTCTACCAACAAGTCTGAAACCTCACTTTTGTCATGCAGCTTCACTATTCAGCAACCAGTGGGACTGTTGGGCCTAGCCAAATGCAAAGCAGCAAGTTTTTCAAAGTGTCTGTTAAAAGTCTCACTACACTCCTAAAAACAAGCATGCATGTGTCTGTACCTTTTCTTAGTGGCATCATAAGAAAAAGAAAGATACAAATACCTGTATACCAGGGTTTTAGATCTCTAGCATCTTTATAGGTATAACACATGTGCCAATACATGTACAAACAGACAGATGGTTGAGTCACAAGTCTACAAAGTCCCTTAACCCTGACAGACTGCACTTTCCATTTCATAGAGACTCCTAAAATGATGCGGCTTATTTGAAGTGTACATTTCCATAGACCAATAGGAGCTAACCTAATCACTAATCATTCTACCAACAAGTCTTAAACCTCACGTTTGTGCTGCAGCTTCACTAATATTTATTTTTATTTAAGATTTTTTTTAGCACGCAGCTACCCCCAAAGGAGGTACTCCGGCGCTGAGGCAGTTGACTGATTGGATAGGTGTGTGAAGGAAGTAGATGCAGTTGAAAAGCCAGGTTTTAAGGGCACAGTGGAAAGTTAGTTCCGTCTCCGATATATGGATCGAGAGTGGCCGGGCATTCCAGAGTTTGGCGTCCTGACCACGAAGGCTCTGCTGCCTGCCGTTTCCTTACGAAAATGGCAATGACAAGGAGACACATATGATTGGATCGCAGGACCCGGATGTAATGCTGGAGTCTGTTTCTCAGATACGCCAGGCCCAGTCCCCTGGTAGTTCTGAACGCAAGAGTAAGGGCTATTAATTCAATGTGTCTAATCACCGGTAACCAGTGCAGGTTCCTCAGGTGGGGGGAGATCGGGTGGCGGAAAGGTGTCTTGCAGGTTATTTTGCCAACAGCATTCTGGACTATCTGCAGTCTGCAAGTCAGATAGGCGGGTAGACCCAGCTCAAGACTATTGGCATCATCCAGGTAAGATGTAATAAGTGCGTGAACTACAGTTCTATGATATTCCAATGGAAGGAAGTGGAGAAATTTCCTCATAATGCATAGCTTCCCAAAGCATGAGGCTGAGACTTGCATAATTTGGGATTAGCTGGAGAGTTCATAGTCGAAACTGAACCTCAGATTTCTCACCAAGTCAATGGGCACCGGGGAAGATTCATCTCTTGAGGCCACCATAACATGGGGGGAGAGGCCTTCTTATTAAAAAAGAGGACCTTAGTTTTATCTGAGTTAAGCTTAAAGCAATTCAGTGTCATCCAAGCTGAGATGTTACTCAGGCAGCTTCTAAAATTAGTGAAAGCATCGTCTGAATGATCCTCGAAGGAGAACACCAATTGGGTGTCATCTGCGTAGGAGACCACCCTCACCCCGTAGGATTCAACCAGGTAAGAGGGAGACGTTGAAAAGAAGAGGTCCCAGTGCGAACGCCTGGGGATCACCACATAGCAGGGTTTTCTCGGCAGAGATGAAATTGTGGGGAAGACTTCTTGTGACTGATTTTCCAGAAAGGACCGGATCTAGGACAGGGAAGTAGCCTGAATACCCAGGTCTCTTAATCTGTCAATTAAAATGGAGTGGGAAACCGTATCAAAGTCCATGGACAGGTCGAATAGCATAAGCATAGCTGCTTTGCCCTGGTCGACCTGCTCGTGTACGCTCTCGGATACGTCAAGGAGGGCGGTCTCCGTGCTGTAGCCAGCTCTGAAGCCAAATTGGGAGTCATGGAAGAGGTTCCTGTATTCTAAATGATTGGACAGTTGGTCCTGGAGTATTTGTTCCAGGATTTTAGCCGGTGCCGGGAGCAGGGAGATGGTTCTGAAGTTTTTTAATTCAGCCGGGTCGGCATCTGTTTTCTTAGGGATCGGCAGGTGGTAGGCTTGTTTCCACAATGCAGGGAAAATTCCTGAACTCAGGGAGGAGTTCCAAATTTGATTTAACGGTGCGTTGATACATGGTGCCGACAGTTTAAAGAACTGTGCGGGCCAAGGATCGCCCAGCGACCCGGAATTTGCTGGTCAATAGTTTTTGCAGAGAATACTGAAGTGAGAGTGGGTGGAATTTGCTAAGCTTGTCATTATTGTCGGACAAGATAGTGAGCTCAATGGTAATCTGAGGGGAAGTAAAGGTGCTCCAGATAGCTTGGATTTTGTCTTAGGAAAAATTCAGATAGGCCTGTGCAGAGGGAAGCGATGGGAAGAACAGTACTTGCAGTGGCAAGAGGCTATATGAAATATTGGACAATTCTAAAGAGTGTTTTCACTGAGTTGCCAGCAGAGCTGATCTGATTAGAGAAATAGTCCCTCACTGTGTTGTGCTTAAATTTGTTTTTTTAGAGCTTTTATGTATGCCAGTTTGGCAGTGGGGTCATAGGATTGTCTCCCAACACGCTCCATTTGTTTACAGCGACTTTTCTCAAAGCAAAGTTTATGGTAGAAGGAGGGGGGTGTGGGTCTTTGCCTGGAGTAGGTGGTTGATCTGAAGGGGGCAACAATGTCTTAGGCAGAGCTTTCCAAACTGTGTGTCCCAACAGTACTGTGTCGCCTCCAAATGGTGGGTGTGTCGGGTGGCACTTAGCACATAACTGCTACTAATTGAGAGGCATTCCTAGACACTCTGCTGTTGTATTTCTATCTAGGACCCTAATTCGATATTCCCGATTCATGCCCTTATGTGCTTTTAATAAATAGTACCCTTATAAAGGCATAAGAATCAGATCCATATTTAGTAATAGCCCAAGCAGTCCAAAGCACAGCAAGGCTACTCCCATAGACTCCTAGAAAGCGCAACACATTCTTTAAACAAACCAACCCTCCAGCAGCCCAGGAATCCCCCTCCTGCTTTTGTTTTGATTTGCACAAAAACTCCTAGAGTCCAGCAAGAACTGAAGGTTCTTAATGACGTCTTATGTCCAACCTTACGTCAAACCCGACACCTTTCAGGTATAAATATACCAACGTTGCTTTAAGCAAACACACGGTGGTGGGGAGCAGAGCGACGATCTACTTGTCCGAGAGCCCAGCTGTTGCCAGTGCAGAAGGAAGCCGCCCCTCCCTTTTTGACTCGCTGGAGAAGCTGCCTTTTCTCACGCAGAGAAATCCAGGTCCGGTGTTCCCGAGTTACCCTCGCGGGTTGCTGGGAGATTGAGTCCTGAGAAGCGAGATACAAGGCCGCCTTCATTCTATAACCAAGGTACGGAGCTGATTAAAACCTTCGAGAGAATTCTTGATTCCGATCCTTGGCAAAAACCTAACTTTAACTTAAAACTGCTACTTACTTACTCCTTCCCACGTATTAGGCTTAGGTCAGGTACACTGGGGTAGGCGTATCTTAGATTCACCAGTTGAGTTCATTTAGTCAATGTTTTTATGTATGTATATATATTTTATATATTTTAAAGCATCACATGGCTAAGAAACCATATCAATGCTTTTACAGTATTATTTCATAATACTACTTTTACTGTACGCACTTTACCTTATGATAAGTATTGCAATTGTGGCAATTAATTTCTCTTGCATGAGAAAGAAGACTGCTCAATAAAATAACACCTTTTATTGAAAACACCCGTCTCTCTATTTCTCTGCACTCTGGTGAAACTAAGCATGCACGATTGACTGAGTAAAATAGCCGTCTATTGTTTTCACACGACTCTAGAGATACACTCTTTATTCTCAGGGAGCAAAGTTGTCATGTTTATGCGGTTGTCAGAAACAAATCCCTTCTTGTCTACATCAGGACGGTTAACCCTTTCCTGAACATTCGAGAAAGCTTCTAGTGACCTCTGAGCGAGTTGGCAAAGCTAATTAAGTCTACCATAGTCAGTAGAGACCTAGATGACCTCAGTCCTATGTCTACACTGCTGTTTATGTTATTCCAATGTTCAGAGCCTATTAGCAATATAGGAACTACACTACATGGCGCCCAACGTTTGGTAAGGCGATAATCTAACGCAAGACACTAGAGTAACTCAGTCGTGCTTTCCACACAGACCCCATTTTCCCGTAAAAACTCCAATAGACGTCTGGAGTGGGTGAAAGGTTAATATCCGCTGGAACTTAGTAGGATGAGAATCCTATGTATTAGTTCTTGGTTTAGTCAATGTTGAAGGATAAAGTGTTCCAAAATATTGTGCACCTAATCTTTGTTTCCTTGAAACTTGATCTGCAACAAACTTTCTGTCAGTAAAATGGGAGAAAGTGAAGACGAAAGAGAGAAAGAAGCATTAGCAGCTCCTTCCTTAGCGGAAGACTCAAGTCTTCAAGAAAATGACCCGAATGCTATAATCATTCCGGTCAATATAAGAAGAACTATAACTCTTAAACTTATAGAGAATGGACTATCACCAAGAGGTGGTACAGTCATATTCGTGATAGAGGCACATGAGTTTCGGCAGACAGTGGTATTCTATTCATGGATACATTTTCCAGCAGCACACGCTGTCACAAAAGACTTCCACTATTACAAGATAGAGGAACCTCCGGATATATACACTCCTTTCGAGGACGTTGAAATCCCACTAACATACCAAGAGCACCTGCTCAGGTTTAAAGGCGCCCTAAAACATCAAAATCACATCACCAGGCACGGTCCACTAGGTAGACCAGGAGCCACGTGGCCGGTTCTAGCCAGCTACACACCACACCCAGACATTGAAAAAATGTCAAGCGAAGAACTCCTAGTTAAAGTAAAGGAATTAACAAAAGCATACAGAGAATTAGTTCAATTGGCAAGGGACGATATAAAGCACCTCAAGAAATTGAAGGAGACAGATATAACAGACCAACCATTTGAGCTTGCTAAAATCATAGAAAAATCCTATGAAGAATTAGGAAGAGATAGTTTGGGTGGTAAACCGGTAAAACCCCAACTAATTGAAAATCCTGAAAAAAACCTGTATTAAAAATAATCTAAATACTCCAAAAAAGAGCTGGGATGGTAATAAACAATCCACTCCCAAAGAAAAACAATTCCAGTCCAGAGGAAGGTCTCCCCAACGGAGGAATAAATCACCGGTTGGAAGAGACAAATCTCCCCAAAGGGAACCCTCGGAAAAAAGATATAACCTTAGAGATAGGGATAAAATAAGAAAACCTGACAGATATCAAGACATTGATACACGTCCCTCTCGATCCTTCTCACTCAATCTTTCTCGATCTTCCTCACAGAAATCGGAAAGAAGAGGACGGTCAGAACACAAGGAAGAGCACGTCAAGTCCAAAGACAAAGAACCTGCTCATCAAAGTAAGAAAACACAATTTCCCAGAAAGAAGGTAGCAAGTATTAAAATTAAACATGCCGAGGATTCTGAGGACACAGCTGAAAAACGGAGAGTGGGCCAGACAATGCTAGACAGCGCAGCAGAAGTGACCATAGCTCGCAAGATCCTGATGAATCTTCTGGAGACAGCGGACACAAATGAATACATTCAGGTGGAAACTGCAGACACACGAGTTAGTGTGCCCCATAAACTATATGAAATAACATTGCGTATAGAGGGAGATAAAACTAGGAAAATTAAAAGTCTCTTTTGGGAAAATCTTTCTAAAGGCTATAACAACCTGTTAGCTGAAAAAGGCTGGCCACCATATTTTGTCAGGGAGTGCCCTCATGGCGTAGAAATGATTATGCCTGCCTTCTCATATCATAGCCCAATTCATAAAAAATACATATTTGCAAGAAAATGGGCGGTGGCCCAAGCCCTGCATTATATAAAAACCATGTAGGATGGGATGAGGACTCTCCTCACCACAAAATCCAGTTAAAAAAATCAACCGACCGCACAAAGACAGTACCCAGTTAAACAAGAAGCTAAAAAGCAAGTCAGGGAGATCTTAGATCAACTTGAATACCAAGGGGTGATTGAAACATGCACCTCACAAATGAACAATCCTTTGTTTCCTGTCTCCAAGCCAGACAATTCATATCGTCTAGTTTTGTACTACAGACATTTAAACTCCTGCTGTAAAACATTTGCAGTACAAAATTCACACAGTGCAGCACTAATGAACAATATTGTGCGCAAAAAATATAAAACAACATTAGACATTTCAAATGGATTCTTCTGTCAAAACATAGCACTTGAAAGCAGATACTTGACCGCTTTCTCAATAATGGGGTTGCAAAAACAATTTTGCCGACTCCCACAGGGATTCAAGAATAGCCCAGGATTATTCTCAGCAAGGGTAACAGAATTACTACAAATATATGATGATGAAGCATTATCATATGTCGATGAGATCTATCTGACAGACGATGACCTGGAGACTCACTTAAAAAGAGTGAATACCATAATTCTTGGGTTCGCATCAGAGGGTTACAAATTCAACTTTAAAAAGTCAAGAATTTCCCATCTAACAGTCCTATTTTTAGGATATGAATTATCAAGTGAAGGCAAAAGCCTGGCAGACAACTTCTTAGAGACGTGTGCAGTACTCCAAGCACCAAAAACGCTGAGAAATTTACAATCAAAACTAGGCTTCCTGAATTTCGGAAGAACATACATTCTAAATTATGCAGAGAGGGTTAAACCTCTCTATGAATTAATAAAACCTGATTTCAAACCCATACATTGGACTCAAAAAACACACAGAAATTTTGAGATCATTACAGACAGACATGTTAACTAAAACAAATTTGCAAACTCGCGACAACGTACGCAACCTTGTAATCCGAGTAATTCCAGGAAAATGCGGATTCACATACCTGACCTCCAATGAGGGAGAAACGGTACCAATAGCTTACAAATCACACTTGTACACTCAAGATGAAATGAAATTCAGCTCTACAGAATAAATTCTGACAGCGGTTCAAACTGCTGTAGCAAAAGAAAGAGCCCTAGCCTAAGGCAAAAGAATAACGGTTTATACAGCAGAATCAGCCCTTGAGGCATTAACAAGTCCACCGAACTTGAAAACAGTGGCATTAGATCCAAAATGGATACAATGGGAAAATTATCTTGCTACAGAAGACGTGAAATACTATTTTGACCCGAAAATGAAAAAATAGATGATCTAGATTATGAAGAATATCCTCTGCCAATCGGAATTCTGCCTCTCGAACGATATACCTGTGTAATCTATATGGAAAAATTTGCATACCATTAAGATGTAGAGAAAAAATCCTACAATGCAGCGTGCGCGATTGTTAAAGGTCGCTGGGGCTGTGGTAGATTCAAACCGATGATTACCAAAACTGAATCACTCAGAAACTGCTCAGCTCAGAGAGCTGAAATGAGATCTTTAAAGATGGCGCTTGAAAATGCAGATCGTGAATTCCCCACACTAATATTGTGCGATTCACATTACTGCATCAAGTCATACAACAGTGATATGCAGACATGGAGCAAGAACGGGTACAAAGATGACACAGGTGCCACAATAAAGCACAAAAAGCTTTGGGAACAAGTAGTTCTTTTACAAAAAGAACTACAAAAGACTCACGTGATACATACACTGAGTCATCGACATGATGGCGTTCACGTTGCAGGGAATTCATTGGCTGATAGAGCCACAGCGGCGGCTGATCAACCGGCTTCCGTAGCCACTAAAAAGCGTTCAGAAAAACAAATAGATGGAGAAACCATGCTGGCGGTAAAAGCCTCATTAAAAGGCGATTATGCAGCATTACCTCTCAACTATCCACTCAATAATACATACATAATTGATGCAAACTCCGTTGCTTTTGCTCAAATCCCTGGAGTGGGGGATAGAGTAATTCCAAACACGAACCGGAGAGTTTTCTTGATTGAAGATGCACACATGGGATTGGGTCTGAGGCATCAAGAGATACTGAAATCTCTGATAGAATTACAATCAAATTATTGGTGGCCGGGAATGAGCGTAGATATCTATAATTTTGCAAGAAATTGTGAGGACTGCAACAGAGATCGCAGTTGTGAACTGGACCAGACAACAGCCCAGACACCACTATTAGACAGGATCAGGCTATCTATGCGCAGACGTCCGACCGGACAAATGCGGTCCCATAATTATTAAGATTTGATTCACTAAAAATGTAGGCCCCAGAGCTCGGCTGACGCCAGACTGTTATAAAAGATTTGCGAGTCTTTATCGACACATACGCAATTGGCATGCTACATTCTGACCAGGGTCCTGCGTTTAGCTCTCGAGCTTACAAAGAGACCATGACCAGCAAGGCCATTGCATTGCGGTACGCTTCTCCCTTCCATCCTGAGGGAAATGCGGTAGAGGAAAGAAAAAACCGTGACATAAAGCAATCTATAACGGCGAGGGTATTAGGTTCTGGTGATGGGTGGGTCAAACATTTAATAAGTGTCCAACGTAGTCTTAATAACATGCCAAGAGATCCTCTAAAAGGTTTCAGTACGTATGAACTTTTGTTTGGAACTAGAATGATTATCCGGGATTTGGATCGTCAGACTTCAGTGGTAGAAGAAAAATCTTTTGATATCAAAGATCGTTTGGCTGTTTTACAGGACTTGAATGAAACAAGAAAAAGTCTAAGTAACATAAAGAGTAAGCCAACAACCACTGAAGAACTACCTGTCCCAGCAAGACCTGTCTGGATTCCAAAGATTAGGGATCTGGTCAGAGAAAAGATCGCGGTGAAGAAGGAATTTGGGCCTTCTTACAGAAAAGCAGTACCTGTCTTAGGTATCAGCGAACAAGATCAGTAGTACTACCGCCACTTGCTGGTAAAAAAGAAAACAGAATTGTTTCAATCGACCTGGTGAAACCACAAACATGTGGCCGATAATAAGTAGCAGGCCCAGTGGACTCCCAAGAAATAGCAGAAGACCAAACTTTGCTACAATCCAAGAGGTTCAAACTGAGAGACTAATCACATTCGATAAACCAACAGTAAATAAAAAAGGACTATTCAACAAAGCCATGGAACTTGTGCCTCTTGAAACGCAAATTTCAACAATTCGTGAAGGTACACCAATCTACAGCGATGTAGCTTCAGAATGTACAAACGTAACAAAAGAAAATGCAAAGATCAATGGAAATCCGGAAGCGATCCCACCAATTGACAGAACTGCATCTGGCTATTTTATCAACTTTGTTGACTTTACCGATGATCCAAGTGACCATGGAAACAAGCCAGCAACAAAAAGTTTCAAAGAGAAAATGACCGAGCTGTTTCACCAACTGAAAAAGACATATCTGATCTCACCATGGATTGAATTTTGGACTGTGTTAGGTGTACTTTTCCTCCTGCTTTGGATCATCATGGTTTTATGTTTGGGTAGATTCATTGATGGAAAATAAAGTACAATGGACACAGCAAGTCAAAACATCAACTTGGTCCTAAAGTCGCACAGATCCTCTCACATCAAGAAAAGAGAACTAACATCAGTGAACATAACAGCCAATCCAATACCTGGGGGTATTGTATGGGACAGAACTGACTATGATATTTATGGCCCGATTGAGCTCTGGAAGTATCCACACCAGTTCAAGATTTCCTTAAGTGATTTTGTGAAACCAAGTTCCTTTTCTGATGATTGGGATTTTGAAAATATTAATAATATGATGTCAGATTTAATAATGTCAGCTAAATTCACAGAACATGATTATTTACAGGGTTCATCAAATTATGAAGAATTATACTGTTACAATCAGTATGGTCATCACTATTTGCATAAATCTGCACAACCTAAAAATGTTTTTACTTATAATCAATGGGAACATTGTCCAACACCACCAAAAGGAAGTTCAAAAACATTTTTTGAGAAATTTCCATACTTCTCAGGGTTTAACAACAGTGATCCAGAAACGTTTTACTTTAAAATGTTGAATAGGACAGGAATGAAAAACATGCTGACAAATACTAAATTGATTTATTCTGAAAAATGTAACATTTGCTTTTGAGTTTTGGAAAAACAACATTGAAACAAAAACCATCTGGGGAACAAAAGACTGGCAGGTACAAGGTCTAGAATCATTATTTAGAGCGTGTATGATCCCAGAACAAATAATACTCCTGAATGATACCATTCAACAAACTACTTGTCTTGGTTTAGCTAAGATAAAAGACTGAAACAAACCGTCTATTCCGAAGCCCATACCTGATTACAACAGTACTACTGAAATGGAAATAGACGTATCCCATATTTTTCACCAAAACAGAACAAATCCTGATTGGAAAAAATGGTTGATCTGGCCCATAGACACAAACAACTGTCAAGATAGATTCCTGAACAAAAGACAGGGGTTCAAAATGACCAGACCAGACCCAAGATCTTCCCAGAGACAACATCCAGGGATAGTTTACAACATACAGTGTAGGGAAACTATGCCTTGAGTGGCTACAAACATCCACACTGGCTGAAATTAGGCAACATTTGACTTTACTTAAAGAAGGTGCTGACTTGTGAGAGTTCTTAATGGGACCTCGCAAACAGCGTCAAAAACGTTTCATAGCAGCCGGTATATATGCTGCATACAACGAAGCTTGGAAAGTAATGCAAATTGAAACAGTAGAAAAAATACGCGAAATTGATCGTATACATTTGGAAAAATCAATTTCTGTTGTGGACAATGGGTTAATGACTCAGTCTTCCAGAATTTATTCATTGGACAGTAGTGTATAATCTGCCTTTGATATAATAGAGCAAGACTTGCTAATGTTACAACATGGTCAGTCCCAATTGCGTTCTATTGTACAGCTTGGCTGGCTGTTGCAAAACCTACGTTCAGGCTACATGCCATGGCATCTAATCAGCATAACGTCATTATTTTCTATCTTTAACCTTACTGATAAACAAATCAGTTTGACACAAAAAGGAGCAGATTATACGATTCTGAGCATTGAAAAACTTGAGAGATTACCATTGACAATGTCAGAGAGACCTGTCATTGAATGGATAATACACGGAACAATTGCAATTCCAATAACAATTTTCCAGTTTAAATATTGCCAAGAATATGTACCAGCAGGCCAGTATGAAAGGTTGGGTAAAGGTTACATCAAATCAACCTGGGATTTACCTTACACACACAAATGTTATAATGAAAGGAAAAAGGAGTTATTCCTTAGTGGCAATAATTGTAAAAAATCACTAGGCGGTACACTTCTATGTCAAGGTATTAACTTGCATGGAGCCTGCGAAGGGTCTTCAAATAACCTTTCATGTCACCTGCAAGGCACTCCTGCAACACAGATAGAACCATTTTTCAGACAACTCTCCAACGGTAACTACGTTGTAATAACTGACCACAGCTGTTGTGGATTGGTGCCAGGAAAATGTTATCTCGTAACTGTTACTTCCAGGGTCGTTTGCTGTATGCAAGTATTGTATCCAAACAGCAATCCAGACATGGAGGCAGCAATATGGCCTTATTTGAATATCTCTTCTATTCGAATTGATACTATAAGTAGAATGAAGTCTATTCTTTTATAGACAACTATGCCTTTGACATCATCGAAAGAAACGTATGACCTGCAAGTTGCAAGGATAGCTGCAGAGATACATACCCTTTTATCGACAAATTGCCCTGTGCATTTGGTAGCAATGTTAAGTCAAATTTTAAACATGTCTGATACCAGTGGCATCGCACATGTATTTAAGACAATTTTTTTGGGACTATTAACACCATTTGAAACAGTTCTGGGCATCTTCCTGAATTTTGTCCATTCTGTCTTTGGCGGCCTACCTTTAATTTTGGGACTCGTAGCAGGAATTTTATTTTTGCTCTTTCTACTCCGATATGGCAAGCCAATCCATAGACAAGACTCCAGCAACGATGGAAGAAACAATCCTAGCAATACGATACCGAGACCGTATCACTAAGGTCCTCGGATTGGCCCGGCTAAGAGATCTGAGTACAACTTGGTTTCTTTCATTCAGACCAATCTGGCAGGATTGCATCTTACCTGTGCTTCGATGTCTGCTGTGCGGAGAAGAATGCGTGTTGGACGTCTGTCTTACACTACCATCAGCAGTGCCAATGGATATCGATACTTTGCTAGGTCCAGTAACGACTCATGCAACGTGTTGTCCCCAGCGGCTTCCTATTCTGATGACGGCATTCGTTGAGACTTCACCACTACGAGTAGGTGGAGGTGAAGTTCGAGAGGAAAGCAGCACCAAACAGGTACAAACTTCTGTGAGCATTGCTGATCCAAACATCAATGATAGCAATCACGCAGAGAACTGCACAATTTCAGTATTTTCAAACGTGGTCGAACTTTCACCTGATGTGGTAGACCAATTTTTTGCGAGTCTGTCTAATATGATGTTCTCCCCTGGACAACGGGAATAACTTTTTAGAACAAGCACACAGCGTTCCCTGAACTCTGAATTTGGCCTTCAGTTCTGTTAAACAAAGCAATTGAAAACATTTAGAACTATTTTTCCTCTAAAAACGAAATTATTTTTCCTTTCAAATCAAAATATTTTTCAATTTTTCCCGGCACATGATACTTTGCTTAAAGTAGAACTATTCTTAGAGAACAGAGCTTCTATTTTTAGAAACATTAGAGACAATATTTTACCTCAGCCTCTAGCACATGTACAATATCGTATAAGTATGTGATGAAATGGTCTCGACCTTCTCTTCTGTATTACAGAGCCATTTCATGTGTAATTTCATTTATAATTTTCGCAATTCATTCAGCTGATATATTTGAACTTAACTGAATGATAACCTTGCTTGAAAACGTACAGTACCAATACTCAATTTTGTGTATAAACCATACACCATTTCAAATGCAATTATGTATTTTGGGGTGGGTTGGAAAACACACATGCATCGTATGTTTACTATTGCTTATTTTTTAGTAATGATGGACATTAATCCGTGGAGTGGGTGTTGTATTTCTATCTAGGACCCTAATTCGATATTCTCGATTCATGCCCTTATGTGGTTTTAATAAATAGTACCCTGATAAAGGCATAAGAATGAGATCCATATTTAGTAATAGCTCATGCAGTCCAAAGCAGGGCAAGGCTACTCCCATAGACTCCAAGAAAGCACAATGCGTTCTTTAAACAAACCAAGCCTCCAGCAGCCCGGGAATCCCCATCCTGCTTTTGTTTTGATTTGCACAAGAACTCCTAGAGTCCAGCAAGAACTGTTAGTTCTTAATGACGTCTTATGTCCAACCTTACGTCAAACCCGACACCTTTCAGGTATAAATATACCAACGTTGCCTTAAGTAAACAAACGGTGGTGGGGAGCAGAGCGATGTTCTACTTGTCCGAGAGCCCAGCTGTTGCCAGAGCAGAAGGAAGCCGCCCTCCCTTTTTGACGCGCTGGAGAAGCTGCCTTTTTTCACGCCGAGAAATCCAGCTCCGGTGTTCCCGAGTTACCCTCGCAGGTTGCTGGGAGATTGAGTCCTGAGAAGCAAAATACAAGACCTCCTTCATTCTATAACCAAGGTACGGAGCTGATTAAAACCTTCGAGAGAATTCTTGATTCCGGTCCTTGGCAAAACACCTAACTTTAACTTAAAAGCTGCTACTTACTTACTCCTTCCCACGTATTAGGCTTAGGTCAGGTACACTGGGGTAGGCGTATCTTAGAAGCACCAGTTGAGTTTGTTTAGTCAATATTTTTATGTATGTATATATATTTTATATATTTTAAAGTATCATATGGCCAAGAAACCATATCAATGCTTTTACAGTATTATTTCATAATACTACTTTTACTGTACGGACTTTACTTTATGATAAGTATTGCAATTGTGGCAATTCATTTCTCTTGCATGAGAAAGAAGACTGCTCAATAAAATAACACCTTTTATTGAAAACGCCCGTCTCTCTATTTCTCTGGACTCTGGCGAAACTAAGCATGCACGATTGACTGAGTGAAATAGCCGTCTATTGTTTTCACACGACTCTAGAGATACACTCTTTATTCTGAGGGGGCAAAGTTGTCATGTTTATGCGGTTGTCAGAAACGAATCCCTTCTTGTCTAAAGCAGGATGGTTAACCCTTTCCTGAACATTCGAGAAAGCTTCTAGTGACCTCTCAGCTAGCTGGCAAAACTAATTAAGTCTAACATAGTCAGTAGAGACCTAGATGACCTCAATCCTACGTCTACACTGCTGTTTATGTTATTCCAATGCGCAGAGACTATTGGGAATATAGGAACTACACTACACTGCTCTATGGGGGCCGGGCGATTCACAACAAAGGCTCATTAACAAGTAAATGGTCTTTTAAAGACCTGTGAAGTGCGTGGGTGCGGCTGTGTGTGTGCCCGGGAATCCGGGGTGAGGAGACAGAGGGTGACAGACAGGGAGACGGAGGGAGGAAGACAGAGGGAGGGAGACAGAGGGAGGGAAACAGAGGTAGAGAAACAGAGGGAGGGAAACAGAGAGAGGGAAACAGAGAGAGAGGCAGAGGGCGACAGACAGAGGGAGTGAGACAGAGGAAATAAGGGGACAAAGGGAGGGAGACAGACAGAGGGATTGAGACAGAGGGAGGGAAACAGAGGGAGGGAGACAGAGAGAGGGAAACACACAGACAGAGGGAGGGAGACAGACAGAGGGAGAGCGGGAGGGAGACAGAGAGAGGGAGAGGGAGGGAGAGGGCAAAAGATAGAGGGAGGGAGACAGAGGGAGGAGGGCAACAGAGGCAGGGAGACAGACAGAGGGAGACAGACAGAGGGCGACAGACAGAGGGAGACAGATGGAGACAGACAGAGGAAGGGAGACAGAGAGAGGTAAACCAGGGGAGACAGAGCGAGAGGGAGACAGAGGGAGGGAGACAGAGGGAGGGAGTCCGGGAAAGGTAGAGGGAGACAGAGGGAGGGAGACAGAGAGAAAGGGCGACAGAAAGAGAGGGAGTCAGAGAGAGAGAGAGAGAGAGAGAGAGAGAGAGAGAGAGAGAGAGAGAGGGAGACAGAGGGAGGGAGACAGAGGAAGGGAGACAGAGGGACGGAGACAGAAGGAAGGAAACAGAGGGACAGAGACAGAGAGAGGGTGACAGGGTGACAGACAGATGGCGACAGACAGATGGGGACAGGCAGAGGGAGACAGACAGAGGGAGGAGGGAGACAGAGGGAAGGAGACAGAGGGAGGGAGACAGATAGAGGAAACAGATAGAGGGAGACAGACAAGAAGGAGACAGACGGAGACAGACAGAGGGAGGGAGCGAGGGGGAGGGAGACAGAGGGAGATAGAGAGAGAGAGAAGGGGAGACAGACAGAGTGAGTGAGACAGAGAGAGACAGACAGAGGGAGGGAGAGGGATAGAGAGGTAGAGAGAGGGAGGGAGACAGAGAGAGAGGGAGACAGAAATGAGACAGAGAGGAGACTGAGAGAGGGAGACAGAGAGAGAGGGAGACAGAGAGAGCGGGAGACAAAGTGAGAGGGAGACATAGAGAGGGAGACAGAGAGAGGGAGACAGAGAGAGAGGAGGAGAGAGGGAGACAAAGAGAGGGAGACAGAGGGAGGGAGACAGAGGGAGGGAGACAGAAAGACAGCGAGAGAAGGAGAAAGAGGGAGACAGAGAGGGAGACAGAGAGAGGGAAACAAATGGAGGGAGACAGACAAAAAGAGACAGACAGAGAGAGGGAGTCAGGGGGACACAGATGGAAGGAGAGGGAGACAGACAGAGGGAGACAGACAGAGAGAGGGAGACAGATAAAGGGAGGCAGAGGGAGGGAAACAGAGGGAGGGAGACAGAGGGAGGGAGACAGAGAGAGAGGGAGACAGAGAGAGAGGTAGAAAGAGGGAGACAGAGAGGGAAACAGAGAGAGGGAGACAGAGAGAGGGAGACAGATAGAAGGAGACAGACAAAAGGGAGTCAGACAGGGGGAGGGAGTCAGGGGAGACAGAGGGAAGGAGAGAGAGACAGACAGGGGGAGACAGACAGAGGGAGGGAGGCAGACAGAGAAAGGGAGACAGAGGGAGGGAGACAGAGGGAGGGAGACAGAGGGAGACAGACAGAGAGAGACAGACAGAGGGAGAGAGACAGGGGGAGACAGACAGAGGGAGAGCGAGAGGAAGACAGAGGGAGAGAGGGGGAGAGACAGAGGGAGAGGGAGGGAGACAGAGGGAGGGAGATAGAGGGACGGAGACAGAGGGAGGGAGACCGAGGCACGGAAACAGAGGGAGACAGAGAGAGGGAGACAGAGAGCGGGAGACAGAGGGCGACACAAAGAAGTAGACAGACAGAGGGAGCTAGACAGTTAGAGGGAGACAGAGCGAGATAGACAGACAGAGGGAGACAGAGGGATGGAGGCAGAGAGAGACAGGGGGAGTGAGAGGGAGGGAAACAGAGAGAGAGGGAGGGAGAGAGAGAGAGAGGAGACAGTTCAAGAGAGAGAGAGGGAGACAGACAAAGTGAGTCAGTGGGAGACAGAGGGAGAGAGAGAGAGAGAGAGGAAGAGATAGACAGAGGGAGGGAGAGAGAGAGAGAGGGAGGGAGAGATAGAGAGAGGGAGGGAGACAGAGAGAGCGAGAGAGATAGAAAGAAGTGTGTATGCTGGGTCTGGTGTTTCCGTGGGCAAAGGCATCCACTGCAGGGGCCTGTGTTCAACCTCATGGTCTCAAACTTGCTTGAAAATGCACCATTTGCTCACTTTTATTTCAAAATGTTCTTCTGGCGGAAGAACCCCCCCCAAACACCCCTTAAGTGGTTCAGGCTTGATCGCTACGCTCGCGTCGCTACACTGCCTTACTGTGTCCCAAAATGATACATCTCTAAAAAGTGAAAAGTTTAGAAAGCTGGCGTCTAAGGTTTTGGACATCCAACTAATAAAGCTTACCAAGTCTTCATCAGGGTTACCTGGACAACTGGAGAGGTGCTGTTGTGAGTGCGGGTGCCATGCTTTTACTGGTGACGTTATGCCACATTCTCCTTTTTTCCAAGGCTTGATTTGTCTGGAGATAGGGTGGTTGAGTTTCTGGCAGAAAGGTTTAAGAAAGTTGTCAGCCCAGTGAGCGGTAAAGGGGGTGCTGCTTTTAAATTGGGGTTATTCTTGGAAATAAGGTCCAGAGTATGGCATGCTAAGTGCGTCGGGCCTTTTACCAGCTGTGTTAGGTTAAGATCATTGAACGTTTCGGCCAGTTGACTTGCTTTGGTGCAATTGTCGTTCTCCATGTGGACGTTGAAATCGCCTAGGATTGTGTACTAGGGGTGCTTGAGTGAAAGGTCAGCTGCAATGTCATATACTTCCAGCAGGTGACAGGCAGGGGAGTTTAGAGGTCTATACACTAAGATGGCAGCCGTCGAGAGGCCAGAAGCAAATTTAACAGAAAAGAACATAGCTTCCAGGGGCCCTATGTTATCGATCTTTCTGTAAGAGATTTCCCAGCACGCTCGGAGAATACCTGCCACCCCACACCCCCCAGTTTTGTAACCCGCCCTGTTGACCCCTATGGGCTGATAACCTAGCGGAAAGGCTAGATTGAGGTCAGAATTTGTGCTATCTCTAAGACAGGTTTGGATGAGGAACTATTCAGCAACTATAGAGAGTGTTGGGCCTAGTAAATGCAAAGTAGCATGTAGTGTAGTTCCTATTTTCCCAATAGGCCCAGCGCATTGGAATAACATAAACAGTAGTATGGACGTAGAAGTGCGGATCTTCCTGGTCTCCACTGACTATGCTAAACTTAATTGGGTGTGTTGCCAACTAGCTCAGACGTCACTGGAAACTTTCTTGACTGAATAGGAAGGGATCAGCTTCCCTGGTACAGACAAGAAGGGATTCAGTTTTCCAACAACCGCATAAACATGACAACTTTGCTCCTTAGAATAAGAGTCAATCTCTAGAGTCGTGTGAAACAATAGACAGTTATTTTACTCAGTCAGTTTTGTGCAGATTACTTTCACCAATATGCAGAGAATAGAGAGACGGGCGTTTTCAATAAAAAGGTATTATTTATTGAACAGTCTTTCTTCTCATACAAGAGAAATGAATTGCCACAATTGCAAGACTAGTTATTACAAAAAGTGCGTACTGTAAAATGAGTATTGCAAAATAATACTGGAAAAGCATTGATATGGTTTCTTAGCCATACAATGGTTTAAAATGAATAAAACATATATACATTCATATATACATTTAGCTAACGAACTCAACTGGTGCTTCTAACTACGCCTGTGTACCTGACCTAAGCCTAATACTTGGGAGGGAGTAAGTAAGTAGCAGTTTTAGTTAAGTTGGTTTTGCCAAGGTTTGCTTCAAGAATTCTCTCTAAGGGTTTAGTCAATACCATACCTCTTAAATAGAATGTTGGAGGTCTGGTATCTCCTACCAGGACTCGATATCCCAGTCACTCGCAAGAGTGGGCTGGAAACGCCGGAGCTGGATTTCTCGGCAGGAGACAGCGTCTCTCTCAGCGCGTCGAGGAACAGGAGGGGCAGCGTCCGCGGGCAGCTTGCATCTGCTGGGCTCTGAAGGGGACAGCTGTTCTGCTCCTATGTTCACCACACCATCGTTCGCTGATGTCTTTGAGGCAGCGATAGCATCAGTATCAGCGTGGCAGCGTTTGCTTAAGGCAACGTTGGTAATATTTATACCTGAAAGGTGCCTGGTTTGACGTAAGTTTTTGGACATAAGACGTCAATAAAGATGTCACTAGGAAGTGATCGTCTCTTAGTGCTCATTAGAGTTCTGTTACTAATCAAAACATAGCAAGCGGGGCTTTCCCAGGTTGCTGAGTTTTATCTTGTTGAAGAACTCGGAGTGTAATCTAGGAATCTTAGATAGTGGCTTCTGCTGTGTCATTTGCTCTAATGAGCTGCAGACGAAGCTGCAGAGGAAGTGATTCTGAAATGTGGCTCTGATCGTGTTAGGCCAGAGACCAGTTTCTGAAATTTTACTCTTGATCGTTTATGCCAATATAGGGGTACAAAGGGATTATAACCGGATAGGGGCATAAGGTCACAGTATTGATCAGGGTCCTAGATTAGAACGCGACAAGCAAGCTTTTCAAAGTGTCTGTTAAAAGTCTCACAATACTCCTAAAACCATGCATAAACGTATGCCAGTGGTTTATGTCTTTACCATCTTTATAGGTATAAGGCATTTAAGAATACATTTGCAAGCAGACACATGCTTGAGTCATAAGACTACAACCTCCCTTAACCTTGACAGACTGCACTTTCCATTTTGAAGATACGTCTAAAATGATGCGCCTATTTGGAGTGTTCATTTCCATAGACCAATACTAGCTAACTTAATCACTAATCCTTCTACCAACAAGGCTTAAACCTCACTTTTGTGCTGCAGCTTCACTATTCAGCAACTACTGAGAGTGTTGGGCCTAGCAAATGCAATGTAACACGTTTTTCAAAGTATCTGTTAAAAGTCTCCCTATACTCCTAAAACCTTGCATGCATGTGTCTGTACCTTTTCCTAGTGGCATCATATGTAATAGAAACATACAAATATATGTTTACCAGTGTTTTATACTTACATCTACCATCTTTATAGGCATAACACATGTGACAATACATATGTAAGCAGACGCATACTTGTGTCATAAGACTACGAATTCCCTTAACCTTGACAGACTGCACTTTCCATATCAAAGAGACAACTAAAATGATGCAGCATATTTCAAGTGTACATTTCCATAGACCAATGCGAGCTGCACATTTGAAAAAACAAGTGCAAGTACAAATGTACCTCATTCACTACACTATAATGCACTTTCAATTATTAAGCGTTCTACATCTGCACCTTTCCACACACTCATACACACTACCATAATCACAAATCCATCTGCCAAGCTACACATGTTACTTTGCACAAACTATTTCAAATAACACTTCATCAGAATAAAACAAACTACAATAGACATCTGTACATTTGATAACATATTTCAAACCTTACACTACAAAGAGAGAAGCACTGCCTCATTATACATAACACACATTTCTTACTCACCTTTGAAATAGTTTTGCAGAATATTAAGTTTCACAAACGCATTAAGGATTTTCTTTTGCACACAATAAATGTCATACAGCACTCTCAGCAAGGTGAAACCAGTAATGGCAAACTTTCCCTCTCTTTCTGCACACTATATGTATAATGTAAGTAGCAAATCACATTGCTTCCTACATTATTTCAATTTGTGAAACACATTTCTATTGGTTAGACATATTAACCCTTTCTAACTGTCTACTAAAAGTACCCAAACTGGTGCTGTAATTTCCTGGAGTCTCAACTCTACGTCACTGCCACAGTGTAGTGTTGCAATGGAGCCTCGAACCCTTACGGTAGTTCAAAAACCTACTCCTAATAATACTAGTATACTTTTTTAACAACACACTAGTTCTGAACATACAAATGACTTAGAAAACCTTAATTTAGTAATATATGACTTTTATTTAAAGTTTCTATTTCACAATTTAAATCCACTGTAAAGTTTCAACCCTTCTCCCAACCAGTTTCTATAGTAACACTTGCTGCAACATTCAACTGTACTGGCAGGTCACAAGTTCACCATATTTTCAAGTTCAGCACACAAGCTTACAAATGCAAACAGCATGAGGGGTTGGCTTTTGCAAACTATTACCTTATCCTATCTACTGCACCTTTCAAACACGTTTTATTAACAAATCAGATTGCTGAACACCGATGCTTAAAACCTTTTTGCATCTCCAATCCACTGACCTCATAATTGTGCACTGTGGTGGCAATGACCTAGGCATATTGACTGGGGTAGGTCTGGAAATGTTAATGAAGGATATATTTGCACAATTGATGTTGCTTTTGCCTCAAACTGTCTTTCTATACTATAATATTTGCCAAAGTCAGAAATGGAAGTTGCCAAACAATTCTGTCCACAGATAGAGAAAGCTATAATGAATGTCAATAAAGCTGTTTCTGCTTACCACAGAGACCATAGGATAGGTTCCATCTATAACAACAATCTACGTTTTGGCATGGATGACATCTGCAGAAGTGATGGAGTGCACTTCACAGATCAAGGGAACAGAGTATTTCTCATCAACCTTAAGCTGTGCATCTGCACTTACATGTAGCTACAACAAACTCATAAGAAAAAACAAGGCCTCTTTTTAGAGACACCCTATAACCGAAGAGTGTTTTTTTCGATTCCCGAACCCATCGCAGATTCTCAAAACAAAAGAATGAATTCAATGTACTACAACACAGTGCACTTTTCAAGTTTAAATAATAAAAAAAACTATTACTACTAACTCAAATCACATTTTATGTTATTATTAACTTCAATCTCACTAACTCTATTAAGCAAGTTCACAAATGCAACACTACCCTCTAAATAAATACTATTAAATCATTTATTTGAGGTGGGTCCTCGAATCCAGCATGGAGGTGGCGCACTGAGAGCTGCAATGGAGTTGCAACTCCAAACATGACAAAAAAAATATTACCTCCCAGTCTTATTACTCAAAGTCTGCCCCAGGGTCCCCATCCCCTGAGGCACAGCATTTTAAAATGAAAACCTGCCCCGGACATTTTTTCACCCCGGGGACCCCATCCCCAGGGGCATGCCCTCATGTTGGAGACCACAAGGGAAGCCCCAATGTCCCTGCAGTCCCTGCCAGTCCTGCAGGAGCCGGCATTGCTTTGGGACAAACAGAGCTGCTGACATGCAGCTTCCTTTGCCCAAAAGCAATTCTGCTTTGCTTCATGGAAGAGAGAGCAGGAAACCTGCTCTCGCTTCCATGAAGCAAAGCAGTGTTTTTTTATGGCTGGGCGGGAGCCGTGCTCTCTCACTGCCATAGCAAACTGCAGTGTCCCAGGGTAGGCATCCTGGGACATTGCTGGAGCCTGCATTGGAGGGTGGCGGTCCCCAGGGCCATGTAGGGCTGCTGGAGGGGGCTGCACAGCCCCCTCCCTTAGTGTTTAATTATTTAATGACCCAGGGAGCTGGTGGTCCCTGGGGCAGTATGGAGGGGGGCAGGAGCCCCCCACTATAATTAAAAATTGAAACCCCAGGGAGGTGGTGGTCCCAGGGGCTTGGGTGGCCCATGAGGACCCCCACCGATAATGAACAAAAGCCCTGGGGAGGTGGAAGTCCCTGGGGTGGAGGGGGGTGCATGCCCCCAACATATTATTTGAAATCCAATTGGAGGTTGGGATGCGCACTCCTTGGTTTGATATATTGATAAGTTCATTAAGGTGGGTGGTGCCTCTGAGGTTGAACCCACTGTACTTGGGTTAGGTACAACTCAATGATGCACTGTTCTATCGAGAATAGTGTCTCCCCAGGGCACTCGAAATTAAATGTTCAGTAGTTTGTTCAATAAAGTTCAGAAAAAGTTCAATTCACAAGTCATTTTATTTCAAAGTTTTTCTTTGCAATCATGAAATTTGCAAAGAAAAACTTTGAAATAAAATGACTTGTGAATTGAACTTTTTCTGAACTTTATTGAACAAACTACTGAACATTTAATTTCGAGTGCCCTGGGGAGACACTATTCTCGATAGAACAGTGCATCATTGAGTTGAACCCAACATATTATTACCATGCCCTGGGGTGGTGGCAATCCCCGGGGCTGCAGGGGCCCCCAGGAGCCCCCGCATAATAACAATACATTGTCCCCGGGACCTGACCCAACCAGGGGCTTAAAAGAAACAAAGTGGGGAGGCCGCGCTTCATTTTTGAAAACATATTTTGGCTGGACTAGCACACACAGTGCGAATCTAACCATTTAAAAAAAAAGCTTTTTTTGGCCCTGGTGGGTCCGAGCAGGCTTAGGGATTCAGGGTGTTTCTACCCTGCCTCCTTTTCTTGTTTTTTTCATTTTTTTACTGTTTTCTTGTGACTCGATGGCTGCCAACAGTTCCTGGTTTGGAGTATTCACAGCCAATCAGAGTCACGGTCGTGATCGGGAGGATTCATGGATCCATTGTAATCACCAGCTATCAATATTTTATTATTTATGAACTTTTCAGGAACTGCTGAATGAATTTACACCAGTTAAAGCAAAGAGTGCACTCTGCACCAAGAGCTACCTCTTTGCCAAATTTGGCGCAATTCCATTCAGTAGTTCGGGCTGTAGCTGCGACAAATGTTTCCTATGTAAATTAACATGGAGAAAACGCATTTTTGAATGCCGTTCCTTCTCAGCCCCTGCTTGACAAATCACCGTGAAGCTTTCAAGACAGGTGCTGACCAGAGCGCCCGAAAATAGTCAGTCCTGAACTTCCAGAAAGCTGGCGACCAGAGACAAAAGACCAAACAAATCCCAAGTTGAGGCAAAAAGATGATTTATTCCAACAAAATCAGCAGCTCAGCGGACTGACGCGTTTTGGGCGGATGCCCTAGATCACAGTAGGATATTAGCCAAATTGCCTTCTTTTTCAATGCATTTGTGCACACCATGTGATAAATAAACAGTGACAAAATACTATATGGCAAGCCCTAATGCAGGCGTGGGTTCTTTTAAATTAAAGATTACCAATTTCACAAAATCAGAAGATGAAAATCTTAATCTGTGCTGAATATATTCTTAAACTGTTCAGTTCAATATATAAATATATGTATATATATATATATATATATATATATATATATATATATATATATATATATATATATATATATATATATATATATATATATATAGTTATTGTTAGGACCTAGTTTCCATAGGAAATCCGCAACATTCTATTTAGAATAACTTTGGCGCCGGTGGACGAATCATTGTGAAATTCTCCAAGAAAATGGCCTGCTCTGCTCGGCTCCTTCGCTGAAAGTTTGGGGGTGATTCGTTAAGCGGGGGCCGAGAAAAAAGGGGGGTCCCAAAACGTGTTTTCCCCATGCCGTTTCCCATGAGGCCCTTTAAGTGAGGCTACAGCCCGAACTGCTGTACGGAATTACACCAAATTTGGCAAAAGGTAGAGTTTGGTTTGCAGATCACGCTTTTTGTTAAATGGTGTGAATCCATTCAGTAGTTTCTTAGAAAATCAAAAGTAAAACCATAGATATATCTATAGACAAAGTATTGTACGCGTACCTTCCTGAGCACAAGCTTTATGCTAATTGGCTGTCAACACTCCGAACCAGGAAGTGTTGGCAGCCATCTTGTGACTTGGGCACAAGAAAGCAGCAAAAGAAATACGAAAAACACGCAAAGGGGGCAAGGCAGAAACACCTTGACCCGCTAGGCCTGGTCAGGGGGTCCCACAAGGACCCCCAAGGCCTCAAAAATTTATTTATTTATTTTTAAATTGCGGGATACGCGTAGGTACGCATACCCCGTGAAAAAAAAAACCTGGTCTGCTTTTTTTTCTAGTTAGCCCCTGGGTGGACCAAATCCCCAGGGCTTTTTAAAAAAACGTATGGGGGGCCCAATCCCCCCAACACTGCCCTGGGGACCGCCACCACTGGGACAAAGTAATTATAATAGCGGGGGGCACACAGCCCCCCCGAAGCCCCGGGAACTGCAACCCCCTGGGGCTTGGATATGAATGATGGGGGGCCTCTAAGGACCCCAAGCCCCAGGGACTGCCACCCCCTGGCGCTTTATTATGAAGTATGCCGGGGGCTCATGGCCACCCCCAGGGCTTCATTTTAAAAATATTTAAAAAAATCTGTGTGGGGGGCTCAAGCTCCTCCCACGCGCCCCGGGGACCGTCACCTCCCCGGGGCATTAATATTTAAAATAGGGGGTCTGAGACGGACCCCACAGCCCCGGGGACCACCACCCCGAGGCATTTAAATAGTTGGAGGGGGGCCATGCAGCCCCCTTCCCGGAGCCCTTGATGGCCCTGGGGACCGCCACCCCCCAGGGCCGGCTCCTGCAGTGTCCCGGGGTGCCTAGCCCCGGGACACTGCTGTTTGCTATGGTAGGGCTGGAGCCTTGCGGCTCCCGCCCTACCATTGCAAACTGCTTTGGTTTTTAAAAGAGAGAGCAGGAAACCTGCTCTCTCTTCAAAAACCAAAGCTGATTGCTTTTCTGCATGGGGAGCAGTATGTTAGCTGCTCCCCATGCAGATAAGCAATGCTGGCTCCCGTAGGATGCAGGGAGCCGGCAGGGACCATGGGGGGCTTGGGGAGCCCCCCAAAGCCTCCAATGAGGAGGACCAGGCCCCGGGGGATGGGTTCCCCGGGGCCAGAAATGGCTCAGTAAGGGGGCCCCCCTCCCAAACAAATGGCCGGCCCTGGGGAATGGGGTCCCCGGGGCCAAAAGTGGCCACCAGAAAATTGGGGGCAGGCCCTGGGGGATGGAGTCCCGAGGGCCAAAAAAAAAGAAAAAGAAGGGGGGCTACACAGCCCCCCCTTCTTAAAAGTATATAAAATAAAAAATGGGATCGGGAGAAGGCCACGTCCCCTCCCTGCACCTCTCTGCAAACACGCCCCCTGGCACATTTGCAAAGAGGGTAATTAATTCCCCTTGCATACTGGGGGTCCCTGGGGGCCAACTAGCGCACCAGGACCCCCACAGTATGCGCCAGGGGCTGCATTGCAGAGAGGTGTAAAAAAGGGCATAGCCTCACAACACCTCTCTGCAACGCAGCCCCCTGGCACATACTGGAGATTCTGAATAGGTTGTTGTTAGCCGTATTGGTATCTCTGGAAATTGTAATTTCTATTTTTGAATGTGTGTATCAAAGGTTATATTAGGTTGAGAGGAGGTCTGCCACTCTTTCACAAGGATGATGCCATCAGTGATGTCATCAGTGATGTCAGTTGAGATGTCATCAGTGATGTGTAAATGAGCCCTCAGTGACAGACTCACACATACAGACATACATTTAACTAATAATTCATCTTTCTTTTAACAAGAATAGGTGGTTCTTTAGAGAACCATTTTTGAAACAGGTTCTTTAAAAAAACATTTCTAACTATTAGTTTTTTTGTGTGTTTTTATTTTATATTCCGAAATACTAATAAAACAAAGTTCAACAAAGCACAATAAAAATAATCTGTGCTTTAAAAATAATGCAAAAAATGTGTGCATTGATGGTTTGAATCTAGGTTGAAACGACTTGTTTGCCCACTCCAAGAAAAGTAGTGAATTTGGGACAGTATATTCAGATTTTCCCAAATTCAGGCATGGTGACAGGAATACTGGTCAGTGTAGTTTGTGCAGATATTTCGGCAGCACTTCCTCAATCAGCAGCCTCTTGATATCTAAGTCTCTACATCTCAGCCCGTGTGCGGCGAGTTGGTGGATGGTTCTGTAATGTTTGTACATAATGAAGGTGCCGCAGCTGTACATTTTCTCACTACCCCGGGAGGGAATGATTTTGCAGATGGTACAAGTAATCTGCTGGGCGTTGACCTTCTTTTTACCTTTTGGTATGGTGAAAAACTGACACATGATGCTCTCTTTCTTCTTCCTGGGTGGTTCTTTCTCTCCTTCATCAAACATTCTCAATTCTTCCTCCTCCTATTGCCTGAAAGAACCAGTCATGTTTTTCTCCAACAGAATAAGCACACAAAAACAATTAGCCTGCTTCCTAACTAGTAGAAATCGTAATGAGAACCACACCCTCCTATTTCTAGAAAAAGGTAGAAGTTTGAAGTTCCTATGATTGAAAAGTGTTACACTAATCAAATACTTTTTTTGTTGGTCACATGGGGTGTGCAACTTCCGAGTGACCCCAACGCACCGAGAGTGTGATTCCCTAAAATATATTAATTCATAATCTATTGGGCAAATTATTGAAAACCTAACATTTTTTTATTATTTTTAATAAACCTCTTCATGATTTATTGCAACTTAAAACTTCTATACACTGATTTTGAAAACATTTTTCAGACTTATAGGAATCGAGACCCCGGAAATATGTTATGTAATGGGCGTGGTGGTATCGCCATTGATCGAAATACTATTAAGATTAACATTAACAAAAAATATAATTTTACTGCTGGATGCATTATTATTGTATTACCTAAGAGTTCCACTTTTATAACTGATAATGTGAACATAACGTTATATATTTAGCTTTAATATGACACATTTACAAAATCCATGCACCCAGTACGGGTACAAAGTTCTAAAAAATTTGAATTGAAAACTGTTATACATTGATCGTTAAATAACTATGTATTAATCTATTGTTTAAACAAAGATGTTGCTATCAAAAATTAAATGTAAAGAAAAAATGAAGCACAAGGTCCTGCACTTTATTTAGCATCATCTCCGGGTGGGTCAGTTCCCGGGGGCATCAATGAAAAACAAATTTTAAAAAAGCAGCGGACGGCTTAACAGTTTACAGTACTCAACATGGCTTTCACTCTGGCCATTCCACTGAGTCTGCACTAGTCATGGCTATGGAGGAACTCCTTTGGCAAATTGGCAGAGGTGGCACGGTAGTCCTGATCCTACTTGACTTATCCGCCACGTTCGACACAGTGAATCACTCAGTTCTTACGCAATAGCTGAAGGCAATTGGGATTGGGACACCGGTCTTGCCCTTCTCACCTCCTTCTTGACAGGGAGAGAACACAAGGTCTGCTGGGAAAACCTTAAGTCAGACAAATTTTACCTTTCTTACCGAGTCCCACAGGGGTCAGCGTTCACCCACAGAATTCAACATATATGTGAATTCGCAAGCTTGTATCGTACGCCAACAATACACAAATCATAATTTCCATATGCTCCAGGGAAAGAGCGCAGTTGGCTAGGTTTCACAGCTGTCTTGATCACATCATACAATGTATGTACCTTAGCTATCTAAAACTAAACACTCAGAAGACGGGGTTTATGGAGTTTGGCACTGGTCCTCCCATTTGGAACGCTACCTCGTGGCCGGCAGTGGCAGGAGTCTGTACGTTGCCAATTACCAAAATGAGAAACCTGGGCATTGTGTGTGAAACTCAGCTCAGTTTTGTGGGACAGATAAACCAGGTAAACTTGACTTGCTACTTCACTCTAAAGATATTGTGGCAGATTTGACAGTTTCTCCCAATGGAGTTAAGAAAAAAAGTTGTGGTAGCACTTGTGTTGTCTAGGATCAACTACTACAAAGCCCACCACCTACGGGTGGATAAACGGCAATTAATCAAATTGCAATCCCTGCAGATCGCCGCTGCTTGAACCCTTTTGAACATCCCTAACATTTAATCATGTATCTGGGGGTATTAGAAAAGTTCCCTTCCAGTCAAGAAGCGGATAACATTCAAGGCTTTATGTTTGGTTTATAAAACCTTGTACGGAGGTGGACCTAGGGAATATCTTAAATGATCCCAATGGTACACCCCAGACATTTTCTGAGATCAGCGAAGCAAGTACTGGTTAATGTCCCGAAAATCAAAAAGGCAAAATGGGGTGGCAGATGCCTCTCCCATCTAGCTCCAAAGCTCTGGAACAAGTTGCCTCTGACATTAGATCCCAACCTGTCCGTACACAATTTTGGGCCTTATTGAAAATCTGTCTTTTTCCCACTCAGTAACAACCTGCCCTTTCTTGGGTTCTTCCTACATCTCTGCTATTCCAGCTCCAAGACACCTCAGCAATAGAGTGCCTTATAAACCTCTTACTTACTTACCTTACTTACTTACGGCCGCCCTCGCTACGAAGGGGATCACCACCTCCCCGGAGCAATATCTTCGGCAAATGCAGGGGAGGGCATGGCCCCCCACCGCAGCCCCATGTACTGCCAACTCCCTGTGCTTTAACAAAAAAGTGAAACCAGGGAGGTCTATGGCCCCCCAGGCAGTCTCAGAGCACCACCTCCCCGGGACTCAAAAACAATAATAATAATTGGAGTCTCTTCTGGACCCCTGGCCTTGGGGACAAACACCTCCCGGTGGCTAAATTAACTATTAAATTGTAGGGCGGCTCTACCCACCAGGCAAACCCGGGGACCACCACCTCCCAGGGGTAACTCATTAAAATTGTATATGGGAGCACCACCTCCCATGGGTTTAATTTACAAAGGAGGAGGGTGCTCAGCCCCCCTCTTGGAGCTGTATATATCCCTGGAGACTACCACGCATCAGGGCCGGCTACAGCAATGTTGCAGGGTGCCCTTTACGGTACATTGTAGTTTGCTATGGCATGGGGAAGAGTGCCACAAGGCTCTCTTCCCCTTTTAAAAAAAATAAATAAAGGCCTGACCCTTGGGGATGGGCTCCCCAGGGCAGAAAGTGGCTTTGGTAGAGGGCTCGTATGGTCCCCTCCCTTAAAAAAAAAAAGGCACACCCACGGGATGAGGTCCCTGGTCCCACAAATGCCCCCTTACTATGAAATAAAATGTTAATGCTGGGTCCCTGGGGATAGGGCCCCCTGGGCCAAAATGGTCCATGGAAGGGTGGCCACATGGCCCTACTTCCTAAAAAAGCAAAAAAATGAAACAAATGTAAAAAAAAGGCAACTTGCCAGAGGCCTCACCCCCTTTCTCCACAACTCTACAAACACGCCTCTTAGCATGCTGCTGGTTGGTGCTTGAGTCGCCTTGGCTGCTGAGGGTCCTTAGGGGTCACCAAGACTTTCTGTTGCTAACTGTAAGCTTAACACAGCAGGATTGCTGAGAGGTGGTCAAACAATGCCCTCTTTCTACACCACTCTGCAAATGTTTCTCTCAATGCACTGCTGGTGGGGGTATGAGGTCTCCTTCCCTTCTGAGAGCCTCAAGACTAAAGTGGACATCTTACCCCAACCAGTAGCAAGCCAGGACGTGTGTTTGCAGATTGGTAGAAAAAGCCTCTGACGACTTCTCAGCAATCTAGACGGGGGTTGTCACTGGAGGTAATAGGAGGGCTACTTGGCCCCCAAGGACTGGCAAGAGCCAAGGGGATTTCATCAACCTACTAGGAGTGAGCCAGGAGACCCCTTTGCAAAGTGGTGGATAAATGGGGCATGGCCTCCTACCAGGTCTGAGCTATCCTGCTGAGTGAGACTTACTAGAGGAAACAGGGCCGGGGGGCTGGCCCCCAATGACGCCTTTGGGAGGCAAACACCCCTCCTATTGTCTCCGGTAAGCCCCGCACAGCAGGATTGCTAAGATGTCCATGGAGACCATGCCCCTTTTCTCTATCACTCTGCAAACATGGCATGTGGTATACTACTGGTTCAGGCATGAAGTACATGTTGTATACATGTATACATGTGTTTACATTTAAAGTCGTGCTGCTGTTGAGAGCGATTTTGAGGAAAACTAAGTGAGCACAGACTGCAATTGGATTTCTTCGTGCCTATCTCTGATGTCAAACTTAAGAGTTAAATTGGCTGAAAATACAGAAACTGCATAAGGGTCCCAGAAACAGCAGCGAGTTTGTCAATTAAGAAGAAGATGTACAGTAGCTGGCCTGTGAGCCCAGAAGTGACTATAAAAAGGAATGTGTCCCAGAAATTGCACCAGAAGTGACTATAAAATGGAGAGTGTCATGTATGGCTGGAAAGCCTTTCATGTGTTTGTGTTGTGTATGGGGTGACTGCAGTAGGGTTAAGTCCCTTATTTTTAGTCTTTGGTTGAGTGGTATGAGATGTTTGTAGTTGTGTCACTAAGTTCTGGTGTAGTTTGGTTGTTGATGTAGTGTCCCTCACACGTCAGGGTTGTGTTGGGAGTGTGTTTTGCCTCGCACGTCATGGTTGCGTTGGCAGTAGTGTCCCTCACATGCCAGGATTATGTGTTGGGAGTGTGTTGTGCCTTGCACGTCATGGTTGCATTGGCAGTTGTGTCCCTCACACGTCAGGGTTTTGTGTTGGGAATGTGTTTTGCCTCGCACATCTTGGTTGCGTTGGCAGTAGTGTCCCTCACACGTCAGGGTTGTGTGTTGGGAATGTGTTTTGCCTCGCACATCTTGGTTGCGTTGGCAGTTGTGTCCCTCACACGTCAGGGTTGTGTTGGGTATGTGTTTTGCCTTGCGCGTCAAGGTTGCGTTGGCAGTGTCCCTCGCACGCATGGTTGTCTTGTGTGTGTGTATGGATTGTTTTGCGTTGTTTGGGTTTGAATGGGTTTATTTGTGCGTGTTAATTTGCCATGAGGTGTACATGTTGTTTCCTGATATATTTGGTGTATAGGGTTGTTCGGGTGTGTGTCGCTTATTGTACTGGTCTGGCCAACTGGTATCGTTTGTGGCGTATGGATGTTGGATGTGGTTTTGTTGCTTATTTCAGGAAGTAATGTGTTGCATGTAATACCTGTTCAGACTGTTGTGCGCGTGGGTCTGTATGGAAAGGGATAGGATGTGTCTTCTTGGTCAGTTTGTTTTTTGTGTTGTTTGAGGTATGTGGGTATCTATTGTTTTTTTTTATTACATTGCACATTTCATCTTACTGGAGCTTTGTTTGAATTTATTGAATTTATTGTTCAATTGTATTTGACTTGTTGTCAATGTTCTATTTGTTTTCTTTAATTTCCCAACGAAGGGAGATAATGTTGTATCTTACATCTTCCTGCTGCTCAGCTTGTATGTATGACGTGTGGAATGTTAGATGATTGGAATGTTGGTGTGCTGTGAATGTCAGTTGGGTGAGGGCTGAGCAGCAGGACAGCTGCTCCTGATGGGGTTATCGCTATAACTTATGACTTAACATCTTAACTAATAAAGTAACTTAAGAACTTACAGTTCCAGCTTCCTTTCTGATTACTTCAGTACACTTTACTCTGAGGGACTTTGGGACCAAGAAGCCCTCCTGGTACCTTCTGTAAGTCCTACAAAATTGGATTCCTGAGAACTGGTCAGAGAACCAGCACCTTTCTCCACCGCTGTGTAAATGCAGCTGCTAGTTAAAAAAGCCCAAAGGTTACAGGGATGGCATCATAAGGATTTTTTTTTTAAAACCTTAGAAATTCACAGAAAAAACAAAGGTTACAGGGACGTTATAGTATATATGTACATATACATAGATATACATATGTATATTCACAGAAAAAAACTAATGTTATTGGGATTTATATAGAAACTTATGGAGAGATTAATTGATTTTCCCAGAATCGCAGGATGTTGAGCCACCAAGACTCAAACCAGGATCCCCAGCACTTGCAACAACTTCTTTGGCCACTGCGCCACATCCGCTCCACTCCTGGGTTACTTGTCATGGAGCTCTTTCCATAATCCCGGATGATGACTGATTAAAAACAGCTTCTTATTCATCACAGAAACTGATGCATTACCAATGCTTGTATATTTAGCCTGTGCTTCCATGTTTGCTGAGGGTTTTCTGTTCACTGTCTGCTGTGTAATATTTCACCATTGCTGTCACACTTCTAAAAATAAGATCAAGCTATTCTCTGGTAATGCTCTGCTCTGTGCAGTTTGCTGGCGGACTTTTTTTGTTTATTGTTACATTATTTTTATGGCACTGACCGACGTGCCAAACAATGTAACTAGCACTTTCTTGTGCCTCTGCAGCACTGCAATCAACAGTAGGTAAAGTTGCAGGTCTTTATAATGTTGTATTTATCTCCCTGGGGAGAATTAAAGACCGAGCTGAATCGGCAGGGCTTCAAACTCGTTATCTGCTAGTTCTTCAAGAGCGCTTCAACAAATGCTTTAACCCGCTAATTTATCATCAGAATGTGTCGAGCCCTGTTAGTTACTTTATGTATAATTTGGTTACACACACTTTTTTTGTGCTTACAGAAATGAATGTGTTGCTTTGTAAAAGCACAGTAAGCAAACAGGATGTGTGAGAATGTGATTAATAAACATAATATCTTGGCACACACACCATTTGACGTGTCAACATGCTTTTTCTCTTATGAGGACTTACATGTTTTTAAAAGAATGACAAGTGGGGTAGGTCTTGAAATTGTTACTTTTTGGGTTAAAATGTCTGAGATTGTAGAAGTCCTTAAAGTAGGCTTAGGATATGAAACTGTGATCACAGTCCTATTATGCTGAGAGTGCTGATGAGTTAGTCAACTGACACTCTCTACATGTGTTAACACCCTCTGGTGGTGGGAAGGGGAGGACATAGGTGGAGGAGGTGTGTGAGACAGCAGGGTTCACAACACACCGAGGGACAGGCTCATTAAAGAACAATTGAGGCCGATCAGAAGTGTGTGCAAGCTGACAGCACAGAGCAGATTGGTGTGCTTGTGAAAACAGAACCAAAGATCTTTTGGGGGTAGGGACCTACATTCTGTGTCAATTAGTTTACGTTTAAACCCATTATGTCTGTAAATTGTTTAACCATTAACTAGTTTGCAGTCCACTCCTTAACTTATTTTTATATTCTGGTGCTTTCACTAAACTATTGTATGTGTAAAGTTTATTACAAGCTCTTTACGTGAAAATTCATTGCATTCATTGTTTGCACAATCAATGCATTTTTGATGAGTTGTTCTCTTTGTATGCTTGCAATGCATTTATGCAGTTTTTTAATATACACTTAAAAGGGGCTTACATCCTGCCCCTCTCTTTCCTGACTTTTCATTGGTTCCTGCGCTTGCCACTTACTTTTCCTCCATTTCTATTAGCTGTAGCATATTTTCCTGCATGTACCAATGCTTATTTCACATCTGCTTCTCTTATCAGCTTCCCACAGCTGAAATACTGCTATGGTGGAACTATGTTTTTCATAAAGTTTTGCCTCTTTCTGCTTTTTTGTCTTGCAACAGATTTATACAGCACAACTGATCACGAGCAGAGATTAAACGATTTGCCCAAGTTCACAGGCTGTTTAGTCACTGAGACAATCAATCAAAGCATTTATATAGCGCACTACTCACCCAGAGGGTCTCAAGGCGCTAGGGGAGGGGGGTCCGCTACTGCTCGAACAGCCATGTCTTGAGTTGCTTCCTGAAGGCGAGGTGGTCCTGGGTCAGGCGGAGGTGGGTCGGGAGGGAGTTCCATGTCTTGGCGGCGAGGTAGGAGAAGGACCGTCCCCCTGTGGTGGCTCTTCGGATGCGGGGACGGCGGCGAGGGCGTGGCCGGTCGATCGAAGCTGGCGTTTGGGAGCGTAGAAGTTGAGACGGCTGTTGAGGTACCCTGGGCCTTGGTTGTGTAGGGCTTTGTGTGCGTGGGTGAGGAGACGGAAGGTGATTCTCTTGTTGACCGGGAGCCAGTGCAGGTCTCTCAGGTGTCCGGAGATGTGGCTGCGAAGGGGGGATGTCCAGGATGAGTCGTGCTGCGGCGTTCTGGATCCGCTGGAGTCTCTTCTGGAGTTTGGCGGTGGTTCCGGCGTAGAGGGAGTTGCCGTAGTCCAGGCGGCTGGTGACGAGGGCCTGGGTGACCGTCTTCCTGGTCTCGGTGGGGATCCACCGGAAGATCTTACGTAGCATGCGCAGGATGTTGAAGCACGACGAGGAGACGGCGTTGACTTGTCTGGTCATGGAGAGGGAGGAGTCCAGGATGAATCCCAGGTTGCGTGCGTGGTCTGTTGGTTTGGGTGTGCTGCCTAGGGCGGGGGGGGACCAGAAGTCATCCCAGGCGGAGGGTGAGGATCCCAGGATGAGGACTTCCGTCTTGTCCGAGTTCAGTTTCAGGGGGCTGTTCTTCATCCATTCGGCTACCTCTTTCATCCCTTCGTGCAGGTTGGCTCTGGCGGTGGCGGGGTCGTTGGTGAGGGAGAGGATCAGCTGGGTGTCGTCGGCGTAGGAGATGATGTTGAGGTTGTGCTGGCTTGCGATGGCTGCGAGGGGGCTCATGTAGACGTTGAAGAGGGTTGGGCTGAGCGAGGAGTCTCCTAGTCAGCAGCTCTGACCACTGTGCCTCATCCTCTCCACTCCACTCCAGTTAAACTTGCAAGGGAGCTCTTTCCTTCATCCCAGACGGTGATTGTTAAAAGCAGCTTAATATTCATCATGTAGGCGAAACCAATGCGTTACCAATGCTTGTGTTATATTTGGTCCCTGGGAGATTGGGACCCCAGGGCCTGATAAGGCTCAGGGAGGGGGTCTGCAAACCCCCTCCACCCCATATTTGGCCCCATTTCGAAAATGTTTGTGCCCTCCCCTTTATAATAACTTGTGGACTCAGGTGATGGGTTTCCAAGGGCCTGGTAAGGCTCAGGGCGGGGGTAGGGGCTATGCAATCCCCTCCCTCTTTTTATTATGTTTGGGCCTTGGGGATGGATTCACGTGATCTCTTTCCACTTTTTAATATATTTGGAACTTGGGGATGGATTCACACTCCACACCACACGCGACGAAGGCCATGCGCAGGTTTGGGTTGGCTGACTGTAGGTAGCTGGGCGTTAGGCCTGGATACCCTTGGGTGGCTACTTGTGATCAGCCAAGCCAAGCCCTGTTGCCAACCCCCTGCTGTGCACATCCAAAGACTACGAACAGTGTGCAGTTTAATGCCTGTGGAATGAGGTTGGCTTTACGTATGGTAATAAAATATTATTTTACATTTGAAAAAAAAACTAGAAATACATTGACAATTGAAGTTGATATGAGTGGAAAGTGGGTACTGTAAACAGTGTTTACTCTGTGAAGACTGGTTACTCACAGAATATTAAAATATTTAAAAGTATCTACTAAGAACAGTGTACACTCTATGTAAAACTTGTCCAAAGAGAGATTATATACTTACAAAAAGCCTGCACCATTATTTTTTAAAATTATTTTTAAAGAGAGGTGGGCTGTCCCGGGGTGATTTTGGCCCCCTGGACCACATCCCCAAGGGCATGCCCCCTTTTCTGATTTCATATTCTTTTTTTAAAAGGGATGGCGACACGCTGCCTCCACCTGGACTGATATTGCCTCCAGGAACCCCCTTCGACTGGGTCCCACCCCTTTTTTTCTAAAAAAAGTGAGGGGGCCATGTCACTCCCTCCTGGACTGATTTCAGCCCTGGGGACCCCATCCCGTGGGTCCTGGCCACAATACTGTGTGCCCTGGTCCCACCCAGGGAACCCAGTTACTCGTGTTGACTATAACTACCTACTGGTGACCGCCAGTAGGTAATATATATATGTATATTCTACTACTGTACTTAACTCCACGTCTGCACACCTTGACAATATTGTCAAGCTACATAGATGTGGAGCTAAGAATAGTACATTTATACTAGGTCTGTGCGTAATTCGCAGAGTTTTGCTACGGGGAACTCCTCAAAGTGACAAAAAACCTCTGCGTAGATCCTCAAATGGTGAAATGCAGTATGAACTGCCATTCGTGCTGATCTTCCTGGTGCTGGAGCAGACATTCTACCCGAGCGGCAGCTCTCGCTCTCCAACTTACTATTCGCGAGCGTGAGCGGTGAAAAAACTCTTCTGCATTACGTAGAGCGTAGTTTCTGCACTTTGTGAGCTCTGCGGAGCTCGCATTGCGGAAAACTCTGCAAACCTCTGCGAACGGAGCGGCGTTCACCGCCAAGGCCTAATTTATACTTACCACTATACTGCATGTGGGAAAATACCTCTTCTTGCATGGTCACCCCTCTTTTTGCACACTGATGCTGCTGATTCTGAACTCTGCCTACTGGGACACTGCTGTCCAGACTTCAGTAGATGTGCTCTGATGCCTAAAATATGATTGAATTTCCTACACGCTAATCGGCATCTTTAGCTTTCCAATAAAGACATATTACATGATGTAGGAAAAACACATATGGCATGGAAAAGCTGACAGTAGGACTGCAGCACATGTTATGCCATCCATTAGAGTGACAAACTAAACATGGCTTCAGACCTACCTGTTTAGCCTGACTCCTACCAATGTTTAACCTGCAGGCAAATCTATCAAAATAACCCTTTTACACAAGAAAAAACCTAGTTTTAAATATTTAATACATTATACCCTGTAGAGGCCCTGCAACCCACAATGGTGCCTAGTATTTCAACTGGTTCATGCAGGAATTTTGTGTTTGCATGTACTTACAGTGCTAGCTCCCAAAAGCTATTATTAGTGTACAAGGCAGTAGATTTTCCTATGAGGAAAACTAAAGCTCAGAAAAAACCGTGAGAGCATTACAAATGTAGGGTGGGCAGTAAACTCCACCAAGCGGTGGTTGGCAGCATTTTTGCCAAACTCAATGCAGAGTGTGGAGTGCGCAAAACTATGAAAAATATGCTGGCAGAGCAGAGTTTACCGCTCACCTCTAGTCCGGTCTATCAAAGTCTAGAGCGCATGCTCCAAACTTGTGTCTATCTCACTCTGCTGTTTTCCTGAATGTGCCTTTCTCCTTCCTCCACAGGTGGCCATAGCATGGAGCCAGCTTGTCAGTGGTCAAAGCGGAGCAGCTGTAACTACCCACCCTTGTCCCACCCACAGATGTGAGTGTGCCAGTACCAGCTGAGCGAGAAGCTGGAACTTTTTTCTGCTGTCTGCCCTGCACCAACAGGTTCGAGAAGAAGGTGATAGTACTGGAGCTGAACCAGATAAAGTAGGGGTGTCAGTGAACATAATCTGGCCCACCAAAGCTAGTACGCTCCCAATGAAGTAGCCTCTGTAATTTTGCCTTTATGCTCCTTAAAACCTGAAAACACTGCAACCATGTAGCATTGCATCTCCTGGTTAGAAATTACATACTTTTTAAGTGTTTGACAGGGTTGGACTTTCAAGTGCTAACAGACCGAAGACTACAGGGTCCAGCATCTGTGTGGCAGGGAGGCTGCCCATCCAACAGCACACTTCTCCAGCAGCATGCACAGACTAGCAAGCGCCGTTGTGCCCAGGACTATGAGCTCTAGCATCCTGTGCGGCAAGATGGCCACCCTTCCCAAGTGCTTCCAGACTCTGATGGCCCATCTTCTTTCTCCATATCCCTGGCCCAACATCAAAATTAACATCAACACACTGGATTGTACAAGGAATTAAAGGTATGCAAGTGTCTTTTTCTTTTCTGTACCTGATTGTTATAATTCAAAATGGGTAAACAGAAAGTCAGCCAAGTCACGGAATGTGCTAAAAAACTAACTAACTGTCGCTCAACTGTATACCATTGATACTGGAATTGGCTGGGTGGAGACAAATCTGGATACCACCTTAAGGAACTCTGGAGCATTAATCCTTAGCACCCAAGAAGCCACAGCAGCCCCACTGCAAAACTCAGGTGATGTCCTCCTCACTTATCTGAAAGGTTCGACAGTGGTGGCACTCTCTGAGACTACACAAAAGAACCCATGTGTCATTTATGATTCACTAACTTTGAGAGTGCTAGGCCCTTTCTTATCAGATAGCCCACCACCAAAGAAAATCAGGAAAGATACAATAAAAGTGAGCAGGGCAAATTACGTATCACAGAACAGCTCTACTATACTTCCTAAAAAGAGCCTGAACAAAGAGACCAACTAGAAAGGCAGAGCGAAGATCAGTCCCAGATCCTACTGTTAGAAATGGGGGTCTCTAGTTGGCAATGGTTTGCACCTTTGTCCAAGTAGAGACCCTTCTTCCTAGTCAGGGTAAAAGAGTTACACTCCTAGAATAACCCCTGTTCACCCCCTGGTTAGCTTGACACGAGCAGTCAGGGCCGTGTGTAAAGCATTTGCACATAGCCAACAGTAATACAGTGAAAACAGTACAAAAATACACCATACCATTTTAGAAAAATAACCGATATTTTAAAAAATCCAAAAGAAGACCAAAACTCCAAACTTCCAACATACAGTACTTGAAAATAGACAATTTGCAAGAATATCTTTGAAAATGCAGTTCCTTGAAGTCGGTAGCTCCATCCTTTGCTACCGCGATGCTGAAAAGGACCAAATCCAACAGTTCCTGCTGACTGTGTTGGAGCGAGTCAGCGTTGGGGTCAATAGCCTCATAAACAGTAACTTTTTTGTTGTGCCTGATGCAGCCGGATGTGGCAATTGTCTTGGTTGCAATGCAAAGCGTAGCGGTGCGCCGTGCAGAGTTCTCAGGTCAAGGTGAAGGCAGCGGCTTTTGACGGTCTTCCAGCGCCGTCGGTGAGACCAGGGCTGCGATAAAAAGTGAGGTGGTGCTGGATGCAGTGCTGACAGATTGCGGTGCAGGCGACAGAGCTAGTTGAAGAGCAGCCACAGCGTATGTGAAACCAGTGCGGCGAGGTGAAGCGAGGTGGTGTGGAATGTGGTGTCCACAGGTCATGGTGCAAGCAGTGGCTCGGTGGCGATGGTTTCGGTCATCGTCAGTGAGGCTAGGGTTGCTGTGCGAAATGTGGGGGTTCCCTCCGCTGTGCCTTCAGGACACAGAGCCAGCGAGCGAGTTGGTGATAGAGTCGACTCCTTTTCCTCTTCTGTTGCAACTGAAACCCACAGTTCCAGAGGCGGTGCCCAAAGGTGAGTGCAGTCTTTGCTGTCGCTGAGACTTCGTGAACAGTTGCAAGCTCGGTTAGGAGCCCTTGGAGATACTCAACAACAAGTTAGAGAAAGTTCAGTCTGGGCCTTTCACTGCCCAAGGCAAAAGCAGCAACTGCAGGCCAAACAAACAAAGCAACAACACATCAAAGAGGTAGTACTCTTCTTGGCGGCTCTTACAGCTTTTATTTTGGAAGTGTTCATTGATTCCAGTGCGTTGTAAAGTTCTGGTGTCTAAACTCCAATATTTATACTCAAAATTCCTTTGTTCTCTTGTGGCAAATAGTGTCTGTGCTCAACGAAACCAGTTCTTTTCTCTCTGGCCCAGCTTCACGGCAGGAATTGGAGACAGCATTGTACAAGGCAGACCAGGCCCATTCAGGTACAAGGAAATCTCCTTCAACTGCTCTAAATGCAGCCCAGGTCTACTCAGCCCAGCCCTGACTCATCGAGGAAAGGCAGGACACACCTCGACCTCCCCAGTGACTGTCTAAAGAGAATACACATCCCCAGCCCCTGTCACTCCAAAGCCAGACAGTCAATCCGAAAACCAAGCAGAGGCACACAGGATGGCTACGCAAGAAAATACCTACTTTCTAAAAGTGGTATTTTCAAACACAGAACAAAAAAATCTACTTTACCAAAAGGTGCCTATTTACATCCGGAGTCCTAATGGGAAGTTATGCTTATAAGAGGTTATACGTAAACTCCCATTCTATTCTATGGGACAGGTAGCCTTTCCCTAGTGAAAAACGAAATACACTGTAATTTACTACCAGGACATGTCACACATACCAGTACATGTCCTACCTTTAACTAACACAGAACCCTGCCCACAGCGGTACGTTAGGCCTACTCTAGGGTTGACTTACATGTAGGAAAAAGGAAAGTTTAGGGCCTGGCAAGTGGGTGCACTTGTCAGATCGACATGGCAGTTACAAACTGAGCTCAGACACTGCAGTGGCAGGTCTGAGATACCTTTTCAGGGATAGTAACGTGGGTAGCACAATCAGTGCTGCAGGTCCACTAGTAGCATTTGATTTACAGGCCCTCGTGCACTCAGTGCACTCACTAGGGTCTTACCAGTAGATCACATATACCAATTATGGAAACACCAATCCAAAATAACAATTTACAACAGGAGCACTTGCCCTTTAACACTGAACAGGAGTGAGAAAGTGTGCAGAGGCACTAAACCAGAAAAAAACATTAGGTCAGAAAGCAAAAGGACAGAGGAAACATGCCAAACGATGCCCGGTCTAACACCCATCCATTGGGTATTTCAAAAACTTTAGTGGTAAATGTTTAGGCAGGCTAGATCGCCTAGGTAGCCAAATCAGTGAGATCAGCAATTTGTGCTCCCTGATGTTGACAAAACTGAGTGGCTTGGATGAGAAACTGTCTAATCTGTGCTCAATTTAATAAAAGTGGCTTAGGGAGCTAGAATCAGAATGTGATGGCCATCGACCAGCAAAGAGCTCAATGTAAAACCTTGCAACAACAGAACTTGATTCTTACAGGAAGTAGCCAATTACAAGTACAGAGAGGTCAGCAGATGCTCTGTGATAAGTCGGTGGTGTAAAGATCACACACCCCTAGGAGAGCTGTAGAATCCAAGTAGGGTGGGGAGAGAGTGATGAAGTCCGCAGTAATCAGATTCTTCCAAGTAAGCATTATAAAAGCTTAACTAAGTGCTCTGACATTAGCTCCCAAATACCACCACCCAATTATTCACAAGCTTTGTATCCCAAGTTCTGAATCTCACATTTTCCTCCTAAATAAAGGGACCTATTGGCTCAGGAAACAGTCAGGTTGGCTTGCAACCTGTCCAAGGAGATTCTCTCTGTAAGTAGAGTCTCATGAGTTGAGCCAGTTCAGAAATCTTTGCCTGGGGATAATATAATAATCCATTTTAAAAGGTCGGATTTACCATGGGCAATGTTACACTGCTTAGATTTTAAACTTAAACTTTTTAAATCCAAGCCAATTAGGAAGCAAGAAGTCTGGTTCTCCGATAAACTAAGAACTCTTAAACAAGGAGCCAGGAAATTAGAGAAAATTTGGAGAACATCCCATCTTCTAGAAGACAAAGAAAAATATTGGAGTGCATTATCCTCCTATCATAAAGCAATACGTTGCGCGCGTAAAGCACATATTGCTACCCAAATACAAGAAGCTGGAAACTCCCCTCGAGTTCTTTTTCAAATAGTACAGACATTTGCTAAGCCGACAGCATGTGAAGCTCCTGATACTTCGTCCCAACAGCTGTGTGATGAGATTTCATGTTTCTTCACCAACAAAATAGATAAAATCTACGATAAAATTTTATGTACTAATCAGGCTTCAATTATTACTCCGGTGAACCCCCTACCTACTCTCCCTGACTCTACATCAGACTCACAATCCCTGGATATCTTTCCCCCTGTTTCACCTCAAGAAATATCGCGACTTATAAAACAGATCAAAAGTGGTAGCCCAGAGGATGCTATACCAGCCAGACTAATACCCACTTTGGATGAACACCTTAGTCCATTGATCACAGAACTAGTGAACCTCTCACTCATCTCAGGCACTGTCCCCAAAGAATGGAAACGAGCTCTTGTCAGACCTTTGAGGAAGAACACCGCCCTACCATGGTCTGACCTGACAAATTTAAGACCCATCTCTCTGCTTCCTTTCTTGGGGAAAGTCACAGAAAAATATGTCAATCAACATCTATCTAGACATATCGAACAAGTACATGCCTTGGATGAGTCCCAATCTGGATTCCGCCCCAAATACAGTACTGAATCCACTTTGCTGTCTGTTACTGATGATCTCCATGCCTACCAGGACAAGGGCCTATCAGTCATCTTGGTTCTATTGGATCTATCGGCAGCGTTCGACACCGTATCTCATTCCATCTTAATTCAACGGTTGTCGAGCGCTGGCCTTAAGAACAAAGCCCTGGAATGGCTAAAGAGTTTCCTAGCTGATCGTACCCAGAGAGTCACCATGGGCACATATCGCTCGGCGGAAATTGAGATTTCTAAGGGGGTGCCACAGGGCTCATGTTTGAGCCCCACGCTCTTTAATATCTACGTGGCCCCCCTGGCAGGAGTGTTGCGAAGATACGGATTTGTCCCCGTATCTTACGCAGATGACACTCAACTCCTGTTCCCCTTCAAATCTCTTTCCGCCGAAGTTAAGAACTCTTTCTCAGCTGGCATGAAAGCAGTGGCACATTGGATGTCCTCCAACTACCTCCAATGCAATGTCAGCAAGACGGAGATCATGCTGTTTGGAGAAGCTAAGATACTCTGGACTCCGGATTGGTGGCCTGCTGAGCTGGGGGCTGTCCCTGAACCCAAGAAGATTGTGAAGAACTTGGGTATTCGACTGGACCATGATCTGTCTCTCAAACAGCATACCAGTTATATATCAGGGATATGCTTCCACACTATTGGCCTGCTTCGCAAAGTCTTCCCTCTTCTACCTAACTCAGTGAGGAAAACCTTGGTGCAAGCACTTATACTGAGTCGGATAGACTATTGCAATGGTCTGTTAATCTCAGCCAATGAAGGAGTGCTAGACAAACTGCAGGTCATTCAGAACACGGCAGCTCGCCTTGTTCTGAATGCCCCTCCGAGAACTCCCTCCAAACCCCTTCTTGAGCAACTGCACTGGCTCCCAGTCAGACAAAGGGCCAAATTTAAAATTTGTTGCTTAATCCACAAGTGTCTGAACGGACAGGGACCTACTTATCTCGAACGGAGATTTGTTTCTTATGTCCCAGCGCGGTCCCTCAGATCAAGCACCAACCTTTTACTTGTGGTCCCCCATGTCAAAAAGGCCAGGCATGGAGGTAGAGCTCTATCCACTTTAGGCCCAAAGATGTGGAACAAACTGCCTCTGACCTTACGACAATGTAATGAACATTTAACATTCCGTAAGCAACTAAAAACCATTCTATTCAAAAATCAAATCTAAACACCTCAGTATATCAATATGTTCGCGGAGTTACCGGTCAAAAGCGCAGAGATACGCCTGGTGGAGTGATTCTAGCGCTATACAAAACCACAAATAAATAAATAAATAAATAAAATAGATCCGTTAATTTTTCATCAGGGGAAAATCAAAGCACAGCCTTTAGGTTTTTTTATGATCAAAGGAGAAATCATGCAAACCCTTTTCTGGACTGACACACAACAGACCCAAGGTACACAGTGACGCAAATGTGTCCTTCCCACGTATTGTGCCAGTCGCTGACAGGTGTGAGGTCTTATTATCTTCTGAACAGCTGGACTGACCATTGCATCCTTCTGGGACTCCTGGTCTTGAATAAAAGCTTAGTCCAACTCATACGACTGATTTATCAATGACTAATTCTGACCCAGTATCACTGATGACATTAAATGTGATTTTCTGGGGTGTGGCGGGACTGTGGACAAACTGTATAATCCTAATTGGTTGCAGCTAGTGGAGCATTATGGTGCTATATGTTGCAAAGAGATATGGTCACAAGACTCTTTGTGTATACATTTTTAATCAATGTTTAGTGTCCTAGCGACTCCTTCAACCTCAGAAAGGGCTAGGGTCGGTTGATAACCTTTCTATCAGTTAGCCTTGCCGGTATAATTGCTCGAGAAATGCATTGCAGGTGCCAACAGCAATGGCTGCACACTAGAGGTGCTCCGAGCTACCTTTGGTGTTAATCCCTGATATCTGACACACAATAAGTTCCTGCTCACTTTCTCAATGCACTAGTAAAATCAGAAATATCAGCAACTTCAGAAGAGCTTCAGAAGTGCTTTCCCCTCTGTCATGCTATCACCACCCAGAAGTGATTTCAGAGTTAAGGGGGTCCTGCTGAATTGTCTGAGTGACCCTCTGGAGGAGTGCACCAGTAGAATCTGTGAAGCGGCTGAGCACCCAACGTGGCCTGGCTGACAAATCGTGATTAGCCCCTGCACGTGGAGAGGATGAGGGGAAATCATAGGGATTGGCGCTTGCCCAAACCAATAACATGGATAAATACGCTATCTCTAAGTCATCCATAGCCATATCTGCTGACTCAAAGTAATAGGTGGAGGATGCAGAATGTTCGTTCAGAGCCATAATGGTGGCCATAGCTGATCTAAAGGGCATGATCGTACCAAAACTGAATGCTGTCACCATGGACCTTTACTTTTCTCAGAGCAGATTTCCGCAAAATCTCTGAGAAGGTATCCACCGCAGAAACAAATATCACCCAGCTGCAAACTATGTCAAAAAGGTTAGAGGAGCAAATGCATTACCTCACAAAACAGCAGACAATTATGGTAACAAAACTGGAGGACCAGGAGGGGCGAGTGCAAAAAAAATGGGTGGTAGGGGTCACTGATGTTGCAGATGGTCACATTGTTGATCTATTCTTGGAAGACCTTAGCCATAATCATCTGCAGCCCAAATGTAAATCAAACTTCTTCACAATTGAATGAGCCCACAGAGCACCAGTCCTGAAGTTGAGTCTGGTGCTCCGCCTTGTACATTCATTGCCAGGATCTTCAACTATCGAGACAGAGATGCTATTCTCCAGGCAGCCCACTCCTATGGCAACCTGAAATATGAAAATGCTAAGGTACATTTCTTCCCTGAATTTAGGTGCAGCGACAACGCTGGTGCTTTGAGGCAGTAAAGCAAGAGCTGCACAATAAAGAACTTAAGTATATGATGCTATACCCGGCGAGACTTATGGTGGTAGCAGAAGGGAAAACATGGCATTTCACTTTGCCCCAAGAGGCATAGGAGAGTTTGGAGTGCTGGTAGGTGGTCGGACGCCGTTCTCCATGAGATACTCGGAAAGGACATGCCCATGATCTATGGAGAGAGAACAATATGCAAGATACTGAACATCCATCTGGAGATGGGACCCAAGAGAAGTAATGAACAAAGGTTAAGAACTCATCGGCAGGGCTGGTGACAGCCAGGAAAGTAAGATACTGGTCTAGCATCCATGTCAAACACTGACAGTATCCTTTGTTTTCCAAAACACTGTATAGGGGGTGGCTGGCATGTGACGAAGGGGGGGCACTGGTTACAATGAGAATGAGCAGGAGAACAGCCATGCAGGACTGGAAAATATGTTGTGTTCAAGGGCCCTTGCCGGGGGAGCAAGCTCACCCTAGAATAGTTATGTTAGCAATGGGGTGACAGGCACTCTGCAAGTTGGGGCGGTGGGGTAGAATTTCAACCCATGGAGCTGGATAGCGGGAGGGGAGAGAAAATTGCAATCATGTTCGATTTTGTTTTGATGTTACTTGTTATCTTCTGTTTAGCTCAGTGGGCATAGAGATAGAGGAACAGGCTTTAGTAGTGTACTGGGTTGACTGGAAACTTCTCTCCACCATCCCTAAACGGCAGTGTTTTCTAGGGCTTCAGTATGTCAGTTAACTCATCATGCCCATTTGACATCCAAGGAACAGTTATGACACACCCAATCGTATCCCGATAAGGCGCTCCTTTGAAGGTCATGACATTGAATGTTTGGCCTGGCAATAAAATGAACCATACAATAGTCCCACAATACCTCCGAAGACACGCCCCAGATTTAGTTCTCTTGCAGGAAACACACTTGAAGGGTAACCATTATAAAGCGCTAGACCGATACCGGTATACTCTCCTTACACACATAGGCTACTTAGCAGGTTCAGGAGGTGGGTATAATGGATAAATCATCCATCCCATTCATAGCTGGTTAAACATGGCACAGCCACCTTGGTAGATACGTAGTGTTAACAGGCATGTGAGAATGCCAGACATTAAACTTTTGCTCAGCTTACATACCGCCAAGGCTTTACGCCGTTATATTGCCTGCAATCAGAGCCCTTCTACTGGAAATGCCACAGGGTACGCTGGTAATGGAGTGTGACATGAACACTGCCATGGACCTGGAGAGAGGTACGGAATCAAGTACTCGCTTTTGCATTAATCAAGAGCCCTTATGGGAATTTGTGGAAGCAAGGGTGTTATTAGACTTATAGTGCGAGCATAACCTGACATTACAACAATGCACTTTTTATTCTACTGCGCATGCTAGTTATTCCTACACACTGCACACATGTGGGACTGTTACAGGGTGCTACACCTAAAGAGTATGGTATCTTGGACCACTCCCAGGTCGAGGTGCTGCTACTGGGCCCATCGAGAGACACCACATTGCCCCCAATAATAGACCCATAGCGTTTTACGGACAAATTGTTCATGCATAGGGTTACGGAATGGACAGATCAATATTTCCAGTAGAACTAGGGAACAGTTGATTCATCATATTCCTTAAGGGAGGCCTATATGACAAGGTTTCACAACACATACTTAATATGTTTTGGAAGGCTAGGAGGGAGAGGTCCTTGCCTGAAAAAAAAGACCGGCTACTATTGTGGTCATCCCTTAAAGAAGTAACCCCTAGAGGACTGCAGACCTATAGACCTATATCATTACTAAATCTCCCTAGCTGCTGAGGTACTGGTAAAGGTCCTAGCAAATAGGCTCTGTACAGTGTATTCCTAGCTGGTCTATCTGGACCAATCCGGCTTTATGTCTCATAAAAGAACTTGACTAAATCTTAGACGCCTATACGGAGTGCTCCAAATGGCTACAACTAAGCGGACAGAGGAGACAGTAATACTTTCACTGGACGTACAAATGGCATTTGACAGCATTGAATGGTCATATAAAGAGGCTGGGTTGTGGTCCACGTTTTTGTGAATGGATCAATCTCTTATATCATGATTCGCTAGCAAGAGTACGGGTCAATGTGGTGGTGTCTCTTTCTTTTGCACTACACAAGGGCACGTGACAGGGATGCCCGTTATCCCCAATGATGTTTGCACTGATGCTTGAGCCACTAGCGGCCTATGTCTGTCACAATCCACTAATACCAAGTATCACGAGTAGAGTGGGCAGAGCTTGCGGAATTTCACTCTGTAGAATTCCTCACAGTTACCTAAATTCTCCACTCGGTTTGCAGTATTGCACCGTTATGAATTCTGCTGCATATGGTGGCATATCAATGGTATTGTATGCCTGTGGAAAGTAAACTCTTCCCGAGCAGCCTCAGTCACCATTGTAACGGTTACTCCAAGCAGCTACAACCTGCCCATACCAGATCTGCTGACAGGGGGCAAGTAGTACTCCTCCTCATCACCACCACACCAAGCACAAAAACAGTATGATATAGAATACACATTCAGTGCCCTGTAGCCACCCCACAGGCAACAGGATATCATGGGTGTCCTAGCAGGGCACATGAGACTGGCAGTGATCCTGTGCTTTCCTCCAAAGTCAGGCACCAGGCAAATGTTGTTGAGCAGCCTGTCCACTGTCTTCTTCATGTAGGCCATATTGCAGGACCAGTAAATTGATTTTGCTCACCTCTGGGCACAGAAGATCATGGCTACCATGATGGGAAATGAGATCCCAAAACATCCTTGCTCGTAGTCCCGACTCCAGAGCTGTCCACATTCCTGGCTTGCAGGCCGAATCTCTCTGGCGAGTGGCAATAGAAGATTTAAGGGAAAATACCGAGCCCAGGCATGCCTACGGACACCCAAGGTCACCGGTTTCCCAAGCTGCAAACAAAGCAGGTGTACTGCAGACTCTTCCGAGCAGAGATGGGAGTTGAGCTTCTGACACGGATCTCGCCTCGGTGCCAGTGCTAGCATCTTGGAATGGGTGAATTAGGGCTGTTCACTGTGTGCCACAACAGGGCTATAGAAGATGCTGTTCTCACCCATCCCTTGCTCACAACAGCTCGGTCATTTCTCTTATGTTCTGGGAACATTCCAAGTTTCATTTGATTTTGGCAGCAGACTCGGATTGGCTCCGATAAAGTATGGACATCCCCTTACTGGCTTCAGCTTCTAGGGGTTGGTGATGAACTCCATTACACAGCATAGGGGGAGATTTTTGCCAAACTCCACACCTCGCGTCAGGGCAGAGCAGGCAAATCTTTGCAAACTCCACCAGCGGAGCAGAGTTTGTCACCCACCCATAATCAGGAGTGATAGGGTTCAGAGGAACTTATATCTCTCTACGCAAACGAGATTCTATTATTTGCCCCACGGCCTTATCTTATGGTTGGCGGACTGCTCCAGTTAGGCCAGCTGTTTGGAACCTACTCTCTGTATCAAAATAATATGGGTAAGTCTCTTCTCCTTCCTTATTTTGCAGGTCTTCACTCCTGCTGTGGCAAGGAAAAGACCCTTGATCGTGAAAGACAAGTTTAGATATCTGAGAATCTGGATCTCAAAGGAACTCTAAAGTTTCCCGACTTATAACTTTCTCCCACAGACTGAGAAACTCCGGAGTCACGTGGCACACTGAAGGTCCCTGATGGTCAGGGCAGTCTTATTTGAAATGATGGTCCTGCCTCGCTTGCTCTAATTGCTACAGAACTCTCCATATAAAATACAAGCAGACTTCTTCCAAAAGGTAGACAGTGAACTACGGAAACTACTCTGGAACGGAGGCAGTTCTAAGATTGCAATATTGAAGCTTTAAAGAGGAGCATTCAAGGGGGGTCTTGTGGTCCCAGACATAAAGAAATATTACTGGTTGGCCCAACTAATAACCATCAATGATTGCGTGTTCGCAGACAAAGATAAACTTGCATATCGGATAGAACTCTATGCAATGGGTGACTTATGTGGCATGACGTGGTAGAGGAGGATGACTGGGTGGAGGTGCTTCATAGCCCTAGACAGGCACACCTTCATCTCATACAGCTGCAAATTTTCCACAGATCCAATTCTTCTAGAATACTCATGCATCAGTTGAGAATGTGTAATGTGGATCAATATGCAAGAGGGTGTGGTGCAGTAGGGTTGTTTTTTCATATTCTTTGGGCCTGTCCCGCTATTTTAACACTACTGGCAGGGAGTGGTGCAGGTTATGGCTGAAGTCTAGGGCCTGGATGTCCCCCTGGAGGCAAAGTGGCATGCCTTAAGCATGACAGGTGAGGTGGTGTGCCCCAAATATTACAAGATGTAGCTTATGATGGCGGTCATAGTGGCGAAACAGAACAGGGCCTGGGGCGTAGATCACTTTGTGAGGATAAAAGATTGGAAAATTGATCTAGATTGATGCAGAAAAGCAGAACAGGAGGTATACCAGGGTAGGGTCTGCCCAAAAAAGTGGGAGAAGGTTTGGGGTCTGTGGGAAGCATACAAGAGTTATTGAACATGCACATTGGAGAAGTGAGATTTCATGGATAATGAGATTTTGTTAGAATTACCAGCAATGTATTAAGGTATACTTTATACAGACACTTGCCCTATTGCTTTAGTGAATATTTTAGTCTGTTGTAAATGCAGAATATATTATGGTCCATCTTGTTTCAAAAATGTATATATGAAACGCTCCAATTGCACTGAACATAAGTTGAATAAAAATATTTTTAAAGAAAAAAGGAATGCAGCATATAGCATATTCTCAAGCTCTAGCTATCGTTTGATTTGCTGTTGATTAAGTTTACAATAATGTTTTTGATCTTTCCATAACTAAGGTTGTGGATGAACTGATGGATCATTTATGTAAAGTTGAGAGTGGCCATGATTAGGAATTGTTAATAATATGGTTAGAGGATTTCAATATATGTCATGATGACCTGTGGTCTCTGGGATGATTTAAGTTCATCAATAACACATTTCAGACACACTCCCTATTGAGATGACTTGAACAGGGTGTTTTATTTCTAGAAATCTGGTCTTTGCTCAGGATTAGACTCCCTCTAGATACGTGCCAGTCCCAACATTTATCAGACAGAGTCATGCTCAATAATTGTTTATATGTTATTCTCTAGGAACCTAGTACCTGTTCCCCATGAGCACGAGGTAGCTATAAGTGGTATAAGTGACCATAAGCCACTTTCTTTTGGACTAAAATTAGACTTGAAACTAAAGGCATCAATACTACACAGTAGTATTAAGTGGAACCAGACTGATAAGAAAATATTTCTGAGGTACTTAGTGAAAGATAATCAGACATTAATTGCCACTGTTCTACAGCACAAAGGACCACCTATTGATGTCATCCAGGCATATACGTCTCTGAGCTCGTATTTTCCAGTAACATTAATTAAAAATATCTCTGTGGATAGAACAAGCCCAAGTTGTTTAAACCACGATTGTTCCAAAAGTCATACATCTCTTAAAATGGCTCGTAAGTTCCCAGGACAAAAACAGGAGTGGTTAAGGCCAGTAAAGCTCCTAAAGTAGCTATTGCAGCTAGGAAAGCTTTAAATTGGAAGTAGGTAAGGGAATACCTTGAGGTTGGAAGTAGACTGAAGGATCCCCATGCCTTTTGGAAAATTGTAAATTACCAGTTCTACTCAAGTCATGGTAGTCCATAAGTAGATGTAGGTCTCTCTGAGAAGCTTGGGTAGCACATTTTCAAAGATTTTTTTAAACCCTAAAGATCCAATTCAACTAATGGATATAGGGGAAGGGATTCATAATGAACCTGAGGCTGCCACTGCTCTCAGCAACACCATTGAAGTGTCTGATATGATATTAGCCTTTGAAAGTTGCCCCATAGATAAAGCTCCAGGTCTAGACAAAATTCTTTAGAACTGTTTAAAGCACTCCCCCAATTCTAGGGCCCATTGTTTACCAATGTTATATGATCAGCAATTGTTGGTCCATTAGTTACAACTTGGTAGAAACCAACAATTGTCCTGATATTTAAAAAAGTGGAGAAAAATCAGCCACATGTCTGGACTCCTAAATGTTGGCCTGAAGATATGGGTCCCCTACCGTCTCCCACTAGGAAGGCGAAAAAATTGGAGTTTGGATAGATGATAAATTAAGTTTAGAATGCTGCGGCCAGACTGCTTACTAACACATCAAATACGAGTCTATCTCAGCCAAAATAAAAATGCTCCACTGGATGCCAGTCAGGAAACGGACTCAATTTAAGTCTCTCTGTCTTGTTTTAACACCTTACCTGCTTTGGAACGTCCAGCTCAGGTGCTGAACGTTCCATTGCGCAGGTGCAGCTGGAACGTCCAACGGCTGACGGCAGCACTCCCGAGGTAGTAGTGCCGTCGGCCGTTGGTATAGGCGCAGCACTTAAGAGGTTAAAGGCTGTACAAAAGTGGGTGGTGATGGACGGAGCATCTGAACCAATCAAACACTCATACCCAGTCAACAGATCTGGGTTTAATCCATCACCGTTCTTTAGCCCACTCTGCCACTCCAGTTCAGACATAGCCATATGCAAATCAGTCTGACCCTGTACCTCATGGGATCAGTCCAGCCCGAACTGCCAAGCCATGTGTGGTAAATATTTAATTTACCGTCCTAATTTCTATGCAGGTAAGTACTTAAACAAAAATAACTCAATCGGAAAGAAAGACGCAGAGTCCGTGGTGTTAGAGTTCTTAGGGGTTTTATTCCTTAAAAAAGAATGGTTCTTGAAACGGATATCGGGTTCCTGACACCACTGGGGTTCAGGAAGGGATAGAGCAATGCTTTATTGACAATACATAGCTTTTATACTTAAATCATATACTGGAAACCAATACAGTAGGCGTAACAGCTGAGAGAAACAAGATAAGAGCACACACGTGTTAGCAATACGTAATCAGAAGGCGTGAACTTGGCGTGAACATAGAGGTGTGTGCTAGAAACGTCACATGTAAGTGTCACAAGTGGGTGGGTACATAGCAGAATCTTGCAATGTCAGCAGAAATCTGAGGTCTGGATGCGTGCGCAGCTGCATGACGTGTGATTGACGTAAAACTGGAGGGTGCAGGGGACTTGACATTTACACTAGAGGAAAGAGACAGAAGTCTGGCATGTCAGATCAACTCGTACCTATATCATATCTGATATCTGATGTTTGGGAACCATATTATCTAGAAGGAAAGGTCTCTCGGACAGAGGCTATTCTATACTGACTGTGAGTGCGTGTATAAGCGTCTAAGTGTCTGCATGAGATGCGAGGGGGCATGGGCCTACCATGGTAACAGAAGCTATGAATTACTTGCACGGAGACAGTGAGGCCGGGCCCTTTGCTCTGCAGCTGGAAGGATGTTTACTTGAACTAGTAGGCAGGAATGCATTTTCGAGGAGCGGAGCAGATAATTCGAAGGTTGAATACAGTCTTGGCAGGCAACAGGCTGAGCTAAGCGCCGTGAGCCGCGCAGGGAGTAAGGCAGAGGTCACGGGTACAGAGGCCGGCCCAGGCTGAGGCATTCAGAGTCTGAAGGCAGAAAAAGGCTCGATGGCAGAATTAGCCTACTTCGCCTGGGCTGGAAAACGTGTAAAGTATACCACAAAAAGACGTTGGCAAGGCATACTTAGGAACGGAATATTCAACCCGTTCAGGGTGGATTCGAAAGAGGACATGTTAACATTGGACGCAAATGTATTTGCGTCTTCATAGCTGGCACAGGAGGGAAGTTACATGCACTTTAAGCTGGTACATGGAGACGGTGGGGTACACGTTAGGGAACATTTCTTGACCATAAAATTTATATTTCCTCATTCCCTCCTTGTTCCCTACGGACCCTTCATGATATATCGATCCTCATGAATCGATCAGTCTGTTCACGTAACATCATTTGCTCTTCTTTCTTCTTTTCGCGTTTTGAATGAAAACTGGAATGCGGAATACATGATGTGGCGCACAGACCACAAATCGCTGGCCCACATTGTAGGCACAGGCAGCAACTGAATACTATGACAAGGGCAATGCCTAGGAAGGATAGGATCTTCCATCCCCAAGCGGTCAACATTGTCCAGAACCAACCGGACCAAGTCCAGGTGCCTGGATTCTGATGTATCAAACTTGCAATTTTATGAAGACGTGTGATAGCTTTATATACTGTTGGCGCGTTTTCTGGAATGAAAACACAGCAACTTGACCCGATGACCTTACAGGCTCCGCCCCTATCTGCCAGGATGACGTCAATAACAAGACGATTTTGAAGAACAACAACCCGCATGGCGGACTGCTCCTCTGTTAAGTTGCCTAGAGCGGAAGTAGTTTCATTCACTACTGCTTCGAGGGTTCTAGTTAATTTGCGTATCAGTTTACTATTAAAAACAGCACCTAAGTAGGGGAAGAAACCTTTATTGAAGTCTGTATATTGTTCCCATGCTGTTTCAGTATAGTCGACAATCGGGAGATCTCTTCGGAGTCTATTGTTTACTAGATTTGTATTTCTGTGATAGTCAGGATGGGCTAGGAAAACAGGGGGCAGAAGGAATGCAATGTAACAGGTACCATCCCAATCTGGAGGTAAGCGTATGTATGCGGTATGGCCACAAACAAAGTAGGAATGACGAGTAGCTCTAAATGTAGACTTGCCCTGATCACTGAATTCGACCACAGTAGTACATTTACTATGACCTAAGTGTACTGAACCCTTCTTTCTGACACATAAATCACCAGTGACTGGTAATACTGACATAGCAGGGAGAACTGGTGCAGCTTCAGATTCAACAGTAAGAATCATGAGGTTAATTGTATAATTACCTAATCCATATACTTCATTTTCTAGATCAGTTCCTGTCCTAGTGGGAAGTCCCTTCTTGTCAGGGTAGCAGGCGTTAAGCAGAACTAAGTTCAGGTTTCCCCAAACTCAATTTCCTTCGAAAACAGCAATATCAGAATCTAAAGAATTAATGAATCTAAACCATGCACCACATGAGCCATTGTGAGTGAACGGGTATGGAAAGAGAGGCAGAACTCCCTTGTATTTCTGGTAGGGAGGGTGTCGGCCACATATCCAACAGTTGGCAGCATTGTTAGTCTGATGGGAGTGATGTAACATACTAATGAATGTATTGTTGCGCAGCGCAAGTCTGTAAGATAACTCGTGGGGGGGTAATTCACTAAAAGAATGTTCGGCAGTGACATTGTAAGCAGATTCTGTACGCTTGAAGATAGGGTAATATATATGCAACAATATACTAGCAGCAATAATCAGAAAGCTTAGAAAAAACATAACCAATAATGTCACTATACAGTGACTACGGAGTGATTTACAATATGCACGTTTCTTGAGTTGTCTCTCTCTATCTCGGTCTAGGGGATACATGTCAGAAACTAATTTAACCGATTCACCTAGGGGAGGACTTAAACAATTAAACTGTCTGACTTGCTAGACCGTAATTTTGATTTGTACTCCTCTTGCGGAGTTTTGTCTCTCTTGGGAACTTTAAAGTCACTAGAATCGGGGCAGTCCTTTGAGGGGGTGGAAGAGTCAGTTTCTGGCAACAGTTCATTACACTTTTTAATATGACTCGTATGAATCCACCCCTTTCGGCCCTCAACCTTGATTGCAGTCCTCGTGGTCAGAAGGACGAGCTTCGGCTCCTGCCAACGGGGCTCCAGCGGACTCCTCCTATCGAAATTTCGTATCAGCACAGTATCTCCAGGACGGACATCGTGTGGCTTCACATCAGTGTTGTCGGGAAAGGCTGCGGCAACCTGTGAACGACATGATTGGAGTGCAGACATCAAGGAGGCAAGGTAATCTGTCAGCATATTACAATCAACATCGGTTATTTTCTTAGGCATGGGCGTCCCCCACATATTTGGTGGTCGGCCAAAGACCACCTCATACGGGGATAGTCCTGATCTCGAATGTGGGACCATTCTCATGTAGAATAGTGCAACTGGCAGGGCGACTATCCAGTCGACCCCTTTCTCTTTACATATTTTGGCAAGACGTGTTTTCAGTGTCTGATTATGCCTTTCTACAAGGCCAGCTGCCTCGGGATGTCGGACGCAATGGAATTTCCACTGGTATCCTAGCAGGAGTGAAACCTGCTTCATGAGCTCGGACGAGAATGGCTGTCCGTTATCTGAGTACACGATACGAGGCAAGCCGTACCGTGGGAAAAATTCTCGAACCAGCTGCCTGGCAGTGGTCGGGGCAGTGTAATCTGGGACTGGATATGCTTCGGTCCAACGGGAAAGTGCACAAACAACTACGAGGACATACTTGAATCCTCGACATCTGTCCATCTGGATATAATCCATCTGGAGGACTTCAAAAGGGTGATCGGGAGGATGAAATCCACCTTGCTCTACAGGGACGCTTTTACCTGGATTGAACTGACAACAGATCATGCAAGTACGCACTTTCTGTTTTGCTGCTGCTCGTAAATGTTTGTTGTACCAGAGATTCTGTAAACTGTCTAACATAGCTTTTTCTCCTAGGTGTGCTGGACTATGTGCGGTATTTATTATGACTTGAACCATAGAGTCGGGGAGAAACCATGTAGATTTTCCCTTCGTCATCCATCCCTGATCTGCCTGGATCCCTCCTAGTTCAGTCCATTTCTTGATTTCATCTGAAGTGGCATGTGTCTGAATATCGATTACATCTAGTGTGGGATCTTTAACTGTCATACAATGTGTCTGCACTATGATCTTTGTTACATCAGTTGTCTGGGTGTGAGTCAATGCTGTATGTTTTGCTGTTTGGTCTGCCAGGTCGTTACCCTGGGAAATAGAGTCTGTAACTTTAGTATGTGCTTTACACTTCATGATGGATATGCCTGAAGGCAGATGTATTGCTTCTAACAGTGCTTGAATGAGGGGACCGTGTTGAATCTTGGCACCATGAGAGGTCAAGAAACCTCGTTCTTGCCATAACACTCCGAAGTCGTGTACGACTCCGAAAGCATAACGTGAATCTGTGTATATGTTAACATTTCTGTTCTTGGCTAGTATACAGGCTCGGGTCAGAGCGATGAGCTCCGCTGCTTGAGCAGACAGTGTGTCAATACGATGTGTTTCTTTGACTTCGGTTTCAGTGGTCACTGCATACGCGGCCACTAATTCTCCTGTACTTGTTCTCATACATGAACCGTCCACGTAAAGTGTCAGGTCTGGATTTGTCAGTGGAACATCTGTTAAGTCTCGTCGGGGCTTTGTTACTGCATTAATGATCTCTATACAATCATGCGGGGCTGAATCTGTCATAATCGAGGGTAACAATGTTGCAGGATTTAGAATGTTACAGCGTCTGATTTCTATGTGTGGCTGGAATAGCGTCAATTCATAACCTGTCAGTCGTGCTATAGTCAAGTGTTGAGTCTGGGTTCGGTTTAGAAGAACCTCTACAGAATGTGGAACTTGTACTGTCAATGGATGTCCTAATACTATTGAGTCGCTCTGTCTGATTGCTAGGGCTGTCGCTGCAACTGATTTTAAGCACGCAGGTAGAGCCTGGGCCACTGAATCCAATGTACTTGAAAAATAAGCACAAGGCTTATGTGAACCTGCTTGATCTTGTGTGAGGACAGACAACGCTGTACCATCACGTTCTGTAACAAAAAGTGTAAAAGGTTTGCTGTAACATGGTGTCGCTAAAACTGGTGCTTGACATAAAGCTTTCTTTAATTCCTCAAAAGCCTGTGTATGTTCCTGAGTCCAAGGAAGGGCAGTCGAAGTCGCTGCCTCCTGTGTTGTCAACTGAATGAGTGGTTTAGCTAGAAATGCATACTGAGGAATCCATTGTCTGCAGTACGAGGTGAGGCCTATAAAGGCCCGCACTTCCTTTTGTGTCTGGGGTTGTGGCATGTTTACAATTAACTGGATGCGGTCAGGAGTGAGCTGTCTCCCCACTTTGGACAGCAAGTGACCCAAGTACACAACTTGCTGAACACAGAATTGTAGCTTCGAAGGTGACACCTTGTGTCCCTTGTCGGCCAAAAAATGTAAAACTGTCAGTGATGCTTGTTCACATTCGGGTTCACTTCGTGCGGTGATCAGCAGATCATCGACGTACTGTAGTAGGGCAGTGTTAACTGGCATTTGGATACAATCAAGTTGTTTTTTCAGTGCTTGGCTATAGATGCTGGGGCTTTCTGTGAATCCTTGAGGTGCGCGTGAAAATTTGAAACTTCGTCCATTTAAACTGAATCCGATGAGATATTGGCTCTCAGGATCAATGGGCACACTGAAGAAGGCGTTCTTGAGGTCAATTACAGTAAAGAACGTCGCTTCTGAATCAATAGCAGTCAATAAGGATGAGATGTCGGGAACCACAGGATACTGTGGAACAATGCATTTATTCAGTTCTCGTAAATCAATCACCAGCCGATATACTGGCGGTGCATTGGGATCAGTACGTTTAAGAATCGGAATGATAGGGGAATTACAGATATTGGAGTCGGTTTCTACGACCACTCCTTGGGCAATGAGCTCTTCAATGATTTCCAGTAAAGCCACTACAGCATCGGGTGGTAACTTGTATTGTCTGATTCGGGGTAAAACAACTCCTGGTTTGAGTGTAACACGGTATGGTGTAATGTGCATGCAACCTACATCGGTTGGGCCTTGTGCCCACAGGTGTTTCGGTACATTTTTCAATCTGACATCAAACTCTCGTAATACATAGTGACCCTTAAAGTCACGCAGAAAAAGTCTAACTCCTTCCGGAGAACAACCTATCACAGCTCCTAGAGCCTTCAGTGTCTTGATACCTAACAAGTTTTCTGGACATGATTTCGTGAGCAACAAGTCTGTAACACGGGATAATGGACCTACTGCTAGAGGGACAGGTTTCGATACTTCATTTACAATAGGCTGTCCTGAAAAACCAAGGGAAACATTCTGTGAGCCTGAGAGGGGTGCCCCTGGGACTTCATCATGGCTGATTGTTGTGCGGCTTGCCCCTGTGTCAATTAAAAACTTTCTGTCTTTTCCCAATACTTGACTATGTACATAAGGACCCTCTTGATCTACAGGAATCTCAATAAGAGGCAAGCCAACCTCCCTCTCTAGGCTGTTTCATGTGTATCGCTGATAATCGGGGTAATCGGATTGGGCATACTGATACATTTGCTGTGAAACTTGCTGAGTCGCGGCAATGGGCTGTGGCTGTGATACCGCTGCGGTCTGTACTGTATGTGGTGGAGCATGCATAGGCTGTGTATTCTGTGACGTCTGTTGCTGGACCTGGTCTTGTCTAGGCTGACGCGGTCTTTCTTTAGTTTTACCTGTTGATATATTGTGTTTCAGGACTGGACATTCATGTACGTAGTGACCTGGCTGCTTGCAATAGTTGCATGTCCCTTTAACGGGAGCTGCTGAATTACCTGTCTGGGTCGCACCCTTTCTCTGGCCGTCGGCTGGAACCGACTGGGCCACTAACATTTTCATTTTCGTGTCTTTCATACGTCTCTGTTCGTGATCCTGTTCTTCTCTAATTCTGTTCTGGTGATACTGTAACATTTGTAACATCTGGGATGGCGTATTTGCTTGCCATGTACTTTCAACTTTATATACACGGTTCTTAACTGATGTCAGGGAATTCTCGACTAATTTGGTTACAAAAAGATGTGGGTATGACTCGCTACCTGGTTTCAGGCCACTATTAATAATGAAACATTTCTCGAATCTTGAATAGAAGTCACTAGTATCTTCGTCGTGTTTCTGTTTACAGGCTGAGATTGCGTCCCAGTCTTCCTTTTTGGTTGTCAATAATCTTGGCAAAACCTGTACTATTAAACCTGGTAATGCTTTAGCTTTATCCCCAAGGCCTAGCCCTGGAGTACAAGCTTTTTCCTCGTCTTCTATTTCAGTCCAAATAATCTTTTTATCTCCCACCTCCCATTCTTTTTCCTTGAGTTTCTCGTAGATGCCGGTGGGCAGCAGTACTTTTAACAATTTCATAATATCCGTATACGTGTAATCTCCCATGAGTAACATATCCTTACGTTCTCGGTGAAAACCTGCAGGGTCTTTATCGTGACAGGGTACTAGTTTCTTCATTTCTAACAATTCTAACTTTGTCAAAGGTGTGTACACAAACACACGTTCCAAGGCATTATCGGCATTCATAACTGGGTGTACTTCTCGTAAAGGATTCTGCCTGTCAAAATGGAACATTTTTCTTTCTGGGGGAGCTGAAACATATTGTGGGCCTAAGAAAGCGTTATATCTGTGCCGTTGTTCTAGAATTATTTGAATTAACTTGGTACTTAGGCCTCTCCATCTATTCATAAGTAGTGCTTCTAATGTATCAGGTAAGGGACCTGGATCAGAATGTTGATTTCTGTATAACGTGAGGAGATGCTGAATCATGTATACACCAGCTAATTTCTGCTCATCTGGGGAAAGGTTCAGAAACGTCTGTGCTACTGTATCATCATTGTATGTGTTAAGATTGTCAGCCCATAGTACTGTTGACCGGGCTAGTTCTTGTTCATACATAGAATTTAGTACGTGGTACCCCATTCGTTCTTGAAGAATTTTATCGGTACCCTGAAACAGATATTCAGGAGAATTCGGTTTTGATATGCCGGAGAGAAAAACTCTCTTGCTTTCTGGGCGAATACCTTTCTTAAGGTAATTTCCCTTACCCACATACGCTATCATTTCTTTAGTCGTTTCTGGTTCTTCAGGCTCGTCCTCCTCGGAGGAGGAGTCATTCCTGTCATTTTCTTTTTCCTTTTCTTGTTCTTTTTTGTGTATTTCTATTACTGTTTTTCTGATTTTCTTGTACATGCTCGCTATACAATTCAGTTTATCATGATTTCCCTCGGCTATATTTTGACCCCACCTGTTTAGTGCTTCCATCTCTTCCTTGTCTGCTCCAGGCCTGTCTCGTTCTCTTATTAAGCAATTTATGAAGAAACGTAATATACAACCTTGAGTGTCAACTTTCTTGTGAGCCAGGGCCTCTTTAATACTTTCAGGATCTTCCCCAGTCTGGACAAAATGATATATTCTATCTAGGTGGTCAGCCATCCCTGGGAATAACACTAGGTAATCTGTAGCTTTTCGTAAGCGTAATGATGCTAACAACATTCTATCGTCTTTACCGGGTACTGGATCGTATCTGCAAATTGGAAGGGGTTCTTTAAGCATGTCAAAACTTGGTGATTGGGGTGTACGTTGCTTCATTAAGTCCCTAATGTTTAATCTGTGTGTTGATGGCGGGGTCTGGAGACCTCCTGTCGCACCTCCTGAGGCGGAGGCTTGAGCATTATTTCTCTGTGGAGTCTGTATGTGTACCTGAACTTGTCTCTTATTAGGATCGGGCGCAAACGGATTTAGTATATTAATCTTAGATGTGGGAAGTGGTGGAGGTGGAGGAGCAGGTGGAGCAGGCTGTCGAACGGGTGAACTTTGTTGCGGTAATGGCGGGACATTGTCTTGGAGTGGGTTGCCACCTCCGTCACCGTCAGCAGGCGGTACGTGGGCACATGGATTGGTGTAAGCGGGAGCTACATCGTCTAGATAGGAAGCAAGGAATATGTCTTTTGTGGTCCTGTGACTTACTTTAGTTGGAACCAATGGTGGCGGCAAATCTTTCGGTATTTCTGAAGTGGCTTTAGGCAAACCCTCGGCCACTAAATACATGCCATTTGCAAGAGTGTTTCGCATGCGGTCTACTTGTTCTGCTTTTACTCGGATCCCTTCATTAACTAATTCGTTTTCTCGGACTTCATCCGACTCTTCTCTATGTTTATCTTCTTTTCGGAGTGCTTTTTCGGCACGTTTATGTGATTCTTTACGCCACAATTCTATGGCATCTTTCTGGGATTGTCTGGCTTTCTTTTTCCATAGCGCTTCTTCTACTCTCATGATGCACTAGGCATCCCATGTTCCTGTAACCGGCCACCTGTGTCTCTCCTCTAGGTGCTTGGTATAATCGGCCCATAAATCTAGGTACAGTATGGCATCTAAGCCATGCTTATGGTACATAAAATTTCCAGGAGTGTCCCTAGGGGGGGACAGGAATTTCTTCCTCTAGTATCCCTTTCCTAGTTCCTATCTGTCTTAATTTATTGAAAAACGGCATCTTGTTACTTAGTACTGGATACTCGATACTCGATATTTGTTATTTACTCTGAACACAACTAGTTACACAAAAACACAGTAATGTACATCAAACAGTCACTCATACCACGACATTAATCACATGAAACATTTTGAACACATATGACTACCCTTGATACTAGATGTACTGCTAAACAGTACAGATACACTGTTGAGAACAGTGAAAGAACTTGAATGCTTGATGTACTGCTAAACAGCACAGATACACTGTCTAAAACAGTGCAGACCGTGTTTGTGTACCCAAACCCGTCTTTACCGGATACATAATAATGCACCCGTCTAGATGCGTCCCCAGCAATGGTACTCACCGGGAAGCACGGAACAGAAGGCCTTGGAAAACTCGACTGGACTGGACCGGACTGGACTCGACTCGACTCGATACGTGAATACTTCGGAACTGGTGGGCCTCTTGACACCTCGGACCTTGCTTCTTTCGGCTAGGCTCTGGTCGGGATCCTCCGCACTCCTCACCGCCTCGTCTGGGTGCTGATCGCAGTCTCCGTCACCTCCGTGGGCCAGAGGGAGATACAGGAAATCCTGCGGGTACGCGTAATTGTCCGTCTTGACTTATGGCAGGGGGCAAAGGTTGCAACGCACCAACCGGCGCGTGGGGTGGGGGAGGGGTCCCTATTCGGGCGCCAAAATAATGTGGTAAATATTTAATTTACCGTCCTAATTTCTATGCAGGTAAGTACTTAAACAAAAATAACTCAATCGGAAAGAAAGACGCAGAGTCCGTGGTGTTAGAGTTCTTAGGGGTTTTATTCCTTAAAAAGGAATGGTTCTTGAACCGGATATCGGGTTCCTGACACCACTGGGGTTCAAGAAGGGATAGAGCAATGCTTTATTGACAATACATAGCTTTTATACTTAGATCATATACTGGAAACCAATACAGTAGGCGTAACAGCTGAGAGAAACAAGATAAGAGCACACACGTGTTAGCAATACGTAATCAGAAGGCGTGAACTAGGCGTGAACATAGAGGTGTGTGCTAGAAACGTCACATGTAAGTGTCACAAGTGGGTGGGTACATAGCAGAATCTTGCAATGTCAGCAGAAATCTGAGGTCTGGATGCGTGTGCAGCTGCATGACGTGTGATTGACGTGAAACTGGAGGGTGCAGGGGACTTGACATTTACACTAGAGGAAAGAGACAGAAGTCTGGCATGTCAGATCAACTCGTACCTATATCATATCTGATATCTGATGTTTGGGAACCATATTATCTAGAAGGAAAGGTCTCTCGGACAGAGGCTATTCTATACTGACTGTGAGTGCGTGTATAAGCGTCTAAGTGTCTGCATGAGATGCGAGGGGGCATGGGCCTACCATGGTAACAGAAGCTATGAATTACTTGCACGGAGACAGTGAGGCCGGGCCCTTTGCTCTGCAGCTGGAAGGATGTTTACTTGAACTAGTAGGCAGGAATGCATTTTCGAGGAGCTGAGCAGATAATTCGAAGGTTGAATACAGTCTTGGCAGGCAACAGGCTGAGCTAAGCGCCGTGAGCCGCGCAGGGAGTAAGGCAGAGGTCACGGGGACAGAGGCCGGCCCAGGCTGAGGCATTCAGAGTCTGAAGGCAGAAAAAGGCTCGATGGCAGAATTCAGGGCCTACTTCGCCTGGGCTGGAAAACGTGTAAAGTATACCACAAAAAGACGTTGGCAAGGCATACTTAGGAACGGAATATTCAACCCGTTCAGGGTGGATTCGAAAGAGGACATGTTAACGTTGGACGCAAATGTATTTGCGTCTTCATAGCTGGCACAGAGGGAAGTTACATGCACTTTAAGCTGGTACATGGAGACGGTGGGGTACACGTTAGGGAACATTTCTTGACCATAAAATTTATATTTCCTCACATGCCTTCCCTGGACCGGAAACAAGCTTCCTAGGACCGGTTTCTGGCATTACAGCTGCCTTCAGCCAGGCTTGCTTGAATCCAGGGGCAAAGTGAGCAAGGGACTCACGTCTGAGTATACCCTGCCAACTTATGGCGAACAAAGCAGTACAAAAGGAGGTGGTGATGGAGGGAGCATCTGAACCAATCAAACACTCATACCGAGTCAACAGATCTGGGTTTAATCCATCACCGTTCTTTAGCCCACTCTGCCACCCCAGTTCAGACATGGCCATATGCAAATCATGTCTTAAGTTTGTCTTAAGTCTGTCTTAAGTTTGCCTTAAGACAAACTTAAGACAAAATCCTAACTTTTGTGAATACCAAAAGTAGTAAGTTCATTCTCTGAATGCCAAAAGTAGTAAGTGCATTCTGTGAATAGCAAAATAGTAGTAAGTTTAGGATTGAGTCTTAAGTTCATTCTGTGAATCGGGCCCTAGAGACCTACAATTTCAAAAGTTTATTGAAGCTATTTTCCGATTTCCCAAAAGACTTAGGGGCATATTATCAAGGGGGTTTATCTCCGCTTTTTTGGCTTTAAAAGCCAAGAAAGCGGAGATAAAATTATCTCCCTATTACCTAGCTGTAGCTAACACCAGTTAGCGACAGCTAGTAGGAGATAGCGACCATCTTGGGCCCCACTTTGCATGTCAGTGATATTTATCACTAATGACATGCAAAGTGGGCGTGCCAAGATGTTAGCGACTGGAAACAGTCGCTAACATTGCTATCTCCTATTACCAACTTTTGGAGATATTCGCGCTAAGCGCGAATAGCTCCAAAAGCTAACACCTGCCCTGAGCAGTTCTTAGCCATGTTATCCAACAGGAGGTGGATAACAAGGCTAAGAGCATTAGCTTGGTAATGCATGAATATCGCGGACTTTTCAGCGATATTCATGCATTGCGGACGATTTTTATCGCATTTGCGATAAACCTTGGTAATACCAAGGTTTATCTGCGATAAAAATCGCCGCAGCTCAGCGGTAAATTTTTGTCTCTAACCAAGCAATAGCGATAATCATCGCTATTGCTTGGTAATATGCCCCTTAGTGCCTGATTACAATTTTGGCAGTACTGCTCCGGATTTGCACTGTCACTGCATTGCCAAAGCGCTGCATGGTCCGCCCACCATATTACGAGTTCAATTCATGTCTGGCTGGCTTTTCTTTTGCCATTCCCATGGCGGTGCCCTGAAATTAGGCACCACTATAGAAAAGCAGTTCCAGCACGGCATGGACAGTGAAATCCATGCCGTGCTGGATTTTGGGGGGCATGCAAACAGGGGGCACAGGTTATGCCCCTGAAAGCAATCCCACCGTGGCAGGGGCATGTTTCCCCAAAGCCGGACTGTTCATGGTGGGCTCACCGCCATGAAAAGGCTGTTGGCAGGTAAACTTGTAATATGCTTGGAAGACGTGACAGTCCTGCTTTGCATATTGTATACCCCTTCCGCTGCTCTACCGCCAGGAAACATCGCTTCGCTAGTGCAGCCGGTGCGTTAAGGTGGTCCGAATGGCCACCCTGTAATAACGCCGCCACCGCTGCGCCAACGTGAGTCTGCTGGTCAAAGACCGTCAGAGTTAGAATTTGGCCCTTAATTTTAAATCAGTAAGTGTTTTTACATATTTTTAAAAGTAAATGTTTTTCCACTGGCAACTTCTGTGTAGGTATGTGGCGCTATACAAAAAGTAATTCCCTGCAGAAAGTGGAGAACAATTTATAAGAAGGATCTCGGCCGTTCCACAATCAACACCCACACATTTTTGCCACTTTGAAGTGGGTCTCGGCTTCATTGAAGATCATGTTAAGCTCCAGCATTTGCTATTATGGCTTAGAATAGGGAGGAAATCTGAGGTATACTTCAGTAGACCCATTTTGGGTAATTGCCTTGCTTTAAACATTGTTTTAGACATCCCTTGACTTTTTTGTGTACAACAAAGTTTTAATGACGTAGGCCTGTTGGAGCTTTTTTCTAACCCAGTTGACTCTCCCCACCTGACCCCTTCTGTAGTCAAAGAAGTATTTATGAGGCGTAGTCAATTTATGCATTTGCCAAATCTGGAAAATAGGGCCAAGGGACTTTTTAAACAGAATCCAAATGTGAACCCCTCCCTGTTTGTATTAACTTGATTTCCCCTTAACTCACTTCGCTTTTTGTTGACCTTTCATGCCCAAGGCTCGTGGTTTCAATCTCGTTCCGCGCGCCCATGTGATGGTGCTACAGCACTGAGCAAATTGCACTTTATATTATTCTGCCTTCAGTATATCATGGAAGAGACACGTTTATTGCTCCTAGAACTGTGAGAATCTAAACTTGAATCCAAAACACTGGCTCTTGTTTACGTACCGCGTTTAGAAAGCTCAGAGCTATGTCACGCAGTGTAAACTTCATGTGTCTTACAAACCCGAATGGGGTATTGAGAGATAGAATTTATGATATGTATTTACTCTTCTGCAATACTGATTATAATTTTAACTGCAATGCATTGTATATGTAATTTTATATTCTGTTTGATTGTGCCATTTGTATACTGATGTGTTGATCGCTTTTTAAAGGACTTTTGTGAAACGTTGTAGCGGAATAAAGTATTTTGAACTGAGTGATCAAACACTCAGTAAACCTGTGTTCTGAATTGCAAATTAAATTAAAGGCTTTATAACAAAGTTCATCACATTTCTTGACTTATCCTATGCCATTGTAGCAAGTTTGGGGTGTGCTTTAATTCCTTCTTGTATTAGCCTGTACTGGGCATGGGTTGTCTCCTTTAATGGTTTTACTGTTCGTAAAAAAATCATTTTATGCTCTTTAATTATTGTGATTGATTTATTTATATAAAATAAACGTATACACACATACAGCGTAGCATGAGCCCAATGGGAAGGAGAGCTGGTCCCAGAACCAGTTTTGTTTACTTGAGGAGGAGGGGAATGCTCGTTTCTCTAAAGACACCTCTCTCTGGCCCACCAGCACCTTCCAAGGGCATAAGGGCGATGGCATGCTAGATTTGACTCAGAATAGGGGACTTTGGGATCGTTTGTAGTAACGCAAACAGGATATGCTTTGAACGTTTCAAGGGTTGTCCCAGGGAATCTTTTTCTCCTTGGTGATCATTCAGTATAGAACCCCAACTCACCAGAGCACACCTGAAAGAACAGAAAGTACTGGACTTGTTGTCTGTGACTTGTGTGGAGACCTAGAGGGCTGGACCTGCTCCCACGTGTACACCACTGGCATAACACACCTGGAGGGGGCTCCCCTACAAGGTACTTGGAGGACCCCCTCCAGACTTACCCAGGAGTTCTCCAGCAAGAGTATTCTGCTGAAGGGGCCCCCTGGAGCTTGGGGCCCCCCGCACCGTGGGGGCTACAGGGGTCTGTTTTACGCCAGTGGTGTACACAGGACAGAGATGGGGAAAGTGTACTCCAAGGTGCTGTCGGTTGAACTCCTGTGAGGCTACAGGGATGCAGAATGCTGCAAGAGACTTTTTCCTGAAATGACCAGTTGACCTATAGCAACGGGATCCTAACTGGAAGTTGCTGGTGTCCTCTTTCAACTCAGCCCCGGCCCTTAGATGCTGCCCGTACAGCATCTAAGGCCCTTCTTCAGAAAAATTGGGACTGCTGAAAATGTTTGAACTTCCAAAACCTCAGAAGAGTCATTGGGGCCTCAAGGCAAAAGTATCCAATTTCAAGAGGAATTGACAACTATAGCATCAGACTTGCCCCCACATGCACGTTGGTCGTGAGCTCCATAAAAAAAGACTAAAGGCAGAAAGCTTAACCGAATGAAGGTGCGAAAATTAGTGACACACTAGAGGGCTTCTTGAGATCCAAATTGAACATTTCCCACAGTGAGATTTTCCTGCTATAACCAACGGCTCTGCTAGTCCTCCAATGGCTTCCCAAAATCAAAAACACTTCACTGGATACAGCCAGCAGGCTTGTTCTTCTGGATCATCTTGACTTCCATTTCAGTAACGACCCGTTTGAGGAACCAGACTACCTCTCCATTGCAGTTGGCATGGAATCACACCTAGACCCTGGTTAACTGTGAACAGTGACTTCTGATATGTGCTGTACATTTTCTTGGTGCGTTTGCTCTAATATTTTAATAATTCATATCTTTAGTTTTTTTATTAGATTTCAGTCATTTATATATTAGCTGTTTTGTTGTATATTTTCTGATTTAATTTTGTTGTAAATATAGAAATTAATTCTGGGATTTTTATTGAGCTGTGTTTTGATTTGATTTCTCTCCTCTTTAGTGCATGTAGTGCTAAAACACAATCTAAGTGCTACTCAAATGGTAAGAGCCAGAGAGATGGAACAGATTGGCTCTTATCACTACCCTCCTAAATATCCTGTTTTGTGTGCACACTGCCATTTGGTGATTCCAGCGTTGGTGTTAATTACACGCTCTGAAGGTTTTTGCTCTCACTAATTTCTCCATACTCTGCAAAATTTGGGTTTGTGCACCTCAGACCAGGTCAAAATTAGGTCAGGCCTGAACTTGTGGAGTTTCACTTTGCGGAGTTCCATGGAGTTACATAAAAAATCAGAGTTATGTGAGTGGCGGAGTTGCGGTACTTTACACTGCTCATGCTGATTTTTAGCACCAGGAGCTTGTCCAGCTATGTCAAATCAGAACAAACAGCACCATGTGGTATGCCAGAGGCCTTTGTTCCTTTCTGCAGCTCGAGTAGTTCTTTAACTCGAGTGGCAGCTTTCACTCCATGAGCAGAACCTTTCTCAGCGTGCGCGGTAGCGCCCTACTGCAACTGCTCATGTTGAAAAATGTTGCTGGGGGTGATCTAGTGCCTAATTTTCTCACTTGTGCTCCTTAACTTACCAGTTGGCAAACCATGCACGAGAAAAAACTCTGCCACGTGGCGGTTGGCAGAGTTTTTCAAAAACTCTGTGCTTCAAGCAGAGTGCAGAGTGGGCAAAACACTGCTAACTCTACCGGAGGAGCAGAGTTTACCACCCACCCCTAGTGGAAATGCATGCAATTAGTATATTGCCCCTCAATCCCAGGTCAGAATATCAGAATGATGTGCAAACTGTGTTCGCAAGCTTGAGTAATAATTGTATTGAGGCGTATTTTTGTTTTGTTTGGGGAAGCTTCAAAAAGCTAACAATTTACTTTGCATTGCAGACACTGTGGATGGTTATTGTATTAGCAGTCACATGGTGGTGCAGAGAAGTCACACAATTGCGATCGAAATATCAGCCTACTACAATTTCGAATCCACTATATTGACTACCACTATATCATGAAGGTAAGTAGATCTTTAGTTAAGAGTATTAACTCTGCCATTCCTCCATATACTTACTGTGCAGTTATATGTTAGTTGATATTGTGAAGCTGATACTGCAAACCTGTTATGCTACAGGTGAAGATTGCAAGAAACAGCCCATCACAAATGCAAGAATCGCCCTACTGCCCCTTTTAGGCCGAGCCTAGCGTTGCAGCGTATGCACGTGTCAGTCAGGGCGATCAACAGCGCGCTTAAGACGTCCAGAGCACGTGGTAGAAAGCTTTAGACTGTAATGGAGGTTTGAGGTAAGATTTCACCAGACGGTATGCTGTGTGATATAGATTTGAGCTGGCGAGAGGTGAGCGTTATTATTCATGTTCATGACATTATTTTTTAGCATCGCAATAAGCCCTGCCGGGATCAACATTTTTGATCAATCAAGCCTCATGTCGGCGCCGCCTCACAGGCTTTCTTCGTGTGCTGCTCAACACATGGAAGAAAACAATGTAATCCGGATCATTATCAGAACGGGGCACAGGCTGCAGCCCCCCGCTGGTATGGTGGTGGCAAGGCACCCCAGACAGTCACTACTAAACACTTGTAGAAACAAAGATCCAAAGGCGGACTCCAAGTGCCGCACAGGTCTCAGTGTAGTCACCCAAGATGTAGTCAAATATCAATTGAATGAATGATGTGCACAACCTGCTCCTGCAACCGCCGTTGAGGAATGCAACCCGCCTGCTCAGGAACCAAAACTAGAAAAGCAATGGAGCGGTGCACTACCAGGGTATAATGGCATTCTATAATGAAGCACGATCAGTTAATTCGTTGGTACCATCTTTATTCAAATATATCCAAATGAACAGAAAACAGACATCAGCCAACGCGTTTCGTTCTAGGAATGAACTTCGTCAGGGCAATAAATGTATGTCGAAAGCCTTCATGAGTTGTAAAAATAAGGTCCAATCACCCTCAAACTGTAGTGATCAAATAAATTGCCGAATAGGCCTCCATGATAAGGGCCGACAGTGTGAAGCTTTGAATGGCGGTCTGAACGTATCGGCACTTCTGAAAGTTTTTTTACCTGGCTGCCCTAAACTGTCCCTTCCTCTAAACTTGAGTGGTGTTGGTAGGATGTCCCCCCCTACCTTGCAATTACCAAAGGGCCTCCTAGCAGTCATTGGAGCGCCCCCCTCGAACCCTCAAACACAATTTCGGTCCCAGGCGGCCGGTCTGACTCAGAGAGCTGATAGTTGTCCACCATGGCCAGTCCACTCTGTAGCAAAACCAGCAGAGAGGCTACTGTGACTGGCAGTGGAAGTTCCTAATGAGTGCTAAACGATTGATTAAGAAAAACTAACACCCTAAGAATGGCAATCCACAACACCGACGCAGCTCCTGTTTACATTTCGCATGGTTTACTCTATCTTGCATTCCTGAAGGCTATTTCCTTTTACCAACTGTTATGTTGTGTTTCTATAGATTTTAGAGTGACATGCTTATGGACAAATTCCGAGACATGTTGGGAGAGAAAGAATGAAAGTGTATAAAGTGAGAAAATGCAAAATACAGTAAGAAGGAAAAACGTGATAGATTGAAGCACTCCGAAGACTGCTTCCCTTCCACACACCTTAGTAATGTTTAAATTATAGTCTAACATTTTCAGAATTGCATCATTTTGAACTCTAATTCTCCACATAATATGTATTATTACTCATTCATCTAATACACCTAACAAGGATACGTTTTAGGATATGTTGGTTATTGTGCTGTATATCTGGCTATAGGAATTTTTTTCTGGGGTGGGAGAGATGTAGGAGGGTTAGAGGTGCGAGGGTAGTTTCAATAACAAGCTGACCAATGCTATAAAATGTACTTTTTTGGCTAGCATGTGGTCATAAATGATTAGATCATCTTCTGAGCAGCAGCAGTGCCTGCCTGTCCCTGGTTACTGGGAACTGCAGTCATGCAGTGTGTCTCAAGTTATTGTCTTTCCATTTCTGGTGCTAGCCAGCAGTAGTAAGATCTTCTTAAAGTTTCTTGATGCTCAAATGGGTGTAATTTCTGATATTTATATGTTTCTCTCATCGACTTCATTGCTTGATTTTTGCTCCTGAGAAAGTGTCTCTCTTAATTGTTGAAATGTTACTCATAATTACACTAAAATATGAAAATGCCACACATAGCAATCTGAAACCTTGGCAGCTATGGATAGGGCACGTGGGGGAGAACTTTAGGTGACCAGGACTCGGGGTGAGTTGACTTCAGGTGGACAGGGGTGAGAAAGTTCCACATAGTCAGGGTCCCAGTGTGAGCAGGCATCAGGCAGCCAGGGGGCGTGGGGTGAGAGAGCATCAGCCAGTAAAGAACCTGGGGCCATATTATCAAGAAAGGGCGATACAGTATCGCCGCATTTATTGGCAGGAAACTGCAGCTACAGCGGCGATAATGGGCTTGATAATATGCCCTTGTAAATTCCCATAGCAGCCCAGGTTAACACCAGAACCTGGGTTGGTATGGGAATTCCCAAGGGCATATTATCAAGCCCATTATCGCCGCTTTAGCGGCAGTTTCCTTCCGATAAAAGCGGCGATAATGTATCGCCCTTTCTTGATAATATGGCCCCTGGTGTGAGAGAGCTTCAGATGCTCACGAAAAGGGGGTGGTGATGAACAGAGTGTCTGAATTAAGCAGACCACTCTTACCCAGTCCAAAGATCAGGGCTTGATCCATCACCGTTTTTTTAGCTCACTGCACCATCCCAGCTCAGAACTTGGCTATATGCAAATTAGTCTGACCCTGGCCCAGTGCATCATGGGAACAGGGCAGACCAAACTACCAAGCAATTCTTATACTGGGAAGGAAACAAGCTACCGGGGACCGGTTTCTGGCATTTCAGCCGTCTTCGGCCCGGCTTGCTTGAATCCTGATGGTGCAATGAGCTAGGGACTCACATCTGAGTATACCCTTCCACGCTTATGGTGGACAAAAATGATTCAGAAAAGGGGGTGGTGATGAACAGAGTGTCTGAATTAAGCAGACCACTCTTACCCAGTCCAAAGATCAGGGCTTGATCCATCACCGTTTTTTAGCTCACTGCACCATCCCAGCTCAGAGCTTGGCTATATGCAAATTAGTCTGACCCTGGCCCAGTGCATCATGGGAACAGGGCAGACCAAACTACCAAGCCAATTCTTATACCCTAAGCGTGGAAGGGTATACTCAGACATGAGTCCCTTGCTCATTGCACCATCAGGATTCAAGCAAACCGGGCCGAAGACGGCTGTAATGCCAGAAACTCAGACATGAGTCCCTTGCTCATTGCACCATCAGGATTGAAGCAAACCGGGCCGAAGACGGCTGTAATGCCAGAAACCGGTCCCCGGGAGCTTGTTTCCTTCCCAGTGTAAGAATTGGCTTTTGTAGTTTGGTTTGCCTTGTTCCCATCATGCACTGGGACAGGAACAGACTAATTTGCATACAGCCAGGTTCTGAAACTGGGATGGTGCAGTGAGCTAAAAAACGGTGTTGGATCTAGCCCTGATCTCTTGACTGGGTGAGAGTTTTCTGCTTAATTCAGAGACTCTGTCCTTCACCACCCCTTGTTGTAAATATATTTGTCCACCCTAAGCGTGGAAGGGTATACTCAGACATGAGTCCCTTGCTCATTGCACCATCAGGATTCAAGCAAACCGGGCCGAAGACGGCTGTAATGCCAGAAACCGGTCCCCGGGAGCTTGTTTCCTTCCCAGTGTAAGAATTGGCTTTTGTAGTTTGGTTTGCCCTGTTCCCATCATGCACTGGGACAGGAACAGACTAATTTGCATACAGCCAGGTTCTGAAACTGGGATGGTGCAGTGAGCTAAAAAACGGTGTTGGATCTAGCCCTGATCTCTTGACTGGGTGAGAGTTTTCTGCTTAATTCAGAGACTCTGTCCCTCACCACCCCTTGTTGTAAATATTTTTGTCCACCCTAAGCGTGGAAGGGTATACTCAGACATGAATCCCTTGCTCATTGCTCCATCAGGATTCAAGCAAACCGGGCCGAAGACGGCTGTAATGCCAGAAACCGGTCCCCGGGAGCTTGTTTCCTTCCCAGTGTAAGAATTGGCTTTTGTAGTTTGGTTTGCCCTGTTCCCATCATGCACTGGGACAGGCACAGACTAATTTGCATACAGCCAGGTTCTGAAACTGGGATGGTGCAGTGAGCTAAAAAACGGTGTTGGATCTAGCCCTGATCTCTTGACTGGGTGAGAGTTTTCTGCTTAAATCAGAGACTCTGTCCCTCACCACCCCTTGTTGTAAATATTTTTGTCCACCCTAAGCATGGAAGGGTATACTCAGACATGAGTCCCTTGCTCATTGCACCATCAGGATTCAAGCAAACCGGGCCGAAGACGGCTGTAATGCCAGAAACCGGTCCCCGGGAGCTTGTTTCCTTCCCAGTGTAAGAATTGGCTTTTGTAGTTTGGTTTGCCCTGTTCCCATCATGCACTGGGACAGGAACAGACTAATTTGCATACAGCCAGGTTCTGAAACTGGGATGGTGCAGTGAGCTAAAAAATGGTGTTGGATCTAGCCCTGATCTCTTGACTGGGTGAGAGTTTTCTGCTTAATTCAGAGACTCTGTCCCTCACCACCCCTTGTTGTAAATATTGTTGTCCACCCTAAGCGTGGAAGGGTATACTCAGACATGAGTCCCTTGCTCATTGCACCATCAGGATTCAAGCAAACCGGGCCGAAGACGGCTGTACTGCCAAAAACTGGTCCCCGGGAGCTTGTTTCCTTCCCAGTGTAAGAATTGGCTTTTGTAGTTTGGTTTGCCCTGTTCCCATCATGCACTGGGACAGGAACAGACTAATTTGCATACAGCCAGGTTCTGAAACTGGGATGGTGCAGTGAGCTAAAAAACGGTGTTGGATCTAGCCCTGATCTCTTGACTGGGTGAGAGCTTTCTGCTTAATTCAGAGACTCTGTCCCTCACCACCCCTTGTTGTAAATATTTTTGTCCACCCTAAGCGTGGAAGGGTATACTCAGACATGAGTCCCTTGCTCATTGCACCATCAGGATTCAAGCAAACCGGGCCGAAGACGGCTGTAATGCCAGAAACCGGTCCCCGGGAGCTTGTTTCCTTCCCAGTGTAAGAATTGGCTTTTGTAGTTTGGTTTGCCCTGTTCCCATCATGCACTGGGACAGGAACAGACTAATTTGCATACAGCCAGGTTCTGAGACTGGGATGGTGCAGTGAGCTAAAAAACGGTGTTGGATCTAGCCCTGATCTCTTGACTGGGTGAGAGTTTTCTGCTTAATTCAGAGACTCTGTCCCTCACCACCCCTTGTTGTAAATATTCAGATGCTCAAGGGCATGGGGTAAGAAAGCTGCACACGAGAGAGCTTCAGACAGTCAGATGCCAAGAGTAGTAGCGCTTATGATGCTCCCTGACCTGGGTGTGAAAGAGATTCGGAATGAGGGTGTGATTGGGTGTGGGTAGCCTTGAGGTATATGTGGTGCAGTTTTAGACAGGGCTGGTGCAGGTGCAGGCATTGGAGGCTTGAGGGGGAGAGCGAGCAACTACATCGGCCGACTTGGGCACGTTGCTCTCCTCCCTCGCGCTGCCCATACTCTGTCCCCGCAGCTGCTAACATTCCCACTAACAGACCAGCCGCAGCCCTTCTTGTTTTATTTTAATTGGGCCTGCGTCGTAGATAGCAGGCACAGGAAGTCGCCTAATGCCATGCAGTGTACTTTGTGAAATGTGAGACGTCGCCTTACTGTTGCCAACACTGCTTGGAGTCCTGTCCATGAGGAGGAGGAGGTGCTTTGACAAGCGCAAATCTAATGAAGCGCGCCCTTAGGACCTGGGCACCCCGGGCCACGCCCCCGGTCACGTGATCCTGGGCGGCCGGTCGCCCAATCGGCACTCGGTCGCCCATGTACTTCCGGGTTGGCACACGTATGTCCGGCTGGGGTGGCAGGGGGCGGAGACCTTTGCCCAGGGCCGGTCCTAGGGCTCATGGGGCCCTGGGCTGAATAGGAAAATGTGAGGCCCCTATAATTTGCATACGATTTAACTTAACAGGAAGTGACATCATAGGAAGTCATTTCAATTGGCCATTATTTATATTGATATTGATATTGTTTATAGAGCATGCCAATGTGGCCCTGCCATCTGCAGCTGTAATCATAAATAAAGCTAAACAGGAAAACATTTTGCACTACTGCCACTTGTGAGGCATTTTTTCTGCCTTTAATGATGCTTGCACAGTTGTTCCATGTACCGCGCATGCTGTAGTTGAGTGAAGATTGAGCTTGTGCTGTCTGTGTTGAATGTGTTTTTGTGTATGAGGGAAGCACATTCTGCTGCTGCTTGTGTTGCATATGCTCTTTTTTTGTGAACCTTGCACTGCTGCTACCCGTGCTGCACACGCTCTGTGTTGGACCTGAAACTTGCACGCCTGTGCCTCCATTGCAAAGGCTCACTGTCTTCTACATGCTTGTCCTGCTGTTGCCTGCGCTAAGCATGCTCTGTGTCTGAGAGAAAGAAGCTTGCCCTGCTGCTGCCTGTGCTGAACATGCTCTGTGTCTGAGAGAAGGACGCCTGCCCTAGTGCTGCCTGTGCTGAACATGACCTGTGTCTGAGAGCAGGAAGCTTGCCCTGCCGCTGCCTGTGCTGAACATGACCTGTGTATGAGAGAAGGAAACCTGTCCTACTACTGCCAGTGCTGATCATGTTCTGTGTCGGAGAGAAGGAAGCTTGTCCTGCTGCTGCCTGTGCAACATGCTCTGTGTCTGAGAGAAGGAAGCTTGCCCTGCTGCTGCCTGTGCTGAACATGACCTGTGTCTGATAGAAGGAAGCTTGGCCTTCTGTTGCCTGTGCTGAACATGCTCTGTATCTTGAGAGAAGGAAGCTTGGCCTGCTGCTGCCTGTGCCGAACATGCTCCGTGTCTGAGAGCAGGAAACTTGCCCTGCTGCTGCCTGTACTGAACATGCTCTGTGTCTGAGAGCAGGAAGCTTGCACCGCTGCTGCCTGTGCCGTACATGCTCTGTGCCTGATAGAAGGAAGCTTGCCCTGCTGCTTTCCGAACATGCTCTGTGTCTGAGAGAAGGAATCTTGCCCTGCTGCTGCCTGTGCTGAACATGTTGTGTACCTGAGAGCAGGAAGCTTGCACTGGTGCTGCCTGTGCTGAACATGCTCTGTATCTTAGAGCAGGAAGCTTGCCCTTCTGCTGCACGCGCTGAACATGCTCTGTATCTGAGTACAGAAAGCTTGCCTTGCTTCTGCCTGCGCAGAACATGCTCTGTATCTGAGAGCAGGTAGCTTGCCCTGCTGCTGCCTGCGCTGAACATGCTCTGTATCTGAGAGCAGGAAGCTTGCACTGCTGCTGCTTGCGCTGAACATGCCCTGTATCTGAGAGCAGGAAGATTGCACTGCTGCTGTCTACGCTGAAGATGCTTGTATATGAGAGCAGGAAGCTTGCACTGCTGCTGCCTGCTCTGAACATGTTCGGTATCTGAGAGCAGTAAGCTTGCACTCCTACTTGTATTGCACATGCTGCCCATCTGAGTGAAGCTTGCACTGCTGCCTATTGAGTTGCTTCAATTCATTATCTTCAAGGGATGTTGAGCTGCTGCCTTTAACTGTTTACCTCTAATATAGTCTTACAATGGTGTTCTATTGTTCCACTGGGTCTTCACTTTAGGGAAGCTTGTACTACTTAAGAATGCGCTGCAAATGCTCTATGCCTGATGGAAGCTTACACCGCTACTACCCGGGTTGCACATGAAGTATCTCAGGGAGACACTTACATAATTAATGGCTATGCCAATGTGTTTTCTACAATGAGGAAGCTTGCACTTGAGCTCCTAGTGCTGCACATTAGCTGAATCTTGGGGGTAGAGTGGATTGCTAATTCTTTTAAGAGACATGATCAGTGCATTGACGGACGCTTGCACTGCTGGTGCCCATATCGACACGTTCTCTGTCTCATAGGAGTTTGTTCTGCTGATGAATGTTTTGTACGTGGTCGGTGTCAGAGTGAATAAGCCTCGCTCTGCTGCTGCTTAGTTGCACTTGCACATAGTCTGGGTCTGAATCTTGCATGTATTTAACTTAATCTGGCTGGAGGGAAGCTAGCACTGTTGCTGCCTATAGTGAGCATCTTTTGTTTGAGGGACACACAGCCACTCTCGATATTATTGGACGGTCTCACGGACCACCGGACGGAAGAATGCACTCCACTGTGCTGCTGTGCGCTTTTCCCCAGGAAGGCCATCATCATTTCATTTATTATTCCCGCAAGCGGGGACGGCGGCGGGGCCCCCCTGAGTGAGAACACACTCTCTATATTATTGACGGACGGAAGCAGTGCGCAGCGCTTGTCCCCAGGTCATGCAATCATCCTGTTTATTATTCCCGGGCCGCAACTGCGGGGCCGGCGGCGGGGGCCCCCCTGAGCGCGAGGCCCTGGGCAGCTGCCCATACCGCCCATGGCTAGGACCGGCCCTGCCTTTGCCCTATTTAGGGTCAGGCACCATGGCTCCAGTCTCTCTTTGCCCTCTGCCACTCCAGCTGACTACCTCGCCGGGCGACTCCTTTTTCCACCCCCTCACCTTATTTACCTTCAATTTGAATTCCTTCATCCCCCGGCGCTCGCACCTCCCGTTGGATTGTCGAGGGAGTGCGAGGAGCTGCTTGAAGGCGGCGCTGGTGATCCGGAGCCCGGCGGCGAGGCTCAGCGGCTGTGGAGAGAGTCGGCGGGAGATCAGCGTGCTGCGGCGGAGAGACGCCCATTATTGCCAGGTAAGGGGCCGGGAGTTCTGGGGGGCCTGCTTGCAGCCGCTGATTGCGGGAGGGGGTTCGCGGGTTTTTTGTGGGCTTACTTCCGGTGGTTGGTGGCTGCCGGTGGGGCTCCTGGGGTCCGGGTTCCTTGTGGCAGCGTGGGCGGCTCGGCGAGGGGAGGCTGGAGCGGGGTTAATATTTACACAGGAGTCTGGTTAGGTGCGCGAGGCGGCAGTGGGGAAATTAATTGGAGCACTCACTTCGAAGGGACAGTTTCCCGCGCAAATTGCATTGTTTTAAAGCGGCAGTGGGGAAATTAGTTGTAGCATTCATCTCGGAGGCACAGTTTCCCGCGCAAACTCGCATTGTTGTAAGCACCGGTGCGCACACAGAGAGCGATTGCCCCCAAGAAGGTCAGCCATAAACGGAAGGGGAAGGACCCCGAAATTGCACAACTGTTAAAACTAGTGCTAGCTAAGCTGGGCAAGGATCAGGAGAGCGCGAGCGATAGCGATGCCTCGCAGGATGAGCCTGAGCAGGAGATCATTAGCGAGCGACCGCGTAGGGAGGGGGTGCCACCAAGGGCTGCTTTCCCCCCCTTAGTGAAGAAGCCTAGAGCCCTGCAAAAGCGTAAAGGGAGTGCATCACGTAAAAAGTCTCATGGCAGGGTAGCTGAGGACGAGAGACCAGTAGGTCCCGTCCCCCTTCCGTTAGAGGAGATACCTGCTACTCCATTAGAAGATGTGATTCCTACACCCCTCATACCGGTCATACCAGGGGTGGACCTACCGCTAGGAGCGGGACTTATTGGGGGAACACCAATACCTGCAGTAACGCCAGCTGACCCCGTGGGTTCAGCATTGGCAGAGATTAGGGAAGCACTGAAAGCATTGGCCCCAGTAAATCCGCACCAGGCCGTGATGGGGGTACCAGCACCTCCCCCCCCCCTCAGCCAGTGGTGGTGGCAGCAGGCGGGCAGGACCCGATGGCTGGGCTTTTAGCATCTGTAGCTAATCTAGTGGGACAGCTAGCACCCCCGGCAGCGGGGCAGACTCCCAGCACAGTGGCAGCAGCCCCATGGGCACCAGGGCAGACTGTGGAACAGGGGGCGCTGTTAGAAATCCAGAGGCAGTTGGCACTTGTAGTAGAGGCGCGGAGTGCGAAGCCCAGTGTGACTACAGGAGCGACACCAGCTATAGCGACAATACCTGTGGGAGGTAAGGCATGCGAGGTGGCGGCCAAGGGCGGGGAAGCGGGGATAGTGCCAGGGGGGTGTCACGGGAATGTGTTATCCCAACCTGGAATGTTAGCCACGCATGTGTCCACGGAAATGAAAGAAAAAATCTGGAAAGGGGCGTATGTGGATATATTTGCGCTCATCAGGCCTACTAGGAGGGACATGGAGTTCAGGGAGAGGGAAGGAAAAGAGGGCTCCTCCAAAGACAGGAGGCCAAGGGTAGAGGAGTCTCTTACTTATTGGCTCTTTGGCTTTCATGTGTACACGACGGTCTTGTTGGAGAAAGGCCAGAGTTAGCGATTCCATTGGTTTTCTACATAAATAAAATTGTGAAAGTGCATGCGACTCATGGGGGAACAGCATGGTTGGATTATGATAGGGAATTCCGGTGGGCAAAAGAGGAGAACCCGAGTATTGGCTGGGACCAGGTCGAAATAAATGCCTGGCTTGAGAACGTTAATGGTGGGGGGCACCACATCAAGCAGCCATTTCGGACCTCACAGGGAGGCCCGGGGGAAAAGAAAGGAGCTTGCTGGGCATTCAATAAGAAGTCATGCAATTATCCCGCGGGGCAGTGCAGATTCAGACATGCCTGTTCCTATTGTGGTCACTCCTCCCATCCAGAGTTCAAATGTAATAAGAAGTTCAAAGAGCGCGGGGGGCTGGGAACAAGGAGCACAAGCCTCCTCAGCAATAAGCTTCCTTCTCCTGTAGACCTAGGGAGATTGATTTATTGGCTCAATCAGTACCCAGATAAGGCAGCAGCCAAGGTTTTGTTTGATGGTTTTTCTGTAGGTTTTCGTATTCCCGCCCTAGGCGTTCCTCCCGTTGACCAATGCAACAATCTCATGTCAGCTAGAATGCACCCAACGGTAGTAGCAGCTAAGGTAGAGAAGGAATTGGCCTTAGGTAGGGTCGCTGGCCCTTTCCCCGCTCCTCCGTTGGCAGGTTATGTCTGCTCCCCCCTAGGAGTAGTGCCTAAGAAGGATCCTGGGCAGTTTAGAATGATACACAATCTCTCAGCTCCTAAAGGTTTCTCGGTGATTGACTGCATTGACCCAGCTTTGTGTTCTGTGACTTACTCATCCTTTGACGCCGCTATGCGGATGGTGAGGGAATTAGGGCGGGGGGCGATGTTAGCGAAAACTGATATTGAATCTGCCTTCCGTCTGTTGCCAGTACATCCTGAGGATTACAAACTACTGGGATTCCAGTTTCAGCAGCAATTCTACTATGATAAGTGCATGCCCATGGGCTGTGCGGTGTCTTGCAAATATTTTGAGACCTTTAGTTCCATGCTGCAATGGGTTTTTTCGCACAGGACAGGTTGCGGCAATGTGGTGCATTACCTAGACGATTTCATGGTGATGGGTCCGGCAGCGTCTGAGGAATGCGCCAGAGCGCTCAAGGAGCTGGTGTCGATGTTTCGGGAGTTTGGGGTTCCCCTGGCCCCGGATAAAACAGTAGGCCCGGCCACGTGCATGTCCTTTTTGGGGATAGAAATTGACACAGTGGCAGGGGAGTGCAGGTTGCCTTTAGATAAAGTTCAGGCTTTTTCCCGAGCGATTGACGCCACCCTGGCGGGCCCTAAGGTTACTCTTCATCAGCTCCAGGTACTTGTTGGTCAGCTCAATTTTGCCCTAAGAATCATCCCCATGGGGCGCCCTTTCTCCAGATCTATAGCCAGGTCAATGGGGGGGTTAACACACAAACACCACCGTGTTAGGCTGAGGGCCGAGGTGAAGAAAGATCTTAGGGTTTGGCGCAGTTTCCTGAGTGATTTCAATGGCAGGGTGGTGTGGCCTGCCCCTCCGGTGTCTAGCTCAGAACTCGGCCTGTTTACTGACTCGGCCGGCAGCATCGGTTTTGGGGCCATTTTGGGTCCTTCCTGGTGTGGGGCGGAGTGGCCAGCGGAGTGGCACAGGACAGGCCTGACAAAAAACATAGCATTCCTGGAACTCTTTCCTATAGTTGTAGCTGTGACAATTTGGGCCGACCTCTTCAGAGACAGGGCAGTGGTGTTCTGGTCAGACAACATGGCTGTGGTGGAAGCTATTAACAGGCAAGGGGCCTCTTGTGGGCATGTGTTGAGACTGTTAAAACGTTTGGTGTTGGTATGCTTGAAGCTGAACTTGACTTTTAAGGCGGCGCATATACCGGGAGTTGACAACAATGCTGCTGATGCTTTGTCTCGTTCCAAGTTGCAGGAATTCCGGAGGTTCCACCCGCAGGCAGAGGAGCGAATGACAGAGTTCCCACCATCACTGTGGACAATTGGTGCCCCGCATTAGCGGGGCTGGTAGGTGCTTCCCTCAACGATCGCACCAAGAAATCTTACCAAAAGCATTTTAATTCTTACAGGTCTTTTGTGAAGGAGGCTGGGTTGCCTCAATTGTTTGCTCCAGATGCTATTCATGGGTACCTCCAGACGTTAAGGGATCAGGGCAGGGCTGTCTCGTTCGTTAGGGCTAACTTGTCAGCAATAGGCGTCTTTGCAAAACTAGCAGGGGTGCGAGACCCGGGGGGCTCTTTTTTAGTCAGGAAAGCTGTAGCGGGCTGGACTAGACTAGAAGGACCTAGGCGGGATTCTCGTAGGCCTTTGGACATCCCGACCTTATGTGCCATGGTGGACCTATTGCCCTCGGTTTGTAATTGCCCTTTCGAAGGCATCCTGCTGGGGGCGGCTTTCACTCTAACCTTTTATGGGGCATTCTGTCTGGGTGAAGTGGTGGGGTCCTCTAGGGTTGACCAGGAAGGGGGCCTCCAACATAGGGACACTTGCCTGTCTTCTAGTGGTCTAGTAGTAACTTTAAGGAGATCGAAGACTGACCAATTGGGAAAAGGGGTCACCATTCGGCTGGGTCCTGCGCCAGGGGTCTCGGCCTGCCCGGTAACCCGGATGAGAGCGTATCTGGCCCTGCCCCCGGTTGGGAGCGGGCAGGCCTTGTTTATTCATGAGAACGGGGACTGTTTGTCCCAGTTTCAGTTTAAGGCGGTCCTGGGACTAGTGCTGGCGCGATTGGGCCTGGGGGCGGTGGGATACTCATCCCATTCTTTTAGGATTGGCGCAGCTACTTTGGCCGCAGGGGCGGGCCTCCAGAGCGATGTGATTAAAAGAGTGGGGCGCTGGTCGTCCGATTGCTATCGCAGATATGTGAGGCCTGAATTGTTGTGATGATGGATCAATGAGTGACTGTGACTTGTGCCTGACTTTTCCATTTCTCTCCTCTAACTTAGTATGCCCGCGAAGGTGGTGTGGGTATTGGGGCACTCGTTTGTGCGTCGCGCTACGGTGCGTTTACATCAACGGCGAGTGGTGAAACCGGCAGACTTGGGCGGGACGGAATTCCTGTGGCGAGGTGTCGGAGGTATGCGAATTCGTCACCTGAGGCGGCTCGTGGAGGAGTTAAGAGATCAAGAAGGGCACAAGTCTCCAGATTGGATTATCATTCACCTGGGAGGAAATGACATGGTGGATCGTGGCCGCTTGGCAGTCAAAGAGGCATTGCTGGCAGAGTTTGCGTGGTTAGGGAAAATCTTCCCATCGGCCAGGATTGCTTGGTCGGCGATGATACCGCGCAGGACATGGGGCCCGGGAGTTCGAACAAGGTCCTTGAATGTGTCAGTAAGGCGACTCAACGGGGAGATGGCAAGGTTGTGCTCAGTGAAGGGCCGCTTGTGTCATATCCCACACCGGATGATCTCGGGAGAGGCTATGTACCACAACGACGGAGTGCATTTGTCGGACTTGGGCACAAACACATGGATTAAAGGACTTTGGTCATTTATACAGAGCGCAGGTGGGGAGGGTGGCAGATCTGAGGGCCTTGGCCACCCTTGTGGCGGAAGAGAGACCTGTGATCCGTGACATTGACTAACACAAGGGACTGCCTTACGTACTCCATAGGCCAGCACTGAGGGGGAGACGGTAAGCTCTTCGCTGGGAAAATGTGACCACCGGCTGGGGAGGCTAGGGCGACAGATCACGAGCCTCCTGGGTCCCTGGGCAGCCTGGTGGTCGGGGGGTGGGCCCTGGAATTGGCGGACAAGGATCAGAGGGTGGGGCCCACTTCTCTTGGCGCAGGTGCGGTGCACCTGGCGTGGTAGGCTCAGTGCGAGATGCGAGCCAGAGGGCCCCCTTGGTGCTGGGGGGCGATGAGATTAATTTGCATTTATGATTTACAGTTATGAAGATGAATATTTAAAGTGTCTGTGATTTTGATTATGCATGTTACGTTGCTTTGTCATGTTTATGATATGTTGAAATTAAACATGGCCTTTTTTATAACCCACTCAATGCTTTGAGGATTCAATTGTGGGTTGGTGTGTCAACTAGGGGGGGCGGGGCCTTGCTGGGGGGATCCGGGTCCTATGACAAGCGCAAATCTAATGAAGCGCGCCCTTAGGACCTGGGCACCCCGGGCCACGCCCCCGGTCACGTGATCCTGGGCGGCCGGTCGCCCAATCGGCACTCGGTCGCCCATGTACTTCCGGGTCGGCACACGTATGTCCGGCTGGGGTGGCAGGGGGCGGAGACCTTTGCCCTATTTAGTGTCAGGCACCATGGCTCCAGTCTCTCTTTGCCCTCTGCCACTCCAGCTGACTACCTCGCCGGGCGACTCCTTTTTCCACCCCCTCACCTTATTTACCTTCAATTTGAATTCCCACCCACCATCCCTGTTGCTTAGGAGTGGAGGGGGTGGTTTTTTGGCTGAAGAGAGACCTGCGATCCGTGACATTGACTAACACAAGGGAATGCCTTACGTACTCCATAGGCCAGCACTGAGGGGGGAGACGGTAAGCTCTTCGCTGGGAAGATGTGACCACCGGCTGGGGAGGCTAGGGCGACAGATCACGAGCCTCCTGGGTCCCTGGGCAGCCTGGTGGTCGGGGGTGGGCCCTGGAATTGGCGGACAAGGATCAGAGGGTGGGGCCCACTTCTCTTGGCGCAGGTGCGGTGCACCTGGCGTGGTAGGCTCAGTGCGAGATGCGAGCCAGAGGGCCCCCTTGGTGCTGGGGGGCGATGAGATTAATTTGCATTTATGATTTACAGTTATGAAGATGAATATTAAAAGTGTCTGTGATTTTGATTATGCATGTTACGTTGCTTTGTCATGTTTATGATATGTTGAAATTAAACATGGCCTTTTTTATAACCCACTCAATGCTTTGAGGATTCAATTGTGGGTTGGTGTGTCAACTAGGGGGGGCGGGGCCTTGCTGGGGGGATCCGGGTCCTATGACAAGCGCAAATCTAATGAAGCGCGCCCTTAGGACCTGGGCACCCCGGGCCACGCCCCCGGTCACGTGATCCTGGGCGGCCGGTCGCCCAATCGGCACTCGGTCGCCCATGTACTTCCGGGTCGGCACACGTATGTCCGGCTGGGGTGGCAGGGGGCGGAGACCTTTGCCCTATTTAGGGTCAGGCACCATGGCTCCAGTCTCTCTTTGCCCTCTGCCACTCCAGCTGACTACCTCGCCGGGCGACTCCTTTTTCCACCCCCTCACCTTATTTACCTCCAATTTGAATTCCCACCCACCATCCCTGTTGCTTAGGAGTGGAGGGGGTGGTTTTTTGGCCAAAGAGAGACCTGCGATCCGTGACATTGACTAACACAAGGGACTGCCTTACGTACTCCATAGGCCAGCACTGAGGGGGGAGACGGTAAGCTCTTCGCTGGGAAGATGTGACCACCCGCTGGGGAGGCTAGGGCGACAGATCACGAGCCTCCTGGGTCCCTGGGCAGCCTGGTGGTCGGGGGGTGGGCCCTGGAATTGGCGGACAAGGATCAGAGGGTGGGGCCCACTTCTCTTGGCGCAGGTGCGGTGCACCTGGCGTGGTAGGCTCAGTGCGAGATGCGAGCCAGAGGGCCCCCTTGGTGCTGGGGGGCGATGAGATTAGTTTGCATTTATGATTTACAGTTATGAAGATGAATATTAAAAGTGTCTGTGATTTTGATTATGCATGTTACTTTGCTTTGTCATGTTTATGATATGTTGAAATTAAACATGGCCTTTTTTATAACCCACTCAATGCTTTGAGGCTTCAATTGTGGGTTGGTGTGTCAACTAGGGGGGGGGCGGGGCCTTGCTGGGGGGATCCGGGTCCTATAACTGCGCGTGCCATTTTCGTTGTGTGGAAAACTATCAAGGGGGACAAGCAACTTTTTTTTTCTATTTACCCACTTTTGTAACAATGGCGGGACGCTGCACTGCGTGCCCCCATTAATGGAAAGGTAAACAAACATTGTTTGCCTGCTGTATTGCTTTTACACACAATAGAAATGGATCTCTTCAAAGCGCAGCTATTAAACTAGCATTATCCCACTTTGAAACCTCTTTTAAATCGTTATCCTCACACACATCATGCATATAGCATTAATTGGCAGGTAGAACTTTAAATGCTTACCACTTACACACATAATTAATTGTACTTGTTAAGCCCATCCCCTGGCGACACAACAAGGATTGGGTTGCATGCCTAACACGCCGTCGCTGTGCCACCCTGTTGCTTGGGTGTGTGTGCCGACTGCCCACGAAGTTAAACCTTCACACCCGACCTTCCTGCTGGCAAGTGTCTGGTGATTTCCTTGTTTTTCATGGCTCATTTAGAAAATTCACCCAGCGTGATAAAGGTGACCGCATAAATATCTGCATTGCCAGACACGTCTCTCGATCGTTTCATCATCAAAGAAGATTTCTGGCTGTCCCCAGACCGCTAAACGTTTAATCACTCCTTTTGAAGAGTAGGTATCAGTCGGTCCGGTGAAGCATTTGTCCTTAATATTGCCTTTATGTATTGAAACCTCTGTACTGAACGAAGTACTCAGTTTGTGTGATTTGCCAGGATCCAGGGCCGGACTGAGAACCAAAACCGGCCCTGGCAAAGTACTCGGCTGGCCCCCTGGGGGTGCGACCGAGCTCTTTGTCGGCCCGGTTTTCGGCCGATTTTGTTACAGGGTCGATTTTGCAGCTATGCTGCAAAAACGGCCCTTTAACAATAACAGCCCCCGGGGCCCAAAACTGGCCCCCACCCTGCGGCGCACCGGGGGATTGCCCGGTGCCTGCAACGGCCAGTCCGGGCCTGCCAGGATCACTCTATTCTATGCAGTCAGAAGTTATTTGAAAATATTTCAAGACGTTTCAGACAATTGTTTTTTAGTAACTTTCTTTTCTCAGTATCGATAGAGAAACATTGGGCCATATTATCAAGAAAGGGCGATACATTATCGCCACTTTTATCGTCAGGAAACTGCCACTAAAGCGACGATAATGGGCTTGATAATATGCCCTTGTGAATTCCCATAGAAGCCCAAGTTAACACCAGAACCTGGGCTTCTATGGGAATTCACAAGGGCATATTATCAAGCCCATTATCGCCACTTTAGCGGCAGTTTCCTGCTGATAAAAGCGGCGATAATGTATCGCCCTTTCTTGATAATATGGCCCTTTGTCCTTTTAATAATTTGTTGCAGCCACAGGAAATGGATTTCAGGCCCATGGGAAGAGCCACCACACCCAGTTGCACTTGTTGATTGTCTTGAAACTGATAAAATAGCATGTGCTTTTTCAGTACTGTAACGTGCTGTCACATGCTTTACAAGAATTCTAACCAGGGCGTAAAGTGGAATATATCAACTTGGGGGGGACGGGGGTTCTCTCCAAGGGAAGTAGTCGATGTAATTAAGGGCGTGGCTTAAACCAAATAAGCTAAACATCTGTGCTCAGCATAGGTGCTGCTCATCTGGTATATTGCTGCTTCTGTGATGACTGTATGACCCCTTTCACATACAGTAATTGGCACTATGCTTGAATGGTGTTATGCATAATATAGAATGTGGTAGATTATGTTGGTGGCATGTGGGATTAATTGTGGGTAATTTTTTGATCTTTCATTAGCAGATGGTTTTAGCATTGTACAAAAAGACACTCCTAGTTGGAATTACTCCAGTGGAAGGAAATACAGAGAAGTCCATGGTGGTCTTTTTTTACAATGTTGCTTGCCGCAAATTAATAAGCCATCTATGACTATGTGAACATATAAATGCACCAGTTTGACAGTTAAGCATATGTTTGCATCGGAAACAAAAGCGACAAGTACTAGTAAAGGCTATAGGTCTGACCATCGCAAGAGCTATTGGCTTTGTCAATGTGCTTTAGCCATGTTATACAGCAGCACAGCTGCAATTCAGCATGGCTAAAAGTTCAAAAAACAGGCATTTGCAATGTAATAGGTTTTGCATTTGCAAGAGTTTGAGCTATTTGCAATGTAAATGACAAGCGTAAAATGCACTTTATAGTCCTTGCTTAGGAGAAGCAAGGATGGCAGTAAAAGAGGCGCAGTTACTGTCAGCCTTGCTTCTCCTAAGCAAGGACTATAAGTATAAACTCCATTACCCACCACTTGCAGGTTTTTAAAACACATACATTAAAAGCATTGTCATTTATAATGCAATAGCTCAAACTCTCGTAAATGCGAGGTCTATTGCAATACAAATGCTTGTTTGGTCTGTGACAAACGCCAGCCGAGGCTTTTCTGTACAGACCTTTACACTGAGATTTCCGACTGGAATTAAAGCTCGTCTATTGAAATGTAACCACTGGAAAACCTCTAAAGAACTATTAAAAGAACATGGAATTAAATTATAATTGTATTAGATAGGATGGACATTCATCTATTAATTAGAAATGTTTCCAGCTTAATATAGTTCCTTTTCTATTTTGTTAAATATATATATATATATACATACCGCTTACCATGCACAGGTCGTTCCTTCTTTCACATCACGCTCGTGTCTTGCACCTGGTTAGGTGTTGCTGCCTGTAGCTTTCAGCAAACAGGCGGCGCTTTAAATACTGTCTAGACCACACAGCAGAAAGTAAAGTTATGCAAACGTAGCAGTTTTTCCATGCAGTTTTTGTATTCATTGTTTAATTGCTTAATCAAATGAACCTCAACGGCAGCTCTTTCAAGACAGCTTGCACATAATGGAAGGGCATTGTCAAATATTCTTCCTTCACAGAGCTGCTTGTGATGTGTGGCTGGTACCATGTTGCAAACAGTTGAGCGTACTTCCTAGTAAACATTTTCAGTTTACAAACTGAAAGTCATAAGCGTCCACATACCAAGGGGGAATGGTGCTGACCACATGAGCTTTGAACAAGAATGACGTCAAAAGATCGACCCCTTGACCATAGCTGACATGTTTTCAGATTTCTTATGTTTGACATTTTCATGGTTCCAAATACACTTATGAGTGAAATTCAATTACCCATTGTGTGACACTCAGCGTGACACTTATTGTGAATAAAACCAAACGATGAACGGCACAAAAATAGATAAATATCAGAACTTTTACACTTGTGAGCAATGTGAAGCTCTAAAAACATCCGGAAACTGCTGCAAAAACTTTTGAAATGGAAGGTTTTTTCCAAGATAGCTGAACAACTAGACTTTTAAAGCTGTTTGGAGTTGGAAATCACCATCATTTATCACGCATGCATAACATTCCTTCTTAATGTAGAACAAGCTTACACTAAGCATTTGGGGGAATATTTATGAGGGCTTTGCGTCATGTTGCACCACTAAAAGCGGTACATGCGCAACGCAAACTGCTGAGTACTATTTATGAAGCCACGCAAAGCTACTTTGAGTGACTTTGAATGGCTGCAAACATATGGAGTAATGCAACGCAGCACAATTCACTGCATTTTCCTATAATTTAACACATTTTTGGGGGGCATGGCAAGAGAAAATTAGCGTTGCCCTACCCAGGAGGTAGATCTGATACCCATTGCATAAAAAAAGTGCAAAGTGATTGTGTGTTCTTCGTAATCAGGCCTTGTTGATTTGTCAACGTGGTAATGCACCAAAAAGATACGCCTCCCTAAGGGAGGCATAACAAGGAGAAATATCTTTATTTCTCCTAGTTTTTCCTCTTTTTATGTGTGCTGTATTCTGCAGCACACATTGAGAAACAAAAACAACTCTATGGATTGTTTTTGTGCTGGAAGGTGCCCCTTCCTGCACAACAATAATCCTGCCTACAACACAGGCACCCTTGCATCATTGTGCAAGGGTGCCAGCATTGGTGCTAGGCTGCTGAACCAACAGCAACACATGGGGAAAGGACAGGATTGTGACGTATTGGATGAATACAGTGTATGTCTGCCCTTTTTGTCGGTGGCATAGGACAGTTAAAGCACTCGCTGCGGAGATTATCAGATGAGTGAACTGTTCACAGTCTAAAAAACAGTGACAGCATGTGACTCACCTCGCCTGGCTTCCAGGTATACTGTGCATGAGGAGTGTGTCTCTGACTGCCAGCTGAGCTCTTGGTTGGGAATGGTTCATTAAATGCCCTCTTGAAATTCTATTTTTGGCGGGGAGGCAGGGAAAGGGCCCTGGACTGCAGCATCAGGTGGCAGTTGTGAGCTAAGGCAGACAACAGTGGCTGGTAAATGCAAAGCTGTATTTTGGGCCTGGAGATTGAGCAGTGAACAGCACCCAAACAATAGGCAAATCATAAGGCGGGGAGGAAACTGAAAACAGTAGCTGTAGTACTCAATCATGGCACCAAAGTTCCTCCCCGGTCTACAGCCCATACCTCAGGCACCTGTGAAAATCTTGTACTTCAATCTGTGTTGCTGTCTCTCACCTCACCTGCACAGTGGGAACCCCAGGTAGGCTGGGGAACAACCAGCTGCTTTTAGGAGGAAATGTAAGGAGAGGTCACCAGCTGCCAACTTGGCAAACAACTCAGAGCGAACACTCAATATTTCTTGGTAGACATGCACATCATTTGTGACATTCAGAGGGTGGGGTTCACTTGCATATGCTCATTCAGTACAAACATATTTTCCAGGGATTATTTTAGCTTTTCAATAAATATGTTAGGGTTCAGAAGGGCATCGTGTTCATGTTCCTTTTTGGTTTGGCAGCTAAATTGCCTCCTTTTACGAGCAAGGGATCATGAGTAGCATTTTTCTTTCTACTTGTCCTCAAGTTGCAGTGTCAGTCTGTCTGAACTCATTTGGATTAACCCATAAACCACCAAAATATCTTGCTGAGTTTGGAAATGAACTGTTGCACTTGTAAGGCACTACTTTTCAGATCATATATAATTGAAATAGCATGTTGTCTCATTATGTATACTGTGCCTGTACAGCACCTGTGTAGCTCTGAATTCCTCAACATGGCACATTCTTTGCCAAAGAAATAATGACATAAAGCATTCTTCCAATCTTGGCCAAGTGAAAGCAAGGTAAAGGAGAGATTTTTGGTAGTGGTGTTCTCTAAGAGGGAGTAACCGCACATTCAAATCAATATTAAAGAAAAGAGTTAATTAGACCACATAATTCAAACAATTACTGAAAATACAGTCGGAGTGCTCGAGGGGCCACTGTCACTCACTACCAAGGGTGACTAAAGCTGATCCATTGGACCTGTCAGAACAGAAATACAAAAAAGGTCTACTCAGCACTATCCTTAAAGTAGTATTGAAGATGACTTGTAGGTCAGATGCATTTTTACACCAATATAGTATTCGGGTTGGGGCCGCCTCATTTACTTTCATTTACTTTTGTGCCCACCACCTGACTTACGATCTGCAGCGATTGACCCACTTTTTGATGTTATCACACCACTTCTTTATATTCATGCTTGATATCTACATTGTTTAGCCTTGAGAAAGTCTTGGTACGGACGCTGTACCAACGATACACGTGTTGGCTGTTTGTTTCTTTAAAATTTGTGAATAAAAAGAAAACCATCCAGATCATCTTGTCTCAAGAAGAATATCTTTGTTGAAACTTACTCACATTGTTACTATATTGGTGTAATAATTGATATGACCAACAAGTCATCTAAATACTACTTTACGGATAGTGCTGATTAGACCTTTTTTGTATTTCTAAAGGAGAGATTTGGCTTGGAGTGCAAGGCCCTCACATTTGGGGAGCTTTCTATCTTTATAAAAGGTATTGTTTTATTCCATGTATTAATTCTCTTCAATATCAATATAAATAATTTCCATTTCAATTCAAACGCAGTATCTACTACACTTTCAATCTGTTCCAAGTTCTTATATGGTGCCGCTCATCATTCGGATTTCTACCTGCCAGAGGATTTGCTCCTGAATGCTTCTCCACAGCGCACTCCCTGAGGCAGAGTCGGCTGGTGGGAGCGCTACCACAATCGGCGGTTAGTCCACTTGCTCCCAGCGTGACCGCGCCCAGGTAGAAGTGTTTGAAAAGGGTTTCTGACTGAGGAGCCTACTGGGGGACTGCGAGGACCAGAAACCACCACACCTTGCAGCTGGCGCCTCTTCCCCCGGCGGCCACGCCCTCCTAATTGGCCATTGCATATCACCTTTCGCGACACGCGCTCCGCGGGTGCCGCTCATCATTCGGATTTCTACCTGCCAGAGGATTTGCTCCTGAACGCTTCTCCACAGCGCACTCCCTGAGGCAGAGTCGGCTGGTGAGAGCGCTGTGGAGAAGTGTGGCTCACGGTGTAGAGCAGGCAGACCCGGAAGCTGAGGTCAGACCCGGGACCAGGGTTCAATTCCCGACGCGGCAGGGTCTTGAGCTCAAATGTCCACAGACTCGATAATTCTCGCTTCGGTCCCTGCTCTAATCATGGGTTCTCACTCTGCAACTCTGGGCATTAAGCTTGCTTAATCTCCACAACGGCCCCCCTGCGGCGGGATGCCTGGCCTTCACCTTGGGGATGCCCTAATGGGGCTATCTCACAGGAAAAAGCCAGGACGGGTTCCCAAGGCAAGCGCCGGGAAACCTCCGGGTAGCTGTGCGCTCAATAAATGCAATAATAATAATAATAATAATAATACCGCAATCGGCGGTTAGTCCACTTGCTCCCAGCGTGACCGCGCCCAGGTAGAAGTGTTTGAAAAGGGTTTCTGACTGAGGAGCCTACCGGGGGACTGCGAGGACCAGAAACCACCACACCTTGCAGCTGGTGCCTCTTCCCCCGGCGGCCACGCCCCCAGACCAATCCCATTTAAACAACACAAACTCCACCGCAACGCGGGACGCGCGCGGGTCGGAGCTAGGGGCGAAGACCGGGCAAAGAGCGAACCGTTTGAGGCCGTTCGAGGACGTAAGAGACTGGACTGGGCCACGATTCATTCATCCCCATTTGGCTATATCCCTTTCCTTATTATTATTACCAGTTTTATTCCCCAACAAAAATGGTTGTCACCAGAGGAGCCAAAACTATAGCCCCAGGTAGGGTGGGTAAATTGCTTGGTCCCATGGACGACTTCATTACGAAGGCTAACACGTTCATAGACCAAAGCATATCATTGATAGAAGAAAGGATCTCCTTGGACCTGGCATTCGCCAAAAGATCCTCACTGGGGATCCTGGCGGACGCCAGATCACCAGCTATAGGAGTCCCAAACGCTGAGGTCATCCCGACACGAGAGAGATACAGCTTACCTAATACAGTTGACTTATCAGTGTCCCAACTTGCCGACTCACAGCTTAGTTTTGATCTAGAAAAAACACCGGACCTAGTCCCGCAAACCTCTCCACAAATCTCCTCCATAGAAAAAATGATAGAAAGGGGAATGAGGGAGGGGGCGATAAGTAAGAAAAGGGTGGCACCTAATCCCTCAACATTAAACAATCCAACCCATATACCTAGCGCTCCACAAGACCGACTGGATAGAGTAGAACAAATAGGAGTCCCAGTGTTAGTCCATCATTTAGAGAACGAAACACTTATCCCGGTAGTTCTGGATCCCCCTACCATCACACAAACCCACAAGGGTTCGTGCGATATGGAGGTTCCCGAATTATTATTAACTAAGATAGCCAACATATTTAAACAATCGTTGCAACCTTTAGAACAACGATTAGCGCACTTGGAGACACAGATCTTAAAACTTATAAAAACTCAACAACCCAATCATCTGTTAGGCCCACAAAAAGTAGGGGGAAATAATACTAAAAAACCACTTCCCACAAAAACAACAAACGTAAACCCAACCTTGCCCAATCCCCAACAGAAGATACTTCAGATAACAATTCCCAGTGTCCCCACTACCAACAATATACCGAACCCAGCTAGGACTACACATACAACAACTACCCCGACCATTCCTACCAATCCAACAAACACTATCTTATTGACTTCCCCAGGAACGCCAATTACACCGGCCCCAAAGCCTGAGGCATCTAATAAAACTGCTAATAAAACCGCCAACAAAAATACAAATAAACCATCCATCAAAACGCCGGTCCCTCAGATTCCAGCTTCAAACCCCTTGTCTGTTAGGCCCAGGAGAAATACCGCCAAAAATTTAGACCAGTCAAGACTTCCAGCAGATTTTCCACCTGAGGCCTCACTGTATGTGGTGGTTATGGCCGGTGTTCCTGAGCTAACCGATCATAACTCGGAACCTGGCTGGTCTTTAAAAAATAAGGCACAGCATTGGCTGCAGACCAATCGCCAGATCCCATCAACCTGGTATGGAAGGATTAGATATGTTGCCAGGGTTCCATGGGTGGGCAACACTAGAAAAACGATCCCCGGGGACTGTATAGCGATTACTTTCGAGGACCCACGCATAGCAGATTACATCTGCTCCTGGGAAGATATCGCCTCAAACGGAGGCATTAAGATTAAGTCACTCTCCTTTTTCTACCCTTTTAGGCAACTAAACGGACCTCCCCAGGAACAAGAGCCCCCATGGGCCGTCCCACTCTCCAGACAGGATGATTTAGCGAACCCCAGATATCATGGTCCCCCTAGATTATATGATCCAGATTACTCCTGGCACACAGTGAGACCACGTTATCAGGGGGGAAGCTGGGAAGACAGGAGACCTTACACACAAAGGCCGGTAATTAGAGATCAGCCCCGGTGGGACCCATGGCATAACATCCCGTTGTTTAATAGGTATAGTGGACTTGAAATGGTCGATTGACCATCAAAAGAAAGTGTACCTAACAATCTGCACGTACCCTCTAGCCCGGGGATCCTGAATATTTCTTTGGGATCCACGAATGCTGAAGTTGTAATCTTAGCAGAACAACTAAAAGATGTGACCCCGCCGATTTCCATACTCTATTGGAACATTGCAGGCCTTCGCTCCAAAATCGAGGATGGGACTGCGCAAAACTTTTTAAAACCCCACCAAATAATCTGTCTCCAAGAGACTTGGTCAATAGAAGAACTACACCTACAAGGCTATAAAACCTATTTCGTTCCTGCACTAAGCAGTATAATGGGAAGACCCAAAGGTGGGTTAGTAACCTACATAGCGAACACCCTAACCCTCACAAAAGTGGTCACAGTCGCTCAGGATTCCAATCACCAAATCCTTTCTTTATCTTTTGCCAACAAGGAGACTATCTTCCTGACCAACTTATATAATAACCTCCTCGAAGACCAATTCATAAATCTCCTTAGCTACGTACACGAGAAATTAAAACAATCTTACCAATGGAGAACTGGTAAAGGGGCAACCCACTTAATCTGGGGAGGAGATTTCAACCTCCATCCATGTCTAACGACTAATCCACTCTGCTGTGGGATGCCCCGTTAGTGCACTTCACACACAAGAAAGTGGGGAATATTCTAAATGCTGTCCTCTCGGACTTGGACCTGCAAATTGCTAACCATCAAAATGCAGATTCTAACTTACTTAGCCCGACTTACGTGGGTAGAGGCCATCAAACAACAGTCGATTACATACTTTTATCACCCGGCCTGACAGGCATAGTTAAGGATTTTGTTGTCATTGGTAACCCACTTAGTGACCATTCAGCGCTAAGGATTAAGCTTTACATGCCCGCACTCAGTACCCAAAACTCGGATATCGCTTCCACGCTCGCACAGAATAAAATAGATATTGGCAAACAGAATGGTTACACAATCAAATGGGGAAAAATTAATCCTACTGAAATCACAAAAAAACTGATAATCCAGGCATACCCAAACATTTTAAAATGTCTGGACCTCTCATCAAGTCACGAGGAAGTCCTAACGAACTTTAAACAAATCTTGGAGTTCATTAAGGATTTACTTATGTCAAAACCCAAAACAAATCACCCAGTAAAGCAAAGGTGGTTTAATCATAACTATACAACCGCCCTAACAAAACTAAAATCAGCACTTCATAATAAACCGAGAGACCCAGCCCACATCCAACTCCTAAGGCGCCAATACATAGGGGTACGCAAACTGAGAATCGCACAACTAAAGCAGAAACTCTGGGACGACCTCCATAAGGGTGCTGTCTCAAAAAACAGCGAGCTTTTTTGGCGCACAGTCAGAACCCCATACCTCTCGGACACTGGCACCCCCAGAATAGAAGTTGCTATTGACGAGAACACATGGGTTACACATTTCTCTGAGATTTTTAAAAATAGTTCATCCACAGATCCATTGCCCCCAAAAGTACAGTACCCCATCCCGCTTCTCTTTGACATTCCAGATCTTTTGGAAGCATTGCAGAAAAGCAAACTAGGTAAAGCCCCAGGCCCCGATGGGGTCCCAGTGGACTTTTTCAAAAATAACCTAGATCTCTGGGCCCCCATTCTAACAAGAGTGTGCATAGCGGTCGTGAATGAGGGAGTGCTAAGCTCCTGGACTAAGTCAATAATGGTCCCCATTTTCAAAAAGGGGGATCGCCAAGATGTGAAGTGCTATCGGCCCATCTCACTGCTGGACTCGCTCGGGAAAGTAGTGGGGAGAGTCATCCTAGAGCGTCTACAGCAGTGGAGTGAGGATCGAGGCATTATTTCCGATATCAAATTCGGCTTCCGCGAGGTTTCGGAACAGTAGAACAGGCCCTCAATCTCACTCTAATAATGGGAAAATACACACAGGCCAAGACAACCAAGATCTATATGGTCTTTGTCGACCTGCCCGCAGCGTTTGACTGCGTCTCGCATGCAAAGCTGTGGACAGTCCTAGCCCAAATGGGAGTAGAACCCCCTCTTCTGGACTTCTTAAGGGAACTCTATTCTGGTGCAACGGCCAGAGTGCGATTTGGCCTAAATGGCGAGTTGACGGCCCCATTTAGCGTAGGGCGTGGAGTCAGGCAGGGATGTGTCCTGGCCCCCTTCCTCTTCTCACTCTACACTAATGGCCTGGAGGGGGAGATGTTGAGGGGGGCTCAGGACCTCCCACGCATAAACCAGCGCCTGATTCCCGCCCTGCTCTACGCGGATGGCGCAGTCATTCTCGTGCGCACCCCTCGTGAGCTTCAGCTATCACTGAACAGGTACACGACTTTCATGGGCAACCTGGATTTGAGGGTGAACGTGAAGAAAATGTTTGTCATGACGGCAGGCAGGGGGCAAAAAAAGAACAAAGGCCATTTACCTCGACAATCAAAAGCTTGAGGTCACCCCCCAATACCCCTACCTTGGCGTCATGATAGATGATCAACTGACATGGAAGCCAGCCGTAGACACAAGAGGTCATCTTTTTAAGAGATCAATAGCCGCTCTTACCAGCTTCTCTCAGAGACTAGGAAAAAGGCCCCCAGTGGAGCTACTAAAAATCTACAACGCAAAATGCCCGGCTATCGCCCTATATGTTGCGGGAGTCTGGGGTTACACTGATACTAGCTCCATCCAGAAGGCGGAAAATGTCTTTCTCAGATTTCTTCTAGCCACTTCGAAAGTCACCTCAACATGTGCAATGCACCTGGAATTAGGAATACCCTACATAGAGGATCTAATTAAAACAGAACCAGTGATGCTGTGGCGGCGCATCTGGTCATCTGATAAAAACACGCTGACCCAGTCCATCATTGCTGACTCGATGGCTCTCGACAAATCCTCCAAAGTAAAGTGGCTTTCCTATGTAAGAAATTTCCTCAAAGATTTAGGGCTTGAGAACTATTACCTTGAACCAGAATCTATAACGGACATTTCAAAAAGAGACCTTAAACAATCAGCACTAAGACATTTGGAATCTCTAAGACTAGCATCTGAATCATTAAAAATGGCAGTAGTCCATGCTAACATGATCCAAATAGCCCATGGCATTCATCCGTACTTGACACTCCAAATACCAACTTACGAGAGAATGTTATTAACAAGATTCAGGCTAAACACATGTTTTAGATTGGTTACGTTTCCACTGAAAAACTGTTGGAAAGCTACCCTTCCACCTTGTCCGTGTGATGGTCTATCAATACAATCCAATCTACATGTGATCATGCTTTGCAAATTTCATCAACCCCATAGAAAAATTTGGTTACTACCAATATTAAGGAACTGGGGGCTGAGACAATGCAGACCTGCTCTTCTTAGACTCCAAGGGCCAGATGTGGGTGGCCGAAAATAGCCATTTACTGATCGGTAACGGCCGAATTTGGCCGTTACCGACCAGTAAATGGCCTTTGACATGTAGGGGCCCTTAAATGTTGCATTTTCGGTAATTTTACTGATTCGGTAATTTTACCGAAAATGCAAGATTGAAATGTGGGTAGCCAATTTTCCATTGGCACATGGCTTTCAGAATCGGTATTTTACCATGGAATACAAATCCATGGTAAAATACCGATTCCTGTGTACATGCACATCTGTGCATGTACACATGTGCCATGTGACAGACAGACATGCCCTTAGGGCATGTCTGTGTGCCGCATTGCACACATGCCCATTTTGGGGGTGCTAGAGGGTGTCAAAGTGACACTCCCTGAACCCTTGACAAATTCGGTATTTACCGATTCGGTAAATACCGAATCGGTATTTGAATTGAATCCTATGGGCTTCAAGGCCCATAGGATTCAATAGCAAATACCGATTCGGTATTTACCGAATCGGTAAATACCGAATTTTTAAGGAATCGGTAAAAAATCCAGATGTTGGTACCTACATCCCATTTACCGATTTTGAAATACCGAATCGGTAAAATTCGGTAATATTCGGTATTTCTAAATCGGTAAATGTGATTTACCTACATCTGGCCCCAAATGCTGGAAACCGAAAACGTCTGTTATTTTGTGAGCAATTTTTTAAAATGCATCATGATACACAGGAAAAATCTATAAATGCCCTCATTAAGGATACTTGAGCAGATTTCTGTTTTTATAACTAATTTTCTTTTAATTTACTAGTCTCTTTGCATGAAATGTCATGAAATGTGGGTTTCTTTTATTAGTTCTTTTGCATGAAACGTCATGAAATGTGTGTTTCTTTTAATTATGTAAAAATGTAACGAATGTTATTAACTGTCTCTTTTATGGTTTTTCCTTTGTGAATAAGCCGAATAAAGAACTTTATATATATATATATGCTGCAGATCTTCTTTTATAGTTAAATATTTTAATACATTTTTAATTACTCTATTCAGAAACATACGTACAAGTATTTCCTTAAATTGTTTCTGTCTTTTTGTCACATGTGCTTCTTTTCCATTGTTTTCTTTATTTGCATCTCATTTGCTCGAAAAATGTCTTTCCTCCTTTGGTGAGTAATTTGTTGTTCAATCTCTCCACAACCTTTTAAATAAATCGTTTACTTCTCTTACCAGAATCCACTTTATTCTCAACATCCTTTTGGTGTTTTTCTACTCCACTCGTTATAGTTTTCATTAAGTACTTCTGTTTACTTTTTTTCTCTTCTCTTGCCATATTTTATTTCTAATTAAAATAAAATATCATCCTAAAATACAAATAATAGTTTACTTATTTTAGTGTATTAATTAAAATGTCAAAATTAAAAACATTTCAATTTTGAAAATACCAACTAAGCCCAAAATTAAAATTACATTTCTATTGCATTTATAACTCATAAGAAGAGAAACGTATAAAAATTAGCAAAACATCTGCAAAAACACCAGTATAGGTGGTCACACAGGCAAAACGAGAAAGGAAAAAAAAAGTTTACAAACAGCTAAATGAAATAATCAAACAACACAGCTACTGAAAAATGTAAGAAATGCAGAAAGAAGCAACAAATGTACAGAAAGAGGCAAAACAGATGCAGAAAGAGGCAAAAGAAGTGCAGAAAGAGGAAAAAGTTGTAGGAAAGCACAAGTAAGGTACAGAAACAAATAAAAGGGGTGCAGAAAGAAGCAATATGAGTTGAAAAAGAAATAAGACACATGCAGAAAGAAGGAAGAGAAGTGCAGAAAGAAGCAACAGAGATACAGAAAGAGGCAACATGCTTGCAGAAAGAGGCCAGAGAAGTCCAGAAACAAGCGAGAGAAAAGAAGAAACAGGAAAGAGAAGTGCTGAAAAAGGCAAACGAAGTGCACAAAGAAGCAAGAGAAGTGCAGAAAGAAGGAGGAGATGCACAGAAAAAGGCAAGACAGGTGCAGAAAGAGGCCAGAGAAGTGCAGGAATAGGGAACAGGGATGTAGAAAGAGGGTAGAGATGTGCAGAAACAGGGAAGAGGGATGCAGAAACAGGCAAGATGGATGCAAACGAGACAAGAGGGGTACAGAAAGAAGCAAGTGAGGTGCAGAAAGAAGCAAGAGAAGTGCAGAAAGAAGCAACAAACATGCACAATGAGCCAACAGGGGTGCAGAAAGAGGCAACAGGGGTGCAGAAAGAAGCAAGAGAGGTGCAGTAAGAAGCAAGAGAAGTAAAGAAGAAAGCAACAAAGGTGCAGAAAGAGGCAAGAAAAGTACAGAAAGATGCAAGAGAGTTACAGAAACAGGCAAAAGTGGTACAGACGGAGGGAACAGGGGTGCAGAAAGAAGCAAGAGAGGTATAGAAAAATTGAACAAGGGTACAGAAAGATGCAAGAGAAGTGCAGAAAGAAACAACATTAATGGAAAAAGAGGCAGGAGAACTTCAGAAAGAGGCAAGAGAATTGCAGAAACCGGCAACTGAGGCACAGAAAGAAACAAGTGGGGTGCAGAAAGAGGCAACGGAGGTGAGGATAGAGCAAGAGCAGTGCAGAAACAAACAAGAGTAGTACAAAAAAGAGGCTAGAAGGATGCTGAAAGAGGGAAGAGGAGTAGTATGTGTATAAGTAGTTTTTCAATAACTCTTTGACAACATGGTAGTGCCTAAGTTAAAGGATGAATGTAAGAGTAACCGTAGGGTCACTGGATAAGGTTATACGTAGTGCCTAAAAAAATGTATCACTAAATGGCTACTACCTAAGTCAATAATTCAGTGCTAGACTAGTGCCTCGGTAATTGAATGAGTGCACCAATACTACCTTGGTGATTTCATCAATGCATGAAAAATACCTGAGAGAACCATGAGAACAAGCCTAAAGCATGGTTTATTGCGTTAGTGTATGGGTAGAGGTTGAGATAATGCATGAGTCTCCACATAATGTCTGGGATATTCCTTCATTGCAGAGGTACTACCTTATTAAAGTTATGAATGTATGGAAAATACCTCTGAGATAGAATCAGTATTAAGGTAGTGCTTGGACCATAGCATAAGTGTATCAATAGTGTCTCACTGAGTTCATGAGTGCATAGGGAAAGGGCTGAATAATTGTTTGAATGCAATAGTAGTGTCCAAGTGATTATATGAATACATGGTTAATGCCTAATTGATTACAACTGTGTATAAGTAGTGCATCCTTGATTGCATAACTGAATAAGAATGCCTAAGTGAATTCATGAGTCAAAGATAGATATGAACCTCTTTTCATCAGTGCACTGTGGTATTAACTACTGTTTTACTGTTTCTTTAATTTATTAGAATTTTATGCCTAGAATTCTGTCATGTTATTAGTGATTGTGTTCTTACATAGTCAGTTGCTGCTTGGTTTCTGCTCCTACAACTGCTTATGCTGTGGGCTCCATTCTGCTTATCTCTACTTCTATTCTTCCAATACATAGCAGTTTGGAATTGTACCAGTGTTTCCTGGAATTCTTGGCATTCCCCCCCTCCACAAATTTGGTACCAGGAATGGGGTAATTTTTATTCGCCTTTTCTACTTTGACCTACATCTCTCCTGGAGCCCACCAGACTGTTTCTATTGCATTCCTGACACTCTGATGACCTATTGGAACATTATTGAGGTGGGTCAAAAGTGTTGGCAATTTTCATCTGCACGAAAGTTCCGTCTGCACGGAAGATTCCTTTCTGTTGGGGCGCGCGCCTATTTTAAAAGTCGCTTACCTGACTCGCTCCTTACACTTCTGTTCTGGAATTTCATCTGCCATTGCATTCTCCCTGCAGCCCGTTCCCCTCCTTCTCATGCACAACTAGTGGTTGAGTATATAGATTTAATTCACACTATAGTCCTAAAAACTAGCATGCATATCTATGTACCTTTTCCTAATGGCATCATATGTAAAAGAAGCATACAAATATACATATATCATGTGATAAAGTCACCCTAGTAGGGACAAAACGCATCATGGCTGCCTACATTTGTTTGTTGGACTGTTCCCATGATTTGCATATAGCCATGTCTGAACTAGGGTGGCAGAGTGGGCTAAAGAATGGTGATGGATTAAATCCAGATCTTTTGACTGGGTGTGAGTGTTTGATTGGTTCAGATGCTCAGTCCATTACCACCCCCTTTTGTACCACTTTTGGCCGCTATAAGTGTGGCAGGGTATGCTCAGACGTGAGTCCCTTGCTCACTTTGCCACTGGATTCAAGCAAGCCGGGCTGAAGACGGCTGGAATGCCAGAAACCGGTCCTCGGAAGCTTGTTTCCGGTCCAGGGAAGGCATGGCTTGGCAGTTCGGGCTGGACTGTTCCCATGAGGCACAGGGTCAAACTGATTGCATATAGCCATGTCTGAACTGGGGTGGCAGAGTGGGCTAAAGAACGGTGATGGATTAAACCCAGATATTTTGACTGGGTGTGAGTGTTTGATTGGTTCAGATGCTCCGTCCATTACCACCCCCTTTTGTACCTACATTTGTTTGTAAGCTGCAAGAACAATAAATTGAAGGCATTTTAAGAGCTTTTGCAGTCTGTGCTCTTTATCTGCATCCTGCGAGGGAAAAGCGGTGGCAAGGAGTTTGTTCGTGATATATATATATATATATATATATATATATATATATATATATATATATATATATATATATATATATATATATATATATATATATATATATATATATTCTACACTTACCCTCCAACAGGCTGAAGAAAAAGCAAAACAAGTTGAGAGACATACCCTCTTACAGGACAAAAAGAGTGATATTCCCAAAGGAGGGAGTGGCGTTATAAGACTCATTACGAACTATTCGGTGGCAGCGAATAAAGTCAGAGCCATCATGTCGAAAAATTGGGGGATCCTGCAATCAGACACTGTAATTGGAAAGGATCTACAACAACACCCAATGATAACTTTTAGAAGAATAAGGTCACTAAGAGACAGATTAGTCACAAGCCACTTACCAAAGGGAAAGTCCAAAGGAGAACTGCAGGCTAGGCATGGCTCATACCCATGCGGTAAATGCAAAGCCTGCAGTAACAGTCAGAGAGTACTAAGCTATCAGGTGCCACACAAGGAGTCTAAGATCAGAATCAACAAGTTTATCACCTGTTCAACCACATTTGTGGTGTACTGAAGTGCCCCTGCGAACGGATGTATGTAGGGAGCACAATGAAAGCAGTTAAGCTTAGGATCTTAGAGCATCAACGGGCCATCGCCAACAAAGATGAAAGCTATCCGATGGCCCGTCATTTTGCTAGCCACCACAACAGCGATAGGACTCAGCTTAGCTTCTTCAGCCTAGACTGCATCCCTCAAGACATCAGGGGTGGAGATCAGAAACGGAGACTTAGACGATTGGAGTCACGATATATCATCGACCTCCAAAGTAAGTCACCGGGAGGACTGAATGCAGGGGAAGATCTATTATCACACCTATAAACACGATGATCGTTTCCAGAACTGTGTCACTGTCAGAGTTTAACTACACTTACAACAAAATGCTTTAAGCTATCATTTGGTTCACAGTTCAACCCCTTTGATGAATTGGAATTGGATGTAATTTAACATGGTTATGTTAGTTTGGTTGATTTAATTGAGATTCTTATTAATCATGCCATTTGGGCTTCAAGAATTGCCAATTATTCATGGATGGATGGGGACAGAACTTTTGAATTGTTTACCAGCATAGAAATATGATCACTCGAACTATGCAAAGGATGCTGATTTATGATTTTGGTTTTAGTTTGGAACCAATGAATTGCCCATCCAGGGCTTAATGTTTGCAATTGGATATCGCAATTAATGTGACTTATTGAGATGTGATCAATATGTACAGCATTGTATGCATTGCTCGAAAAGAGTTTACTTTTGCACTGTAATGCGCGTTATTTCATCACTCTAAGATGGCGCCCTTATTTGTATTAATGTCCTTTTTTACTTTCAATGAGTAATGCCTTTATTTACTTCCGCCTTGCCGTCGCCAGCTGACACTGACGAAGGCAAGTGCTGAAACGCGTCTGGTTTGGATTGTTGCGCAAAATAAACCATACCTGGTTTAATCTCTGCTGTGAGTGCTGATTTTTGCCGGTTGGTAAACCTGCGGAGCTTGAATATATATATATATATATATATATATATATATATATATATATATATATATATATATATATATATATATATATATATATATATATATATATATATATGGCCAAACACTTCCAAACTATCTCGTCAGGAAAAACGGCAAGCACTCCGCTGTTCAGATTTCAAGTTGATTTATTTCCAAACCCCCTTCACCCCCGACAGACTCGTTTCGCTCAAAAGCTTCGTCAGTGTCAAAAAATATATATATATATCCAACAAAAAGAGTTTCCCACTCAGAAGAGCCACAACAGCAGGTAGGTAAGCTTTCGTTTTATGTACAGGAAGCTGCAGCAGAGCGGGTGAAAAACCACCAAAGTTTAAGTTTGCCTTACAGTTTGCCTGACGCGTTTCATGCTCCACGAGCATTTCTTCAGAGGCATGGCATCCATTCACAGTCTGTGGTTCGTATTCATTTTATTCACTCCACCTGCCCGAGTGGGAGTCGGCTCTCGCAGAGCCTGATGGTCCTTGTAGTTCAGTATTGCTCCAGTGAGCCACCAACTTGCTGTGATAATCCGGACATTTGTAATCCACAGTGGGTCTGGGGATAATTCAAACTCACGCTGTGCTGCACATCAGTCTTTCTGAAAAACGACCTCTCTGCCTGAGTGCCACCAGTCGGGTGACTGCAGCATAAACCAGAACAATGCGGTAGGGCTTCTTCCACGACCGGGACCAGCCGTAATACATCCAACAAAAAGAGTTTCCCACTCAGAAGAGCCACAACAGCAGGTAGGTACACTTTCGTTTTATGTACAGGAAGCTGCAGCAGAGCGGGTGAAAAACCACCAACGTTTAAGTTTGACTTACAGTTTGCCTGACGCGTTTCATGCTCCACGAGCATTTCTTCAGAGGCATGGCATCCATTCACAGTCTGTGGTTCGTATTCATTTTATTCACTCCACCTGCCCGAGTGGGCGTCGGCTCTCGCAGAGCCTGATGGTCCTTGTAGTTCAGTATTGCTCCAGTGAGCCACCAACTTGCTGTGATAATCCGGACATTTGTAATCCACAGTGGGTCTGGGGATAATTCAAACTCACGCTGTGCTGCACATCAGTCTTTCTGAAAAACGACCTGTCTGCCTGAGTGCCACCAGTCGGGTGACTGCAGCATAAACCAGAACAATGCGGTAGGGCTTCTTCCACGACCGGGACCAGCCGTAATACATCCAACAAAAAGAGTTTCCCACTCAGAAGAGCCACAACAGCAGGTAGGTACACTTTCGTTTTATGTACAGGAAGCTGCAGCAGAGCGGGTGAAAAACCACCAAAGTTTAAGTTTGACTTACAGTTTGCCTGACGCGTTTCATGCTCCACGAGCATTTCTTCAGAGGCATGGCATCCATTCACAGTCTGTGGTTCGTATTCATTTTATTCACTCCACCTGCCCGAGTGGGCGTCGGCTCTCGCAGAGGCTGATGGTCCTTGAGTTCAGTATTGCTCCAGTGAGCCACCAACTTGCTGTGATAATCCGGACATTTGTAATCCACAGTGGGTCTGGGGATAATTCAAACTCACGCTGTGCTGCACATCAGTCTTTCTGAAATACGACCTCCCTGCCTGAGTGCCACCAGTCGGGTGACTGCAGCATAAACCACAACAATGCGGTAGGGCTTCTTCCACGACCGGGACCAGCCGTAATACATCCAACAAAAAGAGTTTCCCACTCAGAAGAGCCACAACAGCAGGTAGGTACACTTTCGTTTTATGTACAGGAAGCTGCAGCAGAGCGGGTGAAAAACCACCAAAGTTTAAGTTTGCCTTACAGTTTGCCTGACGTGTTTCATGCTCCATGAGCATTTCTTCAGAGGCATGGCGTCCATTCACAGTCTGTGGTTCGTATTCATTTTATTCACTCCACCTGCCCGAGTGGGCGTAGGCTCTCGCAGAGCCTGATGGTCCTTGTAGTTCAGTATTGCTCCAGTGAGCCACCAACTTGCTGTGATAATCCGGACATTTGTAATCCACAGTGGGTCTGGGGATAATTCAAACTCACCCTGTGCTGCACATCAGTCTTTCTGAAAAACGACCTCTCTGCCTGAGTGCCACCAGTCGGGTGACTGCAGCATATACCACAACAATGCGGTAGGGCTTCTTCCACGACCGGGACCAGCCGTATTACATCCAACAAAAAGAGTTTCCCACTCAGAAGAGCCACAACAGCAGGTAGGTACACTTTCATTTTATTTACAGGAAGCTGCAGCAGAGCGGGTGAAAAACCACCAAAGTTTAAGTTTGCCTTACAGTTTACCTGACGTGTTTCATGCTCCATGAGCATTTCTTCAGAGGCAAGGCGTCCATTCACAGTCTGTGGTTCGTATTCATTTTATTCACTCCACCAGCCCGAGTGGGCTTTGGCTCTCGCAGAGCCTGATGGTCCTTGTTGTTCAGTATTGCTCTAGTGAGCCACCAACTTGCTGTGATAATCCGGACATTTGTAATCCACAGTGGGTCTGGGGATAATTCAGACTCACGCTGTGCTGCACATCAGTCTTTCAGAAAAACGACCTCTCATCCTGAGTGCCGCCAGTCGGGTGACTGCAGCATAAACCACAACAATGCGGTAGGGCTTATTCCACGACCGGGACCAGCCGTAATACATCCAACAAAAAGAGTTTCCCACTCAGAAGAGCCACAACAGCAGGTAGGTACACTTTAGTTTTATTTACAGGAAGCTGCAGCAGAGCGGGTGAAAACCACCAAAGTTTAAGTTTACCTTACAGTTTGCCTAACGCGTTTCATGCTCCACGAGCAGTTCTTCAGAGGCATGGCGTCCATTCACAGTCTGTGGTTCGTATTCATTTTATTCACTCCACCTGCCCGAGTGGGCATCGGCTCTCGCAGAGGCTGATGGTCCTTGAGTTCAGTATTGCTCCAGTGAGCCACCAACTTGCTGTGATAATCCAGACATTTGTAATCCACAGTGGGTCTGGGGATAATTCAAACTCACGCTGTGCTGCACATCAGTCTTTCTGAAAAACGACCTCTCTGCCTGAGTGCCGCCAGTCGGGTGACTGCAGCATAAACCACAACAATGCAGTAGGGCTTCTCCCACGACCGGGACCAGCCGTAATACATGCAACAAAAAGAGTTTCCCACTCAGAAGTGCCACACTATATTGCAAGAGTGCCCAAAAAAGATGCTCTCATCTCTTTCATAAACAACGCCGCTGACGAAGGGAGAAATCCCGAAACGCGTTTGACGTTTGATCTTCAGAGTGAACTTCGGACTGGGACGCTGTTTGCAAGCTCCCATTAAATTAATATGAAGCAAACTTGAACTTCGTGTGGCTCTTCTTGAATGGGTAACTGCAAGCGTTGGATGTTTAACGGCCTTCCCGGTCGTAAGAATGAGCCCACTGCAGCTGCGGGTCCCTGCTGGTCCCACCCGGTTTCAGCACGAGGGAAAGAAGGATCTGGCACTCGGCAGGGAGTTGCCAGTGACGCTTCTTGGTGGCATCTACAAAGCGGGACAGAGGTCCGCACGAATTTGGTTTTTTCCCACTTGGGATCATTTTTTGTTATTCACAGACTTGGGAGCACACCCACTGGGGATTACTGAGTAACGCACTACATATCCCACAAGGCCAGAGTGATGGCCACGCCCACAGGGCAGGGACTTTATATTGCAAGAGTGCACAAACAAGATACTCTCATCTCTTTCATAAACAACGCCGCTGACGAAGGGAGAAGTCCCGAAATGCGTTTGGCGTTTGATCTTCAGAGTGGACTTCGGACTGGGACGCTGTTTGCAAGATGCTATTAAATTAATATGAAGCAAACTTGAACTTCGTGTGGCTCTTTTTGAATGGGTAACTGCAAGCGTTAATATATATATATATATATTACCTACTGGCGGTTGCCAGTAGGTAGTTATAGTTAGGACCTAGTTTCTATTGGAAATCCGCAACATTCTATTTGGAATAACTTTGGCGCCGGTCGACGAATACACACAAAATTCTCCAAGAAAATGGCCTGCTCCGCTCCGCTCCTTCCCTTAAAGTTTGGGGGTCATTTGTGAAGCAGGGGCTGGGAAAAAAGGGGGGTCTCAAAATGTGTTTTCCCCATGCAATTTTCCATGGGGACCTTTAGCCAGGGCTACAACCCGAACGGCTGAACGGAATTACAACAAATTTGGCAAAACAAATTCGGCAAAAAGGTAGAGTTCGTAGAACCGAGGCACAAGAAAGCAGTGAAACAAACATGCAAAACACGCAAAGGGGGCAAGGTAGAACACATTGACCCCCTAGGCCTGCTCAGGGGGTCCCACAAGGACCCCCAAGGCCCCCCAAATTATTAATATTTTTTTTAAATCGCGGGGTTCGAAGTACAGTACTCTGTACGGTACTCTGTACTGTACTCTGTACCTTCCCGAGTGCATACTGGTGGTTCCTGGAGAGCTAGTTGGCCCCCAGGGACCTCCAGTATGCAAGGGGAATTAGTTCCCCCTCTGCAAACGCGCCAGGGGGCTGCGTTGCAGAGAGATGTGTAAAAAGGGGCATGGCCTCATTACACCTCTCTGCAACGCAGCCCCCTGGCACATACTGGAGGTTCCTGAGGGGCTAGTTGGCACCCAGGGACCCCCAGTATGCACGGGAAGTTAGTTCCTTCTAAGCCAATTAGTTAAAGACAACCACAATTTTTCTCCTTTCTCCCTAGCCCGCCGACCCTTCCTTTTATACAAAGCAATCTCCCAATTATATGTAGCTAACAATTTGCTGAACCATACATGTTCTGGCGGGGGGGTCTGCATCAAGCCATACTGTGGCCAGACACAAACGAAATACCGCCATTGCAATAAAAACCATTTTCCTATCAGTTCCTTCCATGACTTTATTAGAGATTCCCAACATTATAACCTGCTGGGTCAGTGATACAGTATAGCCCAATACAGACTCCAGTCGTCTTTCGATTTTAAATAATAATTGAGAAAGAACGGAGCATGTGGCAAAAAAATGTGTGCTATCTGCAGCCAACAACCAAAAACGAGGGCAATGTACCCCTGGTGTTCAACCCCATCGGTACGTGCCGGAGTTCTATAGAGGTCGCACCAAGTTTTAAAACATTGTACTTGCAAATTGGCTGAGATACATTATGTTTGGCTAAGCAGTAAGGAATCCTCACACTCCACCTGTCCAGCGTCCAATGCGGTTTGCCATCTATCAAAATGCCTAGCAAGATCATCTCCCATTTGTTCATTGATCAATTTATAGACCACGGAAGTAACCCGATGATTACAACTAAGCAAATCTATTAGCGGAATTCGATTCCGTTTCGAAAACTTTTTAGCCAAAAAATCCTGAATTTGCAAATATTTAAAAAAAATCCTTACTCTCAATACAGAATCTTTCCTTAATGGCTTCGAATGAGAGTAAGTAAATGCCACAAAGAAGGTCCCCTATATCGTAGATCCCTCTATCATCCCATCTTCTAAAATGTGCGGCATGAAAAATTTCCGGAAGTAAGGGATTATTAGCTAGAGGGGAGTACCGATAAAGCCGCCCAATCTCAAATTTTTTCCTGACTGCCATCCAAACTTTATAAGCCCCTAACAAGATCTTAAACCTAACCCTCTTGTAATATGCAAAATCAATCTGCCTCAATTAGAGGCCCCTTTCTTCTGCCCCATATATTAGTTGAAAAATAGAAATTTCTGGGCCTCCTAAATTACCCCCGTTCACCAACTCCCCCAGGTACTTTAAAGTAATAGCCCAGTAATAAATTTGGAAATTAGAAACATACCATCCTCCCTGATCTCTGGGTAAAGTCATAAACCTAAGTGCCCGTCTTAGGGGTTGCCCCGCCCCAAAAAATAGCGATACAGCCTGATTACCTTTTTGGAACCATAGCTTACTAAATTCCAAGGGGATAGCTCTAGCATAATAATATATTTTGGGCAGTAAAATAATTTTAATAACACTACATTTCCCGATTAGCTTTAAGTGAAGATTACTCATCCTCCTAGTATCTGATTTCATGCTACATAATAATAGTGCAAGACTTAAATCTACAATAACTGCGGGGTTAGAATTTATCTCGACACCTAGATACCTAGCCTTTGCTACGATATGTTGGTCCATAAGATCTACCTTGTTATTAATAACTATTTGCGTTTTACTTTCATTCAAATGATAACCTGATATCCTACCAAATTGTGAAGTTAACAAGACTATTTCAGCCAATGCCTGCTGCGGTGCAGACGTAGTAATAGCTATAAATTTTAACATCTCCTCCTCGAGCATAAACTGGAAATATTGACTGGTTCTCCAGTATCAATCTTATTAACGGATCGATATAGATCGCAAACAGCAAGGGAGAGCAAGGGCACCCTTGCCTAGTGCCTCGCCTTATATTGATCTCTACTGACAGTGTACCCATCAGTACCATCTTAGCAATTGGATCCTCATACATGCTTTGGACAGCTCGTATAAAGCCTTCCCCAATCACATAATATTTCATAGCTGCCCATAAAAAGGGCCAGGAGACCCTATCAAATGCCTTTTCAGCATCCAATAAAATTAAGGCCATAGAGTCTCCTGTCCCCTTAGTATAGTCGAATAGAGTTATTGCCCTGGGTATATGATCTACTGTTTCCCATCACAGGACAAAACCATGTTGCTGAGGAGACACCATTTTTTTAATTACAGATGCCCGTCTGTTGGCCAAAATCTTTGAGTAAATTCTAACATCGTTGTTGATCAATGTGATTGGCCGATAATCCCCTAAATTTGTGGCCAATTTCCCTTTCTTTAAGAATATGGCAATCTTTGCATACCTCCAAGAAGCAGGCGGAGGTTCCCCCTCTGGTTCAGCCCAAACATCTCCAGCATAGTTGGTGCCAGCTGCGTTTGGAATTTCTTTTTTAATTCCCCAGGGAGAAAGTCTGGCCCGGCCGCTTTGCCAGATGGCACTAAATCTAATGCATTAATTACCTCCCCAAGATTAAATGGAGCATCCAACATTTCCCTGTCTGCTGTTGTCAGAAGTTCAATTTTTACCTTTTTTAGATAGCCAGTAATTTCGGCCTGTTGCCCTGGTACATCTCTGTTATCTTCCGAATATAGCCTCTGATAACATTTCTCAAAAGCAACAAGGATTGCATCTGTATCAGTCACAAACCCGATATCGGGATCATTAACCCCCGTAATCCGGGTTTGTACTTCCTTTTCCCTTGTTTGCACAGCTAGAGGATGCCCCACTTTTTTATTACTCTCATAGAGTTTGGTACGCCACGCAAAATATTTGGCCACAGCTTTAGCAGAGGAGATTTCCATTATATCAGTTCTAGCAATTATAATCTTAGTTTGAGCCAAGTCAATATCACCTTCCTCAGATATAACCTTGACCAGATTTAGCTTGGCCTTAGTTAGCCCCTCATAAAGACCTTTTAACTTGCTTCTCTCCTTCTTCTGAACCCCCCACCCATACTGCCCCTAACACCTGCCTTCAAGGTGTCCCAGACATTCTGCAGACTAGTGCTATCCAGGTGGAAATATTTTTTCGACACTTAGGGCCTCATTAGGATGGCGGACGGACCTGCGGTCCCTGAGGTGGAGGGACCGTCTGCAGGGGCAGCGGCGGTCCCTCCGGTGCAATTAGGATGTGACCGCCACCATGGCGGTCACATCCTGGATCTTTAACCTTGCGACGGGTGCAGCTTGAAGCAGCACCCGCCGCAAGGTTAAAAAAGCATGTTTTACTTTTATGTGCACAAAGCGGCAGGCACTACCGCTTTGTACATATTAATGCAGGGGGGTACCATAGGTACCCCCCATGTGCACCACCCACCCCCCTTCACCCTGGGGGCATGCAACGGGCCCCCAAAGTAAAGACCGTATGCCTTTTCATTGCCGCCACGGAAAGGCATGTCCCAATGCAAATCCTAATATGGCTGGCGGTGTCTTATAGACATCGCCACCATATTAGAGCTTTTTCCGCCGCGGTCGGAAGGCGACTGCGGCGGAAAAGCGGCGGATGGTCTTCCCGTCCGCCGATGACCCCCCAGCCATCCTAATCTGGCGGGGGGTCCTTTGAATCACCGCAGCAGTGAATCCGCACCGGCCCGGAGGATGCGGATTCACCGCAATCCTAATGACCCCCTTAATGTTTACTTCCAAAGGGTTATTGTTGGACATTACCCTGGGGAATTTTTCGACTTTACAACCCTGCACCCTGCACCAAGCTTTGAGAAATGAAAAAATAATCCAATCTTGAATGTGATTGGTGAGGGGCAGAATAATAAGTGAACCCAGGATCCTTGCCTTTAATTGATGCCCAAACATCCACTAACTCATGCAGCTCCTTTAATTGGCAGAGAGATCTAAAAACCTTTGGCTTACGACCTTGATAATTTGAGATTGCGCAATCCATATTGATATTAAAGTCACCACACAATATGTCCGGCAGCGTCCACCCCACCAATTCAACTCTCAAACATTCATGTAACTCAGGATCATTTAGCACTGGGCCATATACCGAACATAGCGTAAGCAAGTTATTATCTATTAAGAACTGAGTTAAAGCCCACTCTAACATCCATCTCCAGTGGGACTACTTGAATACAAATCCAAGAGGTGATGGGGCGAGGAAGGGATGGGATTCCAGGAGAAACTCCATGCTTCAGGGTCCAAGAGTGAGCCTACTCCCTCAATGCCCTTAATCTATGCAACCCTCCAGGCGATGCAAAGCGAGGCCCGCCAGGAGCATAAAAGAGCACAATTGGCAACAAAAAAATCCAGGGAGCTATCAGGAAGACTACGAAAGCATGTACTGAATTTATGGCCCGAACAACAGGTGCTGGAGGAGCGGGAAGTTGGTCTCGAGGCTGGGTTGGAGAGCACAGAGCAATAGACATCTGCCAATAATGCCAGAGTGATGGACGTTCTATGGAACCTTGAGGAGTCGGAGAATCGACAGCGTCGCAATAATCTGCGTCTGTTGGGTATAGAAGAGAAAGCTGAAGAAGGGGACATGCGCGGTTTTGTGATCAGGCTTTTTAAGACCGCTTTCCCAGAACTTTCACATTAGAACTGAGACCCAGCGAGTCCATCAATCCCCTCTAATGGCTAAGAGTAACCCTAGGCGGTTCAAAAATCACAAGCAATCCTGATATTTGTGGGGAATTTTTTATTGCAGCAAGCAACATTTGAGAATGCCTGGCCAGATGATAAGAAAGCTGAAGGGCAGACTTTTTTCATGCGACCTGACTTCTGACATACAACAGTCGAGAGAAGATGCCGTTTGAGGCAGATGATCTCCCCTTTTCAGAAACTGGGTTGTGAAGTTTATTTGATGAACCCTGCCCGGCTAAAAGTTATACATCAGGGGCGGATTAGGGCATTTGCCTCCGAAATCCAGGCGGGGATTATCTAAAGGAGGCTTCTGGTGATTAGATGAGTCTGTATAGTGTTTGAAATGCAAATGGCCTGGGTCCTGTTTTTTTTCATTTTTTCTTTCTTGGGTCATCTCTCCTTAGTTATTGTTGTATCATTTGGCTGATTCAACAGTGGGTAAGGAGGAGAGATGACAGGGCACGGCTCAATAGGTGTCTTTGTTAGCAAGGTCAGGGAGTAACGGGGCGCACCAATGTGGGAGGCATCACAAGGGTCTGGTGACCTTTTTTGCCCTAGTGATGGGTGTGGGGGGGCAGGGTGGGATAGGGTGGATCCACTTTAATGGTAAGGCAAGTGGAAGCTACAAGGGAAGATTCAAAATGTGTTTTCTCCCCTCTCTAAGTTATGGCCATACTGTTTGATGCATGTTCCACAAAATATATGGGATGTGTCAGGATAGCCACTGTTAACATTTGTGGATTAATTGACCGAGCGAAGCGTCGAAAGATTCAAGAGTATGTTCGAATCCTGAAGGCAGACATCATTTGCCTCCAGGAGACCCATATTGAAGCCAGCAGAAGTAAGATCATGGAGCTAGATGGGTTCCAATTGATTTCTTGGTCCAAGCAGGAAGTTAAGACTAGGGGGGTGGCCATATTTGCCCTTCGGGGTATGGCAGTTTTTTCACACTCCATTTCAGACAAATATGGCAGATGGGCTTTAACTCGGCACCGACTCTATTTTCATTGTTTATTAATGGGGTTATAGAATATTTTTCTGCTTTTCTGACTGATGCACAGTTTCTTGCAGGTGTAAAAATTCCCCTACTTACGTTTGCAGATGATACTTTAATCATCTCCAAGACACAGAGTGGTCTGCACAGAGCATTAATAAGGTTGTTGATCAATAAAGATAAAACTCAATTTATGGTCCTCCATAAACATAGAGTGATTAAGGGTAGGGTGTCCCTAAATGGGGAACTATTGGAGCAAAAAGATGTTTTTACTTATCTGGGGATCACGTTGGGTAATAAACTCAATTGGAATCCCCAGATAGATACTATGGCCCTAAAGCATTGTCATTTAGGTGGTGTTCTGTTGAAGGAATTTAAGTCCTCACATACCCAACCCATGTACCCCCTACTTAAGATGTATAATACCAAAGTCATAGCCTCTGTAACATATGGTGCAGAACTATGGGGTTTGCAGGATTTAAAGCCATTAGTCTTAGTGCAGAACAAATTTGTGAGAAGTGTTCTTGGCCTATTACAGAGCACCAGAGGCCAGTTTTCCATGACTTAGGTTTTAGTAGACTGGATGTGGTTGCTACATTTTGTCGAATTGCTTACTGGCAAAGAATATGGACTACCCCTGAGTTATCACAGTATACATCTGCTCTAAAAGATGTATGGGACCTAGATACCTCATTTAAGATTAAGTGGCTGTAAAATGTAAAATTCACACTGGTCAGTATGGGACTGGGGCATCAATGGGATGAGCCGGAGAGCCAACAATTCCCCCTGAAAAAAGAGATGAAAAGGCTCTATTGGTCTATGGTGGCAAATATTAATATAATAACCGCAGAGTCAACATCGTTGACGGGCAAATTTTTGGAGTTTAAGGTTTGTCTACAATATGAGCACTACTGGGATATTATCACTAAACCTAGGGATAGACATCTATATTTTCAATTTTGAGTAGGCTTATTACCTGTAAATGCTTTTACACATAAATGGCATAGTGAAAATGACAGCTTGTGTAAGTTGTTTTTGGAGCACGAGGAAACTTACTTGGACGTTTTATTTTTTTGCCCGGCTTACCTGGCTCCACCCATTATGTCAGAATATGGGTATGAGGAGCAGTGCTATTGCAATGAGAATACTGCTGACTGACACTAATGTATCATGCGTGATAACAGTGGCCAAATTCTTGAGTTGGATGTGGTCAATCCGAGAAAGAAATACAACATAGGTTGTTTAGTTCATTTTAGCTTATCTAACCTAAAGTCCGTAAGAACATTAAATGATGCTGAATTTGGCAGGCTTGTTTTACGCCGGAATAAGGTTGTCATTCCAATATAAGGTGGAATTTTCTTTACTATCTACATTTTCACCTTTTGTATAAATTGGTGTATATCAGACAAACCTGGTATATGATCCTCTGTGCCGCCCATGATTGTGGACTCTAAGGTTAGCTTTCTTGCTTAGAAACACTAACTGTATTGTAAGACTTGTTTTATGCCCTTTGATACTTATATGAATTTAAATGTTTTAATAAATTATTTGACATTTTTAATGTTTGGAACCACTAGAATGATTGTATATTAATTGTACTGACCCACATACTATAATAAGATTTTGTACATTTTTAAATTAAGGGGATGAGTGCCTTTTATTGTACATTGTCTTTTATGATCTTAATTGATCGAAATAAAGATTGATTGATTGTTTGATTGGATATACTGCATGAAGCACAGTTTGGCTACCGGGCGGACTTTAGCATCGAGACGGTTTTGCTGGTGGTGGCTGAATCTATAAGAATGGAGGTGGACGGTGGAACCTCAGCTATGTTAGTGTTACTGGACCTGTCCTCCGCCTTTGAAACGGTGGACCATCCAATACTGCTGGCTAGATTGAGGTGGGCAGGAGTGAAGGGGACGGCACTCGCTTGCCGTGAGTCATATCTCAGAAATCGCACACAAGGAGTGATATTACACCTTGTTAAATCAAAAGTGAAACCCCTCTGGTGTGGGGTGCTGCAAGGCTCAGCGTTGAGCCAGCTACTTACATTTCTGAATGGGGAATTAAAACTGTCTGTTATGCAGACGACACACAGCTAATGTTCTCCTTTAAGGACCTGTCGGCAAACTCCTTCAAGAGGTTTAGGGGCTGCCTGTGTGACGTCTCCGGATGGATGAATAATAACAAGCTAAAACTGAACATAGAGAAAACTGAGGTTCTGTTCTTCAGCAAGAATTCCTCACCGCCACCTGGTCAGTGGCCTGGGGAAATTGGTTCCCCACCCTGTCCGACTTCTACGGTAAAAAACCTGGGTGTAAAATGGGACGCTGATATGACATTTGCTTCCCAATTACGGTCCATGACCTAGCCTTGCTTCCGAATTCTGGAGGGGTTGAGGAAATTTCTTTATCTACTACCGGAGAGTTGTCGAAAATTAGTCGTTCATACCACGGTGACTTCAAGGCTTTACTAAATCAACAGTCTGTTTCTTGGTCTTACGGCATATTCAATAAATAGACTGCAGATGGTGCAGAATTGTTGAGCAGACTAATTTGTATGCCAAACAATTTTTGAGGGACAACAGTGCCAGCCTTAGGCCTCACTCTAGAGCTACCCAGTGGACTCCCACAAATCTGGAAGAGGTGAAGAAGTTATTGGGTTTAACTTTTTTGATGGGTTTGCTAGGGAAGCCATCAATGTCTTCATATTGGTCTAGTAGTCCCTTGATGGCAATGGCTATATTTCTGGAAGTCATGAGTCGTTTAAGGTATTTGCTTCTGCTTCAGATGGTGCATTTTGTCGATAATGGTTTAGTGTTGCCACAAGATCACCCTGATTGTGACCGTCTTTTTAAGATTCGGCCTGTCATTGATCTCTTTGTAGATAGATTTTCTGAGATCTATTCTCCAGGGAAAGACATAGCAGTGGATGAGTCTTTGTTCTTGTTCAAGGGATGCTTGGTTTTTAGGCAATACATTCCTAGCAAGAGATCTGCGTAGATCCATAAATTTCTTCCCACCCATATATACTATTTTTATCCGGAGACCAGCGTTCCCCCAGGTCTCCTGATAAAAATAGTACCTCACTTGTGTGGAAAATGTGTTTTTTTCAGCTAATTATGAGGGTTGTTGGGCATTCTGGGTAGGAAAACATTAGGGGATCCATGCAAGCCATACCTCCGTGGAATGCCCCGGGTGTCTAGTTTTCAGAAATGTGTGGGTTTGGTAAGTGTCCCCAGATGGCCGCCAAGCCCGGGGCCAAAAACTCACGGAACCCTGCTTGCAAAACCAGGTTGGTTTGGGATCGGTCATTTTGAAGTCACCTCAATAGGTTTTGGGCCCTTGCCTGTCACGGGTACTTGACCCACCCTGGCGAGTGAGGGACCTTTTTTATCGGGAGACGGGGGGAACGCTGAGTGGGAGGAAATTTGTGGATCCATGCATATTCCAGAACTTTCCCACACAAAAATTTGAAAAGAATGTGATTTTTTCCAGCTAAATTTGGGTTTGCAGGGGATTCTGTGTAGGAGAATGTTGGGGGACTCACGCAAGCCATACCTCGATAGACTCCCTCAGGTGTCTAGGTTTCAGAAATGTGTGGGTTTGGTAGGTTTCCCTAGATGGCCACCGAGCCAGGGGCCAAAAACTAATGGACCCCCCTTGCAAAACCAGGTTGGTTTGCAAAAGGTAATTTTGATGTTGCCTCAATATGTTTTGGGCCCTTGACTGTCATGGGTAGTTGACCCACCCACGCCAATGAGGTGCCATTTTTCTCAAAAGAGTTTGGGGAACATGGGGGTGTGTGGAATTTTGTGGATCGAGGCAGATTCGAGAACTTTCCACCACAGAAATGTGAGGAAAATTTGTTTTGTTTTTCACAATTTGAGGTTTGCAAGGAATTCTGGGTAACAGACTGGGAGAGCAAGGGATCCCCTCTAAAGTGCGACTGAGGTCTGGGAGTAAGAGGGGGTTAACAGAACATCACCCCTTTTTTCACTTTAAAAGCCAAAAAAGCGGAGATAATATTATTGCCCTACCTACAAGGGGATGCTAACATGCATTAGCTTATATTAGCAGCCTTTTTACCTGACGACTCGCTCTACATCTCTAATGAGATGCAAAGTGGGCGTCACTGGGCGTACCTCACACAGGGGGACTTGAAAAATATCGCTAAGTGCACATCCCAATATTTACAAGGCGGCCCACAGCATTTTAGAAGACGTTAGTTTTTGGCGGAAACACGCTTTTCGCCAAAAACTAACATCTGCTAAAATCCTGACTAATGTACTTTAACATGGGAGATGGATTATTGTGTCACGACCACAGAGTCGTATCATCAAGCATATCCCCGTTTTGCAGGGAACATCGCTGAAAAACTAGCGATGTTCCCTGCAAAACAGAGATTTCCCGGCTATTGCTTGGATTTATATCGCCATTGCGCTATGCCTTGTTAATACAGCGCAAACATGGCGATAAATTACAGCGATAGCCAGCGTTAACAAAAACCGCGCTAAGCGCGATCAGCGGTAATTAACGCTGAATCTGTTGATATGCCCTTTGGACTTTTTCACGGACAATGGTTCAAGATAGGAAAATGTAATTTGTTTGAGGAGAGGGGTGGGCCAGCAATTTGCTGATAAGGTGTAACAGCAATTAGCTATGTGCAATACCTATGTGGTAGTCTAGACTAAGCATGGGCGTAAAATCCATTCCGCTCGCAGAATTTGCGGATTTTCGGTAAATTCGCAAACCGCGAACTCCCGCGAATTTGCCGAAAATCCGCAAATTCGCACGCAGCGAATTTTTTTGCTTGGTGATACAATATTGCGGCGTGCGGCGTTCACTTACCGTCATTCAGCGTTTGCCGAGTTGTTTTTCTCGATATTTTGCGTGTGCTGCGCCATTTTGGATCTTGCTGCGGGATCCCGCGGGAGTTTGGTGACCGCGATTACGTCATCGCAGCTTGCCACCTTGCACAGCGAGAGTTTGTCAACGCGAGTACGCTGTGATCACGTATCGCGGGAGTTCGCAATTGCGAACACGTAGATGCGGTGGGCAGCAACAATCTCGCACTCGCAAAATTACAAAATTTGCAATTCTGCACAAGAAATCCACCAGCAAGCAGCATAAACCTTCTGAAAATGATGATTTTTATCAGAATAACTCCTCAGGTTGACATTTGCCTTCACTTTTTTTTGCAAGGAGTCCATTGGGGGGGCGGGGGAGTAGGAAGGAAGTGCCCCACAGTCTCCAACTTTCTGTTCCTGTCCAGCAGGCTCCTCCCAGTGCTTTCTTCATGTGCTGGTCACTTTGATTCGGATCTTGACCTGGAAGGATTACTTTTTGTGGATGCTGCTGGATATTTGGATTTGAGGCCTTTTTGACTTTCTTTGGATCACTTTTGGATTAGAAATTTCACAAGTAAGTTTGTTTGGGGCATTACAGTTGCTGCAACTACAATTTTGGAATTTTCGATTTTTGGGCTGTTGTTGGGGCCTTTTGCCCAGGGGTAGTGAGTGGTGCATGGGCCTAGTCTTTCTGTGGGGTGTCTTGAATTTAAACATCATGGAGGGCATGGATGGCATGGATTGTGCTGATTTTTGTGTGTTTTTTGATTTTTTGGGCTGCTGTTGGGGCCTTTTGCCCAGGGGTAGTGAGTGGAGCATGGGCCTAGTCTTTCTGTGGGGTGTCTTGAATTTAAACATCATTGAGGGCATGGATGGCATGGGATTGTGCTGATTTTTGTGTGTTTTTCGATTTTTTTGGCTGCTGTTGGGGCCTTTTGCCCAGGGGTAGTGAGTGGTGCATGGACTGAGTCTTTCTGTGGGGTCTCTTTAATGTAAACATCATGGAGGGCATGGATGGCATTGGATTGTGCTGATTTTTGTGTGTTTTTCGATTTTTTGGGGTGTTGATGGGGACTGGCCTTGTGGGTGGGGGCCATTTTGAGTGCTGGTACAGGCAGGCCCTGGCCATGTGCTTGGGGGCAAGGGGCCATTTTGAATGCAGGCAGTGTTCTCAGGCCTGCACCCATTTTGCCGTGCTTTCATCCGTTATGCCCAGGGGTAGTGAGTGGTGCATGGGCCTAGTCTTTCTGTGGGGTGTCTTGAATTTATACATCATTGAGGGCATGGATGGCATGGGATTGTGCTGATTTTTGTGTGTTTTTCGATTTTCTGGAGTGTTGATGGGGACTGGCCATGTGGGTGAAGGCCATTTTGAGTGCTGGTACAGGCAGGCCCTGGCCATGTGCTTGGGAGCAAGGGGCCATTTTGAATGCAGGCAGTGTTCTCAGGCCTGTACCCATTTTGCCTAGCTTTCATCCATTATGCCCAGGGGTAGTGAGTGGTGCATGGGCCTAGTCTTTCTGTGGGGTGTCTTGAATTTAAACATCATTGAGGGCATGGATGGCATGGGATTGTGATGATTTTTGTGTGTTTTTCGATTGTTTTGGCTGCTGTTGGGGCCTTTTGCACAGGGCTAGTGAATGGTGCATGGGCCTAGTCTTTCTGTGGGGTGTCTTGAATCTAAACATCATGGAGGGCATGGATGGCATTGGATTGTGCTGATTTTTGTGTGTTTTTCGATTTTTTGGAGTGTTGATGGGGACTGGCCATGTGGGTGGGGGCCATTTTGAGTGCTGGAACAGGCAGGCCCTGGCCATGTGCTTGGGGGCAAGGGGTCATTTTGAATGCAGGCAGTGTTCTCAGGCCTGTACCCATTTTGCCTAGCTTTCATCCATTATGCCCAGGGGTAGTGAGTGGTGCATGGGCCTAGTCTTTCTGTGGGGTGTCTTGAATTTAAACATCATTGAGGGCATGGATGGCATGGGATTGTGCTGATTTTTGTGTGTTTTTCGATTGTTTTGGCTGCTGTTGGGGCCTTTTGCCCAGGGGTAGTGAGTGGTGCATGGGCCTAGTCTTTCTGTGGGGTGTCTTGAATTTAAACATCATGGAGGGCATGGATGGCATTTGATTGTGCTGATTTTTGTGTTTTTCGATTTTTTTGGCTGCTGTTGGGGCCTTTTGCCCAGGGGTAGTGAGTGGTGCATGGGCCTAGTCTTTATGTGGGGTGTCTTGAATTTAAACATCATTGAGGGCATGGATGGCATGGGATTGTGCTGATTTTTGTGTGTTTTTCGATTTTTTGGGGTGTTGATGGGGACTGGCCATGTGGGTGGGGGCCATTTTGAGTGCTGGTACAGGCAGGCCCTGGCCATGTGCTTGGGGGCAAGGGGCCATTTTGAATGCAGGCAGTGTTCTCAGGCCTGTACCCATTTTGCCTAGCTTTCATCCATTATGCCCAGGGGTAGTGAGTGGTGCATGGGCCTAGTCTTTCTGTGGGGTGTCTTGAATTTAAACATCATTGAGGGCATGGATGGCATAGGATTGTGCTGATTGTTGTGAGTTTTTCGATTGTTTTGGCTGCTGTTGGGGCCTTTTGCCCAGGGCTAGGGAGTGGTGCATGGGCCTAGTCTTTCTGTGGGGTATCTTGAATTTAAACATCATGGAGGGCGTGGATGGCATTGGATTGTGCTGATTTTTGTGTGGTTTTCGATTTTTTGGGGTGTTGATGGGGACTGTCCATGTGGGTGGGGGCCATTTTGAGTGCTGGTACAGGCAGGCCCTGGCCATGTGCGGGGAGGCAAGGGGCCATTTTGAATGCAGGCAGTGTTCTCAGGCTTGCACCCATTTTGCCTAGCTTTCATCCATTATGCCCAGGGGTAGTGAGTGGTGTATGGGCCTAGTCTTTCTGTGGGGTCTCTTTAATGTAAACATCATTGAGGGCATGGATGGCAATGGATTGTGCTGTTTTTTATGTGTTTTTCGACTTTTTGGGGGTGTTGTTGGGACTGGCCATGTGGGTGGGGGCCATTTTGAGTGCTGTACAGGCAGTCCCTGGCCATGTGCTGGGGGGCAAGGGGCCATTTTGAAGGCAGGCAGTGTTCTCAGGCCTGCACCCATTTTGCCTAGCTTTCATCAATTATGCCCAGGGGTACTCAGTGGTGCATGGGCCTAGACTTTCTGTGGGGTGTCTTGAATTTAAACATCATTGAGGGCATGGATGGCATGGGATTGTGCTGATTTTTATGTGTTTTTCGACTTTTTGGGGTGTATAACTGATGTTCCTCTGTCTTCCATTGCTTTTAGGTGCACAAGAGAACAACCAGTGCCAGGAAGAAGTCCTGCAGCGGTGTGTGTGCAGCATAACGTCACGCGACGTCACGTGTGGCCACAGACAAGACAACTCTGCAACTCGTGCAACTGCGGCCTGCTGTTCTGACATCTGAAGAAGATGGCCCCAAAAAAAGTTCCCCGTAGCTCCTCTAGCAAGAAAGTTGCCAGTAAGAAGCAGAAGAAGCAAGTTACCAAGGAGACTGGTGTGCCGCCCGCCACATTTTTTGGGAATAAAAAAAAAGTACGCCTGCTGCAGCAGCGGGATCTGCTGGGGACCAAGCTGGGAGCAGCACCCCCGCTCCATTATGCTCAGTGCCACGCCCACCACACCAACTTAAGTCCAAGCCCTTGAGTGCTGCAGAGGCACTTAGTCTAGTTGTTCAATCACCATCGACCAGTGATGTTGGCTCATCGCAAGAAAGTAGCAGCAATGTCCCTCAATCAACAAAGGTTGTTGTAACTCATCTGACGAGTGTTCAACAACCACAGCCGCAACAACAACCACATGTGCAAGTACAAGTCCAAGTACATGTGGAAGGAGAGGCAGCGCAAGGAGATGCGCAAGCAGAGGTGCATGGAGGGGCACAAGTGCCCACAATAGTTGTTCCTCCAGAAGTAGGGGCACATCAGGAAATCGACATTCAAGCCGAGCTATCATTTGTCTTCCACATCCCTAGCAAGGAAAAGATCAAGGATGGTGTCTACATCTTCTTCAAGCCCCATTCCTGCTGATGATATGGATCTAACTTGGGAACCACCACTGTCGTCTGAGAGTGAGGCACACCATGATCTGACAAAGGTAGCTAAGCGTAAAAGGAAGGTCCCCGAAACTTTCGTAATTATGGAGTGTGGTGCTGAAGAAGAAGGGGCGTATACTACTCCTGCTGATGAAGACTCTCACGACGACGACGCAGTCATCATACACACCACTCCAGCCTCAGCGGGCAAGCAGCAAACAGACATTTTGACCCCAGCCCGAAAAGCTGCTGAGCGTGATGTTGTTGACGAGGAGGCAATGGGAACACCATCATTGGAGTTAACTAGTACACCACCACCTACCGCTTCCATATTTTTTCTCGCCAGAAGGGACCTCCATCCACCTTGACCTCAATTAGTGGTGGTGCAAGTGCACAAAGTAGTAAAGTTCGGCAACACACATCCTCCACTTCATCTGGCATTAGCAGCATGACCACCAGTATCGCCTCCTCCGCCCCTCACAGACATTTGAAATCCGCAGTTTGGGACTTCTTTGGTGTTTGCCCAACAAGGGAAAACATAGCCATTTGTAGCATTTGTAAGCTTGCAGTTAGTCGTGGTAAGCTTGGTACCAACTATTGTACCGGAGGCCAGAGAGGTCATCTTGAGAGACAGCACACTGTCGAATGGCATGCACACCTAAAGGAGATCAAGGAAGCCCGAATTGGAAGTCAACAAACTGTATACGTTGATGTTTCATCTGATGATGACGAGGAGGAAGAAGCGTCAAACATTTCTTCACTTACACCCAGTATCCCTGTCAGCAGCACACCTCCTGTGAGCCACACTAAGAGTGTGGGAGAGAGTGAGACACCAATGCGAAAAAGTTCATCTTCACAGAGCGTAACTGGGTCGAAGAAGTCATCATCATCATCCCGTAAAATGGTCCAGCCCACCATTAGAAGCATGTTGTTTTCAGATGCGCCCTTTGAACGTAACCACCCAACGGCGCGTCTGTATAACACTAAGCTGGCTAAAATGCTAGCTCTGGACCTTCTCCCTTTTTCTTTTGTGGAAGGGGTTGGTTTTCTTGAATTAGTGGCAACGCTCAGCCCTAAATGGAAGGTTCCTAGCCGGTTCTATTTTTCTAGAGTTGCGGTTCCAGCACTACATGCAGATGTGCTGGAGGTGATTGGGGCAGCTAGGCAGAAGAGTGCTGTTCACACTATACATCTGACCACAGACATGTGGACCAGTGGCGCAGGCACTGATTACATGTGCATCACTGCACACTGGGTCTCTTTTTCAGGAGTTACAGCAAAGCTAAGGGCTGGTGTTGACCAGGACAACTTTTTTAAGCTGCTCGGAAACATGCAACACTAGCCATGTTTGGCATGGAGAGAAGTCATACAGGAGAAAACATTTTGCAGGAGTTTAACACAAAGGTCTTTCAATGGCTGTCCCCAAAAAAATGCAAGATTGGTTATGTTTCCACGGATAATGGCGCCAATGTAGTTAAGGCCATGGATCTGGAAAAATATTTCAGAGTGCCGTGTTTGGCGCACTGTATAAACCTGGTTGTTAAAAAACTCTTGAGTGAAGAAAGTCCAGTGTGCGAGTTACTGACAACCTGCCGAAGAATGTGCACACATTTCAGCCATTCTTTTAAGGCCCGGAAGCATCTGAGGGGCCTGCTACATGAACGTCGACTGCCAGTGAAAGCACTCATCCAGGAGGTGGCAACACGTTGGAACTCAACCTTCTACATGCTTGAGAGTCTGTATGAGCAGTTTACGGTAGTCGATCAGTATTTCTTAACACTGGGTACAGCTATGAAGGACCTGAGGCTAGATGAGGAGCAATGGGAGCTAGTTAAAAGCCTGACAGACATGATTCGTCCTTTTGAGGTCTTCACGCATGCAGTCAGCAGAGAGGACTGTAATTTGGGAAAACCTATCCCATTGTTGCGTATGCTAGAGCACCAACTGAAGGCGGTGTCTTCTATGTTTCAAAAAGATGAAGAAAAGCAAGAAGCTTTTGATTTGGCGGAGAAATTATTACAGCGCCTACTTGGCGATGAACGTCTTCAAATGATCCACTCAGAACAGCATTACATTTGTGCTACTATTCTGGATCCACGCTACAAAAAGGCACTGGCAGGCAGAGCATTCTTTCCTTTTGGTGACGCAGAAGTTTTAAAGTACAAACATTGGCTAGCTCTGTTAGCCATGAGGTTTGAAAGAGAACGGCAGGAAATTGAAGGAGAAGGCAGGACATCAGCATCAGCAGGCCATCGGCAGTCAAAAGAATCCACTTCTGCACCTGTGGTGGTGGCAAATGTGACCTCTCAGCCATTAAAGACACCAGCAACCGGATCATCTGCACCAGACAGAACAGTAACATTGTGTGAAGAAGAGGATTGGCTAACTCAGCTTGGGTTTGCTTCTCAAAAGGTCCCAGCAAAAAGTAAGCAAAGTGGAGGAACCGTGGAGAACCTTGAGTCGATGGTGCAGGACTATCTGAATGACTCAACAGAGGTCTATGTTCATGATGACCCATTGGCGTATTGGCATGGGAAAAAAGAATTGTGGCCAGAGATCTCAACCTGGCTATAAACTACTTGTCTTGCCCACTCGCAAGCATGTCTTCTGAACGTGTTTTCAGTGCTGCTGGTGGCATTGTAACTTGCAAAAGGACCCGCCTCTCGCCCAAAAATGTGGAGAGGTTAACAATGATCAAGATGAATCAGCACCTCATACCACCAGATTACAAAGTACGAGAATACACGCCGGAAGAAGACGTGGAGTACACCAACTTAGATGAGGGAATTTCTTCTCTGTTAGGTGACCTACTCCCGCCTGAATTCGCAGAGTATGAGGACGAACTCTTCTTCCCTGACACCGAGCCCGGAAAATGAGCCAATGAATCAATACTTTCTTTTTCGTCCTTATTCACTTTTATTCCTGTGTGTATGTCTTTCTTTGTTTTGCAAAGTAAATATAAATCAAAACTTTAATCACCTAATCACAAAAACAAGCCCATCAGCAGAACTGTCTTCACTTATTTGCTTATTGATTTGAAGGTGCCGCAGTCTGCATTCCTCAGGTTCACAAGTTTACAAGAACATGTTCCTCTATCCTCTTCCTCCTCCAGACTCCTATTTCCCTCAAAGCAGAGGGCTGGATTACGCCCAATGATGAAAGACTCTGCACTTGTGGGGGTGTTCTACTTCTTTGCGGGTGAGTTGACCGCTCTGGGGCCATTGCTGGGAAGGTCTAATACCAGATAAAAGTGGTTTGGCAAAAATCAGACTTGAAAATGTTTTTGCCTTTTTGCTCACTATCATGTTTTCGGGTGCCTGTTTGGGGGGCTTCCTGGTGTTTGTGGGTGGGTTTCGGGGTCTGGGAGCACTGCTGGCACAGTCTAATGTTGATTGCATTTGTTTTCTAGGACATCCATGGTGGAAAAGTGGAGTCATGACCTAGCTGCACAGCGCGTTTGGACAGAAGGCCGAAAAATATTGTAAGTATGAGATTTTCCATTTTAGCTTTTTAGGTCTCGCCTCTCAATGCGCATGCCCATTGAGCGAGACTATAGGGGCTTAAATAAGGTTTACCTACACTGGCGATTGACTGGCGATTTGATGCTGTGCCTGTGCGCTTTTAGGTCAATGCGCAAGCGCATTGACCTAAAATGCGCGTGCACATCATCAAATCGCCATCTGTTCCCCAGCAGCACTCCTCCCACATCTTTGAAGTAAAGCTTAGCTTCACTTCAAAGGCCCCTACTGCTTCACACTCCGGCCTGTGTCTCTCCCCCATCGCCGCTCTGCCCACTCTGCCCCCTGCTGCGGCCGTGTCGCATTTCTCCTCCCCCCTCCCCACAGCAATGCCCTCCGTCTTGTTCGTCTTACTGTTTTTGTTTTTTTGGTAACTAAATAATGGTATTAATTACTACCAAACGCTCTCATTTTAGCAAATACCTCGCACATATTCAAACATAAATCTCGCCATTTGCATGGAGATGTTTGCTCCAAAGACATAGCCCACTGCGTTATTTTGCAAGGACTGGAACTTGTTACCTGCAATTACAACAAGAACCCCTGCTATAAACAAATTAACCTTCTGTGGTATCTTCTCTAAATTCAGTGATCGCTTCAGGTTATTCACAACCCTCAGTATCAATCAGGCAAGTTAACTGTAAGCTGTGTCTGAGGTCTGTGGCACAAAGGCCCCTGCTGCTTCACACTACGGCCCGTGTCTCTCCCCCATCGCCGCTCTCCCCGCTCCACCCCCTGCTGCGGCCGTTTCGCATTTCTCCTCCCCCCTCCCCACAGCAATGCCCTCCGTCTTGTTCGTCTTACTGTTTTTGTTTTTTTGGTAACTAAATAATGGTATTAATTACTACCAAACGCTCTCATTTTAGCAAATACCTCGCACATATTCAAACGTAAATCTCGCCATTTGCATGGAGATGTTTGCTCCAAAGACATAGCCCACTGCGTTATTTTGCAAGGACTGGAACTTGTTACCTGCAATTACAACAAGAACCCCTGCTATAAACAAATTAACCCTCTGTGGTATCTTCTCTAAATTCAGTGATCGCTTCAGGTTATTCACAACCCTCGGTATCAATCAGGCAAGTTAAGTCTGTAAGCTGTGTCTGAGGTCTGTGGCCAGAGGTCAGGCGCGCGCACACATTTTCTCTCCTATATTACGCGCATTAACCTCCTGAGTTATCCTGTCTGAGCTTTGCTTGATAGTTACCCATAAATGTTTCGAGCGTGTTTCTTGAACCGCAGAGGGCACAGGCTAGAGGCGATAAGCCATGTTTCCGTTTACAGCACTAGCTGTGTGAATTTGATTGTATGGGGGTTTTGGTCAGTGGGCAACTGGGCCTCGGTGTGGGTGACACAATTTTAATGTAAAAATCCACACGCAGCAAATTTGGCTTATTCCTTTATCACCCACACAATGCTCGACTGTTCATCAAATAAGCCTGGTATCTTTTCTGGGCGACCACGACTACCGAAAAAACTAACTATTGACATGATTTATCCAAACAGGTCACCGGTCCTCCTCTGCGAACTTGTGTCATGTCGGAATGTGCCCTGCTCAGGAAGCGCTGTGGGACTGTGTAGCTCTTCTCTCTTTTTCTGCTAAAAGTAAACCGCCTCAGACTCACTTCCTGTAAACAACCCGCAATACTTCACACCTCCCAGGGTGAATAAAACCAGTTTTGCGTTCACGCCTCTTATCCAGAAGATATGAGTCGAGGAACTTTTTCATACAAGTTGGGCTACAAACTCCTTTTCTATCGATTGCTTGCGTTAGAAGTTCCTTTAGCGCCTGAACTATGTGGTGGACCACACGGAACCTACTCTGGTGATTTATGAATTCCTACATACGAATAATTCATTCTGAGGCTGTTTCACATATTTTTTTATTCACGTTATAAACGTGCTGAGACTTTTAAGAAATTAGATATTTTCAGGTAAACCATATCCCATTTTAGATGCATCGCCAACCTTGCATTTCTAAAATTATTTGCCCTTCAGCGGGCTGAGTCTTCTGTTCAGTTGTTGTTTCCTGTCATGTCCTCTTCAAATCGCTTTTGTTCTTGCCCAAGATTGATTGATTAAGCCAGGCACAGATTTTACCAATTTTGTAATTTTAACACTTTCTTGCCCTCCATTTGGCAGCAGTTATCCAAGAATCACATTTTTATGAGCTGCTGATTATCTTCAATTTTATTGTAAATATTTTAATGCTACTGGATTTTGTTTTTAAAATTTGTTGGTGTTGCGTCTCTCCATCAGGTTTCTTGTCTCTTGAGATTATTCGATTGCAGTGATTTACTTGAATGCCGAATATACTTTCCATTTGTTCAGTTTGATTCTTTGTGGTGGTCCTGCTATTTTTCTTGACCTCCAGTGGTTTTACTTATATATTTTAAGCTTTTCAATTTAATCTATATTCATTCTAATGCCCATTTCTCCTTTTTGGACTCTTCTGAGTTATGAGATTTTTGAAAAACAGAGTCGATACATAAAATAATATAATCAAGGGACCCGTGCCCCACTGGTATGCACATTAAAGACAGGAGCACATAAAAACATAATAGCTTCCGTGAATTTCAAGGTGACAGTGCAATGTACAGCCTGCATATTCTATTCTACATCCCTCTCACTCTACACCCCTCTCTCTACGCCCCTCTCTCTCTACACCCCTCTCTCTCGACACCCCTCTCTCTCTACACCCCTCTCTCTCTACAACCCTCTCTCTCTACACCCCTTTCTCTCTACACCCCTCTCTCACTACACCCCTCTCTCTCTCTACACCACGCTTACACCCGTCTCTCTACACCCCTCTCTCTACACCCCTCTCTCTACACCCCTCTTACACCCCTCTCTCTACACCCCTCTCTACACCACTCTCTACACCCCTCTCTCTCTCTACACCTCTCTCTCTCTCTCTACACCTCTCTCTCTCTACATACCCCTCTCTCTCTACATACCCCTCTCTCTACCTATCTCTACACCTCTATCGCCCTCACTCAATCTATCTATATATCTATTTATTTATCACCCTCACTCTATCTATCTATCTATTGCCCTTACTTTATCTATCGCCCTCCCTCTATCTTTCGCCCTCCCTCTATCTATCGCTCTCCCTCTCTCTATCAATCAACCTCACTCTATCTATTACACTCACTCTATCTATCTGTCTATTGCATGACCACAGCATCACTCAGCACCACCACAGAATTACTCAGCATCACCACAGCATCACTCAGGGGCACCACAACATCACTATGCACTACCACAGCATCAATGAACGCCGGAGCATCACTCGTCGCCACCACAACATCACTCAGCGCCACCAGAGCATCAGTCTGTGCAACCATTCAACAACAACTGGTTTAAATATGTTCTCTCAATGTTTCAAGGTTTATTACAAATGTCACAAAAAGATGGTAATATTTCACTTCTGTTCTTGGATTTTCGTCACAATAAAATACACTGAACATAATCTTCACAAAAGTTATTTAAAAAAGTTTAAGCTATTGCCATTATAAATTACAATAACTTTTTATTTAAGTATTAATTATAAAAAAATAAAGGCCATTGTTATTTGTAATATGAATACATATTAGTCACGTAAATAAAACATATTGCATTACAAATGCTATAGGTGTCACATTTGCAAAAGTTATAACTATTGGCATTGTGAATGACAAAGCTATCAATTTAGCTATTTTAAAAACTAACACTTAAATAAAATATGTGTCATTTACAAGACCAATAGCTCCAACTTTTCTAATGCGAGACCTATTGCATTTCCAATGCTTGTTGCTTGTTTGGGGGTGTTTTGCTTTTTTGCGGGTGGGTTGGCGGGTCTTGGGGCATTGCTGGGAAGGTCTAATACCGGATAAAAGTGGTTTGGACAAAATCAGACTTGAAAACGCTTTTGCCTTTTTGCTCACTATCATGTTTTCGGTGGCCTGTATGGGGGGCTTCCTGGTGTTTGTGGGTGGGTTTCGGGGTCTGGGAGCACTGCTGGCACAGTCTAATGTTGATTGCATTTGTTTTCTAGGACATCCATGGTGGAGAAGTGGAGTCATGACCTAGCTGCACAGCGCTTTTGGACAGAAGGCCGAAAAATATTATAAGTATGAGATTTTCAATTTTTGCTTTTTGCCTGTTTGGGGGTGTTGTGCTTTTTTGCGGGTGGGTTGGCAGGTCTTGGGGCATTGCTGGGAAGGTCTAATACCGGATAAAAGTGGTTTGGACAAAATCACACTTGAAAACGTTTTTGCCTTTTTGCTCACTATCATGTTTTCGGGGGCCTGTTTGGGGGGCTTCCTGGAGTTTGTGGGTGGGTTTAGGGGCCTGGGAGCACTGCTGGCACAGTCTAATGTTGATTGCATTTGTTTTCTAGGACATCCATGGTGGAAAAGTGGAGTCATGACCTAGCTGCACAGCGCGTTTGGACAGAAGGCCGAAAAATATTGTAAGTATGAGATTTTCCATTTTTGCTTTTGCCTGTTTGGGGGTGTTGTGCTTTTTTGCGGGTGGGTTGGCGGGTCTTAGGGAATTGCTGGGAAGGTCTTATACCGGATAAAAGTGGTTTGGACCAAATCCATGAGGAAAAAGTTTTTGCTTTTTCCGACATTTTGCTCAATTTAGCGTTTTCGGGGGCCTGTTTGGGGGGCTTCCTGGTGTTTGTTGGTGGGTTTCGGGGTCTGGGAGCACTGCTAGGTATGTATACTTTTGATTGCAAGAGGTTTGAAGCAAATCCATGGAGGCAGAGGGGAGTTAGGGCCTAGCTGCAGAGCGCGCGCGGAGTGATATTGGAAATTGGCTTGAAAATGACTGTGCCCATTTTTGTAGTTTTGCTTTTTGGTTGTTTGGGGGTCTTCTACTTGTTTTCGCCTGTGTTGACAGCTCTGGGGCCATTGCTGGGAAGCTCTAACACCGGATAAAAGTAGGGGTGGGCGTGGTTCGCGTAGCCCCACTCCGCAAAGCTACGCAAAGCCGTTCTCGCACTATGCGAGCTTCGCGTAGCTTCGCGAGCTTGCGTAGTAGCTTGATGGTCCCGTTTGTGAGCTGTTTTTCTTAGTCGGGAATGCGTAGTGCGTGTTCGGGGCGCTGTCTGTGTGTTCGGGGGATTGTAGCGTGAGACCTTACCCATGTGGTGGGCTATGGGCGCGGCCATCTTGTTTTTTCAATTGTCCCGCCCGCGTCCCCTACTTTCTCTTCCGGGTCGCGAATAACGCGTTCGCGCGGTGCACGTCTTGTTTGGGAACACAACTACTTGTTCACACTGACAAAGTGCGTGTTCGCGTGAAATCTCGCGCGAACTTACCCACATGGTCGCGATGGGTGCGGCCATCTTGTTTTTCACACTCTATGCTATGGTTCTGGGCCTAGTTTTCTATACACCTTATATCTCTTCAATCCTTACCTCTTTTCACAGTTTTTCTTACTTTTTTTACTTCTCATCTATCTCTCTCTGTCCCTAAGTTTATATTTTGCATTTTATTTCTACTTTTCCACCTTTTTTTAGCTTTTTTACTGTTTTATTTTACTTCTTTATTTAAGCTCCTACTTCTTCCCCCTAACTTTCTTTTCCACCTCCACCTCCACCACAGAACCATGGCAAAGGGGAGCAGCAGAACTGGCTCGAAGGGCAAGGCGCCTGCGCCCAAGAGCCGACTGCCTTGCGGCAGAATGCGACCTGCCGGGGTGCAGGCCCGGAATCTTTTCGGGGAGGCGGAGGTGGCCGCCCTGGTTTTTTTCATCCAGCACCACCTCCCCTTGACCTTGGCAGCAGGCGGCAGGCCAGGGTCCGGTTACCTGCCAGAGGAGCGTCACCGCCGGTGGGCGAAGGTGCGCTGGGCAGTCTACCGTCGCTCAGAAATCCGGCGCACCCACCAGCAGCTGGCCCACCGGTGGGCAGACATTCTGGACAGGGAGCAGGACCTGTTGGTCCTGATAGGTGTTGAAGTCGTGGGGATTGGTGAGTAGCTAGTAATATTAATAATTTAATATATATTATAGTAGTACAAGTATTGTGTATAATTCTTGGATGAATAAGTAACACGGTTACTGGTGCACTTAGTTACATTGCCGATGAATTCAGTCTCAAATTCTTCTGCTATTGTATGACACAGGTGCTGCTCGCCACTTCTCTTACTGGTTTGTAACTTAGCGCTAGCTTGGGCTGCTGATTATTGTTGTTAGAGTTTTTAGAGAACTGAAGTTAGTTGATGCTATTGCTAGAGTCTAGTCCCATTGTCCTTTACTGAAATAGTGGTGGATCGATAGTATTACTTGCTTCATATTTTTTAACGGTCTGCATGACGCCTCCTCTGTCACTGAATGCTTAGTTAGTTCTTATTTACCCCACCCCTCCATAGAACCGGTTTGAGTTTGTTTACTGAGTGTTAGGCTTAGCACAGCAATAGCATGGTCAGGTGAGTCAGTAGCAGTTCTGACGCAAGCAACCAACAATTATGTGTTTGTACAAATTTATGCACGTGCCTTCCATCTCATCATCTATGCATGTTTGCGGGCAAAAATTAAATTGAAATGCTGACTTACTGAACAATTACCCATCTGGATTCTTGAATAGGTGGTGAAGGTCAGGTGGTACTGGCTTCATTAGTATTCTGCAATCTGAATGTTTATGGCACATTTGATTAGTGTTCTATAAGTAGACGGTCTGTGGAACTTGCAAGCCAGTAGTCATTTATACTTCGAAGTCAATTTTATTGGAATTGTTGTTCCCTAAAATGTTTGAGAGGATTTTTGAATAAGGTCTTTGTTTCACAGCACTTAATGCTTCTCTTTCTTTATTATTTCTTACATGATCAGCACCACCCAGGGGCAAGAAGACGAGGTCCGAGTTGGCGGGACAACCACAGGAGGAGCGCTCCTCTACCGCGGATCCTGCTGCTGGCCCCAGTAAGTCCTACAGTGCTTATATTATTAACAATTATATTTCCCTAACTTTTTAACGCACCTTATTTTTTCCAACCTATTAATCCTCCTTCGTAATTCAATGTTAGCAAAACCTTCTTTGGTCTTACATTTGTTTTCCAAATTTTGCGTAGCTATCCAATGCCATCCCTGACTTTCAGTTCCTTCAAACTGCCTCTGCCCCTAGAGTCTCTGTGCTACTACTATTAGACTGTGTGTAGCTAAGCTTGCCCTGTTGGCCACTCTTTAGTTAAGGTATTCTTTTGAATAAATCTGTGATAGAATAGCTGTAGCCATTGGGTCCACTCCTGTCTTTTGCGTTGTCCTCTGTAATCTCCAGTCTCTCAATTCCCACCAACAAAAATGCACAACCAGATGTTTGCCTACTAATTTTTGTTCAGTTAGTATACTTCTACTACTGTTGTGGTTATTATTCTCTCTCTGCACATACACAACTATGTACAAGATGAAAATAGGATGTTGTTGATGTTGGTGATAGGGAGGTTGGACCTTACACCCTGGTCACAGAACTCAGTCAGAAGAACTCATAATCCAATGACCGTCTAGTCTACCTACCTAAGTGTCTCGGTCATAGTCAATTGTCCCACTCCCGACCCCACACGAAGATATACCCAATGATTTTAATACACAACCCACGCCAGAACAGGAGAAGAAGAGTAGAAGACCCTTTCGCTCACTCACTCGTTTCAGTCACCAGCACCCCAGACACTGAAAATATACCACAGAGTATTTACAAACTTTATTTTTTGTAATAATTAACAAGCTTTGTATTGTTGTAACTTGTAAGTATTTCGATGAAAAACATCCTGCTCCACCATGCAAAACGAAGATTAAATACTGTACATTTTGTACATCTAGTGCACGATAGAGAAATGAACGTATACTGTTAGTGGTTACACATGCATCTTTCGAAAGCTCTGCAAATCCCTTGTTTCGTAGAAGGCAATCTTCTCTTCTCATCTGCCTATGAGAAAAATGTTGCACGTTAGACAGTGAATACAACTATGCCAGTTTTTAGAAGTCATCACATGGCAACAAGTGCAACATTATGGACTAACAATACTGGTTTGTCAATTGTATGCGAGACTCATGTGGCCTCAATGGTGTCTTTCTTACTGTGCAACAAGCTGCAAGGTAACATGGGCAAAGCAGTAGACACGGATCAAAAAATGGTTATATGGCTCAGGCTAACTTTCCAAAGACTAGAGTAGGAGTAGATTAGATGACCCTAGGGACCATCTAATAAATTAAAACTAAACTCTGTTTAATGTGACTGCTGTACATAAGGATGCAATTTGGACTAGTTACACTGTCACAAAGATTCTTGTTGTATGTAACTGTTATTTCAATCTTCCTTCCTGGTAAAAAAAGTACAACTAGTAAAATAGGGGGAGGTGTGCAGGCATCTAAAAAGGTGTATTTGTTTTTATAGGTGCACAATCAATACTGACCACCAGTGCCGACGGGGCCAGCGGCGAAGAGATTGCCATCCAGGAGGGGACAGAGGACGCGGCACCTGCAGGAGCATCAGTGGGGGAGGAAAGTTCAGCGGTGGGCGGTGGTAAGTTATATTCATTACTCATTTGCATTACTAGGTGGATGGGGGACATTATTTTCCTCACTGTGCTATGAGATTTATTAAGAAAGTATGAATTTGAAGTTGTACTGGACAAAATACAATGGTTGAAGAAGACACCCTTTGTAGCATTACCAGTTTGAGTTGAGTAAACAAGGCCTCTTCCATCAGACTCCAACTCAGCTGTGTAACTTTTAGAAAAGACTAAAAGTCAGATCAGATGACCTGAGGGATGTGTTGAACAAAAAGGGAAAGAAGTGAACCAGGGTGGAAGGAGGAAGGACTAAAGAGATGTAATAATAAGACAAACTACCATAGAAGGATACTTTGTAAGGTTCATTCACATGGCTGATATGAATCGGATACATGGGTTGTTAAAGGATGGGTAGAACTGTAAGGTCAAAGAAAATGCAGGCCTGGTTGGGCAAAAGAATATGGGTGCATGAATACAGTGGATAGCAAGAATCATGAGCGGAGTTTGTGTCAATGAAACCCAAGGCATGGAAGGAGTGGACGCATGGGTGGTTGCTGGTGAAAGTGAAACCAGCTAAGCCGATAATAAAGAATGATAGACATTGACTTTTAATGGGTGGATGCCCCCTAAATGTATTTGTATATCCATCATAGGTGAAGACTGTCACTGGAAGCAGAGTCTTACTTTAAAAAACTAAAAGATACAAAAAAGACTTTTGTTCTTCTTATGTGTACTCAAGGCCACCCAGTACTAGGGCAAGTATAATGCCGGAAAAAACTTCAACAAATGCTACAGGCAGGGGAAGCAGGAGGACAGATTAGATAGATACTAAAAGTTGACACCAATTGTATGTCCTGCGCTTGGTAGTGCTACTATGCCACAATATACTGTTGAATTAATTATGAAGAGTTTCAGTTACAATTCTGTTTCTTTTTTTATAGATACTCATACTCCTTCCTCAAAACCATCGCGGAAGGAGTTGGCAGCCAGGGCCCGGCAAAAGAAACTGTAGGCCATTGTGGAGGAGTACCGCAAGCTGGTGGCTGAGGCTGAGGAGGAGGAGGCGGCGGCAGCAGCTGCTGCCTCTTCCAATGCGTCTGGCCCCAGCAAGGCTCTACCTGCAGGAGTATGGCGCCGTGGGCAGGCAGCCGCTCACCGCCGGCTTTTAACATCTGACAGCCCCACACACAATGGATGCAAATGCAGGTGCTGTGCTTTTCGGCAAAAACTTCTTCTCCGGATGGCCCAGCTGGAGGACCAATTAGAGGAACGCGTAAAAATCATTGTGGACAAACACCTTAAAGCCCGCCAACTGTAATGGACCCGGACCCTGTTGATTTGCCACTTTTTGATACTTTTGTTGGTGGGTGGGAATTGGGTGTTGGGGTTATTTTTGTGGGACATTCTTTGGACTTGCACATTGGTTGGGGTTAGGGTGGGGAGAGGGGTGGGATAGGAGGATATTATTTTTATACATGAATAAATGTTATTTATTTTCAACTTATACAGATATGATATGATGTTGTTTTGTGGTGGGGTTACTGTTGTATGTCACAAGGTTTACTCTAGATGCAGGGCAGTGGCCAGTGTTTGATTGAAATACTTTATTAACTGACCACATGTGTAACATGCAAACAGATAGATGCTGTGCCCCTGTCAGGGTCTGACAAATGTACCTGCCCAGATGATGAACTACACCTACCAGAATGCTTTGCACCTTGGGGGGTGTTGTCAGAGTGTATAAAGTCTTGTGGGACCTTGTAATAGGTGCTCGTGATTTGTCCAATGGTATGCTGTTGTTGGCGGACGCCCTGTCCCCGCGGATTTGCTGGGAAGGCGTGGTTCGTCTTTTGCTCTGCGGCTGTAGAGCAAGTTGGAAGCGAGACGAGTAAAGACTGATCTTGCGTGAGTCATCCGCACGGCGCGTGATACGCCGGATTGCTCCCTCAGCGCACTTGCGGAACTGTACTTGTTATTTAGTGAGTAACCCGGAGACGCCGGATTGCCCCCTTCGGGTCGCTCACGCTCATAGCCAAGAACTGCGTTTCTCGGCACCGGCTGGTGCTTTGTTTGTTATTTGCGTGTGAGACGCCGGATTGCCCCCTCCACGCCTTTGTGTTGTTCTTGCTACTCTTCCGGGCGTGTATGTGGAGACGCTTGGATTTCCCCCTTCACTACACGCCGAGACTATGAGCTCATAGATAAATTAAGTACCACGAACAGGAGACGCCGGATTGCCCCCTCCTATTTTGTTCGTGTTGAACACTGTTTCAGTATAACTTGTCAAGAGTGAAAAGCCGGTTGGCTACCTTTCTGTTTAGTTAATCTATTATTTCGATCAGGAACATCGGAGATTCCATCTAACGATAAAGAGCGGGGGAAGAGCTTGATCTTTCCTTAATTCCATCGGTGATCTCCTTACTACTTCCCTTCCTTTGGCAACTGGTGAGTGAATGTGTGTTGGGTTGTCAGAGTACATACACTTAAAACATAGAGGGTTACAAGAGAGCCATAACCATTGTTTTGTTGTTCTACCTTTAGCTGAAGAAGGGATACAAACAGGGGAAGAGTCGTATCCTGAGCATTATCAGGTGAGGGTTCGTGTTCACAACAGTGAGATTAGGATTAGAATAGCAGGGAACTTAGTTAACGTATGCCTCTTATCATTTCAGGTCCCTGTCCCGGATGTTCCTGTTTTCTACCTATATTTTCCCTCGCCTGACTGCCTTGCACTCTGAGGATTGTAGCTAGAGTGCGGGGACGTCTGGAGGTGGACCCCATTAGAGCATCATTCCGACCCTGAGGATCAACAGCCGTGACAGCCCCTCACTCAAAGTTATATTTGTCCTATTAGTACTACCAGCCTCTCCTCCAGTATACCTCCCAGCAAACTTCTCTTCTTACCTGTGATTGATGTTGATTACGTTTGGCACCGCAAGGGCTAGTTGTCAGGGAAGAGGAGCTCGTCCTCAAACCCTGGTGGTTCTTCTGACAGAAGTTGGTCCTGTAACCCAATACTTATTTCTTCCGACTCGCTCTCCTCTTCCAGCTCAGATTCACGGACTTTGTAGTCTGGTGGTATCAAGTGCTGGTTCATTTTTATCATGTTTAACCTCTCCACGCTTTTGGGCGAGAGACTGGTCCTTCTCACAGTCACAATTACACCAGCAGCACTGAACACACGCTCAGAAGAGACACTTGCAACAGGGCAAGCTATATACTTTACTGCCAGCCTGCTAAGCAGTGGCCATTGGCTTCTTGTCCTATACCAATACACCAATGGGCTTTGCTCCATGAACACCTCTGTTGTGTCATCCAGATAGGCCTGGACCATCCGCTCAATGTTCATTGGTGCTCTGGTTTGCTCATCCTCTTTTTGCTTTGCGGCAGCAATGGACTTCCCCATCCCTTTCTGTAGAAACAAAGCAGCTATTTTTTTGCTTGTGTCTGATGGATCAGATCCTGTTGGTGTGGTTGGTGTTATTGTTTGTGTTGGTGACTGCTGGGAAGCAAACGCACTGCTTGCATGCTGTGAAGAAGAACTTGACTCTGTAGGATGCTCAGTAGTACTTGCACTGTCCTGGGCTGGCACTGGCAGGCCTCTAATTGAGAGCCGTTCGTTTTCTAAATCAGTGGCTTCCTTGGCTATTACAGTTTTGTACTTGGAAAAATCCTCTTTAGAAAAAGGAATTACTGCATTACTGTTCACAAATAATTTGTACCGTGGATCCAAAATGGTGGCAGTAATGTAATGTTCATGTGACAAAATCTTATTTTGAATCCTTGTATTCTGAGATAAGCGCCTTGCTAAGGACTTCGCAAAATTACATGCTTCACGTTTTCCCACACCTTTGTACGTTTCAGACACCTCCTTCAGCTCTTGCTCAAGCATGTACAACAGTGGGATTGCTTGGCTCATAGTACAGTCCTCCCTGCTGACTGCACGTGTGAAGACCTCAAAAGGAAGTAGCATCTCAGTCAGGCATTTAATGAGGTCCCATTGCCACAGCTCAACGGTCATGTCTTTAACAGCATTATCCCCTGATCTTGTCATGACATATTCATTGAGTGGTATGTACTGCTCAAACAGCTGTTCGAGAATGTAATACGTAGAGTTCCAATGTGTTGGTACCTCCTGAATGAGTGCGTTGACTGGCATTTTATACTCACGTTGAATGACCCGTAGCTGCTTCCGGGCTTTAAAAGAATGATTGAAATGCGTGCAGATTCTTCTGCAAATGGTCAGTAAGTTGCTGACTTTGCTTTCACTTTTCAGAAGTCTTGAACCACAATGTTGGTGCAGTGTGCCAAACACGGGACCCTTAAATAGCTGCCATCTTCCATGGCCTTAACTACATTACTGCCATTGTTGGTGGCAACAAAACCAATATTGAGGCCTCTTGGTCGCAGCCATTCAAAGACCTTGCTGTTGAACTCATCCAAAATGTTTGCAGCAGTATGCGATTTCTCCATAGCAAACATGGCTACAGTTGCATGTTTGCGAGTATCATTAAAAATCTCAGTAATGTCAATGTCTGTAGATATCTTGTCTCTAACACCTGAAAAAGAGATCCAGTGTGCAGTGATGCACATGTAATCTGTGGCTTGGGTACTGCTCTACATGTCTGTTGTCAGGTGGATACTATGCACTGCACTCTGCTGCAAGGTTTTTCCAAGCAATTCCAGCACGTTGTGGTGTAGTGCTGGAACAGCAACTCTGGCAAAATAGTAGCGGCTGCGAACATTCCATTTTGGGCAGAGGGTTGGCACAAATTCCAGGAAACCCATCCCTTCAACAAAAGAAAATGGGAGAAGGTCTAGAGCTAACATTTTAGCAAGCTTAGCATTGTATAAACGTGCTATTGGGTGGTTGCGCTCGTACTTTCCCTCCTGCCTAAACATGCTAAGAATGGTACGCTGCTTGGTATTTCTTTCAGATATGCCCGATGCAGTACTTCGTGTCGCAGACTTTGCACCTGTACTCCTTGGTGTCTCCGGGCTACTCGTACTCTGGTGCCACAGAGATGTTGCTGATCCAGAGGATCTGGGTTCTACCACTGCAGTGCTGGGGAGTGGGACAGGGATACTTGGTGTACCACTACCAGATAGAATGTCTCCCTCTTCTTCCTGTGTGTTCCGTGGACCTTCTACTGCTTCCCCACCAACATTAATGGTTCCAGCTTTTATGATACTTGATTGCGTGGTGTTTTTTCAAATGGGTCATTTGGCCTCCAGTACCATAGTTTGTGCCAAGCTTACCACGACTAACAGAGGAATGACAAATGGAGCATATAGCAATGTTCTCCTCATTTGCGCTAACTGTAAAGAAGTCCCACACTGGGGAGCCTAACTTTTGTCTCCTGCTAGAGGTGCCACTTACAATGCCAGATGAACTGGAGGTTGTGTGGTGAACTGCACTATGTGGCTGCGCAGTAGTACCACTACCTCCTTCTGCTGAGGTGGGACTTGTGCTGGATGTAGGACGCTGCCGGCTGTGTGCAAATGTAAAAATGGAAGCTGGAGGTAGTTTTGGTGTGGCCTGTGTTGGTGGTATGCGTGCTACTACATCCCTAGTCGCAGCCATTCTTGATAGGGTTAAAATGTTGGTCTCCATGTCCTCAGGGCCAGGAGTAATGCTTGTGATGACTGGGTCTGACTCATCATCACCATCATTATCATTATCCGGCTGCTGAACATTGCACTCCATAAGTGGTAGGCTTGCTGGAACCTTCCTTTTCCCTAGCCTGGTCTTTTTGGGATGTCTCTCCCTCTCATGCTCAGATCGTTCTGGCTCCCAATTGAGATCAAGATCATCAGAAGGGATGCTTGGCGAAGAACTCAATGGACTAACCCTCCTTTTCCTTGGTGGGGATTTGGAACCCAATAGATCTCCTGCAGGATGTGCTGCCTCTTCTTGCTCTGCATCAGGCTCAATTTCCTGAACTGCCCCGACTTCGGGAGGAACAACAACTACTATTGCCAGTGGTGGTTCTTGAACAACTATTGCAGGCGGTGGTTGTGGTAGTTGTTTTTGTTGAACATCTACTATTGCGGCCGGTGGTTGTGGAACTACTATTACAGGTGGTGGTTGTGGTTGTTCTTTTCGTTGAGCATCTACTATTGCAGGCGGTGGTTGTTGAACATCTACTATTGCGGGTGCTAGTTGTTGTTCACCACTTTTCTGCTGTGTTCCCTCTTGCGTGGAATGTGTACTACTTTGCCATAAGTTCAGGTCATGCTCAGTATCACTGCTTTCCAACATTAGGCTGGCTACCTCTTCCCCACTCATCTGCTTGGGCCTGGGGTGGTGGCTTGGGCCCACTGATGCGGAGGTGCTGGCCCCAGCTTGGACCCCGGTCACTGCTGCTGCAGGCGTACTTTTTTTTATACCAAAAAAGGTTTTCGGGTCAACACCAGACTTAAGTGTCACTTCCTTCTTCTGCTCTTCCTTCTTCTCAGCAAATTTTTGGGAGGACCTGGTACCTGTTTTCTTTGGGCCCATCTTCTTCAGATGTCAGCAGCAGCACTCAGTTGAACAAGTTGCTGAGAATGATGTCTGGTCAGGTTAGTCACTCACACCACACGTGACGTAGTACAGAAGGACATCTGTCTGGCAGTAGAACAGGCGATGAATGATGACAGACACCTCCTCTTCAGTCTTTTGTGCACCTACAAGCAAAGAAGGCAGAACAACATCAGTCGAATATGGATTTATTTTAGCTTTAATTACTACTAGAAGTATTAGTACATCCAGTAAGAGTAAGAATAGAAAAGAATTAAAATGCAAATGTAGTGGAAGTGGAACTTGTTTATCCATAATTTGTAAGCCAACAGGAACAATGGCAAGACACAGGCCAATTTGTCAAAAACAAAACGGGCACACTACTACTACTACCACCACAGCTCCACATGGGCACTCATCACAGGTACATGGGTAAAGGGCAAAGGCCAGAAAAAAATAAACTCAACCAGGCCTATATCCCTCCCTATATGGCCAGAAAAAGGAGGATGCATACATCACAGCTTAATGCAAAAAAGAAAATCCCCATGGCTACAAGGTATGAAAGTTAATCAACAACACAAACAACAAAGGCATTTGGAGTTTTCCCCAAAGAGTTAACTACACCCAAAACACCACATCTGAAAATTCAATGCATTGCCACCCATGCCCTAAATGATGTTAAATTCAACAGACAAAATGGAAACCGCTACATCAAGCATCCCAGCTGACTATCTCTGGGACTCTAGGCCTACTGGCAGAAAAAAATCACACAACTTTGGAGGCCTGTGGCAACCAGAATGGAAGGTCACACAAAATGGCCCCCCCCACATGGCCGGGCCAGTGCCACCCCCAAAAACGGGAAAAGAAAGAGAAGACAGACAAATAGACAATACATTCCTATGGCAAAAGGACAATGCTTGGCTTGACAACATGGCCGCCACCAAGCCGCCCACATGGTCAGGCCACCCTCAAACAACAAGGTACATAGAGGACAGAAACAGTGAGTGGTCCATGCTCCAAAACCTACGAGCAAATGACAACCTGAGGAGTTTCTATTAGCAAAATAAACAGCATCTACATTTTCAGGAACGTTTTAGGCAACTCGAGAGATATTGATCGCGAGAATGCAAATTCGGCGTGTTCGGCAGCGCGAACTGAACAAAACGTCGTGATCGCGCCCCCGAGCACGCACATTGAGCGCGCGAAGACGACAAAAACTGTAAGGTCGCGTTGCAGCACTGTGCAAACATACCAAAACAGTACAGGCCTCACCCAATAATAATATTTAGGAAAGATTAAGAAGCACAGAAAACTGTAGTTAAAAAAATAAAATAAAAAAAAAACATTTATACATTACACCAATTCTCAATTCTCAAACTTACTTGTGAAAGAAAAGTTCAAATCCAAAATTCCTCAATAAATCCAATTAAATGCTATGATGCAGCAGACAAACACAAAGAGTGATCCTTCCAGCTCCAATTCCAAATGAAAGTGAACACCACATGGACAAAGCACTGGGAGGAGCCTGGTGGACAGGAACAGGAAGTTGGAGACTCAGGGGCACTACTTTTGTCTTGAAAAAAAGAGTAGAAACAAAAAGAGGACTCCAAGCCCACAAAAAAACAGCCAAATCACAATCTGAGGGGTTAAATGAACATTTTAGAGAAAATTTTAACATGCTCGAGAGATATTCTGTGCCAGATTGCAGTTTCTGCGTGTTCGGAAATGCGATCTTACCAACATAGCGCTGTAAGAAGATCGCGCATCCTAATGACGTGGTCGCGCGTCTAAATGACGTAATCGCGTTCTCACAGTCGAGTTGGATTGTGCGGCCGGATTCCAAACATCGTAGCGAACGCGACCGGGAGAGAAAAGCGAGAAAGCGAACGCAGAACCACAGTAAGTCATTACCGCGCACGCGAGAATGCTATTGAGCGCGCGAGGAAGAAAAACTACTACGCGACGCTGTAGATTGCGAAGTAGACGACAGCTTCGCGCTCTCCGCGAAGTGCGAAGTTGCCGAAACTTCCCAAACTCCGCGAACGGAGCGTAGTTCTCCGCCCACCCCTAAATGAAAGTGGTTTGGACCAAATCCATGAGGAAAACGTTTTTGCTTTTTCTGACATTTCGTTCAATTTAGCGCTTTCAGGGGCCTGTTTGGGGGGCTTCCTGGTGTTTGTGGGTGGGTTTCGGGGTCTGGGAGCACTGCTGGGTATGGATACTTTTGATTGCAAGAGGTTTGAAGCAAATCCATGGTGGCAAAAGGGAGTTAGGGCCTAGCTGCAGAGCGCGCGCGGAGTGAGGCTGGGCGTAGTGCTACTACGCACACTACGCAAAATTTTGGAAAAAAATTGTGGAAAACGGGGGCGGGTCCTGGGGGTCTGTGTGCCCTGGACAGGGGTCCCTCGTGCCTGGGCAGACTCCCTGATCTCCCCCGGCCTGGTTGGAGCCCGGGAGCCCTTCAGCCCCGGAGCCCTGCAGCCCGAGCCCTGCAGTCCCCGAGCCCCGGAGCCCCGGAGCCCTGCAGCCCTGCAGCCCCGGAGCCCTGCAGTCCCGGAGCCCCCGAGCCCTGCATGCCCGGAGCCCTGCAAGGGCAGGCTGGAGCCCTCCCGCAGAGGCTCGGGCCGGCAGATTGGCGTCATTTCGGTTCCGGCCATCTGGTCGCCCCTCTCGCCTCGGCCATCTGGTCGCGACCAATGCTTTCCTACAGGGCGACCAGATGGCCGGGCTTCCCTGGAAGTCCCGATGAGGTGCCATTGGCCTCCCGGATCCCAGGCAGGGCTCCAGGAGGTAGGGCACGTTTGCGCCCTGGGTCCCCTCTGTCACCTTGAGTGCACGGGTTACAAGAAAGGGGGGTCATTTTCCTCCGGATTACTAGGGGCAAGGGTGTGCCTGGACACCCTCCCAGGAGGGCGGTTCCCTGCCGGGGACCAGATGGGCTGTGTTCCCGGGCAACACCGCCCAGGCGTCTGGGGCTCCCTCCTCCGGCCCGCGGCGTGGGAAAGTACCCGGGAAGGGCTCTGTGAGGTCTGGCCATGCTGAGAGGGGGAAGGTATCCCAGGGCCCGACCACCAGGGGCCCCCAGGGCCCGGGGACGCTTCTGCCTCTCAGCTCCTTGCGGATGGTCGTTTTTCTCCGAGTTCGATGGTCGTTTTTCTCCGAGTTTGATCAGGCATACCTCAGTGAGGTCTGGCCATGCTGAGAGGGGGAAGGCATCCCGGGGCCCGACCGCCAGGGGCCCCCAGGGGCCCGGGACGCTTTTGCCTCTTGGCCCCTTGCCGATGGTCATTTTTCTCTGAGTTCGATGGTCGTTTTTCTCAGAGTTTGATCAGGCAGACTTCCATGAGGTCCGGCCA